>NC_058522.1:574455753-575705753 GCF_904849725.1 Hordeum vulgare subsp. vulgare
ATGTCTCTTCTTGTCCTTCCTCTTCTGGTAAATTTTCTTCTTCCTCATCGGTACTATCTTCTAATTCATCTTCTGCAGAATCTTCTCCCTCAACATTATTATTTTGATTTTCTATTATTTCAATTTCAGAGGGATCAAGCTCCACATCATCTGCCTCCTTTCTTGACTCGGTAGATTCATCAACAAATTGATCAGCATCTACAGAAAATCTATCTAGCTGACCATCTTCCTGGAAATATTCATCCGTACTAGATGGGTCATTTGTGTAGTCATCAAGGTTACTCAAGCTGCTACATGGCTGAATAGTGTACACAACCCTCCAACCACGAAGATCTTTCTTGGAGGATGCGTACTGAAGTAATAAGCTTGTGTAGCTTGATGAGCCATGGCAAATGGTTCAAAGTTGCTCAGCCTTGAAGACCACTTTATCTCCACCAAACCTAATTTTGCATTTGTCCTCACACCTTCGATAGGATCAAACCAACGACATTTGAAGAGTACCATCTCAATTTTTCTATCAGCTGTGAAGGATACTTTGATAATTTCCTCAATGACACCATAATACTCAAGATGTTCAGTCTGTGAGATGAAGGAAGACAAACAAACCCCTGTGTTCACCGTTTTCAACCTTCTACGTTTCTTCTCATATATCTTTGATCTAAAGCGAAAGCCATTCACATCATAGGAGCTATAGGAATAGGCTCTAGAGCTGCATCCATTAGCTAAATTCCACAAGTCCTCATCGGTATTGGGATCTTCTTTGCACTACAATGAAATGGAAAAAAACACAGATTCTGAAATATAGTAGAAGTTGAATGGAGAGGATATAGTTATAATGCTAATTAAAATGTGCTTACAGCAATCTCGAACCATTCCACGAATTCAGATGCCATCATTTTCTCAAGGCCCTCTGTTGTCAAGTTGGGATGCTTCGCATATTTTTCATCCTCAAACGCTCTGCAAATCCGCGTATGATAATAAATATGTTGCAAACTATAATTGTAGAAGTGCAAACTATTCATCACTTACTCTCGAAATCTATCAACAGCAGAGCAGTTAGTCAGAATGTACAGCCTTGCTGCATTCAACTCTTCACACGATAGTTCTCGGGCAGTACGCCTTCCATGCAGGTTTCCTTCATGCTGAAACACATCTAAGGTACAACCATCATTATGCACGCGTGTTCCTCCGTTATTATACCGAGGATTCTTCTTCCATATAGTACGAACATGATCTCTAAAGTAAAGAGAAACACAATTCGTGATCTCCTGCACAATACAAGCTTCAACGATTGAACCCTCCACTCTTGCCTTGTTTCGCACTTTTAAACGAAGATAGTGCATTGCCCTATAACAAATTATTAGAAATTTAGTTGATAAATGACATAAATATATCAAAACACAATGTATAGATCAATGTTATATAGTTTAACATACCTCTCAAAAACATACATCCAACGATATGCCACAGGGCCGGCAACCCTTGCCTCATATGGAAGATGCACAATCAGGTGTTGCATTACATTTAAGAAGCCTGGTGGGAACATTTTCTCAAGCTTGCATAATAGAACAGGAACCTCCTCCTCAAGTTCACGCATCCGTTTTGGAACAATTTCTTTGGCACACAATTGCCGACAAAAAAAACTTAACTCTGCTATGACCTTCCATTCAGGTTCTGAGATGAAACCTCGTAGGGCAACTGGGAGGAGGCGCTCCATGATGATGTGGTGGTCATGGCTTTTCAGCTCAATGAATTTTTATTTATTCAAGTTGACTGTTTTACTCAAATTAGCACCAAACCCATCAGAAAACATCACTTCTTTAAACCACTTAAGGATGGTCATTTTATCTTCCTATTTCGCTCTAGGTTTCTTCCACACACCCCTTGAATTCTTGTTCAGGTGTAGCTTTGGTCGATCACAATACAGAGCAACATCAAGGCATGCTTTGTTGTTATCCTTAGTTTTCTCAGGAATATCAAGGCATGTATTTAGTAAAGCCTCGGATACATTTTTCTCATTGTGCATTACATCAATGTTATGGCGAAGGAGCAACTTTCGAAAATACTCTAGCTGCCAGAAACCACTTATAGCGATCCAATTGTGCTCCTTCCCAAACCCCTCAAATTTACTCTTGCCAGTTTCATCAGGGACAAGACTTTGGAGTTCTTCATACACCTCTTCTCCAGACAAGGGCTTTGGTGGACGATTTAAAACTGTTTTTTTCTTGAGAAAACATTTCACACTCCTACGAAATGCATGGTCAGTGGGAAGGAATCTCCTATGGCAGTCGAACCAGCAGGGTTTCCTCCCATTCTTTAATGAGAATGTCTTTATGTCAGATCCACATATAGGGCAAGCAAGCTTTCCATGAGTGCTCCAACATGTTACTAATCCATAAGCTGGAAAGTCATGAATACTCCAAAGCAAAGCTGCCTTTAAGGTGAAATTTTGCTTTCGATAACTATCATAAGTTTCTACACCATTTCTCCACAAATCATCAAGTTCGTCGACTAGATGCTGCATAAATACGTTTAGGTTCTTTCCTGGATGATCTGGACTAGGAATAACTAGTGCAAGAATCAGGTTACTCTGCTTCATGCACATTTCCGGTGGAAGATTATAAGGTACTACAAATACTGGCCAACAAGAGTAGGAGGCTGCTTTAATACCAAAAGGTGTGAAGCCATTAGTCGCTAGACATAGCCTTATATTCCTTACTTCCTCAGCAAACTTTTTAAATTCCTTATCGAATTCCTTCCAAGCTTCTCCATGAGAAGGGTGAAGCATTACTTCATCACTGTTATGAGGCCTTGCATGATAGTCCATGTGCTTGGCAGTGCTTTGTGACATGTACAACCGTTGTAGTCTGGGAGTAATTGGGAGATAGCGCAGAACTTTTCTTGGTATCTTCGTAGATTTATTTCCTGCGGTTGTTGCCTCATATCTAGGTTGTTTACACATAGTGCATTTTTCTTTATTTTCATTCTCTTTATAATAAATCATACAATTATTGGGGCATGCATGAATTTTGACATAAGGCATTGCTAGACTATGCACAAGCTTCTTGGACCTATGAAAGTTTGATGGGAGATCTTTTGCAGCATCATCCCCAACAATGTCATGTATAAGAGACATCATCTCATTGTAACAAGCTTTTGACAGGTTGTGTTGTGTTTTAATAGTCATTAGCCTTCCTACAATGGATAGATGTGATTGTGTGGTCTTGTCATGCAATGGTTTATCAGCTTCCATCAACATTTCAAAGAATTTTTTGTCAGCTTTTGTTGGCTCATCACCTTTAGAAACTCCTTCAGCAACTATTGCATCAACTAGCATGTCATTCATTCTATCTCCATCCCCCACAATGAGGTTGCATTTATTAAATAAAGGTTAGAGTTACGTACAAGGCAAGTTACAGAAGTTCATAACTAAGAAATTAGCAAACTGGTACATGTTTTTTACAACAAGTTATAAAAAAACACACATAACTTAAAAAATAATAACTTGGTACGTGGTTTTACCATATAGAATAGTAACGCAGAAAAACACCATCGCGCAGCATTGCTGGACGGCAAGGCGCCTCCCTGGTGATTCTAGGTGTGGACTCCTTTAAGAAGCAGTGATACCTCCTTTACTTCCTTGGCCGCAAGGAAGAAGAATGGTCACCAGAAAGAAGCGCATGCACTCCACGACAAGACGTTGTGTGCCACACGACAACAAGCCAACTTAGATGTAAACATCGTAGTACGTTGAGCGCACTACTAAAGGGCAGTGATGTCGTAAGAGAAGATAAATTGGGGCACAGACAACGGCTTCTTCTCTGCTCACAATGGTTGTGTCCTTACGGTACTTCTGTAAGTGCAACTTTTTAACCATCATATTTGTATTAATTAATATTGTGAAAAACAACATAATGCACTTACAATACCTAAATCTTAGTTCTGAAATCTTCTTATATACGTAACTATCTGGAATATAATATATCGGTTATCCTACATTTATCGATGTTGTTCATTGAAACATATCGTCGAGAGGGAAAGTTAATCGTCGGATATTTCTACAGACCATCGGGTATTTTCTCAAATAACCGAGAGGCAAATATATGTACCATCGGCCATTTTCACTCATAGATGAGAGTTTTGATTTTGTCTTCGGCTATTACTTTTTCACCATCGGACATTACATGTAAACTCCATGGGAGTAGTAAAAACCGTCACACATTACATGTAATCTTTGAGGGTGTAAGAAAAACTGTCGGCCATTATAAGTAATCCCCGACAATGTACAAAAAACCATCGGCCATTACAATTAACCGTCGGGCATTACATGTAATCCCCGTGGGTGTAGGGATACCCGTCGGGCATTACATGTAATCCCCGTGGGTGTAGGAGAAACTGTCAAGATTTACAATGAACCGTCGGGCATTACATGTAATCCCCGTGGGTGTAGGGATACCCGTCGGGCATTACATGTAATCCCCGTGGGTGTAGGAGAAACTGTCAAGATTTACAATGAACCGTCGGGCATTAGGTTGGATACCCGAGGGGCGGATTTTCACCGTCGGCCACTTTGGTATACCGTCGGGTATTAGTGGTAATAACTGTGAGTTGGCACTAACCGTCGGCATTTGAAACTACCGTCGGCTAATATTGTAATAACCGACGGCCCGTCGGTTATTAGATTTCACCGTCGGAAATATGGAGATTTCTAGTAGTGACAAGAGGAGAAGAAAGAGGAAAAATGAAAGGAAGGAAGAAGAAGAAGAAGAGAAGAAGAAGAAGGAGAAGGAGGAGGATAAGAAGAAGGAGAAGAAGGAGGAGAAGAAGGAGAAGGAGCTCCTCCTTCTCCTCCTTCTTCCTCCTTCTCCTTCTCCTTCTTCTTTTCTTCTTCTTCTCCTCTTCCTTCTCCTTCTCCTCCTCCTCCTCCTCCTCCTTCTTTTACTTCTTCTCTTTCTCTTCTTCTACGTAGCTTAGACTCATCCAAGAAAGGCTAAATTGGCTAATTATCCTACGAAATGACATAATTAGCTTAGTTAGCTCCAAAATGACCTATTTAATAAAAAATGACCTACAGTTAGCTAAGTTCTCTCCTAAATGACATAATAAGGCTTACGTAGCTGCAAGATGACCTATTCCCCCTAACTTAGGTATTAAATGGCCTATAATTAGCCTAGCTAGATCCAAAATGGCTTAATAAGCATAGTTTGCTCCGGAATGACCTATTTTACCCAAGTTAGCTCCGAAACGACCTATAGTTAGCTAGGGTTCCACCTAGATGACATAATTAGCTTAGTTAGCTCCTAAATGGTCTATTTAATAAAACATGACCTATACTTAGCTAATTATCCTCGAAATGACATAATTAGCTCCAAAAAGGCATTCTTAGCCAATTTAGCCCGAAGAAGGGGACAAGAGGAGAAGGAAGAGGAAAAATGAAAGGAAGGAAGAAGAAGAAGAAGAAGAGAAGAAGAAGAAAAGAAGAAGAAGGAGAAAGAGGAGGATAAGAAGAAGGAGAAGAAGGAGGAGAAGAAGGAGAAGGAGCTCCTCCTTCTCCTCCTTCTTCCTCCTTCTCCTTCTCCTTCTTCTTTTCTTCTTCTTCTCCTTTTCCTTCTCCTTCTCCTCCTCCTCCTCCTCCTCCTCCTTCTTTTACTTCTTCTTCTCTTTCTCTTCTTCTACGTAGCTTAGACTCATCCAAGAAAGGCGAAATTGGCTAATTATCCTACGAAATGACATAATTAGCTTAGTTAGCTCCAAAATGACCTATTTAATAAAAAATGACCTACAGTTAGCTAAGTTCTCTCCTAAATGACATAATAAGGCTTACGTAGCTGCAAGATGACCTATTCCCCCTAACTTAGGTATTAAATGGCCTATAATTAGCCTAGCTAGATCCAAAATGGCTTAATAAGCATAGTTTGCTCCAGAATGACCTATTTTACCCAAGTTAGCTCCGAAACGACCTATAGTTAGCTAGGGTTCCACCTAAATGACATAATTAGCTTAGTTAGCTCCTAAATGGTCTATACTTAGCTAATTTTTCTTCGAAATAACCTATATATACACTTCTTCATCTAGTATTATTCTTCTAACTTTCTTATTTGTCATTTTGCAGATTACCTTCACTTCACAGGAAGCTTGGATCATATTGATGGAATGATTGAAGATGATTTCTTGTACCATGGCTTGTATTGAAACTATTGTAGTATATGGATATATATGAAACTTTGTATGCATGTGGATGAAACTGGTGTAATATATGGTTTGGTACGGATGCAACTTGCATAATATGTATGCACTATGGATGAGAGTTATTTTAATATGGTTATGAGTACGGAAAGAAATTTATTTATGTCAAATATATATATATATATATATATATCCTGATTATTGTTAAAAATGCTGGATATAATAAAAAATAAATTAAAATGGGGCAGATTCCCCTCTTTGCCGTCTGCCCCCACATGGCAAAGGGGTTTAGGCAGACGGCAAAGGGGGGAATCTGCCCCCTCTCTCTCCCCTCTTTGTCGTCTGCCCCCACATGGCAAAGGGGGGTGGGCAGACGGCAAAGGGGTGAATCAGCCCCCTCTCTCTCCCCTCTTTGCCGTCTGCCCCCACATGGCAAAGGGGGGTGGGCAGACGGCAAAGGGGTGAATCAGCCCCCTCTCTCTCCCCTCTTTGTCGTCTGCCCCCACATGGCAAAGGGGAGAACAGCAGACGGCAAAGAGAGGACGCATGCCGTTAACACTTAACGGGGCCGTTGCAGTATATGTCGTCCCAGTTAATTTGCCGTCTGCCCCCTCATGGCAAAGATTCTTTGCCGTCCGCTTTACAAAAGCAGACGGCAAAGAACCTCTTCACCGGATTTATTTTACCGTCTAGTTTGCCGTCTGCTGACCGAAGGCAAAGCCTTTGCTGTCCGTGGTTCCCCCCTTTGCCGTCCGCCGTGGCAGACGGCAAATTTCTGAATTTCGGTAGTGAAGAGACTAGCAAGTGGATGAGGATCCATATCACTAGATTTTCAGCAAGCGAAGATGCAAGCATATTGAGGGCACATGGCACACAAGCGGACAGAAAGTAAGCGAGAAAAAAGGGCGAACGAAAAAAAAACAAAAGAAACGGCGAAGGAGAAAGGCAAATGAAAACGGCAAATGTGAAGTGGGGGAGAGGAAAACGAGAGCCAACTGGCAACAAAAGTAAATGCAAGAGAAGAGTTTGTGAGACCTACTTGGATAGATCTTGATTTCTCCTCCACGGCAACGGCGCCAGAATTACTTCTGATATCTGCTGTGTATCCCCAGCAACGGCGCCAGAAATGCTTCTGATGTCCGTTGTGCTACTACACAAAAGACCTTCCTGAGGCGCCAGTAATGAGCACGTTGACGACACCAGGAATCCTTCTGCGTTGGTGTTCCCTCGAAGCGGAGAGGATGATGTAGCACAGTGGAGGTAAGTATTTCCCTCAGTTTGAGAACCAAGGTATCAATCCGGCGGAGGAGTATCTCAAGATCCTGCACAAACACAAAACTTGCACCCAATGCTATGAAGGGGTTGTCAATCCCTTATAGATTGTTTGCCAAGTGAGAACTGAAAGCAACAAAGTAACAAAGCAAAGTAAAAGCGGAGTTGTAAACGATGGATGTGAATAGACCTGGGGGACGTAGTGTTTACTAGTGGCTTCTCTCATGAAAGCAAGTAGACGATGGGTGAACAAATTACTGTCGAGCAATTGATAGAACTGTGCAGAGTCGTGACGATATCTATGCAATGATTATTTCTATAGGCATCACGTCCGAAACAAGTAGACCGATACTTTCTGCATCTACTACTATTACTCCACACGTCGACCGCTATCCAGCATGTATCTAGTGTATTAAGTCCATAAGAATAGAGTAATGCCTTAAGCAAGATGACATGATGTAGAGGGATAATCTCAAACCAATGATAAAACCCCCATCTTTTTACCCTTGATGGAAAGTGCTAGATGTGTGCCTTGCTGCCCCTACTCTCACTGGGAAAGGTCACCACATGGCAGAACCCAAAACCAAGCACTTATCTCATTGCAAGAATCATAGATCTAGTTGGCCAAACAAAACCCAAGACTCGGAGAGACTTACAAGGATATCAAATCATGCATATAAGAAATCAACAAAGAATCAAATATATATCATAGACAATCTGATCACAAGTCCACAATTCATCGGATCTCGACAAACACACCACCAAAGAAGATTACACCGGATAGATCTCCATGAAGATCATGAAGAACTTTGTATTGAAGATCCAAGAGAGAGAAGAAGCCATCTAGCTAATAACTACGGACCCGTAGGTCTGAAGTGAACTACTCACGAGTAACTGGAGGGGCGATGATGATGATGAAGAAGCCCTCCAACTCCAAAGTCCCCTCCGGCAGGGTGCCGGGAAGGGTCTCCAGATGAGATCTCGCGGAAACGGAAGCTTGCGGCGGCGGAAAAGTATTTTCGTGGCTCCCCTGATTTTTTGCGGAATATTTGGGAATTTATAGGCCAAAGACCTAGGTCAGGGGGCGGCCAGGGAGGCCACAAGCCTGCCCACCGCCGCCTCCCCCCAGGTGGAGGAGTGGGGGCTTGTGGGCTCCCTGGAGCCCACCTGGCTTGGCCCAAAAGCCCCCTGGACTTCTTCCGTTCGGGTAAAAATCATTTCGGGGTTTTTCTTCCGTTTGGACTCCGTTCCAAAATCAGATCTGAAAAGAGTCAAAAACACGGAAAAAACAGGAACTGCCACTTGGCACTGAATTAATAAGTTAGTCCCAAAAAGATATAAAAAGGTACATAAAACATACAAAGAAGGCAAGATAACAACGTGAAATCATCAAAAATTATAGATACGTTTGAGACGTATCACCATAAACGAGAAACATTTCCTTAGTCCTCTTCATGTACTTAAGGATATTCTTGACCGCTGTCCAGTGTTCCATACCAGGATCACTTTGGTACCTCCCTACCAAACTTATGGCAAGGTTTATATCAGGTCTGGTACACAGCATGGCATACATAAGAGAGCCTACGGCTGAGGCGTAGGGGACAGTACTCATCTTCTCTCTATCTGCTGCCATGGTCGGCGACTGAGTCTTACTCAATATCATACCTTGCAAAACTGGCAACAACCCTTTCTTTGAGTTTTCCATATTGAACTTCTTCAATATCTTGTCAAGGTATGTACTTTGCGAAAGACCTATGAGGTGTCTCGATCTATCTCTATAGATCTTGATGCCTAATATGTATGCAGCTTCTCCAAGGTCCTTCATCGAAAAACTCTTGTTCAAATAGGCCTTTATGCTCTCTAACATCTCTATATTATTCCCCATCAATAATATGTCATCCACATACAATATGAGTAAAGTTACAGAGCTCCCACTCACTTTCTTGTACAGACAGGCTTCTCCGTAAACCTGTATGAACCCAAACGCTTTAATCACCTCATTAAAGCGAATGTTCCAACTCCGAGATGCTTGCGCCAGCCCATAGATGGAGCCCTGGAGCTTGCACACTTTGTTAGCACCCTTAGGGTCCACAAAACTTTCTAGTTGCATCATATACAACTCTTCCTTAAGGTTCCCGTTAAGGAACGCTGTTTTGACGTCCATTTGCCAAATTTCATAATCATAAAAGGCGGCAATTGCTAACATGATTCGAACTGAGTTCAGCTTCGCTACGGGAGAGAAAGTCTCTTCGTAGTAAATTCCTTGAATTTGTCAAAAACCCTTTGCGACAAGTCGAGCTTTATAAACGGTTACATTACCGTTTGCATCAGTCTTCTTCTTGAAGATCCATTTATTTTCTGGGCTCGCCGATCATCAGGCAAGTCCACCAAAGTCCATACTTTGTTCTCATACATGGATCCTATCTCGAATTTCATAGCTTCAAGCCATTTGTTGGAATCCGGGCCCGCCATTGCTTCTTCATAGTTCAAAGGTTCAACGTTGTCTAACAACATGATTCCGATCACAGGGTTGTCGTACCACTCTGGTGCGGAGCATGCCCTTGTGGACCTTCGCAGTTTAGTAGTAACTTGATCCGAAGCTTCATGATCGTTATCATTAACTTCCTCTTCAGTTGGTGCAGGCGCCACAGGAACAATTTCCCGCGCTGCGCTACTTTCCTGTTCGAGAGGGGGTGTAATTACCTCATCAAGTTCTACCTTCCTCCCACTTACTTCTTTCGAGAGAAACTCTTTCTCTAGAAAGGATCCATTCTTGGCAACAAAGGTTTTAACTTCGGATCTAAGATAGAAGGTATACCCAATAGTTTCCTTAGGCTATCCTATGAATACGCATTTATCCGCTTTGGGTTCGAGCTTTTCTGGATGAAGTTTCTTCACATAAGCATCGCAGCCCCAAACTTTAAAAAACGACAACTTAGGTTTCTTGCCAAACCATAGTTCATACGGTGTCGTCTCAACAGATTTAGACGGAGCCCTATTTAAAGTGAATGATGCAGTTTCTAATGTGTATCCCCAAAATGATAGCGGTAAGTCAGTAAGAGACATCATAGATCATACCATATCTAATAAAGTGCGATTACGACGTTCAGACACTCCGTTGCGTTGCGGTGTGCCAGGCGGCGTCAGTTGTGAAACGATTCCACACTTCCTTAGGTGTGTGCCAAACTCATGACTCAAATATTCTCCTCCACGATCAGATCGTAGACACTTAATTTTTCTGTCACGTTGATTCTCGACCTCACTCTGAAATTCCTTGAACTTTTCAAACGTCTCAGATTTGTGCTTCATCAAGTAGATATACCCATACCTACTCAAATCATCGGTGAGAGTGAGAACATAACGATAGCCGCTGCGAGCTTCAACGTTCATTGGACCACACACATCAGTATGTATTATTTCCAATAAGTCGGTTGCTCTCTCCATTATTCCTGAGAATGGAGTCTTAGTCATCTTGCCCATGAGGCACGGTTCGCATGTGTCAAATGATTCAAAGTCAAGAGACCCTAATAGTCCATCAGTATGGAGCTTCTTCATGGGCTTAACACCGATATGACCAAGGCGGCAGTGCCACAAGTATGTGGGACTATCATTATCAACTTTACATCTTTTGGTACTCACACTATGAATATGCGTAACATCACGATCAAGATTCATCAAGAATAAACCATTCACCAGCGGAGCATGACCATAAAACATATCACTCATATAAATAGAACAACCATTATTCTCTGACTTAAATGAGTAGCCGTCTCGCATTAAGCAAGACCCTGATACAATATTCATGCTCGAAGCTGGTACTAAATAACAATTATTAAGGTTTAAAACTAATCCCGACGGTAGATGTAGAATTAGTGTGCCGACAGCGATCACATCGACCTTGGAGCCATTCCCGACGCGCATCGTCACCTCGTCCTTGGCCAGTCTCCGCTTATTCCGCAGTTCCTGCTTTGAGTTGCAAATGTAAGCAACAACACCGGTATCAAATACCCAGGAGCTACTACGAGCGCTGGTAAGGTACACATCAATAACATGTATATCACATATACCTTTAACGTTGTTGGCCTTCTTGTCCGCTAAGTATTTGGGGCAGTTCCACTTCCAGTGACCTTTTCCCTTGCAATAGAAGCACTCAATCTCAGGCTTGGGTCCATTCCTTTTCTTCTTCCCGGCATCTGGCTTACCGGGCGCGGCAACGGCTTTGCCTTCTTTCTTGAATTTCTTCTTACCCTTGCCCTTCTTGAAACTAGTGGTCTTGTTGACCATCAACACTTGATGCTCTTTCTTGATTTCTACTTCTGCAGACTTGAGCATCGAGTACAACTCGGGAATGGTCTTCTCCATCCCTTGCATGTTGTAGTTCAGCACAAAACCTTTGTAGCTTGGTGGGAGAGACTGGAGAATTCTGTCAATTATAGCATCATTCGGAAGTTCGACTCCAAGTGAAGTCAGACGACTGTGTAACCCAGACATTTTAAGTATGTGCTCACTGACAGAACTGTTCTTCTCCATCTTACAGCTAAAGAACTTGTCGAAGACTTCATATCTCTCGACACGGGCATGAGCTTGAAAAACTAGTTTCAGCTCTTGGAACATCTCATATGCACCGTGTTGCTCAAAACGCCTTTGGAGCCCCGTTTCCAAACTGTATAACATGCCACACCTAACCAGAGAGTAGTCATCACGCCGCGTTTGCCACACGTTCAGAATGTCCTGGGCTGCTGCGGGAGCGGGAGGGTCACCTAGCGGCGCATCAAGGACATAAGCCTTTTTAGCTGCTTCAAGGATGAGCTTCAAGTTGCGAACCCAGTCCGCATAGTTGCTACCATCATCTTTCAACTTGTTTTTCTCTAGGAATGCATTGAAATTGAGGTTGACGTTGGTCATCTACAATATTTATAAAGACAATTTTTAGACTAAGTTCATGACAATTAAGTTCATTTAATCAAATTAAGTATAAACTCCCACTTAAATCGACATCCCTCTAGTCATCTAAGTGATACATGATCCATGTTGACTAACCCGTGTTCGATCATCACGTGAGACGGACTAGTCACCATGGTGAGCAACTTCATGCTGATCGTATTCAACCATACGACTCATGTTCTACCTTTCGGTCTCTTGTATTCGAGGTCATGTCTGTACATGCTAAGCTCGTCGAGTCAACCTAGGTATTTCGCGTGTGTAAATCTGGCTTACACCCGTTGTATGCGAATGTTAGAATCTATCACACCCGATCATCACGTGGTGCTTCGAGACAACGATCCTTCACAACGGTGCACACTTAGGGGAATATGTTCTTGAAATTTTAAGAGGGATCATCTTATTATGCTACCGTCATTCTAAGCAATAAGATGAAAAACATGATAAACATCACAATGCAATCATATAGTGACATGATATGGCCATTATCATCTTTGCTCTTTCGATCTCCATCTTCAGGCATCACATGATCATCATTGTCACCGACGTGACACCATGATCTCCATCATCATGATCTCTGTCATCGTGTCTCCGTGAAGTCGTCACGCCAACTACTACTATCACTACTACTATAGCTAACCGTTAGCAATGAAGTAAAAGTAGTAAGCACATGGCGTTGCATCTCATACAATAAATTAAGACAACTCCTATGGCTCCTGCCGGTTGTCATACTCATCGACATGCAAGTCGTGAAACCTCTTACAATAACATGATCATCTCATACATCATACATGCAACATCACAACTTTGGCCATATCACATCACATGTCAAACCCTGCAAAAACAAGTTAGACGTCCTCTAATTGTTGTTGCAAGTTTTACGTGGCTGATTTGGGTTTCTAGCAAGAACGCTTTCTTACCTACGTGATAGCCACAACGATGATATGCCAAAGCTATTTACCATTCATAAGAACCCTTTTCATCAAATCCAATCCAACTAGAGTAGGAGAGACAGACACCCGCTAGCCACCTTTATATGCATGGTGTGCATGTCTGTCGGTGGAACCAGTCTCACGTAAGCGTACGTGTAAGGTCGGTCCGGGCCGCTTCATCCCACAATACCGCCGGAAAAGAATAAGACTAGTAGCGGCAAGAAATTGACAAATCATCGCTCACAACCTTTTGTGTTCTACTCGTGCATAGAATCTACGCATAGAAAACCTCGCTCGGATGCCACTGTTGGGTAACGTAGCATAAATGCAAAAAAATTCCTACGCATATTCAGATCTTCCTATGGAGAGACCAGCAACGAGAGAGGGGTGAGTGCATCTTCATACCTTTGAAGATCGCTAAGCGGAAGCGTTGCTAGAACACAGTTGATGGAGTCGTACTCGCGGCGATTCAGATCGCGATGTGATTCCGATCTAGTGCCGAACCACGGCACCTCAGCGTTCAACACACATGCAGCCTGGTGACGTCTCCAGCACCTTGATCCAGCAAGGAGAAGGGAGAGGTTGGGGAAGATCTCCGGCAGCACGACGGCGTGGTGTCGATGGAGAGACGAGGTCTCCCGGCAGGGCTTCGCCAAGCACCGGCAGAGAGGAGGAGAAGGAAGAGCAGGGCTGCGCCGAGGGAGAGGAAGATTGGTTTCTCCAACAGCCCAAAGTGCCCACTATATATAGGGGAGGGAGGGGTTGCGCCCCCCTTGAGGGTTTCCCTCTCCTGGGTGGGGCGACAGCCCTAGATGGGAGGAGGTGCGGCGGCCACGAGGGGAGGAGGGGTGGTGCACCCTTCTAGTGGGCCTTAGGCCCACCTGCACTAGGGTCCCCCCCCCCTCTCCCCTCTTCTTGCGCCATGGGCTGAGTGTGGGGGCGCACCAGCTCACCTAGGGGCTGGTTCCCTCCCGCACTAGGCCCATATAGCCTCCCGGGGTGGTGGCCCCCTTCCGGTGGTCCCGGTACGTTACCGGCGACGCCCGAAACACTTCCGGTGTCCAAAACCATCCGTCCTATATATCAATCTTTACCTCCGGACCATTCCGGAGCTCCCCGTGACGTCCGGGATCTCATCCGGGACTCCGAATAACTTTTGATAACCTTGTATAACAATTCCTTATAACCCTAGCGTCATCGAACCTTAAGTGTGTAGACCCTACGGGTTCGGGATACAGGAAGACATGACCGAGACACCTCTCCGGCCAATAACCATCAGCGGGGTCTGGATACCCATGGTGGCTCCCACTTGCTCCACGATGATCTCATCGGATGAACCACGATGTCAAGGATTCAATCAATCCCGTATACAATTCCCTTTGTCTGTCGGTATAGAACTTGCCCGAGATTCGATCGTCGGCATACCTATACCTTGTTCAATCTCGTTACCGGTAAGTCTCTTTACTCGTTCCATAGCACGTCATCGTGTGACTAACTCCTTAGTCACATTGAGCTCATGATGATGTTCTACCGAGTGGGCCCAGAGATACCTCTCCTCCACGCGGAGTGACAAATCCCGATTTCGCTTCGTACCAACCCAACAGACAGTTTCAGAGGTACCCGTAGTGCACCTTTATAGTCATCCAGTTACGTTGTGATGTTTGATACACCCAAAGCACTCCTACGGTATCCGGGAGTTGCACAATCTCACGGTCGAAGGAAAAGACACTTGACTTTAGAAAAGCTTTAGCATACGAACAATACGATCTAGTGCTATGCTTAGGATTGGGTCTTGTCCATCACATCATTCTCCCAACTAGATCGTTGCTGGCACGCGTTGCTGCGCCCGTCTATTTTGGATCTTAGTTGTTAGAGGGTATGAAGCAATGCTTATTATTATCCTTTTGTATAGCTTGTTGTAAACTCGCAAAGCATGATGATTGATTAACTCATGGTCAATTGGGACAATATAGGTTAAGACAAAACACCTATTAAGCATCTAGTATATGCAGTCCTTTCGGCAAAAAGGTATTGACAAGCTGAGCAACTTCCATATGATAGTTCTAGTTATTAGGGAGGAAATGAATACTGATGATACTTTAAGTTCCACTGAAAATGAGAAGGGTACCCGATAAAAATAAGTGAGAGTGGTACCTGGTAAAATGAAGGGTAAGACAGTTAGAAATATACACATTAAAATTAAGACATAGTGCTGGTATTCAAATATTTAGATTTGAGTTTCTTGGAAGTATTAAGAGAGAAATGTTTAGGAACAATAGTTGCAGAAACAAAACACATACAAATGATGTTAACGCCATGTCTTACACTTACACTTCTTCGATTCCTCTTAGCTGGTGTTCTAGAGGGGTTTGATCTAGAGGAAAAGCTAAACTAAAAAACTTTGTTCTTGTTTTTTTGCTTATTATTGTAAAAGAGGAAGAATCAATTATAAACCTATCACCAACATAAAATGTGCATTTGAAACAACCAATTAAATCATACCAAAATTATTTTCAATAGTTCCAAACAAGAAAGTTGCAGATATAGAGTGTAAAAGGAAGAGACTTTACTTAACTGGGATGCAAGAATCGGCTTGATTATGGCACAATACTGAAGTGGGTAAAAGACACTAAATTGGAGGCTCAGTTGTTGGTCGATGTTGTAAAGAAAAACCAGTTGCTACCTGCAGTGATTCTTTGTAAATGAATATAAAAAACACGTATGAGTTCTCCATGGATGAATGATCAAAGATGACAAAGCATGTCAGCGAATAGGTACACTGAAAAGAACAAGGATTTTAAGAAATTACTACTTGCGTATGCAATTTTTTCGTTGATTACATTCCAAGTAATGAAATTATTGTTTAGTGGTGTTCACCTAGCTTCACACTATGAACGCATGGTACTTCCACTTAGATTCTGAACCAGTGGTGTTCAAGCAGAAATCACCAACTGTGAAGGTGTCAGTATTAGTAATATTTATCAGTAACATGTAAATTTTGTTACACAGGTAGCTTTTTCACAAAAAATAGAGCCCCAACATCTACTAAGGTTCATCTGTATATCGCAATATATTTCGTAATAGCAGCAGGGGCCCCTTCTACTAATCTTGAAGAAATCCTGCATCTAAACAACTATACCCGAACGAAACAAAAATCCTAAATGGATTTAGGCACAAACTTGCAGTTAAAAGCAGTTGAATAGCGACATAGCAGGCTGAGAAATCCCTACAAAAGGAATAGAGGAACACAATCCTCAACAACCAATCCATGGGCTTGGTGCGCCATACCTCGATCAAAAAAGAAAAGGGCGTCCATGGTGTAGAATCGTAGATCATTTCTATGGCGTTCACAGTAGGCGGCACCTAAAAGCCGAGTTGAGGGCTAAGGATTAACTATAATCGTAATATTCCCTGTTTAATTAACAATCAACTTAATTTAGACACCGTCTACCCCCTTTGTAGCATCCACTTGACAGCCTTTCTACATGACGCAACTCCTCACATTGTATATATATGTATTTGTCATCATCAATAAAATAAGAGTTTGATTCAATCATTTTATCTTTCTTATGTTATCAAGACGCTCGTAACCAAGGACGAATATGGAAGAGAATACATAATGTAGCCTCTAAGAACAGTACTGATGTCTAGGCCGAACTTATCTGAATGTTTATTTAGGATAATAAAACTTTCGACTTCGAGGACATGGCGGCCCATGACATCAACGTTGCTCTGAAGATCTACAGCAGCACGACTGATCTCCTCAGCGACCGATAAAAGACTCCTTCGATGGAAAACATCAACACCGTCACAACCTACAAACACACGGAATGAAAATCCATCAACACGGATTGAGCGTAATCTGATTTGCATATGCATTCATTTAATTAATGCACTGATTGATTGTATATAAGCATGTAATTGTTTGAACGGATGAACTAACAACTCCTTACTTTTATTTGTCGTTGTTGATTGGGACGGAGATCCAAGGCGACGGAGCTCTGGTTCTGTCATACGATGCCAACCGGTCCATGCTCTCCGTTTCGAAGGCAGAGGCAAAAGACAAACAACGCGACGCTCCTTCCTCCGGCCAGCAATGTGGAGATGAACGACGACTACGGCCTCGGCTCGGTCCTCCTTGCGTAGCCATGGCCGTCAGCCCGGCTCAACGTGGTAGAGCTTCCGGAGGCGTAGCCACGCCTCCATCACGGATGGAGGTTAGCGTCCTGGGCGAGATCCCTCCTTGGTCCGTGCTTCGGTCTGAGAGAAGAATTTGATTCAATGATTCTGCATCCCCTGTGTTCATGTCTTACGTATTGATAGGACAAGAAAATTACCGCCAACAATCTCCGGATACTTCATCTCCCATTAATGGTCGTAGGCCTCTCCGCATCCTCTGTGTCGGCTCGCCTGCCTCGTCCGCTCCGCGCGCAACCCGGAATCCATTCGACCCCCCTTGCCTTGACCTGCACCTATTGACACCCTGGATTGGATCACTCAACCGGGATCCATTCCTCCGGTCGCTTAAATCGACCGGATGGACTCGATCCCATCCCTCGGCTGAGGTGGTCAATGTGCTTTCATCAGCCTTGAACGGGAAGGATCGGATAGGAGGCTGATGTAGCGAATGGATGAGGTTGCTGTAGCGAATGGACGAGGCTGTTGTTGGCCTCCTACGAATGGGCTGGGCAAAGGCCCAATGCATCACATGCCTTGGTTTTGGCCCCGAGAGTAGCAGCCCACAGGACAGACGGGCCAAAATCAACCAACTGTGCGGATCAGCTAGACTAATAACGAAATCCAACGGCCAGAAACTCCAAGTTAACAAAACCCAACGGCCAAAAATGTCTAATCGCTGAGAGGGCAGGGATTAGGTGCAGTTTTACTGTCCTTAATGATGTGATCCCGTTATCAATGACATCTAATGCCCATGATCAGGAAACCATGATCATCTATTGATCAACGAGCTAGCCAACTAGAGGCTTGCTAGGAACACATTGTGATCTATTTATTCACACATGTATTACTGTTTCCTGTTAATACAATTATAGCATGAACAATAGACGATTATCATGAACAAGGAAATATGATAATAGCCATTTTATTATTGCCTCTAGGGCATATTTCCAACACATCCTCCTCCTAGTGCTTCTTGGTCTCCGACAATGTTGAAATCTTGGTTCTCCACACCGACAAGGACAAATTCCATGTGAATATTTCCTATTGCATACATACAACTTTGTACTTTCGTCTAGAAAGAGCATCTCCACTCGCCTCCCCCCAACGGGCCCTCCCGGGCGACTTTTTTTAAGCGCCCACAGTGCGAAATCGGCCCAGTCGCGCCCCAACTCCTCGTTTATCGCCGGTTTGTGTAAAAATAACAGCAGGCGAACCCGAGCCAAACCCAGCTCCCCGAGAGGCGCCTGGGAGTGTCGGGCGAAGCCAAAAGCCAAGCCGACCCGCTCTGTCGCCCGCAGTCGGGTCTTTCCCGTTGTTCCCCCCTTCGTCCTCCCTTTCCCTCCATTTCCTCGTCCCCTCCCGCCATTCTTCTCCCAGTACCGCCATCCGGTCGCCATGCCGCCGAAGAAGTACACCTTCCCACGCCTCGCCTCCACCGCCGATTCCATCTAGCCGAAGCAAATGAAGCCGATGCCCAGGCCGGCGGGCGTATCAGACACCGAGTGGAGGGCGGACGTCCAACGTCGGGAGGCGGTCTCAGCAGACCGGCGGAGGACGCTCGACGCCAAGAAAATCAGGGATGCGGAGGCGACGGTCGCGGCGGCTGATCAGGAAGAGGTGTCCCGCGCGGGGATGATGAACCCGCCCGTCCGCAACTCGCAGACCGCATGGAGGGGGCTCCAGGGCGACACCCTAGGGGTACGAGCACTCTCCTGGCTACTCCGACGGCAACGCGCATGGCGGCTTCAATCCCAACACTACCTTCCTGTATGGCGTGCGGCAGCGTTCCTCCCCACCGGTTGTGGCAGAAGGGCGCCTAGATGGCACAAAAAAGCCAGGGCCGTAGGCTTCGATCGAGCAATGTATTGCCGACGTCAAGAGCCGCGCTGCCAGGGGGAGGATAAATTCGATGCACGGTGGTCAGCGTTTATGATCGACGTCGCTCGAAGAAGAGGAGCATCGGTGGAGTTCTTGATGGGGGCAGACACGTCGATGATGGACAAGTAGGTGAAGGCGTGGTAGATAGTACAACGCGACCTCATCTTGAACCAGATGACAACACCGACAATGATCGCAGCGACGACAACAACCCCGACCGCAATGGCGACCACGACGACGGCGCCCAGCCACGCAGAGCGCACGCGGACCGTGAGCCCGACTACGCCAACGACGGAAAGCCCGGCAACGCCGATGATGAGGCTGTCTACGCTGATGGAGGAGGAGCCGCACCCCGACAAGTTGGGTGTGTGATCTGTTTTTATCCTTTCCCTTTGATCGCCGAATTGTTGGTGTGTTTGATCACAGAACTATGGCACTAATTGTCAAACTCGCAGCGTGTTTTTGGGCAGCGGGAAAAAGGAATTTGAAAACATAGGCGTCCGGGGGCCGAAACCTGGGGCGCGGCTGGAAACTCGCTCGCCCCCAGGCCGAGAATAGCGTCGGTGAAACGCCAAAAAGGCTATCGTCGGGGAGCCAAACGGCTGGAGATGCTTTAAGGCCACTTTCATATTGCAAAGAGGGGGTGCCACTTAGAGCATCTCCAGTAGTGCCCCCAAGAGCCCCCCCCCCCGGGCCATTTTTGCTGACGAGGAAAAAACGACCCAGTCGCACCCCGAGGAGCTCGTTTTTTGCCGGTTAGGGCCGAAATTGGTCCCGACGGTCCGAGGCTGAACCCAGCGCGCTGGGGGACGCCTTAGGGCGCCAGCGGAAACGTTTTTGGCGTGAAATAGTTGTGGACCCATCGAGTGAGCGACTGGCACGCGGTCGTCGTCCTCATCGCCTCGTTTCCCGCGGGAATCCATGCGAAGGTTGCGCCGCCAGTCAGCCTTCCATTGATTCTTCACGGGCGGCGCAGTGAAGGTGCGGCGATGCCCGTCCCAGTGACGCACATCTCGTCCGCTCTCGCCATGCGTTCACAACGCGCTTCTCCGTGTGCCCGCCCACCCACGGCTAGCCGCCCCTCCCCACATCGGTGGCCACACACACCTCTTGCTAGAATCTCGCCCCTGACGCCCTCTCCTCTTTTGCCCCTTTCAACACCGGTGCCTCCTCTCCCTCTTTCTCCCCCAAAATGGTCGAGCGCTTTCCCGGCAATGGATCGGTGGCCAATGGCTTCGGCCACCTTCACCTCCACGAGGACAAGGCCCGCCTTCTCTACGAGGCGGACTATCCGACGCCACCGGACATGCGGGTGTTGGGCTCATAGAATGCTGAGCACCAGCGGATTCCCGGTGCCACCACCGCCCTCTAGAGTTGACCGATGGGCGGAGATCACGCGCATCCGGTCGTCGCTGCCGGAGAGCTCGCGGAACCTGCCGAGGTACGCCCCCGACAACAACATGATGTGGACGGCGTACTTCGAACGCCGGCACGCCGACCAGCTCGCCGCCACCAACGGGGACGAACCCCGCGGCCGCCACAACTCCGAGGGCGGCGCCAATGGTGAGGCATCCCCGACCGCACATTGGAGGCCGTCCTCGAGCACATTGAGGGCGGCAACTCGCCATGGTTCGATTACACACCGCCACCCGCCTTCTCTCGCCATCGCGGCAGCTCCTGGACGCCGAGGCGGATGGACACGACGTCTTCCTCCTTGTCCGGCTCCCGCTCCTGCTCCTCCGGGTCACCGACACTCCTCCCTGTCAAACCGAAGCTACGGGAGACGCCGCTAGTGCGGCACATGTGAGACGGTGACATTGTCATCAATGAGCCCGACGCCTCCTTCTGACTCGTCAAGCCGAAGACGGAGTCGACGCTCCTCCCCGTCAAGCAGGAGCACCTGGTCATGGCTGCCGACGACGAGACCGCCTTCAAATGGGCACGGGGCGACTACGTGTGGGAGGAGATGTAGCGCCAGCATTGCGCCCTTGAGGAGATTGCCACCCGGCGACGTGACCGCGAGGAGGACGACATCGTCATCCTCGACGGCAGCGACGAGGAGGCTCCCGGGCTTTCCAACCCCGTTCGCCACGGTGACCCAGGGCAGGGGTGCAGCAAGGATGGTGGTGGAGCGTAGGACAATGATGCGACGACGACGGTGACTACACCAACTTTTACAAGCTTCTCGGCATGTAGAAGGCGGCAGCGTCGGGCGGCAACGGCTGGCGGTGGCGACGTAGTTTTCATTTACGGTTTAATTATGTTTTTATTTCACTTATGTACAAATTTCAATGAAAAACTATGAATTTTCTTCAAATTTGAGTCGTTTTTGACCGAATTTGGGCCATGTTTGTTTCGTTGAAAAACTAGTTGGGCGACCATTGGGGGGGGCGACTCGAAATCCGAGCTCCGCACACTGATTTTTTCGCTAGAGCGCCCCCTCTCGGCGCTATTTCACGCCCCAGGGGGGCCGAATGGCTGGGGATGCTCTTAGTCAATTGAGCTTCGTCCCTTTGCGTAATAAGGTTACGAACCGATTGAAGGAGGGGCCACAACTTACTATATTTATTTTTTCATTTTGCCTAATAAGGCCATGCCTAGATGGAAAGGGGTGAGTGCACCTTCGTGCTTTGAAAAGAAAAAAATCAATAATGTAGTAAATGTGAACCATTTCTAAGGGGAGGTGCCGATCTTAAAGCGAACAAACGGTACCAATTTAGATGACCCTGGAATCACAATATACCAAATCCATGTTCTATAACCATTAATTACTGATGATTGCTAGGAATACACATGGCATCCATCATCTCCGGCACCCGTCGAGGAGAAGGTTTGTGACGTGCACATGCTTAACCGCGAGCTGATCGTGTCTCACGAGAGTACAAGCAAGGGCCTCGGGAAGTTGAATTCCTTGCTGCAGAAGAAGAAGGATGACATCATCAACGATAAGTCTGATCTCTATGATAAGACACTTAGGCCGAAGAACCAAAAGAATAATCTGGTCGAGGAAGGGATCAGCTGAAGAAGGAGATAAAGCTCCTAAGGCCTGAGATGAATCAACTGAAGATGGAGAAACCTTATTTCAGAAAAGAGGAAAAGAGCAACAAGAACAAGAAACACGAGATAAAGTTAATCCTTCAAAGAGATCGATATGTGAGATGTAGGTATTTTGTTTGACGATGACCTTCTCTAAAGATGAACTATTAGCTAGTACGGTCATTTCTGGAGTTTGTAAAGTTATACTTTAATACTATTTACTTTTGTGAAATTGAAACTAGTGAAGTTTAAATTGATGCATATAATGACTAGGTTTAAATTGTTACATATAGTTTTTTATTAGCATAAAAATTATATTGTTGGCATTGAAGAACATGGCACAATAGTGCTAACATGAACTTACTTCTAGTGTTGGGCACGTGACACGCCAGGGAATCTCAAAATACTGCCGATGTTGGTCCGAATGTCACCGGTAACACTTTTCACTAGCGCCATATTGGTGGCGTTGGAGCCCTAAGCCAGCAAGTCCCATTTTAGCACGTCATATTTAGGCTTTTCTTAAGTAGTGACACTATCAAATCTAGTCCTTACAATTAACGAGTACAAGCGACTTGAGAACCTTCTCTTCCGTGTTGGATGCAAGTATTTCTTTTGTCTGAAAATATTGTTGATTGTTTGTTTGCATGATTTTTTATTGGTTTGTTAAACCTTTGTTTTTAACTAAGAAAAGTACTTATTGCTACTTTATTGTATTATCTTTCTACTGCGGGGAAATCTCAACGCCATCCCAAGTAGCAAGCCTGCCGACGGTGAAAAGTGCTTTGTGTTTGTTCCGCCACACATACTATGACAGAAAAATCCCATCAAATAAAGTTAGGTATTTTATGAAGTTAATTACATAAAAGTACCACAACTGAGACAGAACGTGTAGATTGGTACCAAGATTGTTAATTTTTTCATGTCATTACCAACTTTATGCGAGGCCGTTACAAATCAAGCTAAACCCCGTATAAATACGTATTAACAGTATATCTGATTGACGGGGTTGTTTGACAGGTGCTGACGTGGCAATTTTTTCTACAAAAAAACCTTGTTATATACTTAATCATATAAACGTCTTTTATTTTGTAGGAATTTTTTTGTTCGTGATTTTTAAACAACGATCGGGTTTTTTGAAAGTTTTCATCGAATCGTACAATTAAATAAAAGAAAACTGGGCGTCCCGCGACCCGTCGTTCAGACGCCGTCACCACCGCGCTACAGAGGGACTCGCGTTAGGGACCTCCTATGGGCCGCTCGTTGAGGCCAACTACCGAGCGGACGCACAGGAGGTCGCCCAACTGGGTTGGCCCAGAGTTTTTTTTCTATTTTATGAAACTTCGGAGTATTTTATGAAATAGCAAACATGTTTTGAATTTTTAACAAAATTTGAAATATGAACAAATTTCAAATTCATGAACAAAATTATAAAACCGTGAACATTTTTTTGAATCTGGAAAAATATTTTGAAACCATGAAAAGTTTTCAAATTGTGAACAAAATTTGAAACATGAACAAAATTTGAAACCATAAAACATTTTTTTCAATTATAAAAAAAATAGAAACATGAATAAATTTCAAATTGTGAACAAAAATATAAACTTTTGAAGATTTTTTCAAATTCTGGAACATTTTTAAAATTCCAGAATATTTTTTGAGAAATCTGAAATATTTTGATAAGAATTCAGAACATTTTTTCAAATTCTGGAACATTTTTTCAAAATTACGGAACAACTTTCAAAATTCCGGAACATTTTTCAAATTGCGGAACATTTTTCCAAATTCCGGAACCTTTTTCCAAATTCCGCAACACTTTTTCCAATTCCGAATTTTTTTTCCAAATTCCGGAACAATTTTTGAAAATACAGAACATTTTTTCAAACTTAGGAACATTTTTCAAATTGCAGAACATTTATTCAAATTCCGGAACATTTTTTCAAATTATGAAACATTTTTTAAAACTCTGGAACATTTTTTCAAAATCCGAATTTTTTTTAAAGATGCAAAACATTTTTAAACAGAAACAGAAAAAAAAGCTAAAAAATCAAAAACCGTTTCAGGGAATGTTGTAGAAAGTTTCCAAAACCGAAAAAACCGATTGGAAATCTCTAGAAGGTTCGATAAACCATGATTGCTAACGGGCGGGCCCAAACCCGTCGCTGGCTGGCAGCTTGCCCGGCTATTAGACGCAAAGAGCGTCAAATAGGGTTTTCCCTCGCGTCAGAGTACCCGCGGTATTTGTTTTATACCAGCACAAAATGCTGGGCCAGCTGGTTAGGCCCAGTGAGGCGGCCAGGTCAGTTACTTGCACTTACACAGACCATATGCTCTGCCCTGCTTTCAAGCCTCGCTAGTCGCTATGCTCCATGGTTAAACGATGAACAGCTGAGGTTCGCAGCCGGCGCGAAGGACATGCTGGTTAAACATAGATATTTTATTGAAAATTGGTTCACCCTGGTTGCTTTGGAATCTGAAGAATGCACTTTACTAATGTTGGGAGGGAAGCCATGTCTACCTGATAGACTGCATCCAGTGTACTATAAGCCTAGTAATGTGTACACACATACTCACTAAGCTCTTCACTGCTTCCATCAAAGTAAATCAAGGCAAATACTCAAAGCTTGAGTGCTTTGAAGCCTCCCATTAGTGCATCAGTGCGCTCAGGCTTTCCAACTGAAATACGGAGATAACCCTTAAGTTCCTTCTTGTCATAGTGGCGGATCATCACTCCCATCTTTGCAAGATCCTCCTGCAAATAATTTTCACCAGTTCAAGTGAATAAAAGTGCAATATGTTAAAAGATCCTCGTCGTTGATTACACTGACCAAAAGAACCAACTATCACACACACACCAAGAGACTTGCAAGTGTCTAAAGCAAGAGGGTGACCAGGTTTCTCGGATATCTTGATTTCATGCAGTGGAAATGAAAGAACGACCCAGAAGCTCTACAGGAACAATACATAGTCATGTTAAGAAGTCCACGATCATTCTTGAAAGCGTTGCATTACAAGACCTCTGGATCTTGCACACGTTTTTGGCATGTCCGGCTCTCATAATGACATCATCGTCACGGTCTACTAGTTTTACTGAAGGGCAATCTCTACCTGGCAACTATACCATCGATGGGCATCAGTATAACGTGATGGTTGACAGTATCTATCCTCGTGGACTACCTTCGTCAAGAGTATCTCTGAACGAGTTGGTCAGAAAAATATCTCACTTTGTCTAAAGACAAGAAGGAATTAGAATGTGGAGAGTGCATTTGGAGTGTTCCAACCCGTCTTGAGTTGTCTGTGGACCTGCTAGACAAAGGGATCCGAAGACCTTTTCGAAGGTGATAACATGTAGTGTGCAGGATGAGGGAGGAGATGTTGTAGACGGTCTGGAATTTAAGAACATGGATGATCCTATTCAACTTCCACGTAAGAATCCGGTCACATTTGATGAATTTGTTCAAATTCATCAATAGATTTGGCAACGAGCAACTCATAAGCAGCTAAAGAAAGATTGTAGTACAACTAAAGCGGACAATTAGAACATATGTGCTAGCTGAATTCAAGTATTTCGTTTCGAAACTTTGTTGGATTGTACTCCCTCCGTTCCTAAATATAAGACCTTTTAGAGATTACACTATGAACTACATACGGATGTACATAAACATATTTTAGAGTATAGATTTACTCATTTTGCTTCGTATGTAGTCTTCTAATGAAATCTCTAAAAGGTCTTATATTTTAGAACGGAGGGAGTAGTACTTAAACTAGAACTACCATCACATCTAAATATTTTCAATCTTCAACAATACGATAATATGTTATTATTTTGAGCTCGTGGACTTATTAAAATAGACAGGAATTTTAATGAATATCGTTGAACGACCGGCTCCCCCGTATCATTTTCCACGAAGCAGTCCGTGGACAAAATGTGTGTCTGTTTTGTTGGCCGGCGTCGGAGATGACCTAATACGGCATCGTAAAGCATTTCCCCGTGAATCCATCTTTGGTCCAAGTGCTTGTGATTGTGAAAGAAAGGGATAGACAGGTGCGTCGCAGGTACTGTATTCCCGGTATGAAAAAGCAGCGAGTCGCCTGAGTTTGGAGACATTCCTAGCATGCATCTCCTGGTTTCACACGGGAGGAGGCAGAATGTGAAGGCGGCGCTACTTGTCAGTTCCCTTGGTATTTCCTTGCAAACGCTTTCGGTTGATGGGCTTGGGCACATGCATTTATTCTCGGGCAAGTGGCATGCAAGTGTACAGCAGCTATATCAACGGTGATGCTCAGCTCACGGCATGCCTACGCCCCGACTATCTACAATGAAAATAACATAAGTAGTAATATACTCCCTCCATTTCTAAATATAAGTTTTCTAAGCGATTTCACTAAAGGACTACATACAAAGCAAAATGAGTGAATCTACACTCTAAAGTATGTCTATATATATCTGTATGTAGTCCTCTAGTGCAATCTTTAAAAAGACTTATATTATGGAACGGAGGGAGTAGTTGTCACCTACGCAAGAAATATGATGTGGTAATTAATTAATGAAAAAAGAGAAAAATCGAGTAACTTAACATTTTCCTCATACTAAGAATAACATAACGGATACCAAGACAAAATGAGTTTATAGGCTAATAAATAGAAGGCTTAGTGTTACTACCTCCATGTTAATATCTACTATGAAGATAGTAACTTAGACTAATAACATATGTTACTACTCTATGTTACTCTCTCCGTTCCTAAATATAAGTCTTTCTAGAGGTTCAACTAATGGACTACATACGAATGTATATAGACATATTTTAAAGTATAGGTTCATTTATTTTGCTCCGTATGTAGACACCTAGTGAAATAGCTTAAAAGACTTATATTCAGGTACGGAGGGAGTACTTTTTATTATGAGTAGTCTAAAGCACGCAGGCACGCACACGCAACGAAAGGCCCAAAGAAGAAGAAGGAGAAGAAGCCTGAGAGGTCATAAGACACAGTCGCGTCTCATTTCGCCGGACAGACGGACGCCGCGCGCGCGCACATCGACCACGATCCATAGTCTTTGCGTCGTGGTCATTGGGATAAGACGATAAAACGATTCCATGGTGAGTACGCCGGTGACATGCATGACATGTTGACACGGACGGGCCGACCGACGGACCGGTAAAGTGCGTGTGCTCTAGCGGAACACTTACAGGGTGCTTGGATACGTTTTAGTCTCATGACTAAAAGTAATGAGACTAAGACTTGCTAGCCTCATCCATGCTTGGATCCAAGTACTAAGAGCAAGTACAATAAGGTACAGTCAGCAGGCTGTAAGGATTAAAATATTATATTTTTGCTGAGTTGGATGAGGGAGAAGAGAAGAGAGAAGGGAAGCGGGCTCTTCGTGAAGAGCCAGCTCTAACACGTGCTCCTAGATGCTTTGTGAGAATGAAAGGTGGGCCATATATGATAAAAGTAGTACCATTTTATAACTAACTATTGTACAAGCTAGCTATAAGATGGGCTATAAGACTGCTTATAGCCAGCAGTTGACTATACTATTAACCATGCTCTAAAGAGACTAAAAACAAGTTAATGAGCATTTATTATCCTCCAAACCCTCCAATTCAGAACTTGCATGAGGAGTTAAATGAGGAGAGAGAGGACTAATGCACATTTTAGTAGGGGTACCCCTGACTAAAAGATTTTAGCCTCAAGACAAGTTTTAGCCTCTCTTTAGTCAGGTGTGCTTCGAACTTTAGCCTCTTAAAAAGACTAGTTTTAGTCAGACTAGTTTTAGTCTATTGGATCCAAGCACCCTCTTAAATCGTCGACAACGTACTTAGGTTCTGCACAAGGCCGGCCGGCCGGCATCAAGGCAACTAGGCAAGTCGACACTGTACTTTGCATGCCATGCGGTGAGCTTGCACGAGAAGGTCAATAACTGTGGTGCTGCTTCTCGCCGGGCACGAGCACGACGTGTTAGGGGCCACACCCTAGAGAGTCAAGAGTGCCTTGCATTGCATTGCTCGTCTGACGGCCTCACGTTGGATGTTAGGACTTAGGATCCATTCATTCGTTTATAGATTCATGTACGCCAAGAGGAAAACGGAAGAGTGGATTATTTACAAACCCAGTTATTTTTGTTCCTAAATGCTTAAAAGTGCAGCCTCTCCGAGGGCACGCATCTTACTCCGATTGCGCAGACCCATCTTCAATTTCACGCGCGTTCTTTTATTTAAGGCTTCAATTTTTTAGAAAAATTCATATCTTTTGACTTTAGTGTCGAATTTCAACTTCGTTTTCATCATTGCGTTTGTCGCGACGAGTACTTCAAAACTAGATTCCATATGGATAGGTTCTGACAATTGGGTGATATTAAGCAACTTTGATGCTAAAAAAGCAACTTCTTATTAGTATGCATAGTATGATCGTCTATCAACGAAAATTTCTTCAAAATTATCTATCATGACTAGAAAGTTAACTAACTTCACCCTTTAACAACCACATGGCAGATGTCGTTAGCTATTTCCAAACTGAAATAGTAAAATTATGCGTTGGATGTGCATACCCGACTTCTCATGCGTTGGATGTGCATTAATTCATGTATGAAAAATTCAATAATCTAAACCGTGTGTCGGAATTATGATATGTTTTCATCGTTGGGTTCCTCGTGACGAACTCGTCAAAACGAGATCCCATATGAATATGTTTTGAAGAATTTTTTTTCAAAAGCAACTTCGATGTTAGATACGGCAACCTTAGTGCTAAACAGAAGCAACTTAGATGCTAGATGAATTGCATCATGTGTATACACATGAGTTGCTTGTTGAATGCACTGGAGTTGCGCAAAAATACACTAAAAGTTGCTAACTTTTTTATGACACTCGAGTGCAATTATGGCAATTATTTACAAATAGCAGGCAACTGAGCATCAATGACACGCAACTGAACATCAACCGTAGGCAATTGATTATCAGTAATAGGCAACTGAACATCAAAATTGAACAATTTCGCAGTATCTGTAGGCAACTCAGCATCAATCATGGGCAACTGATTATCATTAATAGACAAATAGGCATCAATGTTTGGCAATTTCATAGTATTTGTATGCAATTAAGCATCAACCACATGCAATTACTTGTATGTAACAATAAATGTGTCTTATGTTTTGTGTGATTTTCTCATTTTTACAAAAATCAACCAAATCGGCAATCTAGCTAGGTCAAAAAATAAGTTTCTTTCCTTTAACACTAAAATTGCCTCAATATCATCTAAATTTGCCCAAAAACAAAGTTTGTCGAAACCTAACCATATGGAATCTACTTTTGAAGAACTCATCGTAAGAAAGCCAGCCATGAAAACGGATTTCATTTCTGACGCTCGATTCAAAAGATATAATTTTTTGGAAAAAGAAACAAACATAATTAAGTACGCTGAAAGAGGGGACCAGATGCGCTCTAAACAGCTAACGAGCGCAACAACGCTCCCTAGCCACGTCCATTTTTGTTTACTTCCTTATTTCCATGAACCCCGTGTGGCTCTAGCCCAAGCGGGATGCGGGCGACGCCCCAAACCGACCTCAGCCCGCTCCCTTCCCTTCTTCTTGCCGCGCCTGCCAAAGGACGTCGTTGGGCTAACCCTGCAATAATATTTCTCATGCATAAGAGAAATAGTTAGAGAAACTTCAACGGGTCTACCCAAACGGACGACGATTTTGTCCGCTTTTCGTCCGTTTGGATCGTTCGTCGGTCTGTTCATGTTCCTTTTTCTAAATGGATCAGCACATGCACCCAACGAGAAACAAGTGGGCAGCATCACTGTGGCAATATAATAATGGAAGAAAGATGGGTGGAAGCGTGCCAGCAAATTAAATAAGCAGGCAGAGGTCGCTGGGTGGCTGTGTAACAAGTGGGTCAGTTCGGCCACATGCGGACACCGAGAGGGCGCGCGCGCGTCCGCTTTGCGTCCGCGTCGATCCATTTCAGTCCAAAATTTGAGCCGGAAATGGGACGGCGCGGACGCGAAACGAACGTGTTTTAGCAACGGGTCCGCTCGTTGGGCCATCATTTTTGTCCATGCCGACCCAAACGGACGGCCGCGGACGAAATGGGTCGCCCCATTAGAGTTGCTCTTAGTGGGGAGATAATGTGGCATATGTGCATGTTAAGAGAATTGAGATAGTAAGGATCAACTATTTGGATATATATAAGATATGTTATTGTGCTCCAACTAAACTGAGAAGAAGGGAGTTTCTTCTCCGAAAATCATTGCACAAGGTGTAACATGCACTTAAAAATTAAATCTCATCAACTAAATTGAACATATGCAATTTAGGTGCTTAACATGTAATGAAAATAACTACAACAAATCCTAATTTATGTACTTAACACATACACTACACATATATACTGGCCCTATTTATAAGTAAAAAAACTACTGATATATCATATATTTGTTGGAATTATGCCCTAGAGGCAATAATAAATGTATAGTTATTATTATAATTCCTGTATCAAGATAATAGTTTATTATCCATGCTATAATTGTATTGAATGAAGACTCATTTACATGTGTGGATACATAGACAAAACACCGTCCCTAGCATGCCTCTAGTTGGCTAGCCAGTTGATCGATGATAGTCAGTGTCTTCTGATTATGAACAAGGTGTTGTTGCTTGATAACTGGATCACGTCATTGGGAGAATCACGTGATGGACTAGACCCAAACTAATAGACGTAGCATGTTGATCGTGTCATTTTGTTGCTACTGTTTTCTGCGTGTCAAGTATTTATTCCTATGACCATGAGATCATATAACTCACTGACACCGGAGGAATGCTTTGTGTGTATCAAACGTCGCAACGTAACTGAGTGACTATAAAGATGCTCTACAGGTATCTCCGAAGGTGTTAGTTGAGTTAGTATGGATCAAGACTGGGATTTGTCACTCCGTGTGACGGAGAGGTATCTCGGGGCCCACTCGGTAATACAACATCACACACAAGCCTTGCAAGCAATGTAACTTAGTGTAAGTTACGGGATCTTGTATTACGGAACGAGTAAAGAGACTTGCCGGTAAACGAGATTGAAATAGGTATTCGGATACTGACGATCGAATCTCGGGCAAGTAACATACCGAAGGACAAAGGGAATGACATACGGGATTATACGAATCCTTGACACTGAGGTCCAAACGATAAGATCTTCGTAGAATATGTAGGATCCAATATGGGCATCCAGGTCCCGCTATTGGATATTGACCGAGGAACCTCTTGGGTCATGTCTACATAGTTCTCGAACCCGCAGGGTCTGCACACTTAAGGTTCGACGTTGTTTTATGCGTATTTGAGTTATATGGTTGGTTACCGAATGTTGTTCGGAGTCCCGGATGAGATCACGGACGTCACGAGGGTTTCCGGAATGGTCCGGAAACGAAGATTGATATATAGGATGACCTCATTTGATTACCGGAAGGTTTTCGGAGTTACCGGGAATGACGAATGGGTTCCGGGAGTTCACTGGGGGGGCAACCCACCCCGGGGAAGCCCATAGGCTTTGGGGAGACACACCAGCCCTTAGTGGGCTGGTGGGACAGCCCCAAGGGGGCCTATGCGCCAAGAGAAAGAAATCAAAGGAAAAGAAAAAAAAAAGAGGGAAGAAGTGGGAAGGGAGGGGGACTCCTCCCACCAAACCAAGTCCAACTCGGTTTGGGGGGGAGTCCTCCCCCCCTTGGCTCGGCCGACCCCTTGAGGGTCCCTTGGACCCCAAGGCAAGGTCCCCCTCCCTCCTCCTATATATATGGAGCTTTTAGGGCAGATTTGAGACGACTTTCTCACGGCTGCCCGACCACATACCTCCATAGTTTTTCCTCTAGATCGCGTTTCTGCGGAGCTCGGGCGGAGCCCTGCTGAGACGAGATCATCACCAACCTCCGGAGCGCCGTCACGCTGCCGGAGAACTCTTCTACCTCTCCGTCTCTCTTGCTGGATCAAGAAGGCCGAGATCATCGTCGAGCTGTACGTGTGCTGAACGCGGAGGTGCCGTCCGTTCGGTACTAGATCGTGGGACTGATCGCGGGATTGTTCGCGGGGCGGATCGAGGGACGTGAGGACGTTCCACTACATCAACCGCGTTCTCTAACGCTTCTGCTGTACGATCTACAAGGGTACGTAGATCACTCATCCCCTCTCGTAGATGGACATCACCATGATAGGTCTTCGCGCGCGTAGGAAATTTTTTGTTTCCCATGCGACGTTCCCCAACAGTGGCATCATGAGCTAGGTTCATGCGTAGATGTCTTCTTGAGTAGAACACAAAAGGTTTTGTGGGCGGTGATGTGCGTTTTGCTGCCCTCCTTAGTCTTTTCTTGATTCCGCGGTATTGTTGGATTGAAGCGGCTTGGACCGACATTACTCCTACGCTTACGAGAGACTGGTTTCATTGTTACGAGTAACCCCCTTTGCTCAAAGATGACTGGCAAGTGTCGGTTTCTCCAACTTTAGTTGAATCGGATTTGACCGAGGAGGTCCTTGGATGAGGTTAAATAGCAACTCATATATCTCCGTTGTGGTGTTTGCGTAAGTAAGATGCGATCCTACTAGATACCCTTGGTCACCACGTAAAACTTGCAACAACAAAATTAGAGGACGTCTAACTTGTTTTTGCAGGGTATGATTGTGATGTGATATGGCCAACGATGTGATGTGATATATTGGATGTATGAGATGATCATGTTGTAATAGAAATATCGACTTGCACGTCGATGGTACGGCAACCGGCAGGAGCCATAGGGTTGTCTTTATACTAACATATGTGCTTGCAGATGCGTTTACTATTTTGCTAGGATGTAGCTATAGTAGTAATAGCATAAGTAGCACGACAACCACGATGGCAACACATTGATGGATGATCATGGTGTGGCGCCGGTGACAAGAAGATCGTGCCGGTGCTTTGGTGATGGAGATCAAGAAGCACGTGATGATGGCCATATCATGTCACTTATGAATTGCATGTGATGTTAATCCTTTTATGCACCTTATTTTGCTTAGAACGACGGTAGCATTATGAGGTGATCTCTCACTAAAATTTCAAGACGAAATTGTGTTCTCCCCGACTGTGCACCGTTGCTACAGTTCGTCGTTTCGAGACACCAAGTGATGATCGGGTGTGATAGACTCAACGTTCATATACAACGGGTGCAAAACAGTTGCGCACGCGGAACACTCGGGTTAAGCTTGACGAGCCTAGCATGTGCAGACATGGCCTCGGAACACATGAGACCGAAAGGTCGATCATGAATCATATAGTTGATATGATTAGCATAGGGATGCTTACCACTGAAACTACACTCAACTCACGTGATGATCGGACTTGGGATAGTGTAAGTGGATCATGAACCACTCAAATGACTAGAGAGATGTACTTTTTGAGTGGGAGTTTAGCATATAATTTGATTAAGTTGAACTCTAATTATCTTGAACATAGTCTAAGTCCACTTTGAATATATTTGTGTTGTAGATCATGGCTCACGCAAGTGTCATCCTGAATTTTAATACGTTCCTAGAGAAAGCTAAGTTGAAAGATGATGGAAGCAACTTTGTAGACTGGGCTCATAATCTTAAGCTAATCTTACAAGCTGGAAAGAAGGATTATGTCCTTAATGCTGCGCTAGGAGATGAACCACCCGCTACGGCTGATCAGGATGTTAAGAACGCTTGGTTAGCACGTAAGGAGGACTACTCAATAGTTCAATGTGCAGTCTTGTATGGCTTAGAACCGGGACTTCAACGTCGCTTTGAGCGTCATGGAGCATTTGAGATGTTCCAAGAGTTGAAGTTTATCTTTCAGAAGAACGCCCGGATCGAGAGGTATGAGACCTCCGATAAATTCTATGCTTGCAAGATGGAGGAAAACTCGTCTGTCAGTGAACATGTGCTCAAAATGTCTGGGTACTCAAACCGTCTAGCTGAACTGGGGATTGAACTGCCGCAAGAAGCTATCACTGACAGAATCCTTCAATCACTGCCGCCAAGCTATAAAGGCTTTGTGTTGAACTACAACATGCAAGGGATGAACAAGTCTCCCGGCGAGTTGTTTGCGATGCTGAAAGTCGCAGAGTCTAAACTCCGTAAAGAGCATCAAGTGTTGATGGTGAGCAAGACCACTAGTTTCAAGAGAAACGTCAAAGGCAAGAAGGGCAATTCGAAGAAGAGCGGCAAGCTTGTTGCCAATCCGCCGAAGAAACCCAAGGCTAGACCTAAGCCTGAAACAGAGTGCTTCTATCGCAAGGGTATGGGTCACTGGAAGCGCAATTGCCCCAAGTATCTGGCAGATAAGAAGGCGGGCAAAGAAAAATCAGGTATATTTGATATACATGTTATTGATGTGTACTTAACCGGCTCTCGTAGTAGTGCCTGGGTATTTGATACCGGTTCTGTTGCTCACATTTGCAACTCGAAGCAGGAACTGCGGAATAGACGAAGGCTGGCGAAAGACGAAGTGACGATGCGCGTAGGAAACGGTTCCAAGGTTGATGCAATCGCCGTCGGCACAGTGTCACTTCAACTACCATCGGGATTAGTGGTGAACTTAAATCATTGTTATTTAGTGCCTGCGTTGAGCATGAACATTATATCTGGATCTTGTTTATTGCGAGACGGTTACTCTTTTAAGTCTGAGAATAATGGTTGTTCTATTTCTATGAGTAACATCTTTTATGGTCATGCACCGAATGTGAGAGGGTTGTTCATATTGAATCTTGATAGCAATACGCATATACATAACATTGAGACCAAAAGAGTTAGAGTAAACAATGATAGCGCCATATTTTTGTGGCACTGCCGCCTAGGTCATATTGGTGTAAAGCGCATGAAGAAACTCCATGCTGATGGACTTTTGGAGTCACTTGACTTTGATTCACTTGACACGTGCGAACCATGCCTCATGGGCAAGATGACTAAGATTCCGTTCTCCGGAACAATGGAGCGTGCAAGTGACTTGTTGGAAATCATACATACCGATGTGTGTGGTCCAATGAGCGTAGAGGCACGCGGCGGATATCGTTATTTCCTCACCTTCACTGACGATTTAAGTAGATATGGTTATGTCTACTTGATGAAGCACAAGTCTGAAACATTTGAAAAGTTCAAGCAATTTCAGAGTGAAGTGGAAAATCATCGTAACAAGAAGATCAAGTTCCTACGGTCTGATCATGGGGGTGAATATCTGAGTTTCGAGTTTGGTACTCACTTAAGACAATGTGGAATTGTTTCGCAGTTAACACCGCCTGGAACACCACAGCGTAATGGTGTGTCCGAACGTCGTAATCGTACTTTGTTAGAGATGGTGCGATCTATGATGTCTCTTACTGATTTGCCATTATCATTTTGGGGTTATGCATTAGAAACAGCTGCATTCACTTTAAATAGGGCACCATCGAAATCCGTTGAGACGACACCATACGAACTGTGGTATGGCAAAAGGCCAAAGTTGTCGTTTCTTAAAGTTTGGGGATGTGATGCTTATGTTAAAAAGCTTCATCCTGAAAAGCTGGAACCCAAAGCGGAAAAGTGCGTCTTCATAGGTTACCCAAAAGAGACAGTTGGGTACACCTTCTATCTCAAAACCGAGGGCAAAGTGTTTGTTGCTAAGAACGGAACTTTTCTCGAGAAGGAGTTTCTCTCGAGAGAATTGAGTGGGAGGAAGATAGAACTTGACGAGGTTGTCGAACCTCTCATCCCTCTAAATGGTGGCGAAGGGCAAAGGGAAACCTCTGTCGTTGCGACGCCGGTTGAGGAGGAAGTTAATGATGATGATCATGAAACTCCAGTTCAAGTTTCTGTTGAACCACGCAGGTCGACGAGATCACGCGCTGCTCCAGAGTGGTACGGTAATCCCGTCTTGTCAATCATGTTGTTAGACAACAATGAACCTGCAAATTATGAAGAAGCAATGGTGGGCCCAGATTCCAACAAATGGCTAGAAGCCATGAAATCCGAGATAGGATCCATGTATGAGAACAAAGTGTGGACTTTGGAGATACTACCTGAGGGCCGCAAGGCTATTCAGAACAAATGGATCTTTAAGAAGAAGACGGACGCTGACGGTAATGTGACCGTTTATAAAGCTCGACTTGTGGCAAAGGGTTTTTCACAAGTTCCAGGAGTTGACTACGATGAGACCTTCTCACCCGTAGCGATGCTTAAGTCCGTCAGAATCATGTTAGCAATAGCTGCATTTTTCGATTATGAAATCTGGCAGATGGATGTCAAAACGGCGTTCCTTAACGGTTTCCTTAAGGAAGAGTTGTATATGATGCAACCCGAAGGTTTTGTTGATCCTAAAAATGCTGACAAGGTGTGCAAGCTCCAGCGATCCATTTATGGACTGGTGCAAGCATCTCGGAGTTGGAACAAACGCTTTGATGAGGTGATCAAAGCATTTGGGTTTATACAAGTGGTTGGAGAATCTTGTATTTACAAGAAAGTGAGTGGGAGCTCTGTGGCGTTTCTAATATTATATGTGGATGACATATTACTGATTGGAAACAACGTAGAGCTTTTGGAGAGCATAAAAGGTTACTTGAATAAAAGTTTCTCTATGAAGGACCTAGAAGAAGCTGCTTACATTCTAGGCATTAAGATCTATAGGGATAGATCGAAACGCCTGATAGGACTTTCACAAAGCACATACCTTGATAAAGTTTTGAAGAGGTTCAAAATGGAACAGTCCAAGAAAGGGTTCTTGCCAGTTTTACAAGGTACGAGATTGAGTAAGACTCAGTGCCCAGCAACTGATGAAGATAGAGAGCATATGCGCTCCGTCCCCTATGCTTCAGCCATAGGCTCTATCATGTATGCAATGCTGTGCACTAGACCGTATGTTAGCCTGGCCATAAGTATGGCAGGTAGGTTCCAGAGTAATCCAGGAGTGGATCACTGGACGGCGGTCAAGAATATCCTGAAGTACCTGAAAAGGACTAAGGAGATGTTTCTCGTGTATGGAGGTGACGAAGAGCTCGCCGTAAAAGGTTACGTCGATGCAAGCTTTGACACAGATCCGGACGACTCTAAGTCGCAAACCGGATACGTATTTATTCTTAATGAGGGTGCAGTAAGCTGGTGCAGTTCCAAGCAAAGCGTCGTAGCAGATTCTACATGTGAAGCGGAGTACATGGCTGCCTCAGAGGCGGCTAAGGAGGGTGTCTGGATGAAGCAGTTCATGACGGATCTTGGAGTAGTGCCAAGTGCACTGGATCCAATAACCTTGCTTTGTGACAACACTGGTGCCATTGCCTTAGCAAAGGAACCAAGGTTTTACAAGAAGACCAGACACATCAAACGACGCTTCAACCTCATCTGCGACTACGTCGAGGAGGAGGACGTAAATATATGCAAGGTGCACACGGATCTGAATGTAGCAGACCCGCTGACTAAACCTCTTCCACGGCCAAAACATGATCGACACCAGAACTGTATGGGTGTTAGATTTATTACAATGTAATTCACATGGTGATGTGAGGGCTAGATTATTGACTCTAGTGCAAGTGGGAGACTGTTGGAATTATGCCCTAGAGGCAATAATAAATGTATAGTTATTATTATAATTCCTGTATCAAGATAATAGTTTATTATCCATGTTATAATTGTATTGAATGAAGACTCATTTACATGTGTGGATACATAGACAAAACACCGTCCCTAGCATGCCTCTAGTTGGCTAGCCAGTTGATCGATGATAGTCAGTGTCTTCTGATTATGAACAAGGTGTTGTTGCTTGATAACTGGATCACGTCATTGGGAGAATCACGTGATGGACTAGACCCAAACTAATAGACGTAGCATGTTGATCATGTCATTTTGTTGCTACTGTTTTCTGCGTGTCAAGTATTTATTCCTATGACCATGAGATCATATAACTCACTGACACCGGAGGAATGCTTTGTGTGTATCAAACGTCGCAACGTAACTGGGTGACTATAAAGATGCTCTACAGGTATCTCCGAAGGTGTTAGTTGAGTTAGTATGGATCAAGACTGGGATTTGTCACTCCGTGTGACGGAGAGGTATCTCGGGGCCCACTCGGTAATACAACATCACACACAAGCCTTGCAAGCAATGTAACTTAGTGTAAGTTGCGGGATCTTGTATTACGGAACGAGTAAAGAGACTTGCCGGTAAACGAGATTGAAATAGGTATTCGGATACTGACGATCGAATCTCGGGCAAGTAACATACCGAAGGACAAAGGGAATGACATACGGGATTATACGAATCCTTGGCACTGAGGTTCAAACGATAAGATCTTCGTAGAATATGTAGGATCCAATATGGGCATCCAGGTCCCGCTATTGGATATTGACCGAGGAACCTCTCGGGTCATGTCTACATAGTTCTCGAACCCGCAGGGTCTGCACACTTAAGGTTCGACGTTGTTTTATGCGTATTTGAGTTATATGGTTGGTTACCAAATGTTGTTCGGAGTCCCGGATGAGATCATGGACGTCACGAGGGTTTCCGGAATGGTCCGGAAACGAAGATTGATATATAGGATGACCTCATTTGATTACCGGAAGGTTTTCGGAGTTACCGGGAATGTACCGGGAATGACGAATGGGTTCCGGGAGTTCACTGGGGGGGGGCAACCCACCCCGGGGAAGCCCATAGGCTTTGGGGAGACACACCAGCCCTTAGTGGGCTGGTGGGACAGCCCCAAGGGGGCCTATGCGCCAAGAGAAAGAAATCAAAGGAAAAGAAAAAAAAAGAGGGAAGAAGTGGGAAGGGAGGGGGACTCCTCCCACCAAACCAAGTCCAACTCGGTTTGGGGGGGGGAGTCCTCCCCCCCTTGGCTCGGCCGACCCCTTGAGGGTCCCTTGGACCCCAAGGCAAGGTCCCCCTCCCTCCTCCTATATATATGGAGCTTTTAGGGCAGATTTGAGACGACTTTCTCACGGCTGCCCGACCACATACCTCCATAGTTTTTCCTCTAGATCGCGTTTCTGCGGAGCTCGGGCGGAGCCCTGCTGAGACGAGATCATCACCAACCTCCGGAGCGCCGTCACGCTGCCGGAGAACTCTTCTACCTCTCCGTCTCTCTTGCTGGATGAAGAAGGCCGAGATCATCGTCGAGCTGTACGTGTGCTGAACGCGGAGGTGCCGTCCGTTTGGTACTAGATCGTGGGACTGATCGCGGGATTGTTCGCGGGGCGGATCGAGGGACGTGAGGACGTTCCACTACATCAACCGCGTTCTCTAACGCTTCTGCTGTACGATCTACAAGGGTACGTAGATCACTCATCCCCTCTCGTAGATGGACATCACCATGATAGGTCTTCGTGCGCGTAGGAAAATTTTTGTTTCCCATGCGACGTTCCCCAACAATATTATATATACCTAAGAAAGTCACCCCCCTAGCTAATTCATCTGAACATGCAAGTATGCCATCGCACCATACAACTATGAATGAGAAAAAACTCGCATCAACATGCACTCATGCATGGAAAAAGACCAACCACATAACATTCAATCATCCATGGGATAAAGTTTTCCATTCAATTATTCCACTTATATTCAATAAGTATTGCTATAACTACACACAATCAAATATAATAAGACATACGTATTTTTAGTTTTAGTTCTCATGTTATCAATAAAGAATACCAACCAATCCCGGATGCAGTGTGCGGGGGTATCCTATAGTGTGCTAAACACATGTTGTGGACATGTATAGATCATATTAATAAATGGATTGCAGGTAATTACCAAACTGCATCACTACTAACATGGGTACATGTGTTGCATTCATTGGTAGAAATCATTTGAACGCTAAAATCCCCTCTTTTATTTGTGTAATTGAAACTATTATAGAACCGAATAGCACTTGCCGACAAATACTATTATGACTAACGCGCGAGTGGCCCGTCGGTGCCTTCGGGCAATGATGATTTCATCATCACATATGGGCCAACTGACCCGCCTGTCATGGTATTCATTGTTGACTGGTTGGTTGTTTAGTGATGATGAAACACAGCGTTCATTGCATGCTAGCAGTGAAACCCGGAGATGCACTAAGGCACAAGTTATGAGTATGCACAATACATAGGCACATACAACGAAAGTGCAGTGCATTTCATACATACATGTCCAAATGTTTAGTGTTACAAATTCAATGAAGCGCTAATGTATTGATCTATGAGTAGATGAGTCTTGTCATCGAAGAATCAACAACGCCGTCGGTGCTAATCTGACACTTGAATGAGTCCTTCAATTCACTCCAAATGACCCTTCAGTTGTCATATTAGCGGTCAGGATTACATAAAACCACCTTCGTTTTGGTGTAGTGCACCTAAGATAGAGTGACAACAAAAAATGTTTCAATTTAGGTTCAATGCACAAAACGCTCTTAGAAAGGTATTTATGTAGTATACTAAAAGGTCACAACTGCAACGATGTGTGCATGTTCCTTGTTCACATAAGAAAACAAGATATTAATTTTCTCTACTTACTATCATACATATATATGGATTACTAAGTTAATAGCAAATGAAATGACATGCAAACAAATGAAATGCAAGAATGAAACATAGTCCCTGCATTATTATTTACTTTGCAAACTAGCATTGCCTTACTTTCTAAACAAAACTGATCACAACTTTCTGTAGATCTGTAAATGTGGCTACAATATGGATCCTAACACGGTAGTTATCAAACTTCCCTAACGTACTACTTATAAAACTCTTCTACCATACTACTATAGCAACTTCTAACACATAGGACTTCGCTCCGCCATCAAATCCCCCCAATTCTTCTTCAAACCCTACCCTCAATCCCCAAAACCAAGATCTACTATCAGCTCCTCCGAGTACTAGTACTTATCCACAACAGAAAACACATATTTTTTGGTCTAAAACATCAAGGAGGGTCATTTGATCATCGATGCTTCCAAAACATAACCAGAGTCGTGCGGTATAAGGAGTTTCCAATTGCACCAGAAGACCATTGATTCGTTGCATCCCATACTTGGCCATGGATTGCGGTAAAAGGAGGTCCACCCTCGACCGCCGGTGTCGAGCTCCAACACGGCACCACCCCTGGGTCGATTCAGAGACGCCGAGGAGAAGACGAAGAGGTGGGGGTTTGTGCAGGGTTGTGAGGTCTCCATAGGAATAGAATTGATTACAAGATCATTTTCAAAATTTTCAATTCGGGCGATGTTGCTTGCATAAATTTTTGGGTATTCAGGGGGTTTATTGCATAACTATAGTGATGGCCCTACCCATGTCGTTGTGGCGTGCCACGCGTACCGAGTCAGACGAAATTGTATGAACTTGTTGTCGCATTAGAGCATGGTTAATAATAGAGCCAACTGTTGGCTCTATCTAGTAGTCATGTCACTTATAAACAACCAAAAGCCTACCCATACAATTGTTAGCTATAAGGACTTATAACTTTATTGGTACTTGGCTCACCTTCTTCTCTCACAACGATTCTTGGAGCTCGTGCTATAGTTGGCTACTAATTTACATCCTGTTTTTCTTCCCTTTGCTCCAACTCATAAATATCTAATGTGGCATCTCTTATACCTCGCCTACGTCATCCAGTTGTACAATAAGATAACGTGAGCGGGCTATAAGGATCAGTGGTGAAGCCACACATGAGTTGTGTAGTCCATTAACTACATAGTCTTTTTACAATAAACGTCCTACAACAAATAGAAATCATGAAAAAAATCCTAAAAATGCATACTCCGGACTACACAAGGTTCAGTTTACCACACATGATTGAATTCCTCGCTCGAAAGAGAAGAGAAGCGGGATGTAAACTTGTAGCAGGCTGTAGCACGAGCTTCAACATATTTTGTGAGACAAAAGGTCGGCCACGTTAATAATGATATATAGTATTCTACTATGACTAACTATTGTACTACCAGCCTATTAGGTCGGCTCTAGGTGATGTGGCAATTTCAGATAACTGGATGTCGACTGTACTATTAACCATGCTCTTACAATTTTCTTTTTACAGAAGAGGGGAGGGGGGAGGGCGCGCATTAGAGTTATTAAGGGGGGGCACTTTTATGGGATTTCTTGTAAGTTGTTGTATGAATATGTTCCCTGGAGTACAGGTTTATGTACAATAAGTGGTATTAATTCATTTATTCATTACAAATCTCGCATGCAAACAAACGACATATGTAATCAACAAAAGTCTCAACACACACACGAGCAACAGCATGAGGAGTCGCCTGGCCGGGACCAGAAAGCAGCGTGCTCATCAACCCCGGCCGACCATGGACCAGCAGCGGCCATGGCAATGGCGTCAGTGTCCATACCACACTGGCTGATGGTAGGACACCTCGTGCGATCCGGTGACTGTAGCGACGTCGCTGCCACCAGTTAAACAAACCAGATCTGGTCTGGTGTCCCCATCCAACCCCATGCAATGCATGCTCCACATGCTACTAGCAAACATCTCACACCTGCGAGTACTCAACCACCCACAACACATACAGCTCAATCTACTAATATGAAGCGGCATCTTCTAATCTCCACCCTTAATATGCATCCATATCTGTAGACTTTTCTTGGGGGGTGTCCGAAGCAAAACTCAAAAGACTTTGCAGTTTGCACTATAGTGAACTGCCCTTGTCTGAAAACTTCAACTCAGATTTGGTACTAGCATCTTCAGTGTCAGACACAGAGAGAGGGACAGAGTAGGTACTGTTGTTGCCTGAATGATAGATAGATTGTCCAAGATGGCATCCAAGGAGAAGGCATCAACGACAACACAAAAGCAAAAGGTTCAGACTTCTGACGAAACGATTCCATTCCATCTTGATGCACCACGAAACCATACATACATTCATAATAATCGTAGAATGTGCTGCCACCCAAGGCTAGCCAGCAAAGGTTAGATACATCTACAACTGCTACTACAAAGCTACAAAAGCAACTCCTAATTCAATTCAATCAGCATCAACAACAGCATCAGACATCTCTCTCCCTGCACACACACATGAGCAGAGGAACAACCCAAGCCAAGCCTCCACTCAAGAATCCTTCCTACAAGAGCAAGCCAAGCCAAGCACCCACCAAAGAATCGCACCCAGACGCGAGATGCCTCAACTGCAGCAATTACCCACTCCAACCAATCGGCAATAATCGTCAGGAACTGTACAGAGACCACAGACGGCTGGCCGGATCGCCTAGTCGAAGCTCGAGGACCGGCTCCAGTACCCGCCGTCCGCGGAGGTGTCAGCGGTCCGCTCGGTGCTGCACCGCGACAGCGTGTCGTCCTCCTCGTCCACGCCCAGCAGCGCCAGGTTCAGGTGGGACTGCATATTGGAGCGCGGGGTCATGGCCTCCTCGTCCGACACGTCGGAGCCCGCGCACATCTGCGACCTCGCCCACTGGACCGTCTCGTCGTCCCCCTCCAGCAGTTTCAGGACCTGGGTTCGCATGGAGAAAGTTTAGCCAAGGCAGATATCTGGGGCCCCAATGGTTTTCATGAGATATTGGTAGTGTTTTGTTTTATGCGTTCTTACTAGCTGCGTTTCGGGTCTGGAATCAGAAGATGTCCTCGTGCACAGCGAGGCGGCGAGCGTCATCCTCTCCATCTCATCGCAGTCGTAGTCGTTCCCCAGAGCAGAATCCACCAGCTGCTTGATCTCCCCACTTGATAGTAGTGGCCTTGCCTGAAATGAAAGCAAGAACCAGAGAATTAGGAAAAGGGAAAGCAGATCTTACTTCTGAACTGCAAGAGTGAGCATGAAGTCAACAAAGAGAGCAAGTGCAGCAACAGTATAGTGCCATTTTAATATCATCATATGTGAATGTGCAACTAGTATCTTGTTCCCAGAGCATGTTACTGCTGAGATGAACCAGCTAGGCACATAAATCGAGTGAGGGGGCACTCACCCATCCAACCAGGCTTTCCTGGCCCTTCGCACAGCCTGTTATAATGGGTTTTCTCCCTGAAATAATCTCCAGCAGTACCACGCCAAATGCATACACATCGATTTTCTTGTTCACCTTCCCGTGCGAAAAATATTCAGGTGCCATGTACCTGTCGCAACAGGTGATTTGCTTAGACACTTCACATTTCATAAAACATAAAAGTGACAACAACCATAGATCAGAGATGATACTAACCCAAAAGTTCCTGTGATGTCAGTGCATGTTAGGTGGGGGGTTGAAGCTGACACCTTCTTTGCCAACCCAAAATCACACAGCTGAAATTTTAAGAACAGAGACGATGTCACAAGCGGATCAGAATTTCACAAGTTACGTGTTAACCGAAATTCATCACTGCTTACGCATTAAGCCACTTGCATGACAATATTTTTTTAAAAGTTTTAAAAGTAGTTACTGCAGAAAAAGGTAGAGCGGAAAATAAGTCTTGTTTGGTCTTGGTACTTGCAAACAGATCTCTGAATATTTATTTATACCTGGGCCTCGAAATCCTCTGAGAGGAGGATGTTTGCAGATTTAACATCTCCATGAATCACGGAATAGGCGACACCACCATGATGCAGAAATTCAAGTGCCTTTGCAATGTGGATTGCGATCTTATTTCTCTTTTCCCAGCTAAGGCTATACTCACACTTGCCTGAAGAACAGTAACAGAAAATTAGGCTACTTCCCAAGAGGTTGGGGGATTGAATAGGTCACATATTTCATCATGATGCTTACCATGAAGTGCTTTGTCTAAGCTTCCCTGGTGCATGTAATCATACACCAACACAAGGAAGTAGTTGTCAAAGCTGAATCCCCTTAGTGAGACAATATTCTCATTCTGCAAGCTGGTTACAGTCTCAATCTCCGTAATAAACTCCTGAAGTGCATCAACTGAAGGTTTCAGAATCTTTGCAGCATACAAAGTGCCATCATTTAACTGTGCCTTGTAAACGTGGCTAGTTCCTCCCTTCCCAATCAACATATCTGCAAAAGAAGATTAGCTTTCAGTTTCGCAGAAAACATATCTGTATTAGCGAATGAAAATTGGCTTCCAGTTTCGCTGAAACAAACATGTATAACATAGGAATGCAGATGTCGAATAAATTTACCTGGTGAGAAGTTTGATGTAGCAAGTTTCAGCTCCTCGTAACTAAATAGCCTACAGACTGAAGAATACTCTTCTTGAAGAGATCCCAGTTCACTGGGAGGCCATGCCACATCATACAAAGAGAAAGAAAATACAGATTCTGGCTCAACAGCGGAAGTGGAATCAGATTCTGAACCACCGTGCAACCTTGGACTTGCATCAGATTTCAAGGATTTGTTGTCCGGGTGCACGGAACTGTAACGGCTTGGGAGCCTCATCGCCCATTGAACCATGGACACTTTGGCCCACTCAAAAGATGAGGTTCTTTCATGGTGGAAGATTCTCCTTCGCAGACGACAGCGGTCAGACCTTCCTTCTATCATCCTTCTCAGAGACATTGGAGAACTGGTGGGTGTTTCCTTTTGCAAATCCTCAGGTTCCGTAGATATGGCAGAAGAAGAATGTTCGGTGGCACCCATGGAAACCGAGCCATCCCTCTTGTCAGCTGATGTTTCGAAGCTCAATGGAATATCACTGGAGAAACTACTGCTCCGCCTGATGGCCCTAAACACACTTCTTACACCAACAGAACGCTTGGATCCCCCGGAACTCCCACCTGAATGTCCACCATTCTTTGACAGCCGGCAGAACAGATCACCATCATCTTTGTGACCTGAAGTTGAACGCTTAGAATCACTGTTGCTCCTGCCTGAATTTCCATTTCTTGGGGGCAATAAGCAGTACAGATCCCCATCCCCCTCGGCTGGCGGCTCGGTCGAGTCACTTTCCCGCCGACTCGAAGTACTTGCAACTGAATGGTCATTCCTCTCCGGCAACACACAGTACAGCACACTTGCACCCTCGCCTGGCAGATCGGCGACTGCATCTTTCTGGTCCATTGGTGACTCTTTGTCCCTGTCAGCAGGATCTGCTGCTTCAATCTGAACCTGAACCGTCGACAACTCAGCAGGTTCCACACTCGATGGCTGCTGCTCTTCAGCGACGACGTCCTCTGGCTGACTGCCCTTCGCACCAACATCATGATGTTCCTCATCATCGGCGCGGCCACCTTTGCTCGGTTCATCACAAGGGAACTCGCTCTCTTCTTTACCCTGCTGACGGGCACCGAACGGCAAAACGCAGTACATCTCATCGTCACCACAGCCAGGAACCTCCGCCGACACCTTGCCGGAGTGGACATTCGACTCTCTCCGGTAGACGATCTTGCCGCCATTGACGGCGAGCACCGCGCACTTTGCGGGCAGCTTCTTCGCGCAGTACTTGGCGACGGACAGCGAGGACCTGGCGAATGGATCCGAAGCAAAAGTTAGAACAACAGCAAGAGTGGGTGGTAATGATTGGGAGCAAAAAGTTGAGGAATTTGATAGTGGCAAGCACCGAGGATCCGATGCTTCCTTGATGGTGGGGGTGCTTACCCGATGGTGCGCTTCCTCTTGGTGATGCCCAGGACGAGCTTGGATGCCCCGAACAGCGTGGCCTCTCGAACCAGCGCCTTGCGCACCGACGCGCCCTTGCAAATCTTCACCTTCAGATTGATCTGTTCATCATCACATGGCAGTTAGCGGGTTGCAAATTGACAATCACTGTGGTAACCGCATCGGATGGGGGAGCAAAATTCTGGTGCGGTTTGGTATGGGGGAACAAATCGGCAGGATTGCAGAAGTAAATCCATGAGAATGAAGAGTAAAAAAACAGAATCTTTGCGGCATGGGTCAAAAGGATCTGATTAGAATACTACTACTGCTGCTGCTTGATAATAGATCCAGAAAATGGTGGATGAACAAGGGGCCCAAGAATCCAACTTGGCGTGAAGAATCTGTTGCTGAAGCCGGAAAATCGGGCGAGAAGATAGCATTTTGGCGCAGCAAGCGGGAGAATCACGGAAGAAAAAAGTCGTTGAAATCCAAACTGCCGAGCCGCGCCCACTGTAAATCGGGCTCGAAATTGGTATGCTCGTGCAGTAGTACTACTACAGTACAAGAGATGGAGCAATTAATGGCGGGCGAGCAGTAAAGTGGGGGAGGCCGGAAGGGAGGGGGTTCACATGCTTGGTTGCTGGCCAATGGCGACCAACTCCCATCCAACTTTGTTTGACAGCGCACGCAGCAAGCAAGCAAGAGTTGAACTGAAAGGGGGGAAGAAAAGAAGGGAGCGGCGAGGGTGACGGACCTGCTTGAGGTTGCAGAATCCCTCGTAGACGGCGAGCATGCCGTCGAAGTCGACGGCGGCGGCGGCCTCGGCGGCGGAGGCGAGGACGACGTGGACGGCGACGACGCGGTCCCCTGCGGCGACGGCATTGACGAAGGCCCACGTGAGCAGCGCCCGGCTCTCGGCGTCCGCCCGCACGCCCACCACCACCGTGCCCCCCTCCCCGGCGGGCCGCGCCGCCTCCTCCTCCTCCTCATCCTCCCGCTTCGCTGCTCCAGAGTCCATGGCCCCCTCCTTCCCCGCCTCCGGCCTCTGCTGCTGCTCCTTGGTGGAGACCTTCATCTCCGGCGGGACGTAGCCTATCCTGTGGCCCGGTCAGGCGCACGCCGCCATGGATGGCCGAGCCGTCGCCTCGTCCTCGGGTGGCGAGGAGGGTGTGTGCGTGCCGTTGGGTGGTTCCTCCCTCTTCTTCCTTCTGGGCAACCGTCTCCTCTCTCTGGAGTCTGGCCTGGGTTGCCGTGCCCCTTTGTTCCGTTGCTGGCTGTCGCTGGCCCTTGTGCACCGCGCTCTCTCTCTCTCTCTCTCTCTCCTCCGGTGGACGGACGGACGGGGCGGGGCAGGGGGATGGGTCGTGTTGGTTCGTGCTGCTACTAACGTGTTGTTCTCTCTTGATCTCTTCTCGTGGTGTGGGCGTGCGGGTTGGGTATGGGGTTTGTTTAGTAGGCGGCTGGCAACTGCCGCTCTTTTTTATTTCCCATTTCCTGCCCAATATGCCCGTTTTCCTTTTAATCCTACACACAAGCAGCGCTTCCCTTTTTCTTTTCTTTTTTCAGATGGGTGCTGCTTTTCTTTCTTCCTTTCTTCCTTTGGAGAAAAATAAATAAATAAAAGAATGTCCGTTTTCTTTTTCCTTTTTATTCACATGCGTACAAGACATACGCATGTATTATACCTAAATAATTTAGATACAGAAAGAGTAATACACTACTTTTCTTTGGAGGTGAATGAAATGGATAGAAAAGATAAATATGCGAAACTCCTTTTTGCCCAACCGCTTTTTACTCGCATCACACAGGTGAAGACGCTGCCGGAATAACTTTGTTCGCTGTCAAACTTTTAGCTTTGCTTTGCGCGTGTGTATGCCGCCACTTGTGCTGCACAACAAGGCTGTACTAGTAGCAACAACAGTATGCATCGCTGGCAAATAGTGCCACGTGATTACGATTATCATTTACCAAAGCCGAAAAACCCGCGCTTTTGATTTGGTCATCTCTGAGAGGTTGTGACCTCCATTATTACTGCCCCCTCTCACTTTCACCCTTTTGCATTTTGATGAGGCCACCTCGTAGTCGTCCTAGTAATTACTGCTGCTGCTGTCCGTAGCGTAGAGTGAGTGAAGACTTGGGCCAGCTACTGCTGTTGAAGAGTCAGAGTTCAGAGAATCCATCGACACATCAACGCCATATGCATGCATGTGTGGATAAACAATGCGATAGATCTTTCTTTTCTTTTTATGTCGTGGTTTATGTACTTGATTTTTTTCGGACGGAGGTCGTGGATCATATTGCATGCACACTGCCTCATCTGGCAACCAACAATAATAAAAATCCTCTGCTACCGGATTGTTAGGATATCAAGTGCACCAAACTAATCTGCCAGTTGCCGTTGCTGCATTTGGTATTTATGTCAGATGTGGATTCAGCATAAATTAAAAGGAGATTGGGCATGATCTTGGGAGGCTATCCCTCTCAAGAGTGCTCACGGTTAGAGCATCTTCAACGACAGCGCAAAAAATTCACGCCTAATAAAAAATTTAGCGCGTCACTGTAGTAGTTTTGAAGCGCGGGGACCGGAGCATCTTCAACAGACGCGCGTTAGTGCGGCGCCCAATCCAGTCCGATCCAGCGATCCCATTTGCAGCGGCTCAGAGTTTGCTGCGCGCGCAAGCCGGCGCACCAAATATGCTGCGCGCGATAGCGTTCTTGAGCGCGCGCCCAAAAGTTTTTAGCGCGCGCAGTGTTTTGCAGTTTCTGCTGGAGCAGTCCGGCACCCAAAAAACGGATCTTTTAACGCGCGGAACAGTTTTTGGGCGCTTGTTGGAGATGCTCATATTCGTCTCAAACGTTTGAACAGGTCATTCGGTCATTGACCGTTCATAAAATTTTGACTCAGTGGACAGGCCATTCGATCGCTGACCGTTCACAAAATTTTGACTCGGTCGGGCGTCTAAAACGGCTCTCAAATGCCCGGCCTGACCGGCATCCCTCATATCCATCTCAAATATGGGACGGATATAGTGGCTCCCGGGCACGTTGATAATGTCTGTGTGACATCGTGGACCCACACGGAATCCTTAAAAAATCGGCAGTCCAACAGACGCCTTCTCCATCGCTGCAGTGTGAAAGTCGCGCGGTGCCGCACCGATGGGCCGCGAAATCCCTAGCCCGGCTATGAAAGCCAACCTCCGGCAGTAAAACACAGACCCTTCACATTTTCCTCCTCCCGTTCGTTGCAGTCGTCAATAAACCATGCCCCCACATCACGGCCATATCATCCCGAAGCATCGGCTTTGGCTCCTTGAGCAAGTCCTTAACAGAGGGAGGCTTAACGCTTTTCATGACGTTTGAGGCTTAACAACCCCTCTAGCCCAACGCGAATTAAAACTTCTAGAATGATCAACCTGCATGTATTTACATGTATTTGATGTTTTAAATACATGGTTTGAAGTTGCAAATGATAAAATTTGAGGCTCATGCTATCACTGTCGAGAGATGTATCAAGACGCATGTGGACGTATCACTAGTGAAAACAGGGCTTTAGTCCTGGTTCGTAAGGGTCTTTAGACCCGGTTGTACAATCGAGACTAAGGAATCGGAACTAAAGACCCCTCCTTTTAGTCTCGGTTGTGTTGCGGTCGGGACTAAAGGAGCTCCACGTAACCGTTGTTGGGCGGTCAGGCAGGAGGACCTATAGTCCCGATTGGTAACACCAACCGGGACTAAAGGACGTCACACGTCAAGCAGTTTTTTTTGTTTCTAGAGGGGGTTTAGGGTTTTGGAGGGGCCGTGTTTCAACTTGGTCTCTCGCATCCATCTAATTTGTACTAGTATATGTCATATAACAACTCATCATCATCTTAATCAACTCCTCATCATTCTAGTTGTTATCATATACTAGCTAGTTAAACAACTCTTCATCATTGTAGGTAAAATAGCATAAAACATGAACTCCTCATCATTCTAGTTGTTATCATACTAGCAATGACCAAGTTATCACAAGTTAGAAACACTAACTACTGCCCTCTTTTAGGTAAAATAGCATTAAAAAGGTGACGTCAACTGCTCATTGGCACCTTTTCGAACACAATAACTGTGATTCTAACATCTTTTCCCTTGGCCATGAACCTCCTTTTCCTTTTGGATTCACTTAATTTAATTCTTCTACTTATTCATTTATTCTTCTATTTTGAATCAGAATAATAATAATAAAATTCATTAGAATAAATTTTTTATTCTTCAATTAAGTAATAAAAACAGAAATAAATAAAGAATACAATCCTTGTCGAATTAGCAAAGATTTTGGTTCGAAATCACTTGCATCTCCTTATTCAAGAATACAGATCAACCTATCTCCAACTTATTGCCTGCGCAAGTTATTGTCTCCAAGTGGTTGCGTGGATGCTTTTATTGCATTGCTCCATCCTTTGATTTGTAGGGTATCTTCACTTCGAGATATTATGTATTTACGAGGGTAACCCAATCAAATTGGGCGTAAGCTAACCATATGCAAATCACCATTGGTAAATTCCATTTAGGTACGGTCTCTGGTGACAGTACCTGTTAAAGAACATAAGTAATAATAACATAGTTAGCAAAATAGTTTTTCAAAAGAACAATGTATGAAAAAGATGGACTAGTGACGCAATGGTAAAAAAATCTTATAAAATTGTTTGTAGTGATGTTATAAGGGTTCAACTGGTGCACTAGTGGCACATATCCATGATAAATGTTGCCAGTCATGTAATATGTAGCATGATATTGAACATCATGAATAAATGAGATCAGAAGATTTTTCTCCAACCAAGTAAGCTCGGAGCCTTAATTGTAGTTGGTCCGATCTATTATTTGTCGTGTAGTTCTTGTAGCAGAGAACTAAGCTGATAACTTAAAATAAGTAAGTTTACTCGGGATAAGTACCAAATACTTTTCAATAATCAACATACATTATGTAACAAAGTTGTTGCCAAACTCACGTGGAGGTAGAACTGACACTAGTGGAAAACGGGCCTTTGGCCGGGACCCTTTAGTCCCGGCCTGCCTCTGGGCCGGGACTAAAGGCCCGGCCACGTCGCCCCAATTCTCAATGCCTCCCTCGAGGCTTTAGTCCCGGCCCGTAAGGAGCCTTTAGTCCCGGTTCGTGTCCCAACCCCGGACTAAAGGGCTACGCGGTGGGCAGCCCACATGTGCGCCACCTTTAGTCCCGGTTTGTGTCTCAAACCGGGACTAAAGTCCTCTGCCTATATATAGCACAGCCCCCCTCTCCCCTCTTCCTTGCATTTTTCTTGGATGGAGGATTGTGGGTGTGTGCTAGCTCTCCACTTTTTTTTGATGCACTAGAGGTGTTTGTTGAAATGTGTGTTAGAGGGATGCCGCTTGAGTTCACCGAACACAACTACAATATGAGATGCCTGAGCCACGCTTAAACCTCTTCCTCTTTATTTCTACTTATTCTAAAAGGTTAGCAACTATATTTCCTCATTTAGACCGTGCGGTACTAATTTTTAGGATCATGATTGTATTTGATATACTGTCGTATAAAGCAGATGAGCCATCCATGGATGTACGGTGATCGACGCACGGCCGCTTACAGAGAAGGCGTGCATTCTTTTCGAGATGCAGCCGATGCGAACAAGCATGGTGGTGGCTTTATGTTTTGTCCATGTGTTGAATGTCGGAATGAGAAGGATTACACTTCCTCAAGAGTCATTCAGAGCCACCTGCTTCGGTCCGGTTTTATGTCGGGCTATAATGTTTGGACCAAGCACGGAGAAAGAGGGGTTATGATGGAAGACGACGATGAAGAAGAAGAGAACGATGATGACAACTACCGATCTATGTTCCCTGAGTATGCTGATACCGCAATGGAAGACAATGAATAAGAAGATCAGGATGAAGAACGGGAACCAGATGAGCCCGCTGATGATCTTGGCCGGGTCATTTCTGATGCACGGCGAGGTTGCGACACAGAAAAGGAGAGGTTGCAGTTCGAGTAGATGTTACAGGACCACAACAAATTGTTGTACCCAACTTGTGAAGATGGCCAGAAGAAGCTGGGTAGCACACTGGAATTGCTGAAGTGGAAGACAGAGACTGATGTGACTGACTCGTCATTCGAAAAGTTGCTGGTACTGATGAAGAAGATGCTTCCAAGAAAGAACGAATTGCCCGCCAGCACGTACGAAGCAAAGAAGCTTGTCTTCCCTCTAGGATTAGACGTGCAGAAGATACATGCATGCCCTAATGACTGCATCCTCTACCGCGGTGAGAAGTACGAGAATATGGATAAATGCCCGGTATGCACTGCATTGCGGTATAAGATCAGAAAAGATGACCCTGGTGATATTGAGGGCGAGCCACCCAGGAAGAGGGTTCCTGCCAAGGTGATGTGGTATGCTCCTATAATACCACGGTTGAAACGTCTGTTCAGAAATAAAGATCATGCGAAGTTGTTGCGATGGCACATGGAAGATCGTATGAAAGACGATAAGTTGAGGCACACCGCTGATGGTCGGCAGTGGAGAAAATCGAGAGAGAGTTCCCGAGATTTGCAGCTGACGCAAGGAACTTATGGTTAGGTCTGAGTACAGATGGCATGAATCCTTTTGGGGAGCAGAGTTGCAGTCACATCACCTGGCCCGTTACTCTATGTATCTACAACCTTCCTCCTTGGTTGTGCATGAAGCGGAAGTTCATTATGATGCCAGTGCTTATCCAAGGTCCAAATCAACCCGACAACGATATTGATGTGTACCTAAGGCCATTAGTTGATGAACTTTTACAGCTATGAGCCGAACCAGGTGTACGTGTGTGGGACAAGAACAAACAAGAGGAATTTGACCTTCGAGCGTTGCTTTTAGTAACCATCAATGATTGGCCTGCTCTTAGTAACATTTCAGGACAGTCAAACAAGGGATACAATGCATGCACGCACTGTTTGGATCAGACAGAAAGTATATATCTGGAAAAATGTAGGAAGAATGTGTACCCGTACAATCATCGCTTTCTTCCGCCCAAGCATCCCTTAAAGAAAAAAGACAAGCATTTCAATGGCAAGGCAGAACCCCGGGGGAAGCCTGTCATCCGTACTGGTGCTGAAGTATTTGATATGGTCAAAGATTTAAAAGTAATCTTTGGAAAGGGTCCTGGCAGCCAACCTGTTCCTAACGGCCCTGATAAGCGCGTACCCATGTGGAAGAAGAAATCTATATTTTGGGAGCTACCCTACTGGGAAGTCCATGAGGTCCGCTCGGCAATCGACGTGATGCACCTGACAAAGAATCTCTGCGTGAATATTCTAGGCTTCCTGGGCTTGTATGGGAAGTCAAAAGATACACCAGAAGCACGGGAGGACCAGGAACGTCATAAAGGAAGAGATGGCATGCATCCAGGGCAGTTTCAAGGGCGTGCCAGCTACGCTCTTACTAAGGAAGAGAAGGAAATCTTCTTTGAAGTCCTTTTCAGTATCAAGGTCCCGACTGGCTTCTCGTCGAATATAAAGGGAATCGTAAATATGAAAGACAAAAAATTCCAAAACCTAAAGTCTCATGACTGCCACGTGCTTATGACGCGATTGCTTCCGATTGCATTGAGGGGAATTCTACCGGAAAATGTTCGCCTGTAAATTGTGAAGGTATGTGCATTCCTCAATGCAATTTCTCAGAAGGTAATCGATCGACAAAGTCTATCAGGGTTACAGATTGATGTGGTCCAATGTCTGATCAGCTTTGAGTTGTTGTTCCCGCCATCCTTCTTCAATATAATGACACACCTCCTAGTTCACCTAGTCGAAGAGATTAGAATTCTCGGTCATGTGTTTCTACACAATATGTTCCCCTTCGAGAGGTTCATGGGAGTCTTAAAGAAATATGTTCGTAACCGTGCTAGGCCAGAAGGAAGCATCTCCAAGGGCTATGGAACAGAGGAGGTCATTGAGTTTTGTGTGGACTTTCTTCCTGACCTTAAGCCGATTGGTGTTCCTGAATCTCGGTATGAGGGTAGGCTGACAGGAAAAGGCACACTAGGAAGGAAAGAAAAGTATGTATGGACGGGCATTCTTTCTCTCAAGCACACTACACAGTTCTACACAATTCCACCATGGTGGCTCCGTATATCGTGAGACACAAGAATATTCTACACTCCGAAAACCCGGGGAAGGCTGACTCTTGGATTAAAGGGGAACACGAGAATACTTTCGGCAGTTGGTTGCTGACACATCTCATGAATGACGACACCGTTGGAGATGAGCTGTACTGTTTGGCCAGGCCACCATCTTCGACTATATGTACTTTCCAAGGGTATGAGATAAATGGGAATACATTTTAAACAGTTGCAAATGGGTGAAGCCGACAGGAGGCGGGGTAGTTGTAGACCAAAAGTACGACATGACAACAGTGGATCTCAACAATCTTGCGTACATGGACGAACCATTTGTCCAAGCCAATGATGTCGCTCAGGTTTCCTATGTGAAGGACATGTCTACAAAAACGAGAAAAAGAAATCAGCAAAAGAAGATATCGTCCGATGAGCCAAAACACCACATAGTTCTTTCAGGGAAAAGAAACATCGTGGGAGTAGATGACAAGACAGACATGTCAGAAGATTATAATAAGTTTCATGAAATTCCGCCCTTCAAAGTGAAAACTGACCCAAGCATCCTACTAAATGATGAAGATTCTCCATGTCTACGACCCAGAAGAAAACAGAAATAATAGATAGGAATATTGGTGCAATAATGTAATAATGTATTAAACCTTTTATGTAATGCATGTATGGAATTTACTAAATTTCAAACACTTCTCATTTTCATAGTTTTGTCAAATTCTCCATGGAATGCACGAAGAATACCAAATGAAGTCAGAAATTGTTCAAATTTTGTGATGTGCCTTTGAATGGTGTATTTTCAACACACAAAAAGTATGGAGTTCAAATAAGTTCAAAAAAATGAAATCCCTTTGTAAGAGATGAGTTCTCGTTCGAAACCCTGATACTTCGAAAGAGATTGTCCGTTTTGTACACGAAGTGCATCCAGTTTTTGTCGTAGCCCTATCAACTTTTTAACACATGTTATGTGGGTGAAATGATGATAGCATGCCAACTTTCAACATTTTCAGAGTTCATTTGTATTGCTTTTCAATTTCAGGGTCAACTAGCTCAAAAAAAAGTAAATGCACGAAATATACCAAATGAAGTTAGAAATTGCTGAAATTTTGTGATGTGCCTTTGAATGGTGCATTTTGAACACACAGAAAGTATGGAGTTCAAATAAGTTCAAAAAAAATAAAATCCCTTTGTAAGAGATGAGTTCTCGTTCGAAACCCTCAGACTTCGAGAGAGATTGTCCGTTTTGTACACGAAGTGCATCCAGTTTTTGTCGTAGCCCTCTCAACTTTTTAACACATGCTATGTGGGTTAAATGATGATAGCATGCCAACTTTCAACATTTTCAGAGTTCATTTGTAGTGCTTTTCAATTTCAGGGTCAACTAGCTCAAAAAAATAAGTAAATGCACGAAATATACCAAATGAAGTCAGAAATTGTTGAAATTTTGTGATGTGCCATTGAATGGTGCATTTTTAACACACAAAAAGTATCGAGTTCAAATAAGTTCAAAAAAATGAAATCCCTTTGTAAGAGATGAGTTCTCGTTCGAAACCCTCATACCTCGAGAGAGATTGTCCGTTTTGTACACGAAGTGCATCCAGTTTTTGTCGTAACCCTCTCAACTTTTTAACACATGCTATGTGGGTGAAATGATGATAGCACGCCAACTTTCAACATTTTGAGAGTTCATTTGTAGTGCTTTTCAATTTCAGGGTCAACTAGCTCAAAAAAAAGTAAATGCACGAAATATGCCAAATGAAGTCAGAAATTGTTGAAATTTTGTGATGTGCCTTTGAATGGTGCATTTTGAACACACAAATAGTATGGAGTTCAAATAAGTTCAAAAAAATGAAATCCCTTTGTAAGAGATGAGTTCTCGTTCGAAACGCTCATACTTCGAGAGAGACTGTCCGTTTTGTACATGAAGTGCATCCAATTTTTGTCGTAGCCCTCTCAACTTTTTAACACATGCTATGTGGGTGAAATGATGATAACATGCCAACTTTCAACATTTTCAGAGTTCATTTGTAGTGCTTTCCAATTTCAGGGTCAACTAGCTCAAAAAAAAAAGTAAATGCACGAAATATACCAAATGAAGTCAGAAATTGTTGAAATTTTGTGATGTGCCTTTGAATGGTGCATTTTGAACACACAAAAAGCATGGAGTTCAAATAAGTTCAAAAAAATGAAATCCCTTTGTAAGAGATGAGTTCTCGTTCGAGCCCCTGATACTTCGAGAGAGATTGTCCGTTTTGTACACGAAGTGCATCCATTTTTTGTCGTAGCCCTCTCAACTTTTTAACACATGCTATGTGGGTGAAATGATGATAGCATGCCAACTTTCAACATTTTCAGAGTTCATTTGTAGTGCTTTTCAATTTCAGGGTCAACTAGCTCAAAAAAATAAGTAAATGCACGAAATATACCAAATGAAGTCACAAATTGTTGAAATTTTGTGATGTGCCTTTGAATGGTGCATTTTGAACACACAAAAATTATGGAGTTCAAATAAGTTCAAAAAAATGAAATCCATTTGTAAGAGATGAGTTCTCGTTCGAAATGTTGATAGTTCGAGAGATATTGTCCGTTTTGTACACGAAGTGCATCCAGTTTTTGTCGTAGCCCTCTCAACTTTTCAACACATGCTATGTGGGTGAAATGATGATAGCATGCCAATTTTCAACATTTTCAGAGTTCATTTATAGTGTTTTTCAATTTCAGGGTCAACTAGCTCAATAAAAAAATAAGTAAATGCACGAAGAATACCAAATGAAGTCATAAATTGTTGAAATTTTGTGATGTGCCTTTGAATGGTGCATTTTGAACACACAAAAAGTATTGAGTTCAAATAATTTCAAAAAAATGAAATCCCTTTGTAAGAGATGAGTTCTCGTTCGAAACGCTGATACTTCGAGAGAGATTGTCCGTTTTGTACACGAAGTGCATCCAGTTTTTGTCGTAGCCCTCTCAACTTTTTAACACATGCTATGTGGGTGAAATGATGATAGCATGCCAACTTTCAACATTTTCAGAGTTCATTTGTAGTGCTTTTCAATTTCAGGGTCAACTAGCTCAAAAAAATAAGTAAATGCACGAAATATACCAAATGAAGTCAGAAATTGTTGAAATTTTGTGATGTGCCTTTTAATGGTGCATTTTGAACACACAAAAAGTATGGAGTTCAAATAAGTTCAAAAAAATGAAATCCATTTGTAAGAGATGAGTTCTCGTTCGAAACCCTGATACTTCGACAGAGATTGTCCGTTTTGTACACGAAGTGCATCCAATTTTTGTCGTAGCCCTCTCAACTTTTTAACACATGCTATGTGGGTGAAATTATTATAGCATGCCAACTTTCAACATTTTCAGAGTTCATTTGTAGTGCTTTTCAATTTCAGGGTCAACTAGCTCAAAAAAAAGTAAATGCACGAAGAATACCAAATGAAGTCAGAAATTGTTGAAATTTTGTGATGTGCCTTTGAATGGTGCATTTTGAACACAAAAAAAGTATGGAGTTCAAATAAGTTCAAAAAAATGAAATCCCTTTGTAAGAGATGAGTTCTCGTTCGAAACCCTGATACTTCGAGAGAGATTGTCCGTTTTGTACACGAAGTGCATCCAGTTTTTGTCGTAGCCCTCTCAACTTTTCAACACATGCTATGTGGGTGAAATTATGATAGCATGCCAACTTTCAACATTTTCGGAGTTCATTTGTAGTGCTTTTCAATTTCAGGGTCAACTAGCTCAAAAAAAATAAGTTAATAATTTGTATAGTCAAAATAATTACTTTTGAAAATAGAAAATAGTTTTGCATTATTTATTCAATTTCAAACACTTTTCATTATCATAGTTTTGTCAAATTCTCAAATATGCAAAAAGAATTTTAATAAACATAGGTTTTAATTGAAAATAACAAAATAGTTAATAGTTTGGATAGTCAAAATAATTACTTTTGAAAATAGAAAATAGTTTTGAATTATTTATTCAATTTCAAACACTTTTCATTATCATAGTTTTGTCAAATTCTCAAATATGCAAAAATAATTTTAATAAAACATAGTTTTTAATTGAAAATAGAAAAAAATTGAAACTATATGAGAATTTGTAAAGAAACTTAAACCTAAGTTCAAAGTGAGCTCACTTTGAATTCAGGTTTAAGTTTCTCCACAATTTCAAATATAGTTGCAATTTTTTAAGTTAGTTTAGGCCCGTAAGCTTGCTTTAGAGAGGAGGTCGATGGAGTAGCTGCGACGAGGCTTATAAACAAGTGTTAGTCCCCCTCGCTGGGCGAGGTGGGCTAAACTTATCGTGCAGCCGAGGAGGGGCTTTAGTCCCGGGTGGAGCCATGCCCCGGGACTAAAGACCCCCTTTAGTCCCGGTTGGAGCTCCGCACCGGGACTAAAGGCCCCTGCTTCCCGCCTTCTGGTCTGCCGAAAAAGGGTCTTTAGTCCCGGGTCGTGGCTCCACCCGGGACTAAAGGGGGTCTTTAGTCCCGGATCGAGCCCCGAACCGGGACTAAAGATCCACCTATATAAGCGGGAGTTAGAAAATTTCCAACCCAAATCGCATTTCCTTCTCTCCTTCTTCCTCGTTCTCCTGCCCGGCGCGGCACAACGACGAACTCGACGACGCCATCAGGCTGCCCGCCGTCCTGCTCGCCGCCGCCTGCCGTCCTCCTCGCCGCGCGCCGTCGACACCTCCGGCCGGTAAGCCCCCCGCCCCCTCCTCCCCAACACTCCGGTTAGTAGAAGAAAAGAAGAAAAAGGAGAAGAAAAGAAGAAAAGGAGAAGAAAAGAAGAAAAAGGAGAAGAAAGGAAGAAAAAGGAGAAGAAAGGAAGAAAAAGGAGAAGAAAATTAGAAAAAGGGAAGGAGAAGAAAAGAAGAAAAAGGAGAATAAAAGAAGAAAAAGGAGAAGAAAGGAAGAAAAAGGAGAAGAAAGGAAGAAAAAGGGAAGAAAAGAAGAAAAAGATTTGTTTTGTCATTTAATTCCTATTGTTATTAGGTTTGTGCTAGATTATTAGGGTTAGTAATATTTAGAATTAGGAAAAAGGAAAATAAGAATAGGAGGAGAAGAAAATAAGAAAAAGGAGAATAAGAAGAGGAGGAGAGGAGAAGTAGAGGAAAAATAGAAGAAGAGGAGAAGTAGAAGAAGAGAAAAAATTAGAAGAGGAGGAGAGGAGAAGTAGAAGAAGAGAAGAGGAGAAGTAGTAGAAGAAGAGGAGAAGTAGAAGTAGAACAAGAAGTAGAAGAAGAGGAAAAATTAGTTTAGGGTTACAAGAAGAAGAAATTTTGTTTTGTCATTTAATTTTTCTATTGTATAGTGTATATGCTTAAGTGTTAATAGTGTTTCTTAGGTTATTGCTTAATTTTGCTATTGTATATGCTTAAGTGTTAATAGTTTAATTTTGCTATTGTATATGCTTAAGTGTTAATAGTTTATTTTTAGCAAGAAAATTAATAGAACTAGTTTAATTTTGCTATTGTATATGCTTAAGTGTCCGGGACTGGGCTAATTTTGCTATTGTTAATAGTTTGTTAGTTTATTAGTTAATCAAATGTCCGTTTTTTGCAGAACTATGGATCCACATATCAGGAACCTCAAAGAGTAAGAACTTCTCGAAGATATAATCAAAGACAGACCGACGTTGAACCAGCTGAATCTCCGTCGTCATATCTAAACCCCTCCGGATATGGAATGGAGGTCGAGCAACACGAAGATGAAGCCGATGGGGCAGGAGATAGTTCCAATGACGGAGAAGGTGATAGCTCCACTGATGGAGAAGCCGGTGAAGAAATAATAAAGTCCGGCGAGGTATACATATGAAGTTCGACAATCACTTATAATATGTGAAAAATATTGGAGATAGCTCTATATTGTATACATATACATTCATTCGACGAATGTTTCTCCCTCTTAGGCCTCCACATCGAGCAAAGCTACGAAACGAGGCCCGGCTAGAAAGTTGGATGCACGGACGCATTACACCTTTGAGGTGATATTGCCTATGGGCAAACCCAAGCTTCCTAAGAATGCTGCTGACACATTCAAGAAGCAATGCGGAGTTCTCGTTAGGGATCACGTCTCGATCAGCGTTCGGGAGTGGAACAAGCGCAAAGGGGCAGCCGATAGTGACTATGTCGCCGAAAGATACAAAGATAATCTTTGGAATGATCTCATGTCACATTTCAACCTGCCAGAATGTGAGAAGGAAGACGCGGCAGACAAACTGAGGGCCAAAGTCAAGCAGTGGACTCTAAAGAAGATGGCCGAACTGTTCCGTAGCTGGAAGAAGAAGCTATGGAAAAACTATCTGAAGACAAAGAAAGTGCCAGTATTCGAGGGGTATCTAGCCAAGCAGGCGAATCACTGGAAGGCATTTCAAGAGTACAAGGAGTCAGAAGATGCCCAGGCATTATCAGAAAAGAACAAGATAAATGCCGACAAGAAGAAATATCACCACAAGCTGGGGCCAGGGGGCTATGAGACTGCGATCCCAAAGTGGGATAAGAAAGAGCAAGATCTGCTAGATAAAGGCATCGTACTTGAACCACTCCGTAATGAGTGGGAATTGAGAGCAAGAAATTGGTTCCTTGCGCATGGTGGTTCGTACGACGAAGAAACAGGGGACCTCATCTGCAGTGACGGTCTTAGGATACCCAGGGAGAATTGGAAAAGGATAGTGAAACAAATTAAGGAGGGAAAAAGAAAGTTCACTGCAGATAGAGAGAAAGATTTGCTCACACTGGTCCTCGGCAATGACGAACATGGAGGACGAACGCGAGGCTTCGGTCCTTCTTACCCGTGGTGGCTTGGGTTTCGCCAGAGACCAAGACACTTACAGAAGCCGAGAGAGAGCAAAGAAGCGGCAGCAGGATGAGGAGAATGACAAGTTCAACCAGTTGCTTGCCAGGATTAACGAGCAACAAAAGCAGATTGCTTAGCTTAGAGGAGTAGCGCGCCAGGAAGATCCTGCACTTGATATTACCGGCGCCCCATCTAAGCGGAAAAGCAGCGTGGCTGAATCTGAGACCCCGCCCGACGATGCACGAAGAATGATATTGGGCGGTCCCGGCTACCCCGTGGATGGAATCAAGGAGTCAACATCATGTGAACTCCATCAGAAATTCAAGAACATATCCATGAAGGTGGCCGTCGGACAAGCTTTAGCTTCTGGCCCTGATGCACGCTGGCATGGCCGTAAGATTCGAGCTGGCTTTGCTAAAGTCGGGGTGGATGAAATCATGGCGGGGTTTCATGATATGGAGCTCGACATAGCTGGACTCGAAGATGAGAGGACACTCGGAGAAGTACTGGGTGGAGTCATCCTATGGGACAAGAACTACATCAAGCTTCCAGGCTCGGCCCCAAGGACAACACCGCCTCCGAGTCGTCGCAGGTCACCTACACCTCCATTACCTCCAAGCCCTCCACATGACGTCGGCCAGCACAACACGAGTCCATCTCGATCACCTCCGCCGGACTTGGGTCGTCCGTCTCCGCCGCCGCCCGCACAGGATACTAAGCGGAAGCGTGCCACCAAGAACGCTCCGCCGACGATTTCTAAGCGACGGAGCCCCCAAAACGCAAATGGTCGCCCCTCCCAAAGGTACCTCATGCTAATCTTCCTATCAGACCTTATGATTGTACCCCCGAGGAAAATGCCAGGATAGCAAAGGAACATCATGATGCGTAGATGAAAAAGAAGGAACCCGCGCCCCGCCCAGAATACACCGAGAAGCAAATAGCATTTGCAAAATACTTCACGACCCTTCCATCACAGTATGACTTACACCATAAGCCTGATGACTATACACGCACATTGCAGAAGGAAGTGAAAAAGAGCAGATCACGTGCAAGTGCAAGTGGGAGCAAATCAAGTTCAACTACAAGCAAGAAAAAATCAGACGTTCCTCAGCTTGGACAACAGGCCAAACAGTCGATCCCACCCCTCAAGGTGTTAACCGAGAATGTTCCCCCTCCGGTGTAGGGGCAGGATTTTGAATTAGCAAGGAAGTGGGCGGCTGAATGGGGTGTCTCGGTTGAAGATGTTCTGGCTTCCCAAGACGACAGGTTACCCAAGGCCGTGGTAGCCCCTAAGCCACAGTTTGTCATGGGAGAGCCTTTGGTCAGCAAAGATGATCTCCCAACAAATATGCGTTACTTGCATACATGGTACTTAAGTGAATAAAAGACTGGGAGAACGATGATCGTGGTGAGTGTCCCACGGGAGTACTACGGCCGCCCCGAAGAAATCCATATCGACTTTGATGTACTCTTCCAGATGTACAATGGCGACGCCCTCGACAAATCGCTTATGAGTTGCTATTGTCTATAAGTTTTTCAGTTTGTTGTCTACATATAACTTGTTTAGTTATTTCAATTCATTGCCTATATATAACTTGTACTCTATTATGCAGAATGAAGATTCTAGATTGTAAAAGTAAGAACATCCTAAATATTGGGTTTATTGACCCAGATAAAATACATATAGCGACGCTAACTGATAAACCCAAGGAGACAGAGGAAAACCTTCTAAGGTTTCTAACAGATCAAAATTTCTATGACCACATACTGTTTCCATACAACTTGAGGTGAGGGTCTTTACTATGTTGTGTCCATTCACTTATAAGTGTAATTGTTAAGTTACCGACACACACACACACACACACACACACACACACACACACACACACACACACACACACACAGATATATATATATATATATACATGTGCAGCTTCCATTGGATTCTGTTGGATATTCAAATTGATAAGGGAAGAGTTGATGCCTTCGACCCATTATCGAGACCCTTGGAACAGGTCCAAAGCCTGCAAGACATGCTCCAAGGGTAATTTCAATCATTCTTGCGCTCTATCGGTCTCTTTCGATAATTTTCTGATATATCAATTAATGAAAAACTTAGCAAATCATTATCCTTGTCGGGCAGGGTTTGGAAGCGGTTCAAGTGCGTGACTCCCGGTATCTTTCCTGAGAAGCTGACGTTTAGAGCGTCTAAGGTAAGTAGTAGTATGATATACTTCTATTTTCAATACATTTATGATGCTAGATTATTATTTTGATTATATATATTCTATTTTCGTAAAGTGCGACCAGCAGCCACGGGGAACGCATCTATGCGGATACTATGTTTGCGAGACCATTCGCACGTTTACCTCTGAGCACAAGGATCACAGATTCGACGTAAGCAATGAACATTCACACCTCTATTTTTACCCGTCATTCTTTGTTATTATGATTGATATTCATATTCATCTCCTCTTCTTATATAGTACACGGCCATGAGGACGAAGGTCCTACCAGAGCAACGCGCGATTGCTGTTGTAGAGGAGATTGCGACCTTTCTGAGGACGGAAGCTATAGATGACAAAGGACAATTTAGTGTAGCTAGGGGCCATTACTGATGTTCGTCCATGTAATCAAATAGACGGGCTCTAGTCCCGATAATTCAGATCTCCATATAATTGTATATATATGCTCGCTTGTAAGATAAGTTAATCTTATATATATATATGCATAATTATTTCTATTTAATTTATATGAAATCTAATTCCCGAACACCAAACGAGGCATCACGTTAATCTCCCGAACACCTAAACCCTAAAACCCTAAAACCCAAAAATAATTTCATTCAAAAAAAACCAAAAATAAACAAAATCTGAAACTCTTTAGTCCCGGTCCGTGTAACGAACCGGGACTAAAGGGCCTGCCCCTGGGGCGCTACGAGGCGCCCACATGGAGCACCTTTAGTCCCGGCTTGGAACAGGGCCGGGACTAAAGGTTAGGCCTTTAGTCCCGCCCCTTTAGTCCCGGTTGGTGAACCGGGACTAGAGCCCTTACGGACCGGGGCTAAAGGCCCAGTCCCCACAAGTGCGAAATCAATTCATCCGCATGCACCCAAATGTGTATATTATTATCACGAACATCGTCATTACCAAGGTCGAAGGTAATGTGCATGTCCACATCCAACTCACATGCCTTGCAAAATGCTCTCCAATTAAACAACAAAAATATGTGTGATCTTCTTCAATTTTTACCTTAACAACAAAGTTGTAATGTTTTGTTCTTAGATGAACTATCTTAGGCTTTGTACTATCCTTCTCTTTGAAGTGAAACTTGTCCAAGACAACGAATCTTGCATGGCAGTGAATCTTCAGCTTCCCCTGTTGTTGGAAATATGCCCTAGAGGCAATAATAAAATGATTATTATCATATTTCCTTGTTCATGATAATCGTCTATTGTTCATGCTATAATTGTATTAACAGGAAACAGTAATACATGTGTGAATAAATAGATCACAATGTGTCCCTTGCAAGCCTCTAGTTGGCTAGCTCGTTGGTCAATAGATGATCATGGTTTCCTGATCATGGGCATTAGATGTCATTGATAACGGGATCACATCATCGGGAGAATGATGTGATGGACAAGACCCAATCCTAAGCATAACACTAGATCGTATTGTTCGTATGCTAAAGCTTTTCTAATGTCAAGTATCGTTTCCTTCGACCGTGAGATTGTGCAACTCCCGGATACTGTAGGAGTGCTTTGGGTGTATCAAACGTCACAACGTAACTGGGTGACTACAAAGGTGCACTACGGGTACCTCCGAAAGTGTCTGTTGGGTTGGTACGAATCGAGATCGGGATTTGTCACTCCGTGTGACGGAGAGGTATCTCTGGGCCCACTCGGTAGAACATCATCATGAGCTCAATGTGACTAAGGAGTTAGTCACACGATGACGTGCTACAGAACGAGTAAAGAGACTTACCGGTAACGAGATTGAACAAGGTATAGGTATACCGACGATCGAATCTCGGGCAAGTTCTATACCGACAAACAAAGGGAATCGTATACGGGATTGATTGAATCCTTGACATCGTGGTTCATCCGATGAGATCATCGTGGAGCAAGTGGGAGCCACCATGGGTATCCAGACCCCGCTGATGGTTATTGGCCGGAGAGACGTCTCGGTCATGTCTGCGTGTCTCCCGAACCCGTAGGGTCTACACACTTAAGGTTCGATGAAGCTAGGGTTATAGGGAATTGTTATACGAGGTTACCGAAAGTTGTTCGGAGTCCCGGATGAGATCCCGGACGTCACGAGGAGCTCCGGAATGGTCCGGAGGTAAATATTGATATATAGGACGGATGGTTTCGGATACCAGAAGTGTTTCGGGCATCACCGGTAACGTACCGGGACCACCGGGACCACCGGAGGTGGCCCCGGGGGTCCACCGAAGGGGGCAACGACCCCGGGAGGTAAGGTGGCCAAGTGGGGAAGGAAACCAGCCCTAGGTGGGCTGGTGCGCCTCCCCACTCAGCCCAATGCGTGGGAGAGAGAAAAGGGGGGGGGGCAAACCCTAAGCCAGGTGGGCCTAAGGCCCACCAGAGGTGCGCCACACCCCTCCTCCCTCCCTTGGCCGCCGCACCAGCCCCCATCTAGGGCTGCCCCCCCCCCCCAAGGAGAGGGAAACCCTCAAGGGGGCGCAGCCCCTCCCTTCCCCTATATATAGTGGGCACTTTTGGCCATTGGAGATCAGACTTTTGCCTCTCTCTCGGCGCAGCCCTGCCCTTCTTCCTCCTCCTCTCTGCCGGTGCTTGGCGAAGCCCTGCCAGGAGACCTCGTCTCTCCATCGACACCACGCCGTCGTGCTGCTGGAGTTCTTCCCCAATCTCTCCCTCCTCCTTGCTGGATCAAGGTGCGGGAGACGTCACCGGGTTGCACGTGTGTTGAACGCGGAGGTGTCGTAGTTCGGCACTAGATTGAAATCGCTGCGAGTACGACTCCATCAACCGCGTTCTAGCAACGCTTCCGCTTAGCGATCTTCAAAGGTATGAAGATGCTCTTACCCCTCTCTCGTTGTTGGTCTCTCCATAGGAAGATCTGAATATGCGTAGGAAAATTTTGAATTTATGCTACGTTACCCAACACCTGTTGCAGTATCACAATATTCAGGAAACATAGAATCCGGACAGTTGTCATCATCCTATTCTTCTTCATTGTCTTACATCATAACCCCTCTTTCTTCGTGCTGGGTCCAACAATTATAGTTCGACGTGAAACCGAACCAGAGGAGGTGGGTGGGAAGCATTTTCAAGGAAGAGTAATCCTTCTTATTCTCATAGTCAACACATGGACAACACATAAAACCATTCACACTGTTTACGTGAGACACAACAGTATATCGATTGCAGGTTCATGGTGCAGGCTCGTAATGTACTCGGCAGTGCGTCTGTCACCGTATATCCATTGCCGGTTCATCCGCATTATATAATTAAGTATATAAAAAACCATTAAAAACATCATGAATAGAGAAATGACCAAATTAATACAGGTTCATCACATAAAAACCAAAATACAGTAGTGATCAAATGTTACTACTGCAAAAATAAATACATAATATAGTTGGTCAAACTAACATACATTGGAACTAACATGCACCTATGTAAAATATTTAAATGTAACAGCAAATGCGATCAAAATCACAACTAAGGTAATAATCAATCCAACAAGATAATGATACCAAGACTTTTTATTAATACATATTTTCTAATCTTTTTAATATTCAAGCGCATTGCATCCATCTGGATCTTGTGTAGATGGACGACATCGGCAACATGCAACTCTAATTTCATCTTCTCTTCTTCAATTCTTTTCAATTTTTCTTTCAAAACATTGTTATCTTTTTCAACTAAATTTAACCTCTCGACAAGAGGGTCGGTTGAAAATTTCCGGTTCACATACCTCCTAGATAGAAATATCTATGTCAAGATGGTCGGCATAATCATTGTAAACAATAAATGAAATAAATAATTATAAAAATATATACCACATCCGAATCATAAACCGGACAAGAGCCGACAAGGGCGGAACCATGGCACTATGCAATAACAAACAGTTATACAAGTAACTGTCTAAATCATACAAGTAAGATTTTTTTTAAAGATATAAGAACAAGAGGCTCACCATGGTGGCGCCGCCGACGAGATCGGCGCCGACGAGATCGGCGCCGACGATCGACGGCGGTGAGGATGGGGATGGGCACGAGACGCCACCCTAAACCATACTACACCTATGCAAAGAAAGAGGAGAAAGCTTAAGTATGGCTCAAACACCTCATATCATGTTTTTTTCGCATGAACTCAAGTGGCATCATGTTCTTAGGCATTTTATCGAGCACCTCTTGTGCTAGGAAGGAAAAACAAATAGCACACACCTTCCATCTTTTATGAGGAAAAAACAAAGGAGGAGGAAGGTCGAGGGGATATATATAAGCAACTTTTTAGTCCCGGTTGATGTCCAAAACCGAGACTAAAGAGGAGCCTTTAGTCTCCCTTGGAGACATCAACCGAAACTAAAGAATATCATTCCTGTCGCAACCTTTTTAGTCCCGGTTGGTGAGGTTCCATTTGAACTGAGACTGATGTCGGTCAAGCCCCATCCAACGTCCTAGCCGTTTGAAATGACATTAATGCTTACATTAGTGTCGATTGTAAGAAGGTGCTTGGATACGTTTTAATCTCATGACTAAAAGTAATGAGACTAAAACTTGCTAGCCTCACCCATGCTTGGATCCAAGTACTAAAGAGACTAAAATCAAGTTAATGAGCATTTATTATCCTCCAAACCCTCCAATCCAGAGCTTGCATGAGGAGTTAAATGAGAAGAGAGAGGACTAATGCACATTTTAGTAGGGGTACCCCTGACTAAAAGATTTTAGCCTCAAGACTAGTTTTAGCCTCTCTTTAGTCAGGGGTGCTTGGAACTTTAGCCTCTTAAAGAGACTAGTTTTAGTCACACTAGTTTTAGTCTCTTAGATCCAAGCACCCTCTAACATCATCGGGACTATTGTTTAGAATGAAAGCTCTGTTTTTGCTAGTGTATAGGGAGCATGGTTTGGCTATCATAGCGTAGATGCTCTCATACTCCGTGCCCACCTAGTTGCCCGGTCAGCTCGGGCACCACATCCATTTTCACATTTAAAAAACGCAGCGGTTATTTTGTTGTACTACTGCAATACTATCTTTAAAAAAAATTGTATTCTTATTTTTTATGTTGCTTGGTCCCAGGTTCCCAACAGATTGTTGGACCTCTAGATGCTCAAAATAGTCTAGGGAGATTTTTTTACTGTGCTAATTATTACAAGAAGAAAAGGCAGTGAGCCTTGCCTAGCTTCCAAGCCATTGCAACAAAAATTATTGACCAGCGCTTCAAAAGACCAAAACTAGTCAAACAGATTCTTCGACACACGAACCCAACACAATTTAGTTGCTCATTTGTGGAATTTTCCACGGCCACGACCTTGCCTTTGCGGCAAAGGCAAATTCACAAGGTATTTTATCTTTATTTTTTTCGGAAACAGATGGTATTTTATTGTTGAGAAACTGACATACACAAAGAAAAGAAACACTTTCTGCGTACTAGCTAGGGATGGTGACCTATTTAAAATTGTATCACTTGGCCTGACCTTACCTATTATCAAACGCAGGAATCAAACAACATCCTGTACACACACTCCCATAGCCATCGGGTATGAACAAGATGTCAGAGACCGCGGAAATAGGACAAAAACGTCACGTACAACTAAAAGTCTCCAAGTAGTTGCTGCTGCCGTACGTACATGTGGTTCCAAAATTAACACGGCGAGGTCTCTTGGGGGCTGCTTGATTTAGTTAGGATGTATCTGGACACATGTAGATGTGCTCTACGTATATCTGAGTGATTGAACTAAATTAGAAAGAAAAAGAAAAAAACATAAAAGAAAATCCCTTGCACGAATCTTAGCATAAAATCAATGATATAGAATTTTGATGTGCAATACCTAGAGCATATCTATTTCTCACTGGATCCATCAGGGCCCTCGATTGGGATGATCATTTCATTTCATGTTGCTTATAACCCACTAATATATATCTCCTCCGTTTTTAGTTACTTGAGGTTTCTCTAAATTTAAAATTCATATACTTCTAATAATTTTATCGAAAAAGTATATTAACATATGTTTTTTGTTACTGCATTGCATACTTTTTTATATCATATAGATTTGTTATTGCAAATACATATTGTTTTTGACGAACTTGATCAAAGTTTACAAAATTTGACTTCAGACGAAACTAATGTGCGAAGTAAATAAAAACAGAGCGATCGAGTATGTATATACAAACAACAATTGGTATGCTTGAAACGATGAATGTACGTGCAACAACTTAATTAGTTGATGCAGGCACTTTAGTCGCAACCACAAAGAATGTTTAATTGGACTATTGGGTACGGAGTACAAGCTTACCCTTACTTGCCCACGCACATGCCCACGTAGTAGTACTGGTATAGTATTTGGCACTGTCACGTGTCCACAATTATTGTGCTCACTAAGTAGAGCATGTGTATGGTCGATAACAGTTCAATCTCATCAGTGGAGTATTTTAGTACTTTTTTTTTGAGAGAACCACATGTTTCATTAATCGAAAAACAAGTTACAATAAGCAACACATGTGGAAACTAAAAGACAAACCGGGATAAAATGATTATCCTGAATTTGCAGATAAAAACCTAAGAGATCGAGAAATACAAAACGACCCTATGGTTTCCTGCAACCACCATAGCGAACGGCCGCCGCCCAACTCCAGAGCCGCCGACGCGAACGCCGGAAGAGACGCCGAGCCTCCACCATCCCAAGATCAGAGAAAGCACCATCGCCAACGAGGCTTTGTGAGTCGATGAACGGGCCCGCTGCACGCAGCAAGGCACATGTCGCTATGGCACGTCGACCGGGGGACATCCCCATGCTGTCTTGGACCAAGATTTGTCGCCTCCCATCAACAACGTTGGAGAGGAACGGCAAATCCACCACCTTCGGACCGACATCCTCGCTCCAGAAGAACCACCTCGCCCCGGTCGCCAGCGCCGTCGCGAATAACCACGAACGCCAGCGACAGACCGAGAAACTGATCTCGCCAGATCTGAAGAACGGCGAGAAGACCAAGCCGCCGATCTGAAGGACCGAGCAGCACAAGTTGCCATCAACTCCAAGACGCCGTCGTAAAGGTCGCCGCCAGTGTGGTAATAGAGTTGAGGCAGATTTATTTGCCCGAATGCCGCTCCCACCACCCCAACGGCTGTTGGGGAACGTCGCATGGGAAACAAAAACTTTCCTACGCGCACGAAGACCTATCATGGTGATGTCCATCTACGAGAGGGGATGAGTGATCTACATACCCTTGTAGACCGTACAGCAGAAGCGTTAGAGAACGCGGTTGATGTAGTGGAACGTCCTCACGTCCCTCGATCCGCCCCGCGAACAATCCCGCGATCAGTCCCACGATCTAGTACCGAAACAGACGGCACCTCCGCGTTCAGCACACGTACAGCTCGACGATGATCTCGGCCTTCTTGATCCAGCAAGATAGACGGAGAGGTAGAAGAGTTCTCCGGCAGCGTGACGGCGCTCCGGAGGTTGGTGATGACCTTGTCTCAGCAGGGCTCCGCCCGAGCTCTGCAGAAACGCGATCTAGAGGGAAAACCGTGGAGGTATGTGGTCGGGCTGCCGTGGAAAAGTCGTCTCAAATCAGCCCTAAAACCTCCGTATATATAGGTGGGAGGGAGGGGGGCCTTGCCTTGGGGTCCAAGGACCCTCAAGGGGTCGGCCGAGCCAAGGGGGAGGACTCTCCCCCTCCCAAACCGAGTTGGACTAGGTTTGGTGGGAGGGAGTCCCCCTCCCTTCCCACCTCCTCCTTTTTTTTCTTTTTCCTTTGATTTCTTATCCTTGGCGCATAGGCCCCTTTTGGGCTGTCCCACCAGCCCACTAAGGGCTGGTGCGCCACCCTTATGACCTATGGGCTTCCCCGGGGTGGGTCCCCCCCCCCCCCGGTGAACTCCCGGAACCCATTCGTCATTCCCGGTACATTCCTGGTAACTCCGAAAACCTTCCGGTAATCAAATGAGGTCATCCTATATATCAATCTTCGTTTTCGGACCATTCCGGAAACCCTCGTGACGTCCGTGATCTCATCCGGGACTCCGAACAACATTCGGTAACCAACCATATAACTCAAATACGCATAAAACAACGTCGAACCTTAAGTGTGCAGACCCTGCGGGTTCGAGAACTATGTAGACATGACCCGAGAGACTCCTCGGTCAATATCCAATAGCGGGACCTGGATGCCCATATTGGATCCTACATATCCTACGAAGATCTTATCGTTTGAACCTCAGTGCCAAGGATTCGTATAATCCCGTATGTCATTCCCTTTGTCCTTCGGTATGTTACTTGCCCGAGATTCGATCGTCAGTATCCGCATACCTATTTCAATCTCGTTTACCGGCAAGTCTCTTTACTCGTTCCGTAATACAAGAGCCCGCAACTTACACTAAGTTACATTGCTTGCAAGGCTTGTGTGTGATGTTGTATTACCGAGTGGGCCCCGAGAAACCTCTCCGTCATACGGAGTGACAAATCCCAGTCTTGATCCATACTAACTCAACTAACACCTTCGGAGATACCTGTAGAGCATCTTTATAGTCACCCAGTTACGTTGCGACGTTTGATACACACAAAGCATTCCTTCGGTGTCAGTGAGTTATATGATCTCATGGTCATAGGAATAAATACTTGACACGCAGAAAACAGTAGCAACAAAATGACACGATCAACATGCTACGTCTATTAGTTTGGGTCTAGTCCATCACGTGATTCTCCCAATGACGTGATCCAGTTATCAAGCAACAACACCTTGTTCATAATCAGATGACACTGACTATCATCGATCAACTGGCTAGCCAACTAGAGGCATGCTAGGGACGGTGTTTTGTCTATGTATCCACACATGTAAATGAGTCTTCATTCAATACAATTATAGCATGGATAATAAACTATTATCTTGATACAGGAATTATAATAATAACTATATATTTATTATTGCCTCTAGGGCATAATTCCAACAGTCTCCCACTTGCACTAGAGTCAATAATCTAGCCCTCACATCACCATGTGAATTACATTGTAATAAATCTAACACCCATACAGTTGTGGTGTCGATCATGTTTTGGCCGTAGAAGAGGTTTAGTCAGCGGGTCTGCTACATTCAGATCCGTGTGCACTTTGCATATATTTACGTCCTCTTCCTCGACGTAGTCGCGGATGAGGTTGAAGCGTCGTTTAATGTGTCTGGTCTTCTTGTGAAACCGTGGTTCCTTTGCTAAGGCAATGGCACCAGTGTTGTCACAGAACAAGGTTATTGGATTCAGTGCGCTTGGCACCACTCCAAGATCCGTCATGAACTGCTTCATCCAGACTCCCTCCTTAGCCGCCTCCGAGGCAGCCATGTACTCCGCTTCACATGTAGAATCTGCTACGACGCTTTGCTTGGAACTGCACCAGCTTACTGCACCCCCATTAAGAATAAATACGTATCCGGTTTGCGACTTAGAGTCGTCCGGATCTGTGTCAAAGCTTGCATCGACGTAACCTTTTACGGCGAGCTCTTCGTCACCTCCATACACGAGAAACATCTCCTTGGTCCTTTTCAGGTACTTCAGGATATTCTTGACCGCTGTCCAGTGATCCACTCCTGGATTACTCTGGAACCTACCCGCCATACTTATGGCCAGGCTAACATCCGGTCTAGTGCACAGCATCGCATACATGATAGAACCTATGGCTGAAGCATAGGGGACGGAGCGCATATGATCTCTATCTTCATCAGTTGCTGGGCACTGAGTCTTACTCAATCTCGTACCTTGTAAAACTGGCAAGAACCCTTTCTTGGACTGTTCCATTTTGAACCTCTTCAAAACTTTATCAAGGTATGTGCTTTGTGGAAGTCCTATCAGGCGTTTTGATCTATCCCTATAGATCTTAATGCCTAGAATGTAAGCAGCTTCTCCTAGGTCCTTCATAGAGAAACTTTTATTCAAGTAACCTTTTATGCTCTCCAAAAGCTCTACGTTGTTTCCAATCAGTAATATGTCATCCACATATAATATTAGAAACGCCACAGAGCTCCCACTCACTTTCTTGTAAATACAAGATTCTCCAACCACTTGTATAAACCCAAATGCTTTGATCACCTCATCAAAGCGTTTGTTCCAACTCCGAGATGCTTGCACCAGTCCATAAATGGATCGCTGGAGCTTGCACACCTTGTCAGCATTTTTAGGATCGACAAAACCTTCGGGTTGCATCATATACAACTCTTCCTTAAGGAAACCGTTAAGGAATGCCGTTTTGACATCCATCTGCCAGATTTCATAATCGAAAAATGCAGCTATTGCTAACATGATTCTGACGGATTTAAGCATCGCTACGGGCGAGAAAGTATCATCGTAGTCAACTCCTGGAACTTGTGAAAAACCCTTTGCCACAAGTCGAGCTTTATAAACGGTCACATTACCGTCAGCGTCCGTCTTCTTCTTAAAGTCCATTTGTTCTGAATAGCCTTGCGGCCCTCAGGCAGTATCTCCAAAGTCCACACTTTGTTCTCATACATGGATCCTATCTCAGATTTCACGGCTTCTAGCCATTTGTTGGAATCTGGGCCCACCATTGCTTCTTCATAATTTGTAGGTTCATTGTTGTCTAACAACATGATTGATAAGACGGGATTACCGTACCACTCTGGAGCAGCGCGTGATCTCGTCGACCTGCGTGGTTCAACAGAAACTTGAACTGGAGTTTCATGATCATCATCATTAACTTCCTCCTCAACCGGCGTCGCAACGACAGAGGTTTCCCCTTGCCCTGCGCCACCATCCAGAGGGATGAGAGGTCCGACAACCTCGTCAAGTTCTATCTTCCTCCCACTCAATTCTCTCGAGAGAAACTCCTTCTCGAGAAAAGCTCTGTTTTTAGCAACAAACACTTTGCCCTCGGATTTGAGATAGAAGGTGTACCCAACTGCCTCTTTTGGGTAACCTATGAAGACGCACTTTTCCGCTTTGGGTTCCAGCTTTTCAGGCTGAAGCTTTTTGACATAAGCATCACATCCCCAAACTTTAAGAAACGACAACTTTGGCCTTTTGCCATACCACAGTTCGTATGGTGTCGTCTCAACGGATTTTGATGGTGCCCTATTTAAAGTGAATGCAACTGTTTCTAATGCATAACCCCAAAATGATAACGGCAAATCAGTAAGAGATATCATAGATCGCACCATCTCTAACAAAGTATGATTACGACGTTCGGACACACCATTACGCTGTGGTGTTCCAGGCAGTGTTAACTGCGAAACAATTCCACATTGTCTTAAGTGAGCACCAAACTCGAAACTCAGATATTCACCCCCACGATCAGACCGTAGGAACTTGATCTTCTTGTTACGATGATTTTCTACTTCACTCTGAAATTGCATGAACTTTTTAAATGTTTCAGACTTGTGCTTCATCAAGTAGACATAACCATATCTACTTAAATCGTCAGTGAAGGTGAGAAAATAACGATATCCGCCGCGTGCCTCTACGCTAATTGGACCACACACATCGGTATGTATGATTTCCAACAAGTCACTTGCACGCTCCATTGTTCCGGAGAACGGAGTCTTAGTCATCTTGCCCATGAGGCATGGTTCGCACGTGTCAAGTGAATCAAAGTCAAGTGACTCCAAAAGTCCATCGGCATGGAGTTTCTTCATGCGCTTTACACCAATATGACCTAAGCGGCAGTGCCACAAAAATATGGCGCTATCATTGTTAACTCTAACTCTTTGGTCTCAATGTTATGCATGTGTGTATCGCTATCAAGATTCAATATGAACAATCCTCTCACATTGGGTGCATGACCATAAAAGATGTTACTCATAGAAATAGAACAACCATTATTCTCTGACTTAAAAGAGTAACCGTCTCGCAATAAACAAGATCGAGATATAATGTTCATGCTCAACGCAGGCACTAAATAACAATGATTCAAGTTCATAACTAATCCTGATGGTAACTGAAGCGAAACTGTGCCGACGGTGATTGCATCAATCTTGGAACCATTTCCTACGCGCATCGTCACTTCATCTTTCGCCAGCCTTCGTCTATTCCGCAGTTCCTGTTTCGAGTTGCAAATATGAGCAACAGAACCGGTATCGAATACCCAGGCACTACTACGAGAGCCGGTTAAGTACACATCAATAACATGTATATCAAATATACATGATTTTTCTTTGGCCGCCTTCTTATCTGCCAGATACTTGGGGCAATTGCGCTTCTAGTGACCCATACCCTTGCAATAGAAGCACTCTGTTTCAGGCTTAGGTCCAGCCTTGGGTTTCTTCGGCGGATTGGCAACAGGCTTGCCGCTCTTCTTCGAATTGCCCTTCTTGCCTTTGCCGTTTCTCTTGAAACTAGTGGTCTTGCTCACCATCAACACTTGATGCTCTTTACGGAGTTCAGACTCTGCGACTTTCAGCATCGCAAACAACTCGCCGGGAGACTTGTTCATCCCTTGCATGTTGTAGTTCAACACAAAGCCTTTATAGCTTGGCGGCAGTGATTGAAGGATTCTGTCAGTGATAGCTTCTTGTGGGAGTTCAATCCCCAGCTCACCTAGACGGTTTGAGTACCCAGACATTTTGAGCAGATGTTCACTGACAGACGAGTTTTCCTCCATCTTGCAAGCATAGAATTTATCGGAGGTCTCATACCTCTCGATCCGGGCGTTCTTCTGAAAGATAAACTCCAACTCCTGGAACATCTCAAATGCTCCATGACGCTCAAAGCGACGTTGAAGTCCCGGTTCTAAGCCATACAAGACTGCACATTGAACTATTGAGTAGTCCTCCTTACGTGCTAACCAAGCGTTCTTAACATCCTGATCAGCCGTAGCGGGTGGTTCATCTCCTAGCGCAGCATTAAGGACATAATCCTTCTTCCCGGCTTGTAAGATCAGCTTAAGATTACGAGCCCAGTCTACAAAGTTGCTTCCATCATCTTTCAACTTAGCTTTCTCTAGGAACGTATTAAAATTCAGGATGACTGTCGCGTGAGCCATGATCTACAACACAAATATATTCAAAGTGGACTTAGACTATGTTCAAGATAATTAGAGTTCAACTTAATCAAATTATATGCTAAACTCCCACTCAAAAAGTACATCTCTCTAGTCATTTGAGTGGTTCATGATCCACTTACACTATCCCAAGTCCGATCATCACGTGAGTTGAGTATAGTTTCAGTGGTAAGCATCCCTATGCTAATCATATCAACTATATGATTCATGATCGACCTTTCGGTCTCATGTGTTCCGAGGCCATGTCTGCACATGCTAGGCTCGTCAAGCTTAACCCGAGTGTTCCGCGTGCGCAACTGTTTTGCACCCGTTGTATGTGAACGTTGAGTCTATCACACCCGATCATCACGTGGTGTCTCGAAACGACGAACTGTAGCAACGGTGCAAAGTCGGGGAGAACACAATTTCGTCTTGAAATTTTAGTGAGAGATCACCTCATAATGCTACCGTCGTTCTAAGCAAAATAAGGTGCATAAAAGGATTAACATCACATGCAATTCATAAGTGACATGATATGGCCATCATCACGTGCTTCTTGATCTCCATCACCAAAGCACCGGCACGATCTTCTTGTCACCGGCGCCACACCATGATCATCCATCAATGTGTTGCCATCGGGGTTGTCGTGCTACTTATGCTATTACTACTAAAGCTACATCCTAGCAAAATAGTAAACGCATCTGCAAGCACAAACGTTAGTATAAAGACAACCCTATGGCTCCTGCCGGTTGCCGTACCATCGACATGCAAGTCGATATTTCTATTACAACATGATCATCTCATCCATCCAATATATCACATCACATCGTTGGCCATATCACATCACAATCATACCCTGCAAAAACAAGTTAGACGTCCTCTAATTTTGTTGTTGCATGTTTTACGTGGTGACCAAGGGTATCTAGTAGGATCGCATCTTACTTACGCAAACACCACAACGGAGATATATGAGTTGCTATTTAACCTCATCCAAGGACCTCCTCGGTCAAATCCGATTCAACTAAAGTTGGAGAAACCGTCACTTGCCAGTCATCTTTGAGCAAAGGGGGTTACTCGTAACGATGAAACCAGTCTCTCGTAAGCGTACGAGTAATGTCGGTCCAAGCCGCTTCAATCCAACAATACCGCGGAATCAAGAAAAGACTAAGGAGGGCAGTAAAACGCACATCACCGCCCACAAAAACTTTTGTGTTCTACTCGAGAAGACATCTACGCATGAACCTAGCTCATGATGCCACTGTTGGGGAACGTCGCATGGGAAACAAAAACTTTCCTACGCGCACGAAGACCTATCATGGTGATGTCCATCTACGAGAGGGGATGAGTGATCTACATACCCTTGTAGACCGTACAGCAGAAGCGTTAGAGAACGCGGTTGATGTAGTGGAACGTCCTCACGTCCCTCGATCCGCCCCGCGAACAATCCCGCGATCAGTCCCACGATCTAGTACCGAAACGGACGGCACCTCCGCGTTCAGCACACGTACAGCTCGACGATGATCTCGGCCTTCTTGATCCAGCAAGAGAGACGGAGAGGTAGAAGAGTTCTCCGGCAGCGTGACGGCGCTCCGGAGGTTGGTGATGACCTTGTCTCAGCAGGGCTCCGCCCGAGCTCTGCAGAAACGCGGTCTAGAGGGAAAACCGTGGAGGTATGTGGTCGGGCTGCCGTGGAAAAGTCGTCTCAAATCAGCCCTAAAACCTCCGTATATATAGGTGGGAGGGAGGGGGGCCTTGCCTTGGGGTCCAAGGACCCTCAAGGGGTCGGCCGAGCCAAGGGGGAGGCCTCTCCCCCCCCAAACCGAGTTGGACTAGGTTTGGTGGGAGGGAGTCCCCCTCCCTTCCCACCTCCTCCTTTTTTTTTCCTTTGATTTCTTATCCTTGGCGCATAGGCCCCTTTTGGGCTGTCCCACCAGCCCACTAAGGGCTGGTGCGCCACCCTTATGGCCTATGGGCTTCCCCGGGGTGGGTTGCCCCCCCGGTGAACTCCCGGAACCCATTCGTCATTCCCGGTACATTCCCGGTAACTCCGAAAACCTTCCGGTAATCAAATGAGGTCATCCTATATATCAATCTTCGTTTCCGGACCATTCCGGAAACCCTCGTGACGTCCGTGATCTCATCCGGGACTCCGAACAACATTCGGTAACCAACCATATAACTCAAATACGCATAGAACAACGTCGAACCTTAAGTGTGCAGACCCTGCGGGTTCGAGAACTATGTAGACATGACCCGAGAGACTCCTCGGTCAATATCCAATAGCGGGACCTGGATGCCCATATTGGATCCTACATATCCTACGAAGATCTTATCGTTTGAACCTCAGTGCCAAGGATTCGTATAATCCCGTATGTCATTCCCTTTGTCCTTCGGTATGTTACTTGCCCGAGATTCGATCGTCAGTATCCGCATACCTATTTCAATCTCGTTTACCGGCAAGTCTCTTTACTCGTTCCGTAATACAAGATCCCGCAACTTACACTAAGTTACATTGCTTGCAAGGCTTGTGTGTGATGTTGTATTACCGAGTGGGCCCCGAGATACCTCTTCGTCATACAGAGTGACAAATCCCAGTCTTGATCCATACTAACTCAACTAACACCTTCGGAGATACCTGTAGAGCATTTTATAGTCACCCAGTTACGTTGCGACGTTTGATACACAAAAAGCATTCCTCCGGTGTCAGTGAGTTATATGATCTCATGGTCATAGGAATAAATACTTGACACGCAGAAAACAGTAGCAACAAAATGACACGATCAACATGCTACGTCTATTAGTTTGGGTCTAGTCCATCACGTGATTCTCCCAATGACGTGATCCAGTTATCAAGCAACAACACCTTGTTCATAATCAGAAGACACTGACTATCATCGATCAACTGGCTAGCCAACTAGAGGCATGCTAGGGACGGTGTTTTGTCTATGTATCCACACATGTAAATGAGTCTTCATTCAATACAATTATAGCATGGATAATAAACTATTATCTTGATACAGGAATTATAATAATAACTATATATTTATTATTGCCTCTAGGGCATAATTCCAACAACGGCGTCCCAAGAAAACACTAGACCAACCATAACAACAAGCCGCCGTCGCAACGCCGTCGCAGCGCCGTGGTCCCCACCTCCTCACGTCGCCGGAGTGGGCAACGGAGGAGGCAGGGACCGGTGGCGGCCGGTGTCGCTGGGGCAGTTCCTGGCGATCAGAAGTGGAGGAGATCGGGCAGTTTGCCGGAGGGGAATCGATTAAGATGAGCCAACTAATTAACCTTCATCCAAGTAAAATATGAATTCCCCCACAAAAAAAGTAAATACGAATTAACCCTTTTTAGGAAAAAATCCATTTTCATGGTTAATAACGCAGCAGTAATACTGTTGTATAGCCCCCGCATTTTTGAATTTGAATTCTAAATTTTATCGTTATATGATTTATATGTTGCTTGGTCCCAAGTTCCCAACAGGTAACTCAAGCTCTCGTTTTTATTTCCGGGTAACTGAACCTCTAAATGCTCAAAATAGTTTTGCGACAAAAAATATATTGTACAAATTAGAAGAAGAAAAGGCAAATAATGAATGAGAATCCTTGCCTGGCTTCCAAGCCATTGGTTGCAAAAACTATTGCCCAATGTTGCAAAAGTACAAACAAAATGAGGGTGTTACAAACCTACCCCTTGAATAAAATCCATGTTCGTGAATTTTTTTTCTCCCCCGGCCCCCCGGCACTGGCGTCCATGGCCTTTCCCTTCCCCTCCGCTTTCGCCCCACCCTCTGATGTTGTTGCTCCTTGGTGGACATCTTCATCTCGAGCATGGCCTAGCCTATCCGGTCAGGCAGACGCCACCATGGATGACCGAGTCGCCGTCGCGCCTTCTCGTCGCCTGCCTGCCTTGGGCGTCGGGGAGGTAATGTGCATGCTATTAGCATGTTCCTCCCTCCCTCTCCTTCTCGGCAGCCGTCCCCTCCCTCGGCTCGCCTCGCTTCCCGTGCCCCTTTGTTCCGTTCCCCGCTGGCTAGTGCGGCTCTTATCTCTCTCCTTCGGGGAGTCGTGTTGGTTCCTGCCCTATTTTTTCTCATCTCGCCGTGTGTGCGTGGGCGCGTGGGTTGGGTTTGGGTATGAGTTGCTCTCTTCCAACACACCCCACCATTTGTTTAGTAGGCAGCTGACAACGAATTTTTGTCCAGAAGGACAAGTAACAGAGTGGAATTGCGAGAAAAGACCACCTTCGAAACAGATTGACAGAAAAGACCCCCATGTTTCTGGCGGCAGGCACGTCAGGTGATACGTGTCACATGTCGCCACGGAGAAAGGCGGCTGGGACCTGCCGCAAGCGCGCGAGGCGACCGACCCTGTTACCGTTGCAGCGACTGTTCCATGACGGAACGAACGAAGGGCGTGGGTCCTGTTGCCATCGAGCGAGGAGACCGGTACTATTTCGGCGCAGATTCCCTCGGTGGCACTGATTCCCTCGCACTGCAGAAGGGACACTGGAATTCGATGCTTGCAGTGTATTTTCCCGCGTAATTTTCATCCGTTCACCCTTATGTTCACCCTTATTTTCCCGACATTGCACTTGTTATCTGAGCCTATAAAACAAGACATTGAAACTCTCTTTGTCCATCATCCAGCCAAACTTGAAAACACCAACGCGCTATTCAATATGAGTTTGCCTTGTTCGGATCAAAGCATTAGGCCTAGGAAAATAAAGAGTATGACTTTGCTAGCACGGGTGGAAGTCCTGCGCTGTCGGTGTGGCGATCTTTGCAAGGTGAAGGAGGTGACGGATTTTTCGGATTGGTTGGACATGAACTTTTTAATGTGCGCCAATTATGACGAAGATCCACCGGCAGGGCTCGCCCCTGTCTCCGTTCCGTTGTCGCGACGCTAGCTGCAACGGGAACAATGTCGGCTGCCTCGCCTGGTGGCTGCAGGTGCCGGCCGCCTCTGTCCGTGACGGCAGGTGACACGCATCACCTGGCGCGCCTGCCGCCAAAATCATGGGGGCCCTTTTTGTCAATTTGTACCCCATCCGGTCCTTTTTTAATTCAGTTCGGCACTTGATCTTTTTTCGCAATATATCGCTGATAACTTCCATTTTTTATTTTCCCTTTTCTTAAAGAATATACATATTTTTCTTTACCGCTTTCCCCCTTTTTTGACGAGTACAACTTTTGTTTGGAGGTTAACAGAAAGAGAATATATATACTTAGATATTTTTGCGTGATGAATATCGATTTTCTTGAACTGCCAATATAGGATACCCTTTTTGCCGACTGATTTTTGTTCACACTACTTTTCTTTTGATGTAAAATGACCAGATAAGATAAATACACGGATACTCCTTTTGGCCAACCGCTTTTTACTCGCATCACACGGGTAAAAAGATGCTGCCGGTCTCCACTGCATACGCCCGAATAACTTTTATTTTTCGCTGTCAAGTTTCAGCTTTGTTTTGCGCGTGTATTGTATTGTAGGGTGCCACTTGTGCAGTAGAACTAGGCTGTACTAGCAGCAATGTGCATCGCTGGCAAATAGTGGCACATGATTACGATTATCATTTAGCAAAGTAGGAAAGCCCGCGCTTTTGATTTGGTCATATACGATGTGTCGGACTGCGGAGTACGCTGTGTTGTGACCTCCATTATTACTGCCCCTCTCACTTTCACCCCTTTCTTTTCCCCTTTGATGAGGCCACCTGATGAGGATACACAATGCGAGCGATTTGATTTCCTTCTCGTCTCTTATGTTCTGGTTTATGTACTAAGCATTCTTTTTTTTTTTCTGAAGGAGTACATGCACGTTGTGATTTCCTTCTCGTTTCTTATGTTCTTTTTATTCTGAAGGAGATCAACTTGCACATGATGCACACTGCCTGATCTGGCAGCCAACAATAATAAATCTTCTGCTACTGTCAGATTGTTAGGAGATGAAGTGCACCAAACTTATCTGCGAGTTGCCATTACTGCATCTAGTATTTAGGTCAGATGTAGATTCAGTATAAACTAAAGGGGGTTGATGTGCGCCAGCGCGCCGGCCCAGATTTTCGGCCGGCCGTGTGTGGGCCGCAAGATCAACCAACCCCGCGTCGTCCGCATCGTTGGATCCGCATGCAACATTTTCCTCCTTATGCAGCAAAATTTCGATGCCATGCAGCAATTTTTTCAACGGTTGCAACAAAAAACAGAATTTGTAGGAAAAAAAATATCTACGTAATCGTAGCAAAAAAACGAAGTTGATGGTACGTGGTAGCAAAAGTCAAACGCCGGTTGTAACAAAAAATTACGTGACGTGTATGCAACTTTTTAGTGAACGGTTGCAGCAAAACATGATGCTGGTTGTAGCAAAAATTAACACGGTTGTAGCAAAAAGTAAAAAAACATCGATTGTAACAAAAAAATCCGACGAACTAGAGTTGCAACAAAACGTATATGCAGCTTTTTTACCGAGACAAAATATAGTAAAAAAACGCTTGCAGCAAAAATGACCCAGGTTGCAACATATTTAGACGAAAAATGTTGCATCCATTGACCGAAAAAGCGCGTGGATGGAAAAAATGTTGCAAGGGCCCGCGCGCGCCAGGGGGCGACCGGCGCGTCGGTTCTGCCGACGCGTGGATGGGAAACGATTCCCTAAACTAAAAGGAGTTTGGGCAAGATCTGGGGAGGCTCTCCCGCTCAACAGTGCCCGGAGTTATCAGATATGGAAGGAATTGAGAGGGTGGAAGGAATGGCGCGAGGAAGTGGTCGTATTTGGGCCCTGTTTTTTTAAAAAGTCCTATAACTTTTTTTAGTCCCAACTAAAAAGTCTCTAGTCCCTACCCATTTTTTTCCAAGGACTAAACATAAAATAGAGGTCATTAAATGACATGCAAAAAGACCATGTTAACCTTAATAATGTACTAGAAGTTATTAAATGACATGCTAAAAGTAGGGACACTGTTGGAAAAAGTGCCAAAAAAGTCCCAAAAATTCCCTTCCATAGGGACTTCTTGCTTTAGTCCTAAATACCCCATTTTAGTCCCTAAAAGTCTCTCTTGTTTCTTTTACATGAGACTAAAAGAAACTTTTTTTTTAGTCCCTACATCAAAAAGTTCTTGGAAAGAAACACCCCCTTAATCTTCGCTGGGTCTTTAGCTTGTGTTTATTACTCTACTTTATTTATCAATTAATGGATGGATGCTGTGGTGTTTGTCCGTTGGGAACTGGGCCGGAAGGTCACACCCTGAGAGCATCTACAGCCAGCCGGATTTGGTAAAACCAGCCCCTTAAATCATACACGAAACACTCAGAGCAAGTTTAACCGGACTGCATGTTCTGTTCGCACGTGTTCGTTTGGGTAATCGTAGATATAAATTGCAGTTTAACACGTTGATCCAAACAGACGCATATCCATTTGTGACTCATTTCAGGCTTAAATTTAGATTGGATATAGATACTTCAAAATGTCATCCAGGCTCGCGTCTGTTCATTTGTTTTTTGCCTTTGTCTTAAGCAGTTCTACTGTGAAATTCAAGCGGGTTACCTCTTGGATCAGAACTGTCATACAATAGAGTCCTCAAGTCTAGCTGGAGTTGTGCCAATTGGCCTCCTCTCTAGAAGCTGCTCTGTCGTCAGCCGTCCTCTTACGAAGCAGTTCTTAAACATGCAGGTCCCGTATGGCTGAACTTAGTATGGACAAAGACTGCGGCGTGTCTGCGTCTTCTCTGTCATGTCCGGCCTCTTCTCCGCCAGGTCTTGTCTCTTATGCGCCATTACCGACGCCCTCTTCTTCGGGCCCATTTTTTATCATCTCTTCGTCTGGCCCCATGTCGTTATTGTCTGCCCCGTCGACGTCCTCATCATCATCGTCTTCACTTATCCATCGATTATGGTCATCCATGAAACCATGCATGAGCAGGTGTGCCTTGAATTTTTCACCTTTAAGGGGTCGAGCCATACTTTATCTCTGCATTTATGACATAGACATAAAACCTACTTCCATCTATTTTCATACATGTCGTTCGTCGCGGATTGCGAGTATCTTTGCACCTTACTTCCATTGACCTTCATTTGCATGCACGATGCCAAATAATTATAACCAAGTACACATGCATGCAACAAATTCATACAAAATTTGGACATGACCTTCCCTAAACATAGGACATGTCGAGTTTGTCCGAAATTTGCCAAAACGGAAATGAATTGACATTTCGGCAAAACATAGGCAACTCACGTCACACACATTCCAACAAATACACAATATATAGGCAACTAACCCCCGCCTCTTCCACTGATCTCCCTCCGCCCGCTCCGGACCATCATCCCCGACTTCATATCGCCGCCATGGAAGCCTCCCAGCCGGCGTCCGTCACAGTTGAAGTCATCCACACGCTAACCCCGCCATCAGATCTCATCGCCGGCCATGTCGCACCCGTCGCTGTTCAAGGCTCCATCACGCATCCCTGCAAGCGGCAGGGTGACGTTGTCGTCCAGGGCGGCACTTCTGCAGCCCCTGTCAGCAAGGGATGCGCGCCCGCCGCCGTCGCCACTGCGTATCCGTGCCGGCCCCTGTCCACGAAGAAAGGCATGTGTGTGAAAGTAAAAAGGCCACCGCAAGAACTACATTGGCAACAACTCACCCGACTGGCCCGGCGAGAGCTACCCCGAGGATGCCCGACGACGAAGATGTTGTTGTCGTCCCCAATGTGTTTGACAAAATGGCCGAAAGGTATGATACTTTGATTTCTTCTTGTTGTTTCACTTTTCGCCATTGCGCTTGTTCGTGACTTCTTGAGCGAAATTATAGCGACGGCCTCACCAAAAAATGGCATGATACGTCAAGGAGAGATATCATGAAGAGAAGGATGCTAGCTGCAAGGTGTGATCGATTCAGTGCCAGTGGGGGAACCGGTGGCGGTAGTGTAGAGTGATGCTATTAATGATAATGGTCATGGAGGTGGTGGTCGCTTCGATGGCGGTGGTGGAGAACGATTAGGATGACGAATATTGTGATGAAGGTGGTGGTGGCTTTTGCATAATGTTCTTTTGCATCGTGATTGAAAACTATGCTTAATTTCCGTTGAAAGTATGTTTATTTTTTCGAATTTGAAGCCAATCGCCGGGTCAAATTGTATTATTTATTTATTTTCAATTTGCGGACTCACACGAGCACGGGGCCAGGATGTGCACGCCAGGGTCAATCCATGAAGGCGCTAGGATGTGCACGCAGACTGTGACCATGCAGGGCTCAAATTTTTTCATATGCAACCATGCGTACCCTATTTTCAAAACATCAGATACATGTAAACAAATGCACGTCGGTCATCACGTCCGTGTTAGGCCGGCGGGACACCAAAATCTCAAAGATTTTTATATCCATATTGGTCTTGTGGATTTCAGATGTTTTTTAGTTCCACCTAGCCACCTTAAGACAAAATCCACTGGTTCAAATAGCCGGATCGTCCAATTCCGATAAGCTGCGGTCATTCCAATTTGCAAAGGATATGGTTGTGACTACAAATCTTCTATGTCTATGACATAGAAGATTCGTAGACATATTCTATTTCCTTCACAAATGAAACAATGATGTTTGCATGCCTTTTTTCATTCATAAAATATTTTTTTACTTCTCTTTTAAATCAAAGTACATGAATGAGATGAACCTATGCTATTAAGACAAGTTTGTCCCCATCGTACAACATGGGAAATAATACCTTCTCTTTGGATGGCTGCAGGTGGGACCATTTTGGAATGGAGTGTAGTGCCGAGTCGCATCCGGACGCCCTCATGTTGTCCCTATATTTAGTCTTGATTTGAGGGGTGTCGGTCAGTCCCGATGTATAAAGACCAAATAAGGAGTCCGGTTTGATCACATTTGTTTGACCGGGCACGCAATTCGAACGTTTAGGGAGAAAAGTAGGGGGTCCGGCTGTAGATGATCTAACAGCATCTCCAGCCTCCCCCCAACAGCCCTCCAATGGCGCCTTTTTTCGTATGGCGAATGAAAATGTCCAAGCCGGACCCACAAATCCTTGTTTTTCGCTAGTTTGGGCCAGAATTACATCCGCCGAACCCAACACACCAAGGGGCGCCTGGGGGCACCGGCTGAAGCGAAAAGACGCATGGACGTGTACTGTCGCCGACATCGGTCGAGTTTCCTGCTATTTTTCGTTGTCCCCTCCTTTTCCTCCCACCATCCCCCATCTGCCTCGCAGCTCCTGCCTTTTCCAAAGACCCCCACCCCGTCATGCCGCCGAAGAAGTATGTCACCCATCGCCTAGCCACTAATCCTCAGTCAAGGCCGAGGAAACCGAGGGCGCTGATACCAAGGACCCCGGGCTTGACAAACGCCCAATGGAAGGCCGACGTTGATCGCCGAGTGGTAGTCATCAACGACCGGTGAAACAAGCTCAACATAAAGAAGGCCAGGCACGCGGCGGCGGCAAAGTAGGAGTCGTATCGTGCGGCCATGGCGAACGAGCGTCAGATCCTTCCGTCTCAACAGACAGGCCAGTACCCACTTGGTGCATGGGGTAGCCAGCAGAGCGTCACATCGTCGGCCAGCTTCTCACCTCCAGTGTCGGCGGTACACGCGCTCACGTGAATATGCCGACGGGGACGCGCTCGGCGGCTTCAACCCCAATATCACCTTCCTGCATTACTCTGCGTCGCGCCCCTCCGTCTTCATAAGCCCCGACCCTGGCACGCCCTCCGTGTTCACCACCGGCCTCGCCACCTAGTACGGCTACTCACCGCCGTACTCAGGCTTGCCCGCGACGACTGTGCATCATGGACCCCTGCCCTACGCACCAAGCTCATCGCAGTTCCGCAGCACCGACGTTGAGATGGACGAGTTCATCACGAAAGACTCAGCCGCCACAGCTTCGTGTTCTCTTAGCCTGCAGGTAGGCGACCTCCTGTGGAAGCATCGCGCGGGCATAGACGACGATGTTGTCGCCGTTGTCCATGGCTGCTGGGTCGTCGATGAGGAAACAAAGGGATGACGAGATGGGGACAGGGGAGGGTTCTGGAAGCAGATGGCAGATGGGGACGGGGGGGGGGGGGGGGTCGGATTAAAAAAGGCCGAGGAGGGCTGACGCATGGGCCCGAGGAGTACATTGGAAGGTCTAGGCTTTGTAAAGGTGGAATCAACGCATTAAGATCTAAATCCCTGCAAAAATAAATCCTTGGCTTGGTATGCATGGTGGCATTTTTCTGAATTTATTTTAAAGCTTTTGTCGACCATAGAAACTTTTGTGACAATTTCTTCAATCACAAAATAATATGTTGACTTTATTATCTCAATTCTCAAAGATGCTCATGTGATAAAATATACGTTCACAGTACTACACTCCAATGATAAAATTGCACTGTTATCTACAGTACACATGTGTCCAGTGAGCACAATAATGATGGACGGATGATAGTGTCAAGTAATACTATACCAGTACTACTACGTGGGGCATGTGTACGGGCAATTAGGGGTAAGCTTGGACGCAATAATCCAAGTAAACATTCTTCGTGGCTACGATTAAAGTGCCCGCATCAACTAATTAAGTTGTTGCACGTACATTCATCGTTTCAAGCGTACCAACTACCGTACGTATATGCATAGATATTAGGTGGTTAACCAACCCGAAATGATATGATCGTCGCAATCGAGGGCTCTGATCGATTCAATCAGAAATTATTAATTGAATCAAGCGCCAACAGTGAGACCTCGCCATCATAATTTTGGAACCACATGCACGTACCACTAGTGGGACAGGGTCTATAGCCCCGGCCCGTAAGGGGCTTTAGTCCCGGTTCACCAAACGGGACTAAAGGGGCGGGACTAAAGGCCTAACCTTTTGTCCCGGTCCTGTTCCAAGCCGGGACTAAAGGTGCTCCACGTGGGCGCCTCGGAGCGCCCTCAGGGGCAGACCCTTTAGTCCCGGTTCTTTACACGGACCGGGACTAAAGAGTTTCAGATTTTGTTTAATTTTTGGTTTTAGGGTTTTAGGGTTTAGGTGTTTGGAAGATTAACGTGATGCCTCGTTTGTTGTTCGGGAATTAGTTTTCATATAATTCTAAATAGAAATAATTATGCATATATATATATAAGATTAACTTATCTTACAAGCGAGCATATATATACAATTATATGGAGATCTGAATTATCGGAACTAGAACCCGTCTATTCGATTACATGGACGAACATCAGTAATGGCCCCTAGCTACACTAAATCGTCCTTTGTCATCTATAGCTTCCGTCCTCAGAAAGGTCGCAAGCTCCTCTGCAACAGCAATCGCGCGTTGCTCTTGTAGGACCTTCTCCCTCATGGCCGTGTGCTATATAAGAAGAGGAGATGAATATGAATATCAATCATGATAACAAAAAATGACGGGTAAAAATAGAGGTGTGAATGTTCATTGCTTACGTCGAATCTGTGATCCTTGTGCTCAGAGGTAAACGTGTGAATGGTCTCGCAAACATAGTATCCGCATAGATGCGTCCCCCGTGGCTGCTAGTCGCACTTTACGAGAATAAAATATATATAATCAAAATAATAATCTAGCATCATAAATGTATTAAAAATAGAAGTATATCATACTACTACTTACCTGAGCCGCTCTAAAGGTCAGCTTCTCAGACTCGATACCGTGAGTCACGCACTTAAACCGCTTCCAAACTCTGCCCGACAAGGATAATGATTTGCTAAGTTTTTCATTAAATGATATATCAGAAAATCATCGAAAGAGACCGATAGAGCGCAAGAATGATTGAAATTACCCTTGGAGCATGTCCTGCAGGCTTTGGAACTGTTCCAAGGGTCTCGATAATGGGTCGAAGGCATCAACTCTTCCCTTATCAATTTGAATGTCCAACAGAATCCAATGAAAGCTGCACATGTATATATATATGTGTGTGTGTGTGTGTCAGTAACTTATCAATTACACTTATAAGTGAATGGACAAAACGGAGTAAAGACCCTCACCTGAAGTTGTATGGAAACAGTATGTGGTCACAGAAATTTTGTTCTGTTAGAAACCTTAGAAGGTTTTCCTCCGTCTCCTTGGGTTTATCAGTTAGCGTCGCTATATGTATTTTATGTGGGTCAATAAACCCAATATTCAGGATGTTCCTATTTTTACAATCCAGAATCTTCATTCTGCATAATAGAGTACAAGTTATATATAGACAATGAATTGAAATAACTAAACAAGTTATATGTAGACAACGAATTGAAAAATTACAGACAATAGCAACTCATAAGCGATTTGTCGAGGGCGTCGGCATTGTACATCTGGAAGAGTTCATCAAAGTCGATATGGATTTCTTCGGGGCGGCCGTAGTACTCCCGTGGGACACTCACCACGATCATTGTTCTCCCATTCTTTGATTCACTTAAGTATCATGTATGCAAGTAACACATATTTGTTGGGAGATCATCTTTGCTGACCAAATGCGCTCCCATGACAAACTGTGGCTTAGGGGCTACCACAGCCTTGGGTAACCTGTCGTCTTGGGAAGCCAGAATGGCTTCAACCGGGATACCCCATTCATCCGCCCACTTCTTTGCTAATTCCAAATCTTGCCCCTGCACCGGAGGGGGGACATTCTCAGGTAACACCCTGAGGGGTGGGATCGACTGTTTGGCCTGTTGTCCAAGCTGAGAAACGTCTGATCTTTTTTTGCTTGTAGTTGAACTTGATTTGCTCCCACTTGCACTTGCACGTGATCTTCTCTTTTTCACTTCCTTCTGCAATGTGCGTGTATAGTCATCAGGCTTATGGTGTAAGTCATACTATGATGGAAGGGTCGTGAAGTATTTTGCAAATGCTATTTGCTTCTCGGTGTATTCCGGGCGAGGCTCGGGTTCCTTCTTTTTCATCTGCGCATCGTGATGTTCCTTTTCTATCCTGGCGTTTTCCTCGGGGGTACGATCATAAGGTCTGATAGGAAGATTAGCATGAGGTACCTTTGGGAGGGGCGACAATTTGCGCTTTGGGGGGCTCCGTCGCTTGGAAATCATCGGCGGAGCGTTCTTGCTGGCACGCTTCCGCTTAGTATCCGGAGCGGGCGGCGGCGGAGACGGACGGCCCAAGTCCGGCGGCGGTGATCGAGATGGACTCGTGTTGTGCTGGTCGACGTCATATGGAGGGCTTGGAGGTAATGGAGGTGTAGGTGACCTGCGACGACTCGGAGGCGGTGTTGTCCTTGGGGCCGAGCCTGGAATCTTGATGTAGTTCTTGTCCCATAGGATGACTCCACCCAGTACTTCTCCGAGTGTCCTCTCATCTTCGGGTCCAGCTATGTCGAGCTCCATATCATGAAACCCCTCCATGATTTCATCCACCCCAACTTTAGCAAAGCCAGCTGGAATCTCACGGCCATGCCAGCGTGCATCAGGGCCAGAAGGTAAAGCTTGTCCGACGGCCAACTTCATGGATATGTTCTTGAATTTCTGATGGAGTTCACATGATGTTGACTCCTTGATTCCATCCACGGGGTAGTCAGGACCGCCCTCTATCATTCTTCGTGCATCGTCGGGCGGGGCCTCAGATTCAGCCACGCTGCTTTTCCGCTTAGATGGGGCGCCGGTAATATCAAATGCAGGATCTTCGTGGCGCGCTACTCCTCTAAGCTCATCAATCTGCTTCTGTTGCTCATTAATCCTGGCAAGCAACTGGTTGAACTTGTCATTCTCCTCATCCTTCTGCCGCTTCTTTTCTCTCATTCGGTTTCAGTAAGTGTCTTGGTCTCTGGCAAACCCAAGCCACCACGGGTAAGAAGGACCGAAGCCTCGCGTTCGTCCTCCATGTTCGTCATTGCCGAGGACCAGTGTGAGAAAATCTTTCTCTCTATCTGCAGTGAACTTTCTTTTTCCCTCCTTAATTTCTTTCACTATCTTTTTCCAATTCTCCCTGGGTATCCTAAGACCGTCACTGCAGATGAGGTCCCCTGTTTCTTTGTCGTACGAACCACCATGCGCAAGGAACCAATTTTTTGCTCTCAATTCCCACTCATCACTGAGTGTTTCAGGTACGATGCCTTTAGCTAGCAGATCTTGCTCTTTCTTATCACACTTTGGGATGGCAGTCTCATAGCCCCCTGGCCCCAGCTTGTGGTGATATTTCTTCTTGTCGACATTTATCTTGTTCTTTTCTGATAATGCATGGGCATCTTCTGACTCCTTGTACTCTTGAAATGCCTTCCAGTGATTCGCCTGCTTGGCTAGATATCCCTCGAATACTCGCACTTTCTTTGTCTTCAGATAGTTTTTCCATAACTTCTTCTTCCAGCTACGGAACAGTTCGGCCATCTTCTTTAGAGTCCACTGCTTGACTTTGTCCCTCAGTTTGTGTGCGGCGTCTTCATTCTCATATTCTAGCAGGTTGAAATGTGACATGAGATCATTCCAAAGATTATCTTTGTACCTTTCGGCGACATAGTCACTATCGGCTGCCCCTTTGCGCTTGTTCCACTCCCGAACGTTAATCGGGACGTGATCCCTAACGAGAACTCTGCATTGCTTCTTGAATGTGTCAGCAGCATTCTTAGGAAGCTTGGGTTCGCCCATATGCAATATCACCTCAAAGGTGTAATGCGTCCGTGCATCCAACTTTCTAGCCGGGCCTCGTTTCGTAGCTTTGCTCGATGTGGAGGCCTAAGAGGGAGAAACATTCGTCAAATGAATGTATATGTATACAATATAGAGTTATCTCCAATATTTTTCACATATTACAAGTGATTGTCGAACTTCATATGTATACCTCGCCGGACTTTATTATTTCTCCACCGGCTTCACCATCAGTGGAGCTATCACCTTCTCCGTCATTGGACCTATCTCCTGCCCCATCGGCTTCATCTTCGTGTTGGTCGACCTCCATTCCATATCCGGAGGGGTTTAGATATGACGACGGAGATTCAGTTGGTTCAACGTCTAGGCCGTCTTTGATTATATCTTCGAGAAGTTCTTCCGCTTCGAGGTTCCTGATATGTGGATCCATTTCTGCAAAAAACGGAAATTTGATTAACTAATAAACTAACAAACTATATAAGAGGGGTTGGAAACTTCGAAGTGTCATTTTATATAGGAGGACCTTTAGTCCCGGGTCTTGTCTAGAACCTAAACTCTAAAATATGTCTAATGGATTCTCTTAACCTTTAAGGATTTAACAAAATGGCGACATTCTAGATGTGTAGAAAATGATCCTATTTTTCCTGATCTCATCTACCCTTCTATATGTCACATTGTCTAGTGTCAAAGGACTTTGTTGAACTTTGTACCAAAAAAGAATTATTCTATCAGGAACTCCGTTCCAAAACAACTTTAGTCCCGGGTCGTGGCTCCACCCGGGACTCCTAGATTTCTGCATAGTATTCAAAGTATGAGTACTTTTCCAATTTGAGCATTCAATAAGCAAAACCAAATCGTAAAATAAAGTAGTATTCAAATTAGCATGCATTCAATTATAAGCAAAACTAAATCATCTCTTTTGTTCGTACATCGTCGAATATTATCACTAATACTCCTCGAATACTATCATACATATAGCATCACTGATACAGCTAGAACCGTAGCGCCCGACGGGTATCGTCGCGGGCGGTGGACACCCAAAGAGAAGGAACCATCACAGGATCATAGCTCCAGTGAGATCCCCAAAGAACCTGCCAGGTATGCTCGAACCTGCCCTCCAACGCAACCATGTAGCGACGGACGTGCTCATCCTCCTCGCTGACACGGTGACGTACCACCTCCGCGGTGTCCGGAAGCCTCGGCACCGTCACTGGCCCACGCGACTGCTACCAAACAAGGAGCGGGTCAACAACGGGCTGGCTCCTCACCAATCTACGCCCCCCGGAAGGTAGCACCTCCCAATACCAGCCGGGCGGAGCCGAGTCCCGGACAGGGCCCCTCTGATCAAGCACGTGTCCTCCGCCGAGTCGATGACGAGGATGCGGGATAGGCATCGTAAAATGAACTAAAAAAATAAAGTAGTTCTATTAATTTTCTTGCTAAAAATAAACTATTAACACTTAAGCATATACAATAGCAAAATTAAACTATTAACACTTAAGCATATACAATAGCAAAATTAAGCAATAATCTAAGAAACACTAATTAAGCATCTATATACGTAGAAATGTCTTCTTCTTCTTCTTCTTCTTTCTTATTTTCTTCTCCGCTTCTTTTTCAACTTCTCTTCTTCTATTTTTCCTCTTCTTCTCCTCTCCTCCTCTTCTTATTCTCCTTTTTCTTCTTTTCTTCTCCTCCTCTTCTTATTTTTCTTTTTCCTAATCTTATTTTCTTATTTTTGTTCATATTTCTTCTTCTTGTAACCCTAACCTAATTCTAAATATTACTAACGCTAATAATCTAGCACAAACCTAATAACAATAGGAATTAAATAACAAAAAAAATCTTTTTCTTTTTCTTCTTTTCTTCCCTTTTCTTCTTTTCTTCTCCTTTTTCTTCCTTTCTTCTCCTTTTTCTTCCTTTCTTCTCCTTTTTCTTCCTTTCTTCCCTTTTTCTTCTTTTCTTCTCCTTTTTCTTCTTTTCTTCTCCTTTTTCTTATTTTCTTCTCCTTTTTCTTCTTTTCTTCCCTTTTTCTTCTTTTCTTCTCCTTTTTCTTCTTTTCTTCTCCTTTTTATTCTTTCCTTCTACCGACCGGAGTGTTGGGAGGAGGGGGTGGGGGGCTTACCGGCCGGAGGCATCGATGACGGCAAGGAAGGCGTCGACGACGGCGAGAAGGACGGCGGGGCGAGGAGGACGACGGCGACGGCGGCGAGCAGGACGGCGGGCAGCATGACGCCGTCGTCGAGTTCGTCGCTGTGCCGCGCCGGGCAGGAGAACGAGGAAGAGGGAGAGAAGGAAATGCGATTTGGGTTGGAAATTTTCTAACTCCCGCTTATATAGGTGGATCTTTCGTCCCGGTTCGGGGCTCGATCCGGGACTAAAGACCCCCTTTAGTCCCGGGTGGAGCCACGACCCGGGACTAAAGGCCCTTTCTCGGCAGACCAAAAGGCGGGAAGCAGGGGCCTTTAGTCCCGGTGCGCGGCTCCAACCGGGACTAAAGGGGGTGTTTAGTCCCGGTTCGAGCCCCGAACCGGGACTAAAGTGCTCGGCACGCGGCAAGCGAGGGGCTTTAGTCCCGGGTCGTGGCTCCACCCGGGACTAAAGCCCCTCCGCGTGTGCACGATAAGTTTAGTCCCACCTCGCCCAGCGAGGGGGACTAACACTTGTTTATAAGCCCCGTCGCAGCATCTCCATCGAGCTCCTCTCTAAAGCAGGCTTACGGGCCTAAACCCACTTTAAATTAAAAAATTGAAACTATATTGGAAATTGTGGAGTCACTTTGAATTTAGGTTTAATTTTCTTTACAAATTCTCATATAGTTTCAATTTTTTTCTATTTTCAATATTATCTATTTTGTTATTTTCAATTAAAAACTATGTTTATTAAAATTCTTTTTGCATATTTGAGAATTTGACAAAACTATGATAATGAAAAGTGTTTGAAATTGAATAAATAATTCAAAACTATTTTCTATTTTCAAAAGTAATTATTTTGACTATCCAAACTATTAAATATTTTGTTATTTTCAATTAAAAACTATGTTTATTAAAATTCTTTTTGCATATTTGAGAATTTGACAAAACTATGATAATGAAAAGTGTTTGAAATTGAATAAATAATTCAAAACTATTTTCTATTTTCAAAAGTAATTACTTTGACTATCCAAACTATTAAATATTTTGTTATTTTCAATTAAAAACTATGTTTTTTAAAATTCTTTTTTCATATTTGAGAATTTGACAAAACTATGATAATCAAAAGTGTTTGAAATTGAATAAATAATTCAAAACTATTTTCTATTTTCAAAAGTAATTATTTTGACTATCCAAACTATTAACTATTTTGTTATTTTCAGTTAAAAACTATGTTTGTTAAAATTCTTTTTGCATATTTGAGAATTTGACAAAATTATGATAATGAAAAGTGTTTGAAATTGAATAAATAAGGGAATTCGAACAAGAACTCATCTCTTACAAAGGGATTTTATTTTTCCGAACTTATTTGAACTCCAAACTTTTTGTGTGTTCAAAATGGACCATTCAAAGGCACATCACAAAATTTCAACAATTTCTGACTTAATTTGGTATATTTCGTGCATTTACTTATTTTTTTTGAGCTAGTTGACTCTGAAATTGAAAAGCACTAGAAATTAACTCTGAAAATGTTGAAATTTGGCATGCTATCATCATTTCACCCACATAGCATGTGTTAAAAAGTTGAGAGGGCTACGAGAAAAACTGGATGCACTTCGTGTACAAAACGGACAATCTCTCTCGAAGTATGAGGGTTTCGAATGAGAACTCATCTCTTACAAAGGGATTTCATTGTTTTGAACTTATTTGAACTCTATACTTTTTGTGTGTTCAAAATGCACCATTCAAAGGCACATCACAAAATTTCAACAATTTCTGACTTAATTTGGTATATTTCGTGCATTTACTTTTTTTTTGAGCTAGTTGACCGTGAAATTGAAAAGCACTACAAATGAACTCTGAAAATGTTGAAAGTTGCCATGCTATCATCATTTCACCCACATAGCATGTGTTAAAAAGTTGAGAGGGATACGACAAAAACTGGATGCACTTCGTGTACAAAACGGACAATCTCTCTCGAAGTATTAGGGTTTCGAACGATAACTCATCTCTTACAAAGGGATTTCATTTTTTTGAACTTATTTGAACTCCATACTTTTTGTGTGTCCAAAATGCACCATTCAAAGGCACATCACAAAACTTCAACAATTTTTGACTTAATTTGGTATATATTTCGTGCATTTACTTATTTTTTTGAGCTAGTTGACCCAGAAATTGAAAATCACTACAAATGAACTCTGAAAATGTTGAAAGTTGGCATGCTATCATCATTTCACCCACATAGAATGTGTTAAAAAGTTGAGAGGGCTACGACAAAAACTGGATGCACTTCGTGTACAAAACGGACAATCTCTCTCGAAGTATGAGGGTTTCGAACGAGAACTCATCTCTTACAAAGGGATTTCATTTTTTTGAACTTATTTGAACTCCATACTTTTTGTGTGTTCAAAATGCACCATTCAAAGGCACATCACAAAATTTAAACAATTTCTGACTTAATTTGGTATTCTTCGTGCATTTACTTTTTTTTGGGCTAGTTGACCCTGAAATTGAAAAGCACTACAAATGAACTCTGAAAATGTTGAAAGTTGGCATGATATCATCATTTCACCCACCTAGCATGTGTTAAAAAGTTGAGAGGGCTACGACAAAAACTGGATGCACTTCGTGTACAAAACGGACAATCTCTCTCGAAGGATTAGGGTTTCGAACGAGAACTCATCTCTTACAAAGGGATTTCATTTTTTTGAACTTATTTGAACTCCATACTTTTTGTGTGTTCAAAATGCACCATTCAAAGGCACATCACAAAATTTCAACAATTTCTGACTTAATTTGGTATATTTCGTGCATTTACTTATTTTTTTGAGCTAGTTGACCCTGAAATTGAAAAGCACTACAAATGAACTCTGAAAATGTTGAAAGTTGGCATGCTATCATCATTTCACCCACATAGAATGTGTTAAAAAGTTGAGAGAGCTACGACAAAAACTGGATGCACTTCGTGTACAAAACAGACAATCTCTCTCGAAGTATGAGGGTTTCGAACTTGAACTCATCTCTTACAAAGGGATTTCATTTTTTTGAACTTATTTGAACTCCATACGTTTTGTGTGTTCAAAATGCACCATTCAAAGGCACATCACAAAACTTCAACAATTTCTGACTTAATTTGGTATTCTTCGTGCATTTACTTTTTTTTTGGGCTAGTTGACCCTGAAATTGAAAAGCACTACAAATGAACTCTGAAAATGTTGAAAGTTGGCATGATATCATCATTTCACCCACATAGCATGTGTTAAAAAGTTGAGAGGGCTACGACAAAAACTGGATGCACTTCGTGTACAAAACGGACAATCTCTCTCGAAGTATGAGGGTTTCGAACGAGAACTCATCTCTTACAAAGGGATTTCATTTTTTTGAACTTATTTGAACTCCATACGTTTTGTGTGTTCAAAATGCACAATTCAAAGGCACATCACAAAATTTCAACAATTTCTGACTTAATTTGGTATATTTTGTGCATTTACTTATTTTTTTGAGCTAGTTGACCCAGAAATTGAAAAGCACTACAAATGAACTCTGAAAATGTTGAAAGTTGGCATGCTATCATCATTTCACCCACATAGCATGTGTTAAAAAGTTGAGAGGGCTACGACAAAAACTGGATGCACTTCGTGTACAAAATGGACAATCTCTCTCAAAGTATGAGGGTTTCGAACGAGAACTCATCTCTTACAAAGGGATTTCATTTTTTTGAACTTATTTGAATTCCATACGTTTTGTGTGTTCAAAATGAACCATTCAAAGGCACATCACAAAATTTCAACAATTTCTGACTTTATTTGGTATTCTTCGTGCATTTACTTATTTTTTTGAGCTAGTTGACCCTGAAATTGAAAAGCACTACAAATGAACTCTGAAAATGTTGAAAGTTGGCATGCTATCATCATTTCACCCACATAGCATGTGTTAAAAAGTTGAGAGGGCTACGACAAAAACTGGATGCACTTCGTGTACAAAACGGACAATCTCTCTCGAAGTATTAGGGTTTCAAATGAGAACTCATCTCTTACAAAGGGATTTCATTTTTTTGAACTTATTTGAACTCCATACTTTTTGTATGTTCAAAATGCACCATTCAAAGGCACATCACAAAATTTCAACAATTTCTGACTTAATTTGGTATATTTCGTGCATTTACTTATTTTTTTGAGCTAGTTGACCTTGTACAAAACGGACAATCTATCTCGAAGTATGAGGGTTTTGAACGAGAACTCATCTCTTACAAAGGGATTTCATTTTTTTGAACTTATTTGAACTCCATTCTTTTTGTGTGTTCAAAATGCACCATTCAAAGGCACATCACAAAATTTCAACAATTTCTGACTTTATTTGGTATTCTTCATGCATTTACTTTTTTTTTGAGCTAGTTGACCCTGAAATTGAAAAGCACTACAAATGAACTCTGAAAATGTTGAAAGTTGGCATGCTATCATCATTTCACCCACATAGCATGTGTTAAAAAGTTGAGAGGTCTACGACAAAAACTGGATGCACTTCGTGTACAAAACGGACAATCTCTCTCGAAGTATGAGGGTTTCGAACGAGAACTCATCTCTTACAAAGGGATTTCATTTTTTTGAACTTATTTGAACTCCATACTTTTTGTGTGTTCAAAATGCACCATTCAAAGGCACATCACAAAAGTTCAACAATTTCTAACTTAATTTGGTATATGTCGTGCATTTACTTTTTTTGAGCTAGTTGACCCTGAAATTGAAAAGCACTACAAATGAAATACAATCACGATCACCGTACATCCATGGTTGGCTCATCTGCGTTATACGACAGTATATCAAATACAATCACGATTTTTAAAAATTAGTACCGCACGGTCTAAACGAGGAAATATAGTTGCTAACCTTTTACAATAAGTAGAAATAAAGAGAAAGAGCTTTAAGCGTGGCTCGAGCATCTCATATCGTAGTTGTGTTCGGTGAACGGAAGCGGCATCGCTCTAACACACATTTCAACAAACACCTCTAGTGCATCCAAAAAAATGGAGAGGTAGCACACACCCGCACTCTTCCATCCAAGAAAAATGCAAGGAAGAGGGGAGAGGGGGGCTGTGCTATATATAGGCAGAGGACTTTAGTCCCGGTTTGAGACACAAACCGGAACTAAAGGTGGCGCACATGCGGGCTGCACACCGCGTAGCCCTTTAGTCCCGATTTGGGACACAAACCGGGACTAAAGGCTCCTTACGGGCCGGGACTAAAGCCTCGTGCGATTTGGGGCGACGTGGCCAGGCATTTAGTCCCGGCCCAGAAGCAGGCCGGGAATAAAGGGTCCAGGCCAAAGGCCCGTTTTCCACTAGTGTACGGGAACAACAACCACTTTGAGACTTTGAATAGTACGTGATGTTTTTGTCCTGTATCCGCACTCTCTGACATCTGGTCGTACCATTCATATCATGGCTATGAATACGACCATCTACACCCATCCGAATCCCTCAAATCACATTTCATACGTCCGATCATTGATCGAATAGAAGAGAAATGAAAAAAAAAACCAATCAAATCCTATATTGTCTCTATATGTTTGGATTGTTCATGAACCCTCTTATCCATCTCAAATATGAGAAGAATATGAGGGAACGTGGACACGCCCGGACGTGTCTAGTTAGTCCGTCACGTAGGACAAGACCCCATCTCGAATCACCTTTTGCTTTTCTTTATTCATTCATTTTTCTCTTTTTTCATATGACTGGACATATGAGAAAGAAATTAAGGAATATAGTTGTGCGGACCGGTAAATAGAAGACACGCCCGGTTACTGACCGGGCGCGTCCGTGGGTGTTGGAGGGTCAGATTTGTAAGGTTCGGCTGACGATGCTTTAAGAGAATTTACAATCAACGTTTACGGATGCGTCCAATTAGTGACCGGACGGGTCCCTTATTTATCCTTCACGTAGCCATACCTTTTTTTCTTTATATGTGTGATCACTTGAACGTGATTGGTGAAGAAAAAAAGAAAAAATGAATAAAGAAAGAAAAGATGATCCTAAGTGGGATCGCATTCTATCTGACGGACTGAACGGACGTGTCCGGACGCGTCCGCAAGCCTTCATATACCGTTCGTATTTATTTTCAATATAAGGGTTTGCGATAGCTCGGGTGTATAAAAATGATACGTAGCGTTCAGTTGAGTTATTTTCTTTCTTCTCTCGTTATGATGGGGCACAAATGTATGAAAGGTTGTTCGAGACGGACGTTATAGATGTTTTAATGTCTATAATTAAATAGAGCGTCATCTCTAGTTAGTACTCCCTCCGTTCCAAAATATAAAATCTTTTAGGTATTTCAATAAAAGACTACATACGGAACAAAATGAATGAATCTATAATCTAAAATATGTTTATGTACATTCGTATGTAGTTTATAGTCCAATTTCTAAAAGGTCTTATATGTAGGAACGGAGGGAGTACAAGAGTAGAAGGTAGTAGTATTATTTTTCTCTATGTATGCTATTTTTTCAACAATAAAATATCATGTGAATTCGCCTTTGCCTTGAAGGCAAGGAAATAAAGCGTAGAAAAATCCAAATCTAGTACTCCATTTTTTCGGGTACGGGTATTGAAGAATCATTTTGACTAGTTTTGGTGCTTTGCTGCGCTGGTCAATATTTTTTGCTACCAACGACGTGGAGGGTAGGTAAGGCTTCTCACTCATTACTTTTTTCTTTTCTTCTTCTGATAACAAGTTTTGTCTCAGGACTACCTAAACGTGCATCTTCTAGATGGGTTTAGTTGCCCCAGTTTGAACATGGGACCAAGCAACATAGACAACGAAATGAAAGAAAAAAATGTGAGTCATCCTAAGAGAAAGGAAAATTGTTGCGGTGCGGAGCATTTAGAGCTAGGTTAATAGTATAGCCAACTGCTGGCTATAAACAGTCTTATAGCCGATTTTATAGTTAGCCTGTACAATAATTAGCTATAAAAGAGTACTACTTTTATCATATACTGCCCACCTTTCATTCTCACAAATCACCTAGGATCACGTGCTAGAGCTGACTCTTCACGAAGAGCCCGCTTCCCTTTTCCTTCCTCTTCTCTCTCATCCAACTCAACAAAAATATAATATTTTAATCCATACAGCCTGCTGACTATACCTTATTATACTTGCTCTTACATGTACGAGCTGATCGGGCAGCTAGGCACGCAGCACGAGGCACGGAGTGTGAGAGCATATACACGCGGGAGTCATAAACCCGTGAGCATCTCTAGCAGACCCTTTAGAACATCTCTAGTTTGGCCCCCAACGTGAGCATCTCCCTCCAGCGTAACCGATGATGGCGTTTGTGCATTTGCCTTTTTTTTTTGGCTTGGAAGGACACAGTTCCAGCCCCCCCCCCCCCAAAACCCAACACCATACACACACAATTTCGACTCCAAACCTACATAAATTCAAAGTTCTCTTTCCCGTTATAAAGAAAAGACACATATTCGGCGATCATCATGCCACAGGTCGACGATCGAACATAGCTAGTGTCCGACGATCAAAAGGGTAGGAACCATAGACATGGAACTCAGATGGCAAACTCCTCTCTTGCAGGGCTGGAAGAGCTCGACGTCGGCATTGTGCTCGGTGTTGGCGTGGACATACCTGATGCTCGACGTTGACGCCGCTCTCCGGGCAAGCAATCACGTCCTCGTGAATTCCTTGCCACTTGTTGAAGGCTAGCTGGATGGCCTTCTCGCCACGATCCATGTTGATGCTGGGGAACTCAGGGTCGACCATCTTGCGCTCGTCGAACGCCGTCTTTACCCTTTTCCAGTAGGTGCCGGCATTCTGATTCACGTCGGTGGTCGGGTCAATGCTGACAGACTTCCATGCTTCGGTAAGGCAATCGTCTTCCTTTGGTGTCCACTTGAGGTGAGGCTCGGACGGCTTGGCGTTGGACGACCACCCCTTCTTTCTCCCTTTCATCGCTGGCGTCGTCGGTTGTTCCCCTTCCACCTCCTCCTCGACATCGTCGTGCTCGATGTCCTCAGTGTCGCCGGCGTTTTCCAGCTTTTCCTCTTGCGTGCGGAACCTGGGCGATGCACCAGGCGCACGAGCGCGCCCGTGCTACTCCCGGCTTCGTCCAGAACACCCTCGTCGTCTACCCCCGTGCGCTGCTCCTCGAGGAGGCCGCCTACCTTCATGCTAAGATGGCGCTGCGTCTAACGAACAAGCGCGTCCGTGCTGCGCTACCGCCGATACCAGCACTACCCGCGCCGACACAGCCCGCCCCGCTCCGGCACATCCCGACCTCGCCGCCGCCGCCGAGGACGCGTAGGTTTTTTTTATTTTTTTCATTTATAATGTAACGCGTGGATTCTCGTCGGCCTTTGTGGTCGGCTTTTAATGTTTAATTACGCATGTTAGTATATTCAAAAATACTTTATATATATTTTTTGCACGCCGACAAAAATGGGTCGAACGAGCGTTAGGCGCATGTGCTGACCCAAACGTCGAAGGGCCGACCCAAACGAACAAAAAACGGACAAAATCACCGTCCGTTTGGATCGACCCGTTAGAGTTGCCCTAACTTCATGCCCGGCTAGACCGACGTGACTGGACGACTTACTGGTCCCTTCAACGCGAACACGAGGACGAACAAGCCTACTTGAGGTGGGGAATGTATCTCGTGCACCGGGGCAATTGGTGCTACCGGTGCACCAGACCTTTATTACATATTATATTTTTTTTTTAAATCTAAAAAAAATAATGTATTGACACAACATCAATGTATTTTGTTACAAAAATTGAAATCAAAATTCAAAATATTGTACGAGATACAAAAATTACCAATTTAACACTGAAAAGTATAAAACTGAAGTTGGGTTTAAGATTTGGCTCATTAGCATATTGATGTCAAATTTATCATTTTTATATCTCGGACAATGTTTAAAATTTTAATTTGATTTTTTTTGTCACAACATACATTGATGTTTGTCAATGCACTAATGTTTTGTTAGATTTTTTCAAACATTCTTGAATGTGTAACGGGTTCCGATGCACCGGTAGCACCAATTGGCCCGGTGCACCGGATACTCTCCCACTTCAGGTGTTGCGCCTGCATTGAAACGTTGCCGGTCTGCGAGACATGACTATTTGAACATGTCGGCCTCGTCGACTCGGAGCATCTCTAGTAGAATCCGTATAAAGCCGACCCGCAAAACTCGTTTACAGTTCACAGTAAAACGGTTTTGTGGGCCGAGGTGGGCGCGGACAGAGTGAGATCCCGCAAAACGGATCCGCAAAAGAGGATATTCGCAGAAGATGCTCTTTTATGGGTTGGCTATGCGGGGTCTGCTCGGGCGCCGCCGCGTCGACTCGCAAACCGAAAACCCACAATAAGCGAAGTTGACAGCGATTCTGACAAATGAGTTCAAATTCAAACAATAAAACATAGGTCGCCCTCAAATAAAAGCATAGTTTTGTGGGACAAACGCGAAAGTAGTTCGTGCAAAAGCGACGATCACGTCCATCATCATCTTGGTCGCTCTTCACTCCGCATCATCGAGGTCATCGCTGCCCCCGAATCCATCGCCGACACTTGTTCCAACTCCGGCACCGAAATCATCGGTGATATTGGTTCCAATTTCCGATGAGAAAACATAGCCGCACCTTGATACGTCTTAAACGTATCTATAATTTTTGATGGTTTCACGTTGTTATCTTGTCAACTTTGGATGTTTTGTTTACCTTTTATATCTTTTTTGGGACTAACTTATTAATCCAGTGCCAAGTGCCAGTTCGTGTTTTTTCTGTGTTTTTGACTCTTTTCAGATCAATTTTTGGAACGGAGTCCAAACGGAATTAAATCCCCGAAATAAATTTTTCCAGAACAGAAGAAGATCGAGAGGATTGAGGGCCAAGGCAGTGGGCCCACAGGGAGCCCACAAGCCCTGTTGCCGCGGCCAGGGGGGCCCGCGGCAACCAGGCTTGTGGCCTCCCTGGAGCTCCCCTGCCCTAGCTCTTTGGCCTATAAATTCCCTAAAATCCCAGAAAAAATCAAGGGCATCCACGAAAACACTTTTCCGCCGCCGCAAGCTTCCGTTTCCGTGATATCTCATCTGGAGACCCTTCCCGGTGCCCTGCCGGAAGGGACTTTGGAGTTGGAGGGCTTCTACATCAACATCATCGCCTCTCCAATGACTCGTGAGTAGTCCACTTCAGACCTACGTGTCCGTAGTTAGTAGCTAGATGGCTTCTTCTCTCTCTTGGATCTTCAATACAAAGTTCTCCATGATCTTCATGAAGATCTATCCGATGTAATTCTCTTTGGCGGTGTGTTTGTCGAGATCCAATGAATTGTGGATTTGTGATCAGATTATCTATGATATATATTTGTGTCTTTGCTGATTTCTTATATGCATGATTTGATATCCTTATAAGTCTCTCCGAGTCTTGGGTTTTGTTTGGCCAACTAGATCTATGATTCTTACAATGGGAGAAGTGCTTGGTTTTGGGTTCATACCGTGTGGTGACCTTTCCCAGTAACAGAAGGGGCAGCAAGGCACACATCGTGTTGTTGCCATCAAGGGTAACAAGATGAGCTTTTATCGTAGATATGAGACTGTCCATCTACATCATGTCATCTTGCTTAAGGCGTTACTCTGTTCTTTTGGACTTAATACACTAGATGCATGCTGGATAGCGGTCGACGTGTGGAGTAATAGTAGTAGATGCAGAAAGTATCAGTCTACTTGTTTTGGACGTGATGCCTATAGATATAATCATTGCCTTAGATAACATCACGACTTTGCGCGGTTCTATCAATTGCTCGATAGTAATTCGTTCACCCACCGTCTACTTGCTTTCATGAGAGAAACCACTAGTCAACACTATGGCCCCCGGGTCTATTCACAACTATCGTTTCCACTTTCACTTTTACTTTGCTTTGTTTACTCTTTGCTTTCAGTTCTCACTTTGCAAACAATCTATAAAGGATTGACAACCCCTTCATAGCGTTGGGTGCAAGCTCTTTGTGTTTGTGCAGGAACTTGTGACTTGAACGCTCCTCCTACTCGATTGATACCTTGATTCTCAAACTGTGGGAAATACTTACCGCCGCTGTGCTACATCACCCTTTCCTCTTCAAGGGAACACCAACGCAAGGCTCCAAGGCTGCGGGGAAATCCTTATAGGCGTAGCCGTTGCAGCAGGATTCCTGGCGCCGTTGCCAGGGAAGGTCTGTTGTCGCAGTAGCACACCTGTAACACGCAAGCATCATCCTCTTCAAGATGTCTCACCTTGTCGTATCATGCCATTTTTTGCTGATGTTGTCCATGTCATTGTGGTTCAATGTCATGATTCTATTCTCTTCGGCAAGAAGTTCTCAGCGGCACGTGCTCTTGTCTCCTCAATGTCCTTGAGCAATTGTCACCTCTCTTGCTTCTCTCGTGCCTTCTTCTCGGCCAACTCTATCTTTGTCTCCAAAGACTTTGCTAGCGTCAACTCATTTGTTTGCACCATGGCATCTATCTTGCCCTGCAAGCTCGATGCTTCGTGCTCCCTCTTGATCTTCTCCTTTGTCTTGTTCTCACCATCGGGCTTGTTCAAGTTTCTTGGGTCATCATCATCTTCATCTTCATCCATGTTTGTAAGTGAACCTCTCTTTGATAGGGATTCTTCGTCAATCAACTTCCACTTGTCGCGGTCTTTGAGCATATACCAACAATGCTCTACTTTTTTTGCTTGCACTTGCTGATACGCCCCCTCATCTGCCTCCTCCACTTTATCTTCACCACCGTGATCAACCACACCACCCTCCATTTCATTGTAATAAAAAACCAGCGATCGGGGCTTGATCGATGTCGACGGCGTTGGTGTCCAACAAGTTGCCATGCCGCTTGCGGGCAGGCGCGTTGGTGCCTTGAGCAACGGCGGGGGTGACATGGCTGGCGACGAGATTCGCTGGAGGGGATTGCACGTGCGCGACCTACACGTTGATGTGGGATCGCTGGGTGGCTTCCATGGCGGCGAAGAATGGCGGGGAACATGGACCAGAGCGCATGGTGGCGGGGCAATGGCTGCCTAGGAGGGGGAGGGCCAGGGAACGGCTGCGTGGAAATTTCCCTCGCACCAAATCTCGTTGCGGATAGGGGGCGAGCTTGGGTCGGCCTCCCACCCCGTGAATCTGAAGGTTGAGGGCGAACTTTTGCCGCGCCCCGCAAAAACTTTTATGGGTCAGACGCATTTGCGGGGTCTAGTCGGGCAGCATTTTCCACGCTTACCCGTATTTTGACGTTTTTTTGCGGATCAGGGCATTATATGGGGTCTGCTAGAGATGCTCTAAACCCATCTCAGCTCGGGGAACAACTTCCTAGCCTATCCTGCAACAGGTAGATCCTGGTAGTCTTCCAAATCGTAGCATTGCCGCCCATGGTGTTCAGGCCCGTTGGAGCCCATGATCAAATAAGAGGTGGTGCTCTCCCACGACGAAGACAAACAGTAGCATCCGCGCCTCCTTGTCGAGGCCGCACGGAAAAACGAAGAGTATTGTGGTACCTAGAGCTAGATTGCTCTAGCTATCGCTCCTCAACCGCAGTTTGGTTGTTCTTAAATATTACCTGAACTAATTAAACAATGTTTGGTTAGTATAAGACTTGCTTAAATTCATTCAACTTCCTTGAAATCGCTCGTTCGTGAATTATTGTTGAAATTCTTTGACTACACCAATAGTTCGCGCGCCCCACCCCTGCCTATGTTACCACCGAAATCCACCAGATATGGACCCCTGCTTGTGTGCAGCTCTGCGACACATAGTCGGCAACCGTTTCACATTGTCATGTTGACCTGCCCCGCATTGCACCACCTGGAAATGGCGCGCTTATCCTTACCCTCGTCCATGCGCCTGGGAGAGAACGTCGGATCTTGGCCACCAGTACACAGCTCCTTCCGACACCGGTGTGCTTTGACCCCCTGCAGATCCATCGTCTTCGTGTTCACCCCCATGCTCTCTTCCCCTAGTTCCTGGGTATCTAGCAACGTGGTAAGCACGACGGGATCCTGTAGCTACCACCCGGACAGTGACAAGCTTGTGGAGCTCGGGGTGAGTACGACTGGGGCACTGGGCTAGGAACAGTGAACAACTAGGTACGCCCGAGGTTTCCCTTGCCGCCGGTGTGTTCCTTGGGTGTGTAGTGGATGAGGAAGGGGATGGAGAGGTGAGGCCAGTGGCTAATGATATTTGAGGCGTCACCGGTCACTCTTCGCGGAATGACGGCGTTTGAGGGCTCGGATTTGTCAAGTCCAGTTGTAGATTCTCTAACACGGGGGAGGGGATGGAGGGGAGCAGGGGAATTCTTTTTATTAGGGATTTTGTGTGAATGACATGTGGGTCCTGTTAATCTTGATGTTCAACTTGTGAGAATGAAAGGTGATTGAGAGAATGAACTCATTCTTTCTATTTATACGTGCATAAGGGGCACGTTCGTATGGACGCCTTCACAAAGAGTCACAAATGAAACAATGCGACTATTTCCCAATGATGATTTAGACAAAGCATGGATTAACCCCTAATTATTCGAATTAGTTATTTCCTAGCAATGTCCCTAATCAAATTTTGTCTTCGTGAATATGTATCCTCTTGATAAAGACCCCTCCTTGTATATGTTTGCCTTGAATGTTCATCATCTTCATCTTGATAAAATCTTCTCGAAAACCCCTTGGGAAAAATGTGAGGAGATAGGTGTTTGATATGTTGCCAAAGCTCCTTCAAACTCAGTAGGAAAAATAAGGAAAAAATAATTAAACCTATAATGGTTATTGTCGCTTTTAACTCAATACAAGAAAACTCATAGTGTTTAGATGGCAATAAATATGTTGTATATACTTTTCTACAAAATCCTATGGGGAAAACAAAAAGTATGCCATATTATCTCATGTTTATATTACCTCATTAAAACCTTTATGAGAACCTACAAGTAAACTTGTGAAGGAAAAAGAGTATAATATGATTCTTTGAACATGAATAATTCACGAAGATGCTCCTTCTAATTCTTGCAAATTCTGAAGCCGTCGGATCTGATTCCATGAACCTATTCTAGAATGTAGAAATTGATAGAGATTTGGTGAACAAATCAGCAAAGTTGTTGTATGGTTGGGCTTGCAAGATCTGCAATATAGCAACATTTCTTATTACGTAACTTGTTTGCATCCAGACAGCACAAGCAACATTATCTTTAAGATAATGGTTGGTGGATATCCACTCACGTCTATTTGAAAGAATTATACGGGATGGCCACCATGTTGGAAATATGCCCTAGATGCAATAATAAAATAGCTATTATTATATTTCCTCTTTCAAGATAATCGTTTATTATCCATGCTAAAATTGTATTGAATGGAAACGTAAATACATGTGTGGATACATAGACAAAACATTGTCCCTAGTAAGCCTCCAGTTGACTAGTTCGTTGATCAAAGATGGTTAAGGTTTCCTAGCCATAGAAAAGTGTTGTCACTTGATACGGGATCACATCACTAGGAGAATGATGTGATGGACAAGACCCAAGCTATAAATGTAGCGTGCGATCGTGTTATTTTATTGCTACTGTTTTCAGCATGTCAAGTATACATTCATATGACCATGAGATCATGTAACTCACTGACACTAGAGGAATGCCTTTTGTGTATCAGACGCCCCAACATAACTGAGTGACTATAAAGGAGCTCTACACGTATGTCTGAAGGTGTTCGTTGAGTTAGCATGGGTCAAGACTGGGATTTGTCACTCCGTATGACGGAAAGGTATCTCAGGTCCCACTCGGTAATACAACATCACAAACAAGCCTTGAAAGCAATGTAACAAAAGAGTTAGCCACGGGATCTTGTATTACAGAACGAGTAAAGAGACTTGGCGGTAACACGATTGAAATAGGTATGAAGATACCGACGATCGAATCTCGGGCAAGTAACGTACCGAAGGACAAAGGGAATGTTATACGAGATTAACTGAATCCTTCACATAGCGGTTCAACCAATAAGATCTTCATAGAATATTAGGATCCAATATGGGCATTCAGGTCCCGCTATTGGTTATTGACCGGAGACTGTTTCAGGTCATGTCTACATAGTTCTCGAACCCGCAGGGTCTGCACACTTAAGGTTCGGTGATGTTTCGGTAGTATTGAGTTATGTATGTTGGTGATCGAAAGTTGTTCGAAGTCCCGGACGAGATCCTGGATGTCACGAGGAGCTCCGGAATGGTCCGGAGGTAAAGATTGATATATATGAATGTTGCATTTGGCTTCCGGAAAGATTTCGGGCATTACCGATAAAGTATCAGGAGTGATGAATGGGTTCCGGGGTTTTACCGGGAGGGGCCACCCACCCGGGAGAGGACATAATTGGCCTAGAGGTGGCGCACCAGCCCTTATTGGGCTGGTGCGGCCAGTCCAATAACCTATTTTCAGCCAAGAGTGCAAAAGGAAAAGGAAAAGAAAAAAAAGGAAGGAGGTGGCCAAGTGGGAAGGGAGTCCTCCACCAAACCGAATTGGAGGAGGACTCTCCTCCTCTTGGCTCAGCCGAACCCCTCTTCTTGGAGTAGGAGGCAAGGCAGCCCTCCCTCTTGTTCCACCTATATATAGTGGAGGTTTTGAGGGCAAAGCGCACGAGAAAAAGCCATGTGCTGCCCTCTTCTCCACAGATCGTCTTCCTCGTCTAGATTAGTTCGGCATAGCTTGGCCAAACCCTGCTGGATTAGTTCACCACCATCACCACCACGCTGTCATGCTGTCGGGAAACTCATTTACCTCTCCGCCCCTCTTGCTGGATCAAGAAGGCGGAGATCGTCATCGAGTTGTACGTGTGCTGAATGCGGAGGTGCCGTCCGTTCGGTGCTAGATCGGGACGGAGTTCGTGGGACGCTTGCGATTCAGATCGCGAAGACGTTCGACTACATCAACCGCGTTTCTTAACGCTTCGCGCTTAGCGACCTACAAGGGTATATGGATCCGATCTCCCCTCTCGTAGAAGACCATCACCATGGATAGGTCATGCGTGTGCGTAGGAATTTTTTTGTTTCTCATGCAATGTTCCCCAACACACCACACCTAGTAGAACACAAAACCTATCTACAATCTGACATAGGAGGGAACTGATTGATGTATCCAATGATATTGGTGTTCAAATTTCTTTGAAACTAAAAGGTTACGACAATTTTTTTGATGCATTGGAGATATCGAAAGATATTCTTGGGTCGCAACCAATTATGCATGGTGGGTGCAATCACACCAGGATATGAAACTTTGTGTCCTAATATCGCATTTCCATCAACTCATGTTTTTAATGGATATCTCTCTCTCTACGTCTAGAGTTCGAACAACCATGATAATTATAGATGAATAAGACTTGTCCATAATCAATACTCCAATATACTTTGGATATAGATAATATGGTGTACCATAATGTTGAATGAAGATGCTCGATGTTTTACCCAAATTCTTCATCTCAAATTCCATCTTTAGATGATCACACGATTCACGATTCGTCATTGCACGAGTAATCCTTGTGTATGACTAGCATGCATAGGTAATCATCATTGGAGGTGTAATGATTGCATCTAAGGAACTTGATGCATTGGTTGTACCAAATGTGCCGACAACAATGTCAGATAGTGTTTTACTGATTTAACACATTGTATGTTACGTTTTGCATTTTGATTTAGATAAGATTTCATTAAAAACTATTTATGTCCGAATCTAGTGATTCACAAGGATATGTGACCACTAACATGTTAGAACGAAAAGTAATTGAGAGAATGAATTGATACTTTATTGATGATGATGAACTATTTATACATGCCCATGGGACACGTCCTTTACAACGAGTCCCAAGTGAAGCAACACGATTGTTGCCAATTGATGGTTAGATAAAGCAAGACTAACCAATTCCTAAGACAACTTAACTAACAGGGTTAACTTTTTTGCCACTGGACCTCACGAGCAGGCCCCAGTTGTCGTAAACCAGATCATTTAACAACTCGAACATTCGTTTCTCTTAAATAGTCGGTCACATTTTTTATAAGTATCAACGGCAAACAAATTTTTGATAGTTTTTTTAAAACCTTAACCTGAAAATTCGTATAATTTTGTGGTGTTTACTCATATATGACAAAAGTGTCATGTACTAGTCAAAGTAACGTGATTGTTGTTTCCGTCAAAATTATGATGGCAAGGTCTCTCAGTTTGATTTAATCGTCATTTTCATTGGATCGATCAGGGCGTTGATTATGATCATCATTCATCGTTTCATTACGTTCGACAACCGGCTAGTAGTAGTACTCTACTCGTGTGATGGGTTCGTGGTTCGTTGTTCGTGGATGACCGGTATGATTTCCTTCTCCGACGTCATAGTCGCGTGGGGGTGTCTGATCTGCAGTTTGATGGTGTGTCCGGGATATTGCCCCTGTCTGATTCGTTCAACGATAATGATTTTATTTTTGGTGAGCCATGTTGAAGGTATGTAAAGCTGCATATCAGCGATTGAGCAGCGTCGAGCTTGAGTGAGGAGGTGATCCGTCATTTGTTTCTTTGGTGCCTGCTATTTTTTTTCTTCGATAAAGGACACTTTATTACTTAAAGGTTGAAGTATTATACCCGGCCTCTACATAACTGAGATGCACACAGCCAAACCAAGTTCGCGTCACGGGCAGGTGACAGGCGTTGGTGTCAAGTTTAGAGGATTCTTCGGTCTTGATTGTATTTTATTTTACTGGTGTTTCTTTGTGTAAAGCTAGCGTTCTGCAGTTTTTTTCCTAGTTTTATCAGGTCGGTGTATACGTGACTTATATTATAATCCTTATGTTATCAATAAGACACGTATTATTATAAAAAAAAGAAATTGCCCACACACACGTCACACCTAGTATTGTGTACAGTACTTGGCAGTGTCATGCGTCCATGATTGTGTTGTGCTAAACCAATAGTGTACGGTGGATGTCAGTGCAATTTCATCAGAGGAGTGTAATAATGTATTACATTACAAGATACTTCCTTCTTTCCATAATATGATGTGTCTGTGTTTTTGGAGATTTAAGTTAGAATTCGTCCACGTTAGACGCATTAACTTATGGAGTGGGGGGATTATTTATAACAAGTGACGTAAACATATGCTCTCTCCTCTTGTGTACAATTCCATCAAAATACATATCCGCGCTTTTGTTACTTTGGTAGGTATTTTTTTATTTTTGCAAAGATTTTTGGTCGGTAAGCCTAGGCCTTTCGACGTACGTGTGCGACAATAAAATAATAAGTCTAGAAAATTAACTACTTCATCGATCCACCAGACAAATGTCGACGCCAACAGCGATGGTGGAACCGTCCTTTTTTACTATCCATTGACCCCTTCCCTTCATCTTTCGCTTACCGCATTGCTTACCTCTCGATCAATCAACTAATTAATCTCCTATAACTAATCCAACAACGTGAGGCCAGGCCAGCAGAGACGGGCAACGCAAGGCAGGAAGGCCGGCTGTGTTGTGCATCGTGTGGCTCGAGCTGTGTTTTGATCGTTTTGATTCACGATAGAGCTGGATTTCTGCAGGCTTTTTAATAGTTGTGAACTGTAGGACGCCACTTGTGTAGCGGCGACCAGTATGCGTGTGTCGCCGGCAGGTGCACGTGGCGAAAAAGGTGTGCTGGTAAAGCTTTTTCCCGCGCTTTTGGTTTAGTAGCGTGTGACTGTATTGTGAGCTCCATTATTACACACCCTCTCGCCTTCACCTTTGAGCTTCCTAGTGCTGCCAGCTCGTGGGCTAATCACGACTACTCTAAGTATTAGCGTTGGGCTAGTTTAGAGCGGAAATTGCTTTTGAAGTTCGGTCTCCATGGTGGTCTTTAAATTTGAAATTTAAAATTCATAAAAATATATATATTTTACATTTTAAATTTTTTTAGAAAAATACAGAGATAAGTGAGGGCGTAACACACATGTGTAAATTTTCAGAAAAAGCGTATTAAATTGAGGGCTGTATAAAAAAACAAATTTATGGTTTTTTAACAAATGATACTATTGATCGTCCCAGATCATGATTTTTTTTGTGCATATCGTTTTTCATCCTAAAAATTTACGCACATACTCATAACATCATTCTTTACTTGCATTTTTTTAAGTTTTACTTGGAAAAAAAATTGAATTTTGATTTTTTCTAGAATTTCGAGCTCCTTGAAGCTCTGCCTCCAAATGTCCGTTCTCCAGTATAGAGACAATAGAGCATCTACTATTAGTAAAAGCAGTCTGTATTGGTTCATTATATACTGACATTAAATTGCTATTATATATGCTATGACATGTTCTAATTAAGAAAACAGCAAGAACCCCCGCAAGAATAAAAACAGAGAGAAGCACTTTGCCTCCATGTGCCGCCTCTTGTGGATAAACAAGTAGCGGTAGCACAGTGTACTAATTTTCTTCTTATTCTCTGTTGCTGTCATTTACATATTTTTCTTCTTGCAAGAGCAGTATGCATCAAGTTGTGATCCATGATGTGCACTGCCTGATTTAGTCACCAATCAATACCTCTAGTTGTTTACCAGTTTTCATTAAATATTTTCCAGTTTATATTAATTATTCTCAAAACATGACTGCTGCTCACATGAGTATTAAGTATTTGGGTGAGATGCAGCTTCAAAAGATAAAGAAAAACGAGTTTAGGTCAGATCTAACGAAACCTTTGAATAAGTCCCAAGTTGGTCTTAAGTGTTGTTCATGAGTCGTTAGGCTCTGTTTAATTAACTGTTTATTTAATGGAAGAGATCTGTCCTGTTGGGAACTGGGCAGGAAAGGTCGCTCGCTACTTTCCGGCCAGCTCAGCCCAAGTTCAAGTGCATGGACTCCATGCTCATCACCGTGTATTGTACTCGTATTTTGGAAATATTCGGACACCTCGCCACCGTGTGTTTTGTCCAAAATATTGTTACAACATGTTCACTAAGACCCAAAACTAGTCAATTCAACTAATATCTTGTATTTTATTGTTGAGAAACATGTGAAGAAAACAACGACTGGCTTACTTATCTGTGACCATGCTTGAGCATCGGAATCAAACAACAAACATGACTTTCGTAGAATACGAACAAAATGTCGAGAGACCATATAGGACAAGCTTCATGTACTAACAAGTGGTAGTAGTTGCTTGCGTATGACCCAAAAAGCTTGACAGCGATATCCTGATTGATTGTTGGTTAATTGATTATAATTTGATGGTTGGACCCCTTGATTACGATGATCATTTCATTTCTTGTTACAGTATGTTGTTTAACAATCTACTCGGAACAGTTTGTTCAATTGTTCTATCGTGCATCAATGTCCATGCAACAACTCAACTAATTAATGTTGTAATTTGGAGATTTGGGCAAAAAGTTGGTTATTTAATAACCGTGCGCAAGGATTACCTTTTAATTTTCTACACACATGGCAGATGTACTTGATGATAGTACTACAACTCCACAATTGTGCCCTATTTTACTGAGCATAATATGTCTACTGTAAACAACAGAGAAATTCCATCAGTAGGTGTGTGACTAGGTAATGAAGCCCTGTAATGTACTAGGTGCCTTAATTAGCTGTCCGGAGTGTGCATTTTGTATGTCAAGTTTGTGCAGGCAGCAGGGTTTCGTGCGGCCTTCTATTGTTCAAACCCAAGTGCAACACTTAAGCCATGAATTTAGTAGGATAGTACTACTGTAGATCAGCTTTAATTGCATAATTGAATGCAGTATAGTTGAGTAGGTTTTCGGAAACTCTGGCAGTACTGTTTTGTCCCTACTAGGTTGCCCCTAGCTTGGCCAATTATTTATCACTATAAAATAAAGGAAACATTTCAGGCTGAAGCGCGGGCCGAACATTCGGTCGGTCGCGATCCGTGCGATTTCCTCTAATCTGGCGGCCCGGTTCTCTCGCGTGGTGGGGCGCATGGTCGAGGGGGCGCTCAATGGCTCGTCCCTGTTTTGCTGCCGTCCGCATCGCCGGTGCCTGCCTCCGTCGACCGTCCGCATCGTCGGTTCCCATCTTCATCGACCGTCCATATCGTCGGTTCCAGCCTTCGCTTGTCGTCCTCGTCGCGAGCCGTCATGATCGGACCGCGCGTATACAAGTGTTGCAACCGTCATCTAAAACAACTTCAAACGCTGTTGAAAAAATCTTCAACCATAATCACAGAAAGCTTCAATCAGATCTGCCCAGCAAGGAAAGTTGCAACCGTAGTTGCATTTTATACTACCGGTTATGTTTTTTGCTACATCCATCAAGGTGGACCTGCGACCTAGCGACGACTGCGATGAATTTTTGCTGCAACCGTAGTTGCATTTTGCTACTACCGACAAACTTTTTTGCTACATCCATCAAGATGGTGTTGCGACCTCGCGACGACCACGACGATGATTATGCTGCAACCATAGTTGGATTTTGTTAGTACCGACTAACTTTTTTGATACATCCATTGATGGACTCCCACAATGCTTCGCGGGAGGTGAGATGTTAGTGGTGGGTTGCTGCGAACCAAGATCTCGGCGGCGAGCGCGGTGAGCAGGCTGACGATGGAGACGACGACGACGAGCGTGCGGGAGCCCGTGGGGCTATCCGCTGGCGGCGACACGTGTGAGATGTAAGGAGGCGGGATCGGGGTGTTGGTTGAGCTTCTAGAGGAGGACGAAGGAGAGCAGGGGAGATCCAACGATGCGGAAGCCTCCAATTGTAGGGCTGTGCTCGGACCGGCCGAGTTTTTGGGCCGGCGTGTCGACTCCTCGTATTGGCCATAAAATAATCTGCGTTATATTCAATTTAATACAAATATTTACCATATTATAGGATGACAACTTGACTAAGCAAAAGATTTGCCAGCTCGAAAATAATAAAAAATTGTACCAACTGAAAACTTTACAAAATTATGAGAACATACTAAATTTTACGACAGGTTAAAATTTGAGGGAATGAAAACAGAACAAGGTCTTATAACAAATGAAGTAAATGTATGCATTATCTGAAGAAGACTAACAATATGCACATGCCCCCTTTGGTGGATGGGTGGTCCAATGGCACTAGGATATGAAACTTTGTGTCCTAATATCATATTTCCATGAACTCATGGATTTAATGGGTCTTTCTCTATGTTTAGAGACTGAACAACCCTGATAATTTTAGATGAACAAGGCTTGTCCATATAATCAATACTCCAATATACTTTGGATATAGACAACATGGTGTACCATAATGGTGAGTGAAGTTGCTCGAGTTTTTACGGAAATCCTTCATCTCAAATTCCGTTGTTTAGATGATCACACGATTCATCATTCCAGGAGTCATCCTTGTGTATGACGAGCATGCATAGGTAATGATGTTCTTAGGAGTAATCCTTACATGTAAGAAACTCACTATGCCGGTTGTATCAAATGTACCGACAACAATGCCTTATAGCGACTTACTGATTTTACACAATGTATTGTGTGTTTTGCATTTCGAATCGGAATGAGATTTCATTAAAACCATCTATGTTTGAGTCTAGTGATCCATATGGATATGTGATCACTTACATGTTAGAACAAAAAGTGATGAAAAGAATGAACTCATTCTTTATTGATGGTGATGAATGATTTATACATGTCCAAGGGACAGGTTTGTATGGACGCCTTTACAAAGAATCACAAGTGAAGCAACACGACTATAGCTCATTGGCGGTTTGCACAAAGCAGGGATTAACCCCTAATTATTAAAATTAATTAATTCCTAACACAACATAACTATAGGGTTAATTTTTTTGCCACTAGACCTGACGAGCAGGCCCAAGTTGTTGTAAACCGGATGAAATTTTAACCACTAGGTCATTTGTTTTATTTACATAGTCGACACATTTTTGATAAGTATGAGCGACAAACAATTTTTTGATAGTTTGAAGAACACTAGTGGAAAACGGGCCTTTGGCCGGGACCATTTAGTCCCGGCCTGCCTCTGGGCCGGGATTAAAGGCCCGGCCACGTCGCCCCAATTCTCAATGCCTCCATCGAGGCTTTAGTCCCGGCCCGTAAGGAGCCTTTAGTCCCGGTTTGTATATATATCTATGGTAGCTATTATTATGTACTGTTTGGACTAGTATCATGTACTTCTTGGACCAATTTATATATGTCTAGTTTCTGTTTGTGCCATTATAGTTTCCAAATTTGAATGGTTTAGCCCTTTCTAACTTCATTTGCTACTTTTGAATGGTTTAGCCCTTTCTAACTTCATGGTATCATGCATTTCGACCACATATATATACAAAAAGTCTTCAGTTCAAATAAGTTCAAAAAATGAAATCCCTTTTGTAACAGATCTGTTTTTGATTAAAACAGTCATTTAAAAATGAAAGACCATTAGTCCGACGTGGCGTGCAACGCAACCACGTGGCGTGCAGTGGAACCACATGGCGTGCCGTGGAACCACTTTTGTTGTGGGGGTCGCTTCTCCTTCTTCTCCTTGTGCTAGATATTGGTTATGCACTAGGGGAAGTAGGAGTAGCGATCATCATCAACGGTTTCAAAATCCCTTTGTAAGAGACGAGTTCTCGTTCGAAACGCTCCTACTTCGAGAGAGATTGTCCGTTTTGTACACGAACTGCATCCAGTTTTTGTCGTAGCCCTCTCAACTTTTTAACACATGCTATGTGGGTGAAATGATGATAGCATGCCAACTTTCAACATTTTCAGAGTTCATTTGTAGTGCTTTTCAATTTCAGGGTCAACTAGCTCAAAAAAAATAAGTAAATGCACGAAATATACCAAATGAAGTCAAAAATTGTTGAATTTTTGTGATGTGCCTTAGAATGGTGCATTTTGAACACACAAAAGTATGGAGTTCAAATAAGTTCAAAAAAATGAAATCCCTTTGTAAGAGATGAGTTCTCGTTCGAAACGCTGCTACTTCGAGAGAGATTGTCCGTTTTGTACACGAACTGCATCCAGTTTTTTTCGTAGCCCTCTCAACTTTTTAACACATGCCATGTGGGTGAAATGATGATAGCATGCCAACTTTCAACATTTTCAGAGTTCATTTGTAGTGCTTTTCAATTTCAGGGTCAACTAGCTCAAAAAAAAAGTAAATGCACGAAATATACCAAATGAAGTCAGAAATTGTTGAAATTTTGTGATGTGCCTTATAATGGTGCATTTTGAACACATAAAAAGTATGGAGTTCAAATAAGTTCAAAAAAAATGAAATCCCTTTGTAAGAGATGAGTTCTCGTTCGAAACGCTGCTACTTCGAGAGACATTGTCCGTTTTGTACACGAACTGCATCCAGTTTTTGTCGTAGCCCTCTCAACTTTTTAACACATGCCATGTGGGTGAAATGATGATAGCATGCCAACTTTCAACATTTTCAGAGTTCATTTGTAGTGCTTTCCAATTTCAGGGTCAACTAGCTCAAAAAAAATAAGTAAATGCACGAAATATACCAAATGAAGTCAGAAATTGTTGAAAATTTGTGATGTGCCTTTGAATGGTGCATTTTGAACACACAAAAATTATGGAGTTAAAATAAGTTGAAAAAAATGAAATCCCTTTGTAAGAGATGAGTTCTCGTTCGAAAGGCTCCTATTTCGAGAGAGATTGTCCGTTTTGTACACGAACTGCATCCAGTTTTTGTCGTAGCCCTCTCAACTTTTTAACACATGCTATGTGTGTGAAATGATGATAGCATGCCAACTTTCAACATTTTCAGATTTCATTTGTAGTGCTTTTCAATTTCAGGGTCAACTAGCTCAAAAAAAATAAGTAAATGCACGAAATATACCAAATGAAGTCAGAAATTGTTGAAATTTTGTGATGTGCCTTAGAATGGTGCATTTTGAACACACAAAAAGCATGGAGTTTAAATAATTTCAAAAAAATGAAATCCCTTTGTAAGAGATGAGTTCTCGTTCGAAACACTGCTACTTCGAGAGAGATTGTCCGTTTTATACACGAAGCGCATCCAGTTTTTGTCGTAGCCCTCTCAACTTTTTAACACATGCTATGTGGATGAAATGATGATAGCATGCCAACTTTCAACATTTTCAGAGTTCATTTGTAGTGCTTTTCAATTTCAGGGTCAACTAGCTCAAAAAAAAAGTAAATGCACGAAATATACCAAATGAAGTCAGAAATTGTTGAAATTTTGTGATGTACCTTTGAATGGTGCATTTTGAACACACGAAAAGTATGGAGTTCAAATAAGTTCAAAAAAATGAAATTCCTTTGTAAGAGATGAGTTCTCGTTCGAAAGGCTCCTACTTCGGAAGATAATAGTTTGGATAGTCAAATTCTCAAATAGTTTTGCATTATTTATTCAATTTGAAACACTTTTCATTGTCATAGTTTTGTCAAATTCTCAAATATGCAAAAGGAATTTTTAATAAACATAGTTTTTATTTGAAAATAACAAAATAGATAATAGTTTGGATAGTCAAAATTATTAATTATAAAAATAAAATATAGTTTTGCATTATTTATTCAATTTGAAACACTTTTCATTGTCATAGTTTTGTCAAATTCTCAAATATGCAAAAAGAATTTTTAATAAACATAGTTTTTAATTGAAAATAACAAAATAGATAATAGTTTGGATAGTCAAAATTATTAGTTATGAAAATAGAAAATAGTTTTGCATTATTTATTCAATTTGAAACACTTTTCATTATCATAGTTTTGTAAAATTCTCAAATATGCAAAAAGAATTTTTAATAAACATAGTTTTTAATTGAAAATAACAAAATAGATAATGGTTTGGATAGTCAAAATTATTAATTATGAAAATAGAAAATAGTTTTGAATTATTTATTCAATTTCAAACACTTTTCATTATCATAGTTTTGTCAAATTCTCAAATATGCAAAAAGAATTTTTAATAAACATTGTTTTTAATTGAAAATAACAAAATAAGTTAATAGTTTGGATAGTCAAAATAATTAATTTTGAAAATAGAAAAAAATTGAAACTATATGAGAAATCATAGGCAAAATTCAACCTGAATTCAAATTGAACTCACTTTGAATTCAGATTGAATTTTCTCCACAATTTCGAATATAGTTTCAATTTTCAGTAAGTTTAGGCCCGTAAGCGTGCTTTAGAGAGGAGCTCGATGGACAAGCTGCGACGGGGCTTATAAACAAGTGTTTGTCCCCCTCGCTGGGCGAGGTGGGACTAAACTTATCGTGCAGCCGAGGAGGGGCTTTAGTCCCGGGTGGAGCCACGACCCGGGACTAAGGACACCCTTTAGTCTCGGCTGGAGCCAAGCACCGGGACTAAAGACCCCCTGCTTCCCGCCTCTTGGTCTGCCCGAAAAGAGGCCTTTAGTCCCGGGGCGTGGCTCCACCCGGGACTAAAGGGGGTCTTTAGTCCCGGCTCGAGCCACGCACCAGGACTATAGATCCACCTATATAAGCGGGACTTCGAAAATTTCCAACCCAAATCGTCCGTTTCTCTTCTTCTTCCTCTCGTTCTCCTGCCCGGCACGGCACAGCGACGAACTCGACGACGCCGTCAGGCTGCCCGCCGTCCTGCTCGCCGTCGCCTGCCGTCCTCCTCGCCGTCGGCCGTCCTCCTCGCCGTCCTCCTCGCCGCCGCGCCATCCTCCTCGCCGTCCTCCTCGTCGTCGCGCCGTCCTCCTCGCCGTCGCGCCGTCCTCCTCGCCGCGCGCCGTCGACACCTCCGGCCGGTAAGCCCCCTCCTCCCCAACACTCCGGCCAGTAGAAGAAAAGAAGAAAAAGGAGAAGAAAGGAAGAAAAAGGAGAAGAAAAGAAGAAAAATAAAAAGATTTTTTTGTCATTTAATTCCTATTGTTATTAGGTTTGTGCTAGATTCCTATTGTTAGTAATATTCCATTACCTCCAAGCCCTCCACATGCCGTCGGCCAGCACAACACGAGTCCATCTCGATCACCACCGCCGGACTTGGGTCGTCCGTCTCCGCCGTCGTCCGCACATGATACTAAGCGGAAGCGTGCCAGCAAGAACGCTCCGTCGATGATTTCTAAGCGACGGAGCTCCCCAAAGCGCAAACTGTCGCCCCTCCCAAAGGTACCTCATGCTAATCTTCCTATCAGACCTTATGATCGTACCCCCGAGGAAAACGCCAGGATAGCAAAGGAACAACATGATGCGCAGATGAAAAGGAAGGAAACCGAGCCCCACCCGGAATACACCGAGAAGCAAATAGCATGGGCAAAAGACTTCATAACCCTTCCTGTTGGGGAACGTCGCATGGGAAACAAAATTTTTCCTACGCGCACGAAGACCTATCATGGTGATGTCCATCTACGAGAGGGGATGTGTGATCTACGTACCCTTGTAGACCGTACAACAGAAGCGTTAGTGAACGCGGTTGATGTAGTGGAACATCCTCACGTCCCTCGATCCGCCCCGCGAACTATCCCGCGATCAGTCCCACGATCTAGTGCCGAACGGACGGCACCTCCGCGTTCAGCACACGTACAGCTCGACGATGATCTCGGCCTTCTTGATCCAGCAAGAGAGACGGAGAGGTAGAAGAGTTCTCCGGCAGCGTGACGGCGCTTCGGAGGTCGGTGATGATCTCGTCTCAGCAGGGCTCCGCCCGAGCTCCGCAGAAACGCGATCTAGAGGAAAAACCGTGGAGGTATGTGGACGGGCTGCCATGGAAAAGTCGTCTCAAATCAGCCCTAAAACCTCCGTATATATAGGTGGGAGAGGGGGGACCTTGCCTTGGGGCTCAAGGAGCCCCAAGGGGGTCGGCCGAGCCAAAGGGGGGAAGGACTCCCCCCCAAACCGAGTCCTACTTGGTTTGGTGGGTGGAGTCCTTCTTTCCTTTCCCACCTCCTCCTTTTTTCTTTTCTCTTTGATTTTTCTTCCAATGCGCATAGGGCCCTTTTGGGTTGTCCCACCAGCCCACTAAGGGCTGGTGCGCCACCCTCAAGGCCTATGGGCTTCCCCGGCGTGGGTTGCCCCCCCCGGTGAACTCCCGGAACCCATTCGTCATTCCCGGTACATTCCCGGTAACTCCGAAAAACCTTCCGGTAATCAAATGAGGTCATCCTATATATCAATGTTCGTTTCCGGACCATTCCAGAAACCCTCGTGACATCCGTGATCTCATCCGGGACTCCGAACAACATTCGGTAACCAACCATATAACTCAAATACGCATAAAACAACGTCGAACCTTAAGTGTGCAGACCCTGCGGGTTCGAGAACTATGTAGACATGACCCGAGAGACTCCTCGGTCAATATCCAATAGCGGGACCTGGATGCCCATATTGGATCCTACATATTCTACGAAGATCTTATCGTTTGAACCTCAGTGCCAAGGATTCATATAATCCCGTATGTCATTCCCTTTGTCCTTCGGTATGTTACTTGCCCGAGATTCAATCGTCAGTATCCGCATACCTATTTCAATCTCGTTTACCAGCAAGTCTCTTTACTCGTTCCGTAATACAAGATCCCGCAACTTACACTAAGTTACATTGCTTGCAAGGCTTGTGTGTGATGTTGTATTACCGAGTGGGCCCCGAGATACCTCTCCGTCACACGGAGTGACAAATCCCAGTCTTGATCCATACTAACTCAACGAACACCTTTGGAGATACCTGTAGAGAATCTTTATAGTCACCCAGTTACGTTGCGACGTTTGATACACACAAAGTATTCCTCCGGTGTTAGTGAGTTATATGATCTCATGGTCATAGGAACAAATACTTGACACGCAGAAAACAGTAGCAACAAAATGACACGATCAACATGCTATGTCTATTAGTTTGGGTCTAGTCCATCACGTGATTCTCCTAATGACGTGATCCAGTTATCAAGCAACAACACCTTGTTCATAATCAGAAGACACTGACTATCTTTGATCAACTAGCTAGCCAACTAGAGGCTTGCTAGGGACAGTGTTTTGTCTATGTATCCACACATGTAAATGAGTCTTCATCCAATACAATTATAGCATGGATAATAAACGATTATCTTGATACAGGAATTATAATAATAACTATATTTATTATTGCCTCTAGGGCATAATTCCAACACTTCCATCACAGTATGACTTACACTATAAGCCTGATGACTATACACGCACATTGCAGAAGGAAGTGAAAAAGAGCAGCTCACGTGCAAGTGCAAGTGGGAGCAAATCAAGTTCAACTACAAGCAAGAAAAAATCAGACGTTCCTCAGCTTGCCAAACAGTCGATCCCACCCCTCAAGGTGTTAACCGAGAATGTTCCTCCTCCGGTGCAGGGGCAAGCTTTTGAAAGAGCAAAGGAGTTGGCGGATGAATGTGGTATCTCGGTTGAAGATTTGCTGGCTTCCCAAGACGACAAGATACCCAAGGCTGTGGTAGCCCCTAAGCCACAGTTTGTCATGAGAGAGCCTTTGGTCAGCAAAGATGATCTCCAACAAATATGCGTTACTTGCATAAATGGTACTTAAGTGAATCAAAGAATGGGAGAACGATGATCGTGCTGAGTGTCTCACGGGAGTACTACGGCCGCTCCGAAGAAATCCATATCGACTTTGATGAACTCTTCCAGATGTACAATGGCGACGTCCTCGACAAATCGCTTATGAGTTGTTATTGTCTGTAAGTTTTTCAATTCGTTGTCTACATATACCTTGTTTAGTTATTTCAATTCATTGTCTATATATAACTTGTACTCTATTATGCAGAATGAAGATTCTGGAGTGTAAAAGTAAGAGCATCATAAATATTGGGTTTATTGACCCAGATAAAATACATATAGCGACGCTAACTAACAAACACAAGGAGACGGCGGAAAACCTTCTAAGGTTTCTAACAGATCAAAATTTCTGTGACCACATACTGTTTCCATACAACTTCAGGTGAGGGTCTTTACTCTGTTGTGTCCATTCACTTATAAGTGTAATTGATAAGTTACTGACTGACACACACACACACACACACACATATATATATATATACATGTGCAGCTTCCATTGGATTCTGTTGGACATTCAAATTGATAAGGGAAGAGTTGATGCCTTCGACCCATTATCGAGACCCTTGGAACAGTTCCAAAGCGTGCTGGACATGCTCCAAGGGTAATTTTAATCATTCTTGCGCTCTATCGGTCTCTTTTGATGATTTTCTGATATATCAATTAATGAAAAACTTAGCAAACCATTATCCTTGTCGGGCAGGGTTTGGAAGCGGTTCAAGTGCGTGACTCCCGGTAACTTTCCTGAGAAGCTGACCTTTAGAGCGGCTCAGGTAAGTAGTAGTATGATATACTTCTATTAATTTTCAATACATTTATGATGCTAGATTATTATTTTGATTATATATATTCTATTCTCGTAAAGTGCGACCAGCAGCCACGGGGAACGCATCTATGCGGATACTATGTTTGCGAGACCATTCGCACGTTTACCTCTGAGTTCAAGGATCACAGATTCGACGTAAGCAATGAACATTCACACCTCTATTTTTACCCGTCATTCTTTGTTATCATGATTGATATTCATATTCATTTCCTCTTCTTATATAGCACACGGCCATGAGGACGATGGTCCTACCAGAGCAACGCGCGATTGCTGTTGTAGAGGAGCTTGCGGGATTTGTGAGGACGGAAGCTATATAAGACAAATGACGATTTAGTGTAGCTAAGGGCAATTACTGATGTTCGTCCATGTAATCGAATAGACGGGCTCTAGTCCCGATAATTCAGATCTCCATATAATTGTATATATATATGATCGCTTGTAAGATAAGTTAATCTTATATATATATATATATATATATATATATATTTCTATTTAAATTATATGAAAACTAATTTCCGAACACCAAACGAGGCATCACGTTAATCTCCCGAACACCTAAACCCTAAAACCCTAAAACCCAAAAATAATTTCATTCAAAAAAAACCCAAAATACCAGCAAAATCTGAAAATCTTTAGTCCCGGTCCGTGTAACGAACCGGGACTAAAGGGCCTGCCCCTGGGGCGCTACGAGGCGCCCACGTGAAGCACCTTTAGTCCCGGCTTATAAGAGGGCCGGGACGAAAAGTTAGGCCTTTAGTCCCGCCCTTTAGTCCCGGTTGGTGAACCGGGACTAAAGGCCCCTACTGGCCGGGGCTAAAGGCCCCGTCCCCACTAGTGGAAACCTAACCTGAAAACGTTGTATAGTTTCATAATATTTTCTCGTATATGACAAAAATGTCATGTAGTACTCAAAGTCTTAACGTGATTTGTTGCTTCCGTACGTAGACGTGGTTCCAAAATTATGATGCCGAGGTCTCTCGGTCGCTGCTTGATTTAATCATCATTTCTCACTCGATCTATCTGGGCCCTTGATTTTTTTTTTGGGTCAGGTCCCTCGATTAAGATCATCGTTTCTTTACTTGTTGGATGACTAGTTAGCAGTAGTAGGTGCATTTTATTAGTCGTGATTGGGCAAATTGTAAACTTGCATTATTGCGTACAAGCTTACCCTTAATTGCCCACACACATGCCCCACGTAGTAATCCTGGTAGTATAGTACTTGGCACTGTCATGCGTCCATGATATGCTCTCTCCTCTCATGTACCACCCACCAAAGTACACTTGCACATATTTATTACTATGGTGGGTAAATTTTTTTACTCCAGGATTATGTGGGCATTACTGAGTAATAAAAATGTACCCCCTCCGTTTCAAAATATAAGACATTTTAGTGATTTACTAGAAGACTACATACGGAGCAAAATGAGTGAATCTGTACTTTAAAATATGTCTATGTACATCCGTATGTAGTTTATAGTATAATGTCTAAAAGATCATATATTTAGAAACGGAGGGAGTAGAAAATAAACTGCTTCATTGATCCACCGGACAAACGTCCATGTCAACAGCGATGTCGGAACCATCTTTCTTTTTTCATTTATCCATTGACTAATTAATCCAACAACGCCAGGCCAGGCCAGCAGAGACGGGCAACGCAAGGCAGGAAGGCCGGCTCTTCTGGTCGCTGGAGCTGGCGTTGTGTTGTGCCCGGTGAGACGTACTAGAGCCCGGATCATTTTCATTTACTATAGAGCTGGGTTAGTAAAAAAAAAAGAACACACACACACACGAAAATCTCCTTTTTAGCATGCTGTGTCGCCGGCAGGTGCATGTGGCGAAAAAGGTGTGCTGGTAAGCCTTTTCCCGCGCTTTTGTTTTAGTAGCGTGTGACTGTGCTGTGAGCTCCATTATTACAGCCTCTCGCTTTCACCTTTGAGCTTCGGAATGCTGCCAGCTCGAGGGCTAAATACGACTTCTATGAGTACCATCAGTGTTAGGGAAATTTTTGGTTTTGCCACTCTAGCTTTTCCCAAAAAAATTTATGCCATTCTAGATTTTGACATTTCAGATTTGCTACTTTTAGCTTTTTAATACTTATCACAATTGTCATTACATGGCATAAACAAAAAAATTATAGTGACAATTGTGATACATGTCAAAATCTAAGACTGACAAAATTGAAATAAAATTATTTTGCTTTTACCACGGAATGACAATTGTGATAGTCAAATGCTAAGGGTGACAGAAATAAAATGTTAAAATTTAAAATGGCATAAGCAAAATTGGTAAAAAACTAGAGTGGCAAAAACAAAATTTCCCCTTAGTGTTAAGCAGTATAGGGACAATAGAGAATCTCCTATTACATACTCCCTCTGTTCCTAAATATAAGTCTTTTAAGAGGTTTCATTTGGAGACAATATACAGATGTATATAGACATACTTTACTATATAGATTTATTCATTTTGCTCCGTATGTAGCTCCTTAGTGAAATCTATAAAAAGACTTATATTTAGAAACGGAGGGAGTATTAGAGAACCCCGCAAGAATAAAAACAGAGAGAAGGGCTTTGCTGCCATGTGCCGTCTCATGTGGATAAACTAGTGGTAGCACAGTGCACTAATTTTCTTCTTATTTTCTGTTGCCGTCATTTACATATTTTTCTTCTTGCAAGACTATTATGCATCAAACTGTATTCCATGATGTGCACTGCTTGATTCAGTTACCAATTAATACCTCTGGCTGTTTAGGAGGAGCCTAACTTATTTTTCTGTTTTCAGTAATGATTTCCAAAACAAGATTGCTATTTAGTGTTTGGGTGAGATGTAGCTTAAAAAAAGGACTTTAGGTCAGATCTAATGAAACCTCTGAATAGTTCTCAACTTGGTCTTCCCATATGAGTCGTTAGGCTCTGTTTAATTAATTGTTTATTTAATGAAAGAGATCTGTCCTTTTGGGAACTGGGCAGGAAGGTCGCTCGCTACTTTCCGGGCCTGCTCACCCCAAGTGGGAAGGAGAGGATATGGGTGCATGGACTTCGTGCTCATAATGAAATACTGTTTTTAGGGCATTTATAGTCAGACCTTGCAAATCCGACCCTTTAAACGTTCGCGGATGCAATCCGACCCTTTAAACGTTCGCGGATGCATTCAGATGCATCTGTGGATGCTTACCAGTCATGCCTCAAACAATAGACACCTCAAATTTCATATTACAAATCTATACAAGCCATGCAAATACCACGTTAACGCACTACATACATCGTCCGGCTACTCCATCACTACTAACATGCCATCGGACTACCGAAATTTAGCATGTTTGACTATGGTAAAGATCATCCACGCCAGCCCTTGTCCTTCCCGCGCCTTTGTCGTCCTTGTCGTGGAAGTACCGGTCGAAGACGCGGTACAGATCTAGCCGAATCTGCTCATCGCCGGAGCTGTCCTCGCCGTCACTCACCTCCTTCTCCTTCTTCCTGACAGTCCGTCCATTTGATGGATTGCCCGATTCTGCTCGCCGGCGAGGGCACGCGTGTTCCTCCGCTGCCATTTCTTCAAAATGCGAACGCGGATGGCTTCCTCCTCTACGGCCGCCCGTGTCGCCACACCAGCCGCCTCCGCCTTCGTCATTTCCTCCGCGAGATAGGCCTAGGTGACCCATATCCTCTCCTTCCCACGGCGGGCAGCCCGTTCCTGGTGGGACACAAAGTCCGCCATACCGGTCGATGGATCCGCCCACCGGGACCTCGTTGATCCCCCGGAGGAACCGAGCGTCCGTTGAACGGGTGCTATGGTGTCGTGGCAGAGTGCAATGTGAACCGTCATTGCCTCCTCCAATCCGTAGGGGACACTCCCCCGGTCGATGGATCCTGACTGGTCGGAGTCAGATCCGCTACCCTCCATGACGAAGACGAACGAAGATTGCCGGAGGTGTGCTAGGGTGGCGGATGGAAGTGGAGGGGAGTGGAGTGAAATCGCTAGGGTTTGGTCTGACGAGGGGATGATGACGAATATATGTAGAGTCGACGCTGGCCAGTGCGGGCCAGGCGGTCGTGCTCGAGCTCCCCCATATCCGTCCCACATTTGAACTGGATATGAGGGGTGCCGGTCAGTACGAACCTTTGAGGCCCGTTTGATGGGTCCGGCTGGTTCGATTTTTTGTGACTGGTCAGTGACCGGGTGGCCTGTCCGGACGTTTGAGGGCAGTGTGAGGGATCCGACTGTAGATGCTCTTAGTTTACCTTGTATTGTACTCGTATCTCAGAAATATTTGGAGATCTCTAGCTTCTAGGCATCACCGTGAGTTCTGTGCAAACTATTGTTACAACAAAAGATGCATATTCCGTGTTCGCCGCAGTGTCCTACTTGTGCAGGTGGAGTCGAAGATATCCAACATTGTTTGTTTTAATGCGATTGAGCCAAAGAAATATGGGATGCACTAGGTCTGCTAGAATATATTAACAAAGCTATACTGGAAGATCGCTCGGGATTGGTAACACTTGAAATTCTCTCAAAAACTGTTGCCATTTCGAATGATCTCCCAACAACGGAACTGACAATTGTAGCGGCGTGGTACATCTGGTGGCAACGCCGGCAGATTGCTAAGGGAGTTTCTGTTCAAAATGTTGAGAAAACTGCAGTATCTATTCGAGTTATAGGTACAAATTTTATAAAGTCAATGACTTCCGAGGTTCAGAAGCGTGATCATATGTGGGTAAAATCCAGCCGCGGTTTGGTCAAGATAAATGTTGATGCAACTTTCCATGAAGGTACTCTATCAGGTGCATGTGGCGTTGTTGTTCGTGACGATCATGGTGACTTTGTTGCATCGGCAAATTGGTTTCAACCACATGTTTGCGATGCTGAATCAGCTGAGTTTCAGGCAATAAGGAATGGGCTATATCTCGCAGCAAACATTGGTTGCAATAGTGTTGAAATTGAATCAGATTGTACGTTCATGGTGGAAGCAATGCAATCACTAGATGAATACCTCGGATCTGATGCGGCTTTGGTTTTAGAGTGCAAGCAGATGGCTATGGATTTCACAAGGATTTGCTACAAACATTGTTTCAGGGAAGCGAATCAAGTTGCTAATAGTTTAGCTAGACATTCCTTCAATAGTCGATCGTCTCGACTATGGGAGAATTCTAGCCCAGATTTTATTTCTCTTCTTCTTGTAATTGATATGACCATTATATGAGAAATAAAGTCTTTTATCCATAAAAAGACAAAAGATGTGTTACGAAAATAAAGAATGAATGGGAAGCTAGCCTTGCATACCTTCCAAGTCATGGCTAGCGAATTTATTGACCAACACAGCAAGACCCAAAACTAGTCAAAGGTAGAGGGAATTCAACTTATATGTGGTATTTTATTGCTAAGAAACATGTGAAGAAAACAATCAGTGGCTTGCTTATTTGTCAGCATGCTTGAGCATCGGAATCAAAAACAAACATGGTGGTCGTACAGTATGAATAGAATATCGAGAGACCATAGAGGACAAGCTTCATGTACTAACAAGTGGTAGGAGTAGTAGTTGCTTGCGTAAGACCGAAAAAGCTTGAGAACAAGGTCCCGATTAACTGTTCGTTAATTGATTATAATTTCATGGTTGGGGGCCCTTGATTACGCATGTCATTTCATTTCTTGTTATGGGATGCTGGTTAACAAACTACTCTGATCAGTTTGTTCAATTGTTCCATCGTGCATCAATGTTCATGCAATAGCTCAACTAATTAATGTTGATTTTTTTGGATATTATTATCATTAACCATGCAAAATAGATGCAAAAATACCATCATAACAGATTTATAATATAATTATTTAAGTCAAGTTTATCACAATAAGGGTTCAGCCTTAAGCGTTACAAATATCCTTGACATGAGAATACCATTAGTGGGAAAGTCCACAACAATTAGAAAATAGATAGGTCAGATCGTTGGATGCATGTTAAAAAGAATTATTACCTGCCTCCATCAATGTTCATGAAAATATTTGGATGATCAGCAAGTTAACACCTTTAATTCATGATACCTATATTAACTAATGATTATACACTCATGGTTTTTGACATTACCACATTAATATCATTAACCGTGATTTCTATTTTATGTGCTACATGTGGTTTTGATTATGCACTCATTGAATATCTATTATCTTTGGACTAGTCTTATAACCCATGCAAATTACCGTCGATGTTTATTAACTCTCAAACAAATATAAGTGAATAACGAGTGTGCAATTATTTCTTAAAATCTATACGCCATCATTCTCTAAAATATATAGGTAAAGCACTAGAGCAACTGCTAAGCTCAAAACAAGCAAACTATGCCACCAAAAAACAGAATCTGTCTAAAACAGAACAATCTGTAATGATATAGTTAAGTACCATACTTCTGTAACTCCAAAAATTCTTAAAAATTAGGTGTTGGAAATATTCCCTAGAGGCAATGATAAAATAGTTATTATTATATTTCCTATTTCAAGATAATCGTTTATTATCCACGCTAGAATTGTATTGAATGGAAACACAAATACATGTGTGGATACATAGACGAAACACTGTCCCTAGTAAGCCTCTAGTTGACTAGCTCGTTGATCAAATATGGTTTAGGTTTCCTAGTCATAGAGAAGTGTTGTCACTTGAGAACGAGATCATATCATTAGGAGAATGATGTGATGGATAAGACTCAAACTATGAATGTAGCCTGTGATCGTGTTATTTCACTGCTATTGTTTTTTGCATGTCAAGTATACATTCCTATGACCATGAGATCATGTAACTCACTGACACCGAAGGAATGCCTTGTGTGTATCAAACATCGCAACGTAACCGGGTGACTAGAAAGGTGCTCTACAGGTATCTCCCAAGGTGTCCATTGAGTTAGCATGGATCAAGACTGGGATTTGTCACTCCGTATGATGGAGAGGTATCTCGGGGCCCACTCGATAATACAACATCACAAACAAGCCTTGCAAGAAATGTGACTAAAGAGTTAGCCACGAGATTTTGTATCACGGAACGAGTAAAGATATTTTACGGTAATGAGATTGAAATAGGTATAGAGATACCGACGATCGAATCTCGAGCAAGTCACATACCGAAGGACAAAGGAAATGTTATACGGGATTAACTAAATCCTTGACACAGAGGTTCAACCGATAAAGATCTTCATAGAATATGTAGGAGCCAATATGTACACCCAGGTCCCGCTATTGGTTATTGACTAGAGAGTGTCTCAGGTTATGTATGCATAGTTCTCGAACCCGCAGGGTCTGCACACTTAAGGTTTAGTGACGTTTCAGTATTATTGAGTTATGTGTGTTGATGATTGAAAGTTGTTCGGAGTCCTGGATGAGATCTCGAACGTCATGATGAGCTCCGGAATGGTCCAGAGGTAAAGAATGATATATAGGAAAGTTGCATTTGGCTTCCGGAAAGTTTTCGGGCATTACCGATAAAGTACCGGGAGTGACAAATGGGTTCCGGGGTTTTACCGGGAGGGGCCACCCACCCGGGAGAGATCCTAATATGCCTAAATATGATGCACCATCCCTTAGTGGGCTGGTGCGGCCAGCCCAAGAGGGCCTATTTCGGCCAAGAGCAAAAAGGAAAAGGATAAAAAAGGAGGTGGTCAAGTAGGAAGGGAGTCCTCCACCAAACCGAATTGGAGGAGGACTCTCCTCCCTTCGCTTGGCCAAGCCCTCCTCCTTGGAGTAGGAGGCAAGGCAGCCCTCCCTCCTATTCCTCATATATATAGTGGAGGTTTTGAGGGCAAATGACACCAGAAAAGCCACGTGTTTCCCTCTCCTCCGTAGATCGTCTCCCTCGTCTAGATTAGTCCGGCATAGCTTGGCGAAGCCCTGTTGGATTAGTTCACCACCATCACCACCACACCATCGTGCTGCTGGAGAACTCATCTACCTTTCCGCTCCTCTTGCTGGATCAAGAAGGCGGAGATCGTCATCGACCTATACGTATATTGAACGCAGAGGTGCCATCTGTTCGGTGCTAGATCGGGACGGAGTTCGTGGGACGGCTTGCGATTTGGATCGCGAAGACGTTCAACTACATCAGTCGCGTTCTTAACGCTTCCCGCTTAGCGATCTACAAGGGTATGTGGATCTGATCTCCCATCTCGTAGACGATCATCACCATGGATAGTTCTTGCGCCTATGTAGGAAATTTTTTGTTTCCCATGCAATGTTCCCAACATTAGGAAGACCTGAGTAATTTGTATAAGAATACTCAGGAAAAACTGCAGATCAAAAAGACGTTCCAGTAAAATCACAGAAATTCTGCAATGGACGCTAAAGTTTCTATTTTTGCACCGCATCGATTCTACTATAATTCAAATCATCCCAAAGGCTTTACTTGGCATAAACGCTAATTTAAACACAAAAGCGCAATCATTAGAGAGGAAACAATCATATTAACTAAAAATAACAGAAAGTATTGGGTTGTCCCCCAACAAGCTGCTTCTTTTATAGCTATTAAGATAGGCTTGTGATGGTAATGATGCTCACGAGAAATATGATAATTGAAACATAAATAGAGCATCATGTAGCATGTGAAAAATACATTTAAATCTAACATAATTTCTATGCATGGGCATTTTATAAGTAAACAAATTAAGAAGGCTAGAAGTATCTATCATATGCATGCAGGAAGAATGAAGCATTAATAATTTTAACACAAAGACAGGTAAGCGAGTAACATGAAAATTCCAATAACTATATTTTCCTCTCTCATACTAATTACATGTAGGATTATATTCAAATTCAACAATATAGCTCTCGTATAAAATATTCTCTCCATGATCCACATGCACAAAAGTTTTACAATCTTCCAAGGTAGTGGGATCACCATTAACTAAAGTCATGAGCTCTCCAAACCCACTTTTCTCAATAAAATCATAAGATTGAACATTGTATGAATATGTAGGACTCTTATCTAAAGTTGATGTTCTTACAAATTCACTTTCAATGTTATTACAAACATTACTATCATAACACAGTCATCATGAAGCCTAAATTTTTTTCAAGATCAAAAGAAACATCATCACCCCAATCATGATCATTGCAATAAGTAGTGGTCGTAACAAAATTATCATCCCCAAGGTAGTAGTTTTAATATCACTAGCAAAACTGACATTAATAGGATTTATACTAACATCATTGCAATCATGCTTTTTTGGGTGCAATAGTAATAAGTTCATTTTCAACATAGGGAACTATAGCAAGTTCATCTCTATAAGCATCATGAATATTGAAATTGAAAGGACGTGGATGTCGCCTAGAGGGGGGGGGGGGGTGAATAGGCGCTTTAAAATAATTACGGTTTAGGCTTGAAGAAATGCGAAATAAAACTAACGTTTAATTTGTCAAGCACAAAACCTACAACAACTAGGCTCAACTATGTGCACCAACAACTTATGCTAAGCAAGATAAACAACTAAGTGATAGCAAGATATATGACAAGAAACAATATGGCTATCACAAAGTAAAGCGTTCGGGTAAGAGATAACCAAGGAACGTGGAGACGATGATGTATCCCGAAGTTTATACCCTTGAGGATGCTAATCTCCGTTGGAGCGGTGTGGAGGCACAATGCTCCCCAAGATGCCACTAAGGCCACCGTAATCTCCTCACGCCCTTGCACAATGCAAGATGCCGTGATTCCACTAAGGGACCCTTGAGGACGGTCACCGAACCCGTACAAACAAGGTTGGGGCAATCTCCACAACTTAATTGGAGGCTCCCAAAAACACCACGAAGCTTCACCACAATGGCATATGGCTTCGAGGTGACCACAAATGCTCGGGGCAATCTCCACAACTTAATTGGAGACCCCGACGCTTGCCCGGAGCTTTACACCACAATGATTGAGCTCCGAGGCACCACCAAGCTTCTAGGGGTACCAAGTACCCAAAGGTAATAAGCTTCTCACTTCCACGTATCACCATGGAGAACTCAAACCGATGCACCAAATGCAATGGCAAGGGCACACAGAGTGCCCAAATCCTTCTCTGCCAAATCCCACCAAAGCAACTAATGCTAGGGAGGAAAATGAGAGGAAGAATGAAGAAGAACACGAAGAACTCCAAGATCTAGACCCAAGGGGTTCCCCTCACTTAGAGGAGAAAGTGATTGGTGGAAATGTGGATCTAGATCTCCTCTCTCTTTTCCCTCGAGAACTAGCAAGAATCATTGGAGGGATTGAGAGTTAGCAAGCTCGAAGAAGGTCAACAATGGGGGAAGAACACGAGCTAAAGAGATAAGGTTCAATGGGGAAGAAGACCCCCTTTTATAGGTGGGGAAAAATCCAACCGTTAAGCCTCACAGCCCGCACAGAGCGGTACTACCGCTCATGGAGCGGTACTACCGCTCGGTAGGTTCACCAACCATGCTGATGCCAAAAAGTATGCAAAAAACATTCCGACGGAGCGGTACTACCGCTGGATATTGAAACTGCTGTAACTTTCGCATACGGACTCCGAATTCAATGAAACCAAGTTTGTTGGAAAGCTAACGACATGGGCTAACACAATCTTGACAGAAATGTCAATAAGAAGCAAGTGAGAAAAGTCCCATAAGAAAATGGTGAGAACCCTTCTTCGAGTAAGACCGGTAAAACTCCCATTATCGAAAACATCATAGAAGATGCATATGGACTCCGTTTTCAATGAACTCGAGCTTGTCATGAAGATGAACATAAGCTCTAAAACTCACAAAGAGAAAGACCAAACAAGAACCAAGAAGTATAATGCAAGGATGCAAATGGTTTGAGCTCTCAACGAACGATACGATCAAGCTACTCACTTGAGAGCCCCCCTTGACAGTACGACAATCTATCCTAAAACAGAAAACCTATCAAGGGCAAACCTATACCTTGCACCTCGTCCTCTTGAGCTAGATGACGATGATCTTGGCTTCCTCAAGATGGACCACCTTTCTTGATTGTGTTGGCTTGATGAAGTCTAGTTGATTGCTCCCCCATACACGCTATGGGTGAGCCGCTCTTGAGTATATCTTCACAAGTCCATTGCCACCACAATGGACAGCAAGCATCAAGCATGATATATTCGTGTTGATCCACTTGAACTTGCACACCGCAATCTTGATGACGATCACCACTTGACGTCATCATTCATGGGTTTTATGAGATCTTCCTTTTGACGCAAGCCCATGGAAGCACACCTAACCCCCACATAGAACTCTCACAAAGACCATGGGTTAGTACACAAACACGTAATGGACAATGCTTACCATACCATGGGATCACTTGATCCCTCTCGGTACATCTTGTACGCTTTGTGTGTTGATCATCTTGATTTACTCTTTGTCTGAGATCTTGATCAACCTTGTGTCTCTATGACCATTCTTTGGATAATACCTTGAATACCATTTTGGCATCATATAAACTCCTTGACCCCAACAGATGGACTTCAAGAAGTGCCTATGGACAGATCTTATAAATATAACTTAAGGCAACCATTAGTCCGTAGGAATTGTCATCCATTACCAAAACCCCATATGGAGATATATGCTCTAACAATCTCCCCATTTTGGTAATTGATGACAACCACTTCAAGAGAGTTTATATAAGGAAATAAGCATAACCAAGCGCACACATACAAAGCAATAATGCATGCATGCAAGATGTAAATGCTTACGCAATAAAAGCAAAACCCTCTAAACATATCCAAAGTAAACTCTCTAAACTTCTCCCCCATTGGTATCTATTGCCAAAATGGACGAAAAGTTTAGAAAGCCAATATAGTAGGCGGTCCTCCAAAAAGTGTGTACTTCTCAGCAAATGAGTGCAAAGAAATACATAAATACAATTAAGTAGTTGGAGGAAAACAAACTATGTTGAGGACCCAAAGATTGCAAAAAAAAGGATCATATGCCACAAAGACATACTATAAAATAGAGGCAAGCAATCAAAAGATACCAAATGGAACAAACAATCATATGGTCCTTCGAACCACATGAATAAAAGATATTATGATAAAGGCAACAGAGTGTTTTATCAAAACTAGAGAAGCTCGCCATGATTTGTGCAGTAATACGAGATTTTTGTATTTGATACAAGTGCACAAAATAGGATCGTTGCTCCCCAAAAATTAATAAAAACACACAACGAGTGCAAGAAGATAGATGAGACAATAAGCATATGACTTGCACAAAACAAATGGTTGAGCAACATGTGAAAGAAGCAACTTAAGAATAGGCTCAACCAAAATAATGTGTGTGAGTCATGGCAAAGCACTTGAGAAGACTAAGATAAGGATGAGCATTACTCATCAACATAGTCTTGATAAAATGAGACACAAAGTGCAAGACATATCATTCCCACACATACATACTAGAAAATGGGTTCACAAGCTTACTAATAAACAGAATAAGAACCAACGCTTGTGACAACCCATGGTGAACATAGGAAATAAGAACCTTGTCAAGAAGAGGGATACCAATCGAAATGGCAAAACCCTCATCAAGACAAGCATGAGGAAAAATAATCTTCACGGCCAAAGAGTGCATCAAGATGTAGGAAAATAAGATACGCACTCAAGACAAATCCTTTCACGAAGCCACCAAAAACTGGAAAAGGAGATGCAACGGTGGACGTAAAAGAAAAGAGGATATTAATTAGAGGTGTAACTTCTCTCATGTGTAAAATATTCTAAGTAGAAGACAATCATGATGATATATATCCAAAAAGAAGGATGTACACACGAAATGGTTACAAGAAGGAACAAACTAGATATCCAAAGGAAGTCATAAATATATCAATAAGATCTTTGCTTGGAAGAGGCCTAATACTTTCTTATTATACAATATGAACTTCCAACATACGAACATCAAAGACATCCCAACTAGTAATAAGACATCATCGTTCAGATGCTTTGAGAAAGGAAACAAGTACTACAAGAACGAATCAAGAGATTCATGCCATGATGCAACCTGGAAAAGAAAAGACCGGTTTGTGCCTTTGCAAGAAAAGAATGCATGAAGTAGATACTTGTTACCGAGACAACATTGGATTGATGTAGTAGATAGTTGTTCATTGATCATCCTAACTTGGCTCCAATAATCACATGGTCTCAACACCTTCCTTATAGGTGACCGAGCATCCAATGCATCTCCAATTGTTCCTGGAACAACAAAGACAAACAAAATGGTGCCGAAGCTCATTGGGACGAAAGAGTTAGAAAACCAACAATACATTGGACAAGCTCCACATACATATGTGCACATAGATATGAATTTGAATTTCATGCACACTTTAGCCAATTTATCACAAGGTGGAGTTTCCCCTATATATTGGGTCAAAGAAAGAAAGAAAGCAAAAGAAGTTGTATATAGTACATATGCATGCTCAAGGCTTTCAAGAATCAACTCAACACAAAGTTGATAATACACAAAAAGACAAGGTATCAAGTGATAATAAGATACCAAACGAAAAACTATCACTTGAAGGATATCAATGAAAAGATACCTCAAGGAATGAGATATCCATTGACACATGCCAAATAAAAGGAAAAAAGATACCAATTGAAGGAAAACAAACACGAGGTATCTAGTTTCCAAAAGAGAGCTGGGTTCCAACAAACCAAACCCTCGACAAATTTTCATGATGGCACAAAGCATCATAAAGAGAAAAACTTGCCTCCCATCAACACACACTTGATGGGGATCAAAGGATTTTATGATGGGCGAGTAAAGAGAGTGTTCTAAAGAAAATAGGATAGCTCCCCCAAGAGATGTGCATTATATAGAATTTGCATTTAAATACAAAATGCACAAGATGGGATCATCACTTTCTCTCTATATATAAAAACACTAGACATGTTATAATAGATCCACAAGAGGCAAGGAAGACAAACAAAACACAAAATCCAATGTAAAGACGATTAGCAATTCCTACCACATGATGGAATACCAATTGTCAAGGACAAGAAGTATTTTGGAAATAATACTCATTGGTAGATCGCAAATATATCCAACATCATCTTTACCCATAAAACACAAGCAAATGACACTTGTAGAGCTAACATGCCACCTAGGAACAAGATAATTTACAATATCAACACTAAGTGGCAATACCTCAAATGTACACATTTTCTAGGCTTGCAATATGCACGTAGCATATTACTCCCCCATAATGTGATAACCCAAAAATATTAACAAGTAGAAAATTAAAACCAGCAAGAGATAATTAATGGACCATATGGAAGTTGAATTTCTCATGAGTAAGGCATACCACATAGAAACAAGATAATCTTGAAATATCAATACTAAGTGGTATTCCTCATGTATACACATTTATAGGATTGTGAGGTGTGCAAAGCACATCACTCCCCCACAATGGGATAATCCATTAATCTCTCACAAGAGCCAACAAAGATACAAACAAGATGCAAAAAGGCTCAATACAAGACTCACATGTACATGATATGCAAACCAACATACACATACTCGATTACTCAAGATAAGAAAGTTGGAAGCACAACATATACAAACACAAGCAAGGTACAAAACCACAACATGCAAAGGGACGAGCAACTAACAATGTAAACAGTTTAAGTACAAGTTACCGTAAGGAGGCACATTGGATATAAGATAGAAACTCGATAATCCAAATGACTTGGCTTGAGAAAATATGAATGATGAAGACCCCTTAATTCTTCATTATGTATCCAAGTCTATAATGTCCTCCACAAACACCTATTGATCAAGTTTGAGCTTGTTGGTCCCCAACCACGTTGGTCCTAAGAGGTTAGTCACAATAGGCTTGGCAACCCAAATGGTACTTTTATTGACACCACTTTGAGTACCAACAAACTTGGCAAACACATTGCCAACCTTATCCTTCCCAAGTGAATAGATATCATTAATAATGATTGGGTTGAATAAATTACCTCTCATGCAAGAAGAAGCAAAGTGACCCTTCTCACGACATAAGTAGCAACATCTACCCTTTAATTTCTTCCCTATTGATTTCTCAACATGAGGAGTGTTGGCTTGGGTCTTCTTGGGAAGGGGCCTTTCTTCAACTTGTAGCTGAGTATGTGAGTGCACTTGTGGCCTCTTCCCTTGTTGCTTGTGACTTTGGGGCTTCTTCTTTAGTGGGCAAGATCTAACATGGTGCCCTTCAATTTTGCACTTGAAGCAAATAATCTTGGCCGAATTCTTGACTTGTTCTTGGCCCGTCTTCTTGAAGCTTTTGGACTTATTCTTCTTGTTGGAGTTGAATCCAAGTCCATATTTGTCATTTGGGGATTTTTGCCCACACAATACAATGTTGAGTGTGGACATTCCCTCATGACTCTTTTCCAAGTCTTTCTTCAAGGAAGTGACTTGGGCCTTGAGCTCTTTGATTTCCTCTACATGGTTAGTATCAACACAAGTACTAGAGGAAGTATAAGCTTCATTGTTAGAGCAACAAGGCATGGAAAGTAATTCATCACAACATGTAGCAACATTGTGAGTAGATGAATTACGAGGACTAGCACATGGCAATATAGCTTTTTGACTAGAAGTAGTGTTAATGTCCACATGAGGCTCACTCGATGTTACCTTGGTAGTAATAGCCTCATGAGCTAATTTTTAGCACATTATGGGATACTAGAAGATCATCATGAGAGCTTGTGAGCATTACATGACTTTCTTCAAATTTCCCATAATTGCTAGATAGCAACTCGAGTTGAGCCCTTAGCTCAACATTCTCCTTTCAAATAGATGCTTCACAAGAAGTAGAATTAGTAGCACAAGCATCATTATTAACAATAAGAGGAGAAGGCAACTTGGCAAGCTCTTTAGCATATGAAGCTTTAAGTTGAGCATGAGACTCGGTGAGTTCGATGAGCGAACTCTTAATAGCCCTTGACCCATTTTCGAGGTGCTCATAGTCCTCAACGAGTTTAGCATGTGCAACTTCAAGCTTATCGTTTTTAGTTCTAAAATCATTAGCCACCTCGAGAGCTCTATCATGGGATTCCTTTAATCTAGATAATTCTATAGCAAAGGTTTCCTCAAGAGATTCCTTGGTGGTTTGTTCATTTTCAAGAGCTTGAGATAGCTCCGCGATCTCGTTAGCGTATTCACGATCATGACCTTCCATTGTCTCAATGGTGGCCTCATGCTCCTCGAGATGAGCTTCCAACTCCTCAATGTATTTCTTGCCCTCAGTGGCAATAGACATGATTTCCAAGAAGTTGGAACAAGCAAGTATATTCTTATAAAGAGATTTAAAAATCATTTCACCCTTAATTTTTAAGGATGCAATATTATCACTCTCTTCGTCATTATTCTCATCCCCATTATCATCAACATCATCATCATGAGATATATTGGGATTCAAAGTAGGAGATACCTTTGAAGCCTTAGCCATAAGGCAAAAGTGAGTCACAATAGATGATGATGTAGGATCCCTTGAAGCATCATTCAAGGCCACATATTCTTCCATGGAGTGATGAATTTCCTCTACATTTTTAGCACAACAACTCGAGGAAATATATACATTTTTATCATGGAAACAAGATATAGGAAGCATATCATCATGAGATTTAGTCAAGCAGTTTTTACATGATATGCAAGGACTATCAACACAAGCATGTAAAACATTTAGAGTGCTCGAAGTGTTAATGCCCAAAGATGAAGCATTGCAATAATATAGTGATGAAGGATCATCAACAATAAAACCACTATCATCGTTGCAATGATCACCACTACTCACCATATCATTACCTTGTGGCAATCCACATGTAGGTGAAGTAGATGAAGTTGAGAAGACCACACGACCGGAGGTGGAGGGAGAACAATCATTCCCACAAATCTTGGACATACCATATTTATCTTGAAGCTTTGTCCACAACTCATGAGTACCCCGGAATGGCATGAGTTGAAATATAACTACATTACTCAAAGCATCAAAAAGCACATTAGAAGCTTGAGCATTGAGATAAGAGTTTTTCTCATCCTCTAAAGATATATTTTGAGAATCCTTTGGAGGAGAAAAACCCATATCTACAATTCGCTCTAAATTTGGTTCCAAGACCCGAAAGTGATTAAGCATGCGAATTACCCAAACATCAAAATTCGTGCCATTGAAACTAAGAGTGTCAGTGAATCCTAACCCCCTAGTCGACATCCTTACTCTCTAGGTGGTTAAACCTAATAAAGAGAGACCTAGCTCTGATATCAATTGAAAGGACGTGGATGTCGCCTAGAGGGGGGGTGAATTGGCGCTTTAAAATAATTACGCTTTAAAATAATTGCTCCCCCATACACGCTATGGGTGAGCCGCTCTTGAGTATATCTTCACAAGTCCATTGCCACCACAATGGACAGCAAGCATCAAGCATGATATATTCGTGTTGATCCACTTGAACTTGCACACCGCAATCTTGATGACGATCACCACTTGACGTCATCCTTCATGGGTTTTATGAGATCTTCCTTTTGACGCAAGCCCATGGAAGCACACCTAACCCCCACATAGAACTCTCACAAAGACCATGGGTTAGTACACAAACACGTAATGGACAATGCTTACCATACCATGGGATCACTTGATCCCTCTCGGTACATCTTGTACGCTTTGTGTGTTGATCATCTTGATTTACTCTTTGTCTGAGATCTTGATCAACCTTGTGTCTCTATGACCATTCTTTGGATAATAACTTGAATACCATCTTGGTCATCATATAAACTCCTTGAACCCAACAGATGGACTTCAAGAAGTGCCTATGGACAGATCCTATAAATATAACTTAAGGCAACCATTAGTCCATAGGAATTGTCATCCATTACCAAAACCACATATGGAGATATATGCTCTAACAGAGATCATGGCCATAAGGATAGCAAGCATCACGTCCATGAAGAGAGGATATTTCACTCGATTCAATGGGATCATAACTCTCTTACGAAGAAGCAAACATTCTCTCAATAAACTATTTAAAACGAACATTAGGATCATAGTTTTCATAGCAATATTGAAGTACGGAAAAATTTCAGGTTTTGTTGAGGGCAGCATCTTACTTTTCAATCAAATAAGCAACTTCATAAGCACCCTTAAAAGCAAAAATATCTTCAATTTGTTCGATATCATAGTAACTATAAATACCCTTGGCATAAGACGATAGGATTTCATTATCATCAAACTCACATATATAGGTAGGGAGGGTGTTTTTAGGGTTCTCAGAGCAACACGTTAAATCATAAATTTCACATAGATTCCAAGCATAGCGTAGCAAACAATATATTTGATGCCATAAGAGTTCCCCCTTTTGAGATAACCGGTAATGCACAAAATGAGCATGCATGCTCATCTAATGTTTTCCCCTCAACTAAACTACTTGGGGTTTTCCTATAGGATCGATTGGAGAATCTAATAACTGAACGACCAGAGTTGGCACAAAATTTACTTGGAAGAGTCGCATGGGAAGGTGACGCCCTACAGGAAGTATTAGGGAAAGAAAAGATTGGACAAGTGCATGGCATGGGTTTGCTTCCAACACCAAAAGAAGTCTACGACCGGACACCACGATATCTAAGGAACATCAATATGACTACAACTGATGGGTCACCATATGAAGTTGAACATGATCCTTGGGAGGAAATAGCAAAGATGAAGGAACAAATAAAAAGGCAAGACCAAATTATTGAACATATGAATGACAAAGAAGGTTGTGTGAATAATGTACTATAAGAGGTAAAGGACTTCTATCCCACCTATTGTATGCATTTCTATCAATATTGTGCTCAGATTTGTTTGTTCTGCAGGAAAACCTCCAATCAAATGATAATGGTATTTCTCAATTACCAATACTACAAGGTAAAACAAAGGTAATGTTAATACATGTATACATATATATCATAGCGTGTCACTTGAAACCTTCATATTAATATTTTAGTTTGTAGATAATCCAATGTGATGGACCTGTTGAGGCACACTCGTCTATGCAACATGACATTTCTAAGGATAATAGTTTATCACGTTCGCACGAAAAGGTTATGCCTATAGTTATTCTTACTCATGTCACCAACATAGAATATGAAATAGCTACTTGCTTACCGTTGTTGTGTCATGGAACTAGGCTCGCGAGCATGATGTCAACCAATTAAAAATTCAACAAAATTCATCATGGCCACAAGACCTCATTATTGATTCTGTGTGAGAGGTAATTTTTATGTGTTTTTCAGTTTTGAAGTTGCAACTTTCTATAGCTTCAACATATGAATGTCATTCCATCAATATTATTGTCTATTGGTAGGTGAGGAAAACTAGGGATCTGGCGCATGAATCTTTCTCAAGACCGAAACAACAGGTCACTACAACTGAACACCCACACCCAACTCGCGTAAAAAGGCGTACTTCTTCCATCATGGTAAAGATCCGGCCATGATTTACCGCATCCAAATTCCCAACCTAAACCACATTAACATGCCCCCTTGAAAAATGGATTTTGTTACAAAATTTGCTCAATCTGCTATATGCAAGTAATGGATAAATGTAACCAAGCATGAGCAGGTGAGCTGACCTTGGGCATTAGACTTTGACGTCGAGTCCAGTTTATTTAGATTTTTGGGCACCTATACTGGGCTGACATTAAAAAGAGACCATATTTTTCATGCAAATTATATTACCATTGTCGTTCAATGCTAATATTGATCATAATATAGGTTGATTCCAAAGTAGTTTTAAAGACTTCAACATATCCCAACAAACAGAATGTTGCGTATGGTACTATTCAGAGTACTAATCCAAGAACTAAGGATCGTGGTATTGAGTCAGGTGCTGAATTTTCCCTTGTGCGCATAGATAAACCTATTCTGGATAGTGAGGAGTTGGTAGGGAAGTTTTTGACTGCAAGACAATTGGCGAGGCTTTCTCTTCGGGATACTTAATTGCCTAGCCTTCAACTTTTGTAAGTTAAAATCTTCTCGTCCACATTGTGAAAACATATTTGTGTACATTTAATCACATATATCTAACGTGCAATTTTCTTTTACAGATTCGAGAGAAGGATAATTGAGTTGGAGCTGAATTCTTGGATCAAGAAGCAAATCCAATTTGAAGATTTTAGCTACCAATAGTAATAGTTTTACGTTGATAGATTGAAAAGTGTAATATCATCTACACGATCTTTTTCTTTCGTCGAATTGATGCAAGTGCTATGCTGTAATATTCTCCATAGTTCTGTTTTCTATGCTCAAAAGGATATGGATGATATCTTTATCGTAACGCATATGTATCACACACTTGTACATTCGCAATAAATATCTTCATATTTTGAATTTATATATGTGTTGTGCTTCAAATTTTATATTATTTTGATACTGCCAAATAATAATAAAATGATTAACTATTTTTGTAATTAAATTTAATTTATTTTAAAAAATATTCCATAAAATGGGTACTGAATTATATGGTTAATAATAAAAACAAATACATTATATATGTTACCATTTTGATATAGTAGTGTCATCGATGGTGTTAATATAGTTATAAAATTTGTTACTAGAGTAGTTGATAACTGTAAATTTTAGTTTTTTGATATTTGTATATTATGTTACCGGTTGTGTTTTGATGCTAAAAAATGTGTTATAATTTGTGTTACTATAGTTACAAAAACACGTTACAATCAATATTCCACGTCTATGAAAACATATAGTTACAAAAACATGTTACAATCAATATTCCACGTCTATGAAAACATGTTACCATGGTGTTACTATAATTACAAAAATGTGTTACCAGTGTGTTTGGTAACACACAATACACATGTTACTAGAATGTAACTGTAACACGTTTTTAAATATGTGGTAACAATTACTATGTGTGACAGTTGACACCACTTAGTAACACGGTCTAACGGAACACATTTCAAACTGTGTTACTATATGGCCTGGTAGGACACTTTTGGACATGTAGTAACACAAGGTGGTGTTACCAAAGCTCTATTCTATTGTAGTGCAAATGGACCAAAGATGATCCAAGTAGAAAACCTTATGTAGATCCATAAGTCTTTACCTTCTATTTTTGTGTGATAACATGATTATTACAAGCAAACAAGCAAACTAGCAAAGATAAATATTTTTTATTTTTTATTTTTATAAAGCAATCTAAATATAACATCAAATAAAAAGAAGAACAAGTGACTGATAATTTGTGCGATGTTACTTGATAGTAGGTTGGTGATACTCCCCGGCAACTGCGTCAGAAATCCTTCCTGATGCTTGTGATTTGTGTTGGGTTTTCCGTAAGAGGAACGGATAATGCAGAACAATATAGGTAAATATTTCGCTCGGTAGAGAATCATGGTTTATCGAACCAATAGGAGTATCATCCAGTCTCCGTCTTCAGCGACTAAACACAAAAGAAACAAACACTTGCACCAAACGCGGGAAGAGGTTTGTCAATCCCCTTGGAATCGTTATTTGCAAGAAAGTAAAGTGTGTAGATAAAAGTTGCAAAGTGAAAGGTAAATAAAAAGTAAATTAAGATAACGAGGTATTATAGACTTTGTAAACTTATAAGTGAATAGACCCGGAGCCGTAGTTTTCCCTAATGGCATCTTTCATGTAGTAGGCATACGGTGGGTAAAGAAATTACTGTTGGACAATTGATAGAAAAGGCAGATGGACTCACGGTGGAACAGAGACTTGCGGAGCGGAAAAAGTGTTTCGGGCGGCTTACTAGGATTTCAGGGAATTTGAGAATTTATAGGACGAAGAGATACACGAGGAGATGCCCGAGGGGCCCAACACACAACAGGGCACGACCACCCCCTTTGGCGCGCCCTGATGTGTGTTGCCTCCCTCGTGCAGCGTCTGGTCTCCTCCCGATGCTTCCATGTCTTATTTTTGTTCAGAAAAAATCATAAAAAAAATCGGGGCAATTGGACCTCGTTTGGTACTGTAAACGTGAAAAGCCAAAAACATGCAGAAAACAACAACTCGCACTGGGTCCTGGGTCAATAGGTCATTGCTCAAAAATATTATTAATTGGGTATATAAACCCTGAAAAAGCATCCTAAAATGATAATATTATATCATGAAGAAAATCAAAAAATATAGATACGTTGAAGATGTATCAGTATGCCTCCCTCTATAAAAAAGTTCGAAAAAGCCTTCGCGCTCCTATGCAATGTGGCTATTAGACAAGCACCTTCGTTTCTTGACCTCTTTGCTTTTGATTTTGGAAGGGCTTCGTTTCGGATACTTGCTTTCTTAGTTAGGAGCTCATTTTCGCTTACTTCTTCCTTAGTGTAGTCTCGGTAAATACTTTAAGAAAAATTTCCTTAGCCTAGTCTATATCCACACGTGACGTGACTCCGTACTAAAGCATTTCCCTTTGTAGACAGATGAGTTTTTCTGTAACCTTACTTTTCTCCTTTTCTAAACTGTTTTTTCAGTTCCTTAGTATTACTTAGAACAAACCAACTGTGTAATTTCATAACCTTTTACTTAGAACAAACCAACTGTGTAATTTCATAACCTTAGCCGAGCCCAGGCTAGGTGTGCTTCGTTACCTTAACATACTTTTTTCATACTTTTTCCCATCGGGTCTAATGGGCTTTCTTTCCTTCGCCTATATGCAGTGTCTTACACATGGGAGAGGAAGAGGCAGTCATTCGATCATGGTGATATTACCCTTACACACAATCACACCATCCACACCAACACCAGAACACTTTAATGGTGACGATTTGGACGGTGATGATGAATTTATTCACCCCAAAGTGTCGATCTGCCTTGGCAACTGTAATCTTGCATGACTGCTTTTGCACAAACTTGGAGTAAGCATCCTCTGTCGCCTGCCTACTCTTAAACCCTCGGTGACCAGTGTCCTTGAAAGTTGACACTTGTTCATTGCATGCTTCCCATGAACTGTAATCCCCTAGTACTTTCCGGTGGAACACCACATACCTCTTCTCCTAGCATTGCAGAGGAGGAACAATTGAAGCAACAAGCAATCAAAAGCACCAAGCAATGGAAGCGATGGAGCAGAAGAGCAATAGTAAGTATGCATGATCATACGACATAGCAAGTTAAACCTAACACTACTATGATGTTATCCTACCACCACATGTGAAAAAGGATGTAATCCTACCATCGCTAATTCGTCATTGGCGTGAGGGGTTAGTACATACCACCTCACCAAAATATAATGACCATCAAATAGTGTTGTGATGCATCTGGTAGTAGTTATGGATTGGTGTGCTGAGAAACCTCGCGTCTTTGGAGTGGTCCTAAGAAAGAAACACAACATTGTTAGTTGAGAGATGGCAAGGGTTGGTGGGCTTAAAACAAAGGGAACATGAGCTAACCATGACATGGCCGTTGTAGTGCTTTACCTCCAGAACGACCGAGCAAGTGGTATGATCCCATGAGGCACCGCTAAGGTCTCTGAGCATGGACACTTTGATCCATCTACCTCTCCACTTTTTGAGGTGGTTGTAGAGTTATGTAGAGTTCACCTCCTGGCGACAGAACTCAAACACCCGCTTCGGAACGCTGTTCAAGTGCACCTCCTTAAAGCCCTTGTCAGCCATAACCCCATTAGACACATCTTGTTAAGCTTCAAAGTGTACATGAATGGATGCCACTTCATGCTACCCCCTACCATCCTTCTTTGCCTTTGCGGCTGTCGTTTGTGCAGTGACATGAGCAGCAACATTGGGCTCATGTGACTAGAGCTCGACTCTCTACATTCGCCTGCCCTCCCACCACTAACATGTTCCCCTTTTCGGACGGGCACACCGCCTTCTCCTCCTCTCCTGCTCTGTCGGTGACATCCATGGTTTGCTCCTCCCCCGTCTCCTCCAACACCGCCCTCTGCTGCTGCTGGCCTGCTGCTATTTCTCCTTGGTGGAACCTTCATCTCCAGTGGAGCCTGGCCTAGCCTATCCGGTCAGGCACACGACAACATGGATGCTTGAGAAATCTCCTCGGGCGTCGGGGAGGCTTTGTGCATGCCGTTGCCTCGTTCCTCCTCATCCTTCTCGGAAACCGTCTACTCTTCATTGTATGACCTCGCTTCCCATGCCCTTTTTTTCATCGCTCGTTGGCCACTACGCCCCTCTCTCTCCTTCGGGGTAGCGGGAGGATGAGTCGTGTTGGTTTGTGATCTGTTGTCTCTTCTCTCTCATCTCATGGCATGGACGTGGCCGTGTGGGTTGGGTAGGGGTTCTCTCTCCCACCCCACTATTTGTTTAGTAGGCAGGTGGCAACTGACGCTCTTTTTATTCCCATTTTCTTGCCAAATATATCCATTTTCCTTTAGCATCGACTTTTCTTTTCTTTTTGTGACGGCTACTGCTTTTCTTTTCTTCTTTCCTTCTTTGAGGCAAACTTAAAAGTGGATATATCTATTTTCTTTTACTCCTAAATACTGGATGGCTGAGAGCATCCATAGCTGGACTTAGCAAATCCGCCCCTAAACGCTCGTGAGTGATTGGGCGGTCCGTTATGAGCCCCTATTTGTCCGTCAATACAACCACACTTTTCATTTTCTTCCTCATATGCCCGATCATTTGCACGCGATTGATGAAGATGAAGATACAGAAAGAAAAAATAAATAAAGATAGAGAAAAGGTGATCCAGAGCGGAGCCGCGTCCGACGTGACGGATTGACCGAGTGCGTTTGCGAGGCTTTACATTCTTCCTACATTTGTCTGTCATATGAGGGTTCGTCAACAGGCTAGACGCAGAGGGACCATATATGAGTGATTGGGTTGCGGCACTTTTTTCTTTTTTTCTTGTCGGGACACTTACCGGACATCTCAGCGGACGTTTGAGGAGGATTTTAGGATGCCGGTCGTAGATGCTGTGATTTTTATCCGCACAGGTAAATGATGAAGTACGTACTACTTTTCTTGAGATGTAAAATGAAATGTATAGAAAAGATAAGTACGCGGATACTCGTTGTGCCAACGGCTTTAATTTTGTTCACATCATAGATAAAAAGGTACTGACGGAATAACTTTCATTTGCTATCAACTTTTAGCTTTGCTTTGCGCGTGTGTATTGCAGGGCAACACTTGTACTAGCAACAGTATGTATCGCTGGCAAATAGTGGCACGTGATTAGGATTATCATTTGGCAAAGGCGAAAAAGCCCGCCCTTTTGATTTGGTCATCTGTGAGACTGTGACTGTATCAAGTTGTGACCTCCATTATTACTGCCTCCTCTCACTTTCACCCTTTTCTTTTCCCCTTTGATGAGGCAGTAGTTATTGTTTCCTAGAGTGAGGACTTGGCCAGCTCATTGATTACTATAGTAGGAGTATGCTGCTAGCGAGACACGTTCTACTACTTCAACAAACCCCGCTCCTTCTCATTTTCGTACATACCCCATGGTATGTTTGTTTTCTCGAAGGAGATTGTGGATCGAGTTCTGCCTCATTTGGCAGCCAAGAATAATAGTTCTTCGGTCTCGGTGCATTAGGCATCTTAGAAGATACACTACAATCTAAGGGCAACTCCAACGGACGGTGATTTTGTCTGTTTTTTGTCCGTTTAGTTCGGTCAGGCACACACGAACGTCCGCTTTCGCAAATGGATCGGCGTATGCGTCCAACGTTGGCCGCATCCATTTTTACCGACGTGCGAAAAAAATATAAGTGAATAATTAAACATTAAAAGCAGGCCACGAAGGCCAGCGAGAGTCCACGCGTCCGCATTACGTCAATTAAACATAAAAAACCTAAAACTACGAGGGCAGCCCTAGGCGTCATCATCGGGGCCGATGAGGTCGACCAGCGTAGGCGCAGGGGCGGTCCAGGGGAACGCCGTGTTCCAGAGCGCAGCTGCGTGCGCCTCCGTCGTTTGCCCCGCCGGCGTGGGCTGTGCTGGTGGCAGTGGCAGCGCAGCAGCACGAGCACTCTCCTCCTCCGCCTCCCGTCGTTCCTCTTCCACCTCCTTCTCCACCTCCATGAGCCGAAGGCCTTCGGCGCGCTCCGCCAGCAGGTGCTGCGACCTCCAGTGCTCGAGGTAGGCTTGCCCTACTACGGTGTCGCGCCCAGCCAGATGGGCTTGGGCTTCAACGGAGGTGGCACGACGCAGTCGTAGGCGCCGACAGCGCGATGGCCTGCGCAAGCTGCTGCTGGTACGCCGCTTCCTCATCGGGCCTACGCCGCGCTTCCTCCTCGTTGTCGCGGAGGACAGCTGCGAGCACCGCCTGGTAGGCGGCCTCAGCCTTCTGGTCCTCGTCGCTGACTACAGGTGGGGGCGGCGGAGGTCCTCCTGGCTGCACTTCGCGCACGCCACGATGGCGATGCGCCTCGTGCTCCACCGCGAACCACACCTCCTAGTTAGAGGAGTCGGCTGCGTACGCAGGGTCTCGCCGCTGCTCCGTCGTCAGCAGACGCCGACGGCGGCTCACCTCCTCCGCATGCACCCGCGCTGCCCGTGGCACGGCCGGCACCGGAATCATCTTCGGATCCAGATGCCAGCCATGCGGCAATGTGACATAGGGGTAAGGGAGAGGCACGCGGTACTCCTAGTGCCATAGCGCTTGGTGCACCGGGACGCTCACGCACTGGCGAGGCCGGTGGGAAGACGGTGGCAGGGAGATGGCGCGGGGGTAGAGCGGGGCCTTGCCCTTGTTTGGGAAGCCGCCGGCCATGGTGTGCTAGGGTTTTGGTCGTCAAGGAGGTGGCTGGATGTGGACGGGCGAGGTTCTGGAAGCAGATGACGGAACCCACAAAACGCTCAGATTAAAAAAGGCCGGCCGTGGTCACTGACGCGTGGGCCCGAGAATGGCGATCGTCATAAATAATGTTGACCGCGGTGGTTGGGGGCGTACACCGAGGGGACGTGAGCGTCCGCTTCGTGTCCGCACCGACACATTTCAGTCCCAAATTTGGGCTGGAAATGGTCGACGCGGACGCGAAGCGGACGCGTTTTGGAATGAATCAACGCGTTGGGCCATCATTTTTGTCCACGCCGATCCATACGGACGGCTGCAGACGAAATGGGTCGCCCCATTGGAGTTTCTCTAAGCACGCAGAGATTGGATAGGAGAAGAAATTCGATTGCAGAGGAAGCCAATCATACTATTCATTTCTCAACTAAAAATGTGTTATTAATTAGAGCAAGTACAATAAAGATGAGTCAGCTGGCTATAAAAAATAAGTAGTATATTTTTGCTTAGTTGAAAGAAAGAGAAGAGAAAAGAAGAGAAAGAGAAGGTAAACAGGCTCTTAGATAAGGCCCTTTCGAGTGCTCTATGGTGGACAGATGCTAAGCATGTCACATAAGCAAAAAAATGACATGGCATAGCAATTAAGGAGGAAAGAGAACACTTTGGTGACCCCATGAAGAACCAATGCCATACACGTGAACCTAGGCAAACCATTTAAATGAAAGAAGATGACCAATGCATGAGAGAGTTTAGGTGCTAAATCATTAAATAGAGTGAGCTTAGCAACAACAAGTTAAGCACCTACGCATTGGAAAGTTGAGTTGCTAAGCTATTTAATGCTCTTAGCACCACATCTTAGTACCTTGCATTGGAAGCAGCCTAAGAGCTAGCTCTAACACGTTCTCCTAGGCACTTTGTGAGAATGAAGGATGGACCATACAATAAAAAATTAGTACAATTTTCTAATCAACTATTGTACATGTTGGCTATAAGATGGGCTATAGATGACATGGTAATGACTTATAGCGAATAGCTGGCTATACTTGCTGTTAGGAGACCTCTTCAAATTCAAAAAGCATGCCACATAAATACTCCCTTCATCACAGTTTATAAGGCGTGCACGTGTATCTAGGTCGTCAATTTGACTTATATAAAATATATTGTTTAACATAAAAATTATATCATTAAAAAATAGAACATCTAAAGTTTCTAATGATATATTTTTTGTAATATATGTCTCTTATTAAGTTGGTCAAATTGACGACCTAGATACACGTGCAGGCCTTATAAACTGAAACGTAGGGAGTAATAAAAGTGGTATAATTAATATGCATACAACTAATGCTACTCCCTCCATCTCGGTGTACAAGTCATCTTAGGTTGTGCACCGTGACCAAGACGGATAGGAAAACGAGGGAAATCAATGCTAATTTGCTAATTAATACCATTACATGCAATGAATTGACCAATGCATGTTGTGCTAGTTAGTCTCAAGTCATTAAAAACACACATGTCCCACGTCTCTTATTGGTTGATTCCTTTATTCATGTCAAAAAACAAGAAACGAGGTGAAAGTTAATGCATCGTGCCTAAGTGTTTTGGGATTATTTGGTTTTCGTAAGATGACTTATTCACCGAGACGGAGGGAGTACTCCCTCCTTTTCGGTTTATATGGCTCATCTCAAAATTTTCAGATTTCCATTATATTAGGCTCATTTTGAGTCTAAGTGAGTTAAAGTGCTTTGAGTCTCACGCCATATTTAATTTATAGAGTTTAGAAAAAGGAGATGAGTGGCTATGCATGCATCATGCAAGTCCAATGAAAGCAAGGATGCTACATTTATTGCTTTGGAAATTGAATATGTGAGAAATATTTCATTTGCTAGTTTAAATTAGTGTCATCCATTCACAATTCACCTTGGTTGATGAGATTTCAGATTTGAGCCCTATAAACCGGAAAGGAGGGAGTACTCTAATATGTCTTAGCGTTTTGAGATTATTTCATTTTCTTAAGATGACTAATGCACCGAGACGGAAGGAGTAACTCTTTTGCTACCAGTTTGTTAGGACAAGTGCACCAAACTTATCTGCCAGTTGCCATTACTCCATCTGGTGTTTAGGTCAGCGTAAACTAAAAAGGAGTTTGGGCAAGATCTTGGAAGGCTCTCCTTCGGAATAATGCCCAGAATTATGAAAGGAACTAGTTGATGCCCCGCGCGTTGCTGCGGAAATTTGTTGCAGATTATCAGAGTAACATGGAAATCTCAAAGAAGAAAATAATTTGAATTAATAAAATGATAGATAGATTTCATACATAGGCAATGTCTGAAATTTTTATTGTCGGTACAAATATGTAACATGTGATAAAAATCTATATCAGTCAAAGCATGAATAGTAACAACTATAGTAGTTTGTAGCACGAACCATATTATTACAGGGTCTGTTAGATATTGTTTGTAGGTTTGCCTTCTTCAGTTAGTGTGACATGGATATATGACATCCCATTCTTTTCATATTCAACAATGTATCCAACAGATAAGAATGGGTTTGTGTTGTGTTGAGGCTTGGACTCGCGTTTGCAAGTTATAAATATTGGGTCTTCTGTGCTTGTCATATTTACAATTGCACCCATGTATTTCTTCTAAGCTTCTCTTATTGAACCAACGGTAGAACATGGAAAATTATTGTTTGCAGAATTAGGTGGTATCCTGGAGAAGATATGTGGATGTTGTCAATAAGGGTAAGAAAGATATGTGTGTGTTGTCAATAAGGGAAAGAAATAAAATGAAAATATAGAGCAGACTAATTTCAGTAGGAGTACCTGTTGTCTCGGTTGTCCATTTGAACTGGTTTGTCCACCCGTAGTTGAAAAGATAAGCAGTAAGATCAAAATGCGATAGGATGATGTTATATAGATGTGTGTTTTATAGTGGTAAGTTGGATTGCTGCTTACCAATTGAGGCTAAATAAAATGCATTTTACTTGCTGCTTATGGAATGAGGCTAAATAAAATGCACACTTATTTTGCTGCAAGCTGAATTGGAATATCTACTGAGTAGTCTCTTCAAGCCAAAATAAACTTCTATAATAAAACTACCACATATATTATATCAAGCGGTGTTATCTATAGATTAACAATTGGAATATCTGTTGCGTAGTCTCTTCAAGCCAAAATAAACTTCTATATTAAAATTGCCGCATATCTTATATCGAGCGATGATTAACAATTGGAATATCGGCTGAGTAATGTCTTTAACAGCATGCAAGGGAAAAAAATATGTATTTTACAGAGCATACTATTCAACAACATGCAAGGGGCAAAGTCAGTTTTCTAGAGAATAAGTGATTTGCTAATCTGGGGTTTCACAACTTGAGGAAAGTACATATCAAATTCCAAGATACTCTACAACAGCATGCAAAAATAAATTAACCTCACCTTGGTCTCTTTCCCTTCAGTTCATCTAGTAGGCAGAGCTACTATTCTCTGTTCCCATTTTGAACAAACTGCATATGTCAGATTTGAGAGATTACGCTCTAGCTAGCTTGTTAGATTATACCTGTCAAAAATTCGACCCAGAGAGCAAACTGAACAGAATAAAAAAAAAACAATGCCTGAAAATAGGTGCACAGACCTTCGAGAATTCAGGGATGGAGGTTGGATCAAAGAGTAGGAGGATGCGAGAATTCTTGTGTGGTTGATGACATCTTTTTAAAGACTAAGGCGGCGACTACTTGCATTTCCAAGGTAATGGGCGGTATGAATGCTGCTGTTTCATGTGTATTAAGTCGCTGCCGTGCGAGCGTTTCAGCTTCCATCGTGGAGGCGGAAGATACAGCGCCAGCAATAAAAGCAGCAGCATGAAAGACAAATCAATAATCTCAAGTGAAGTTAGTGCGTCCTGGAAGCCGAAGGTTAGTGGCAGCAAGTTAGTGCATACGGGCAAGCTCGGGCCAGGGAGGCAGTGAGAGTTCCATCGCGTAGCTCTGTTGCCAGCGGAGGATGATGACATGGACTAGGAAAATTTGGTAGTGGGAGGCGTCTATTTAGATATAAAAGATTGGGAGGGCGGGCGCGTGAGGCTGTATCTGGTCTGGGTCGTTAGCTTGTGTTTATTTCTACCGCTCCCTTCATCTCATAATATAAAATTATTTTTAACATATTATTAGCGTTAAAAACGTTTTTATATGATGGATCGAAGAGAGTAGTTGATTAAAACTCCCAACCCCATGCTGCCCGTCTATTTGTCCGGCAGCTCGTGCACGCAACTACACCGCGGTGCACCCACTTTCACGGTTAAAAACACAACAGTCGTATTAGCAATAGAATTTGTAAAACGTGTGTTCATATTATTATTTTGTAGTTTATGGTGCTTGTCCCCCTAACTCCCGATAGGAGCAACTCAACCTTTTATGCTGCAACCTAGGCTCAAGATATCTTCCAACAAAAGACATAATAAGAAAAAAGACAAAGAATGAGTGAGACACCTTGCCTAGCTTCAAAGTCATTGGCAGCAAAAAATATTGACCGACGCTGCAAAAGACCAAAACTAGTCATGGGAGTCTTCCATACACGGACCGATGGCGATTTGTGGATTATATTCATAGCAAACATAAATATATATTACTACTATTTTGGATTTTTCTACATTTTCGCCCTTAAAACCACCCCTACCCGGTCAGCTTGCGAACACATATTGTACACAACACCACATGCACCTTTCAAACTTAAATACATTTGCAAATTTGTATTTGTAGAACTTATCATGAAATTCGAATTCATAACTTTACAATTTTGTAGTTTACGCTTGGTCCAGTGTCCCAACATGAGTCAAACCACTAGATGCTCAAAAAAGTTATAGTTTGGTCAAAAAGTATCAAAGAAAGAGTGAGAAGCCTTGCCTAGCTTCCAAGGCATTTGTACAAAAATCATTGACTAACGTCTGCAAAACTCCAAAACTAGTCAAAATTATTGTTCAATACACGAACCGGCCGGTGGGGACTACCAACAGATATCAGACGTATAGTATTTAATTAGTATCCTGTTTCAGAATTTTCTACACTCACAACCTTTTGCCCTGGCAGCAAAGGCAAAGAACACTTATAACCATCATATTAACTCATGTCACTGGATGCATGTATAAATGACGGAACTGATGCTGTAGCAATGATATTTCGTGTTTTTAATTTTTAAACTATTTTTTCTCATAAATAAAAAATCCGATTGAAAAACCGTTTTACCCAATAAATCCGTCGCAATGAGATTTTCGAAACTAGATCTCAAATCGTTATGTTTCGACAAACTTTATTTTTTGGTTAAAATGTTCGATCCTATTGCACATAAATAGCCATCATGATTACACTAAAGTTGTCATGATATATTTCAGTTATTTTTCCTTTTATGTTTAAAATAAATTTTGACATGTTATAGAAAAGACGTCGATAACCTCCACACGTGTGATGGGAGCAACTCGCGATCACACATCCCATGATCACAGATTGAGCTATGTCACCGTGTGCATGCACAAGTGACGAAACTGATGGAATCGACAGAAATCTTTTGTCTTTTCCATTTTTAAAATATTTTATCTCTTAAATAAAAAAATTCAATTAGAAAAGTGTTTTCGCTATTAAATCCGTCACACCAAGATCTTCGAAACTAGATCTCATCGACATGTTTCAACGACTTTTTTCGGTTTAAAAGTTGTCATCCCTATTGCACATAAATTACCATCACGATTACACTGAAGTTGCTATGATATATTTTAACTATTTCTTTTATGTTTAAAGTAATTTTGACATGCTATAAAATATGAATTAGCAAACTAAACTTGCCATGATGAATTACGAAAAAAATTCATAATCCATGAAATAATTTTTACATGGTTCATAAATAAAAAAGAAATATGTCTTCAATTACTTTAATAATGCATGGTCAGTAGCTCAAATTTGCCATGAACCATAAACTAAAATTGTTATGGTGAATTAGTAAAATCTGCCATAAAACATGCACTAAAATTTGTCATGTTTCATACAAAAAATATTTTCCATGTTCAAAATTTTATAATTGCCATGGTCAAAATACTAAAATTGTCATGATCTATAAACTCAATTTGCCATGATGAATTACTATAATTGCCATGAATCATGAACGAAATTTATCGTGGTTAATTACTACAATTTGCTATGGTCAATTAATTAAAATTTCCGTGAAAAGTAGTTGAAATACAATGGTAGCTTTAAATTAAAAGAAAAAAGTAGATGAAAAATGTCGTGGCAACATTATTGTAAAGTCTATGGCAACTTTAGTGTGAACATCATGACAAATTTGGCCACAAAAAAAGATAATCGAAACATATCAATATGAGATCTAGTTTTGAAGACCTCATCGAGGCGGATTTAATAATAAAAATAAATTTTAATTGGATTTTTTATTTAAGAGATAAAATATTTTAAAGTTCAAAAAACAAAAAAGATTCCGCAGATGTCAGACGTTCCATGTGGCAAGATGAATGATTATGAAGACGTGTCAACCATGTTGACTTGTGCCATACGTGTGGATGTTATCATTTAGAAGGGCAAATTCACATACTAGTATTTTGTTGTTGAGAAATTAACATGCAGAGAAAAACAAATACACCTCGTGCTAGCTAGAGATGGCGACCTATTTAATTGTATCACTTGGTCTGACCACCAATTAAACGTTGGAATCAAACAACATCGTGTATACATGAAGTCGAGTACACCAATGGAGTACAGACACACTTCCATAGTCATAGAGTATAGGTAGATTGTGTTTACCGCTTGCTCTTTTCTTCTTTACTGGACAGGTTTGCAGACGAAATGCGACACAAAAAGGATGTGAACCGGAAGGCAGGGACTGTGTCGTTGATGAGGCTGTACAATGCTGGTGGTGGATGATCAGCGGAGGTTTGGGGACGATCCACTTTTGCAGGGTTGCTGTTGGCAGTCTTTTTGTGAAGTTCCGACGTACAGTCGGAAGGCAGGGACTGTGTCGTTGATGAGGCTGTACAATGCTAGTGGTGGATGATCAGCGGAGGTTTGGGGACGATCCACTTTTGCAGGGTTGCTGTTGGCAGTCTTTTTGTGAAGTTCCGACGTACAGTCGGAAGGCAGGGACTGTGTCGTTGATGAGGCTGTACAATGCTGGTGGTGGATGATCAGCGGAGGTTTGGGGACGATCCACTTTTGCAGGGTTGCTGTTGGCAGTCTTTTTGTGAAGTTCCGACGTACAGTCGGAAGGCAGGGACTGTGTCGTTGATGAGGCTGTACAATGCTGGTGGTGGATGATCAGCGGAGGTTTGGGGACGATCCACTTTTGCAGGGTTGCTGTTGGCAGTCTTTTTGTGAAGTTCCGACGTACAGTCGGAAGGCAGGGACTGTGTCGTTGATGAGGCTGTACAATGCTGGTGATGGATGATCAGCGGAGGTTTGGGGACGATCCACTTTTGCAGGGTTGCTGTTGGCAGTCTTTTTATGAAGTTCCGACGTACTTAAAAACTGTTTAATCTATTATCTTTTTTGTTCCTATTATGTCTGGGTTGTAATAGGAATTGAACTTCTCCTGTTAGGATAGTGTTGCTAGGTTTTCGTCTCGCAGTGGCTGTTTCGATGGCGAAACGGTTACAGTGGGTTTCTTAGCAATGCTTGAACTCGCTCTCTCTCCTTTCCCTCACCCCGGTGAACTTTGGGATTTGCTGTATTTTCGTTATTCAAGTAATGGAAACTGGGTTAGCCCGGTTAAAAAAAAGTTGGTATGCTTGGAACGATGGATGTACGTGCAGCAACTTGAAACGATGAAAGGGAGTACGAAGAATGTTTAGTTGGATTATTGCACACAAGCTTACCCTTAATTGCTCACAGACATGCCCCACGTAGTAGTACATGTATAGTACTTGGCACTGTCATGTGTCCATCATTATTGTGCTCTCTGAACAGAGAATGTGTTTGGTAGATAACAGTGCAATTTCATCAGTGGAGTGTGTAGTACTCTGCGTTCCCTTAAGTGGTTCGATTAATGTATTCTACTCCCTCCATACCATAACGTAAGATGTTTTCTGACACTACACTAGGTTCGTGGTCGGTGGTTTTGTGTGGCCAATATGAGAGTGTTTGTCAGTTTTCGGGCTCAGTAAAGTCTAGGTTTAATACTTAACACAGTATAAATGCAAATACTCACATAAGCGTACATATACTCTTATAGACGTGCACATTTCTATCTATGTGCTCATTCAAGATACTGAACTGACATATCATGTTGAAATGTGAAATAAATCCAGAGAACTGCAACCATTTATGTTCAGTCCCATCAGTCAAATATACACTACATACTTCAGGTTTCGTCGATTGTTTTGGGGGGGGGGGGGGGGCAGGCGTTTACAGTTCGACGAAACAGGGTTTTGCGGGGAGAAATCGTGCGCCGCAGAATAGGACCCGTATATGAAACTGTATAATTTAAAAAACACTTTCGCAGGAAAAATTGCAACCCCACTAATCATTCATAGTTCATCACATACTACATGATCATATATACTACATTCTACTACTACTACTAGAGGGGGGTTGGGATCTCGCGACGGCGAGGCCGAGGTCGACCGAAGCTATCGCACAACGCAAAATAGAGCTCATCGGAGCTTGTGCGGTGGTTGTCCAGCGGCAATGCTCAGTCGTCGTCATCGTCGGAGGAGAGATCGGCGTAGATGCGTTCCTGCTCAATGGCTTCGCTGCGCCACTTCTTCCCCTTGTCGGCCATGTCAAGGGCCGACGTGACACCCTTCACGTAGAGCACGGTGTCGATCCCCTCGTTCCTTCGGCGGCGCTGTCGATCCTCTTCCGCCTCCCGCACACTACGCACTAGCAGCGCGGGCAAAAGGGTGTCTGCCTCCGCCGGGGGAGGAAGCCCTTCGGCCCGACGACGCCTCCGGCACGTCGCTTCGGTCCCGCCTCTGTGTCTGGTTCCATCTTCACCGAGGGGGGCTCCTCTAGCTCCCTCTTCAGCAGGGTGAGGGAGGAGCGTGAGCTCGACGCCTCAGAGGAGTTGCCGCTGTCGGAGAAGTGACGGTTGTGCGCGCTCGTACTCCTATATCTCACGGAGGAGGAACGACGACGGCGGCGACCGGCCCCAGCGCGTGTACTGCAGGGCGGCGCGCTTTCGTGTCGCGTCGGATCTGACGCAATGCGCCTTCTCGAGGTTGTCGTTGCCACGGTGACCGGAGTTGGCCATCTCGGGCGGTGGATTGGAGGGGCGAGGCGGCGGACCGGAGGCACGCGTGGCGGATCTAAGGCGTCGGCGGTGAGGGGTGGGGAGTTTTCACGTCGACGGAGGGATAGGGTTCGGACCCATATTCAGCAGCCGAACCCGCATATATAGTGGTCGCGGGGTCTCGTTTCGGGGCGACTGTAAAATATTTACGGCCCGGTCTTCATTTGCGGTGTTTTTTCTCGCAGGTAAAACGGCTCAAACCCGTATAATTGCCAGAGTTTTACTGTTCCAACAATTTTACGGGGTCTGCTAGAGATGCTCTAACTATCCACATTGTTCATGTTTTTACAGAAAAAAAAAAGAAATCAACCAATAGAAGATGTGGGGACATGTATGAATTCAATGACTTGAGACTACGAAGCACAACATGTAGTGTACATGTCAATTCTCTCCATGCAATGATATTAATTAGTAAATCAACATCAAGTTCTCTCGTTTTCTTTTTATCATGGTATGAAGGTAGTACTTTGCTTATCTCCTAATCCATCCAGCAACTAATTGACCTTTATTCAGCTTAGCAACGAATTAACCTTTTTTGGGAAAAGCAAAACCATTTTTCACGTTGTGTAGTACTAGCATTTTTAATTTCAAATTCTAACTTTTGTCATTTTGTAGTTTATACGTTGCTTGGTCCCAAGTTCCGAACATGTAATTGAACCTCTAGATGCTCAAAGTAGTCTTGAGGCAAAAAAAAATTTATTGCAGTCCTAATTAGAAGAAGAAAATGCAAAGAATGAACGAGAACCTTTCCCTAGCTAGCTTCCAAGTCATTGGGGAGAGACCCTGCCTCCACTGTCGCTCCCTTGGCGGGCGACAGGAGAGGCGCAACCCTAGCCGCCAGCCGCCTCGACTCCTCCTCCTCCACCTCTGTTGTCGTTTGGGGATAGCGTCGGGCAAAGACCGTGCGTACGATGGCGACATCGGAGGGCTGCTCCTCCTTTCTAGGTTGTAGGACGGCGAGGGCACTAGATTCGCGGGGTTGTGACTTCTTCCTCAATCACAGTCGCTCCCTGCGGAGGCGCTTGCGGGTGGAGATCGGGCAGAGGATGGAGGTGGGGCTGGGTATAGCTGGTGGCGGCCGGCCCAGATCCGATCTTGGTGGTGGTGGTGGCGACCACTCCGGTCCGGATCCGAACATGATGGTTGTAGCATCACCTTTGTCAGGGATGACGGACACGGACCAGGTGGTGCGTCCTTGTGACGACGAATCTTTGGATCCTGCTCCTACGGACGTCGCTGGATGCATGAGGCGGCCGAAGCTTTATTCGGCCGGCGTTGACAACGCTTGATGCTGGATCGCGGCACAAGTTGCCGATGTAGGGTTGGATGCATGGCAACCCATATCTACCATGTGTAAATGTTTAGGGTGTCCTTTTTAGTGCACGGAGTTGAAATGCCCTTACCGACTAAATGTTGGAATCAAACAACGTCGTACGCACACACTCCCATAGCCATAGGGTATGAACAAGCTGTCAGAGAAATAGGAAAAAATCGTCACGTACTACTCTAGTAAGTCTCAAAGTGTATGATGCTGCCGTACGTATATGTGGTTTCAAAACTAGGAAAAAAGTCCAAAACAAACCTTAAAGTTGTAGATGGAAGTTAGATGAAAACCGGAATACTCTGCTATTCTCACGTATGAGAATTTGGGCTGGCCAACTATGCCATAACGAGCATTCGTGAAGTTTCAAAAATGTTCGCAGATTTTTTTTAAATGTTACTGCTTTTTTAATTTGGCACAAATTCAATTTCCTTTTGTGTTCTCAAAAAATATTTGGAATTTTCAAATTATTTCCACTTTTTTAAAAAAACTGTCTGTTATTTACTAAATCCCATTTGTAAAAATGTCCAGAAATCCAATAACTTTTCACATGATATGAATAATGATTCGGATTTTTAAAAAATTGTGACACATTTTGAAGTAATATTTTTTGCAATTTTTTTAAATTATTTGTCTTTTGGAAAACACTGAAGCGTTGAACTCCAAGAACATTTTATTGGGGCAAACAAATATTGAAAACATAAATAATATTGGAAATGTCTGCACATTTTATAAAGTATATAATATTTGTGTGATTGAAACAAATGTTTCGTCCATTCAAAAAAGTGTAAAATTTCAAGCATGTTCATGATTTTCAAAAAAATGTGCTTGTGACATTGTCAGAAAGAAGTGTATGCAATGTAAAAAAATGTGTCATACCCTTAACAAAATATACGTGACATGTGTTTGAAAAAATGTTTAGAATTTAAAGAATGTGTAACAATGTAAAAAATCTTTATGTGGTTTTACAATATTTTATTGTCATTAAGAAATGTAAAATGTGTATTTGAAAAAATTCTACCATGTAAATGAAATAATATGACGAATTAAAACAATATGAAGAAAATCAAGAAAGAAAATAAAGTAAAAAAAAGTATAACAAAGAAAGAAAAAACAGATAAAACAAATGAAAAACCAAAGTATAATGAAGGAAAAAACCAAAGAACAAAACCCAAAAAAAATACCAGGGCAAGAGACTAAGCTAATGGGCCAGCCCAATTCACATATACCGACTAGATTCTTTAAAGGTTAAAAAGACCGACATCACAAAGTTAGATGTGTTGATTTCAGAGATTGAGAGTTTCACGATTGATTTAGCTTTCATCTATAAATTTAAGGTTTGTTTAAACTTTTTTCCAAAACGCCGCTTGATTTAGTCATTTCTCATTATATCGATCAGGGCCCTCGGTTACTTACTTACTTTGATTGTTTTATTTCGTGTTGGGTAACCAGCTTGTAGTACGTCGTGTACCGATGTCCATATATGATTTAACGTGCATTTTATTTATCGTGACTGGGCACTATGTAACTTGCATTAGAGCAACTCTAGCAGACCCCGCATCCGTCCGGCCCGCAAAACGTGTTTGCAGTTCGCGGAAAAACGTCTTTACGTGCCGGCGCGCACGGCCGCGGATGCAGACCCTGCATAACGGACCCGTAAAAAAAATATTCGTGGAATATGCTTTTTCTGAACCCGCACGGGCTGAAATATCCCTCCCATCAACCGTTTCCGCTTATATTCAGGGCACCGCAACGGCGAGAGGGAAACCCGTGAATACGCGGGTTGGGGCCGAGATTTTGCCGCGCCCCGAAAAATATTTACGGACCAGGATGGATGCGGGGTCTGATCGGGCAGGTTTTTCCGTCCCGACACGCATTTTGAAGGTTATTTTCCGGATCGAGACGGGATGCGGGGTCTCCTAGAGTTGTTCTTATTGCGTGCAAGCTTACCCTTAATCTCCCACACACATAGCACACCTAGTACTGGGTGTAGTACTTGGCACTGTCACGCGTCCATGATTGTTGTGCCATATCTATAGTGCACGGGTCTGGTAGTACTGTGTTGTATTCCAGGATATTTATAACAAGTGACGTAAACACATCCTCTCTTCTCTCGTGTACCACGCACAAAAACACTAATATGCGCACATTCGTTACTTTGGTGGGTAAATTTTAGATTCGCAAGATGTTTGGTCGGTAAGCCAAGGCCTTTCGACGCACGTGCGCCCACCTATAAAAGAAGTCGAAAAATGAACTGATCCTGCATCCACCAGACAAACGTCCACGCCAACAACGATAGAGGAACCATCTTCTTTACCATCCATAATATCCATTGACCCCTTCCCTTCGTCTTACCGCAATGCTTACCTTCCGATCAATCAACCAATTAGGCCCTGTTTGATAACAAAGAATTTTCGTAGTATTTTTAGAATACTGCAGTTTTAGAGATTATCATAGTTTTATTTACAATGAGGTGTTTGGTTGTCTCTAAGAATTGTGATTTTAAAACTGCAGTATTGAAAAAACTGTGGTTTTTTCTCTGCATAAAAAAAAGAACCCCATACCTCTTTTTAAAAAACAGAGAATGCGACAAGAAGGGGTGGGACGTCGTTATCTTCTTCCCGTGTACTTGCTCAATCTAAACTGCAGTAATATGTGGCGTAATCAAACAGTTTCTCTACATTGTGAATACTGTAAAAAAATGTTGTTATATTAAAACCATGGTATTTTCTATCTACACACTGCAGTTTTTAATACTTTAGTTTTTTTACTACTTTGTTATCAAACAGGGCCTTAATCTTCTTATTAATCCAACAACGCCAGGCCAGCAGAGACGGGCAACGCAAGCCAGGAAAGCCGGCTGTGTTGTGCATCGTGTTGAGTATCATACTAATGTGCCTTGTGTTGTACCCGACGAAACGTACTAGAGGCTGGATCATAATGTTTTTTTTTGCGGTAGGGATCATAATGTTGTTTTGCTACAGAGCTGGAGTATTTTGGATCCGAGTGAGTGCTTGAATAACTTTTCGCTCGCTTTTTGCTGTCATTTACACATTTTTCTTGTTGCAAGCTCATTATGCATCAAGTTGTGATCCATGATGTGCACTGCTCCTTTTAACAAAAATGATGTGCACTGCTTGATTCAGTCACCAATTTAATACCTCTGGCGGAGGAACCAAACTTATTTTCCAGTTTTCATTAATTATGTCCAGAGCATAATTGCTATTAGATCGTAACGGGTAGTATCATATAATAATATCATGCATATGATAGTAGTGTATGATAGCACACCGTACTGCATAGTATCATATGTTATTATCATATATTAGTTTATTTATTGTCATGCAAGATACATAATAACACATCATTTTATATGATACGGTATCATGATATGATACTCAACCCTCTTTTTTTCATTTAATTCGATATCACTTTATCGAAATTATTAAGTTGACATGGATGATAGTATCTATGATTCTTCCATTACGGACAGCCTTAAGTGTTTGGGTGAGATGCAGGCTAAAAAAAGGAATTTAGGACTCGTTAGGCTTTGTTTAATTAATTGTTTTTTTAATAGGTGAGATCTATCCTGTTAGGAACTGGGCAGGAAAGGTCGCTCGCTCCTTTCCGGCCAGCTCAGCTCAAGTTTAAGTGCATGGACTCCACTGAAATACTCTCCCTGATGCATTTATGAAAATAAAGAATGAATGGGAAGATAGCCTTTCCTAGCTTCAAAGTCATTGCTAGCAAATTTATTGACCAACACTGCAAGTCTCAAGACTAGTCAAAGGTAGAGGGAATTCTGTGTGTATCAAACGTCGCGACATAACTGAATGACTATAAAGATGATTTATAGGTATCTTCAAAGGTGTGTGTTGAGTTGACATGAATCAAGACTGGAATTTATCACTTTGTGTGATGAAGAGGTATCTCAAAACCTTGTCAAAAGTAGTGTAGATGGATAACTGATAAATATAAAAAAGAAAATAAATAAAAAGTAAATAATGACAACAATGTTTTTGGAGTTTTTGTATTTTTATTTATGAATAGACCCGGGGGCATAATTTTAGTTTTCGTTAGAGACTTCTCTCGTAGAAAGCATACAATAGATAAAAACAAATTAATGTCAGGCAATTAAAAAAAAGCGCATAGCTGTGTAATATTTATTCATGACAATGATTATTATATATAGGCATCATGACCATAAGTAAGTAAATTGACTTCTGTCTGTATTTACTACTATTATTTTACCTATTGACTGCTATCCAACATGCATCTTAAGTATTAAATAAAAATAAAATAATATTTAAAAAACAATGGCACGACGTAGACAGAATAAATCCAAATAATATGAATCAACCTCATCGTTTTTCCTTAGGTTGCCCGTAATGGTAATATCATGCATGTCAACTAGACAATTTTAATGAGGTGTTATAGAATTAAATGAAGAAAGAGAGGGTTGAGATGTACTACTATGTGTCTTGAATGACAATAAATGAATCATCCTATGATACTAACATATGATACTATGCATTACGGTTGTGATATAAAACACTAGTATCATATGCATGATACTACCCATTACAATCAGCCTTAGTGATAACAATACAAGTCTTTTTCAGTCATTGGAATTGACTTCTTTCCGCGTAAACCAATCCAATCCACCTGCGTTGTGTGGTCTCTGGCGATGTGCCTGGCGGAGAACATCGTTTTCGACCCATTTGGCCTCAGCAGCTCGGTCACTGGCGGTAGCAGTGCCACACCGGCAGGCTTGGAGATGCATGCGTACCGGCCGCCTGCTCGTGACATGCGTGCGCATGTCCTGCTTGTGCCGTGAGTCTTCTTTTTCATGCTAAACATATTTCTTCTATTTTAAAATATGTGTTTTAATTTTGTATTTAATCTAATACAATGATCTTGTTTGGATCCTAGGATTAGAGTTAGAGTGGGTTAGATTTGGATCATCTAACTCTTAAAAATCCAAACATGTGGGTTAGAGTTGGTTAGATGTATCTAATCCACCCAAAAACTCTAACTCATTCAGGAGGTGTTTTTTTGGGTTAGAGTAGGTGGGGTCCAGATAAAAAGAGAGGTCCAAAGTACCCAAATGATTGAGAAAGAGCATTTATTGTCCATCTAACCCTCTCATCCAAACACCTTTAGAGTTAGAGCTAGTTCAGGTTAGTTCAAGGGTTAGAATCTAACTTTAAATCTAATCAGGTTAGAGTATTCAAACAGGATCAATGCTATATGAAAGGTTGAAACGTTTATTTTAATATGAAAAAAGTACTAGCCGGCCGGCCAATCGACCCTGCAAAAACAAAACGCGGCTCCACTGCATTTTCCGTCATATTATATCGTTTGCAGATTGTTAGACGGTAATTCTATTGAATCAACGGTTGATTGCCTCCCTCGCAAAAAATAAAAAAGGGTTTATTTGTCTACCGCACGAGAGGTGCAAAGCTACATAGCCGCTTCGCGAGTGCAGCAAATGGACAAGCTTCAAGAGGGAGGAGGGAGGGTGGCAAGAAGCCGAGAACCATGCTTTCAGAGAAGTACAGGACCGAATACATTCTAGAAAAAAAATGACAACAAAGCTATATCATCTCTGCTGGCCAGTTTTAGCTGTGCTTGTGCTTGGCTTGGGCGTTACTTCCTCTGTTCCTAAATATAAGTCTTTAAAGAGGTTTTATTAGTGGACTACATACAGATGTATATAGACATACTTTACAGTGTAGATTCATTCATTTTGCTCCGTATGTGAACTATTAATAAAATATCTTAAAAGACTTATATTTAGAAACGAAAGGAGTACATCTGATCACAGAAGGATGGCACCTGGAAAGGACGAAGCAATGCCTACATACGACTATACGAGGGCAACATGTGTCGTACTATGTTTAATGCAGGCATCGGGCCTTGAGATCTGGTCCACAGGTGTCCGCACATCTAATCTTATCTTTGATATTGTTATGCATGCTTTCTTTGTTTCCCGGTGTGGAGAATCTGTGTCCAAAGCAATATTTTTTTATTGGACATTGTATAGAGGCTTTACCTATCAATTCGGATCAGAAAGAGTAAGAAAAATTACAGCGTGCAAAGGGTGGATACGACAATGACGCTCTGAACCAGCAGACAAACGACAAGAACGGTATTTCTTCTGTCCGTTTGACCATGCCAGAGGGCTGGAACAGGTCCAGTGCAAACGCATGCCCAACTACCATGCGCGTGCAGCTCGACTTTTCTTTGTTGACCGTCGTCTTCCATGATGCATCATACTCTTTCTATATCTAACTAATTGTAGTTACAGAAACTAAACTATAATTATTGTTAAGAAAAGTAGTCTAGTCTTTTAACTACAATTATTTAGGCACAGAAATGATATATCTATTTTGATATAGAAATGATCCTTGTATAGGACGCGCCGTTTCGGCTCTTGGATGCATATGCACCAGCGTCGACGAAAAAAATCAAAATAAATACTAAAAAAATAAAAAAAAATAGATATTTTGATGCGTGACGTTCGCTTTAAATTTTAAGTTATTTGGACATCTGAACAGCTCTCGGCAAAAAGATAAATTGGGGTCTGTAAAAAAGGTTTACTGTTCATGAACTTTTTTAACCCAATTTTTCTTTTTTACTGAGAGCTACTTAGATAGCCAAATAACTTGAAATTTGAAGCGAGCCTCACGCATCAAAATATCTATCACACCATTTTTTTTGAATTTGTTTAGTATTTATTTTGATTTTTTTTGTGAGAGGGAGCATCTGAGCTCGGGCTTAAAAGAGGATTTGCCTCCTTGTATATTCTTATTCTTCCACTCCTGGCCAGATGGTAATTGTCCGTATGGCTGCAGATTAATTTGGGCAGCTAGGTCCTTCAACTGATGATCTCAATATGAAATGAGAACCGTCGGCCTTAATCGGTTCGTCGTCTAGGCGTCTTTCTGGGGGGATTGTAAATGTCCAGTACGGCTGGACCGGACATGGGCAAACAAGGCGTGGATAAACATCTTGTTAGATAAAACGAGATCAACGAGACACGAGAGACACGGATTTTTTACGTGGAAACCCTTCCGGGAGAAAACCACGGACGTACGATGACGCAATCACTATGAGGGTGGAGTATTACAAGCACGAGACGACAGACCGTCTTTAGGTGCGACTACATGGAGTATATATGAGGGGCAATACATGAGAGTCCTTGGTGGACAAGTAAACGAGTTGTACTCGTACGCGTCGGTACCAACGCAAAGGCCCACACCGTTTGTACTACGTCTAGTCCAATACGGTAGAATTTGGATCACAATTTAACAATCTCCACCTTGAGCCAAATTCCCTCCAGTAGTCGAAGAAAGTGAATAACTCCATCCAGATCAACTTAAACACCTTGTGCGTCAAAGTCCATAGGACTAGTGAGAAATACCAACTAAGCCTGAGCAAAGCTCAAACTTATTGGTAGGAACTGGCTTTGTCATCATATCAGCTGGATTATCATGAGTACTTATCTTGCATACCTTCAAATCACATTTAGCAACAACATCTCGAACATAGTGAAATCTGACATCAATGTGATTTGTTCTCTCGTGATACATTGGATTCTTTGTAAGATATATAGCACTTTGACTGTCAGAAAACATGGTAGGGCAAGATGAATCTCCACAAAGCTCAGTGTACAAACCTCTCAACCAGATAGCTTCTTTGCATGCCTCAGAAATAGCCATATACTCGGCATCAGTAGTGGAACAAGCCACAATAGACTACAAAGTTGCTCTCCAACTCACAGCATAACCACCAATGGTGAAAACATAACCTGTGAGCTATCTTCTCTTATCCAAATCACCAGCAAAATCAGAATCAACAAAACCAACAAGTCCATCTCCAGTTTTCCCAAATTGTAAATAAGCATTAGAAGTACCTCGTAGGTATCTGAAAATCCACTGAACTGCATTCCAATGCTCTTTTCTAGGATTAGCAATGTATCTACTAACAACACTCAGTGCATAAGATAAATCCGGACGAGAACAAACCATGGCATACATAAGTGAACCAACTGCAGTTGAATAGGGAACTCTAGACATGTACTCAATATCTTCATCTGAATCAGGACATAAGGCTGATGATAATTTGAAGTGTGCAGCTAATGGAGTACTTACAGGCTTGGCATTATGCATATTAAAACGACGAAGAACTTTATCAATATATCCCTTCTGACTGAGATATAATTCGGTCTATCTCTGGATATTTCCATGCCAAGTATTTTCTTTGCTGCACCCAAATCCTTCATCTCAAATTCATTACTCAATTGCTTCTTTAGTTCATCAATCTCTGACATGCTCTTTGTAGCAATTAACATATCATCAACATAAAGGAGCAAATAAATAGCTGAACCATTGACAGTTTTCAAGTAAACACAGCTATCATAATTAGACCGTTTGAAACCTTGAGAGAGCATAAAGGTGTCAAATCTCTTGTGCCACTGTCGAGGGGATTGCTTCAATCCATAAAGAGATTTCCTTAACTTACAGACAAGCTTTTCTTTTCCAGGAATAACAAAACCTTCAGGTTGTTCCATATAAATATCCTCTTCCAATTCTCCATGTAAGAACGCAGTTTTAACATCCAATTGTTCAAGCTCAAAATCATTCATGGCAACAATACTAAGTAAAGTGCGAATAGAGCTATGCTTCACGACAGGAGAAAAGACTTCGTTATAGTCAATACCTGGAATTTGGCTATAACCTTTAGCAACCAACCTTGCTTTATATCTTGCCTCATCATTTTGAGAAACACCTTCCTTTATTTTGAAAACCCACTTGCAACGAATAGGTTTCTTCTCTCTAGGTAATCTTAACAAATCCCAAGTGCCATTCTTTTCAAGTGATTCCATCTCATCATGCATAGCAGTCATCCACTTATTACTATCACCGAAAATAATAGCCTCGGAATATGAAGAAGGCTCAACATTACCTTCAATTTCTTCTGCAACAGATAAAGCAAAAGAAACAATATTGCACTCCTCAATTAACCTCTCAGGTGCATTAATACTCCGCCTAACTCTGTCACGTGCGAGATTCCAACTGGGTGGAACAATAGGCTGATTTGGAGTGACATGTTCATCATAAAAGACGGGTTCATCATGTGCATCAACATTTTCCTTATCAGAAATATCACCTGAATCGATAACATGCTCCACCTGAACAGTAGGCTGCTGAACAGTAGGCTGCTGTTCACTCTCAATTGGAATATTAGTAGATGCAACATCATGTAACATAGCAGATTCATTAAAGATAACGTTCCTGCTAATAACAATCTTTTGTGTTTCAGGATTCCACAATTTAAAACCTTTAACACCAGATTTGTAACCAAGAAAGATGCACTTAACAGCCCTAGGCTCCAACTTTCCATTATCAACATGAGCATAAGTAGTGCAACCAAAAACTATCAACTGTGAATAATCAGCAGGTGAACTAGACCATACCTCAATTGGAGTTTTCTTATTAAGAGGAATAGATGGTGAACGGTTGATGAGATAACAAGGAGTGGAAGCGTCCTCAGCCCAAAAACGCCTATGCAAACCTGCATTGGACAACATGCAACGGGCTCAGGAAATAATGGTCCTGTTCATACGCTCAGCAACACCGTTGCGTTGAGGAGTATAAGGAACGGTGTGGTGTCTGACAATGCCTTCAAACTTGCAATAATTTCCAAATTGCTTAGAACAGAATTCCATACCATTATCAGTGCGAAGTATTTTTACCTTCTTTTCAGTTTGTCTCTCAATCATAATCTTCCACTCCTTAAAAGCTGAGAAAGCTTGCCATTTATGCTTCAAGAAATAAGGCCAAACCTTTCTTGAATAATCATCAACAATAGTCAACATGTAACGAGCACCACCTAATGACCTTTTGCGAGACGGTCCCCATAAATCAGAATGCACATAATCAAGAATACCTTCAGTTGTATGAGTCGAAGTGTTGAACTTCACCCTCTTGTGCTTGCCGAAGATACAATGCTCACAAAATTTCAATTTACCAGTTTGGTATCCTTTAAGAAGACCTCTCTTATTTAACTTTGCCAAACCAAGTTCACTCATATGTCCAAGACGCATATGCCAAAGGTTAGAAGCATCACAACCAGAATTCTTTGAAATAACCGGAGTAGCGTTACCTGAAACGGTAGAACCTCGAAGGTAATAAAGACCATTGGTCGAACTTAAGTCACCTTTCATCACAATGAGAGAACCTTTGGTGACCTTCAAAACGCTATCTCCACCTGAATACTTGTACCCCTTTGCATCAAGGGCACTCACAGAGATAAGATTTCTCTTCATCTTTGGAATATATCGAACATCTGCCAAAGTTCTGATTGTGCCATCAAACATCTTGATTCGAATGGAACCTATGCCTTCAATCTTGCATGATGAATTATCAAAACCCAAAACGGAACCAGCAGCAGTAATAGAATCAAAAGTAGTAAACCAATCTCTATGCGGGCACATATGAAAAGTACACGCAGTGTCAAGTACCCACTCATCATTGGTCTCAGCACATCCAGCAATAACAAGAGCATCATCGGAACTTTCATCACGAGCAACATTAGCAGAATTTTCACCTTGTTTGTTACCTTTCGGTTTGTATGTGCCATTCCTCTTTTCCTTGTTCTGCAACTTGAAACATTCTGAGATGTCATGCCCGTCTCTCTTGCAATACCTGCAAGACTGCTTCTTGTCTCTAGATTGCGACCGGCCCCTCTGGCCGTTCTTACTTTTGCCATGGTTTCCATTATGTGAGTTCTTCTCCTTTGTCCTACCACGAACAGATAATCCCTCGGCTTGGGATGAACTTGAACCATCATGAGGCACCATTAATTTCATCTTCTCCTTAGAGTTCAAAGCTTCATAAACTTCATTAAGCATGAGAGTATCACGACTGTATAATATGGTGTCTCGAAAATTGGTATAAGAACTTGGCAGCGAACAAAGTAACATTAAAGCAGTATCTTCTTCATCATACGTAACCTCCATTGCAGCTAGATCGGCTATGATCTCTTTAAATTCTGAAATATGATTCAAAACGTTACGTCCCTCGGGTAACCTGTGCATGAATTATTTTTGCTTCAGATGCATCTTGCTGGTGAAATCTTTAGTCATGCAAATTCCTTCCAGCTTTAACCATAGAGCGGCGGCAGTTGTCTCGCTCAAAACTTCCTGCAAAATATTATTATGCAAATGGAGTTGAATTTGTGACAAAGCCTTACGATCCCTTCTTTTCTCCTCAGCAGTCCAATCCTCAATTCTATTATTTCCAAAACTATCCAGTGCATTAATCATAGTCGGCCTGCGCCAACAACGCCCGCATCTTCACTTGCCATAGGGTAAACCTTGTGTCACGGTCCAGCAGTGGAAGGTCGTACTTCATCGATGCCATGAGTAGATAAATCTGTGTACACAAAGTAGTACAAGCCGGCAGGAAATTCTTGACAGAATTAATATGCGGATGAAACGAAATAGGATAAATAGCACCTGGTAGCTCTTCGGGTAGATATAGCAACCGGATGTAGCAATTGGAGAAAAAACCAAATCTGAACTTGTAGCTCAGATTAACCTTCACGTGAGGGAGAGATTAGATCTCGATTCCTGTGCGTGTGCGTGCAGGCAGCGGATGCTTCGCGTAGCTCTTCACGTAGCACAAATACGCAGTAGCTCCCGTATGCAGCCACGTCAAGGACCACGCGCTGGAACTTCTGCCGTCTTGAAGTACAAACGCGTAAATAAATCGTGGGTGCAGCAGACCTCGTCTCGGACTCGGCGGATAGCCCGACCGGCAGCAGCGGAACGCTAGCAGCGATTGAATCCCTGTCGAACTCGGGTTCGGCTTCTCGATCTGGCTTCGGATGGCCAGGTCACGTCGGTTGCGGCAGGATGTCGAACCCTAAATCTCTCGTCTCGATCTCGTATACGGTAGAACCTCAGCTCTGTATACCACTTGTTAGATAAAACAAGATCAACGAGACACGAGAGACACGGATTTTTACTTAGAAATCCTTGCGGGAGAAAACCACGGACGCACGAAGGCGCAATCACTATGAGGGTGGAGTATTACAAGCACGAGACGACAGGCCGTCTTTAGGTGCGACTACATGGAGTATATATCTGGGCTTTGGCGGGAGCCAAGCACTTGAGTCGCCTAATGTCGCGGGAGTAGTTCTTTTCTTTTTCGCCGCTTGCCGGCTATTGTCTAAACCTTCTCCTTAATTAATGAAATTGGCAAATCTTTTGCCTCGTTTAAAAAAAATACATGGAGTATATATGAGGGGCAATACATGAGAGTACTTGGAGGACAAGTAAACGAGTTGTACTCGTACGCGTCGGTACCAACGCAAAGGCCCACACCGTCTGTACTACGTCTAGTCCAATACAGTAGAATTTGGATCACAATTTAACACATCTTTCCGGTGGCAAAAGTGGTTGGTCCATTTGGCTTTGCCTTGTTCAGACCACACACCACACTTGGTGCAGCTGGTGGGCATCCAGGATTGCAGGCCGAAGGATCATAGTCCAAGGTACGAGATCATGTGGGAGCGTCATTGCGACAGCCCGAAACCGACGCTTCAGAAGATTCTTCTTTAATTTCATTGTTGTCGTATGACTATTTGTTTGTTGCACTCATCATCGCATCATCCGCATTGCATTAGCACTCCTTTGTCGTCAGTTTTCAAAACCTGCATCTTTTATTAGTTGTCGGTTCTCTCCGTGTTCGTCGTTGAAGAAACCGAATGCCCAACGGCTCGGACGGTGTTGCAACGACATGTTTCATGAACGTGGCAGTATTGTGACGATGGACATGTTTGCTTTAATGATGATGTGATGGTGTGCTTCGACGAACGTAGCGATGCGGCAATGGCGACACGGCTATCCCGGTGACACTTTGAAGAAACCGACAGACGCATCAAGAATGCTACATCGAAGCACCTTGACTCTTTGAGCTGCTAGTACCAAATCAAATCAAACACCCACAATCAATGTTGAGAAGATGATGTGCTACCTGGCAAGAGCACTGCGTGTGGAGTATATAGCTATAAAAAGGATAAAGAAAGTCACTGGACGCTGCTACAGGTCACAGACGCGTTACACGCCAGACGATCATATCGGATGAGACGGCAACATACATGGCTTACGAAAGCAACAGATCATCTGACTGATCATCCCACATGGCTTACGAAGGCAACATGTTGCGAAAGATGATGCGACGGAGCCGTCGTGTTGCGACGGCATCTCGACCGCGACGGCGTTGCTCCAATGACGGCTCAACTGATGCGATTGATGTTGCGATCAACGACGCCACCGTGCTGCGACGACATTTCGACCGCGACGAGTTGCTTCGATTGCGGCTCAACTGCCGCGACATATGTTGCAATGATGGATCCCGCGAAGGCGGCTCGGACTACTCTCGCGATGGTGCTGTGACGTCGGCTTGGGCTGTGACGTCGGCTTGGGCTGCTCCGACCATATCAGAGTTAGATTAAAAATCAACCATCAAAACCTCCGTTCATCGGTTTCTAGCACCGATATGTACCAGCTAGTTTCATGGCAGTATGCTAGTACCTCCAGCTAGTTTCATGCCAGCCCCACGCACGCGTCAAAAACGAAACGGTGTGTTTTGTGCAGCGTGCGTACCGTGCTAAATCTTCTTCATAGACGAGTCGACCGTTTTTTTGTTAGAGACGTGTTAAACGTATGAGGCAACTTACTCATCCAATAGATCAACCGGATGTTTATAATCATTTTCCGGGGCCTTTGGATGACCTATCAAAGTGAGTGATCGCAGCGATCGCTACCCGTAATAAATCACAGGTCTGCTAGGCATCACATGTGAGTGCGAGGAAACTGTTCGGGGCTTAAGGCATTAAACACAGGCTCTCCTTATTGGGGGAGCTCCTAGTAGGCCCCTTCAGCGCCGGCTAGGAGAACCAGCGTCCACTTGCCCTGCATAATGGGCCGGCTCAATTTAGGACGGATTTTTTTTATAAACAAAAGCAAAAAAGAAGTGAACACAAAAGTTTCGTAAAAGCGAAAAAGGTTCACAAATTTTGAAACAAAACAGTTCATGATTTTTTTTAAAAAAAAATCACTGTGATCTAAAGAAAAGTTTACAAATTTTTCAAAAGTTCAAGGAATTTCAAAATTAGTTCATGAATTTGAAAAAAGGTTTTAAAAAGTTCGTTGAACTAGAAAAAAAGTTCAAGAATTTTCAAAAAATTCACTGTGATCTAAACAAAAAGTTCACAAGTTTCTAAAAAGTTCACAGAATTTAGAAATTAGTTCATGAATTTGAAAATAGTTAACAAATGTAAAAAAAGTATATCATTTTTGGAAAAATCATCCATTTGAAAAAAACTTCATCAAATATCAAAAAAGTTCATCAAAATTTGGAAAAAGTTCATCAATTTTCAGAAAAGTTCATAGAATATTAATTTTTTTTTTTGAAAAGAGTTCATTTATTTGAAAAATATTTGTTCGTTTAAAAAAGAGTTAATAAAAAAATGGCTGCGTTTCTTCAAAAAAAGAAAAAATATATAAAAATTAAAATTAAAATTAAATTTAAAAATTAATGAAAAGAGTAAAGAAAATAAATAAAGCGGAAAAAAATAAGCCAAAGAAAAGCAGTCTTGGAAAAACCAAAATGAAAAAAAAACATCTAGGAAGATTCCAGAATCTTCACAAAACCGGAACCCACCTCCTCTCGCTGGGCCGGCCCATCTGCAGGCGTCGGTTAAAAAAATTGCACTTTAACCGCGACTGCAGCGTTAAATAAGATTTGCCCCTTATTAACCGCTTATGCGCCAAATAATAGCTATTTGGTACATAGATTTCTTAGCCTTGTTCCGTAGTTCCTATGTGGGCTGGTCCATATATTTCATAGCCTTTTTTTCCTTTCTTGTCTGGTTTCTGTGTCTGCTTTCTTTTGTTTTCGTGCAGATTTTCTATAATATTTTGTTTTGGTGTTTTATTTCACTTATTTTTTTTCCTGTCTATTTTTTACATGGACTTTTTTTATGAAACTTTTAATAATTTTCCATCGATTCCTGAAAATATTTATAATTTATTTATTTATTACTAAATCCATGATCTTTTTAAGTAATTGTGAACCTTTTTTCAAATCATGAACCATTTTAAAATCCATGAATTATTAAAATCTGCAAAAAATGAAAATTCATGAATACTTATCTACTCCCTCCGTCCCAAAATAAATGACTAAAAAATGACCCAATATTGTACTAAAATAAAGTAGAGTCATTTTTGAGTCACTTATTTTGGAACGGAGGGAGTAATATTTATGAGGATTTAAAATTCATGTTTTGCTATTAAAATACATGAAAAAATGCAAATGTTTTTCTAAATTGCCACATTTTTTTAATTATTGAACAGTTTTAAATTCATGAATTTTTTTAAAATTCATGAGCATATCCTTGTAGTGCAAAACAAATAGAAAATAGATATGTAAATAATGATATCAGGTGGCACGCAGGGAAAAAATAATTGCATGAACCCACTTCATCACTAGATGTGGTGCTCTCCTCAAAAGTCAAAACACTCGCTATTTGACAAACCATCATCAGGATCATAGTTGAGTTCATTGCCAAGACTTCATGATCTCCGCTCCACAAAATCCACAGCCATACAACACATAAAAAAAGGTCAAATCATGCAAAAAAATGGTGACAAACAATCAAAAATATTGATTGGTTCACAAACCTGAATAAAGATCACAAAAATGCAGTTTGAGAACATCCATGTCAATATGTTGCTCTCTTAATGAAAATAGTACTAAAAACAGAGAGAAAACATAACAGAACCAAGTGTACTGGTCTGAGACACAACCGTGTGACCAACAACCTCAAAAAAAGTAAAAAATCCATAATCTATATCTACTAATAAAGCGGCTATTGCTTCCGTCAAAAAACCCACTGATTCCGTGACAGCACACCTTCTCCTGCAGCGGCATCAGAAGAATGCTGCTAGCACTCTCCGGCAATCGAAACTAGAAGAGTGTTGTTGACGGCCCACCATCGCGTGGGATCGCAGCAGTTTTCGAGGGTAGAGTATTCGATCCAAATTTGTTGGTTAGCCAGACAAGAGGTGAGAGGATACTCTCGAGTATTAATAGTTGAATTTATCAGATTCAACCAGGGCCGGCCCTGGGCCAGGGCAGCAGGGGCGACGGTCCGGGGCCTAGCTAAACTAGGGGCCCCGAGCTAGTGCTGCAACCTCTAGTCAGATACAGGGCCCGAGCTTATACGTATTAATGGCCCAACTCGTCCAGAACGATTTCTTATTCCTGCACAAGGCGATCGACCTGATTCCTACATGCCGACGCCGGTTCCTTTTCTCGCCTGTTCGCCTCCAGCCCTCCACAAATCGGCCGATCGGGGCAAGGGGCGATTCCTGCAACAGCGGCCGATGCAGGGATGCAAGGAGTTCCTTCATGAGAGAAAGCCAACGAGGTAAATCTCTAGATAAATTTATCTTATCTAAAGAAACCTCATCTGAAAAAACATCTGAAAACCTATGTAATGGTATGAACTTCAGGGGCTGTGGTTCGGAATAATCTACGGATGTTGTTGCTGCTGCCTGCTGGCCATTAACATCCACCAAGTCGTGCAGATCAGCAGATGCTGCTGCTGCCTGTTGACTACTTCTACTGAATACGTAAGTACGTACATGCTTCTACTAAATACGTAAGTACGTACAGGCTTGAGTACGTAATTGCAGGGATAAATCTACATGGAGAAACTTACATAATTGCTTACAACAACCTGCAGACTTGTGCTTCTTGTTTCTTTGATGATTGGAACCAATTCTGTTGCTTTTTACAACCTGCAGGCTTGAGTACTATAACCAATTCTAAAAAGTTGTGATGATAGATGTTGCAATTAATTCCCTGACCACCAGATTTGATGAGCTTAAGTCATTTGGGAGTATATTTGGCTTCTTATTCAACTCTAAAAAGTTGAAATACTTGGATGAGACTGATTTGAGAAGATGTTGCACTAATTTTGCAAAGACCTTTTTCTCATGAAAATTCGGGAGATGTTGACTTAGATGATTTTGTTTCTGAACTAAAGTGTTGCAGATGACATTGCCAAATACACTCATGCCGGCTGATCAAATATATGAGTTTGACTATGGTATATGGTGAAGTATGACGTTGTTATCATATATTAGTTAACAAGGAAAATTACGACTGTTTATTGTAGCTTTGCAAAAAAAAAAACTATCAATATATGGAATCTTTTTTTCCTCCTATGTCGCCTTGGGCCCATTTATTTGACTTCGCCCCGGGGCCTCCGAAACTTCAGGACCGCCCCTGGATTCAACCACACCTGAAAGATTAGTATCTGCAAGCAAAATAGTAGCAGTGTAACGAGTAATAGCAGTGGCAAGGAACAACAGTAGTGACAGCAGTAGCAAGTAGCAACAGTAGCAAGCGACAGTAGTAGCATAGCAAGATAAGTATCAGCAGCAGAGCAAGACAAGTAACAACAGCAGAGCAAGACAAGTAACAGCAGCAGTAGGACAAACTCGTAAGCAATGGGTCGGTGATTTGTTTGGATGATATTCATCATGCAACAGTTATAACACGGAGAGATTTGTGGCTAGCCCCCCTTCGTCAATATGATGTAGGCATGCATTCCGTGTGTCGTCATACGTGTTTAGGGAAAAGAACTTGCATGACATCTATTGTCCACCCCTCCCGTGGCAGCGGGGTCCAAAAGGAAACTACGGGATATTAAGGTTCTCCTTTTAATAAAGAACCGGACCAACGCATTAGCACTTGGTGAACACATGAACTCCTCAAACTATGGTCATCATCGGGAGTGGTTCCGGTTATTGGCACTCCCGGATTGCCGGATCATAACACATAGTAGGTAACCACTTGCAAGATCGGATCTAAAACACACATATATTGGTGACAACATAATAATTTCACATCTGAAATCATGGCACTCGGGCCCTAGTGACAAGCATTAAGCATGGCAAATTAGTAGCAACATCAATCTCAGAACATAGTGGATACTAGGGATCAATCCTCATCAAAACTAACTCGATTGCATGATAGATCTCATCCTACTCATCAGCGCCCAGCGAGCCTACGAATAGATTACTCACGAACGACGAAGAGCTTCATGGAATTGGAGAGGGAAGAAGGTTGATGATGACGATGGCAACGATTTCCCCTCTCCGAAGCCCAAAACGGACTCCAGATCTGCCCTCCAGATGAAGAACAGGTTGTGACGGCGCCTCCGTATCGCAAACGCGACGAAATCTTCTCTCCTTATTTTTTTTTCTGGGACGAAAGTGAACTTATAGAGCTGAGATTGGTGGCGGCAGAGCCGTGTGGGCCCCACAAGCTTGCCCACCGCCACCAGGGGGTGGCGGTGGCAGGGCTTGTGGCCCACTGGCCCACCCCCTCAGGTGGATCTTTGCGCAGGTATTTTTCATATTTTCCAAAAATGTTCCCTGTAAATTTTCAGGACGTTTGGAGAACTTTGATTTCTGCACAAAAATAACACCAAGGCAATTCTGCTGAAAACAGCGTTAGTCCACGTTAGTTCCATTCAAATCTTGCAAATTAGAGTCCAAAACAAGGGCAAAAGTGTTTGGAAAAGTAGATACGATGGAGACGTATCAACTCCCCCAAGCTTAAAACATTGCTTGTCCTCAAGCAACTCAGTTGACAAACTGAGAGAGAAAGAAAAACTTTGACAAACTCTGTTTGATCTTGTTGTTGCAACTATGTCTAACTCATAACCAGAATTCCAGCAAGATCACAAGTTAACCACATAAGCAAGTGACACAAAGGTCTCACGGTAAACTAATATCAATGGCATAATCAGCTAACGAGCAAATAATAATGAGTTTCAAATACCAACACTTCAATCAAAACAAGCATGAAGCAATATGAATAGGTGGTATCTCGCTAGCTTTTTCTGAGACCGCAAAACATAAATGCAGAGCACTTTCAAAGATCAAGGGCTAACTAAACATTGTAATTCATAGCAACGAAGATCCAGTCATACTCATACTCAATATCAATCAAAAGCAAAGCATAAAAATGACCGAGGTGCTCTCTAATTGGTGCTTATATAAGAAGAGGATGACTCAACAGGAAAATAAATAGACAGGCCCTTCGCAGAGGGAAGCATTGATTTGTAGAGGTGCCAGAGCTCAAGCTTTGAAAACAGAGATAATAATTTTGGGTGGCATGCTTTCATTGTCAACGCAATGACCAAGAGTTCTCAATATCTTCCATGCTACTCATGCTATAGGCGGTTCCCAAACAGAAACGTAAAGTTTTAACTCCCCCACCACCAATCAATCACACTCCACGGCTAGCCGAATCCTCAGGTACCGTCCATACTAACATCAATCCGGGGGGAGTCTTGTTTTACAGTTATGTTTTCGATTTAAGCATGGAACTGGGCATTCCAATTACCGACCCCTTTCTCGTGAATGACAGTGAATAAACACATGTCGAGGATAATACTCCTAGCATGGAAGCTACCAATAGCCCCATGTCACCACATGAGCGGTTCGGGCATGCAAAACAGATTATTTCTTGAAGGTTTAGAGAGTGGCACATACAAATTTACTTGGAACGGCAGGTAGATACCGCAAATAGTTAGGTATGGTGGACGCTCATGGAAAAACTTTTGGGTTTATGGAAGTGGATGCACAAGAAGTATTCCGCTTAGTACAAGTGAAGGCTAGCAAAAGACTGGGAAGCGACCAACTAGAGAGCGACAACAGTCATCAAGATGCAATGAGTTTGACTAACATTGAATGCAAGCATGAACAGGATATAAATCACCATGAACACGAACATCATAGAGGCTATGTTGATTTTGTCTCAACTACATGCATGAACATGCGCCAAGTCAAGCCACTTGAATCATTCAAAGGAGAATACCATCCTATCATACTACATCATAGTTGTTGGGGGAACGTCGCATGGGAAACAAAAAAAATTCCTACGCGCACGAAGACCTATCATGGTGATGTCCATCTACGAGAGGGGATGAGTGATCTACGTACCCTTGTAGACCGTACAGCAGAAGCGTTAGTGAACGCGGTTGATGTAGTGGAATGTCCTCACGTCCCTCGATCCGCCCCGCGAACAATCCCGCGATCAGTCCCACGATCTAGTACCGAACGGACGGCACCTCCGCGTTCAGCACACGTACAGCTCGACGATGATCTCGGCCTTCTTGATCCAGCAAGAGAGACGGAGAGGTAGAAGAGTTCTCCGGCAGCGTGACCGCGCTCCGGAGGTTGGTGATGATCTCGTCTCATCAGGGCTCCGCCCGAGCTCCGCAGAAACGCGATCTAGAGGAAAAACCGTGGAGGTATGTGGTCGGGCTGCCGTGGAAAAGTCGTCTCAAATCAGCCATAAAACCTCTGTATATATAGGTGGGAGAGGGGGGGGGCCTTGCCTTGGGGCTCAAGGAGCCCCAAGGGGGTCGGCCGAGCCAAGGGGGGAAGGTCTCCCCCCCCCCAAACCGAGTTGGACTTGGTTTGGTGGGTGGGAGTCCTTCCTTCCCTTCCCACCTCCTTTTTTTTTCTTTCTCTTTGATTTTTCTTCCAATGCGCATAGGGCCCTTTTGGGCTGTCCCACCATCCCACTAAGGGCTGGTGCGCCACCCTCAAGGCCTATGGGCTTCCCCGGGGTGCGTTGCCCCCCCGGTGAACTCCCGGAACCCATTCGTCATTCCCGATACATTCCCGGTAACTCCGAAAACCTTCCGGTAATCAAATGAGGTCATCCTATATATCAATCTTCGTTTCCGGACCATTCCGGAAACCCTCGTGACGTCCTTGATCTCATCCGGGACTCCGAACAACATTTGGTAACCAACCATAAAACTCAAATACGCGTAAAACAACGTCGAACCTTAAGTGTGCAGACCCTGCGGGTTCGAGAACTATGTAGACATGACCCGAGAGACTTCTCGGTCAATATCCAATAGCGGGACCTGGATGCCAATATTGGATCCTACATATTCTACGAAGATCTTATCGTTTGAACCTCAGTGCCAAGGATTCATATAATCCCGTATGTCATTCCCTTTGTCCTTCGGTATGTTACTTGCCCGAGATTCGATCGTCAGTATCCGCATACCTATTTCAATCTTGTTTACCGGCAAGTCTCTTTACTCGTTCCGTAATACAAGATCCCGCAACTTACACTAAGTCACATTGCTTGCAAGGCTTGTGTGTGATGTTGTATTACCGAGTGGGCCCCGAGATACCTCTCCGTCACACGGAGTGACAAATCCCAGTCTTGATCCATACTAACTCAACTAACACCTTGGGAGATACCTGTAGAGCATCTTTATAGTCACCCAGTTACGTTGCGACGTTTGATACACACAAAGTATTCCTCCGGTGTCAGTGAGTTATATGATCTCATGGTCATAGGAACAAATACTTGACACACAGAAAACAGTAGCAACAAAATGACACGATCAACATGCTACGTCTATTAGTTTGGGTCTAGTCCATCACGTGATTCTCCTAATGACGTGATCCAGTTATCAAGCAACAACACCTTGTTCATAATCAGAAGACACTGACTATCTTTGATCAACTGGCTAGCCAACTAGAGGCTTGCTAGGGACAGTGTTTTGTCTATGTATCCGCACATGTAAATGAGTCTTCATTCAATACAATTATAGCATGGATAATAAACGATTATCTTGATACAGGAATTATAATAATAACTATATTTATTATTGCCTCTAGGGCATAATTCCAACAGTCTCCCACTTGCACTAGAGTCAATAATCTAGCCCTCACATCATCATGCGAATTACATTGTAATAAATCTAACACCCATACAGTTCTGGTGTTGATCATGCTTTGGCCGTGGAAGAGGTTTAGTCAGCGGGTCTGCTACATTCAGATCCGTGTGCACTTTGCATATATTTACGTCCTCCCCTTCGACGTAGTCGCGGATGAGGTTGAAGCTTCGTTTGATGTGTCTGGACTTCTTGTGAAACCGTGGTTCTTTTGCTAAGGCAATGGCACCCGTGTTGTCACAGAACAAGGTTATTGGATTCAGTGCGCTTGGCACCACTCCAAGATCCGCCATGAACTACTTCATCCAGACACCCTCCTTAGCCGCCTCCGAGGCAGCCATGTACTCCGCTTCACATGTAGAATCTGCTACGACGCTTTGCTTGGAACTGCACCAGCTTACCGCACCCCCATTAAGAATAAATACGTATCCGGTTTGCGACTTAGAGTCGTCCGGATCTGTGTCAAAGCTTGCATCGACGTAACCTTTTACGACGAGCTCTTCATCACCTCCATACACGAGAAACATCTCCTTAGTCCTTTTCAGGTACTTCAGGATATTCTTGACCGCTGTCCAGTGATCCACTCCTGGATTACTCTGGAACCTACCTGCCATACTTATGGCCAGGCTAACGTCCGGTCTAGTGCACAGCATTGCATACATGATAGAGCCTATGGCTGAAGCATAGGGGACGGAGCGCATATGCTCTCTATCCTCATCAGTTGCTGGGCACTGAGTCTTATTCAATCTCGTACCTTGTAAAACTGGCAAGAACCCCTTCTTTGACTGTTCCATTTTGAACCTCTTCAAAACTTTATCAAGGTATGTGCTTTGTGAAAGTCCTATCAGGCGTTTTGATCTATCCCTATAGATCTTAATGCCTAGAATGTAAGCAGCTTCTCCTAGGTCCTTCATAGAGAAACTTTTATTCAAGTAATCCTTTAGGCTCTCCAAAAACTCCACGTTGTTTCCAATCAGCAATATGTCATCCACATATAATATTAGAAACGCCACAGAGCTCCCACTCACTTTCTTATAAATACAAGATTCTCCAACCACTTGTATAAACCCAAATGCTTTGATCACCTCATCAAAGCGTTTGTTCCAACTCCGAGATGCTTGCACCAGTCCATAAATAGATCGCTGGAGCTTGCACACCCTGTTAGCATTCTTAGGATCGACAAAACCTTCGGGTTGTATCATATACAATTCTTCCTTAAGGAAACCGTTAAGGAACGCCGTTTTGACATCCATCTGCCAGATTTCATAATCGAAAAATGCAGCTATTGCTAACATGATTCTGACCGACTTAAGCATCGCTACGGGTGAGAATGTCTCATCGTAGTCAACTCCTTGAACTTGTGAAAAACCCTTTGCCACAAGTCGAGCTTTATAAACTGTCACATTGCCGTCAGCGTCCGTCTTCCTCTTAAAGATCCATTTGTTCTGAATAGCCTTGCGGCCCTCAGGCAGTACCTCCAAAGTCCACACTTTGTTCTCATACATGGATCCTATCTCGGACTTCATGGCCTCTAGCCATTTGTTGGAATCTGGGCCTACCATTGCTTCTTCATTATTTGCAGGTTCATTGTTGTCCAACAACATGATTGATAAGACGGGATTACCGTACCACTCTGGAGCAGTACGTGGTCTCGTCGACCTGCGTGGTTCGACAGAAACTTGAACCGGAGTTTCATGATCATCATCATTAAATTCCTCCTCAACCGATGTCGCAATGACAGAGGTTTCCCCTTGCCCTGCGCCACCATCCAGAGGGATGAGAGGTTCGACAACCTCGTCAAGTTCTATCTTCCTCCCACTCAATTCTCTCGAGAGAAACTCCTTCTCGAGAAAAGCTCCGTTTTTAGCAAAAAACACTTTGCCCTCGGATTTGAGATAGAAGGTGTACCCAACTGTCTCTTTTGGGTAACCTATGAAGACGCACTTTTCCGCTTTGGGTTCCAGCTTTTCAGGCTGAAGCTTTTTGACATAAGCATCACATCCCCAAACTTTAAGAAACGACAACTTTGGCCTTTTGCTATACCACAGTTCATATGGTGTCGTCTCAACGGATTTTGATGGTGCCCTATTTAAAGTGAATGCAGTTGCTTCTAATGCATAACCCCAAAACGATAACGGCAAATCGGTAAGAGACATCATAGATCGCACCATCTCTAATAAAGTACGATTACGACGTTCGGACACACCATTACGCTGTGGTGTTCCAGGCGGTGTCAACTGTGAAACAATTCCACATTGTCTTAAGTGAGCACCAAACTCGAAACTCAAATATTCACCCCCACGATCAGACCGTAGGAACTTGATCTTCTTGTTACGATGATTTTCAACTTCACTCTGAAATTGCTTGAACTTTTCAAATGTTTCGGACTTGTGCTTCATCAAGTAGACATAACCATATCTACTCAAATCGTCAGTGAAGGTGAGAAAATAACGATATCCGCCGCGTGCCTCCACGCTCATCGGACCACACACATCGGTATGTATGATTTCCAACAAGTCACTTGCATGCTCCATTGTTCCGGAGAACGGAGTCTTAGTCATCTTTCCCATGAGGCATGGTTCGCACGTGTCAAGTGAATCAAAGTCAAGTGACTCCAAAAGTCCATCAGCATAGAGTTTCTTCATGCGCTTTACACCAATATGACCTAAGCGGCAGTGCCACAAAAATATGGCGCTATCATTGTTAACTCTAACTCTTTTGGTCTCAATGTTATGTATGTGTGTATCGCTATCAAGATTCAATATGAACACTCCTCTCACATTGGGTGCATGACCATAAAAGATGTTACTCATAGAAATAGAACAACCATTATTCTCTGACTTAAATGAGTAACCGTCTCGCAATAAACAAGATCCAGATATAATGTTCATGCTCAACGCAGGCACTAAATAACAATGATTTAAGTTCAGAACTAATCCTGATGGTAACTGAAGTGAAACTGTGCCGACGGCGATTGCATCAACCTTGGAACCATTTCCTACGCGCATCGTCACTTCATCTTTCGCCAGCCTTCGTCTATTCCGCAGTTCCTGTTTCGAGTTGCAAATATGAGCAACAGAACCGATATCGAATACCCAGGCACTACTACGAGAGCCGGTTAAGTACACATCAATAACATATATATCAAATATACCTGATTTTTCTTTGCCCGCCTTCTTATCTGCCAGATACTTGGGGCAATTGTGCTTCCAGTGACCCATACCCTTGCAATAGAAGCACTCTGTTTCAGGCTTAGGTCCAGCCTTGGGTTTCTTCGGCGGATTGGCAACAGGCTTGCCGCTCTTCTTCGAATTGCCCTTCTTGCCTTTGCCGTTTCTCTTGAAACTAGTGTTCTTGCTCACCATCAACACTTGATGCTCTTTACGGATTTCAGACTCTGCAACTTTCAGCATCGCAAACAACTGGCCGGGAGACTTGTTCATCCCTTGCATGTTGTAGTTCAACACAAAGCCTTTATAGCTTGGCAGTAGTGATTGAAGGATTCTGTCAGTGATAGCCTCTTGCGGGAGTTCAATCCCCAGCTCAACTAGACGGTTTGAGTACCCCAGACATTTTGAGCACATGTTCACTGACAGACGAGTTTTCCTCCATCTTGCAAGCATAGAATTTATCGGACGTCTCATACCTCTCGATCCGGGCGTTCTTCTGAAAGATAAACTTCAACTCCTGGAACATCTCCAATGCTCCATGACACTCAAAGCGACGTTGAAGTCCCGGTTCTAAGCCATACAAGACTGCACATTGAACTACTGAGTAGTCCTCCTTACGTGCTAACCAAGCGTTCTTAACATCCTGATCAGCCGTAGCGGGTGGTTCATCTCCTAGCGCAGCATTAAGGACTTAATCCTTCTTCCCAGCTTGTAAGATTATCTTAAGATTACGAGCCCAGTCTACAAAGTTGCTTCCATCATCTTTCAACTTAGCTTTCTCTAGGAACGTATTAAAATTCAGGGTGACTGTCGCGTGAGCCATGATCTACAACACAAATATATTCAAAGTGGACTTAGACTATGTTCAAGATAATTAGAGTTTAACTTAATCAAATTATTCGCCAAACTCCCACTCAAAAAGTACATCTCTCTAGTCATTTGAGTGGTTCATGATCCACTTACACTAGCTCAAGTCCGATCATCACGTGAGTTGAGTATAGTTTCAGTGGTAAGCATCCCTATGCTAATCATATCATCTATATGATTCATGATCGACCTTTCGGTCTCATGTGTTCCGAGGCCATGTCTGCACATGCTAGGCTCGTCAAGCTTAACCCGAGTGTTCCGCGTGCGCAACTGTTTTGCACCCGTTGTATGTGAACGTTGAGTCTATCACACCCGATCATCACGTGGTGTCTCGAAACGACGAACTGTAGCAACGGTGCACAGTCGGGGAGAACACAATTTCGTCTTGAAATTTTAGTGAGAGATCACCTCATAATGCTACCGTCGTTCTAAGCAAAATAAGGTGCATAAAAGGATTAACATCACATGCAATTCATAAGTGATGATATGGCCATCATCACGTGCTTCTTGATCTCCATCACCAAAGCACCGGCACGATCTTCTTGTCACCGGCGCCACACCATGATTTCCATCAACGTGTCGCCATCGGGGTTGTCGTGCTACTCATGCTATTACTACTAAAGCTACATCCTAGCAAAATAGTAAACGCATCTGCAAGCACAAACGTTAGTATAAAGACAACCCTATGGCTCTTGCCGGTTGCCGTACCATCGACGTGCAAGTCAATATTATCTATTACAACATGATCATCTCATACATCCAATATATCACATCACATCGTTGGCCATATCACATCACAAGCATACCCTGCAAAAACAAGTTAGACGTCCTCTAATTTTGTTGTTGCATGTTTTATGTGGTGACCATGGGTATCTAGTAGGATCGCATCTTACTTACGCAAACACCACAACGGAGATATATGAGTTGCTATTTAACCTCATCCAAGGACCTCCTCGGTCAAATCCGATTCAACTAAAGTTGGAGAAACCGACACTTGCCAGTCATCTTTGAGCAACGGGGTTACTCGTAGCGACGAAACCAGTCTCTCGTAAGCGTACAAGTAATGTCGGTCCAAGCCGCTTCAATCCAACAATACCGCGGAATCAAGAAAAGACTAAGGAGGGCAGCAAAACGCACATCACCGCCCACAAAAACTTTTGTGTTCTACTCGAGAAGACATCTACGCATGAACCTAGCTCATGATGCCACTGTTGGGGGAACGTCGCATGGGAAACAAAAAAAATTCCTACGCGCACGGAGACCTATCATGGTGATGTCCATCTACGAGAGGGGATGAGTGATCTACGTACCCTTGTAGACCGTACAGCAGAAGCGTTAGTGAACGCGGTTGATGTAGTGGAATGTCCTCACGTCCCTCGATCCGCCCCGTGAACAATCCCGCGATTAGTCCCACGATCTAGTACCGAACGGACGACACCTCCGCGTTCAGCACACGTACAGCTCGACGATGATCTCGGCCTTCTTGATCCAGCAAGAGAGACGGAGAGGTACAAGAGTTCTCCGGCAGCGTGATGGCGCTCCGGAGGTTGGTGATGATCTCGTCTTAGCAGGGCTCCGCCCGAGCTCCGCGGGAACGCGATCTAGAGGAAAAACCGTGGAGGTATGTGGTCGGGCTGCCGTGGAGAAGTCGTCTCAAATCAGCCCTAAAACCTCCGTATATATAGGTGGGAGAGGGCGGGCCTTGCCTTGGAGCTCAAGGATCCCCAAGGGGGTCGGCCAAGCCAAGGGGGGAAGGTCTCCCCCCCCCCAAACCGAGTTGGACTTGGTTTGGTGGGTGGGAGTCCTTCCTTCCCTTCCCACCTCCTTTTTTTTCTTTCTCTTTGATTTTTCTTCCAATGCGCACAGGGCCCTTTTGGGCTGTCCCACCAGCCCACTAAGGGCTGGTGCGCCACCCTCAAGGCCTATGGGCTTCCTCGGGGTGGGTTGCCCCCCCGGTGAACTCCCGGAACCCATTCGTCATTCCCGGTAACTCCGAAAACCTTCCGGTAATCAAATGAGGTCATCCTATATATCAATCTTCGTTTCCGGACCATTCCGGAAACCCTTGTGACGTCCGTGATCTCATCCGGGACTCCGAACAACATTCGGTAACCAACCATAAAACTCAAATATGCATAAAACAACGTCGAACCTTAAGTGTGCACACCCTGCGGGTTCGAGAACTATGTAGACATGACCCGAGAGACTTCTCGGTCAATATCCAATAGCGGGACCTGGATGCCCATATTGGATCCTACATATTCTACGAAGATCTTATCGTTTGAACCTCAGTGCCAAGGATTCATATAATCCCGTATGTCATTCCCTTTGTCCTTCGGTATGTTACTTGCCCGAGATTCGATCGTCAGTATCCGCATACCTATTTCAATCTCGTTTACGGGCAAGTCTCTTTACTCGTTCCGTAATACAAGATCTCACAACTTACACTAAGTCACATTGCTTGCAAGGCTTGTGTGTGATGTTGTATTACCGAGTGGGCCCCGAGATACCTCTCCGTCACACGGAGTGACAAATCCCAGTCTTGATCCATACTAACTCAACTAACACCTGCGGAGATACCTGTAGAGCATCTTTATAGTCACCCAGTTACGTTGCGACGTTTGATACACACAAAGTATTCCTCCGGTGTCAGTGAGTTATATGATCTCATGGTCATAGGAACAAATACTTGACACGCAGAAAACAGTAGCAACAAAATGACACGATCAACATGCTACGTATATTAGTTTGGGTCTAGTCCATCACGTGATTCTCCTGATGACATGATCCAGTTATCAAGCAACAACACCTTGTTCATAATCAGAAGACACTGACTATCTTTGATCAACTGGCTAGCCAACTAGAGGCTTGCTAGGGACAGTGTTTTGTCTATGTATCCACACATGTAAATGAGTCTTCATTCAATACAATTATAGCATGGATAATAAACGATTATCTTGATACAGGAATTATAATAATAACTATATTTATTATTGCCTCTAGGGCATAATTCCAACAATAGTCATCTCAAAATCTATGTTGGCATTCAAGACAAACCATTATAAACTCTCAGCTAAATAAGCATGGCATCAGAAACTATGATCTCTAAGTTGTCATTGCAATCATGGTTCTCTCACAACAAAGCTGAATCTGGGATGACAAGCTAGTCATATTTACAAAAACAAAATAGATAGAGTTCATACCAGCTTTTCAGTCTCAGTCACTTCATCATATATCATCATTATTGCTTTTCACTTGCACGATCGAACGTTGAGAACAATAATAAAAGTGTTCGTGTATTGGACTAAGCTGAAATCTGTAGGCAAAAACAAAGGAGAAGACAAAGTAATATGGCCCTTTTGAAAGCTAAAGAGGTATGCATGCAAGAACCACTAAACATTGTAACCAATATCTTCTACCTTGACCCAAAGAAAAAGAAAACTAGTTACACGGGAAAGCTCCCAACAAGCAAAATAAGAAAGAAAAATATTTTTGGGTTTTTTCTCAAACTAGACAGACACACGAAAAGAAAACGAGAAAAAGAAATAAAGTAGTATGGATGATACAGTGGCAAAGTGCGAACACTGACGAACAAAGTGAAAGCATAAGCATGAATATAAAGTCGGTGAGAAACACGTACTCCCCCAAGCTTAGGCTTTTAGCCTAGCTTGGTCTACTCCCATGGATGGTCGTCGCGAAACCCAAAATCATAATGGCTGTTATACGGGAGTGTTGCAGCCACTGCCTAAATAGCTGCCTCACGAAGTCGAGCAGCCGTCGCCTCCCTCTCATACTCCTCTGCCTCTCCTATGGTTATGTAGTATCTTCGTTTTACCTGAAAGTCAAAGAAAGCAGGAGCAGGAAGGGTAATATGGAAAACACGCTGCCAGTTAAATATCAAGAGGTATAGGAGGGATCCATGATCTCTCTCAAGGAACTGGTAGCGTGTTAGAGCGACACGATCAAGGTAGGCTGTACGGATAGGAGGGTCTTCTGAACGGATGGGTATTCCAAGAAAATTTACTAAGCGTGTAGCATAAACTCCACCAAAGAAATCCCACTCACTGGCATTTTTATTCAGCCTCCTTGCTATTATAGCTCCCATACTGAAGTTCCTGTCACTTGTTACTGCGCTCTTAAGGATACTAAGGTCGGAAGCGCATAGGTGACAATGTGCACCCTTGCCGTTAATGCACCTACCTATGAAGAGGGCAAAGTAGTGCAAGGCAGACAAATGGATGCTTCCTATGGTGGCTTGCGTAATATCTCTGGTTTCTCCAACAGTTATACTGGAGACAAAGTCTCTGACCGAAGACTTAGAAGGATCATTAATACTACCCCCATCGGGTATCTTGCAAATCCTATTGAAATCCTCCAAATCCATGGCATAGGATTTATCATACAGATCAAATAGTATGGATGAGTCACGGCCAACTGAAAATTTAAATCTACGCACGAAAGAGGCAGTGAGCATAGCATATCAGACATTGCAGACATATCTGAGAAGAATTCTTCTAACCTGGCATTGCAGACAAGTGTATCAAACTCATCCTTGAAACCTGCTTCGATCATGAACTCATCGGAAGGCCATTCACATGGTTGTACTGGTGCGTCCCTTAGTTGAAAAGGTTCGGGGGGACCCTTCTTACTTGAGGAACTACCATGAAACTTCCTCCTGAACATAATTTCCTTTTGCTGAAATTTTTGAAGTTCAAGAGAAAAGTGAATAAAGACCAACCACACCTTGTAGCAACTACTGCTACTAGTGCCTAGAGACCATATCACGCGCCAAAACTACTTCGAACCAGCTAAAATCAACCTTTCTAGCTCAAGACAGGGTCACCATGGTAGAAAGAATACGCGAAGGATAAAGCACTAGAGCAAAAACTAATTGGACCAATGGAGGAGTCACTTACCAAGGAGTAATTTCCCCAAAACGGTTCGGAGAATGGTGCTTTGAGCAAGGAGATCGAAAATCACAGCCAAATGAGGAAGAACACGGGTTTGAGCTGCAAAAACAATTTTTTCTGGAGGTGGAAGAAGAGGATGGGAGCTGGAATGAGTGGAGGGGGTCCCTGTGGGCCCCACAAGCTTGCTAGCCGCCACCAGGGGTGGCGGTGGCAGGGCTTGTGGCCCACTGGTCTGGCCCCCAGGCCAGCTCTCAGGCCCAATATTTTTCAAATATTCCAGAAAAAATCATACTAAATTTTCAGGAACATCGAAGAACTTTTATTTTCGAGGTATTTTTCTCCGGGACACTAAAACAGAAAACAGGAAAAACTAAACTAAATCTATCATTTTTCTTCTAAGCAATAGAAAATAAAAGCTCAAAGCAAAGGTATGTGACTCTTTGGTTCATCCATTTCATGGTCATCGAAAGAAATCCTTTAATGGGGTTGATCAAGTCCTCATGACAAAACCTTCTCGAATCGCAAGAGAGAACGGAGAATTTTCGAATAGCCACTAAGTCACCTCAATGGGGATATGTATCTCCCCAACAAGCAAATCATACTTCATCTTGACACGAGGAATAGGGCATTCAAATCTCCCAATAAGAATCGATGAAGTCTTTTCGATGGCATTGATGCAATGTACTTGATATCGTTTCTTCGGAAAGTGCACTGTGTGCTCCTTACCGTTGACATGGAAAGTGACATTGCCTTTGTTGCAATCTATAACAGCCCCTGCAGTGTTTAAAAAGGGTCTTCCGAGGATGACAGCCATGGCATCGTCCTCGGGAATATCCAAGATAACAAAGTATGTTAAGATAGTGGTGTTAGCAACCACAATAGGCACATCCTCGCAAATGCCGATAGGGAAAGTAGTTGATTTGTCGGCCATTTGCAGAGAAATTTCAGTGGGTGTCAACTTATCCAATTCAAGTCTACGATAAAGAGAGAGCGGCATAACACTAACACCGGCTCCAAGGTCAGATAAGACAGTTCTTACGTAGTTTCCTTTAATGGAGCAAGGTATAGTGGGCACTCCAGGATCATCAAGTTTCTTAGGAGTTCCACCTTTGAAAGTGTAATTGGCAAGCATGGTGGAGATCTCATGATCTGGTATCTTCCGTTTATTAGTCATGATATCTTGCATGTACTTGGCATACGGAGACATCTTGAGCATATCAGTTAACCGCATCTGCAGAAAGATGGGTCTTATCATCTCAACGAAGCGTTCAAAATACTCATCATCCTTTTTCTTGGATGGCTTAGGAGGAAAAGGCATAGATCTCTGAACCCATGGCTCCCTTTCTTTACCATGCTTCCTAGCAGTGAAGTCATTCTTATCGTATCTCTTAGGTTGTGGGTTATCAGGATTAACCGAAGGTTTAATCTCCACATCCTCATCATTGCTAGGTTGAGCATTATTATGAACATCACTGTCCATATTGTCACCAGGTTCATGTTCATCACCAGATTGTGTTTCTGCATCAGACGTAGAAATATCATTAGGTTCTTCATGTGTGATAGTATTTGGCGAACTGGCATTTAGGTTTCTATCATCATTCTTCTTCTCCTTAGGATGACTGGGTGTATCAGCATTAATTCCTTGAGAATCTTGATAAATTCTCTTAGGATGACCTTCAGGATACAAAGGTTCCTGAGTCATTTTGCCTCCTCTAGTAATGACTCTGACAGAGTTGTCATTTAATTCATTGAGCAGGTCATTCTGAGCTTTAAGTACTTGTTCTACCCGAGTAGTAATCGTAGAGGCATGTTTACTCAGAAGCTTCAGATCATTGACATTTCTGTCTACACAAGCACTTAAATGGCTAAGCATACGAGTACTTTGTTCCAAATGTCTGCTAACATAATCATTGAAACTCTGTTGTTTGGCAACAAAGTTGTCAAATTCATCAAAGCATAGGCTAGCAGGTTTGTCAAAAGGAATATCACTCTCATCAAACCTACGCAGAGAATTCACTTCTACTACTTGTATCGGGTTATCGAGACCATGGATCTCTTCGATAGGTGGTAGATTTTTGACATCTTCAGATCTAATGCCTTTCTCTTGCATAGATTTCTTGGCTTCTTGCATATCTTCAGGACTGAGGAATAGAATACCTCTTTTCTTCGGAGTTGGCTTAGGAGGTGGTTCGGGAATAGTCCAAGCATTATCGTTGATCAAGATGTTATTCAGTAGGGTCTCAGCTTGTTCTACAGTTCGTTCCCTAAAAACACAACCGACACAACTATCTAGGTGGTCTCTAGAGGCATCGGTAAGTCCGTTATAGAGGATATCAAGTATCTCGTTCTTCTTAAGAGGGTGATCAGGCAAAGCTTTTTGTAGCTGGACGAGCCTCCCCCAAGCTTGTGGGAGACTCTCTTCTTGGAGTTGAGCAAATTTGTATATTTCCTGCAAGGCAACTTGCTTCTTATGGGCAGGGAAATATTTCTCGCAGAAGTAATAGACCATATCCTCGGGACTACTCACACATCCAGGAGCAAGAGAGGTGAACCAGGCTTTAGCGTCATCCTTTAGCGAGAAAGGAAACAGCTTAAGGATATAGTAGTGGCGGATCTTCTCCTCATTAGTGAAAAGGGTGGCTATATCGTGTAGTTTGGCAAGATGAGCTACGACCGTCTCAGACTCGTAACCATGAAAAGGATTAGATTCGACTAGAGAGATTATCTCAGGATCGACAGAGAATTCATAATCCTTATCGGTGATAAAGATAGGTGAAGTGGAAAACTTCGGGTCGTATTTCATCCTAGCTTTCAGAGATTTTTCCTTCCACTTGACAAGTAATTTCTGAGCGTCATAGGCATCCTTACACGCAAGAAAATCCTCAGCTATCTCTCCCTGCATAACATAACCCTCAGGTATATCAGGCAATTCATATCTAGGAGAGCTAGATCTAGCAGGAGCAAAAGCAGGTTCTATCTCAATAGTATCGGCAGTTTCAGAAGCATCACGAGCATTGGCAGTAACTCTAGCAATATGAGCATCAAGGAATACCCCTAGTGGAACATCAGGCAAAGTAGTATCTCTAGCAGTATCAAGCATAGCATCTCTAGCAGTATCAGGCAAAGCAGTATCAGGCATAGTATCAAGCATAGCATCTCTAGCAGTATCAAGCATAGCATCTCTAGCAGTAGCATCATAAGCATCATCAAGCATAGGCGACATATCAAGATTTCTAGCAGGAGGTGATGTCGCAAACTTACTCATAACTGAAGGTGAATCAAGGGCAGAGCTAGATGGCAATTCCTTACCTCCCCTCGTAGTTGAGGGCAAGACTTTGGTTTTCGGATCCTTCAGATTCTTCATAGTGATCAACAGATATAAATCCCAAGTGACTCAGAGAATATAGCAATACCTCCCTAGCAACGGCGCCAGAAAAATGCTGATTCCGTGACAGCAGACCTTCTCCTACAACGGGACGAGAAGAATGCTGCTAGCACTCTTCGGCAATCGAAACTAGAAGAATGTTGTTGACGGCCCACCAGCGCGTGGTATCGCAGCAGGTTTCGAGGGTAGAGTATTCGACCCAAATTTGTTGGTTAACCAGACAGGAGGTGAGAGGATACTCTCGAGTATTAGCAGTTGAATTTATCAGATTCAACCACACCTGAAAGATTAGTATCTGCAAGCAAAGTAGTAGCAGTGTAACGAGTAATAGCAGTGGCAAGCAACAGCAATAGTGACAACAGTAGCAAGTAGCAACAGTAGTAGCAACAGTAGGAGCATAGCAAGACAAGTGTCAACAGCAGAGCAAGACAAGTAACAGCAGCAGAGCAAGACAAGTATCAGCAGCAGAGCAAGACAAGTAACAGCAGCAGTAGGACAAACACGTAAGCAATGAGCCGGTGATTTGTTTGGATGATATTCATCATGCAACAGTTATAACACGGAGAGATATGTGGCTAGCTCCCGTTCGTCAATGTGATGTAGGCATGCATTCCGTGTGTCGTCATACGTGCTTAGGGAAAAGAACTTGCATGGCATCTATTGTCCATCCCTCCCGTGGCAGCGGGGTCCAAAAGGAAACTATGGGATATTAAGGTTCTCCTTTTAATAAAGAACCGGACCAACGCATTAGCACTTGGTGAACACATGAACTCCTCAAACTATGGTCATCACCGGGAGTGGTTCTGGTTATTGTCACTCCGGGGTTGCCGGATCATAACACATAGCAGGTAAATACAACTTGCAAGATCGGATCTAAAACAAACATATATTGGTGACAACATAATAATTTCAGATCTGAAATCATGGCACTCGGGCCCTAGTGACAAGCATTAAGCATGGCAAAGTAGTAGCAACATCAATCTCAGAACATAGTGGATACTAGGGATCAATCCCCATCAAAACTAACTTGATTACATGATAGATCTCATCCTACTCATCACCGCCCAGCGAGCCTACGAATAGATTACTCACGAACGACGAAGAGCTTCATGGAATTGGAGAGGGAAGAATGTTGATGATGACGATGGCGACGATTTCCCCTCTCCGGAGCCCAAAGCGGACTCTAGATCTGCCCTCGAGATGAAGAACAGGTTGTGGCGGCACCTCCGTATCGCAAACGCGACGAAATCTTCTCTCCTTATTTTTTCTGAGATGAAAGTGAACTTATAGAGCTGAGATTGGGGACGGCAGAGCCGTGTGGGCCCCACAAGCTTGCCCACCGCCACCAGGGTGGCAGGGCTTGTGGCCCATTGGCCCACCCCCTCAGGTGGATCTTTGCGCAGGTATTTTTCATATTTTCCAAAAATGTTCCCCGTAAATTTTGAGGACGTTCTCAGAACTTTGATTTCTGCACAAAAATAACACAAAGGCAATTCTGCTGAAAACAACGTGAGTCCAGGTTAGTTCCATTCAAATCTTGCAAATTAGAGTCCAAAACAAGGGCAAAAGAGTTTGGAAAAGTAGATACGATGGAGACGTATCACCCACCGTGACATTTTTATTAAAAAGCCCCTGTAATTTTTGTTATTCAACCCGCGCTCCATCATTTATCTGCAACGCAAATGGAAAAATCGATTCGCTGCAAAAATTATGCCAGTACGCATCGCCTCCTCCCGTCGACCCTGGGCCACCCTGGCCTGTGCCCAGGCCGCCACCACACCACTCGCCGCCGCAGCCGACTTCAACCGCCACCGCTGCCGATCTCAACCCACCCGCCTCCGCTTCCGTACCTGTCCCCGCTCACTGCCCCCGTTGCGGTGCTCGAGCGCATCGCGTCGATCCTGGTCCACCCTGGCCTGTGCCCAGGCCGCTGCCACACCACTCGCCGCCGCGACCGACTTGAACCACCATTGTTGGTGATCTCAACCCACCCGCCTCCGCGGCCGTACCTCTGCCCGCTTGCTGCCCCCGTTTCGGCGCTCGAGCATAGCTTCTGGATCAAATCAACACGACAACTACAGTGATTGGGGATGATGCGTCTGCTCGATGCAGAACGGCGGTGGCTCGGCGGAGCGAAGTACTTACTAGGTGGAGGCGGGCCCCCATGGCTCACACGGGAACTCCGAGGTTATGGCGCGGCAACGGCGACTCCTTATGGCCAGATAGAGACACCTAACCCTTGCTCCCCTCATCGTATCCCCTCCTCCGGCAGGAACTCATCATCTGGTGAGATCCCCTCCCCATGCCTCCAACCGTGTGCCAAGCACCGGCAAGAAATTGTGTTTTGTGAGGATTTGTTTGCTGATGAATGAATGTATTGAATGTAAGATTGTATTGTTGTAGAGACAGAGAATGGAACACCACCTTCAGTTTGTCATCTGATCCCACATTCTCTATCCCATGAGTGAAATAAGATAACAGTCCATTGATGAATTCACGTAGCCTCTTTGTTTTGCTTTGCTTGTCCCGCTCAATTTCTCATCATGGTGGAATTAACAGTGGATGGGTTGATTTCTCAACAAAATAGGATAGGGCTGACTACATTAGTTAGTTAGCTTATTATTTTAATAAATCAAAATGATTATAAAAAGATTAAAAGCGTGTGATATTTTTTTCTCCCGTTGCAAAGCACGGGCCCTTTTGCTAGTCTATACCTACTAATAAAGGAAATATATATGGAAGACACCCCATGGGTCAGATTAATATGGGAGAAGCATTATCAACATGGTCCACCTAGTGATGCTAGGGTGGGATCCTTCTGGTGGCAAGCACACATTGCACTTCTAAATGAATTTAAGGATATCACCACATGCAAGATTGCTTTTGGAAAGACTACTCTATTTTGGCAAGACAATTGGGTAGAGGAATCACTTCAATCAGAATTCCCAGAGCTCCGTTCATTTGCTATCAATTCTGAAATTTTTGTTCAGCAATTCTGTGGGACCCCAGATTGGACTGAACTATTTCATTTTCCACTATCAACTGAAGCCTTCAATCAACTCAACATGTTGGAAGATTTGGTACGAGAACTTGCACACTCTGAAAAGGATCAATGGAGCCATGGGGTACATCAGACTAGTTATTCTTCCATGCAGATTTATAACATGCTGATAACTAGCACAGATGAACGTCCAGTTTTCAAGTTAATTTGGAAGAGTAAAAGTAGACTCAAGCATAACATTTTCTTCTGTCTAATTGTTCATGAAAGAATAAATGCTAGAGCTCTACTACAAATAAAAAGAATGCATTTGGAAAACCCTTCCCGCCCTAATTGCATCAAAATGCTGAAGAGATTGTCATGCATCTTTTGTGGGATTGTATTTGCACAGGATTGTTGGAACTCACTATTGCGTGGAAACAGGAGAGGAACATCACTCTATGAAGAACTCATGCATTGTGACAACCCGATGCCGACGCCCCAGAAGATTCCCCTTTATTTCTGTTTTCGTCGTGTGGTTATTTTTGTTTGTTGCATTCATCTTGCGCATCATGGCATCATGCATCATCTGTTGCGTGGTGTGATCTGAGTTCTGAGTGCTCTCAGAGTCTTGCAATAGGAAACTCCCTTCTCTCCTCTCTTATTCTGTTTTGTGGCTGCTTTAAAGATTTCAGTTTTAACCCCAATATAAAATGTTAGTCTTCTTTTAAAAATCCTTTTATTAAATGTGGAGGCAATCCCTTGGGTTTCCTTTATTTCTCCTTTTGTTTTTATTTCAAAAACAGAGTCTCATTTTATTTATAAAGGGGGTTTCATTTTTATTCTTCAAAAAAAGGTTCCATTTTTATTCGTAAAAAATGCCCAATCTATTTTTATAGTTGGGGTATATTTTTCAAGGAGCCCAAAAGCAATTTGTTTTTATTTTGTCAAACCTTTTCTTTTGGTGATTTTTCTGTTTAAAAAATAAAGGCATAGCACGGAGAGAGGGTCTTGCCAGCTTGGGCCAAGCCTCGCCAAGGCCCAGCCAGCCCAAGACCAACCGGCCCAACCCTAGCACAGGACCCCCTCGTCCCAATCCATCCTCCCCGCGAGCCCCTGCGTGTTGGGGAACGTCGCATGGGAAACAAAAATTTTCCTACGCGCACGAAGACCTATCATGGTGATGTCCATCTACGAGAGGGGATGAGTGATCTACGTACCCTTGTAGATCGTACAGCAGAAGCGTTAGAGAACGCGGTTGATGTAGTGGAACGTCCTCACGTCCCTCGATCCGCCCCGCGAACAATCCCGCGATCGGTCCCACGATCTAGTACCGAACGGACGGCACCTCCGCGTTCAGCACACGTACAGCTCGACGATGATCTCGGCCTTCTTGATCCAGCAAGAGAGACGGAGAGGTAGAAGAGTTCTCCGGCAGCGTGACGGCTCTCCGGAGGTTGGTGATGATCTCGTCTCAGCAGGGCTCCGCCCGAGCTCCGCTGAAACGCGATCTAGAGGAAAAACTATGGAGGTATGTGGTTGGGCAGCCGTGAGAAAGTCGTCTCAAATCTGCCCTAAAAGCCCCATATATATAGGAGGAGGGAGGGGGACCTTGCCTTGGGGTCCAAGGGACTCCCAAGGGGTCGGCCGAGCCAAGGGGGGAAGGACTCCCCCCCCCAAACCGAGTTGGACTTGGTTTGGTGGGAGGAGTCCCCCTCCCTTCCCACTTCTTCCCTCTTTTTTTTCTTTTCCTTTGATTTCTTTATCTTGGCGCATAGGCCCCCTTGGGGCTGTCCCACCAGCCCACTAAGGGCTGGTGTGTCTCCCCAAAGCCTATGGGCTTCCCCGGGGTGGGTTGCCCCCCCCCCCCCCCCCGGTGAACTCGCGGAACCCATTCGTCATTCCCGGTACATTCCCGGTAACTCCGAAAACCTTCCGGTAATCAAATGAGATCATCTTATATATCAATCTTCGTTTCCGGACCATTCCGGAAACCCTCGTGACGTCCGTGATCTCATCCGGGACTCCGAACAACATTCGGTATCCAACCATATAACTCAAATACGCATAAAACAACGTCGAACCTTAAGTGTGCAGACCCTGCGGGTTCGAGAACTATGTCGACATGACCCGAGAGAATCCTCGGTCAATATCCAATAGCGGGACCTGGATGCCCATATTGGATCCTACATATTCTACGAAGATCTTATCGTTTGAACCTCAGTGCCAAGGATTCGTATAATCCCGTATGTCATTCCCTTTGTCCTTCGGTATGTTACTTGCCCGAGATTCGATCGTCAGTATCCGCATACCTATTTCAATCTCGTTTACCGGCAAGTCTCTTTACTCGTTCCGTAACACAAGATCCCGCAACTTACACTAAGTTACATTGCTTGCAGGGCTTGTGTGTGATGTTGTATTATCGAGTGGGCCCCGAGATACCTCTCCGTCACACGGAGTGACAAATCCCAGTCTTGATCCATACTAACTCAACTAACACCTTCGGAGATACCTGTAGAGCATCTTTATAGTCACCCAGTTACGTTGCGACGTTTGATACACACAAAGCATTCCTCCGGTGTCAGTGAGTTATATGATCTCATGGTCATAGGAATAAATACTTGACACACAGAAAACAGTAGCAACAAAATGACACGATCAACATGCTACGTCTATTAGTTTGGGTCTAGTCCATCAAGTGATTCTCCCAATGACGTGATCCAGTTATCAAGCAACAACACCTTGTTCATAATCAGAAGACACTGACTATCATCGATCAACTGGCTAGCCAACTAGAGGCATGCTAGGGACGGTGTTTTGTCTATGTATCCACACATGTAAATGAGTCTTCATTCAATACAATTATAGCATGGATAATAAACTATTATCTTGATAGAGGAATTATAATAATAACTATACATTTATTATTGCCTCTAGGGCATAATTCCAACACTGCGCACCTCCAGCATCCTCCCGATCCCCTTCTTCCCCCTCTCGTCCTATCTCCCTCTCCTCCCGATTCCCCCTCTCCTCCACCTAGGTCGCTCTCGTGCTCGCCTCCCCATGGCGCCCTCGCCGCGCTGCGACCGATCCCATCTCCCAACTCGCCTCCCTGCCTCATCCCGGTCGCCAGCCCCGCGCACCAGCAGCTCCCCTCGCTTGCGCAGCTCCCGCCCCCGCCGGCCTCAGCCTCCGCCGTCCGTCGCCCTGGATCAGCAGCAGCCCCCTGCCGCGTGCGGGTCGCCGTTCTCCTCGGAGCCCTCCGCCGCCGCCCCAAGTGCCCTGTGCCCGTGCCAGGACCGACCGGAGCTCGCCGCCCGTCTCGCTCCCGGCCGGCCCGAGGCCCTTCGCCGGCACCGCCTCGTTGCTCGTCCCGCGCCGGTTGCTGTTGCATGCTGCAGGAGCCGCGGCCCCATGCCGAGCCCGAGCACGCCTCCTGGTTCCCCTCGTCGTCGCCTGCTGTGGCTGCCGCCATTGCTTGCTGTTGCCCGCCGATAGCTGCTGCTGTTGCTGTTGTTTGTGCTGCTTGCTAGCTGCTGCTTGTAGATGCTGCCAGCTGTTGTCGTAGCTTGCTGCTAGTTGCTAGGCCCAGTTAGATTTCTAGCTAGCGTTGCTAGGAGCCAATGTTGTTGCTAGCTTGCCATGTTACCTAGCTGTTGCTGCTGCTTGCGCGTTGCTGCCTACCGTTGTTGTTGTGCCTGCTAGATGTTGTTTGCTGCTAGGCTAGGTTGCTAGATGCTAGTTGCTGCCACTTGTAGCCGTGGCCTCCGCTCGCCTTTGCATGTGCTGCCTGCCGCTATGTTGCTCGTCGCCGATGCCTGATGTTGCCGAGAGTTGCTGCTTGCTTGCGTAGCTTGATGCTTGCTGTCGTTGCCTGCCTGCCGCCAATGCTAATTGATGTCGCTTGCCTGCCTGCCGCCAATGCTAGTTGATGTCGCTTGCCTGCTGCCGCCGCTATAGTATGCTAGTGCTAGTTGCCGCTTTGCTGTTCCTGCTTTCCGTTGTGTCGCCGTTGCATGCTGTTGTTGCTGTTGTAGTCGCGTTGCTGCTGTCGCTGGTTGCCGTCGCCGAAGTTCGCAAGCACCATCCCCGCCACCGTAGATCCGACAAGATCGCCGAGCACCACTACTCCGAGGACGTCCTCGATGACCCCCGGACATCTACGGAACCGCGAACGACTACCGTCGACGAGAACCGACTTCCACTACGCCCACGACGACCTATGTTTTCACCGCTCCGATATGCACGCTTCGAAGGTATACCAATGGGACCTGCCGTGACCGTGTGCATGTGATGTATGAGATAAATATGTTTGCGCCTTATATGTTGTCTGTTGCACGTGTTCCTCTTTTGTTGTGCCCCCGACACATGGGAACCCGGTAACCGGGATCACCCCATCGTTATTTAGCGTTCCCGCACACGCTTCCAGTTCGTTGGCACCAACATCTCGTTGAGTATCGGGATAGGAACGTTGCCGTGGCATTGTTTCTGTTTTGCCGCCAAGGTACCCTTTCGTTCGCCGTGGCGACACATGCTTCTTTCTCTTCTTGCCCGTGTTGTTGTAACTTGCATGCATGACACATTCATGGCATGATATCTTGTGTTGCATGTTTCTTGTGACGTAGCTCCGATCTATGCTCCACGTGTTAACCGTCTAGGATGACAGGTAGAATCACCCGGTTCACCCCTTGCCATGTTAACAACAATTTAATATTGCCGTGTAAATTAACGGGAGTGAACTAAACAATTAAATGTGGAGTTTCGTCGATATGCAACTCGTTGCATATCGAGCTTCACTTAATGTGTAGTGTTTGTGTGAGGTGAATTGCCATGCCATCCCTTGCATCAGTGAACTGATCATGCATCGTAGTAGGTTGTGCATCATGTTGTGCGTCGTGAGGTGAATATCTGTGTTGACGCTTGTTGCCGGTTTGCTCCGTCTCGATAGAGTTCCGCAAGCGTGTCGGAATTTGAGGACCCGTTCGACTACGTTGGTTCGCCGACTTCTCGGAGTTGTTCTTCTTCCAAGCGGGATCTCAGGCAAGATGACCATTTCCCCAGATACCATTACTATCATTGCCATGCTAGTTTTATCTCTTCTATCGATTATGTCTCGTTGCCTACCACCTGTTAAATAACATCCTCTCAACAATGCCATGAAACCTTCAACCTAGCAAACCACTGATTGGCTATGTTACGCTTGCTTAACCATGTTATTAGCGTTGCTAGTTGCAGGTGCAGATGCTTCCATGTGATAACATGGGTTTCTTGTTATATCACCATATTAATTGCTATTTAATTTAATGCACCTATATACTTGGTAAAAGGTGGAAGGCTCGACCTTTCTAGCCTGGTGTTTTGTTCCACCTTTGCCCCCTTAGTTTCGGCTACCGGTGTTATGTTCCATATTTGAGCGCTCCTAACACGATTCAGGTTGTTATGGGGACCCCCTTGATAATTCGTTTTAGATTAAAGCTGGCCTGACAAGGCCCAACTTTGGTACTACATTTGCCTAATAACTAATGAACCGCATAGGGAGTAATTAACTCGAGGAAATTTAATCAACCCCCGGGTCAGTGCTCCTCATGAGTGTTGGTCCAAACTGGCAAACTACGGGGCCACCGTGGGGCAACCCGAGGTTTGGTTTCTCCTAGTGTGACCCATCCGTCGTGTCCTGAGAACGAGATACGCGGCTCCTATCGGGTTCGTCGACACGTCGGGCGGCCTTGATGGATTAGTTTTACCTTTGACGAAATATCTTGTGCATCGGGATTCCGGTGATGCTTTGGGTAAACTCAGAGTTGAGGTTTTCCACTAGGGAATCCGACGAGATCGCGAGCTTCGTGATTGAGGATTTCTATGCGGCTTGTGGTAATTTGTGATGGACTAGTTGGAGCACCCCTGCAGGGTTAAATATTTTCGGAAAGCCGTGCCCTTGGTTACGTGGCAACGTGGAAACTTTGTTTAACACTGGTTCTAGATAACTTGAAGTTAACTTAATTAAAACTTGCCAACTGTGTGCGTAACCGTGACTGTCTCTTTCGTCAGTTCCTTCTCCGATCGAGGACACGGTGGGGTTATGTCTGACGTAGGTAGGTGTTCAGGGTCATTCACTTGATCATGAGTAGTTCACGTCCGTTATGCGTATATAATCCTCCTCTTTATTCTTGTACTCGTAAGTTAGCCACCTCATATAATGCTTAGACGCTGCTGCAACCTCACCACTTAACCATACCTCACCCATTAAGCTTTGCTAGTCTTGATACCTTTAGAAATGAGATTGTTGAGTCCCCTGTGGCTCGCAGATTACTACAACACCAGTTGCAGGTACAGGTAAAAGTTACTTGACGCGAGCGCGTTGATTGTTCATTTGGAGTTGCTTCTTCTTCTTCATCATCATCGATCTAGGATGGGTTCCAGGCCGGCAGCCTGGGATAGCAAGAATGGACGTCGTTCTTATTTTCTCGTTTGTTTTCGTCCATAGTCGGACCCTGCTCTTATTCATGATGTTGATGTAATGTACTGCTGTGACTCTGATATATATCTTCTTTTCAGTACATGTACTTGTAACGATATCCATTCTTGCGACACGACGAGATGCGCTTCTATCCCTGACGAGGCCCTCGTGCCAAATTGAGGATAGGGTCGCATCTTGGGCGTGACATGCATGCATCTGAGAAGCTTCCTAATAAATTCTACACAAAAAATTTCATTGTTGGGCGCTGGAACATCTGGATTCAAAGAAATGGCAAAGTTTTTAGAGGGCAACCCCACACTCTGCAAGGATGGAGAGTCCTCTTTAGGCAGGATCTCAATTTACTTCAATTTGAGATCAAAGAGAAGCATATTCAGCATTTTAGGCTATGTATAAGTAATAATTTGTAATATGATTGATTATCTCCCTAGAGAAGGTGTAGGTTGAATCATTTAGAGACTTTGGCCTCTTGAAGGCTTGTGATTGTTATTGATTTTCTTTTAATTAATATACCTTCTCTAGGGAAACTCGCTGAAGTTTTTGATAATCAACCCGCAATCCACTTTTAAGTCATATTTTGCCTTTGCGGAAAACTCCCAAATGTTATTGGTAATCAACCTGCATGGCAATTATAAGTAAAATTTTCGCATTTGTAGTAAACAACCTGATAATTGGGCTAATCAATCCGTAGTACATATCAAATGTTTAAAAAAATATTCATATCTTTTAAACTATGACTCCAAATTAAATGTTGGAGATATTGTTTATCGAAAACTTATCGGTCCACCTAAGATAAACGGTAAATCAGCCGGTTTATCGGCATATAGGACGATTTATCTTATCGGTAAGACGCTGGTAAGAGATAAATTGGCCGGTTTATCGGAATATCGGCTGATATCTTCAACATAGCCAAATTTAACATGTTATATATGAAATTTGATTAGAAAAATGAGTATAATTTTAATCTGATGTTATTTTACATGTTGACCATTTTAAGAATGTTACTTAGGATGCAACCTTAATGAATAGCGCATGCCACGTCTTTCTTTTATACTGGTGCCGGTCTGAACTGAAAATAAGCACCTGAGCAAAAAGAGCACTCGACACGAAAAAACTCAGCTATAACCATGTGTGCACATCTCACCGAAATGCCACGGAAAACAATAATTTGATTTCCCATCTTATGTCGAGAGAGAGACGACTTAGGTCATCGTTGGCGAGGGTGGGAAGAAGGATAATTGAATGGATAGATGGGATACCATGTGTCTAAAGGAAGGGTGTGGGCTTATTTGGGTCTTGATTCCTCGTTATTGGATAAGGGATGTGTGACATTTTTTTCTCACGTTGCAACTTACAAGCTCTTTTACTAGTCATTTAAAAAAATTACAAAACAAAAATCTTGAAGCTGGACAGAGGAAAATAATAAAGAACTGCCAGATTTATACCGGAGATAACTTGACATCTCACGCAACAGTCATACATAAACCAAAACAATAATGACAAGAGAGCTCGGCATCTCTACTCTAATGGGGTGAGACAGCCCAAAGAAATTAGGTCCCGGAGGAGACGAATCGAGACGCTACGGTTCCATAATCGTTGGACAACCGACCCAAAATAAAAGTTGACAACGACCTAAGATTGGGACATGAAAGAGCAATCAAACTAGAAATGGTATCCCATCAGATTCTCTTGAAACAAATGTAAAGAATGAGGCAAAGGCAAATAAAACAAGCAACCGTTGAGAACGGATGAAACGACATGAGAATATATTAGTAGGGGTAGGGAATGGCAGGGAGCTCTGAAGGAATCATTATGGAAGAGCGCATCTTCTCCTTGCTCAAACTTCTACGCCGCAACAGCCGTTCCTGAATTGGAAGAGAGCAACTTTTCTGAGGCCAAGTTCATCTGCACCTCTATTAAATAAAAAAATAAAAATAAATACAAAAAAATATTTGGGTGATATATAATTTGATGTGTGAGGTTCGTTCTAAATTTTATACAATTTAAACGTCTCGGTAAAAAAAGACAATTCGAGGTCTTTAAAAAAGTTTACTGTACATGCATCATTTTAATCCGATTTTTCTTTTTTATCGAAAGCTATTCAAATATTCAAATAATATAAAAATTAAAACAAACCTCACGTATCTAATTATCTATCATCCAAAAAAATTAATTTCTTTTTAAAAGCAATATTTTTTTATTAAACAGATGCAGATGAGTCCGGATACCAAAACATCAGAACAGCAAAGGTGATAGGGGCTAGAGAGGGGACTTGTAGTTGAGTGGTCTACGAATCTCATGTAATTTTCGATTACTTCTATTTTGATGGATAGTTTGAAAGTTTTTCTTTTTTTCTAAATGATCGATTTATCTTGAATAATTGCATCGACAATTTTGCCCACCCCAGAAATATCTGACGGGGTGGCTTTCTTCTCCCGGTGAAAATCATCATCCGTCTGATCCAGAAAAAGAAACGGTCAACATCATCAGATCGCGCTGCCCACCCCGAGACAGCACGTCCTCTTCACGGGCGAAATGGATGTGGATGTGGATGCGGATGGATGCTACTCCGGCCAACACGTACCACAATCCGCAGTCACACGAGACCACGACTATACCACAGTTCTCTTTCTTCTATTATTTCCCACCGTAAAACTCGCCGGGTTTATCCTCTTTCCCAACACACACCGCACGCACACACCAGTGCCCGCCCGCCATGGCTCGCCGCGCCGAGCTCCTGCTCCTGCTCCCAGCAGCCATCCTCCTCCTGCTAGCTGCCACGCCCGCGCTCTCCGCCGCCGCGGCCGGCACCATCGTCTTCACCACGCTCGGCCGCAGCCGCTACGCCTTCGACGTCTACGCACTCCCGCTCGCCCCCTCCCTCTCCATCCCCGCCTCCCCTGCCGCAGAGCTCCGCCTCACCGACGGCGCCTCCGTCAACTACAACGGCAACTTCGCGCCCTCCTCCGACGCGCTCCTCTTCGTCTCCGAGCGCAACGGCTCCCTCAACATCTACCTCTCCCCCGCCCCTACCTCCTCCTCTGCCTCCCGCCGCGAGGCGCTCGAGGTCGACGACGGCGACTCGTCTCCCGCTGCGCCCCCGACGCCGCTGCTGCCCTGGGACCCCGTCGCGCTGCGGGACCGACCGGCCCTCACCCGCGACGGCTCCCGCCTCGTCTACGTCTCCACCGCCGTCCCCGCGGCCGCCCCGCGCCGGAGCTGGGCGGCCGTCTACGCCACCCACCTCCCCTCCGGCCGGGCGACGCGCCTCACCCCGCCTGGCGTCGCCGACTTCAGCCCCGCCGTCTCGCCCTCCGGGGACTGGGCCGCCGCCGCCTCCCCCGGCGAGCACGGCTGGGCCGGCGAGGTGCAGGACCTCCGCACCGACGTCTACGTCTTCCGGACCACCGACGGCTCCCGGCGCACGCTGCTCGTCAAAAACGGCGGCTGGCCCTGCTGGGCCGACGACGCCACGCTCTTCTTCCACCGCCGGGACAGCGACGGCTGGTACGGCGTGTACCGCGCCAAGATCGAGGTCTCCGACGACGGGCTCCTGTCGGCGGCCTCCGTGGAGCGGATCACCCCGCCGGGGTTCCACGCCTTCACGCCCGCCGCCTCGCCCGGCGCTCCGGGGCTCGTCGCCGTGGCGACCAGGCGGCCCGGCTCCGAGTACCGGCACATCGAGGTGATCGACCTGAGCGCCGGCGGCGGCATCGAGAACGCCGCCTACTTCGAGGTGACCAGGCCCGTGGCGCCGCGCGCGCACCACTTCAACCCCTTCGTCTCGCCGGACGGCGCGCGGGTCGGGTACCACAGGTGCCGGGGCACCGGGAACGGGGACTCGCCGCTGCTGCTGGAGAGCCTCAAGAGCCCGGCGTCGGAGTCGCTGTTCAGGATCGACGGGTCGTACCCTTCCTTCTCACCCGACGGCAGGAGGATCGCCTTCGTCGGGCTGCCGGGGCTGTACGTGGTGAACTCCGACGGCTCCGGCGGCCGCCGGAAGATCTTCTCGGGGAACGCATTCCCCACGTCGTGGGACTGGAAGAGGAAGGGGGTCATCTACACCAGCATCGGACCAGACTTCGCGAGCGAGAGCACCGAGGTGGACGTGGTGGCCGTGTCCCTCGGCGACGACAACGACGACGACGGCAGCATCTCTCAGGTCTCCATCAAGAAGCTCACCGTCGGAGGCGAGAACAACGCGTTCCCGTCGCCATCGCCGGACGGGAAATGGCTGGTGTTCCGGTCGGGGAGGTCCGGGCACAAGAACCTCTACATCATGGACGCGGAGGAAGGCGAGGCCGGCGGCATCCGGCGCCTGACGGACGGCCCATGGACCGACACCATGTGCAACTGGTCGCCCGACGGCGAGTGGATCGCCTTCGCCTCCGACCGGCACAACCCGGGAGGCGGCAGCTTCGCCATCTACATGGTGCACCCGAACAGCACCGGGCTGCGTAGGGTGGTGCACAGCGCGGACGGCGGCAGGACAAACCACCCTTGGTTCAGCCCGGACTCCAAGCGCATGGTGTTCACCTCGGACCTCGCCGCCGTTTCCGCCGAGCCCATTTCGAACCCGCACCACTACCAGCCCTACGGGGAGATATTCACCATCAACATCGACGGCTCGGGGCTCCAGCGGCTCACGCACAACTCGTTCGAGGACGGCACGCCGTCGTGGACGCCGCACTTCCTCGAGCCCCGGGACGTTGGCGAGACCCTGCGCGCCTCAGGGAGCTGCGGGTTCCAGGACTGCCACTGGCTCAGCATTGAGGATGATGCCCAGCCTGCAAGTGTTGGCCTTCGCTATGCTCATGGTAACAACAAGATCGGTTGCTAGAAGCTGTGTCCTGATGATACCAAGGAGAGCATGCCTGCTGTATAGTATAAATGTTTGCCATGCCTGCATTTTGCTTAATTAGTACTGTATCTGTATTTGCTCAGGAATAAGGCCATGTAAAGTGAGGCAAATATGAACCAAATTGCCATTGGGATATGTATGTACTATATGAAGCTATGTTCACTTGTTAATTTGTAGCAAGAGAACTGTGGTTTGAAGCAATGCTACAACAATTCTATTGCTGACTCGGACTGTCAAGAAGTGCATACAGTGGGAAGAACTGAGGCAAGATCATAAAGAAAAACTCAACTCTACAGGCTAACAAGAATTCTTCTTATCTTACAATCATACACACACTACAAATACCAATATAACTCACGCGAACCAGGTATAATCTCATAGGATGCCGCTGCAGGGGCTCTACCGACGATCTATCTAGCGAATGACCTTCGCCACCATACCTGGAAGGCTCGGCTAAGGTTCGGGCATTCCGCGCCGCTAGACGCGAAGCACTGGAACCATTCCTCGAACAGGCTCTGCTGCTCCCGGAGCGGAAGGGTGAGAAGGGCTTGCCCCAGGCTATCCTCCAGCGCTCTCGCATCCAGCCCCTTGGAGCACCTTTGAAGCCAGCCGAAATCGGTCAACATGGGCGTGAACCATCCCCGAAACAGTTGACTCCTCAGATCGCTGGGGCACTGCACTTTCCCTTGCCCGAGCGCGATGAACACACCCGCTGATATCCGGCTCAGCTCGTACCTGAACATCGGTGATGCCTGCTCGTGCATCCTGATGAGCTCGTCTTGCCCAGCCCACAGCACTACGAAATTCTCCGCCATGTCATTGTTTACCAGGATCTCAAATAGCCAGCTGAGGTTCTCACTTTGCTTGCTGACTCTTTCAATCATGGGTTTACTGTGCCTAATTTTCAGTGCCTGGTCTGTGTGCCATTTTGGCTCCGGGTCTTCCTTAAAAAGTTCCACCAGTAGGTTCAGACAGGAGCAACAAATCTGGTAAAGGCTCCTTTTGTTTAATCCGGACAAATCCTTTTGATATACTGAGCTTTTGCTTAGAAGACCATTGATCAAAGACTGCATGTCTTTTCTTGCACTGTTGTTTGTGCTGCTGGTGACGGATTGGATGAGCTGATCTGTCAGGTCTTCCGAGCTGCTAGACGGTTGTGTTTGCAATCTTGCCAATACATCTTTTGATAACGCTTCGTCGAAAGTGCATCTAGCAAAGAGGTGCTTTAATTTCTCTTCCTCATTCTCAGTCCATGGAACTGCTTCAATGTACTCCAAACATGATCTGATTCCTTTGTCAAACATAATCGAGGAAGCCACCTATTATTCAAAATTAAAACAACATCTATCAGAGTAGGTAGCGTATCTTTCTTTTGCAAGAAATCATACCAGAAAGAAAACCCGTAAAAGAACTAAGAGGTATAGCAAGGTAATATTGGTAGCATCTGTAAACAATGCTGTATTATTATTTGATGTTGCAATACAACTGCAAACCTACTCTGTAATTGGTACCACTCTGTAAATGGAGACCACCAGGCACTGTGTTACAAGAGGTTCAATATAAATAACGTACAGAGTAACTAGCATCAGCTTAAGGACCAAACAATGTGTCACGGAACAAATGCAATTCGTCCAAAGTTAAAATAATTTGTCACAACATTCTATGTTGCAAACATTCCTTACCAATTTCAGTACCACTAAAATTAGTACTCTGCTAATGTTTCCATCTTGATCAGAGCTTTTATGTTGTCGTGCTGTCATACTACTATACTATCAATGCGCTGACTTCAGATCCAAGGACACCCTATCCGCACACACATTACTGATTTGTCCTCCCATAATTACACTCAATAGATAGGACCATGATATCAGCTGATTAGGCAGACAAAAATGTTCCATATAGAAGAATCAATTCTTTCATTTAATTAAATAGCTAAGAAGTGAAAGCACTAGCTAACTATAAATTACTTCTTGGTTGGTTTCACACTCCCACCTATCCAGACCTAGCTTATCTGGATACATTGTTTGGTGTTGTACCCTCACCGCGCGACAACTCAAGCGCATGCCCAGCTAACTTGCGCCCATAGCCTTAGAAGCCTAAGTAGTACAAATGATCAATTTATGAAAGGTGGCACTTGTATTTCTCAATAGGACATGTTACTGGTCTCAGCTTTATGGGCAGTATAATCCCAAAAGAAATAGGACCATGATAACGGCTAATTAGGTAGGACAATGTTCCATGTAGAAGAATCAATTCTTTCATTTAATTCACTGGCAAAGAAGTGAAAGCACTAGCTAACAATCAATTATTTCTTGGTTGGTTTCACGCTCCCATCTGTCCAGACCTAGCTTATCTGGATAAATTGTTTGGCGTTGTACGCACACCACGCGACAACTCAAGCGCCTGCGCAGCTAACTTGCGCCCATGGCCTTAGCAGCCTGACTACTAGTACAAATGGTCAATTTATAAGTTCTTAAGGTGGCACTTGTATTTCTCAATAAGACATGCCGGTCTCGGCTTTATGGGCACTATAATCCCAAAAGAATTGTATGACTTGCACCAGCAAAATTGTCAGTATAACTCCTATCATAACAATTGTGGCTTCGCACAAACCACGTATGACGTGATATGAATGCAATTCCTTCCAGTGATTTCGCCATAGGAAGCGAAGTTCTTTTTCAAACCGTTACAACAAGCTAAAATCCAAAAACATGTGCATCTATCTAGTTACTAATAGACTAGTTAAACAAAACATGACCATCAAGCAAGCTCAGAACAATTCAAGAGGGGCAATCAATTTGCACTATACTAAACCTGCAATGTGCTGCCAGCCTATCACGGCCACCACGGCCTGCCTATGAGAACTGAGCTGTACAGCAAAAAATACTGCGTTCTAGGAAAGGATGCGCATCTCATTCTCACCTCGAGGACGCCGATGGCCCTGGAGACGCCGGCCCTGGCGAGCCAGGGCGGCGCGTCGGCCTGGAACATGAGCTCGACGGCGTCCCTGAAGGCGGCGACGTTGTCGACCCCGTCGACCTCGATCCTCCTGGCCCCGCCGGCGGCGTTGGGCTCGGGCGCCATGGCGGCGAAGAAGGCGCTGCTCCCGCAGAGCACGGAGGAGTCGAGGTCCATGACGACGACGCAGCCGGCGCCGTCCCTGCCGCGCAGGCAGAGCCTCAGATCCAGCCCGTCCCCCTGGCCCTCCTCCTCCTCCTCCCGCACCGCGACGAACGGGGCCATCGCCGGCTGCTGCTGCTCCGGGGGGTGGGTGATGGGGGTGGGGGTGGGAGGGTGCGGGTGGGCGTCGGGGTCGATGGGGGAGACGCGGCCCGGGGAGAGGATCCGGCGCGGGTAGTCGATGAGGCCCGCCAGCTTGGAGGAGGGCGAGCCGTGGAAGGAGGAGGGGGATTTCGGCGGCAGCTGCTGCGGCGGCGGCTTCCGCGGGCCCTCGGCGGCGACGGATCCTGGTTGCGCTGTGGCGGCGTCGGGGAGGGAGCGGTGGTGGAGGGTGCGGTGGTCGGGGCTGGGCGGGACGCCGGCGAAGGAGCAGCACCAGCCGGCGACGGGGCCGCGGCGGCGGAGGTGGCGGGCCGCGTGCTCCGCCATGCGGCTGCGCGCGCGAGGAAGGGATCTAGGGCTCGGGGGAGGAGCGCGTGGGCGTGGCCACCATTGGGGGTGGGGGTGGGGTTGTGATGGGTGTGGAGGGAGGCTGGGGAGCAAGTGTGGCGTGGTGTGGTGTGGTGTGGTGGGGAGTGCCACCGCGGAGGTAGCGGAGCAGAATAATTGCTGCGGCGGGGGCGATGGGAATGGGATGGGCCGGGCTCTGGTCAGGTGGGGCCAGAGTGGAAGGGGCTCAGAATGAAACCCGCACCTACTCCGGCGGTGCGGCGCGGGCCCCTTGCGGCGGTGTGACTGTGGTGTGGGCCGTCTCACTCGCGCGCGGGGCCGAGACATGCGGTGCGTGCTGGGCCTAGAAGACGTACGCGTGGGTGGGCGGAAAACGGCGGGACCGGCGGTGTGTGCGCTGGAGTGGAGTGGCAGTTTTCTGGCGCGTCCGTACGATCGGTCTGGGTATGCTTTCTTTCCCGTGCCGTGCCGTTAGCAGGGGGGTTTGTTTGTTTTAGCGCAACAACGACCAACGACGGGCTGATCCGCCTTCATCACACATACTCCCCCTTCGAGGATTACTCGTAGCATAAACGAACCAAAACAAATGTATGCAAAACTAAAATATATCTAGAAACATCCGACACGTATTTTTCGATCAAGGAAGTATGTGTTCAGAGCAAACAGATCGGCGATCACAATACCGCAGAACGCTCAAGTAATAACACAACAGATCCTATAAATAGATGCTACATCTTTAAAAGAGGACTACGCGCTAAATAAGGTTGTTCATCCCACCACATGTGTTATATGAAATATGAACTCCGCGCCTAAACCACACCTTTTTCTTCTTCGACCACCATTGTTTTCTTCGCAGCGACGAGCTCATCGTCGATATTTTGTCCCCTCTTGATATGCAGATAGACATGCTCGTCGAACACGTCAAAATCGGCCCAAAGTCTTCGGTCGCCGCCCGCGGTCACACGCCTGCCTCCGCTACTATTGTTCCACGGTGCAATTGGAGCTGCCGGTCTTCGAGTATTGTGATGCACCCTTGTTCGGGGCCGACCCGACACGACCGCCACGGCTTCCACCAACGCTGCCCACCATCGAGGAGGCCAAAAAACAAAGTAGAAATTGGTTCGAGTATATAGCAACATAGGGACTGGATTTCTAGGCCACCCTAAAATGAATAAATGATTAGGGTCCGGGCTGACATGTAGTTCTGTCCGGACCGCAAAATGTCTCAAACCCGCATACTGGTCGATTTTTTTCCTTCGAAACGATGGCCTTTTATGCGATCTACTAATGATGCTCTAAGAGCAACTCTAGCAGACCCCGCATCCCGCCACGACCCGCAAAATAACCGTCAAAGTGCGGGTCGGGGCGGAAAAACCTGCCCGATCAGACCCCGCATCCTGCCCCGCCACGCAAATATTTTTGCGGGGCGCGGCAAAATCCCCCCCCCCCCAACCTCTAGTTTCACGGGCCGGGAGGCCGACCCGAGCTCAACCTCTATCCGCAACAAGATTTGGCGGAAGGGACATTTTCGCGCGGCATTTCCCGCTTCCCCCACCCGCCGCCACCATTGCCTCGCCACCGCACGCTCCGGTGCATCCTCCGTGGCCGTCCTCACCGCCATGGATGCCTCCTTCCCGTCGCCCGTCACCGTTGAGGTCGCGCACGTTCCTTCCCGACCTCTCGTCGCCGCCCATGTTGACCCCGCTATCGCCGGCCATGTTTGCCCCGTCGTCGCTCATGCTAGCGCCGCTCCTTCCCCGGCTCTCGTCGCCGGCCATGTTGTCCCCGCCTGCGCCGTGTCGGGCGGAAATCCGACAGCCCCCCGCCGTGAAGGCTCGCGCTTCGGGGGCTAAGGATGTTGTGCGATCTCGGCCGGCGGCGGAGAAGGTCACCAAGGCCGCGGGGGTCAAGAGGAAGAGGATTCAGGCTCCTCCTTCATCCTCTCCCTCCATCCCGGAAAGAGATGCCTTCGCCGGCACGGTCCGACGGCGTGGAGGCGATCACCGGCGAGCTCCTGGCTGCCGTGGCCCTACTGTTGCCTGAAGAAACAAAGAGACAAAGAGAGTTCAGAGAAGAACGGGGGAGGAATAAGAAAGAAGGATGAGGAAGGAGAAGGGGCTCGATGTTGGCCTGGATGTGCTGCTGGTCGTCGGCTCGAGGAGGCACTGGAGAGGGCTCGGTGCTGCCTGGGCAGCTCGGTTGGGGAAGACGGCACAGGGCGGGGCTCATCTACTGGGTGCGCCGGTGACGGGGAGAACGAGGGAAAGGAGCTGAGCTTGCTGGCAGCTGGTGCCGTAGAGACCCCGGTCGCGGGCACCTTCCGGAGGCTAACGGCGCAGGGGAGCTGGCGCTGCGGATCCCCTCACTTCCGGCAACATGGGCGCGAGGGCGAGCTCGGGACTATGGGTGGGTTGGCTGCACATGAGCCGGTGAGAGATGGAAGCTTGCGTGGTTGACTCGGTTTGCATCTGGGGGATCCCGAGGTGGGAGACAGCAGGTGGCGGCGGCTGTTGGGACAAGGCTCCTGGGAGTTAGGGTTTGGTCCATATAAGAAAATAAACTAGCTTAGGACCCTCCGATCGTAATCGAACGGTCACGATAAAATAGATTAGGGTCCAATGGACAAACCGATGACGGTTTGCGGTAAAACGGGGTTGATCTGGACCCCACGGTCACGACCGTGTGTTTCGGGTGCCGGGAGGTTTTCGGACTAGGTTGCGTGTAGGGTCGGTGCACTGTGCAGAGGGGCTAGGCGGAGATGAGAGGGAAAACGGACAGCCCGGCAACGAGATTTAAAAATATCGGAAAACTTCGGACGATAGACCGAATACGGTGCCGCTACGGTCGACCGTTCGGGTACCAGACGGACTCTGATCGCGACGAAATTCGACAGGCGGCCTAGCTATAACTAATCACGACCGCATGCCAAGTTTCACCTTGATTAGAGAAAGTTTTCAACACACTTTTAAACACAGGGTTTTGACGATGCCGCGGGCGCGTGCGTGTGCGGTCGGGCTCAGAACGGACAACGACGCGAACCGGCAACTAACAACGGATGCAAGTTTTGAAAACGGGCGGCAACGGAATGCCGATGCAATGCTAATGATGCGCATGATGCGACAAATGAAATTACCCACACGACGAAAACGGAAAGAAGGGGGAATCTTCTGGAACGTCGACATCGGGCTGTCACACATGTTGACCCCGCTATCGCCGGCCATGTTGGCCCCGCCGTCGCTCATGCTAGCGCCGCTCCTTCCCCGGCTCTCGTCGCCGGCCATGTTGTCCCCGCCTGCGCCGTGCCGGGCGGAAATCCGACAGCCCCCGCCGCGAAGGCTCGCGCTCCGGGGGCTAAGGCTGTTGTGCGATCTCGGCCGGCGGCGGAGAAGGTCACCAAGGCCGCGGGCGTCAAGAGGAAGAGGATTCAGGCTCCTCCTTCATCCTCTCCCTCCATCCCGGAAAAGAGATGCCCCGGCGATGCCGTTCAACGGTGTCGCTCACCCCGCAAGCGAGGTGTTCGACGAAATGGCCGGAAGGTATGCGTCTTCGGTCATGGTCATTTCCTTTCGTTTGCGCCATTTGTTGCGATAGCTCGTGACTTGTCAATCCTTCAAAGATCGAAGAACTACACGATCTTGGAAGATCAATCTTTGATCCAAGCATGGAGTGCAGTGTCTCTTGATGTATGCACGGGTACATTTCAAACCGTCAAGAGATATTGACAAAGGATCGAAAATCAATACTTCCGCATTATGGCAAAGTATCCCAATACGGCTCCACGCACATTTCCGCGTAAAACTGTGTTATGTTTGTTTGAATTTGAACTTATTTGTGTCAACCTATGTCAAATGCGAGAATTGAGCGTTTTCTGTTTGCGGGTCGTCGCGGCCGTGTCCGAACAGACCCCGCAGAAGCCGACCCGTAAAAAAGCATAACCTACACGTACGCGTGGGGTACCCGTAAAAGTGATTTTGCACGAACTGCAAACGCGTTTTACGGACCGACATTATGTGGGGTCTGCTAGAGTTGCTCTAACATCCTCAAGCACACCAACACTTGCGTGGGTTCTAATAAGATCACTAGACCGGCGCATGAGCAGCCTGGGCCGACAACAAGAACAAACATGGACAATTTTTGAAATTCCTAAACATTTTGAAAACGAGGGTTGTTTTTGAATTTATGTCCGGGCTGAAATGTTGAATATTTATAAGCACAGACATTTTGAAATTTCTAGAGGTTTTGAAAACCAGGATTGTTTTTGGATTCATGTTCTTTTCATACATAAAAAATACGAACAATTTCGAGAAAAAAAAAGTTACCAGAAGGAAAAAAATATTGCTGTTGAAAAAACGAGTCCGGAACTACAATGCGAGCCCCAAAATCCGCAGCAGGTGGTGGGCGCGTCCAGCGAAGAGGCAGAGCGAGCCCCAAAATCCATGGCAGCAAAGCTCTCGAAAGCCTGTGCATGTGCAATCTTGCGATACTATTCACGGCCGGCGTTGGAAAGTGGCATCCTCGGATGCTCTTCACGCTGGCTGGAAGCGACAACATGTCCAAAAGCGATTGGAACTGCGTTCGAGGTGGCCACCGCCCACCGGGGAAATCATCGTCGAGGCTCCAGAGTCGAGACAGGCGCCGAGCCGTCGAGGAAAGTGGGCTCAACCGCTCGATGCAACTTTTTTTTTTTTGCTGCCCAGTGCCCACACTAGTGTGCTTGTTTCGCTGGCTCCGCTCTTCTTTCTTGTAAACAAACAGGTCCGTACAACCTGTCTAAATACTTGTAGCTGGTGGAGTATATGCATTAGCTGGACATAATGGTGCCGCATGGATGCACCATGTACTCTACTCCCTTAGTTCCCAAATATAATGTGTTTTATAAATTTCACTACTAGTTGGACACGAATGTATATATAAACATATTTTAAAATATGAATTTATTCGTTTTGCTCCGTATGTAGTAGTTTATAATAAAGTTTTAACAAAAAAATATGTTTTAAAAGGGAGGAAGTTGCTAGCGGTTTGAGCTGCACCGACCCAACCGGTGCGGTCATTCTGAAAGGGAAAAAAGACTTCTACTAGCCCGAGGAATAGTAAACAGGTGAATAAACAAAACGAGAAAAATGTGGCTTCGCCCGGGTTCGAACCGGAGACCTTCAGTGTGTTAGACTGACGTGATAACCAACTACACCACGAAACCGCTGATGGCAGAAACGCAAGGTGAAATATTAAATATGCAATCGTCGATCCTACTAAGGAGGACGAACACAAATATTCTCCGTCAAAGAGCTGCTGCACGGCCTTCTTTCTTGAGACAAATCAAACCGGGCCCTCATCAAGCTGCTTCGTGCTCCTACTCCACCGAACTGTATGAGGGAGGAAAAACAACCCGCAAAAAAAAGTTTATAGGAAAAACTATCAGACAACTACAATGATGATCACTGTAGAAAAAAATTTCCTACTCCACCGAACTGTAATCAGCAAAATAATGTATTTTTTTGGAACAATTCGTTTGATCATTGTGAGCTACTGTGCTCGATTTGCCTTCCTCTCGACGAACGAATTCTTCTTCTGTCTTGGTTAATGGCCCAGGGCTCGGAAGGCCCAAAGTCTGTATAAGGTAAGCTAATGGGCCCTGGGCTGGAAAATTCTTGTTTTACCTGTCGCAATTTCCATTGAAAAAACTGTTGGCACCCCTCCTTGTAGTAGCTCAGCTCCGGCCATCTGAATTTTGTTACTAGTATCACTTATTCTCAGGGGAGTTTGCTTCTCCTGTGGTATTCAGCAATTTTACTGAGCTCCCAAGGAGGTTCCGCGTCAGGGGGCTGTTCGATTCGTCGTGTGTACTGTGTAGACTGTAGAGAGTCTGGCATCTATATTACTGAAGGTTTGTTCCAGTCCTGAAAGAACACCAGGCCTTGCATTGCAATCGATGGCTACGGTCGTCGAGGTTGTCAGGAATTCTTCTACGCATGATGCTCATTATGCAGCTGCAAGGCAGTGTCTGCATTTCAGGATTCAGAAAACACACTGAAAGATCAATGCTGCTTTACGGTTTACCGATTTCGAGACAATTTTCTTTGCCCTTTTTTGTCACCGTTGTTAAGTAGAACTGTATTTTTCTCAACTTAATCTTTGTGTGTGTGTGTTTCTAGCTGACATGATTAAGGCTCTGAACCTGATACTATTTTCAGGATTTGGGGTGCTTCACTGCTACAAAGCATGTAACCTGATGGAAGAAAATACAAGGAATGATCTAAAGCAAAACAATGGGATTTGGCCCAACCGAGGACGCATTTCCCCATTCTAAAACTGCCGTTGCTTCCACTCCTAGGATCCTACAAGTTGCTGCTAATTAGTGTGTGGGCTGCAACTTTGTCAAGCATCAAATGCGTCCATGGACAGCTTTGCTCAACAACCAAAGAACGAAAGAATTGACAGAGAGGGGGAATGATGACTGCTCACATGTATCCTACGTATAACAAGCAGGCGGGCCGATGTGGATGTAAGAGGGCGGCTGTCCCCCTCCTTGTTAGACTGTATATACGTAGCCCTGTATGCATACACTGTATATTGTATTATACCCCTTGGGTATCCTTATATAATGAGATAGCCACATCCCGTTTAAGGTGTCGAGCACTTTCCAAAACATTACGTCTTACATGGTATCAGTTTAGGTTACGATATCTTCCGCTGCACCGCCGCCGCCACCACCGCCGCCGACCCTTGGCGCCGCGCCAGCCTCTGGCGCCGCCCCGACTGCCGTGGCGCTGGCCCTCGCCCCCGCGTCGCCGTTCCTCGCCTCCCGGCCCCTGGCAACCGCCTATGGGGCCCCGACGTCGCCCCGCCATCCGGGTGGATCGGATCTCACCGCCCAACCTGGGGCTGCTGCCTCGTCTGGTGCGCCTCACCCCGGCCATGGCGCCCCGCCGCCATCGTCATCCTGGACGGTCCCCTACGGCGCGTCATCGGTGCCGCAGCACTACGCTGTGCCTCCTCCGCCCTACTATGGCGCGCCGCCACCGCACCAGTCCGTGCCGCCGCCGCCGATGATCTGCGGGCCGTCTACACCGCACCACTACTCGCCGCCGACGGTCTACCCTGCGCCGCTTCAGCCGTCCCAGGGAGCTGCGGCTGCATCGCCCTACGGGGCTCCTGCCATGGAACCCTACGCCCCCCCCCCCGCGATCGGCTCCTCTGGAGCCCCGCCCTACTCGGTGGCCGCTGGTTTTCCCGGGGCGGCCCCGTCGATGGGTTTCTATGCCCCGCTACCGGTGCATGCTGACCCGGCTGCGCTGCCGTCGCCGTTCTACTTCTCGCATCTCCTGCCGGTGAAGCTTGCGCCGGACAACTACTTGTCCTGACGTGCCCAGGTGCTGCCTCTTTTGCGGAGTCGCTACCTCGAGGGCTACGTCGACGACTCTATCCCGTCTCCGCCGCCTCATCACCCGGCGTATCACACGTGGGTGGCTCAGGATCAAGCCATCCTCTCCGCCATCCAGTCCTCGCTCACCCCGAGCGTCTCCTCACTGGTCATCTTCGCCGCTACATCCCGGGAGGCGTGGGCGGCGCTTCACACAAGCTTTGCCTCCCAGTCTCAGGCGCGTGCTCATTTTATACGCACTGAGCTGGGTGAGACTAAGCTTGGTGACCTCAGCATCATGTACTACTTCAACAAGATGCGGGGTCTAGCCGACACGTTGGCCTCTGTTGGCCAGCCGCTACAGGATGAGGAGTTCACCACCTTTGTGCTTAACGGGCTTGATGTTGATTATGACAATCTCATTGAGAATGTCCACGGCCGTGATGATCCGCTACCGTCTTGTGAGCTCTATGCACGGCTCCTTGGCCGTGAACAGCGCATCAAGGCACGCCGTGTCTCCCCTGGCTTTGCCGCTGCCAATGCCGCGACTCGTGGCAAGCCCCCGCGGTCCTCTTCTTCCAACACCAGATCGGCGTCGTCACCACAACAGGCTTCACGGGGCAATGCTCCGACCATCACGGCCGGCAATCGGCCGGTGGTGTGCTGCTCCTCTTGTGGCGCCCCGCAGGCCTGCCAGCTATGTGGAATTGAGCGGCACATTGCCTCTCGCTGCCATCGGCGCTACAAGCAAGACTTCCTTGGCCTTGGCAACAATGGCAAAGGGAATGATAAGAAGACTGTTGCTGCGGTGACGGGTCATGATTCTGGACGCACACCATCCTACTCCATTGATCCTGCTTGGTACATGGACACAGGCGCCACCAACCACCTCACCAGCGAGATGAGCAAGCTCTCTACTCAGGAGCCATATCACGGTCATGATCGGGTTCACACCGCAAATGGAGCAGGTATGCGCATCTCACATGTTGGTCAGGCGTCTCTCCTTACACATAATTTTCGCCCATTGCATCTCTCCAATGTCCTTCGAGTTCCCTCCGCTACGCGCAGTTTGTTGTCCATTCCTCAACTTACTCGTGATAATAATGTCTTTGCTGAGTTTCACCCTTTTCGTTTCTTTATCAAGGACCGGGACACGAGGGCCATTCTGCTTAGTGGTCGCCTTCGGCATGGCCTCTATGCTCTTGATGCGCCGCCACCACCTTCCACGCCGTCTTCTCCCCAGGTGTTCACTAGTGTACGTGTGCCGTCTACACACTGGCATGCACGCCTTGGTCACCCGGTGGACCCCCATAGTTCGACATATATTGCATCGTCATGATCTACTAGTTGCGTCCAATAAAAATGTTGAAACTATCTGTGATGCCTGTCTGCAGGGCAAGAGTCATCAACTTCCGTTTTCAGATTCTAGTCGTGTTGTGACACATCCTCTTGAGCATGTGTTTTCTGATGTATGGGGTCATGCCCAGACATCCGTGAGTGGTCACAATTATTATGTCAGTTTTATTGATGCTTACAGTCGGTTTACTTGGCTATATCTTATTAAGCGCAAGTCTGATGTATTTGATGTCTTTGTTCAGTTTCAAGCCCACGTTGAGCGTCTCCTTAAGCACAAAATCATTCATGTGCAATCTGACTGGGGGGGGGGGTGTGAATACCACCACCTCAACTTGTTCTTTAACAAGCTTGGGATCTCACATCGTGTGTCATGTCCTCATACACATCAGCAAAATGGAACTGCCGAACGTAAGCATCGTCATCTTGTCGAAACTGGACTAACCCTACTAGCTCATGCTTCTGTCCCATTTCGTTTTTGGAGTGATGCCTTCTCCACAGCCTGTTTTCTTATAAATAGGCTTCCCTCACGACTCCTAAAAACGAAAACCCCACTTGAACTACTACTTAATGAAATTTCAGACTACACCTTTTTCAAAGTGTTCGGGTGTGCATGTTGGCCTCATCTACGTCCGTATAACAAACATAAGCTCGAGTTTCGGTCCAAGAAGTGTGTTTTTCTAGGGTATAGTTCTCTTCATAAAGGGTACAAATGCTTACATGTCCCTACCAATCGCGTCTACATCTCTCGTGACGTTGTGTTTGATGAAAACGTGTTCCCCTTTCGCACACTTCCGACTCTCCCTACCGGTCATCCATCACAAGTGCGCATGCCTATACCTTCGCATGACCAATTTGTTGATGTTGCATATACCCCTGCGTTGCTTCCTAATCATGCTGCAGGTATTGGACGTGGCGCTCGCCTGGAACTCCTTGAGGAGAGGATTCCGGACGACTCTCCTGCTCAGGACGTGCATGGGCCATGCATAGCGGGTGGAGTCTGCCCCGCCCGCCCGCCCGTTCCTGCCTCGCCCGTGATGGCTCCCCTGCGCGCCGTGCATGGGCCATGCATCGCGGGCGACGTTCGCCCCGCCCGTGGCCTCCGTCCCGCGCGACGTCGCTGCGCCATGCACAGCGGGTGGAGCCCGCCCGCCTGTCACGCCGACGCGTGGCTCCACACTGCTGGTCCTGCCGGCGCCAGCTGAGGCTGCCTCGCCCGATGCTCAGCTGGCTTCTCCTGAGTCGGCCACTGTCACGCCCGGCTCCTCGCCGGCCTCGCCTGGGCTGGCTCCTGCTTCGCCGAATTCTGGGCTGCCGACCAGCCCTGCGTGAGCGGTCTCGGCTCCATCATCTCCTGCACCAACACCGCCGGTCCTGCCTGCTATCATGTATCGTCCTCGCACACGTAGCCAATCCAGTGTTCTTTGTCCAACGAAACCCACGGATGGTACGGTTGCGTGGTTGGCTGCGTGTATGGCTCATGTTGTTGCTGATCCCACTGCCGAGCCTCGTCACTTTCAGGCTGCACTCAGTATTCCGCACTGGCGTATGGCAATGGAACAGGAAGTTCAGTCTCTCCATAAGAATAATACTTGGCGCCTTGTTCCTCCAGTTTCTGGTGTCAATGTTATTGATTCCAAGTGGGTTTTTAAAGTCAAACGGCATGCTGATGGCTCCATTGAACGCTACAAGGCACGACTGATTGCCAAGGGCTTCAAACAGATGTATGGTTTTGATTATGAAGACACATTCAGTCCAGTCATCAAACCCACTACCATTTGATTGCTACTGTCTCTTGTTGTTACTAGAGGATGGTTCCTTCGTCAGCTTGATGTGCAGAATGCTTTTCTCCATGGAGTTCTGGAGGAGGAGGTTTATATGCGTCAGCCACCTGGTTTTGTTGATCCGGCTCGCCCTCATCATCTCTGTCGTCTGGTTAAGGCATTGTATGGACTCAAGCAGGCCCCTCGTGCATGGCATGCTCGCCTTGGATCTGTTCTTCGGGCTCTTGGGTTTACTCCCTCCACTGCTGATACGTCGCTCTTTCTCCTACAGCGCCCTGAGGTCACGATGTATCTTTTGGTATATGTTGATGACATCATTCTCATCAGTTCCTCTGACTCTGCTGCCGATCGTCTTGTGAGTGCCCTCAGTGCTGATTTTGCTGTCAAGGATTTAGGTGCTCTGCATTTTTTCCTTGGTCTGGAGGTTTCACGTTCTTCTGCTGGGCTGACTCTCTCTCAGAAGAAGTACTCCTTGGACTTGTTGCGACGTGCTGGTATGCTCAAATGCAAACACGCTATCACCCCGATGTCTGCCACTGATCGGTTGTCTGCTCTTGATGGTGATTCTCTATCCTCCGATGATGCTACTGAGTATCATAGCCTTGTTGGTGGTCTCCAATACCTCACCATTACTCGGCCTGATATTTTCTATGCAGTCAACCGTGTGTGTCAATTTCTGCATGCACCCAGTGTTGGAAATATGCCCTAGAGGCAATAATAAAATGGTTATTATCATATTTCCTTGTTCATGATAATCGTCTATCGTTCATGCTATAATTGTATTAACAGGAAACACTAATACATGTGTGAATGAATAGATCACAATGTGTCCCTAGCAAGCCTCTAGTTAGCTAGCTCGTTAGTCAATAGATGATCATGGTTTCCTGATCATGGACACTGGATGTCATTGATAACGGGATCACATCATTGGGAGAATGATGTGGTGGACAAGACCCAATCCTAAGCCTAGCACTAGATCGTGTTGTTCGTATGCTAATGCTTTTCTAATGTCAAGTATCTTTTCCTTCGACCGTGAGATTGTGCAACTCCCGGATACCGTAGGAGTGCTTTGGGTGTATCAAACGTCACAACGTAACTGGGTGACTATAAAGGTGCACTACGGGTACCTCCGAAAGTGTCTGTTGGGTTGGCACGAATCGAGATCGGGATTTGTCACTCCGTGTGACGGAGAGGTATCTCTGGGCCCACTCGGTAGAACATCATCATGAGCTCAATGTGACTAAGGAGTTAGTCACACGATGACGTGCTACGGAACGAGTAAAGAGACTTACCGGTAACGAGATTGAACAAGGTATAGGTATACCGACGATCGAATCTCGGGCAAGTTCTATACCGACAGACAAAGGGAATCGTATACGGGATTGATTGAATCCTTGACATCGTGGTTCATCCGATGAGATCATCGTGGAGCTAGTGGGAGCCACCATGGGTATCCAGACCCCGCTGATGGTTATTGGCCAGAAAGGTGTCTCGGTCATGTTTGCCTGTCTCCCGAACCCGTAGGGTCTACACACTTAAGGTTCGATGACGCTAGGGTTATAGGGAATTGTTATACGAGATTACTGAAAGTTGTTCGGAGTCCCGGATGAGATCCAGGACGTCACGAGGAACTCCGGAATGGTCCGGAGGTAAAGATTGATATATAGGACGGATGGTTTCGGAGACCGGAAGTGTTTCGGGCATCACCGGTAACGTACCGGGACCACCGGAGGTGGTCCCGGGGGACCACCGAAGGGGGGCTGCGACCCCAAGAGGTAAGATGGGCTAAGTGGGGGTGGGAACCAGCCCCTAGTTGGGCTGGTGCGCCTCCCCACTCAGCCCATGGCGCAGGGGAAAGGAAAAGAGGGGGGGGGGGAACCCTAACTCAGGTGGGCCTTAGGCCCACCAGAGGGGTGCGCCACCCCTCCTCCCTCATCTGGCCGCCACAAACCCCATCTGGGAGGGCTGCCGCACCCCCTAGGGTGGGAACCCTAGGGGTGGCACCCCCTCTCCCCTTCCCCTATATATAGTGGGCACTTTTGGCCTTTGGAGGACACAGTTTTCCCTCTCCCTCGGCGCAGCCCCGCACTTCTCCCTCCTCCTCTCTGCCGGCGCTTGGCGAAGCCCTGCCGGGAGACCTCGTCTCTCCACCAACACCACGCCGTCGTGTTGCTGGTCTTCTTCCCCAACCTCTCCCTCCTCCTTGCTGGATCAAGGTGCGGGAGACGTCACCGGGCTGCACGTGTGTTGAACGCGGAGGTGCCGTTGTTCGGCACTAGATCGGAATCGCTGCGAGTACGACTCCATCAACCGCGTTCTAGCAACGCTTCCGCTTAGCGATCTTCAAAGGTACGAAGATGCTCTTACCCCTCTCTCGTTGCTGGTCTCTCCATAGGAAGATCTGAATAAGCGTAGGAAAATTTTGAATTTATGCTACGTTACCCAACAGTGGCATCCGAGCCAGGTTTTCTATGCGTAGATTCTATGCACGAGTAGAACACAAAAGTTGTGGGCGATGGTTTGTCAATTTGCTTGCCGTTACTAGTCTTATTCTTTTCCGGTGGTATTGTGGGATGAAGCGGCCCGGACCGACCTTACACGTACGCTTACGTGAGACTGGTTCCACCGACAGACATGCACATCGTGCATAAAGGTGGCTAGCGGGTGTCTGTCTCTCCTACTCTAGTCGGATTGGATTTGATGAAAAGGGTCCTTATGAAGGGTAAATAGCTTTGGCATATCATCGTTGTGGCTGTCACGTAGGTAAGAAGGCGTTCTTGCTAGAAACCCAAATCAGCCACGTAAAACTTGCAATGACAATTAGAGGACGTCTAACTTGTTTTTGCAGGGTTTGACATGTGATGTGATATGGCCAAAGTTGTGATGTTGCATGTATGATGTATGAGATGATCATGTTATTGTAATAGGTTTCACGACTTGCATGTCGATGAGTATGACAACCGGCAGGAGCCATAGGAGTTGTCTTAATTTTTTGTATGAGATGCAACGCCATGTGCTTGCTACTTTTACTTCATTGCTAACGGTTAGCCATAGTAGTAGTGATAGTAGTAGTTGGCATGACTACTTCACGGAGACACGATGATGGAGATCATGGTGTCACGCCGGTGACGATGATGATCATGCGATGCCTGAAGATGGAGATCGAATGAGCAAAGATGATAATGGCCATATCATGTCACTGTATGATTGCATTGTGATGTTTATCATGTTTTACATCTTATTGCTTAAAACGACGGTAGCATAATAAGATGATCCCTCCTAAAATTTCGAGAACGTATTCCCCTAAGTGTGCACCGTTGCGAAGGTTCGTTGTCTCGAAGCACCACGTGATGATCGGGTGTGATAGATTCTAACGTTCGCATACAACGGGTGTAAGCCAGATTTACACACGCAAAACACCTAGGTTGACTCGACGAGCTTAGCATGTACAGACATGACCTCGAATACAAGAGACCGAAAGGTCGAACATGAGTCGTATGGTTGAATACGATCAGCATGAGTTGCTCACCATGGTGACTAGTCCGTCTCACGTGATGATCGGACACGGGTTAGTCAACATGGATCATGTAACACTTAGATGATTAGAGGGATGTCGATTTAAGTGGGAGTTCATACTTAATTTGATTAAATGAACTTAATTGTCATGAACTTAGTCTAAAAGTTGTCTTTATAAATATTGTAGATGTCCAACGTCAACCTCAACTTCAAAGCATTCCTAGAGAAAAACAAGCTGAAAGATGATGGTAGCAACTATGCGGACTGGGTTCGCAACCTGAAGCTCATCCTTGAAGCAGCTAAAAAGGCTTATGTCCTTAATGCGCCGCTAGGTGACCCTCCCGCTCCCGCAGCAGCGCAGGACGTTCTAAACGTCTGGCAAGCGCGAAGTGATGACTACTCTCTGGTCAGGTGTGGCATGTTATACAGTCTAGAAACGGGGCTCCAAAGACGTTTTGAGCAACACGGGGCATATGAGATGTTCCAAGAGCTGAAGCTAGTTTTTCAAGCTCATGCCCGTGTCGAGAGATATGAAGTCTCCAACAAGTTCTTTAGCTGTAAGATGGAGGAGAACAGTTCTGTCAGTGAGCACATACTCAAAATGTCTGGGTTACACGGTCGTCTGACTTCACTTGGAGTCGAACTTCCGGATGATGCTATCATTGACAGAATCCTCCAGTCTCTCCCACCAAGCTACAAAGGCTTTGTGCTTAACTACAACATGCAAGGGATGGAGAAAACCATTCCCGAGTTGTACTCGATGCTCAAGTCTGCAGAAGTAGAAATCAAGAAGGAGCATCAAGTGTTGATGGTCAACAAGACCACTAGTTTCAAGAAAGGCAGGGGTAAGAAGAACTTCAAGAAAGACGGCAAAGCTGTTGCCGCGCCCGGTAAACCAGATGCCGGGAAGAAGAAAAAGAACGGACCCAAGCCTGAGACTGAGTGCTTCTACTGCAAGGGAAAAGGTCACTGGAAGCGCAACTGCCCCAAATACTTAGCGGACAAGAAGGCCGGCAACGTTAAAGGTATATGTGATATACATGTTATTGATGTGTACCTTACCAGCGCTCGTAGTAGCTCCTGGGTATTTGATACCGGTGCTGTTGCTCACATTTGCAACTCAAAGCAGGAACTGCGGAATAAGCGGAGACTGGCCAAGGACGAGGTGACGATGCGCGTCGGGAATGGTTCAAAGGTCGATGTGATCGCCGTCGGCACGCTACCTCTACATCTACCGTCGGGATTAGTTTTAAACCTTAATAATTGTTATTTAGTACCAGCTTTAAGCATGAACATTGTATCAGGGTCTTGCTTAATGCGAGACGGCTACTCATTTAAGTCAGAGAATAATGGTTGTTCTATTTATACGAGTGATATGTTTTATGGTCATGCTCCGCTGGTGAATGGTTTATTCTTGATGAATCTCGATCGTGATGTTACACATATTCATAGTGTGAGTACCAAAAGATGCAAAGTTGATAACGATAGTCCCACATACTTGTGGCACTGCCGCCTGGGTCATATCGGCGTTAAGCGCATGAAGAAGCTCCATACTGATGGACTGCTAGAGTCTCTTGACTTTGAATCATTTGACACATGCGAACCGTGCCTCATGGGCAAGATGACTAAGACTCCATTCTCAGGAATAATGGAGAGAGCCACCGACTTATTGGAAATAATACATACTGATGTGTGTGGTCCAATGAACGTTGAAGCTCGCGGTGGTTATCGTTATATTCTCACTCTCACCGATGATTTGAGTAGGTATGGGTATATCTACTTGATGAAGCACAAATCTGAGACGTTTGAAAAGTTCAAGGAATTTCAGAGTGAGGTTGAGAATCAACGTGACAGAAAAATAAAATGTCTACGATCTGATCGTGGAGGAGAATATTTGAGTCACGAGTTTGGCACACACCTAAGAAAGTGTGGAATCGTTTCACAACTAACGCCGCCTGGCACACCGCAGCGCAACGGAGTGTCTGAACGTCGTAATCGCACTTTATTAGATATGGTACGATCTATGATGTCTCTCACCGACTTACCGCTATCATTTTGGGGATATGCATTAGAAACTGCAGCATTCACTTTAAATAGGGCACCGTCTAAATCCGTTGAGACGACACCGTATGAACTGTGGTTTGGCAAGAAACCTAAGTTGCGTTTCTTAAAGTTTGGGGCTGCGATGCTTATGTGAAGAAACTTCAACCAGAAAAGCTCGAACCCAAAGCGGAGAAATGCGTATTCATAGGATACCCTAAGGAAACTATTGGGTATACCTTCTATCTTAGATCCGAAGGTAAAACCTTTGTTGCCAAGAACGGATCCTTTCTAGAGAAAGAGTATCTCTCGAAAGAAGTGGGAGGAAGGTAGAACTTGATGAGGTAATTACACCCCCTCTCGAACAGGAAAGTAGCGCAACGCAAGAAGTTGTTCCTGTGATGCCTACACCAACTGAAGAGGAAGTTAATGATGATGATCATGAAGCTTCGGATCAAGTTACTACTGAACCGCGAAGGTCCACAAGGGTACGCTCCGCACCAGAGTGGTACGGCAACCCTGTGATGGAAATCATGTTGTTAGACAACGGTGAACCTTCGAACTATGAAGAAGCGATGGCGGGCCCGGACTCCAACAAATGGCTTGAGGCCATGAAATCCGAGATAGGATCCATGTATGAGAACAAAGTATGGACTTTGGTGGACTTGCCCGATGACCGGCGAGCCATTGAAAATAAATGGATCTTCAAGAAGAAGACTGATGCAAACGGTAATGTAACCGTTTACAAAGCTCGACTTGTTGCAAAGGGTTTTCGACAAATTCAAGGAGTTGACTACGAAGAGACTTTCTCTCCCGTAGCGAAGCTGAAATCAGTCCGAATCATGTTAGCAATTGCCGCCTTTTATGATTATGAAATTTGGCAAATGGACGTCAAAACAGCATTCCTTAACGGGAATCTTAAGGAAGAGTTGTATATGATGCAACCAGAAGGTTTTGTCGATCCTAAAGGTGCTAACAAAGTATGCAAGCTCCAGCGCTCCATCTATGGGCTGGTGCAAGCATCTCGGAGTTGGAACATTCGCTTTAATGAGGTGATTAAAGCGTTTGGGTTCATACAGGTTTACGGAGAAGCCTGTCTGTACAAGAAAGTGAGTGGGAGCTCTGTAGCTTTCCTCGTACTATACGTGGATGACATATTATTGATGGGGAATGATATAGAGATGTTGGAGAGCATAAAGGCCTATTTGAACAAGAGTTTTTCAATGAAGGACCTTGGAGAAGCTGCATACATATTAGGCATCAAGATCTATAGAGATAGATCGAGACGCCTCATAGGTCTTTCGCAAAGTACATACCTTGACAAGATATTGAAGAAATTCAATATGGAAAACTCAAAGAAAGGGTTCTTGCCAGTTTTGCAAGGTATGAGATTGAGTAAGACTCAGTCGCCGACCACGGCAGCAGATAGAGAGAAGATGAGTTCTGTCCCCTACGCTTCAGCCGTGGGCTCTCTAATGTATGCCATGCTGTGTACCAGACCTGATATAAACCTTGCGATAAGCTTGGTAGGAAGGTACCAAAGTAATCCCGGTGCGGAACACTGGACAGCGGTCAAGAATATCCTTAAGTACGTGAAAAGGACTAAGGAAATGTTTCTCGTTTATGGAGGTGACGAAGAGCTCGTCGTAAAGGGTTACGTCGATGCTAGCTTCGACACAGATCCGGATGACTCTAAGTCACAAACCGGATACGTATATGTGTTGAATGGTGGGGCAGTGAGCTGGTGCAGCAGCAAGCAAGAAGTCGTGGCAGCATCTACATGTGAAGCGGAGTACATAGCTGCTTCAGAAGCGGCTCATGAAGGAATTTGGATGAAGGAGCTCATCACCGACCTTGGAGTGGTTCCAAGCGCATCGGGTCCTATGACACTCTTCTGTGATAACACTGGAGCCATTGCCATAGCCAAAGAGCCCAGGTTTCACCGGAAGACGAAGCACATCAAGCGCCGCTACAACTCCATCCAGGACCATGTCCAAACTGGAGTGATAGATATTTGTAAAGTACACACGGATCTGAATATTGCAGACCCGTTGACTAAACCTCTTCCACGAGCAAAACATGATCAGCACCATAATGCTATGGGTGTTCGATACATCACAATGTAACTAGATTATTGTCTCTAGTGCAAGTGGGAGACTGTTGGAAATATGCCCTAGAGGCAATAATAAAATGGTTATTATCATATTTCCTTGTTCATGATAATCGTCTATCGTTCATGCTATAATTGTATTAACAGGAAACACTAATACATGTGTGAATGAATAGATCACAATGTGTCCCTAGCAAGCCTCTAGTTAGCTAGCTCGTTAGTCAATAGATGATCATGGTTTCCTGATCATGGACACTGGATGTCATTGATAACGGGATCACATCATTGGGAGAATGATGTGGTGGACAAGACCCAATCCTAAGCCTAGCACTAGATCGTGTTGTTCGTATGCTAATGCTTTTCTAATGTCAAGTATCTTTTCCTTCGACCGTGAGATTGTGCAACTCCCGGATACCGTAGGAGTGCTTTGGGTGTATCAAACGTCACAACGTAACTGGGTGACTATAAAGGTGCACTACGGGTACCTCCGAAAGTGTCTGTTGGGTTGGCACGAATCGAGATCGGGATTTGTCACTCCGTGTGACGGAGAGGTATCTCTGGGCCCACTCGGTAGAACATCATCATGAGCTCAATGTGACTAAGGAGTTAGTCACACGATGACGTGCTACGGAACGAGTAAAGAGACTTACCGGTAACGAGATTGAACAAGGTATAGGTATACCGACGATCGAATCTCGGGCAAGTTCTATACCGACAGACAAAGGGAATCGTATACGGGATTGATTGAATCCTTGACATCGTGGTTCATCCGATGAGATCATCGTGGAGCTAGTGGGAGCCACCATGGGTATCCAGACCCCGCTGATGGTTATTGGCCAGAAAGGTGTCTCGGTCATGTCTGCCTGTCTCCCGAACCCGTAGGGTCTACACACTTAAGGTTCGATGACGCTAGGGTTATAGGGAATTGTTATACGAGATTACCGAAAGTTGTTCGGAGTCCCGGATGAGATCCAGGACGTCACGAGGAACTCCGGAATGGTCCGGAGGTAAAGATTGATATATAGGACGGATGGTTTCGGAGACCGGAAGTGTTTCGGGCATCACCGGTAACGTACCGGGACCACCGGAGGTGGTCCCGGGGGACCACCGAAGGGGGGCTGCGACCCCAAGAGGTAAGATGGGCTAAGTGGGGGTGGGAACCAGCCCCTAGTTGGGCTGGTGCGCCTCCCCACTCAGCCCATGGCGCAGGGGAAAGGAAAAGAGGGGGGGGGGGAACCCTAACTCAGGTGGGCCTTAGGCCCACCAGAGGGGTGCGCCACCCCTCCTCCCTCATCTGGCCGCCACAAACCCCATCTGGGAGGGCTGCCGCACCCCCTAGGGTGGGAACCCTAGGGGTGGCACCCCCTCTCCCCTTCCCCTATATATAGTGGGCACTTTTGGCCTTTGGAGGACACAGTTTTCCCTCTCCCTCGGCGCAGCCCCGCACTTCTCCCTCCTCCTCTCTGCCGGCGCTTGGCGAAGCCCTGCCGGGAGACCTCGTCTCTCCACCAACACCACGCCGTCGTGTTGCTGGTCTTCTTCCCCAACCTCTCCCTCCTCCTTGCTGGATCAAGGTGCGGGAGACGTCACCGGGCTGCACGTGTGTTGAACGCGGAGGTGCCGTTGTTCGGCACTAGATCGGAATCGCTGCGAGTACGACTCCATCAACCGCGTTCTAGCAACGCTTCCGCTTAGCGATCTTCAAAGGTACGAAGATGCTCTTACCCCTCTCTCGTTGCTGGTCTCTCCATAGGAAGATCTGAATAAGCGTAGGAAAATTTTGAATTTATGCTACGTTACCCAACACCCAGGACATCTCATTGGTCAGCAGTGAAACGTATTTTGTGCTATGTCAGCCTTACTGCTTCCTATGGCTTGCTTCTTCAGCCGGCACCTTCGTTGGAGTTGTTTGCTTTCTCTGATGCGGACTGGGCTAGTAGTCCTGACGACAGGCGATCCACGGGGGGATATGCGGTATTTCTGGGTTCTAACTTGATCGCCTGGAATGCTCGTAAGCAAGCAACAGTGTCTTGCAGTAGTACTGAAGCTGAGTACAAAGCTGTCGCTGACGCGACTGCTGAGATTATATGGGTACATTCTCTATTGAGAGAGTTGCATGTTACTCAAGCTCATCCTCCAGTTCTGTGGTGTGACAACATTGGTGCTACCTATCTTTCATCCAATCCGGTGTTTCATGCTAGGACTAGACACATTGAAGTGGACTATCACTTTGTTCGGGAACGTGTTGCACAGAAGCTACTTTCTATCAAGTTCATCTCATCAAAGGATCAACTTGCTGACATCTTCACGAAGCCTCTTCCACAACCACAGTTTGTAGGCTGTAGGCGCAATCTTAACTTGCTTTGTACTTCAGGCCACAGTTAAGATTGAGGGAGGGTGTTAGACTTGTTGGGGAACGTCGCATGGGAAACAAAAATTTCCTACGCGCACGAAGACCTATCATGGTGATGTCCATCTACGAGAGGGGATGAGTGATCTACGTACCCTTCTAGATCATACAGCAGAAGCGTTAGTGAACGCGGTTGATGTAGTGGAACGTCCTCACGTCCCTCGATCCGCCCCGCGAACAATCCCGCGATCAGTCCCACGATCTAGTACCGAACGGACGGCACCTCCGCGTTCAGCACACGTACAGCTCGACGATGATCTCGGCCTTCTTGATCCAGCAAGAGAGACGGAGAGGTAGAAGAGTTCTCCGGCAGCGTGAGGGCGCTCCGGAGGTTGGTGATGACCTTGTCTCAGCAGGGCTCCGCCCGAGCTCTGCAGAAACGCGATTTAGAGGAAAAACCGTGGAGGTATGTGGTCGGGCTGCCGTGGAAAAGTCGTCTCAAATCAGCCCTAAAACCCCACTATATATAGGAGGAGGAGGGGGGGAGACTTGCCTTGGGGTCCAAGGACTCCCAAGGGAGTCGGCCGAGCCAAGGGGGAAGGCCTCCCCCTCCCAAACCGAATTCTACTTGGTTTGGAAGGTGGAGTCCTTCTTCCCTTTCCCACCTCCTTCTTTTTTTTTCTTTCCTCTTTGATTTTCTTTCCTATGCGCATAGGCCTCTCTTGGGCTGTCTCACCAGCCCACTAAGGGATGGTGCGGCACCCCAAACACCCATGGGCTTCCCCGGGGTGGGTGGGCCCCCCCGGTGAACTCCCGGAACCCATTCGTCATTCCCGGTACATTCCCGGTAACTCCGAAAACCTTCCGGTAATCAAATGAGGTCATCCTATATATCAATCTTTGTTTCCGGACCATTCCGAAAACCCTCGTGACGTCCATGATCTCATCCGGGACTCCGAACAACATTCGGTAATCAACCATATAACTCAAATACGCATAAAACAACGTCGAACCTTAAGTGTGCAGACCCTGCGGGTTCGAGAACTATGTAGACATGATCCGAGAGACTCCTCGGTCAATATCCAATAGCGGGACCTGGATGCCCATATTGGATCCTACATATTCTACGAAGATCTTATCGTTTGAACCTCAGTGCCAAGGATTCATATAATCCCGTATGTCATTCCCTTTGTCCTTCGGTATGTTACTTGCCCGAGATTCGATCGTCAGTATCCGCATACCTATTTCAATCTCGTTTACCGGCAAGTCTCTTTACTCGTTCCGTAATACAAGATCCCGTAACTTACACTAAGTTACATTGCTTGCAAGGCTTGTGTGTGATGTTGTATTACCGAGTGGGCCCTGAGATACCTCTCCGTCACACGGAGTGACAAATCCCAGTCTCGATCTATACTAACTCAACGAACACCTTCGGAGATACCTGTAGAGCATCTTTATAGTCACCCAGTTACATTGCGACGTTTGATACACACAAAGCATTCCTCCGGTGTCCGTGAGTTATATGATCTCATGGTCATAGGAACAAATACTTGACACGCAGAAAACAGTAGCAACAAAATGACACGATCAACATGCTACGTCTATTAGTTTGGGTCTAGTCCATCACATGATTCTCCTAATGATGTGATCCCGTTATCAAGTGACAACACTTGCCTATGGCCAGGAAACCTTGACCATCTTTGATCAACGAGCTAGTCAACTAGAGGCTTACTAGGGACAGTGTTTTGTCTATGTATCCACACAAGTATTGTGTTTCCAATCAATACAATTATAGCATGGATAATAAACGATTATCATGAACTAAGAAATATAATAATAACTAATTTATTATTGCCTCTAGGGCATATTTCCAACAGTCTCCCACTTGCACTAGAGTCAATAATCTAGTTCACATCACCATGTGATTCCAACGAATCCAACACCCATATAGTTCTGGGGTCTGATCACGTCTTGCTCGTGAGAGAGGTTTCAGTCAACGGTTCTGAAACTTTCAGATCCGTGTGTTCTTTACAAATCTTCATGTCATCTTATAGATGCTGCTACTACGTGCTATTCGGAAATGCTCCAAATATCTACTCTACTATATGAATCCGTTTCACTACTCATAGTCATTCGGATTAGTGTCAAAGCTTGCATCAACGTAACCCTTTACGACGAACTCTTTAACCACCTCCATAATCGAGAAAAATTCCTTAGTCCATTAGTTACTAAGGATAAATTTTGACCGCTGCTAGTGATTCAATCATGGATCACTTTCTGTACCCTCAACAGATTTTGAGTCAAGGCACACATCAGGTGCGGTACTCAGCATGGCATACTTTAGAGTCTACGGCTAAGGCATAGAAGATGACCTTCGTCTATTCTCTTTATTCTGCCGTGGTCGGGTTTTGAGTCTTACTCAAATTCATACCTCACAACGCAACCAAGAACTCCTTCTTTGCTGATCTATTTTGAACTCCTTCAAAACTTGTCAAGACATGCATTTTGTTGAAACTTCTATTAAGCGTTTTGATCTATCTCCATAGATCTTGATGCTCAATGTTCAAGTAGCTCATTCCAGGTATTCCTTTGAAAAACCTTTCAAACAACCTTGTATGCTTTACAGAAATTCTACATTACTTCTGATCCACAATATGTCAACCACATATACTTATCAGAAATTCTATAGTGCTCCCACTCACTTCTTTGGAAATACAAGTTTCTCATAAACCTTGTACACACCCAAAATCTTTGATCATCTCATCAAAGTATATATATTCCAACTCCGAGATGCTTGCACCAGTCCATTGAAGGATCGCTGGAGTTTGCATACTTGTTAGTATCCTTAGGATTGACAAAACCTCCTGGTTGTATCACATACAATGTTTGCTCAAGGAAACCGTCGAGGAAACAATGTTTTGACATCCTACGTGCAATATTTCATAAATAATGCAGCAACTACTAACATAATTCTAACAGACCTTTAGCATCGCTACGAGTGAGAAAGTCTCATCATAGTCAACTGTTTGATCTTGACGAAAACATCTTTGCGACAAGTCGAGCTTTTCTTAATAGTGACTTATCACCATCATTGTCTGTCTTCTTTTAAAGATCCATTTTACTCAATAGTCCTATGACCATCAAGTAGTTCTTCCAAAGTCTACACTCTGTTTTCATACATGGATCCTCTCTCGGATTTCATGGCTTCTAGCCATTTGTCGGAATCTGGGCCCACCATCGCTTTCTCCATAACTCGTAGGTTCACTGTTGCTCAACAACATGACCTCCAAGACAGGGTTACCGTACTACTCTGCAGCAGTACGCGACCTTGTCGACCTACGAGGTTTGTAGTAACTTGATTCGAAGCTCAATGATCACCATCATCAGCTTCCACTTCAATTGGTGTAGGCGCCACAGGAACAACTTCCTACGCCCTGCTACACACTGGTTGAAGTGATGGTTCAATAACCTCATCAAGTTCTACTACCCTCCCACTCAATTCTTTCGAGAGAAACCTTTCCTCGAGAAAGGATCCGTTTCTAGAAACAAACACTTTGCTTTCGGATCTGATATAGGAGATGTACCCAACTGTTTTGGATATCCTATGAAGATGCATTTATCCGCTTTGGGTTCGAGCTTATCAGACTGAAACTTTTTCACATAAGTGTCGAAGCCCCAAACTTTCAAGAAACGACAGTTTAGATTCCTCTAAACCTCAGTCTATACTGTGTCATCTCAACGGAAATACGCGGTGCCCTATTTAAAGTGAATGCGGTTGTCTCTAATGCATAACCCATAAACGATAGTGGTAATTCGATAAGAGACATCACAGCATGCACCATACTAAATAGTGCGTGGCTATGACGTTCAGACACATCATCACACTATGATGTTCCAGGTGGCATGAACTGTGAAACAATTTCCACATTGTCTGAACTGTGTACCAAAAACTCGTAACTCAGATATTCATTTCTATGATCATATCGTAGACAATTCATCCTCTTGTTACGACGAACTTCACTCTGAAACGGAATTGAACTTTTCAATATTTCAGACTTGTGATTCATTAAGTAAATACTCCTGTATCTACTCAAGTCGTCAGTGAAGTAAGAACATAATGATATCCACTGCGTGCCTCATCACTCATTGGACTGCATACATCAAAATGTATCACTTCCAACAAGTTACTATCTTGTTTCATCTCAATGAAAACAAGGCCTTGCTCATGTGGTATGATTTGCATGTCACTAGTGATTCGAAATCAGGTGAGTAAAGATCCATCAGCATGGACCCTCTTCATGCAATTTATACTAACATGACTCAAGCGGCAGTGCCACAAGTAAGTGGTACTATCATCATTAACTCGTATCTTTTGGCACCAATGTGTAACACTACAATCGAGATTCAATAAACCATTGAAGGTGATTATTCAAGCAAATAGAGTAACCATTATTCTCTTTAAATGAATAATCGTATTGCAATAAACACGATCCAATCATGTTCATGCTTAACGCAAGCACCAAATAACAATTATTTAGGTTCAACACCAATCCCGATGGTAGAGGGAGCGTGCGACGTTTGATCATATCAACCTTGGAAACACTTCCAACACGTATCGTCACCTCGCCTTTAGCTAGTCTCCGTTTATGCCGTAGCTTTCATTTCGCGTTACTAATCACTTAGCAACCGAACCGGTATCCAATACCCTCGTGCTACTAGGAGTACTAGTAAAGTACACATCAACATTATGTATATCAAATATACTTCTCTCGACTTTTGCCAGCCTTCTTATCTACCAAGTATCTAGAGTTGCTCCGCCTCAGTGACTGTTCCCCTTATTACAGAAGCACTTAGTCTCGGGTTTGGGTTTAATCTTGGGTCTCTTCATTAGCGCAACAACTGTTTTGCCGTTTCACGAAGTATCCCTTTTAGCCCTCGCCTTTCTCGAAACTTAGTGGTTTTTCAAACCATCAACTATTGATGCTCCTTCTTGATTTCTACTTTCGCAGTGTCAAAACGTCGCGAATCGCTCAAGGATCATTGTATCTATCCTTGATATGTTATAGTTCATCACGAAGCTCTCAAAGCTTGGTGGCAGTGACTTTTGGAGAACCATCACTATCTCATCTGGAAGATTAGCTCCCACTTGATTCAAGTGATTGTCGTACTCAGACAATCTGAGCACACGCTCAACGATTGAGCTTTTCTCCTTTACTTTGTGGTCAAAGAATCTTGTTGGAGGTCTCGTACCTCTTAACAAGGGCACAAGCATGAAATCACAATTTCATCTCCTTAGAACATCACTTATGTTCCGTGACGTTTTAAAATGTTTTCGGTGCCTTGCTTCTAAGCCATTAAGTACTTTGCACTGAACTATCGTGTCGTCATCAGAAACGTGTATGTCGGATGTTCACAGCATCCACAGACGACGCTCGAGGTGCAGCACACCGTGTGGTGCATTAAGGACATAAGCCTTCTGCGCAACAACGAGGACAATCCTCGGTTTTACAGACTCAGTCTGCAAAGTTTGCTACTATCAATTTTCAACTAAATTTTCTCTAGGAACATATAAAAAACAGTAGAGCTATAGCGCAAGCTACATCATAATTCGCAAAGACCATTAGACTATGTTCATGACAATTAGTTCAATTAATCATATTACTTAAGAACACCCACTCAAAAAGTACATCTCTCTAGTCATTTGAGTGGTACATGATCCAAATCCGCTATCTCAAGTCCGATCATCACGTGAGTCGAGAATAGTTTCAGTGGTAAGCATCTCTATGCTAATCATATCAACTATACGATTCATGCTCGACCTTTCGGTCTCATGTGTTCCGAGGCCATGTCTGCACATGCTAGGCTCGTCAAGCTTAACCCGAGTGTTCCGCGTGCGCAACTGTTTTGCACCCGTTGTATGTGAACGTTGAGTCTATCACACCCGATCATCACGTGGTGTCTCGAAACGACGAACTGTAGCAACGGTGCACAGTCGGGGAGAACACAATTTCGTCTTGAAATTTTAGTGAGAGATCACCTCATAATGCTACCGTCGTTCTAAGCAAAATAAGGTGCATAAAAGGATTAACATCACATGCAATTCATAAGTGACATGATATGGCCATCATCACTTGCTTCTTGATCTCCATCACCAAAGCACCGGCACGATCTTCTTGTCACCGGCGTCACACCATGATCTCCATCAACGTGTCGCCATCGGGGTTGTCGTGCTACTCATGCTATTACTACTAAAGCTACGTCCTAGCAAAATAGTAAACGCATCTGCAAGCACAAACGTTAGTTATAAAGACAACCCTATGGCTCCTGCCGGTTGCCGTACCATCGACGTGCAAGTCGATATTATCTATTACAACATGATCATCTCATACATCCAATATATCACATCACATCGTTGGCCATATCACATCACAAGCATACCCTGCAAAAACAAGTTAGACGTCCTCTAATTTTGTTGTTGCATGTTTTACGTGGTGACCATGGGTATCAAGTAGGATCGGATCTTACTTACGCAAACACCACAACGGAGATATATGAGTTGCTATTTAACCTCATCCAAGGACCTCCTCGGTCAATTCCGATTCAACTAAAGTTGGAGAAACTGACACCCGCCAGTCATCTTTGAGCAACGGAGTTACTCGTAGCGATGAAACCAGTCTCTCGTAAGCGTACGAGTAATGTCGGTACAAGCCGCTTCAATCCAACAATACCGCGGAATCAAGAAAAGACTAAGGAGGGCAGCAAAACGCACATCAGCGCCCACAAAAACTTTTGTGTTCTACTCGAGAAGACATCTACGCATGAACCTAGTGTTGTGGAACGTCGCATGGGAAACAAAAATTTTCCTACGCGCACGAAGATCTATCATGGTGATGTCCATCTACGAGAGGGGATGAGTGATCTACGTACCCTTGTAGATTGTACAGCAGAAGCGTTAGAGAACGCGGTTGATGTAGTGGAACGTCCTCACGTCCCTCGATCCGCCCCGCGAACAATCCCGCGATCAGTCCCACGATCCAGTACCGAACGGACGGCACCTCCGCGTTCAGCACACGTACAGCTCGACGATGATCTCGGCCTTCTTGATCCAGCAAGAGATACGGAGAGGTAGAAGAGTTCTCCGGCAGCGTGACGACGCTCCGGAGGTTGGTGATGACCTTGTCTCAGCAGGGCTCCGCCCGAGCTCCGCAGAAACGCGATCTAGAGGAAAAACCGTGGAGGTATGTGGTCGGGCAGCCGTGAGAAAGTCGTCTCAAATCAGCCCTAAAACCTCCGTATATATAGGTGGGAGGGAGGGGGGCCTTGGGGTCCAAGGACCCCCAAGGAGTCGGCCGAGCCAAAGGGGGGGAGGACTCCCTCCCCAAATCGAGTTGGACTTGGTTTGGTGGGAGGAGTCCCCCTTCCTTCCCACCTCCTTCCTTTTTTTTTTCTTTCCTCTTGATTTTTCTTCTCTTGGCGCATTGGGCACTTGTGGGCTGTCCCACCAGCCCACTAAGGGCTGGTGTGGCTCCCCCCAATGCCTATGGGCTTCCCCGGGGTGGGTTGCCCCCCCGGTGAACTCCCGGAACCCATTCGTCATTCCCGGTACATTCCCGGTAACTCCGAAAACCTTCCGGTAATCAAATGAGGTCATCCTATATATCAATCTTCGTTTCCGGACCATTATGGAAACCCTCGTGACGTACGTGATCTCATCCGGGACTCCGAACAACATTCGGTAACCAACCATATAACTCAAATACGCATAAAACAACGTCGAACCTTAAGTGTGCAGACCCTGCGGGTTCAAGAACTATGTAGACATGACCCGAGAGACTCCTCGGTCAATATCCAATAGCGGGACCTGGATGCCCATATTGGATCCTACATATTCTACGAAGATCTTATCGTTTGAACCTCAGTGCCAAGGATTCGTATAATCCCGTATGTCATTCCCTTTGTCCTTCGGTATGTTACTTGCCCGAGATTCGATCGTCAGTATCCGCATACCTATTTCAATCTCGTTTTACCGGCAAGTCTCTTTACTCGTTCCGTAATACAAGATCCCGCAACTTACACTAAGTTACATTGCTTGCAAGGCTTGTGTGTGGTGTTGTATTACCGAGTGGGCCCCGAGATACCTCTCCGTCACACGGAGTGACAAATCCCAATCTTGATCCATACTAACTCAACTAACACCTTCGGAGATACCTGTAGAGAATCTTTATAGTCACCCAGTTACGTTGCGACGTTTGATACACACAAAGCATTCCTCCGGTGTCAGTGAGTTATATGATCTCATGGTCATAGGAACAAATACTTGACACGCAGAAAACAGTAGCAACAAAATGACACGATCAACATGCTACATCTATTAGTTTGGGTCTAGTCCATCACGCGATTCTCCCAATGACATGATCCAGTTATCAAGCAACAACACCTTGTTCACAATCAGAAGACACTGACTATCATTGATCAACTGGCTAGCCAACTAGAGGCATGCTAGGGACGGTGTTTTGTCTATGTATCCACACATGTAAATGAGTCTTCATTCAATACAATTATAGCATGGATAATAAACTATTATCTTGATACAGGAATTATAATAATAACTATACATTTATTATTGCCTCTAGGGCATAATTCCAACAGTCTCCCACTTGCACTAGAGTCAATAATCTAGCCCTCACATCACCATGTGAATTACATTGTAATAAATCTAACACCCATACAGTTCTGGTGTTGATCATGCTTTGGCCGTGGAAGAGGTTTAGTCAGCGGGTCTGCTACATTCAGATCCGTGTGCACTTTGCATATATTCACGTCCTCTCCCTCGACGTAGTCGCGGATGAGGTTGAAGCGTCGTTTGATGTGTCTGGTCTTCTTGTGAAAACCGTGGTTCCTTTGCTAAGGCAATGGCACGAGTGTTGTCACAGAACAAGGTTATTGGATTCAGTGCGCTTGGCACCACTCCAAGATCCGTCATGAACTGCTTCATCCAGACACCCTCCTTAGCCGCCTCCGAGGCAGCCATGTACTCCGCTTCACATGTAGAATCTGCTACGACGCTTTGCTTGGAACTGCACCAGCTTACTGCACCCCCATTAAGAATAAATACGTATCCGGTTTGCGACTTAGAGTCGTCCGGATCTGTGTCAAAGCTTGCATCGACGTAACCTTTTACGGCGAGCTCTTCGTCACCTCCATACACGAGAAACATCTCCTTAGTCCTTTTCAGGTACTTCAGGATATTCTTGACCGCTGTCCAGTGATCCACTCCTGGATTACTCTGGAACCTACCTTCCATACTTATGGCCAGGCTAACATCCGGTCTAGTGCACAGCATCGCATACATGATAGAACCTATGGCTGAAGCATAGGGGACGGAGCGCATATGCTCTCTATCTTCATCAGTCGCTGGGCACTGAGTCTTACTCAATCTCGTACCTTGTAAAACTGGCAAGAACCCTTTCTTGGACTGTTCCATTTTGAACCTCTTCAAAACTTTATCAAGGTATGTGCTTTGTGAAAGTCCTATCAGGCGTTTTGATCTATCCCTATAGATCTTAATGCCTAGTATGTAAGCAGCTTCTCCTAGGTCCTTCATAGAGACACTTTTATTCAAGTAACCTTTTATGCTCTCCAAAAGCTCTATGTTGTTTCCAATCAGTAATATGTCATCCACATATAATATTAGAAACGCCACAGAGCTCCCACTCACTTTCTTGTAAATACAAGATTCTCCAACCACTTGTATAAACCCAAATGCTTTGATCACCTCATCAAAGCGTTTGTTCCAACTCCGAGATGCTTGCACCAGTCCATAAATGGATCGCTGGAGCTTGCACACCTTGTCAGCATTTTTAGGATCGACAAAACCTTCGGGTTGCATCATATACAACTCTTCCTTAAGGAAACCGTTAAGGAACGCCGTTTTGACATCCATCTGCCAGATTTCATAATCGAAAAATGCAGCTATTGCTAACATGATTCTGACGGACTTAAGCATCGCTACGGTGAGAATGTCTCATCGTAGTCAATTCCTTGAACTTGTGAAAAACCCTTTGCCACAAGTCGAGCTTTATAAACGGTCACATTACCGTCAGCGTCCGTCTTCCTCTTAAAGACCCATTTGTTCTGAATAGCCTTGCGGCCCTCAGGCAGTACCTCCAAAGTCCACACTTTGTTCTCATACATGGATCCTATCTCGGACTTCATGGCTTCTAGCCATTTGTTGGAATCTGGGCCCACCATTGCTTCTTCATAATTCGCAGGTTCATTGTTGTCTAACAACATGATTGATAAGACGGGATTACCGTACCACTCTGGAGCAGCGCGTGATCTCGTCGACCTGCGTGGTTCAACAGAAACTTGAACTGGAGTTTCATGATCATCATCATTAACTTCCTCCTCAACCGGCGTCGCAACGACAGAGGTTTCCCCTTGCTCTGCGCCACCATCCAGAGGGATGAGAGGTTCGACAACCTCGTCAAGTTCTATCTTCCTCCCACTCAATTCTTTTGAGAGAAACTCCTTCTCGAGAAAAGCTCCGTTTTTAGCAACAAACACTTTGCCCTCGGATTTGAGATAGAAGGTGTACCCAACTGTCTCTTTTGGGTAACCTATGAAGACGCACTTTTCCGCTTTGGGTTCCAGCTTTTCAGGCTGAAGCTTTTTGACATAAGCATCACATCCCCAAACTTTAAGAAACGACAACTTTGGCCTCTTGCCATACCACAGTTCGTATGGTGTCGTCTCAACGGATTTTGATGGTGCCCTATTTAAAGTGAATGCAGCTGTTTCTAATGCATAACCCCAAAATGATAACGGCAAATCAGTAAGAGACATCATAGATCGCACCATCTCTAACAAAGTACGATTACGACGTTCGGACACACCATTACGCTGTGGTGTTCCAGGCGGTGTTAACTGCGAAACAATTCCACATTGTCTTAAGTGAGCACCAAACTCGAAACTCAGATATTCACCCCCACGATCAGACCGTAGGAACTTGATCTTCTTATTACGATGATTTTCCACTTCACTCTGAAATTGCTTGAACTTTTCAAATGTTTCAGACTTGTGCTTCATCAAGTAGACAGAACCATATCTACTTAAATCGTCAGTGAAGGTGAGAAAATAACGATATCCGCCGCGTGCCTCCACGCTCATTGGACCACACACATCGGTATGTATGATTTCCAACAAGTCACTTGCACGCTCCATTGTTCCGGAGAACGGAGTCTTAGTCATCTTGCCCATGAGGCATGGTTCGCACGTGTCAAGTGAATCAAAGTCAAGTGACTCCAAAAGTCCATCAGCATGGAGTTTCTTCATGCGCTTTACACCAATATGACCCAAGCGGCAGTGCCACAAAAATATGGCGCTATCATTGTTTACTCTAACTCTTTTGGTCTCAATGTTATGTATATGCGTATCGCTATCAAGATTCAATATGAACAATCCTCTCACATTCGGTGCATGACCATAAAAGATGTTACTCATAGAAATAGAACAACCATTATTCTCAGACTTAAAAGAGTAACCGTCTCGCAATAAACAAGATCCAGATATAATGTTCATGCTCAACGCAGGCACTAAATAACAATGATTTAAGTTCATCACTAATCCCGATGGTAGCTGAAGTGACACTGTGCCGACGGCGATTGCATCAACCTTGGAACCATTTCCTACGCGCATCGTCACTTCGTCTTTCGCCAGCCTTCGTCTATTCCGCAGTTCCTGTTTCGAGTTGCAAATATGAGCAACAGAACCGGTATCAAATACCCAGGCACTACTACGAGAGCCGGTTAAGTACACATCAATAACATATATATCAAATATACCTGATTTTTCTTTGCCCGCCTTCTTATCTGCCAGATACTTGGGGCAATTGCGCTTCCAGTGACCCATACCCTTGCAATAGAAGCACTCTGTTTCAGGCTTAGGTCCAGCCTTGGGTTTCTTCGGCGGATTGGCAACAGGCTTGCCGCTCTTCTTCGAATTGCCCTTCTTGCCTTTGCCGTTTCTCTTGAAACTAGTGGTCTTGCTCACCATCAACACTTGATGCTCTTTACGGAGTTCAGACTCTGCGACTTTCAGCATCGCAAACAACTCGCGGGAGACTTGTTCATCCCTTGCATGTTGTAGTTCAACACAAAGCCTTTATAGCTTGGCGGCAGTGATTGAAGGATTCTGTCAGTGATAGCCTCTTGCGGGAGTTCAATCCCCAGCTCAGCTAGACGGTTTGAGTACCCAGACATTTTGAGCACATGTTCACTGACAGACGAGTTTTCCTCCATCTTGCAAGCATAGAATTTATCGGAGGTCTCATACCTCTCGATCCGGGCGTTCTTCTGAAAGATAAACTTCAACTCCTGGAACATCTCAAATGCTCCATGACGCTCAAAGCGACGTTGAAGTCCCGGTTCTAAGCCATACAAGACTGCACATTGAACTATTGAGTAGTCCTCCTTACGTGCTAACCAAGCGTTCTTAACATCCTGATCAGCCGTAGCGGGTGGTTCATCTCCTAGCGCAGCATTAAGGACATAATCCTTCTTCCCAGCTTGTAAGATTAGCTTAAGATTACGAGCCCAGTCTACAAAGTTGCTTCCATCATCTTTCAACTTAGCTTTCTCTAGGAACGTATTAAAATTCAGGATGACACTCGCGTGAGCCATGATCTACAACACAAATATATTTAAAGTGGACTTAGACTATGTTCAAGATAATTAGAGTTCAACTTAATCAAATTATATGCTAAACTCCCACTCAAAAAGTACATCTCTCTAGTCATTTGAGTGATTCATGATCCACTTACACTATCCCAAGTCCGATCATCACGTGAGTTGAGTATAGTTTCAGTGGTAAGCATCCCTATGCTAATCATATCAACTATATGATTCATGATCGACCTTTCGGTCTCATGTGTTCCGAGGCCATGTCTGCACATGCTAGGCTCGTCAAGCTTAACCCGAGTGTTCCGCGTGCGCAACTGTTTTGCACCCGTTGTATGTGAACGTTGAGTCTATCACACCCGATCATCACGTGGTGTCTCGAAACGACGAACTGTAGCAACGGTGCACAGTCGGGGAGAACACAATTTCGTCTTGAAATTTTAGTGAGAGATCACCTCATAATGCTACCGTCGTTCTAAGCAAAATAAGGTGCATAAAAGGATTAACATCACATGCAATTCATAAGTGACATGATATGGCCATCATCACGTGCTTCTTGATCTCCATCACCAAAGCACCGGCACGATCTTCTTGTCACCGGCGCCACACCATGATCATCCATCAACGTGTTGCCATCGGGGTTGTCGTGCTACTTATGCTATTACTACTAAAGCTACATCCTAGCAAAATAGTAAACGCATCTGCAAGCACAAACGTTAATATAAAGACAACCCTATGGCTCCTGCCGGTTGCCGTACCATCGACGTGCAAGTCGATATTTCTATTACAACATGATCATCTCATACATCCAATATATCACATCACATCATTGGCCATATCACATCACAATCATACCCTGCAAAAACAAGTTAGACGTCCTCTAATTTTGTTGTTGCATGTTTTACGTGGTGACCAAGGATATCTAGTAGGATCGCATCTTACTTACGCAAACACCACAACGGAGATATATGAGTTGCTATTTAAACTCATCCAAGGACCTCCTCGGTCAAATACGATTCAACTAAAGTTGGAGAAACCGTCACTTGCCAGTCATCTTTGAGCAAAGGGGGTTACTCGTAATGATGAAACCAGTCTCTCGTAAGCGTACGAGTAATGTCGGTCCAAGCCGCTTCAATCCAACAATACCGCGGAATCAAGAAAAGACTAAGGAGGGCAGCAAAACGCACATCACCGCCCACAAAGACTTTTGTGTTCTACTCGAGAAGACATCTACGCATGAACCTAGCTCATGATGCCACTGTTGTGGAACGTCGCATGGGAAACAAAAAATTTCCTACGCGCACGAAGACCTATCATGGTGATGTCCATCTACGAGAGGGGATGAGTGATCTACGTACCCTTGTAGATCGTACAGCAGAAGCGTTAGAGAACGCGGTTGATGTAGTGGAACGTCCTCACGTCCCTCGATCCGCCCCGCGAACAATCCCGCGATCAGTCCCACGATCTAGTACCAAACGGACGGCACCTCCGCGTTCAGCACACGTACAGCTCGACGATGATCTCGGCCTTCTTGATCCAGCAAGAGAGACGGAGAGGTAGAAGAGTTCTCCGGCAGCGTGACGGCGCTCCGGAGGTTGGTGATGACCTTGTCTCAGCAGGGCTCCGCCCGAGCTCCGCAGAAACGCGATCTAGAGGAAAAACCGTGGAGGTATGTGGTCGGGCAGCCGTGAGAAAGTCGTCTCAAATCAGCCCTAAAACCTCCGTATATATAGGTGGGAGGGAGGGGGGCCTTGGGGTCCAAGGACCCCCAAGGAGTCGGCCGAGCCAAAGGGGGGGGAGGACTCCCTCCCCAAACCGAGTTGGACTTGGTTTGGTGGGAGGAGTCCCCCTTCCTTCCCACCTCCTTCCTTTTTTTTTCTTTCCTCTTGATTTTTCTTCTCTTGGCGCATTGGGCACTCGTGGGCTGTCCCACCAGCCCACTAAGGGCTGGTGTGGCTCCCCCAATGCCTATGGGCTTCCCCGGGGTGGGTTGCCCCCCCGGTGAACTCCCGGAACCCATTCGTCATTCCCGGTACATTCCCGGTAACTCCGAAAACCTTCCGGTAATCAAATGAGGTCATCCTATATATCAATCTTTGTTTCCGGACCATTCCGGAAACCCTCGTGACGTCCGTGATCTCATCCGGGACTCCGAACAACATTCGGTAACCAACCATATAACTCAAATACGCATAAAACAACGTCGAACCTTAAGTGTGCAGACCCTGCGGGTTCGAGAACTATGTAGACATGACCCGAGAGACTCCTCGGTCAATATCCAATAGCGGGACCTGGATGCCCATATTGGATCCCACATATTCTACGAAGATCTTATCGTTTGAACCTCAGTGCCAAGGATTCATATAATCCCGTATGTCATTCCCTTTGTCCTTCGGTATGTTACTTGCCCGAGATTCGATCGTCAGTATCCGCATACCTATTTCAATCTCGTTTACCGGCAAGTCTCTTTACTCGTTTCGTAATACAAGATCCCGTAACTTACACTAAGTCACATTGCTTGCAAGGCTTGTGTGTGATGTTGTATTACCGAGTGGGCCCCGAGATACCTCTCCGTCACACGGAGTGACAAATCCCAGTCTCGATCTATACTAACTCAACGAACACCTTCGGAGATACCTGTAGAGCATCTTTATAGTCACCCAGTTACGTTGCGACATTTGATACACACAAAGCATTCCTCCGGTGTCCGTGAGTTATATGATCTCATGGTCATAGGAACAAATACTTGACACGCAGAAAACAGTAGCAACAAAATGACACGATCAACATGCTACGTCTATTAGTTTGGGTCTAGTCCATCACATGATTCTCCTAATGATGTGATCCCGTTATCAAGTGACAACACTTGCCTATGGTCAGGAAACCTTGACCATCTTTGATCAACGAGCTAGTCAACTAGAGGCTTACTAGGGACAGTGTTTTGTCTATGTATCCACACAAGTATTGTGTTTCCAATCAATACAATTATAGCATGGATAATAAACGATTATCATGAACTAAGAAATATAATAATAACTAATTTATTATTGCCTCTAGGGCATATTTCCAACAAGACTGTATATACGTAGTCCTGTATGCATACACTGTATATTGTATTGTACCCCTTGGGTGCCCTTATATAATGAGATAGCCACACCCCGTTTAGGGTGTCGAGCACTTCCCAAAACATTACGTCTTACACTCCTCCTCTCCCCGCGGCCTGGAATTGGGCATCCACCTCGAGCGCGATTTCCGTCCGCCGCACGAGCTATTAGAGCCCTTTCTTGGACGCGGCCAGACACCTCCATCGATGAGGACCAGGGAGGGAGCGCCAAAACTTGGGCTAAAAGAAGCGCATTGACGAGGGGAGCGTAAGTGCAAGGGCGCGGGGAGGCACTGATGTCGAAGTCCTCACCGGAGATAGAGGAGGCTACGAGTTAGCATCATTGTGGCGGCGATGGCGATGGCGATGACGATGCAGGCACCCATAGGAGGGGCTTACAGTGTGAGTGGGCAGGGTGACAGGCCGACGGCGGCTGTCCGGCGACAGCGCATGGAGAGCCAGAACCGAGGAACTGCCCTAGTGGTAGGCGAGGAGGTAGGGTAGGGAGAGAAAAAGGCGGGCATGGGGTGCAGATGGAGGAAGGGCCGGATCAAGGGTCAACAGCGAGAAAAAGAGATCCCATCCCATGGGTGCGAGGAGAGAAGGAGTCGTCGTCGGTGGCGGCGGCAATTCTAGAAGGGATTTGGGGAAGGGGAGTGCAAGGTGGGAACGGGACGTGCGTACGTGGGGAGCGAGGGAAGGAGATTGGTTTTTTTTGCTGGTGCGATCGTGGGTTTTTTTTATGAAAGGGTCTGCTACGTGGCAAGATGAGGTGGTGGTCGGGGGGTGGGTGTGGATCCACGGAACGAGGGTGAAAGCGAGAGAAGGTTGAACCATCACGACAATAGATTCTTTTTTAATTGTAGAGATATAGCCCGTAACAACCAATGGTTCCATTAGTACATAGAGTCCATTAGAAAAAGTAGAGAGTGGAATCTTTTTAAATAATTACCCAAAAGACCTTCGCTCAAAAAAAACACAAAAAAAAGACCTTGACCCCTTTTTTTTGAGATGCAAAAGACCTTGACCTTGGTATCGAGAACCAACAATAATTTTTGGAATGAATGAAATCCCACCCAATGTCAATACTCAAGAGCGGGCTCCCCCAACGGCGGCCGCGCCCACGACCCAGCGCCACCACCGCCCCGTCCCTCCCTCGCCCGGCCATCTGCACGGGGCCGACGGTGCCACGCATCGATCCGGCACGCGGGTCACTGCTCTTGCCCGGTGGCGAGAGCGCGCGGGCCATGAGGCGCGGCGGAGCGCTGCTCGCGACGACGGACGGCCTCACTTCACAGGTGCGTGATTCCGGCTGAAAACCCTCGCCTGAAGCTGTAATCGGTTCTTTACCACTCGATCCGAGCCCGCACACGGAGTTCGTCGCCGTCGCCGTTGCCGTACGCTTGTGTTCGTACGTCTAGTCTAGCCTGCGATTGCCGTACGCTTGGGTTCGTCCGTCTAGTCTAGCCTGCGATTGCCGTACACTTGTGTTCGTACGAGGCAGAGAAAAGAGCTCCGAAGATCGCCGAGCGAGGCAAACAAATTTCGAGCGGTTCTTTTCTCATCTCCAGCATCGCAGCAATGAAAATGGCATCTTTTTCGAGCCGGCTCGCCCTCTCTAAGGGTATTTTTCCCCCATTCTTTCTTTGTGGTTCTTTTTCATTATGATTTTGCTTTGTTAGTTGGGTTCAGTAGCTTGTCACTGTCCAACGGAACACTAGGCCTTTTTTCATGTACTATATACACATACATACTTAGTTGATGCATTTCCGGTGCTGAAACTGTAATTGCAAGACACTGTCTGTCTGCGTTTCAGATCGATGCCACTTGAATTTTCTTTCTTTCTAGGATACACACAAGCATGTGTATCATATATTCGTAGAAGAAAGGGTAAGGCACCCGTCCACCGGATGCTACTTGATTAATGTGCTGCTGTTGCCGATTTCGAGCCACTTAATTTACAGGCTGTGGTTGGTTGCTGTCGCCGTTGTCGAACAAAGTTATACTATCCGACCGGCCTAATTTTTATGTGTGTTTGTCATAGGCTGCAAAGAATCTTGTAGCTGTGGCCGCGGCACCTTCATTCTCTGCTTTCAGAGCACCCGCTGCAAATGCACCTTCTGGAGCAGGTATGTTGTATGGTTTCTCTATCCACCACACACATGAACTACAAGGCTTGGTCGTTATACTTTTGTGGCGACTGCAAACTAGCGCTAACCTGACTTAATTCTGCCCAACAATCTGTTTTCGGTTAGGTAGATGATAGTACTTATTATTATTACTATGTATTCCACTGCGCCTTTTTGGTTGACTGTTGCTACTGAGGAAGTAAGTTTCTGCTAATTGCTTAACCAATGCAGGTAGTATGCTTAGGAATCTACAGCAGATGTACTGGTCAAGCTTTGTTGGTCAGAGGGTACGGGCCGGTGCCACCGCTTCTCTTTCTAAACAGATCCATAGGAGTGGTCCAGAAAGGGTTATACTTAACTTCAAGGCGCTAAATCGAGGTAGCTACCTTTTATTTCATCATGTTTGCTAGTTAGGAGTTGTATGTGCGCTTTCACCCGAAAACGGCATGCAATTTGGCTTGACGTGCACGGATGGATTCTATTCTCTATGCAGGAATTTCAAGTGCGGCAAGGGAGGAAGGACGTGTTCTTGGTACTGCTAGTGCACCCCATTACATATCAGAGAAATACCTACTTAAAAGGCAGCTTCTTCGTACCATCTCTGCCCTTACAGTTACTGGCTTTGCCATCTATGGCATTAAGGTTGTGCTTGATGGTGTCAAAGACACCAAAGTTGGCAATTTCGATGGTTTGAAGAAGGTACCGACTTCAGATATAAGCACAAAACTCAGTGATGTAAAGGGGGTTGATGAAGCCAAAGCTGAACTCGAAGACATAGTTCACTACCTAAGAGATCCCGACGTGAGTGTGGCATTGCCATCAACCTGCGTGCAGGTGTTCTAATTCAGCAATTTTTCTTGATACTGAATTGTTAACTCACTTTTACATGCTTTGCAGAGTTTCAAACGCCTTGGTGGCAAGTTTCCTAAGGGTGTTTTGCTTGTGGGCCAACCTGGCACAGGGAAGACCATGCTAGCAAGGTCAATGGCTGGGGAAGCCGGCGTCCCTTTCTTCTCCTGCAGTGGCAGTGATTTCGAAGAGATGTATGTGGGTGTTGGTGCTAGGAGAGTCAGGGAGCTCTTCAGTGCAGCAAGGAACCAATCTCCTTGCATAGTATTTATCGACGAAATTGATGTGATTGGTTGGCGCAGAGACGCTGAAGGTTCAACTCCGCAGAGGCAGGCTCTGAACCAGCTGCTTGTTGAGATGGATGGCTTCAAGCAGAATGATGGGATTATTGTGATCGGAGCAACGATCTTCCCGCAGTCACTTGATAGCGCCCTTGTCAGGGCTGGGCGTTTTGACAGCCATGTTCATGTTTTGGTTCCAGATGTTGAGGGGCGGCGACAGATCCTCGAGGCTTACATGTCAAAGGTGCGTATATAAGGTTTACTTATTTTCTTGCGGTCTCTGATGCGGGGCTTTGATCTTTTCTCCATGAATCCTTTCATGCAGGTGAGTAAATCCAAGGATGTGGATGTGATGACCATTGCGAGGGGGACGCCTGGGTTCTCAGGTGCAGCCCTTGCAAACCTAGTGAACACCGCCACTCTCAAGGCTTCCAGGGATGGGGCAAAAGCTGTTGGGATGGGTCACCTTGAGTACGCCATGGACAGGATCATGATGGGCAGGGAGCGCAAGTCGGTGGTGACATCTGATCTATCAAAGAAGCGGACTGCGCACCACGAGAGTGGGCACGCCCTTGTTGCTATCCTCACGGACGGTGCTAACCCTGTCCACAAGGCCACCATCGTGCCTATGGGACATTCTCTTGGCATGGTGACACAGCTGTCAGGGGAAGACAGCCAGCTCACAAGGAAGCAGATGCTGGCAAGGCTGGACGTATTCATGGGAGGACGCGTGGCCGAGGAGCTTATATTTGGAGAGGCAGGGATCACCAATGGTGCCTCATCTGACCTAAGCAAGGCAACTCGATTGGCGAAAGACATGGTCGCCAGGTATGGTATGAGCAAGCGGATCGGCCTTGTTTCCTATGGCAATGAGACCATTGCTACCCGTGGCAAGGCGGTGACCATGAGCGGGCGAACAATAGGTCTGGTTGATGAGGAGGTGAAAGCATTATTGGACAACGCTTACAGGAACGCAAAAAAGATTCTCACGGAGCACAACAAGGAGTTTCATGCGCTAGCAAATGCCCTCCTGGAGCATGAAACTCTCACTGGCGACCAAATCAAGAAACTAGTTTCGACAGCACAACAAGCAGATAGTCATAACGGTAGCCAGCAGGATCAGAAAACACCTTCTATCACTCGCGACAACAGCACCAAACCGGTAACGAGATCAAGAAATAGGGGCTCGCAGCAAGAGCACCAAACCAGTGACAAGATCAAGAGACAGGTGTCGACACAAGAGCAAGTAGCTGATGCTAACAATGGTCAGCAGGATCAGGGAACACCTTCTTCGCCCTAGCCATGCACGGAGACCTTTGCAGGAAGAAGTATTCGATCCTTTCGTTGAATGTAGTGAGCGATGTGTACGGTCTCAATTTAACTCTGACTTTTGTTTCTGAAGACCGAAGAGAATCCGACGTGTTTTGTAGTTTTGTGTACTGTGTTGTGAACTAGTAAAACCTCCTGTTTTAGGCCTCAACTCTCAAGCATGAATGTACCCCAAGATTTCCATCGGAATTGAATAGGACTGCTGTGGACGGGCACGAAGATGTGTAAATGCAGTTCCATACATTTTCACCAGCTGCAAAACATGATAAAAATACCATTAGGTGCTTCCATGAACGCATCATAAAAACAATGCAAGACATGGGCTTGTCTCTGATCCTCTATTTTCTTTATTCATAGGTTGCCTTTTGACCGTAAATGTCAATCGATAAGTCTACTCCCTCTGTTCCTAAATATAAGTCTTTTAAGATATTTCATTAGGAATCTACATACAGAGCAAAATGAGTGAATCTACAGTCTAAAATATGTCTATATACATCCGTATGTAGTCCACTAATGAAATCTCTTTAAAGACTTATATTTAGGAACGGAGGGAGTATATCAGGAATCAGCAAAGTTCATAGGGAACTGGCCAGCCGGTCTGTCCACCAAATCAGCAATCCTAGGAGTGAATCTGCCCAGAAACAGTTTCCAGAGCGTATTCAGGAACTCGGTACCATCCATCCAAAACCAGCAGTGTGTGTGAAGAACCTCCAGCTCTAACAAACTGAAGATTTGGCGTGTCGACACAAAGTTATCCGCAGCTTCAGCATTGTGAGAGTGAATGGACCAGGCATCTTGAGGATCATCTGTGATGTTATTCTCAGGCTCGACACCATCCAAAACCAGCAGTGTGTGTGAAGAACCTCCAGCTCTAACAAACTGAAGATTTGGCGTGTCGACACAAAGTTATCTGCAGCTTCAGCATTGTGAGAGTGAACGGACCAGGCATCTTGAGGATCATCTGTGATGTTATTCTCAGGCTCGACACCATCCATAACAGGATCCGTGTACTCGAAACAAGTGCAGAAACTGAACCCTCTAATATGAAGATAGTTCTTACGGAGTACTTGTTTGGAAATGTTTCTGGGATAAGAATTAATTACTCGAAGAGTGAACTGATCAAAATAGGTTTATCTCCTGAGCAAAGAACCAATTTTGCCAGCATCATGGGGTGTGTTAGAAAATGAGCAACTACCTTTCACAGAGAGCCAAAGGCCAATATATGTACATGTGAAGTAAAATGTAGAAAACCCCTTATACAGTGGACATATACCGAAATGAGGACTATACACATCTAACACCCCCCTCAAACTCATGGCGCATCAACAACACGGAGTTTAGTGAGAAAAAACCCATGCTGCGCTCGAGTCTGTGCCTTCGTGAAGGAGTCTGCCATTTGCAACTTAGAGGGCACATAGTGAAGAGCGAGAGTCTGATCCTGCACAGCAGCACACACAAAGTGGGCATCCATACCGATGTGCTTGGTGAGCTCATGCTTCACTCGGTCACGCGCTATACTGAGAGCATCTGTGCTATCTGACAGTAAGGGAGTCGACAGGGCCGGCTCTGGGATTTCAAAGGCCCCAGGGCGGACTCCACCAATGGGCCCAATAGAGAGAAAAATCCTACTTGATACATGAATGGATAAAAAAATTGAAGTCATAAAGACTAACAATTTTTCATTAGAATCAAATATCTGATAATATTTCTTGTATGTGTTCCAAACCAAGTATCATAGAAAGCTACAATGCATAAAAATAAAGAGAAATAGCATGCTAACAAATCAGACCTCCAAGCCTCTAGTAATTATGACTTCAGGAGAAACGAGACTTCCGTGCTTTTTCTGAGGCAAAGTCATTCATGACAGTGTCAAGATCAATGTTATCCAAACTATTCTTCTCGATGCAACACATGACCAAACCATTTAGCCTTTCTTGAGACATTGTTGATTACTTGTTTCTAAGTCCCAATAAACTTCTGTACTTGTTTCTCAGCACAAAATTATTCATAGCCCCTTTCTGGGTCCCAATAAACTTCTGTACTTGTTTCTTATTAATTCTTTTTTAACAACCACATAATGCTTCTTAGGCAACATGATTACAATAAAAAGAGAGAGGACACTGGCCACTGAACGTTGTAGCAAATAAATGGATGCAGCTGCAGCAAGTGATGTAAAAAGAAAGTAAAATCAGACACCTGATTGAATTTTTAGATTGAGAACAAGAAAAGATTGACTCGCCCAGCAGGCATAATCTCGCAAAGTATTTCAATCTGAGAAGTGAGAATTACCTGTTGTCTGTTGATCCTTGATCTCTTCTTAAATCCCGATTTCCTCCTTGTCAACTTTGATCTATCATGTGCCTCCGTCTCCAACTCTCTAGGAGACTATGACCTTGCGTGATTTGGGAATTAGGGATCCAAATTTCCAAATTTCAATCAGGCAAGTGGGCGGCTGGGCGAGGGCAACTCGCGAGGACTCCGTGCGTGAATCGGTCGACAGGAAACGAAGCGTCCACCTTCCGCTGTGTTCAGGCCTTTATTTCCTGACGAGGGCAACTGGTTGTATTGTGGACAGGTTTACTCGATGCCTTGCCTGGGCTGGCTGTGCATGTGTGATAGATGGGCCTTTTCTTTTTTTTCTTTAAATATACACTGTACCAGATTATATGGCCCCTATTTTCGTCGGCCCCCAGGCCGTCGCCCCTCTTGACCTGGGCCAGAGCCGGCCCTGGGAGTCGATGTAGTAGTAGGCACACCAAAATTCTCAAGTAACCATCGTAACCAGATCACCTCAGCCGTCAGCATAACCATCACACGCAACTCAACCTCGGTACTCGAGCAAGAATCTACAGTCTGCTTCTTGGTCTTCCAGGCAATACGAGAGCAATCTAGATATGTTTATCGTGTACTAAAAACATGTTCATTGTGTATTTCAGAAATATTTAATCGTGCAATCTAGATATGTTTATCGTGTACTAAAAAATAGTGGTTGTCTATTAAGAAAATGTTCAACCCGTATTAAAAAATGACATCATAGATTAAATTAATATTAATCAAATGGAGGGAGAAGAAACAATGCAATGTGACACAAGAATATTATTACTACAGAATGAGCAAACTGAGTATTTAATGAATACAAAAATATTTAAAAAAAGAATTGGAACCCTATATTAGTTAAGGGCGGAAAGACAACCGATGGACGGAGAGAAAAACGACTCTTCAGTCACAGAAAAGCCAAAGAATACGCTTTGGACTGGTGTAGGCCGACGACAAGCAACTTCGGCCTTGCATAAACCGATGAGGTCTTCGGCCCACTTCTGACACTATTCGGCCTACGCGTGAGCAAAGAGTGCCTTTCTGGCCTAATGGAGATCAAAGGCTGCTCTTCGGCCTAAGCGAGTTCAAATAGTGTCTTTTTGGCTTTAGTGAGGCCGACGGGATCATACTTTTAAATTTTATGAATTGTGGTATACATTTTCCAAATTTGTAGTTTAATATCTTGCTTGAGTGGGGGGGGGGGGGGGGGCTTTTGCCCTCCTGATAGTTTAAGGCGGGTGGGGGGGGGGGGTCTACCCATCGCCTACAAGCCCATTGATTATGTGCCTACCACTAATATGGTCTTTTTCTTTTGCGGGGGTAATATAGATTTCAGGGAAAATCTATGTAGTCGTGTGCGCACGGACGTGGTCCGGTGCAGCGGCATGGGACACGAGAGAGCGCTCGGACCGGTGATGCAAGTGGACATACTAGTTGCGACATTTTTTTTAATGTTTCATCAAACCCGACAAAAGCATTCTAATAACATGCATGCATGCATGGTCTACCTTTTTTCAATGACACATCATGCTAGCATGCATGTTTGGTTATGTTTTTACTACTCCTAGTAATGAGGTATTAGGGGGTGCAGGACATTGCAGGCTAGGCAACCATTATGAAGTTTTTTTATTCGTATATAGTGTACTAATACATATGAAATAACTGGCCCCCGGATATAATTAAATAGCAAGCACTGTAAAATAACAATGAGACAATTGTATTTATAATAACTGACAAGCTTATATAAGGCAACCGAGTATAATTTTAACCATATATAGTGTACTAGTACATATGAAATAACTGGCCGCTAGGTATAATTTAAATAGTAAACGCTGCAAAACAATGTGAGAATTAGTATTTATAATAACTGGCAAGCTTATATAGACAACTGAGTTGAATTAATTTGATAAGAAAACATACACCACGACAACTAGGTCTTAGAACAATAGAATGGCATTTTATGACACAGCACAACAATCGGGTAGAATTAAACTAATAAATACAGAAAAACACCACGAAAACTATTTTTTACAATAACTGACAGGTTGCATGAGACCGTATGGCAATTAAGTAGAAACAAAGTGACAAGAACACGAAACAAATTATGGCAAGTGGGATTTTATAAGCACTGACAAGCTTTATGAGACAATATGACAACTAGGTAGGATTAACATGACAAGAATATCAAAACATTATGGGAATTGGATTTTATAAAGACCGAGTCTTTGTATGAAATGACATAAAAAATATGGCAATTAATTTTATTTTACCGGCAAGTAAGTGGTTAATAATATGATAAGTGAGTGAAAGAATGTGGGAGTTACGGATGGGAAAAAAAGTTTTCAGAACATGTTAACATGAGATCTAGTTTCGAAAATTTTGTCACGGAAAATTCAACGATGAAAATAGATCATCAATTGAATTAACAGTTTTAAAATAAAATATTATAAGTTTCAAACATTGAGAGAACTTTAATGATGTCCCAACATGCATGCATGCAAGATGAAGAGAGAGGAAATCATGCAATACTTTATACGGATTTCTGTAGCCAGTGGTTAAATGCATGTGTTTGCATGGCTTTTCGCGTTCTTGCTAGGGTCTTTAACATGTGAACACCCGCGACACGGAAGGACCAGGATGCGGCGTCGCTGCGTAGTAGAGTTCAAGATTTTATTCCTTTGAAATAGTGTTACGTCCGTTAGTACAAAGCTAGAAACAGGATGACGCAACCATAAAGCGGTGTTACCTTCAGAACGACAAATATTAGCTAGACTCTTATGATCAACTTTATTTTGATGACGCTCTATTTCCCGTGGAATAAAATCTCTCGGTTCCAGGAGCTTCTTAATTTCCATCATAAGATGTCCATAGGCTGATCTATTCAATGAATTATCATCCGTAAGTACAGCCACCAACACAGTTAGACTGAATAACAATAGGGAGCTCAGACTTATGGATGGTGAACGAGATTCCTTTGCAATGGAAGAGATATCTGTAGGCAGAAAAAAGACCGCACCTTATGCATCCCTAAGCACCATACCCGTCATTCCTGCTAACCCGGACTCACTAACGAAGGAGCCATCTGTGGATATTAATTGCCACCCAGTCAGCCGGTGGCTAGGGCCATGGATTTTGTTGCTTCACCTGTACCACAACGGCGGTCCATGATCTACCCGTACCTCCTGACTGCTAGCTGACTGGAGCAGTTCTCTTGATGGTTAGGCTATGAGGCACATGAGCAATAATATCATTTATCAACGCCCTGACAATGCAAGAACCCTCTCTTTGTTGTGATAATGACAATGACAATGTCACAAATCAAGTTTATCAAAACATGAGACTTCGAAGTGGGCGCATATTGGTCCCTTTGTCACGTGGCACAAAAAAAGGGGTTATATTATCATCCAAAGGATCTAGCTGATGCGGACACTCTCTCTGATTTGTTGATCTCTAAGAGGACTGATCGTGTTGTACGCATGTATGATGTATCCAAAGCTCTTGATTTTCGCTAAGAAATCCATCCAAATTCGTTGAAAACTTTGTCTGCCCTGGATCACATATACGCACAACAAGACATGGAACACACTTTACATCGAACTCTAAGTGACGTGATACAATTGATATAGCATATAACATCTTTAAATGAAGCGAAACTCTAGAAACAAATATTGACTACATGTTTAAAAACAAACGTTACCTATGATGTGATAAAACGAAGACAAATAATTCGAGACGAGGGAGTATGTACATTTGACCGTGTGGTTTAATCGGAAGGTTTTCAAGCATAGACGGCGCTCAACAAAGGCGTGAGGAATGAATCTGATGACTTGCTGGCGGTGCGCATGGCCGTCACCATCTTCTCCACCATGGTTGTTATCTTCTTCGTCTCTTCTTCCTGGTGCTGCTGCTTGGTGTCGAGAAACGTCACCGGACCTGGCCGGGCCTTGTCGGTGTTCAAGGAGTGGCACTTCCGTAGGACTAGCCCCAGACAAAGATTAACAAGGCTACTACCGTCGAAGTCAAAGAAGCTTCTCTTGAGCCGGCGGCACCACTCGGCCATGGCGGCGGCCCGCTGCAGTCGCCGGTGCTCCTTCTGGTCGAAGAAGGTGAGGGTGATCCTCACAGGGACGTAGTCGTTGCGGACGCATCCCGCCGCCTCCAGCGCGCTCCGGTAGACCATCAGGTGCTTGGACCAGGCGTCAGCGCCGAGCACCTGCTCCGAGCGGAAGACGGCGCGCTCCATGTCGCCGTCAAGGATCTCGATGGAGATGGTGGTGCCGACCGCGAAGTTGTTGTACGTCACGGTGGAGACGTGGACGGCGAGGGAGCCCGGCACGCCGCCGCCGACGAAGCCGCACGGGGTCGCCTTGACGTGCCAGAGGTGGCGGTTGAAGTAGAGGGTTTTGACCTTGGTGGAGGGCGTGCCGGGCGGCGTCTGCCCCAGCTTGGCGTAGCCCCGGACGGCCAGGAGGCGCGTGATGGTCTTGGTCGCCGCCGCTGCCGGCGGCGAGGAGGAGGAGGAGCGGCTGGTCATAGTGTTGTGCGTGAGTACGTGATCTGCAATCGATCTGCAGGTCTAAACTAGAGCTTCATCGTGCAAAGTAGGTGGTTGGCCACCTCCAGGCACGTAGCGCCTGTTTATGGATCGGGTTGGGGGCGCCGTACGTGGGCAGTCCGGTTGACGAGTCAGTTTCCAATACGGTTCATCACCAGCAAGTAAGAAAATAAAAGTTTCCAATACGGTTACATCTATCCTAATCCTATATGTGTGTATATATATACTGGTTTGGTATATGCCTATTATACTACCAGTACGTACGGTACATGCAACCTCGGCGATAGATCGATTGATCCGTCGAGCGATCGACTGCGATCCAAGGGTTTGCCGATCGACGATCAACGATCAACATGGCCATCTTTCGGCTCGGTTTCTCCAAGGTTAGTGTCTTTCCTCACCCGCAAAAAGAAAAAAAAAAGGTTTGTGTCTTCGTGTCCAATGTATATATATCATGTTTTCCCTACGATGGTCTGCAATATAAGGTCTCTCTTTCCTGGTTCTTTTTTTGTCTTGCGAAAAGATGTTTTTCCACGTGAAAACAAAAAATGCCACGGAGAAAAAGAGAGCGTGTGTAATATGTGTGTGAGTGTGAATTACTAGGCACGCGATAGACATGGTAATTGTTTTTCCTTCTTGTCTTCGTGCAAGTCGCTAATTGCAGTATTGGTGGTTTTCCAATTTGTTATAATTTGCTTATTAATCCACCGCGTCTACGGCGGCTTCCCGTGTTCGTCTTCTTCTCCCCAAAACAAACACTTTATTTACAGAAAAAGTAATTTTTACCGGGCCTTGACTTGACTGCTAATCCGTATATAGTGCACACCCAAAATTATGTCGAATCCTGTCTTGGGGTCCCTGTGTTGTGAGTTGTGACACACAAAACTGTTCTTGCATCATGCTTGATGCTGAAACCCAAAACTGTTAACTAGAGCCATATTGTTGCTAGACTGAATTCTTGACTAAATCTTCCGTGCACGCATATGTGTGTATTGCAGGCTGCAAGGCATCTCGCGAGGTACGGGCCGGCAAATGTAGTCTACAACGAGGTAGCTGCTTCTACGGCAGCTTCAGTTCCTTCTTTCAGGGCATCTGCTGCGAATACACCGTCTGGAGCAGGTAAATTATATGCCTGTTTCTGATCTCTACCGCACACATGAACTGCGGCCTTAATCTCGGTACACTTTTGTGGCAACCGCAAACTAGTGCTAGCCTGACTTGAATGTTGTGCTCCATAACCTGGTTTCAAAATTCAGATACACACATGCAGTTCTTATTACCCTGTATTCTACCACGCGATTCTCAGTTGACTGGCATTGAGGAGGTACAATTATGCTTGGTGCTTAATCATTGCAGGTAGCGTGCTTAGAAATCTGCAGCAGAGGTACCAGTCAAGCTTTACTGGTCAGAGGGTACGCGGCGTGCATTCTGGTGCTACATCTCTTTTTAAACAGATTCATAAGAGCGACACAGAAAGAGTTATGCAGAACTTTCGAATGCTAAATCGAGGTAGCCGCCCTCTCTTCCGCCATTTTTACTAATTAGCAGTAATATGTGTTTTTCCCCCATAAATGGCATGCAATTTGGCTTGATAACTTTTGTGTGCACGGATGGTTATTCTCTCGGCAGGAATTTCAAGTGCAGCAAAGGAGGAAGGACGTATTCTTGGTACAACCAGTGCACCCTATTACGTAAAAGAGAAAGGCCTACTTAAAAAGGTGCTCCTGTACACCGCCGGAGGCATTGTAGTTGTTGGCGTTGCAACCTACGCCTTTGATACAGTATTGCAGGATCTGGATGTTCGCAAGTTCGAAGGTTTGAAAGAAGTGCAGGATTTGACCACGGTATTCAGTGATGTAAGGGGGGTCGACGAAGCCAAAGCTGAGCTTGAAGACATTGCTGACTACCTAAGAGATCCCAAGGTGAGTCAGTGTGACATTGCCATCAACCTTGTCTTGCAATTCAGCAACTTTTTCTTTGTCATTAACCCAGTTTCACATGCTTTGCAGCGTTTCACACGCCTTGGTGCCAAGCTTCCAAAGGGTGTTTTGCTTATGGGCCCACCCGGCACAGGGAAGACCATGTTGGCTAGGGCTGTGGCCGTGGAAGCCGGCGTCCCTTTCTTTGCGTGCACTGGCAGTGACTTTGAGGAGAAATATGTAGGTGTTGGGGCCAAGAGAATGAGGGAGCTCTTTCATGCAGCAAAGAAGCGATCTCCTTGCATAATATTCATCGATGAAATTGATGTAATTGGTAGGCAGAGAAAGGCAGATGATTCAAAGTTTCAGACGGACACCCTGAACCAGCTGCTTGTTGAGATGGATGGCTTCAGGCAGAACGAGGGGATCATTGTGGTCGCAGCAACCAACCTTGCACAGTCGCTAGATGACGCCCTTGTCAGGCCTGGGCGTTTTGACCGCCATGTTCATGTTCCCCTTCCTGATGTTGTGGGCAGAATGCAGATCCTCGAGGCTCACATGTCAAAGGTATGCAGCAATACAAGGCGTATATACGTGCTTACTTTTCGCTGTCGCTGATGTGAGGCTTTGACCTTTTTCTCCATGAATTCTTCCATGCAGGTGCGTAAATCCCTGGTTGTGAATACCATAGGCATCGCGAGGAGGACGCCTGGGTTCTCAGGTGCAGACCTTGCAAACCTAGTGAATGAAGCCGCCCTCAAGGCTTCCAAGGATGGGGCAAATTCTGTTGGGATGGAGCACCTTGAGTACGCTAAGGACAAGATCAGCATGGGCATGGAGCGCAAGTCGCTGGTGAGATCTGCTCATTCCAAGAAGATGACTGCGTACCATGAGGGTGGGCACGCCCTTGTTGCAATGTTGACGGACGGTGCTGATCCTGTCCACAAGGTCACCATTGTGGCCAGAGGAAATGCTCTTGGCCAGGTGATACGGGTCCCCGGGGAAGACAGCGAGGTCAAGCGCACGAGGAAGCAGATGCTGGCGGACTTGGATATCTGGATGGGAGGGAGGGTGGCCGAGGAGCTTGCTTTTGGAGAAGCCGAGGTGGGCACAGGTGCCTTCTCTGATCTAAGTGAGGCGACTAAGCTGGCGAGAGAGATGGTCACCAGGTATGGTATGAGCAAGCGGGTCGGCCCTGTCTGCTACGACAATGACGATGGCGGCAAGACGACCAACATGAGCGAGCGAACGTCGGAACTGGTTGATGAGGAAGTGAAAGCATTGTTGGACAAAGCTTACAAGAACGCGAAAAGGATTCTTACAAAGCACAACAAGGAGCTCCATGCGCTAGCAAACGCCCTCCTGGAGAGTAAAACTCTCACTGCTGACCAGATCAAGGAACTAGTATCGAACATCGACACAAACAATCGCAACTAGATGATCTTAAGTCTTTAACAACTGCCATCGGCATCGAAGAGCTTCTCCCTGGCAGCGGAGACGCATATCTAATACGTTCGAATCGCATACATGATGAATTATTTCTCTTATCTTTCCCACAAGTGCCAAGGGAAACCTCCTGTTTTTTATCCCAGTGAAACCTCCTGTTTTTTATCCCACACATGAATCTACCTTCTGAGATTTGTAATAGAACTGAATAGGGTTTCTGTGAATGAGCACAATGGTTTCTAGATGCAATTTCACAGCCCTATAGCTAGGAACTTCTTCTCCCCAGCTGCAAAACATAACAAAAAATATCATTGGCGCGCTTCCATAGAAGTATCATATTTCTTGAGGCCCCTTTTCTGTTCTTCTCACCGTGTCCTATTTTTTAGGCTAGCTCTCTGATTTGGCTGTTTGGTTCTGCCAACCTCCCGTCATTTTGCCACTTTTTTTCCCATCTACTCCCTCCATTTGTAAATATAAGTCTTTGTAGAGGTTTTACTAAAGTACTAAATACGGATATATATAAACATACTTTAATATGTAGGTTCATTCATTTTGCTTATCATGTAGTCTTCTAGTAAAATCCCTAAAAAAACCTATATTTAGAAATCGGAGGGAGTAGTACAAAATGACATGCAGTCCCGTGCATGCTAGACAATTTCTTTGGACCAATAACTGACGTGTGGTAAGTGTCACGTACCTAACATGTGGCACTTATTATTTAAGATTTTTTTTAGGTTACGACAGAAGGTTCATGTCAAAGAGCAACAAGGATATATAAATGCAATTTCCGAGTCTCCTGGCTACTGGTTTATGGGTGAATTAAAAGTGTTACTATTTCTAAGTCAGTGCTAAGAACTAGACAATTTGTACATTCAAATTTTTGTGAGTTGGTATATCTCGATCGGACAGCTACTCATGTCGACTGAGAAACAACAATTTCTAAATATCCAAGCAACAAATTACTCTTTGTATTTTTTATTAAGGCCCTGTTTGTTTCATAAGTCCTAGGACTTTTTTAAGTCTCAACTTATAAGTCATAAGTCCCTACTTGTTTGTTTACAAGGACTTTCTCGAGTCCCTACCTGTTTGTTTACAGGGACTTATAAGTCCATGTTGCACCTAATAATACACTTGTTCACATGGATCGTCATCAGCCAACGCGTACGGCACACAGGATAAGCACCGATACAACGAGGCTTAGGAGAGGGCCTGTCCGGCGATTGGAGGCACCGCTGCAACGAACCGAGGCAGAACGAACCGAGGCGGGGCGGCGAACCGAGGCAGAACGAACCGAGGCGGGGCGGCGACGGGGCGGCGACCGGAGCGAGAGGCGGAGCGGCGACGGGGCGAGAGGCGGGGCGGCGATGGGGCGAGAGGCGGGGCGGCGGCGGCGATTGGACCGAGAGGCGGGGCGGCATGCAGGGAACGAGCCTGGAGCGACGCGGGGTAGGTCCGGCCCGGGATAAGTCCCAATAAGCTCCTCCCTGAGAGTCTTATTTGATAAGTCCCAAATCACCACAATAAGTCCCAATAAGTCCCTTCTGCTTGGTTTAGGTGGGACTTATAGGGACTTTTTTAAGTCCCTAAACCAATAAATCCCTGGAAACAAACACCCTCTAAAGTATAATGCAAGCGAGTGATCCCAAAGGGACTCTAATGTCTTTGTTCTTAAGAAAGTTCAGAGAAAAGTGTGTCATTTATGTCTGTATTTTTAAAAGAATGTTTTTATAATGGTGCTAAGAAGTGTTTTAATTTCTGAGCGCTCAATGACCGTGTTTTCAAGTCCCCTCGGTTAATGGGCATACCGAATGCAAAATGCTAAATGAATTTGAATTACAGTTGGAATAGAAGTTTGTAGGCAGTACACAAGAGCGGTGAATGCCGAACATCCTACAAGAGCTAAGTTGCACCGTAAAAATCCCTTGGAAAAAAGATTAGCAATGTAAAAACGTTATCTCGTGATCTTGTTATTATTCGAAATATATATAGTTCGGATTCATGGTAACGACATGTCTCAATCTTCTTAGAAACCCATTACCCAGCTACCAAAACGGCAAAACCTCTGTGCTAAGGCACTTGGTACGATGTTGATGTTGCGACCGTTTCCACTATGTCTTCTAATAATCTCCGTAAGATCATATATGAAGTTGAGTGCAGGATGGCTGCCTTGCAGCATCACCTTGCAGTGATGCCTCCTCCTTGTCGTATCGACGACTCACCGGTGTGCCAATGATTGTTGGCCTTGCAACAAGGACAAACTAATGTCTAGAAGTGACGACGCGTTATGGATATTGTCTCTTGGTATGTGTGCGCTTGCAACAACGGTGCAGAGCACGCGGTTGCATGCAACAATGCCTCTTTCACCCTCTAGATGGATCCGTCCCACCTCCATCATGACACCTCGCCCACCTCTTCCTGAAGCACGCCTGTGATCACCATGGACGTTGCAAAGAGGCCTACCATTCCGGCTGCATCCAGCTCGTCCTGGCATGCGGCGATGGCGGGGCTGAGGCGGTTGCCCAGGTATATATGTAGCTTCAACCTTGATTGTTGCTCCACTAAGAAGAGATAATAGTTTGTTTCGTTTAGTTATGTTCATGTCTGGTTCAGGTCCAACTCCACCCATTTCCTGGCTCCACTAAGAACCGACTCTTCATTGACGTGGATTCTGCCACATCCTGGAACAACCACTTCACAAGATTCTGGATCGTATAACCTGGCAAGCCATTCACTAAGAAAATTGAACAGGTAGTTGCACTTGATCTCTCGGAGGCTTTTGAAGTCCATTCCATCTATAGCATTTTTCCTACCATCATAAAAATCTTTACAAGCGGTCAAAATTGAGTTAGGGGAAGCCCTGTTCCGAGATGGAGGGCACTTCGCCTTCTTTGAAGGAACTCCATCATGACCATCGCCATAACCTCTACGCTTCATTGGCATCGTGTCCCTGCCAAGTATAAAGAAACAAAACAATTAAGGACTGCCAATTAAAGAGTTGCAAAAGGTGAATTGAAATACGGAGCAACCAAATCTAGTGGTAACTTGTATGCATGAGAATGGTAATCAAAAACTTATCAGCCATGATAACTTTCTTAATCGACAATAACTATTGTTACTCTTACCACTGGTATTTTGAAAACATGAGAGGAATTGCATGGTAACAACTAACAAATCCAGTGATAACTTGTATCACTAACAAATCTAGTGAAATCACTATGCAACCACTCGCAACCTCTTCCAAAATAAGTGATAAGTTCAATCAATCGGGCCTAGTAATTATCAACCAGTATTCAAGATAAAAAGTAGTATCATAACAATGTGAATCAGATGTTTACAGCATGCATCATACAAGATAAATATCCCTAATTTTTACGGTATGCATTCTGTGTTGGAAATATGCCCTAGAGGCAATAATAAAATAGTTATTATCATATTTCCTTGTTCATGATAATCGTCTATTGTTCATGCTATAATTATATTAACAGGAAACAGTAATACATGTGTGAATAAATAGATCACAATGTGTCCCTGGCAAGCCTCTAGTTGGCTAGCTCGGTGATCAATAGATGATCATAGTTTCATGATCATGGACATTGAATGTCATTGATAACGGGATCACATCATTAGGAGAATGATGTGATGGACAAGACCCAATCCTAAGCATAGCACAAGATCGTGTTGTTCGTATGCTAAAGCTTTTCTAATGTCAAGTGTCTTTTCCTTCGACCGTGAGATTGTGCAACTCCCGGATACCGGAGGAGTGCTTTGGGTGTATCAAACGTCACAACGTAACTGGGTGACTATAAAGGTGCACTACGGGTATCTCCGAAAGTGTCTGTTGGGTTGGCACGAATCGGGATCGGGATTTGTCACTCCGTGTGATGGAGAGATATCTCTGGGCCCACTCGGTAGAACATCATCATAATGAGATCAATGTGACTAAGGAGTTAGTCACGGGATGACGTGCTATGAAACGAGTAAAGAGACTTACCGGTAACGAGATTGAACAAGGTATAGGTGTACCGACGATCGAATCTCGGGCAAGTTCTATACCGACAGACAAAGGGAATTGTATACGGGATTGATTGAATCCTTGACATCGTGGTTCATCCGATGAGATCATCGTGGAACATGTGGGAGACACCATGGGTATCCAGACCCCGCTGATGGTTAATGGCCAGAGAGGTGTCTCGGTCATGTCTGCGTGCCTCCCGAACCCGTAGGGCCTACACACTTAAGGCTCGACGACGCTAGGGTTATAGGGAATTGTTATACGAGGTTACCGAAGGTTGTTCGGAGTCCCGGATGAGATCCCAGACGTCACGAGGAGTTTCGGAATGGTTCGGATGTAAAGATTGATATATAGGATGGATGACTTTGGACGTCGGAAATGTTTCGGGCACCACCGGCAACGTGTCGGGACCACCGGAAGGGTTCCGGAGGCCCACCGGGAGGGGCTACCAGCCCCGGAAGGCTACATGGGCTAAGTGTGAAAGGGAACCAGCCCCTGGGTGGGCTGGTGCGCCCCCCACACCCAGCCCAAGGCACCAAGAGAGGGAAAGGGGGGAAACCCTGAGTCAGGTGGGCCTACCTTAGGCCCACCAGGGGGTGCGCCACCCCCTCCTCCCCTCCTGGCCGCCGCCCTGGCCTCCCATCTAGGGCTGCCGCACCCCTTAGGGGTGGGAACCCTAAGGGGTGGCGCCACCCTCCCCTTTCCCCTATATATAATGGGGGTTTTGGCCATTGGAGACACGCAATCTCATCTCTCTCTCGGCGCAGCCCTGCTTCTCTTCTTCCTTGTCTCCCACGGTACTTGGCAAAGCCCTGCCGGGAGACCTCGTCGTGTTGCCTGAGCTCTTCCCCAACCTCTCCCTCCTCCTTGCTGGATCAAGGTGCGGGAGACGTCACCGGGCTGCACGTGTGTTGAACGCGGAGGTGTCGTGGTTCGGCACTAGATCGGAATCACACCGCGATCTGAATCGCAGCGAGTGCGACTCCATCAACCGCGTTCTAGCAACGCTTCCGCTTAGCGATCTTCAAAGATGTGAAGATGCTCTCACCCCTCTCTCGTTGCTGGTTTCTTCATGGGAAGATCTGAATATGGCGTAGGAAAATTTAAAATTTTGTTACGTTACCCAACATTTTGTAGCAAATAAGATACTACACTACAAGCTTACACAAAATCTAATGTTGCAATTGCAACCAAACAATAATCAGGGATGGTCTAGGTATGGAGTTCATTTACACACACAAATTTCAACCACCCCAAACCATCCCGCAGACAAGATCCGAGGTTGAAATACTGTCGTTCTGGCCAAATCGAGATTGAGATTCGACGCGCCTATAACTACAACACCATCAGCCCCTGGCCAAATATGGATTAAAACGTCGAGAGATTTCAGCATCCCCGCGTGGAACCAACCAGATGGGGAATAAACTACGACGGATTTCACCATGCCCAGCCTCGGACTAAAACACAACCAACGGCCGACCGAATGGGGCTAAACTTTAGGGGATTCAACCACCACCGCCTGACCGAATGGACAAATGATGGGGATAGAGGAAGTGGATGAACTCACCGACAGAAACGACCGTCGACCAGGGCAGAAGCAACACTCGATCCCGCCCCGATTCACCGTGTAAGCAACAGTTTCCCGTGATGCCGACTCGATTCCAATCACGCAAGGGATAGATGCAGAGAGAGGAAGGAGTGGAGGATGAAGTGGACCAGAGTTGGCGAAGAAATCGGACACACTCCACGTGGATTGAATGGGTAAATAAAATCGGAGGAGAGGAGTGGAGATCATGGCGAAGTAGCGGTGATTGAAGAGAAACACGGCAGGGATGGGGAGGCCCACTAGCGAGTGAAACAATACCGCTCACGACTAACGCGTTGCCCGTTCGCGCTAGAAGTTATCGTCCGACGCGCCCGACGCGCAACGGACGTACGATCTACGATGAACTGCGTCCGCACCGTTCGGGTCTATAACAATGCTCGGAACGTTCGGAAAATACAAAAATCGTTTCATAAAAGTATTTGAAAGTAGAGTTTGTCTGGAAAAACATCATTCCATCCTGAAAAGAAAAAAGATGCGTCTTGTTTGGTCGGCTGCTCCCCACCCCCATCAGTCATTGGAGGAGCGAGCTCCCCAACGGCGGCCACCTGCACCGGCCACCCCCACCCTGGTTCCTCGCCCGGCCACCTGCACGGCGCCAGGGCCGCGATGCATCGATCCGGCGAGCCGGTCCCTGCTCGCAGCCGGTGGAGAGAGCACATGTGCACTGCCCGTGACGGCTGGCCTCACAGTCACAGGTGATCTCTGCCTCCAGATCCAGCTCCGGCTCCGGTTCTTGCCCTTCTCCTCCAGATGCGGCGTGTGTTTCCGAATCAAAGCCCGAGTTGCCCGTTGAACCAGTTCGGGTTCAGAGTCGGATCCCGCGTGGACGAATCCGGCGTGATTCCAACTCTCTCCTCAACCTGTAATCCACATCCGAGTCCGGCACATAGTTCAGGTGCGTGTGTGCGTAGTAGAGTCGGATTAGAGATACAAACGCACGCGATGAATCGACGCACAATAAATACTGCGTGCCTTCTATCTAGTCTCTATAAGAACAGTAGATAGTAGATTATCAACAATATATCAGACAAAGAAAAACAGACGGAAGTCGCCGACTTGGAGCAACGCAAACAAATTTCGAGATCTGAGAAACAAGTCCTGCCCTGTTCTTCTGTCCACCATGGCCGGCCGGATCGCTCTCTCCAGGGTACTGTATTTCCTTACCTGTCTTCCTATCTGATTCCCCTGTGCTCCATCCGATTCCCAAATATAGTAGATTCACTCATTTTGCTCTCGTTCCTAAATATAAGTCTTTTTAGATATTTCACTGCAGGCTACATACGTATGGAGCAAAATGATTGAATCTACACTATAAAGTGTGTCTACATACATCCGTATGTAGTACATATTGGAAGTTTTTAAAAGACTTATATTTAGGAACGGAAGGAGTAGTCTCTAGTGCAATCTCTAAATAAACTTATTGATGCAAAATCAACGGACTACAATATCGACCGAGACTTCGTGAAGTCTCAGTCGACTGATTTTTAGCAAACCCGATAAACTTATATATTTAGGAACGGAGGGAGTACATGTTATCTGATGCTGAAACTGCAGCTGCAAAGCACTATCTCTCTGTCCTGTTTTTCAGATCGATGCCACTTATGTTAACGTATGGGTTGCGATTACTGTTGCCCATGTTAACTATTTGCTTGTATTTGTCTCACAGGCTGCAAAGCATGTTGTGGCTGCGGCAGGGGCGGCACGTTCAGCTCCTGCCTTCAGGGCACCTGCTGCGAGTACACCTTCTGGAGCAGGTACCTTTATATGGCCGCTTCTCTCTCCACCGCACACATGAACTACTCCCTCTGTCAGCTAATACAAGAGCGTTCAGATCACTAAAGTAGTCGTTCAGATCACTACGTTTATATCACTCTTGTATTAGCTGACAGAGGGAGTACATCCTTGATCGGTGATCTGAACGCTCTTGTATTAGCTGACAGAGGGAGTACATCCTTGATCGGTGTATATACTTTTTGTGGCAACTGCAAACTAGTGCTAGCCTTACTTAAAGTTAAACATGGCCGGTAAAAATACTAATCTTATTACTCTACATTCTGCCGTGCCTTTTTGGTTGGTTGTTGCCATCAAGGTAGTAAGTTTCTGCTTGGTTTGGTTCTTAATCAATGCAGGCAGCGTGCTTAGGAATCTACAGCAGAGGTACCTATCAAGCTTTGTTTGTCAGAGGGTACAGGGCGTGCAGTCTGGCGCTGCTTCTTTTTCTAAAAGGATTCATAGGAGTGATCCAGAAGGAGTTATAAACAAGTTCAAAATGCTAAATCGAGGCAAGCCAAAATTTTCTTTTGTCACGCTTACTAATTAGGTGTAGGCTGTGTTTTTTACCCATAAATGACATGCAAATTGGCTTGACCAACTCTTGTGTGCACGGATGAACTATGTTCTCTATGCAGGCGTTTCAACTGCAGCAAGGGCGGAAGGCCATGTTCTTGGTACACATAGTGCACCCTATTACATGGTAGAGAAAGGCCTACTTAAAAAGCAGCTTCTGCGTACTTCTGGAGGCCTTGTAGTTGCTGGCTTTGCGGTCTATGCAATCGGTAAAGTGGAGGAAGCAATGGCTGGCAAGTTTGAAGGTTTGAAAGCAGTGCCTAGGGATTTGACCACAAAACTCAGTGACGTAAAGGGGGTTGATGAAGCCAAAGCTGAGCTCGAGGACATAGTTCACTACCTACGAGATCCAAATGTGAGTGTGATGTTACCATCAACCTGCATGCAGGTGTTTTAATTAAAACAATTATTTCTAGATGCCGAGTTGTTGACCTAGTTTTACATTATTTGCAGCATTTCACACGCCTCGGTGGTAAGCTTCCAAAGGGTGTTTTGCTTGTAGGCCCACCCGGCACAGGGAAGACCATGTTGGCAAGGGCTGTGGCCGGGGAAGCCGGCGTCCCTTTCTTTGCGTGCAGCGGCAGTGATTTCGAGGAGCTCTATGTTGGTCTTGGGGCTAAAAGAGTGAGAGAGCTCTTTCGTGCAGCAAAGAAGCAGTCTCCTTGCATAATATTCATTGATGAAATTGATGCGATTGGTGGGCGCAGACAGGAAAAAGGTTCATCGTTGGATAAGCAGACGCTGAACCAGCTGCTTGTTGAGATGGATGGCTTCAAGCAGAATGGCGGGATAATTGTGATTGCAGCGACAAACTTCCCCGAGTCATTAGATAAGGCCCTTGTCAGGCCTGGGCGTTTTGACCGTCAAGTCCATGTAAATATTCCAGATGTTAAGGGCCGACGGCAGATCCTCGAGGCATACATGTCAAAGGTGCGCGTACAAAGGCTTATTTTTTGCAGTCTCTGATGCAAGGCTTTGACCTTAACTCCATGAATTCCTCCATGCAGGTGTCTACAGCCGAGGGTGTGGATGCAACGACCATTGCAAGGGGGACGCCTGGGTTTTCAGGTGCAGACCTTGCAAGCCTAGTGAATGATGCCACTCTCAAGGCTTCCAAGGATGGGGCAAATGCTGTTGCAATGGATCACTTTGAGTACGCCAAGGACAAGATCATCATGGGCAGTGAGCGCAAGTCCATGGTGATGTCTGCTCAATGCAGGAAGATGATCGCATACCACGAGGGTGGGCACGCCCTTGTTGCTATCCTCACGGATGGTGCTCACCCTGTCCACAAGGCTACCATTATGGCCCGGGCAAATAATCTCGGCATGGTGGCACAACTGCCAGGGGAAGACAGCGAACTGGAACTCTCGAGGAAGCAGATGCTGGCGAGGCTGGATGTCTGCATGGGGGGACGGGTGGCCCAGGAGCTTATATTTGGAGAAGCAGGGGTCGGAACAGGTGCCTTGTCTGATCTAGCTCAGGCGACTCAGGTGGCGACAGAGATGGTCACTAGGTATGGTATGAGCAAGCGGGTCGGCCTTGTTTCCTATGGCAATGAAGACAATGCTGGTGGTGGCAAGACGATGAACATGAGCGGGCGAACGTCAGAAGTGGTTGATGAGGAGGTGAAAGCATTGTTGGACAACGCTTACAAGAACGCGAAAAAGGTTATCACTAAACATAAGAAGGAGCTCCATGCGCTAGCAAATGCCCTCCTGGAGCATGAAACTCTCACTGGTGCCGTGATCAAGGAACTTGTTTCGACAGGACGATAAGGAGATGTTCCTAACAGTAGCCAGTAAAATGAGGGAATTCTGCCTTTCGCCAGATCGCAAAACTAGTATCGACAGAAGAACAAGCGCATGGTCATAACAATAGCCAGCAGGCTCAGGGAACACCTTCTTCGCCCTAGTCAGTGGAGAAGTAGTTTCTTTTCCTGCTATTTTTGTTGCATGCACACGAAATGTACAGAGCTATGCATATTTTCTGGATTTTCATCTGACTTTTGTTCCTCAAATCTGAAGAGAAGGCGGTGTGTTTTGTTCTTTTGCTTACTGTGTTGTGAACCAGTAAAACCTCCTGTTTTGGGTCTCAAGCATGGATTACTGTGCCCCAAGATTTCTGTCGTTACTGAATAGGGCACAAATATGTGTAAATACGATTTCATACATTTTTTTACCCAGCTGCAAAACATAATGAAAATGACCATTAGGTGCTTCCATAAACGAATCTTGTGTGTCAGTGTTTAACTGTAGCATCTCTAGCATACCCCTTAAAACACGAAACTGAAAATAGCGAAAAACGCATTTTAAGGGTTGGTGTGAGCTGCGGCCGAACAGACCACTTAAACTTAAATTGTAAATTGAATTTTTGCTTATATTTTTTCCCACTTTTCTCCTTCCTCTCACCCATGTCCATAATTAACTAAATTCCAGCACACCTCGCACGAAGCTACCGTCGCCGTAGCTGGCTAGCTTCGGTCGTTGAATCCATCGAGGAACTAGCTAGCTAACTAGCTCTTGGATGGATAGCTCCATCCATCCAGGAGCGAGCTAGCTAGCTAGTTTTCGTCCCCGTTGCCGAATCCAGCCAGGATGGGCGGCGACGGGCCAGGGACGGACGGGCCACGGCCAAGGGCGGACGGGACGGCGGCCAGGGACGAACGAGGCGGCGACCGAGAGCAAGCCATGAAGGTTTCGATGGTAATTGGTCTCCCACCAACGGTCTTTCGCATATACATGTCACCTTCAGATTGGCTCTAAAATCCTTATATTCACGGGTTTGTTGGGGATGTTTACCGTGCCCCTTTAAAAACTTACAGGTCGGAGTCGTTTACGGGGTCTGTTCGGGACACTTTTCAACGCAAAACTGTAAAATGGCGATTATTTCATGGGTTTGCGAGTTATACAGGTTCTCCTAGAGATGTTTGAACAAAAAACAACAATGCAGGATACGAGCTTGTGTCTGATACTGTGTTTTATTTTTGTTTTTCATTGATTGCCATTGATTCTAAATGTCAATCAGTAAGATCATAAATCCATATTACTCTCCTGAACTTTGGTCAGGGTTTAACCATCGATCAAAACGTGTTCAAAACATGTGTTTGATCGAGGGTTTAACCGGCCCTCTCGACCGACTCGTTTGAGAAGGATTTCGCACAATAACCCTGTTGACCTGATCATTCTCACCATGTGGGGAATCCACAACTTTGTGCAACTTGTTTTCAGTGGCGCCACATACTTCTAATTTCTGCAATGAGGATATATACATTTCAATCAAAATATTTATACCTGCAAAACCTATGTACAGAGAGAAGGAGAGGAAAGAGAGAGAGGGAGAGGAGAGAGAGAGGTTCATACCACCGGGTAAACCTCGACAAACCCCGGGCCAGGCTTGCGAATCCCGAAAATCCCAAGCCCAAGCCCGGCCCGACCCGGCAAAAAATATGAATATTCAGGCCTGAGCCCGACCCGAATGGACTAAAAGATCAACTTTGGGTCGGGACAGGCTGGGCCTCCGTGTAAAATTACAAATTTTCCAACCCGAAATACACACTGGGCCTAGTTTTCAAGCCTGATCATGGCCCGAACACAAATCTTGACGCGATCAACCCAAGTTTTTTGGGCCGGGTTCAGGCTTTGTGTTTGGGCTGGGCTGCCCATGCACGGGTCTACCACCGAACACCTGTTTCTTTGGGTCATATATTTGTTCATTTCATTCAAAACATGTAATCAAACTTTCCTTAATCGCAATGCTAGCATACCCCTAACCTTTATACGCTGTATAAGGTGAGCTAATATTATTGGGCTTGCTGAAGAATTATTTTACAATTTGCTCACTAGTTTCACTTTTTCATTTAAAAAGAACATCGCGTCTGTCATTTAGAAGTTTTTTCTTTTCCCCCTCACAAGGAGACTAAGGAAAGTCTTCCTCCCCTCTGCCCGCAGCTGCGGGGAAGGGAATCTCAATGCCTTGGCTCCGGTTAGTAGATAAGTAGAGTTTTAGTCCTCGCAAGGGCGGTGCCCGGACGAATGGCGGTGCTTCTTCTCATCATCCTCAAGTCTTCCGAGAGGTTAGGGTTTCTTGCTTACACAACAACGAGATTTGGTGTCAAGTTTTTCGAATCGATTCAAGGATTCAACAACGATGACTACGACACCGGTGCTGGTCGTTAGGGTCACGTGCATGAAAATTTCAGACTGTCATCGACAAGGTCGACTAGACTCTTGTGTGGCAACGGTGACATCGACGTATCAACGACTTGTTCTAACGGTTGTAGTGGTTGTTCGGCGGCCCATGAACCTCGATGCATTTTTATTATGTTTGAGGTGATTTGTATTTAAAAAAAAGTCACACTTAAAAAAAACTCCTATTTGCTTAAGCACACCACTCCACTAGGAACGATTTTCTACCATACCAGGTGAGAGGACACACCGAAATAGTAATGTCTTTATACACCCTTTCGATTTAACTAAAGCAGTAACTCGATTGACCGACCCAAAGGCACTACCAACCAAAGGGAAGCTGTCTCCGATTTGTGGGTCCCAAAAATCTATGAATAAGAAATAGTGCTGATATGAGTGCTAAGCCGAACCCCATTCCTCTTTCTAAACTTTTGAAACGTCCGCCCAGTAAAAAAAATGGCCTAATCAGATCTTTACATTCTTTCTGAACATTAGAACTGACCGATATACATCAAATCCAACTCATACATCAGGGCAATATAAATGTTCCGCAACTCCTGTCGACGAGTCCGGTCCAAGGTTGCGAAACGGAGCAGCGTCGTAGACAATCATACAAAAGTAGAAGACACATAAAGTAGGAAGGAATCAAGCTTTATTAATGATCATCTTTGTTACAATGATTGCCTCTCCTCTGCTTATATAGGGTATGGGGTCAAGAGATAAGTATCCACTTAACATGAGATTAGGAAACGATAGGGGTTGTCTAGGGTTTCATATTCGTCCTCTCAGGTCCTGTATTCGTGTTCTAGGGTCTCATATTCCTCTTCCGAGTCTTCCGCTCGAGTCCTATATTCTTTTTCTAGGGTCCTATATCTAAATTTAACAATTCCTGAACCCTTTTTATCTTTTCTGTATCGGGGATCGTCAAAATAAGCAAAAATAGTATTTCTACGTAAAACACCCATAAAGGGGATTTCAATCGAAATCCCAAAACAGGTTAGGATTTATGGTTAAAGAAGAAAAAGAAGAAAACAGGGGTTCTGTTGAATTTCAAGTATTCAATTTCACCAATAAGATACAGAGACTTGCTTCACATTTGGAATTACACAAAAAAGATTTTTCATCGGAAAGAGGTCTACGAAGACTTTTGGAAAAATGTCGACGTTTGCTGGCTTATTTGGCAAAGAAAAATAGAGTATGTTATAAGAAATTAATCGGTAAGCCTGGCCACGCTACCACGCGCTAGCGACCGGGCCGTGGCCCAGTTTCTCAACACTTCCTCTTGGGTAATTATCCGTATATCCATGTCTCAAAACTCCGAAAAACCCAGTAGAAAAAAATATGGAGAAAGAGCGTACAATATACGTGGTTGTATTGCACGAATTGCCTCGTTAAAACCTTAGATGAGAAACATTAGAAAAACTCACTCAAGGAAAAAAAGAATACAATCCACTCAACCACCTGATTGAGTACTCAATCGTCGGGATCAAGATTCTAGCGACGAATTTGTAAAATTTCGCCCACTGAACCTTGCATCTCTCTAAGTCTCATCATACAGATTCCACGCACACACCTCTCAAAGGATGATGCCGGTAATGATTTAGGGAACATATCAACAAGATTGTCACACGACTTAGTATGCAAGATTCTCACCTCGTTCGTGTGTTGCAGTTTGTGTGCATAGAGGAACTTGGGACTAATATGCTTTATGTGGTTACTCTTCACATAATCCATCTGAACTTGTGCAACACAAGCAACATTATCTTCATAGATAATTGTAGGGGTTTGTACGGTGTTCGGCCCACACGCCTGCTGAATGTGGCTGATCATCCGCCGAAGCGATGCACATTCCTTTGACGCTTCGAATAGTGTCGTTATTTCCGAGTGATTTGTGGAGGTCGACACAAGTGTTTGCTTGGTTGATCTCCAGGAGAACGCAATTCCACCATAAAGGAAGATATATCCAGTCTGTGATTTGCAATCATGCGGGTCCGACAGATACCCAACATCGGCATAGCCTATAAGGGATATGTCTTGATTCCTTCTATAAAATAGGCCAAGATCTTTGGTACCTTGCACGTAACGGAAGACGTCCTTGACACCTTTCCAATGTCTCTTGGTAGGTTCAGAATTGTACCTAGCAAGAAAATTGACGGCGAAAGCAATGTATGGTTGTATACAATTTGCGAGGTACATGAGTGCTCCAACTGCACTCAGGTAAGGAACCTCTGGTCCTAGAGTTTCCTCCCCCTCTTCCTTAGGCCTGAACAGGTCCTTGTCTGGCTGTAAAGATCTCCCGACCATTGGGGTCTTAGAAGGATATGCCTTATCAAATCCAAATCTTTCCAACACCTTCTAGACGTAGGCCTACTCGTGCACTAGGATCCCATCAGGGGGATGTTCAAGTTGCAGACCTAGACCGAACTTGGTTTTACCCAAATCCTTCATCTCGAATTCCGACATCAGGTAGGAACTCGCTTCCTCAACATCCTCAGGTACGGATTGTGTTTAAATCGTCCACATACACCGAGATTATACATAATCCATCTTGGGATCGCCGTATAAAAATACATGGGCAATCTGTATTGCTCGTGTATCCCTTCTGATGAAGGAAATCTCTTAGGCGATTATACCACATTCTACCAGATTGTCTAAGTCCGTACAATGCCTTTTGAGTTGAACACTGTATAGACTCTTGTTTGCTCTACCATGGCTTGGAACAGGGATACCTTCAGGAACCTTCATGTATATGTTCAAATCCAAGTTACCATACAGGTAAGCAGTGATAACATCCATCAATTTCATTTTCAAGCCCATGTTTACTGCCATTGAGATCAAGTATCTAAAGGTAACTCCATCAATGACCGGGGAATAGGTCTCCTCAAAATTGACACCAGGTCATTGAGTGAACCCTTGAGCAACGAGCCTTGCTTTGTACCATACTACCTTATTATTTTCATCTCTCTTTCGAACAAAAACCCACCTGCGGCCAACAGGGCGAATGTGGGGAGGAGTTCGACAAACTAGTCCGAACACCTTCCTTTTGTTGAGAGATAATAGTTCAGCAGTAATTGCCTTCTGCCAATCATTCCAATCCGACCTTTTCTTGCAATCAGCAAGCGATTTTGGCTCGGGGTCAAGATCTATGATTGAGGCAATTTTCGTAGCAAAGTTAATGTCGATAATCAACGTTGCTCGGTTGAAAGACTCCCCCGTATAAATATAATATATGGCCATTTCATCATGGAGCGCATCTCGCGCTAACACTTGCTCTACCAAATTTCCCATTCTGGGAGCAAGGTCCTTTAGACTTCCCGCGCCGATGTGTGCGCACACATCCCCGTTGGGTGTTTCCCCTATGGGAAAGTTCAAGTCTGGAATTTTGTGCACCGAGTTTTCCATACTTGTGCCAGGTCTCGACTGGCTCCTCGTTTCACTTTGGGGCACTTTGGTGACATGCTGTAATAAATCTCTCGTATCCTTTTTCTTCACCCGTCCCCGAGGACTTGGGATTTGAGAAGCCGGATCTCTCATCCTTTTAGGCCTTTGGATGGGAACGGGTATACCATCATTCTTCTTTGGTATTTCGACCTTTCCAGTGCATTGCGTGCATGCACATGCAATTTTGCCATAGTCTTGAAGTCATTAAAGTGGTTACACAGTTGATTTGCTAATGACTGCAAATCTATTATCTTTTGGACTCATCTCTCACTCTCAGCAGTGCCCGGGTCATGAGTGTGGATTCCCGTGGCTTGCCACGTGATTTCTCGACTTTTAGCATCAAGGGGTTGATTCTCTCCCCCTAAAGTCGAGAAAAAAATCCTCGTCAAAAATGCAATCAGCAAAACAAGCCGTGTGACAGTCACCTGTCATGGGGTCCAGATACCTGATTATGGACACAGTCTCATAATCAACGTATATCCCTGACTTACGGAGCGGGCCCATTGTTGATCGCTGGGGTGGTGGTATTGGTACGTATACTTGGCAACCGAACCTACGAAGGTGGAAAATTTTCGGTGCCGACCCTTGCACAAGCTGAACAGGAGAGTGGATGTTGTATGCTGATGGTCTAAAGTTGATGAGTTTGGCCGCGTGTAACACTGCGTGGGCCCAACATGTAGTTGGTAAATTACAACCCAGAAGGAGCGGTCGGGCAATGAATTAAATTCTTTTAATCAATGCCTCGGCAAGTCCATTCTGTGCATGAACGTGCGGTACCGAGTGCTCAACTTTGATTCCTGTTGCCATACAATAATCATCGAAGGCCTTTGAAGTAAATCCTCCGGCGTTGTCCATTCGAATAGACTTTATACGTTGATCAGGGAAATTATTCCTCATTTGTATGATCCGAGAGATCAACTTTGGAAAGGCATGGTTCCTTATTGACAACAGGAAAACGTTGGACCATTTCGAGGAAGCATCGATGAGCACCATGAAGTACCTAAACGGCCCTGTGAGGAGCTGAATTGGACCGCGTATGTCCCCTTGAATACGTTCCCAGAATGCTTGGATTTCATCCCTCACCTTGAGGGGCGATGGCCTAATGACTAACTTACGCGTGGCGCATGCGGAGCATACGAAATCATCGGGATTCATGAAGTTCTTCACGTTAACATTATGGCCATGCGAGTTGTTAATTATATTTATCATCATCCTAAGTCCGGGGTGGCCTAACCTATCATGCCAAAGGAAGAAAAGTTCGAAGCTTCCAAAGACAGTCTTAAGGGCAGTGTATATGGGCACTGCTACTATCTTGGTGTAGTATAGCCCAGTGTCGAACGAAAGAAGCCTTTCGATAACATGTTTACCATTTGCATCCCGCTTTGTGATGAGGAGGCACTCCTTGCCATTGTCATCATCGGTATCAATATGGAAACAATTAGCGCGGATGTCTTTAAAGCTCAAAAGAGTACAAGTCGACTCCGGGTACAACAACGCATCATGAATGATCAAAGTTGTTCCCACAGGAAGTATGATAGTAGCTCGTCCGGAGCCAACTATGTTCGAACCACAACCGGCGATTGTCATAATACTTCCTGAAGATTTTTTAATAGACTCAAAGTACTTAGTTTCTCGTAAAATGGTATGTATAGTGGCGCTATCGGCAAGGCACGTTTCCTCCATTCGGGTACCACACACGTTCTAAATATGACATCTAATTAATGTAATGAGGAAGAAGATACATTAATAATAAATGCAAACATTTCAAAACATAACATACTATCATGTATAAATAATGAAATAAATGAATGATATAAATGTCATCCAAGCGTCATGAAATAAAGAATAAGTTTGTGCTCTCATAGAGCTTACAACCAAATCGAATTTATTCGAATGCATTGTCTCAAATCACGGAATCATGATCACTAACGAGGTAGGCTAAGTAGACTCGGCAAAGAAGCCATTGACTTCAGCCTGAATCTCCAGACTGGTGATCCCCTCCTCGATAGACATCATCTTGGAAGCAGCATCAACATCCAGTGGCGGGACCGTAGGGGCGACCGTGTGCTCAACCTCCATGGCAACGCCGACGTCGTTAGAGACCGCCAAGGCTGCCGCTATGGGCACAACTAAGGTCGCCACTATGGGGGCACGAGGAGGCGTAGAGATCATCACGGGAGCCGCTGGTGGCGCAAGTGGTGATTCCTTCTGAAGCAAGGCGAGGTGCATCTCATGCTCCTTTCGAGCCTTGTACGCAGCAACCACCTCTTATGGTGCGCGACACTGGCGGGAGAAATGCTCCAACGATCCACATCAAAAGCAGTCCTGAGGCATCTGCCCCCTTGCCCGGCTTTTGCTGCTTAGCCGGAGCGGGGGGGGGGGGGGGGTGAGGGCCCTTCTTCTTGTCCTTGCGGCCCCTCTTCTTCTTGAGAGGCTTGCGTACCTTGAGAGCATTCACCTCCTGATGAGAACTCCCCCCAACTAGTTGCGCGACAAAGTTCTTCTTCAGAACCTCATCCTGCGCCTCTGCCACCTAGAGGATGTCGATGAGCTCTGAATACCTCGTGTAGTTCCACTCGCGGTACTTCCGTGAGGACTGGACTGCGTCAGGATGGAAAGTGGATAGGGTTTTCTCAATCTTCTGACTGTCGGTAACCTCAGTACCGCACAGCTGAAGAGTTGTACAAATCCGGTGCAGTGTCGAATTGTACTCCCCAGCCGTCTTGAAGTCTGCAAACCTCACACGGATCCACTCCGCCTCTGACGTGGCTTGACGATGTACTTCAGCCTCTCAAACTGTCGCTTAAGAGCAGTCCAAAGGCCAGAAGAACTCCGCTCAGCCATATACTCATCTTTTAGAGTAGGGCAGAGGTGATGATGGAGGAAATGCAGAGGTTACCGACAGTCAGAAGATTGAGAAAACCCTATCCACTTTCCTTCCTCACGCAGTCCAATCCTCATAGAAGTACCGCCACGGGAACTACACGAGGTATTCAGAGATGATCGACATCCTCCAGGTGGAAAAGGCGCATGATGAGGTTCTGAAGAAGAACTTTGTCGCGCAACCACTTGGGGGGGGGGGGTTCTCGTCAGGACGTGAAGGATCTCAAGGTCCGCAAGCCTCTCAAGAAGAAGAAGGGCCGCAAGGGCAAGAAGAAGGGCCCTCACCCCCCGCTCCGGCTAAGCAGCAAAAGCCGGGCAAGGGGGTGATACGTCCATTTTGCATCATGCTTTCCTGTTGATATTTATTGGTTTATGGGCTGTTATATTACTTTGTGGTACCATATTTTTGCCTTTTCTCTCTTATTTTGCAAGGTTTATTTGAAGAGGGAGATTTCAGGCAGCTGGAATTCTGGACTGGAAAAGGAGCAAATCCTAGTCCACTATTCTGCACATCTCCAAATGCCCTGAAAAGTTACGTGGAATTTTTTGGGATTATATAAAAAATACTGGGCGAAAGAAGTACTTGAGCAGATCCAATCTAGAGCTCCGGCAGGACGATCCTGCTGGGGAAACTTCCCTCCCGAGGGGGGAATCGTCGCCATCGTCATCACCAACACTCCTCTCATCGGAGGGGAGGCATCTTCATCAACATCTTCATCAACACCATCTCCTCTCCAATCCCTAGTTCATCTCTTGTAACCAATCTTCGTCTCGCGACTCCGATTGGTACTTGTAAGGTTACTAGTACTGTTGATTACTCTTTGTAGTTGATGCTAGTTGGATTACTTGGTGGAAGAGTTTATGTTCAGATCCTTGATGCTATGCATTACACCTCTTATCATGATTATGATTATGATTTGTGAGTAGTTACTTTTGTTCCTGAGGACATGGGATAAGTCATGCTGATAATAGTCATGTGAATGTGATATTCGTTCGGTATTTTGATATGCTGTATGTTGTTTTTCCTCTAGTGGTGTTATATGAACGTCGACTACATAACACTTCACCATATTTGGGCCTAGAGGAAGGCATTGGGTAGTAGTAAGTAGATGATGGGTTGCTGGAGTAACAAAAGCTTAAACCCCAGTCTATGCGTTGCTTCGTGAGGGGCTGATTTGGATCCACTAGTTTAATGCTATGGTTAAACGTTGTCTTAATTCTTCTTTTGTAGTTGCGGATGCTTGTGAGAGAGGTTAATCATAAGTGGGATGCTTGTCCAAGTAAGGGCAGTACCCAAGCGCCGGTCCACCCACATATCAAACTATCAAAGCAACGAACGCGAATCATATGAACATGATGAAACTAGCATGACAGAAATTCCCGTGTGTCCTCGAGAGTGTTTTTCCTCCTATAAGACTTTGTTCAGGCTTGTCTCTTGCTACAAAAGGGATTGGGCCACTTGCTGCACCGTTGCTACTACTTGTTACTTGTTACTTTTTTCTTGCTACGTTTCACCTCGCTAGACCATCACTTGCTACGTTTCAGTGCTTGCAGTTATTACCTTGCTGAAATCCTTTTATGAGAGCCTTCTGCTCCTCGTTGGGTTCGACACTCTTACTTATCGAAAGGACTACGATTTATCCCCTATACTTGTGGGTCATCAAGACTCTTTTCTGGCGCCGTTGCCGGGGAGTGAAGCACCTTTGGTAAGTGGAAATTGGTAAGGAAGCATTATTATACTGTGCTGAAATTTATTGTCACTTGTCACTATGGAAACTGTTCCTTTGAGGAGTTTGTTCGGGGTATATTCACCACGAGCGGAAGAACGAGGAGTTGTTCCTCGACCTGAGGTACCTACTGAAAATATCTTTTATGAAATTCCTTTGGGTATGCTTGAGAAACTGCTGGCTAATCCTTTTACAGGAAATGGATCTTCACATCCAGACTTGCATGTAATCTATGTAGATGAAGTTTGTGGTTTATTTAAGCTTGCAGGTTTGCCCGAGGATGAGGTAAAGAATAAAGTCTTTCCTTTATCTTTGAAGGATAAGGCGTTGACATGGTATAGGCTATGTGATGATACTGGATCATGGGACTACAATCGGTTGAAATTGGAATTTCATCAAAAGTTTTATCCTATGCATTTAGTACATCGTGATCGGAACTTTATTTATAACTTTTGGCCTCATGATAGGGAAAGCATAAATCAGGCTTGGGGGAGGCATAAACCAATGCTATATTCATGCCCCAATCATGAGCTCTCGAGAGAAATCATCACTCAAAACTTTTATGCTCGGCTTTCTCATGAAGATCGCACCATGCTTGACACTTCTTGTACCGGTTCTTTTATGAAGAAGGATATTGATCACAAGTGGAATTTATTGGAAAGAATCAAACGCAACTCTGAAGATTGGGAGCTGGAGGAAGGTAAGGAGTCAGGTATGAATTTCCAGTTTGATTGCGTTAAATCTTTCGTTGAGACAAACACTTTTAGAGATTTTAGCGCTAAGTATGGACTTGACTCTAAGATAGTAGCTTCTCTATGTGAATATTTTGCTGGTCATGTTGATCTTCCCAAAGAGAAGTGGTTTAAATATCATCCTCCTGTAGAAAGCAACATAGCCAAAACCAATCTAGTTGAGGAGAAAGTCATTGCTTTTAGTGATCCTGTTGTTCCTTGTGCTTACACTGAGAAACCACCATACCCTGCTAGGATAAAGGATTGTTCTAAAGCTCCAACTGTGATACGTAGGGGTTACATTAGACCACTTGCACCCCCTGAGGAGATTAGAGTTGAACCTAGTGTTGCTATTATCAAAGATCTCTTAGCCGAAGACATAGATGGGCATGTTATCAAATTCTGTGAGGACTCTGCTAGAATTGCTAAACCTCACGTGAAAGACAAATACGGACCTGTAGTTGGCCTGCCCGTTGTTTCTGTCAAGATAGGAGATCACTGCTACCATGGTTTATGTGATATGGGAGCTAGTGTTAGTGCAATACCCTGTTCTCTATATGATGAAATCAAAGATGAGATTGCACCTGCTGAGTTAGAACCCATTGATGCCACTATTACGCTAGCTAATAGAGACACTATCTGCCCTCTGGGAATTGTGAGAGACGTAGAAGTCCTGTGTGGTAAGACGAAGTATCCTACTGACTTCCTCGTCCTTGGTACTGCACAAGATAGCTTTTGTCCCATCATATTTGGTAGACCCTTTCTCAACAATGTTAATGCTCACATTGATTGCATTAAGCAGACCGTCATCGTTAGTTTCGAGGGTGTGTCTCATGAATTTAACTTCTCGAAGTTTGGAAGACAACCCCATGAAAGAGAGTCGTCTGGTAGTGATGAAATTATTGCTCTTGCCTCTATTGCCGTACCTCCTACGGATCCTTTAGAGCAGTATCTCCTCGAGCATGAAAATGATATGCATATGGAGGAGATAGATGAGATAGATAAAGTTGTCTTAGAACAATATCCTATTCTCTAGAATAATTTGCCTGTTGAACTGCTTGGGGATATTCCCCTATCAAAGGGTGATCCTGTGTTCGAGCTTAAACAGTTGCCTGATACTCTTAAGTATGCCTATCTTGATGAGAAGGAGATATATCGTGTTATTATTAGTGCTCTCCTCTTAGAGAACGAAGAGAAAAAGTTATTAAAAACTCTGAGGAAGCACCGTGCTGCTATTGGATATACTCTTGATGATCTTAAGGGTATTAGTCCCACTCTATGTCAGCACAAGATTAAAACTGATCCTGAATTCAAACCAGTTGCTGATCATCAAAGGAGATTAAATCCTAAGATGAAAGAGGTCGTTAGAAAAGAAATATTAAAGCTTCTGGAAGCAGGAATCATTTATCATGTTGCTCATAGTGATTGGGTAAGTCCAGTACATTGCGTACCTAAGAAGGGAGGTATCACCGTCGTTCCTAATGATAAGGATGAACTAATCCCACAAAGGATTATTACCGGCTATAGGATGGTGATAGACTTCCGGAAACTGAACAAGGCAACCAGGAAAGATCATTATCCTTAGTCGTTTATAGACCAAATGCTGGAAAGGCTATCAAAACACACACACTTCTGCTTTCTAGACGGTTATTCAGGTTTCTCGCAAATACCCGTTGCACAATCTAATCAAGAGAAAACCACTTTCACCTGCCCCTTTGGTACCTTTGCATATAGACGTATGCCTTTTGGCCTATGCAATGCACCTGCCACCTTTCAAAGATGTATGATGGCTATATTCTCTGACTTCTGTGAAAAGATTGTTGGGGTTTTCATGGATGCTTGTCCATTTACGGGTCTTCCTTTGATGATTGCCTCAGCAACCTTGATCGAGTCTTACAGAGATGCGAAGATACCAACCTCGTCTTGAACTGGGAGAAGTGCCACTTTATGGTTAATGAAGGCATCGTCTTAGGACACAAAATTTCTGAAAGAGGCATTGAAGTTGATAAGGCTAAGGTTGATGCAATTGAGAAAATGCCTTGCCCCACAGATATCAGAGGTATACGAAGTTTCCTAGGTCATGCTGGTTTCTATAGAAGGTTCATTAAAGACTTCTCTAAGATTTCTAGACCCCTTACCAACCTCTTGCAGAAGGATGTTCCTTTTGTTTTTGATGAGGATTGTGAGTAAGCTTTCAAAATACTTAAGAAGGGCTTGATAACCGCACCTATTGTTCAACCACCTGATTGGAACTTGCCCTTTGAAATCATGTGCGATGTTAGTGATTATGCTGTTGGTGCTGTTCTAGGACAAAGAGTTGATAAGAAGTTGAATGTTGTTCACTACGCTAGTAAAACTCTAGACAGTGCCCAAAGAAACTATGCCACTACGGAAAAGGAGTTTTTAAGAGTCGTGTTTGCATGTGAAAAGTTCAAATCTATAGTTGACTCCAAAGTCACTATTCACTCTGATCATGCTGCTATTAAGTACCTCATGGAGAAGAAGGACGCTAAGCCTAGGCTGATCAGATGGGTTCTCCTGCTATAGGAATTTGATTTGCATGTTGTTGACCGAAAGGGTGCTGATAACCCTGTAGCAGATAACTTGTCTAGGCTAGAGAATGTCCTTGATGACCCACTACCTATTGATGACAGCTTTCCTGATGAGCAACTGAATGTCATCCGCACTTCACATAGTGCATCGTGGTATGCCGATTATGCAAACTATATCATAGCCAAATACATACCACCCAGATTCATCTATCAGCAAAAGAAGAAATTCTTATTTGATTTGAGACACTACTTTTGGGATGATCCTCACCTTTATAAGGAAGGAGTAGATGGTGTTATTAGACATTGTGTGCCTGAACATGAACAGGGACAGATCGTGCAGAAGTGTCATTCTGAAGCCTACGGAGGACACCACGCTGGAGACAGAACTGCCCACAAGGTATTGTAATCAGGTTTCTATTGGCCCACTCTCTTCAAGGATACCCGTAAGTTTGTCTTGTCTTGTGACGAATGTCAAAGAATAGGGAACATCAGTAAGCGTCAGGAAATGCCTATGAACTATTCACTTGTCATTGAACCATTTGATGTCTGGGCTTTGATTATATGGGACCCTTCCCGAGTTCCAATGGGTAGACTCACATCTTAGTTGCTGTGGATTACGTTACTAAGTGGGTAGAAGCTATCCCCACTAAAAATGCTGATCACCACACCTCTATTAAGATGCTTAAAGAAGTCATTTACCCAAGATTTGGAGTCCCTAGATATTTAATGACCGATGGCGGATCACACTTCATTCATGGTGTTTTCCGCAAGATGCTCGCTAAGTATGATGTCAACCATAGAGTTGCATCTCCTTATCATCCTCAGTCTAGTGGTCAAGTGGAGTTGAGTAATAGGGAGATCAAATTGATCCTACAAAAGACCGTCAATAGATCTCGAAAGAATTGGTCTAGCAAACTTGACGATGCACTATGGGCTTATAGGACTGCCTATAAGAATCCCATGGGCATGTCACCGTATAAAATGGTTTAGGAAAGGCCTGCCATTTTCCTCTTGAGCTGGAACACAAAGCTTATTGGGCAATCAAAGAACTCAACTTTGATTTCAAACTTGCCGGTGAGAAGCGGTTGTTTGATATTAGCTCGTTAGATGAATGGAGGGTCCAGGCATATGAGAATGCCAAGTTGTTCAAGGAAAAGGTTAAGAGATGGCACGACAAACGAATACAGAAACGAGAGTTCAATGTAGGTGATTATGTCTTGCTATACAATTCTCGTTTGAGATCCTTTGCATGCAAGCTTCTCTCTAAATGGAAGGTCCTTATGTTATCGAGGAAGTATATCGTTCCAGTGCCATCAAAATCAATAACACGGAAGGAAATTTTCCTAGAGTGGTAAATGGGCAAAGAATCAAGCATTACATCTCTGGTACTCCCATAAATGTTGAGACCAATATCATCAATGTCATAACTCCAGAGGAATACATAAGGGATGTTTATCAGCCTGTTTCAAACCCTGAAAACGAAGAGGTGTCTGTTTCGGTAAGAAATTGGAATCCGATGCTTTTCCAATAGGAAATTTCCTCCGTTTTGGAATTTTTGGAAAATTAGAAAAATAAAAAGCAGTCCGGAGAGCGCACGAGGCGGCCACAAGCTTGGCCACCGCCACCCCCTGGTGGCGGAGAGAGGGCTTGTGGGCACCTCGTGTGCCTCCCGGACTCCGTTTTCTTGCGGAGCACTCCTTCTGGTCCAGAAAAAATCAATATATATTCGCCCGAAGGTTTTGATCTCCGTTTCTCGCAGTTTTCCTCTGTTTTCGTTTCGAGCTTGTTGTCTGCCGCAGATTTAGAGCAAAGATGTCTCAGGAATCTGTTGGGGAGAATGATCTTCACCAAGTCCATGAAGAAGTAGATGCTGATCTGAAAAGAGTAGAAGTCACGGAACCAAGGGACCATGCTAAGGAGAAAACCCAAGCTAGGGAGGAAGTTCAACCTATGTTCAACATTGAAGACGTTGAAGGAGTAGATTTTCTCCAACCCTTCCTCCACGTGATGTCTCCATCCTTGATTGAACTCTTGAGGTTTTGCGAAACAACTCGTGCTCGTGATATTTCCCTTTCTCGTGAAGTTGTTTTGCTGGAAAACCATGTTACAGATCTCAAAGGTATAAATCAAAGATTGATAGCTCTCTTGGAATCAAAGGCAACAACTCCACCACCATCACCACCAACGGAAGACAACTAAGCATTGGTATGGGCAATCCCCTTGGCTTCTGCCAAGCTTGGGGGAGTTGCCCTGGTATCGTATCACCTTTATATCTTTTGCTTTTACCTTTGTTTTAGTTATTTCCTTTTCAGTTTTTATTTCTTCTCTTAGAGGAATAAGTCTTTAGTGTTTAGTTTGAGTCTTTTGCTTTGTATCTCCCCCGATGTATTCGAGCTTGTGAGTTATATAATAAAGAGTATCTTAGTCAAAGGCTTTGCTTTGTGCCATGATCAAAGTATGAAAAGAACGATAGCATGAAAGATCATGAGACGATCTTATGGAAAGTGATAGCTTCACATATGACACGTATGATGATTGAAACTTGTTGAGAATAAATCAACATAGACCTCAGTCATTGTTGCAATTAATAAAAAGTAATAAGGAAAGAGAGGTTCACATATAAATATATCATCTTAGACACTTTTTACAATTGTGAGCACTCACCAAACTATTACATGCTTAGGAGTAGATGTTGGACAAGGAAGACAACATAATGAATTGTGTTTGCTTGGTTCCAAACAATATTATATGTTTAGAGATCCCTTAGCATGTGACGATTGCTTCCACCTCATATTAGCCAAAACTCCCGCACCAAGTAGAGATACTACTTGTGCATCCATAAACCTTCAACCCGGTTTTGCCATGAGAGTCCACCATACCTACCTATGGATTGAATAAGATCCTTCAAGTAAGTTGTCATCGGTGCAAACAATAAAAATTGCTCTCTAATATGTATGACCTATTAGTGTGTGGAAAATAAGCTTTGTACGAACCTGTGATGAGGAAGACATAAAAGCGACAGACTGCATAATAAAGTTCTTTATCAGAGGAGGCAATATAAAGTGACGTTCCTCTGCACTAAGAGGATACACATTCAAACCTCAAAGCGCATGACAACCTCTGCTTCCCTCTGCGAAGGGCCTATCTTGTACCTTTACTTTTTACCCTTGTAAGAGTCATGGTGATCTTCACCAATTCCCTATTTTTGCCTTTGTCTTTGCTACCGTCACACGCTTGGGAAAGATCTATATTCATATATCAACTTGGAGTTGAGTACTTGCTTTATTATTGTTGACTTTACCCTTGAGGTAAATTGTTGGGAGGCAAAACTATAAGCCCCTATCATCCTCTGTGTCCAGCTGAAACTTTGACACCATGAGTACCACGTGAGTTGTAACAATTGTAGAAAACAAAAGAGATGATTGAGTATGTGGGTTTGCCTTACAAGCTCTTATTTGACTCTTTCTAATGTTGTGATAAATAGCAATTGCTTCAATGACTATGGACTATTGTTGGTTACTTCTCGGTAAGGTTTTTGCTTCATGCTTTGCTTTGTGAAGGAATTGTTACTTTCCCATAAGAATCTTTATGATGTATTGTTGTTCTATGTGTGATCATGATGCCCTCATGTCCGTATTATGTTTTATCGACACCTTCGTCCCTCAACATGTGGACATGTTTATGGAACTTGGTTTTCGCTTGAGGACAAGCGAGGTCTAAGCTTGAGGGAGTTGATACGTCCATTTTGCATCATGCTTTCATGTTGATATTTATTGCTTTATGGGCTGTTATATTACTTTGTGGTACCATATTTATGCCTTTTCTCTCTTATTTTGCAAGGTTTATTTGAAGAGGGAGAATTCAGGCAGCTGGACTTCTGGACTGGAAAAGGAGCAAATCCTACTCCACTATTATTCACATCTCCAAATGCCCTGAAAAGTTACGCGAATTTTTTTGGGATTATATAAAAAATACTAGGTGAAAGAAGTACTGGAGGGGGGCCACGAGGGCGCCACAAGCCCTGCCACCGCCCCCTACCCCCCTGGTGGCGGAGGGCAAGCTTGTGGGCTCCCTGACGGCCCACTAGCTCCCCTCTTTTGCTATATGAAGGGTTTCGTTCCAGAAAAAAATCAATCGGGAGCTTTTTCGTGGTTTCTCCACCGCCACGAGGCGGAACTTGAGCATATCCAATCTAGAGCTCCGGCAGGACGATCCTACCGGGGAAACTTCCCTCCTGAAGGGGGGAATCGTCGCCATCATCATCACCAACACTCCTCTCGTCGGAGGGGAGGCATCTTCATGAACATCTTCATCATCACCATCTCCTCTCCAATCCCTAGTTCATCTCTTGTAACCAATCTTCGTCTCGCGACTCCGATTGGTACTTGTAAGGTTACTAGTAGTGTTGATTACTCTTTGTAGTTGATGTAGTTGGATTACTTGATGGAAGAGTTTATGTTCAGATCCTTGATGCTATTCATTACACCTCTGATCATGATTATGATTATGCTTTGTGAGTAGTTACTTTTGTTCCTGAGGACATGGGATAAGTCATGCTGATAATAGTCATGTGAATGTGATGTTCGTTCGGTATTTTGATATGTTGTATGTTGTTTTTTCCTCTAGTGGTGTTATATGAACGTCGACTACATAACACTTCACCATATTTGGGCCTAGAGGAAGGCATTGGGGAGTAGTAAGTAGATGATGGGTTGCTGGAGTTACACAAGCTAAACCCCAGTCTATGCGTTGCTTCGTGAGGGGCTGATTTGGATCCACTAGTTTAATGCTATGGTTAGACGTTGTCTTAATTCTTCTTTTGTAGTTGCGGATGCTTGCGAGAGAGGTTAATCATAAGTGGGATGCTTGTCCAAGTAAGGGCAGTACCCAAGCGCCGGTCCACCCACATATCAAACTATCAAAGTAACCAACGCGAATCTTATGAACATGATGAAACTAGCATGACAGAAATTCCCGTGTGTCCTCGGGAGCGTTTTTCCTTTTATAAGACTTTGTTCAGGCTTGTAACTTGCTACAAAAGGGATTGGGACACTTGCTGCACCGTTGCTACTACTTGTTACTTGTTAGTTTTTGCTTGCTATGTTTCACCTCGCTACACCATCACTTGTTACCTCTACTTTCAGTGCTTGCAGTTATTACCTTACTGAAATCCATTTATCAGAGCCTTCTGCTCCTCGTTGGGTTCGACACTCTTACTTATCGAAGGGACTACGATTGATCCCCTATACTTGTGGGTCATCAGGGGGGCAGAGGCCTCAGGACTGCTTCCGGTGTGGATCGTTGGAGCATTTCTTCCACCAGTGTTGCGCACCATAGGAGGTGGTTGATGCGTACAAGGCTCAGAAGGCGCATGAGACGTACCTCGCCTTGGTTCAGGAGGAATCACCACTGGAGCCCCCAGCGGCACCCGTGATGATCCCTATGCCTCCTCCCGTGCCCATAATGGCGACTTCAGATGTGCCCATAGCGGCAGCCTTAGCCGTCTCTAAAGACTCCGACGTTGCCATGGAGGTTGAGAACATGGTCGTCCCTACGGTGCCGCCACTGGATGTTGATGCTGATACCAAGATGATGTCTATCGAGGATGGGATCACTTGTTTGGTGATTTAGGCTAAAGTCAGTGGCTACTTTGCCGAGTCTGCTTAGCCTACCTCGTTAGTTATCATGATTCCATGATTTGATACATGCATTCGGATAAATTTGATTTGGTTGTAAGCTCTATGAGAGCACAAACTTATTTTTTATTTTGTGACGCTTGGATGACATTTATATCATTCATTTATTTCATTATTTATACATGATAGTATGTTATGTTCTGAAATGTGTGCATTTATTATTAATATATCTTCTTCCTCATTTTATTAATTAGATGTCATATTTTAGAACGCGTGTGGCGCCCGAATGAAGGAAACGTGCCTTGACCATAGCGTCACCACTTATACCATTTTACGAGAAACTAAGTACTTTGGGTCTATTAAAAAAATCTCCGGGAAGTATTATGACAATCGCTGGATCCGGTTCGAACATAGTTGGCTCCGGACAAGCTACTAGCATACTTCCTATGGGAACAACTTTGATCATTCACGATTCGTTGTTGTACTCGGAGTCGACTCGTACTCTTTTGAGCTTTAAAGACATCTGTACTAATGGTTTCCATATTGAGACCGATGATGACAACGGAGAGGAGTGCCTCCTCATCACAAAGTGGGATGCAAATGGTAAACATGTTATCGAAAGGCTTCCTTCGTTTGACACACGGCTATACTACACCAAGATAGTAGCACCGCAAGTGTACACTACCCTTAAGACTGTTATTAGAAGCTCTGAACGTTTTTGCCTCTGGCATGATAGGTTAGGCTACCCCAGACTTAGGATGATGAGAAATATTATTAACAACTCGCATGGTCATAATAAGGTGAAAAACTTCTCGAATCCCGATGATTTCGTATGCTCCGCATGCACAATGGGTAAGTTAGTCATTAGGCCATCGCCTCTCAAGGTAAGGGACGAAATCCCCACGTTCTTGGAACGTATCCAAGGGGACATATGCAGTCCAATTCAGCCCCTCACGGGGCCATTTGGGTACTTCATGGTGCTCATTGATGCTTCCTCTAAATGGTCCAATGTTTGCCCGCTGTCAACACAGAACCATGCGTTTGCAAGGTTGATCTCTTAGATCGTAAAAATGAGGAATAATTTCCCAAATCATCTTATAATGTCTATTCAAATGGATAACGTCGAAGAATTGACTTCAAAGGCGTTCAATGATTATTGCATGGCAATGGGAATCAAAGTTGAGCATTCGGTACCGCATGTTCATACAGAAAATGGACTTTCTTACGCATTGATTAAAAGAATTAGATTCATTTCCCGACCGCTCCTTCAGGGTTGTAATTTACCAACTACATGTTGGGGCCACGTAGTGTTACACACGGCCAATCTCATCAACTTCAGACCGTCGGCCTACAACATCCACTCTCCTTTTCAGCTTGCTCAAGGGTCGGCACCGAAAATTTCCCACCTTCGTAGGTTCGGTTGCCAGGTATATGTACCAATACCACCACCCCAGCGATTAGAAATGGGCTCGCTCCGTAAGTCGGGGATATACGTTGGTTATGAGATTGTGTCCATAATCACGTATCTAGACCCATGACAGGTGACTGTCACACGACTCGTTTTGCCGATTGCATTTTTGACGAGGATTTTTTTGCCAACTTTTGGGGGAGAGAATCAACCCCTTGATGCTAAAAGTCGAGAAATCACGTGGCATGGCACGGGAATCCATGCTCATGACCCACACACTCCTGAGACTAAGAGAGAAGTTCAAAAGATAATAGATTTGCATTCATTAGCAAATGAACTGCCTAACCACTTTAGTGACTTAAAGACTCTGAAAAAATCGAATGTGCATGCACGCAATGCACCGGAAAGGGTCCAAATACCAAAGAAAAATGACAGTATACCCGCTCCCATCCAAAGGCCTAAAAGGACGAGAGATCCGGCTTCTCAAATCCCAAGTACTCGGGGACGCGTGACGAAAAAGGATAAGAGAGATTTATTACTGTCTGTCACCAAAATGCCCAAAGTGAAAAGGGGAGCCATTTGAGACCTGGCACAAGTACGTAAAATTCAATGCATGAAATTTCGGACTTAAACTTTCCCATAGGGGAAACACCCAATAGAGATGTGTGCACACACATCAGCCTGGGAAATCTAGAGAAACTTGCTCCGAGAATGGGAAATGTGGTAGAGTAAGTGTTAGTGCGAGATGCGCTCCATGACGAAATGGCCATAGATTATATTTATACGGGGGAGTCTCTGAACCGAGCAACGTTGATTGTTGATACATCTCCAACGTATCTATAATTTTTGATGGTTTCATAATATTATGTTGTCAAACTTTAGATGTTTTGCATGCCTTTTATTTATTTTTTAGGACTAACTTATTAATCCAGTGCCAAGTGCCAGTTCTTGTTTTTTTCCATGTTTTTGACCCCTTTCAGAGGAGATTTTTTTTCTGGAACGGAAGAAGATCGGAGAGCTTGGGGGCCAAGCCAGAAGAGCCCCAGGGGCCCCACAAACCCCCACCCCGCGGCCAAGGAGGCCGCGCCATGCAGGCTTGTGGGCCCCTTGGAGGTCCCCTGACCTAGATCTTGCGCCTATAAATTCTCAAATATTCCCAAAAAAATCAGGGGAGCATCGTAATCACTTTTCCGCCGCCGCAAGCTTCTGTCTCCGCAAGATCCCATATGGGGCACGTCCTAGTGCCCTGCCGGAGGGGGGATTCAGACACGGAAAGCTTCTCCATCAACACCATGACCTCTCCGATGATGCATGAGTAGTTCACCATAGACCTACAGGTCCATAGCTAGTAACTAGATGGCTTCTTCTCTCTGTTGGATCTTCAATACAAAGTTCTCCATGATCTTCATGGAGATCTATCCGATGTAATCTTCTTTTGCGGTGTGTTTGTCGAGATCCGATGAATTGTGGATTTATGATCAGATTATCCATGAATCTTATTTGAGTTTCTTGTGATCTCTCTTATGCATGATTTCATATCCTTGTAATTATCTTCGAGTTGTGGGTTTTGTTTGGCCAACTAGATCTATCATTCTTGCAATGGGAGAAGTGCTTGGTTTTGGGTTCATACCGTGCGGTGACCTCACCCAGTGACAGAAGGGATAGCGAGGCACGTATCGTGTTGTTGCCATCAAGGGTAAAAAGATGGGGTTTTCATCATTGGTTTGAGATTATCCCTCTACATCATGTCATCTTGCTTAAAGCGTTACTCTGTTCGTCATGAACTCAATACACTAGATGCATGCTGGATATCGGTCGATGTGTGGAGTAATAGTAGTAGATGCAGAAAGTATCGGTCTACTTGTCTTGGACGTGATGCTTATATGCTAGATCATTGCCTTAGATATCGTCATGACTTTGCGTGGTTCAATCAATTGCTCGACAGTAATTTGTTCACCCACCGTAATACTTGCTATTTTGAGAGAAGCCTCTAGTGAACACTATGGCCCCCAGGGTCTACTCCAGACCATATTTTCAGCCTTACACTTTTTACTTCGTTGCACTTTCCGCCTTCAGATCTCACTTTGCAAACAATCTTGAAGGGATTGACAACCCCTTTGAAGCGTTGGGTGCAAGCTTGTTTGTGTTTGCGCAGGTACTCTGGACTTGACGAGACCCTCCTTCTGGATCGGTACCTTGGTTCTCAAACTGAGGGAAATACTTACTGCTCCTATGCTGCATCACCGTTTCCTCTTCAAGGGAAAAACCAACGCAAGCCTAATCTCCGTCAACGTGTCAATTTCTGGCGATGTTGTTTGAGAAGTAGCAGAAGGATTTCTGGCGCCGTTGCCGGGGAGGAAGATAAAGTCAAGAACTCATCCAAGTAAGTGTCGCAAACTCATCTCTTGCATTTACTTTGTTTGCCAGTTGCCTCTCGTTTTCCTCACCCCCACTTCACCAATTTGCCTTTTTTGTTCGCCTTTTCGTTCGCCCTTTTTCTCGCCCGCTTTTTGTTTGCTTGTGTGCTTGCTTGCTTGCTGAAGTCACCATGAACGAAAACACCAAACTTTGTGACTTCTCGAATACTAATAATAATGATTTTATTAGTACTCCGATTGCTCCCACCACTAGTGCAGAGTCATACGAAATCAATGCCGCTTTGCTGAATCTTGTTATGAAAGAGCAATTCTCTGGCCTTCCTAGTGAAGATGCCGCATCCCATCTCAATACCTTCATTGAGCTTTGTGATATGCAAAAGAAAAAATATGTGGATGTTGACGTGATTAAATTGAAGCTTTTTTCCTTTCTCGTTGCAAGATCGCGCAAAAACTTGGTTTTCTTCTTTGCCCAAAAATAGTATCGATTCTTGGGATAAGTGCAAAGATGCTTATATATCCAAGTATTTTCCGCCGGCTAAAATCATCTCTCTCCGTAATGATATCATGAATTTCAAGCAACATGATCATGAGCATGTTGCACAAGCTTGGGAGAGAATGAAATTAATGATTAGAAATTGTCCCGTTCATGGCTTGAGCCTTTGGATGATTATTCAAATCTTTTACGCTGGCTTGAATTTCGCTTCTAGAAATATTTTGGACTTCACCTCAGGTGGAACGTTCATGGAAATCACCTTAGGAGAAGCGACAAAGCTCTTAGACAACATCATGACAAACTATTCTCAATGGCACACTGCAAGGTCACCTACTAGTAAGAAGGTACACGCTATAGAAGAAATTAACTCGTTGAGTGCTAAGATGGATGAGTTAATGAATTTGGTTGCTCGTAGAAGTGCTCCTTTGGATCCTAATGATATGCCTTTGTCTTCTTTGATTGAGAGTAGCAACGCTAGCTTGGACGTTAATTTTGTTGGTACGAATAACTTTGGCAACAACAATGCTTTTAGAGGAAAAAACTATGTTCCTAGGCCTTTTCCTAGTAACTCCTCTAATAATTTTGGCAACTCCTACAACATTACTCATGGAAATTACAATAGATTACCCTCTAATCTAGAGAGTAATATCAAAGAGTTCATCAACTCTCAAAAGATTTTCAATGCGTCCATAGAGGAAAAACTACTCAAAATTGACGATTTGGCTAAGAGCGTTGATAGGATTTCTTGTGATGTTGATGCTTTGAAACTTAGATGTGCTCCTCCCAAAATCAACATGGATGAAACTTTGAAAGCTATGCGTGTTTCCATGATTGAGAGCCAAGAAAGAACCGCCCAAATTCGTGCTAGACATGAGGGCTTAAAAAGGCGTGTTCTCGTGATGAGAATCACGAAGATCTTAAAGTGCTTGGTGTGACTCCCATTGAATCTTTGTTTTCTTGTGTCAAACCTAATGATTATGGGGCTGAATATGAATCCACTTTGGTTGAAAAGTGCCCCAATGATTCGGAGTCCATCTATCTTGATGCTAAAAGCTTTAAAAGTGGAGTAGAAGACATTAAAACTTTGAGTAGTAATGAAATTACTACCATGGATTTCAAGGAATTCAATTATGATAGTTGCTACTTGATTGAATGCATTTCTTTGATGCAATCCATGTTGAACTCTCCACACGCTTATAGCCAAAACAAAGCCTTTACCGATCATATCGTCGAAGCTATGATAAAAGCTCTCGTGATCGAAGAGAAACTTGAATTGGAAGTCTCTATTCCTAGAAAGCTTCATGATGAGTGGGAACCTGCCATCAAAATCAAAATCAAAAACTATGAGTGCAATGCTTTGTGTGATTTGGGTGCTAGTGTTTCTACGATTCCAAAGTCTTTATGTGATGTTCTGGGTTTTAATGAGATTGAAGAGTGTTCTCTTAATTCACATCTTGCTGATTCTACTGTCAAGAAACCCATGGGAATGATCAATGATCTTCTTATTATTGCAAATAGGAACTATGTACCCGTGGATTTCATTGTGCTTGACATTGATTGCAATCCTACATGCCCTATTATTCTTGGTAGACCTTTCCTAAGGACTATTGGTGCCATCATCGATATGAAGGAAGTGAATATTAGATTTCAATTTCCTTTAAGGGTATGGAACACTTTCCTAGAAAGAAAATAAGATTGACTTTTGAATCCATGATGAGGGCCACTTATGGTTTGAGCACCAAAGACGACGATACGTGATTCTATCGCTTCTATCCCTAGCTTAGGGCGTTAAACAATAGCGCTTGTTGGGAGGCAACCCAATGAATTTATCTTTTTCTTTCTGTTTTGTTGCGTCCACACTTTCATAATTCTGTTGTGATTTTGTTTTTTTGTGTTTCTTTTTGTGTTTGAGCCAAGCAAAGCCTTTATGACCAGTCTTGGTAATGGTCGTTTGATCCTGCTGGAGAAAGACAGAAAATTTTCATTCACGAGGTGATTTTTCATTTTTATGCAGAAAGAGATTTTGAGTTGATTCTTTTTGCTGCTGATTGATATGCATTTTCCCCAGACCGTCATAATTTTTCAGATTTTTTGAGGTACCAGAAGTATACGAAGTATACAGATTGCTACAGACTAGTCTGTTTTTGTCAGATTCTGTTTTTGTTGGGTTGGTTGCTTGTTTTGATGAAACTATGTTTAGTATCGGGGGGGGGGGGGGTACTAGCCATGGAAAAGTTAGAATACAGTAGCCCATCATAAATATAGATGGAATTCAAGTTTGCTACAGTACCAAAAGAAGTGGTAGTTTGTTTTCTTGTACTAATGTTATCACAAGTTTGTGTTTAAGTTTTGTGTTGTGACGTTTTCAAGTTTTGGGTGATGTTTTCATGGACAAAGAGATAAGGAGTGAAAAGAGCTCAAGCTTGGGGATGCCCAAGGCACCCCAAGCCAAATTCAAGGACACCCAAAAGCTTAAGCTTGGGGATGCCCGGGAAGGCATCCCCTCTTTCGTCTTCAATCCATCGGTAACATTACTTGGAGCTATATTTTTATTCACCACATGATATGTGTTTTGCTTGGAGCGTCTTGTATCATAGGAGTCTTTTCTTTTTGTTGTGTCACAATCATCCTTGCTGCACACCTTTTTGAGAGAGAGAGACATTCACTCATCGTGATTTTGCTAGAATGCTCATAGTGCTTCACTTATATCTTTTGAGCTAGATACTTTTGCTCTAGTGCTTCACTTATATATTTTGAGCTAGATACTTTTGCTCTTGTGCTTCACTTATATCTTTAGAGCACGGCGGTGTGTGATTTGGTAATTGGCTTATGCTATGAAAGTAGTCCCATGTGCTAGGTACCCAAAGTGGATGCAAAAACCTCCACCTTCATGTGCATTGAGTAGAAAGAAAAGTTTCGATTCCTCTCAATTAGTTTTGAGACATGGATTCGGGAATATTAAAAGCTATGTTAGTAGGATGTTGTGAATCTAGAAATACTTTGTTTCGATTACTAAAAAAAACTTTCGCAACAAGTATGTGAGTTCTTTATGACTAATGTTGAGTCCATGGTATAGATGCACTTTCACCTTCCACCATTGCTAGCCTCTCTAGTGCCGCGCAATTCTCGCCGGTGCACAAACCCACCAAATTCCTTCCTCAAAACAGCCACCATACCTACCTACTATGGCATTTTCATAGCCATTCCGAGATATATTGCCATGCAACTACCACCGTTCTGTCTCATGACTTGTGCCGTCACTCTCATATTGCCATTGCATGATCATACTAGATCGTTGCACATCCCGGTACACTGCCGGAGGCATTTCCTATGGAGTCATCATCATTGTGATATTTGAGCTTTGAGTAACTAAAAGTGCGATGATCATCATTATTAGAGCATTGTCCCATGTGAGGAAATAAAAAAAGAGGCCAAAGAGCCCAAAAACAAAAAAAAGAAAAGAAAAAAAAGGCCTAAGAGCCCAAATAAAAAATAAAAAGAGAGAGAAGGGACAATGCTACTATCTTTTTCCACACTTGTGCTTCATGTTAGCACCATGTTCTTCATTATTGAGAGCTTCTTGTTTTGTCACTACCATATGCTAGTGGGAATATTTTATATAACTTGGCTTGTATATTCCAATGATGGGCTTCCTCAAAATTGCCCTAGGTCTTCGTGAGCAAGCAAGTTGGATGCACACCCACTAGTTTTCCTTTTTAGCTTTCACATACTTATAGCTCTAGTGCATTTCTTGTATGGAAATCCCTACTCATTCACATTGATATCTATTAATGGGCATCTTCATAGCCTATTGATATGCCGAGTCAATGTGACCATCTCCTCCTTTTTTGTCGCACAACCACCACCACACTCTATTCCACCTATAGTGCTATATACATGGCTCGCGCTCATGTATTGCGTGATAGTTATAAAAAGTTTGAGAAAGTAAGAGTGCGAAAACAATTACTTGGCTAATTCCGGGGTTGTGCATGATTTACATTAGTTGTGTGAGGATGATGGAGCATAGACAGACTATATGATTTCGTAGGGATAACTTTCTCTGGCCTTGTTATTTTGAAAGTTCATGATTACTTTGCTAGTTTGCTTGAAGTATTACTATTTTCATGTCAATAGCAAACTATTGTTTTGAATCATACGGATCTGAACATTCATGCCACGTGAAAGAAGTTGCAAAGGACAACTATGCTAGGTAGCATTCCACATCAAAAATTCGTTCTTTATCACTTCCCTACTCGAGGACGAGCAGGAGTTAAGCTTGGGGATGCTTGATACGTCTCCAACGTATCTATAATTTTTGATGGTTTCATGCTATTATCTTGTCAAACTTTGGATGTTTTGCATGCCTTTTATTTATTTTTTGGGACTAACTTATTAATCCAGTGCCAAGTGGCAGTTCCTGTTTTTTCATGTTTTTTACCCCTTTCACAGGAGATTTTGAAAAGGAGTCCAAAAAGGAAGAAAATCCCCGAAAATATTTTTTCTGGAACGGAAGAAGATTGGAGAGCTTGGGGGCCAAGCCAGAAGAGCCCCAGCGGCCCCATAGGCCCCCACCCCGCGGCCAGGGGGCGTGCCATGCAGGCTTGTGGGCCCCCTGGAGGTCCCCTAACCTAGATCTTGCGCCTATAAATTCCAAAATATTCCCAAAAAAATCAGGGGAGCATCGTAATCACTTTTCCGCCGTTGCAAGCTTCTGTCTCCGCAAGATCCCATCTGAGGCACATCCTGGTGCCCTGTCGGAGGGGGGATTCAGACACGGAAGGCTTCTCCATCAACACCATGACCTCTCCGATGATGCGTGACTAGTTCACCATAGACCTACGGGTCCATAGCTAGTAACTAGATGGCTTCTTCTCTCTCTTGGATCTTCAATACAAAGTTCTCCATGATCTTCATGGAGGTCTATCCGATGTAATCTTCTTTTGCCGTGTGTTTGTCGAGATCCGATGAATTGTGGATTTATGATCAGATTATCTATGAATCTTATTTGAGCTTCTTCTGATCTCTCTTATGCATGATTTCATATCCTTGTAATTCTCTTCGAGTTGTGGTTTTTGTTTGGCCAACTAGATCTATGATTCTTGCAATGGGAGAAGTGCTTGGTTTTGGGTTCATACTGTGCGGTGACCTCACCCAGTGACAGAAGGGGTAGCGTGGCACGTATCGTGTTGTTGCCATCAAGGGTAAAAAGATGGGGTTTTCATCATTGGTTTGAGATTATCCCTCTACATCATGCCATCTTGCTTAAAGCGTTACTCTGTTCATCATGAACTCAGATACACTAGATGCATGCTGGATAGCGGTCGATGTGTGGAGTAATAGTAGTAGATGCAGAAAGTATCGGTCTACTTGTCTCGGACGTGATGCCTATATGCTAGATCATTGCCTTAGATATCGTCATGACTTTGCGCGGTTCTATCAATTGCTCGACAGTAATTTGTTCACCGACCATAATACTTGCTATTTTGAGAGAAGTCTCTAGTGAACACTATGGCCCCCAGGGTCTACTCCACACCATATTTTCAGCCTTACACTTTTTACTTCATTGCACTTTCCGCCTTCAGATCTCACTTTGCAAACAATCTTGAAGGGATTGACAACCCCTTTGAAGCGTTGGGTGCAAGCTTGTTTGTGTTTGCGCAGGTACTCTGGACTTGATGAGACCCTCCTTCTGGATCGATACCTTGGTTCTCAAACTGAGGGAAATAATTACTGCTCGTGTGCTGCATCACCCTTTCCTCTTCAAGGGAAAAACCAACGCAAGCCTAATCTCCGTCAACGTGTCAATTTCTGGTGTTGTTGTTTGAGAAGTAGCAATTGTCGACATTAACTTTGCTACGTAAATTACGTCAATCATAGATCTTGACGCTGAGCCTAATATGCTCGTTGATTGCAAGAAAAGGTCAGGTTGGAAAGATTGGTAGAAGGCAATTACTGCCGAATTATTACCTCTCAACAAAAGGAAGGTGTTTGGACTAGTCTGTCGAACTCCTCCCCACATTCGCCCTGTTGGCCATGGGTGGGTTTTTGTTCGAAAGAGAGATGAAAATAATAAGGTAGTATGGTACAAAGCAAGGCTCGTTGCTCAAGGGTTCACGCAACGACCTGGTGTCGATTTTGAAGAGACCTATTCCCCGGTCATGGATGGAGTTACCTTTAGATACTTCATCTCAATGGCAGCAAACATGGGCTTGAAAATGAAATTAATGGATGTTATCACTGCTTACCTATATGGTGACTTGGATTCGAACATATACATGAAGGTTCCTGAAGGTATCCCTGTTCCGAACCATGACAGAGCAAACATGAGTCTATACAGTGTTCAACTTCAAAAGGCATTGTACGGACTTAGACAGTCTGGTAGAATGTGGTATAATTGCCTAAGCGATTTCCTATCATGAGCATCCAGTTGCGGTTCTCGAGGCGACTGGGCGCAAGACCCGCAACAAATCAATCAAATTTCTCAAGGTGCAGTGGTCACATCATTTCGATAATGAGGCAACTTGGGAATGCGAGGATCACCTCCGTTCCGAATTCCCAGAGTTCTTTCAGTCCTAGATCTCGGGGCGAGATCTTTTTGTAGTGTGGGAGAGTTTGTAATGCCCCAGAGTGTAACTTGCCATATTTGGAACCTTCATGTATGTGGGTCCATCATGTCATTGCCATGTGAGATATATGCATGTGTTATTTCATGTGATATTACTTTGTCTCCCCTTTGCATTCATGCATCCATTCCATTCATGCCTTCTTGTGTTTGTTGTAGTTGTGGTTCCATGGATGTGATATGTGATGTGATGTGCATGTGATGTTGAAGTGGTGCATTTGTAAGTGGGGTTTCATCCATGCTAGTTTTCAAATAGGTTTCAAAACCCCCCTTTTCTATTTCTCAAAGCTCAAGTTTTACTTGCTCTATCCCTGATTCAAAAATGTTTATGTTTTAGAGTGAATTGTGGTGGATGTGGTGCTAGGTTTAATGTGATTTTAAACTATGTTGGAGTGGGGTGTATATTCACAAAACAAATTATTTAAATTCTGTTTTGTAAATATTTAAATGCTCCAAAAATTCCCTTTCCATTTTATTTTAATAGGTCATAATTCCCTTATGACCAAGGGCATTTTTGTTTTATTTTAGGGTCAACAGTGTTGCATGTGTAATTATTTTTGTCTCTGTTTTGTTTTAAATAGAAAAACCCCAGTGGGTTTTTCTTTTCTTACCAAGCGCCTTCGAGTGGGCATCCTTCCCTCGCTGGCCCAACTAACTCCTCGCGCGGCAACCCTCTCCTGTAGACGCTGTCTCCCTCCTCCCACCTTTCACTCAGTTTCGTCAGAGAGAGAGCGGGGCAGAGGTCGACGCCGTTGCTCACGGACGTCGAGGCGGCCTCCCTCGCCCCCCTATTTAACCCTTGGCGTCCAGGCAGTGGGCTAGGGTTCCTCCAAGCGCCGCCACTCCTTTCCTCTTCCTCCTCCCTCTCCCTAGATCAACAGTAGGCGGGACAAGCTCCTCCTCCGCCATGGCCTATCCGTGAAGAGCTCGTCGCCGTCGTTGTCGTGCACCTCGTTCCTCTCCAAGCGTTCTAGGAGCACGCGGGACCTCAAGGGAGTCCATTCCCGCAGCTAGCCGTCGACGATCGCCCATGCTTCCCCTACTTCGACGACGGCCTTCTTCCGCTCTGACGACCACCTCTGCATCGGCTACTTCCACGACTTCCTCTTCTTCCTCTCTGACAGGCACGGTCTCCGCGACCAGTGGGTGAGCACAAGCTCCCTTCCCCCCTTCCCCTGTCGGCAAATTGCGTGTAGGGCGTAACATCGCCGCCGTACATCTCTCTGTCGCCGGCGCCGCCGCGTGCTCGTGGAGCAGTAGATGTAGGGCTTCTCTCGTCGAGTTTAGTGTAGAAATGGAATCGTGGGAGGTCCTTCTCCCTTCCAGTAACGAGCCGTTGGCCAATTCATAGCGTAGCGCCGCCGGTGAGCCTCCCCTGTTCCGACCACCGTCGGGCAGTAGTAGATCCAGAGAGGGTTTCTCAAAAGAGCAGAGCCCCCCCCTCTGTTAACATCTGAACGCGCAGTGCAGCGGTAGCAGAGGGTTTTGCAGATCGCCAGGTTGTGGGTTCGAAACCCCGTGGCGCCCCCTTTTTGTTGATTTGTTTCGGGCACAGTAGCAGCAGAGGCAAGCTTACCCTGTTCCCTTCCTTAGTTCTGTCGAGCCGAGGCCAGTAGTGCAGTGGTTTGCTGTTGTGTGTTAAACCAGCAGCTTGATGGTTTGACCCCCCAAGCCACCCTTTTATTTTCTTGTTATTTTGTTTTGCTGTTTTGTTTTGTTTGTTAGTTGTGTTGCTTGGGCAGCAAAATGTTTTGTTGCCTAAGTTATCTAAACCAGTAGGTTTCACCTTGGTTTAGTTAGTATGTGTGTGTAGGAGTTAGTGATGTATGTGTATGTGTGTAGGAGGGTGGTGATGCTAAGTTATCTAAACCAGTAGGTTTCACCTTGGTTTAGTTAGTATGTGTGTGTAGGAGTTAGTGATGTATGTGTATGTGTGTAGGAGGGTGGTGATGCTAATGTATGTGTTTGTTTGGAGACTAGCATGTGTAGGTGTGTGTGGATGAGCACTTGTGTATGCTTGATGTATGTGTATGTGTGGTGGTGTGCTAAAGCACATGAACATGAGGTCTACCCCTCATGTGCACCATTGGAGTGGTGAGTGTGTGCAAGTTCATGTGTAGGTGATGAACTAGTGAGTGACACATGTGATATGGCACTATTTGCATCTCTGTGATTCCATGTTGTTTTTCCTTTCAACTTTGTGCCTAGTTGTTCTATGCAAGTACCTAGGTATTATATATGTTTTTGGGGTAGAATCTTCCTAGGAATCCATTGGTGAAATCAGATTTCCATTTTGGACACTTTCTGGAAATGTCATTTTTCTGTTTTGAACTATGTTTAGAGCTTGGTGCCATGTGATGTGATGAGCCTAAGAGGATGATTCCTTGATGTGGCAGTAGTGGGTGAACCCCTCTACAGCATGGTGGTTTTGTTTTATGCTTAGGAGTTTGTATGTGCAAGTTGTTTCTTGTCAAAGTAGGCATGTGGCTGAAATTGTCAGTTTAGTGAAAATCTGTGATTTTCACTAAGTCTGAGAAACCGGTGTTATTTTCTTCCCTTGTAGCTGTGGTTGCAAAAGTTCATATGTTGGGAATCAGCCCTTGCAATCAACTAGAGAGTTTTAGCTTTTGTGTTTGTCTATCTTTCGGTTAAATTTCATTCATTTTCACTTCCTGTAGATATTGTTTTGGAGGTTGTCAAAATGCTTCGGAGCATAAACAGCTGGTGAGAATCTGAGATTTTCACTAAGTCCCTGAAATCTGTTATTTTTGTCCAAGTTAGCACCTGTAGATCTTTCTGTGTGTAACTCCTTTTGTATTATATTCTTGCTCACCCTTGTAGAGCTTTTGAATAGCTTTTGCCACATATCTTGTTTGGCACATTTAGGTGGCTGTAGGTGCTTTGCATGTTGCTCTCAAACTGCTATGTTGTTGTTTAGGACAGATTGCATAGTTTTGTTGTTTTGATGCTTGTGAGTGCATAGTTGGTGGTGTGGTGAGTTTCTTTGCACCACCCCACCTATATTTGTTTGTTTGATAATGTGGAAACCTGGGAATACCAGAAGTATTCCATTGAAGAGTGCTTGTGGTAGATTTGATCCGTAGGACTCCATTTCTTGTTTCGTAGTTTCCGGTTGATCCGTAGCTCCGTTCTCAACGTTCTTTATATGTTTTTGCATCGTTTTCTCGTGATGCATCTGTACATGTCATATTCATGCATGTCAAGATAGCTTAGAGAGAAGTTATGTCCAGAAGTTGTCTTTTCTTCTCACGTGTATGCAAGTGACTAGAATAGAGATGCATGCTACATTCTCATCTCATGCATCATGTGTTTGTTGCATCATGTTGTGTTGTTGTTCATTGGCTGTTGTTTTTATATTGGGTAGAACCGGGATCAGAGAGCGAGTACGTGGATTCGGGAGAGTACGTGTAGGACGAACAAGAGCAGTTCCAAGCTGAAGACATCAAGGGCAAGATGACCATGACCTTGATACCGTCTCTAGCTTTGTTATGCCTAGATTCACGTTTCCTTCGTCATATGCTCGCTGCCTACCACTTGATATAAATGCCTTCTGATATTGCCATGAAACCCAAACACTTTCCCCTCCTAGCTAATATTGACTGGCTAAGTAGGCTTGCTCAGCTTCTAATGATAGCGTTGCTATTTGCAGGTGCCAATTGTATCATGTGATAACATGAGTTTTGATATCATTATGTTAAATTCTACTATTTAATTAATGCACCTATATACTTGGTAAATGATGGAAGGCCTAGCTTTTGCCGGGTGATTTATTCTGTTATTGCCGCCTTAGTTTCCGGCTACAGGTGTTTGACTCCATAACTGATCGCTCCTAACACGTTCAGGGTTGTTATGGGGACCCCCTTGATAAATCGTGTAGTGTTAAGACTTGTCCGGTAGGACCCAACATTGGTTTTAATCTACTAATCACCTAATAATAATTTGCATAGGAAATAGCTACCCCGAGGATTTAATCAACAACCCGGGCCAGTGCTCGTCATGAGTGTTGGTCCAACCTAGAGCAGCTTATTACGCTCCCCGGGGCAACTCCGTGTTTTGGCGTGGTAACCATCGCTCATCCGTCGTGTCCTGAGACTGAGATACGCGGCTCTTATCGGGGTCGTCGACACGACGGGAGGTCATGCTAGTCTTGTCTTACCTTAGCGATATACCTTGCGTATAGGAATCCCGGTGAAGCTTTGGTTCTCCCTAGAGTTGAGGTTTTCCTCTAAGGAATCCGACGAGATCACGAGATTCGTGATAGAGGATTACTTTGCGGCCCGTGACCGTTTGTGATGGACTAGTTCGAGCACCCCTGCAGGGTTTAATCTTTCCGAAAGCCGTGCCCGCGGTTATGTGGCAACTTGGAATATTTGTTAACATCCGGTTATAGATAACTCGAACTTAATTTAATAAAATTGCCAACCGTGTGCGTAACAGTGACTGTCCCCTTCGAAGACCTCTCTTCGATCGGGAACACGGTGGGGTTATGTTTGACGTAGGTAGGTGATCAGGATCACTTAGTGATCATCTAGTCTTCAACCGCTCACGTAGACCACCACATCTATATCTTTGTTCTTCGTAAGTTAGCCACCATAAATGCTTAGAATGCTGCAACCTAAACACTGAACCTTCCTCACCTAATAACTTGACTAGTTTCGGTACTGAGGTCATAGATTGCTGAGTCCCTGTGGCTCACATATTACTTCAACACCCAACAGGTACATGTACGCCCAACACAGGTGATCCCGATGGCACGCAGCTGGCGTAGCAGTACGATGAGGAGAACGACCTCCTGTACGTGAACTATCCAGAAGACTGAGGCCGTGGTCGTGATCGTGGGCAAGCATACGGGATAACATAGCCGTTTCTTATGTTATGTAGCGGAACTACCTTGTCTGAATAAATGTGTGGATGTAACTCTGATATTATCTATGGAGATGGCAAACGATTCCCTATTTGTCATTCTTAAATTATGTATGTGCTATGTTTATCTTGCTTGCGAAATGCTTAGATGCGCTTCTTTCCATTTTGGGGCCTCGTTCCCTAAATCGGAAAGGACCACATCTTAGTCTGTACATGAACCTACCAAGAGACATTGTAAAGGTATCAAGGTCGTCTTCCGTTACCTCAGGGGACCAAAGATCTTGGCCTATTTTATAAAAGGAATCAAGGCCTATTTCTTATAGGCTATGCCGATGCTAGGTATCTGTCGGACCCGCATGATTTCAAATCACAGACTGGATATGTTTTCCTTTGTGGTGGAACTGCATTCTCCTGGAGATCAACCAAGCAAACACTTGTGTCGACCTCTACGAACCACTTGGAAATCATGAAACTATTTCAAGCGTCAAAGGAATGTGTATCGCTTCCGCGGATGATCAGCCACATTCAGCACACGTGTGGGTTGAATACCGTACAAACCCCTATCATTATCTATGAAGATAATGTTGCTTGTGTTGCACAAGTTCAAATGAGTTATTGTGAAGATTACCCTCACCAAAGCATATTAGTCCCAAGTTTTTCTATGCACAAGAACTGCAACAATTGAACGAGGTGAGAATTTTGCATACTAAGTAGTGTGACAATCTTGCTGATATGTTCACTAAATCATTACCAACATCATCCTTTGAGAGGTGTGCGCATGGAAACGGTATGGTGAGACTTAGAGAGATGCAAGGTTCAGGGGGGAAACTTCACAAACTCATCGCTAAAATCTCGATCCCGATGATTGAGTACTCAACCGGGTGGTTGAGTGGATTGTACTCTTTTTCACTGAGTGAGTTCTTTTGATGCTTCTCACCTAAGGTTTTTGACGAGACAACTCGTGCAATACAACAACGTATACTATGTGCTCTTTCTCCAAAAAAATTCTGCTTGGTTTTTTGAAGTTTTGAGACATGGATATACGGATAATTATCCAAGAGGGAGTGTTGGGAAACCTGGGCCCAGCCCATCGGCGTGGTAGAGACGGATGGCTTCCGTACGAGGCACGAAGCGAGTCCCTATCGTTTCCCCTCTTCTCATTAAGTGGGTTCTTATCCCTTTACCCCCTACCACTATGTAGAAAGAGGAGGAGCAACAATTATAACAAAGACCATCATTAATAAAGATTGTTTCCTGTCTACTTCCTGTGTTCTTCTACTTCTTGTCAGGACCGGTCCTGAGAATTGGGGGGCTGGGGCAAAACAAGAACATGGGGCCCTGTGGAAACGTGATTCAATACACATATTATATATGAATTATCCCTTGTTTGTTATTAAGATTACCCTAATTTCTTGGTTCATAAATACAGGTAGTAAAAACAAGTTTCTTGTCTATATTACATTATGTAGGAGATGAGTTAAATATGAGATCATTGTGACTCGCATTATTATCAATTTCTTGGTTCATAAATACCCGTAGTAAAAACAAGTTTCTCGTCTATATTACATTATGTAGGAGATGAGTTAAATATGAGATCATTGTGACTCGCATTATTATCAATTGTGTTGATGTCAACATTGTCTTATGTAGGATTCTCCTATCATGGATTGATTAGTTTGTTCCTTCATAGCGACTATCACCGATCCATCGTGGATGAGGTGATTGTTCTCATAAGACTAATCGATGGATTCTTTCTCAAAATCTATCAACTCATCTACTCCCTGCATTTCTAAATATAAGTCTTTTTTACAGATTTCACTATGGAACTACATACAGAGAAAAATAAATGAGTCTACACTCTAAAGTATGTCTATATACATCCGTATGTAGTCCAATAATGAAATCTCTAAAATGACACATATTTAGGAGCGGAGGGTGTATATGTTTTCTCTTATCAGCATCAACCGCCCTTTTCTAGTTGGCATGGTAGTGCTGAAAAAACATTCAGGTAATTGGATACGAGCACAAAGTTACTAGATCAATCCAATAAAATTTCTATCAAATATCCCTAAAACATTACTTCCTCAGATAATACCACGTCACTTGTTATGGATTGGAACTTTGGAAGGAGTATTGATTCGCAAAATCGTACCTTAACTGAAATCGGCATCTCGCTTCTTGACGTTGCCGCTGCGTAAGAATCAACGATTGGGCATGTCCGCCTCTCCGGCTGGAGTTGCAGGCGGCGGCGATCAGGCATCACACGAATCCATCAGCTACCTAGGTAATGCAGCCGCGTTAGATCCAAATCGCGAAATTACGAGAAGATTTTTCAGTTTTATTTTTCTACTTGGTGTGACCGTGCCTCCGGTCCTGATCAAACCATCATTCTTCTCTTCGGCCATAATAATGCCTCCAACGGTCCAGCCTCCTCCCTTGTTAATTTTTCTAGGGCCGATGCCTACATACGCGAGGCACTGACCTTTATTTTCATGTGAACCTGAGCAAGGCAATGCGAGTTTCTTTTTAGTACCTGCAACACGCTGAACTAATTAAGTACGTGGTGGGGGCCCTAGTCGAACTGGGGGCCGGGGCGACCCCCCCCCCCCCTTACGGTCGGTCCTCCTTTTTGTGTGATTGTCTACGACGTTGTTCCGCTCCGTAATCTTGGACCGGATTCGCCGGCAAGAGTTGCGGAACAACCACCATCCTTGTGTTCCTTCCGTCATCGTGTGCAGCCGTGCATGCCTGCAATGCCTCCATTCAGTGCATTAGACATCTAAGAAGGTGCAACGCAACCTAGGGGCTTAAAGATTGGGCTATGAGGATAATTGAATAATGGAAGAAGCCAATCACATCATTCCTTTCTGAACTAAAGACGTGCTATTAATTGGAAAGGTTAAAGTCTTGGTGTTTAGCTGCCACATGTAGCCAATGACATCCTCAAATCTCAATCAGTCGTGCCTCGCAAATTGCATGCATTGGTATCTCTAATTAATAGATGACGTCTAATTAATATGCATACAACTATTTCGTGTCTTAGGATTTTGAGATTATTTGTTTTTTATTAGATGCCTAATGCATCGGAACGGAGGAGTATAATGATTTGCATTTGTTTGAGGGCATGTGCATCTTGATCTCTTTTGGATTCAACAAGAAATTAAAGAAAAAATATATTGACATCCAACCGTCTAGGATCGTCAGTTTATGTGATGTAAGATTGCTTATTCTAAGTGGCTGCTCACCATATCTTTTACATTACTGATTCTCGAATCACCGGGCCAGGTAATCCAAGTTTATTGTGATACCTTTTTCATTAACATTAATGTCTCAGTTGATGTGAATAAAAGATATTCACTTTGGAGTTATTGGGGAGAAGTATGCAACAAACATGTTCTTTTCTCACGGTCGCACAATCTGTATCCAAAAGCTATTGCATCAAGCCTAGTTTCTATATCTGACAAAAGATAGTACACCATCATATACCTCGAATAAATAATTACACTTAAGCAACTAGTAACTTCTGACTGATCCCTGTTTTCATCTTCTCGTCTGTAAAAGTACACATGTTTCGTTCATCACAATTTTTGCAATTGAATAACAGCGTGTCAGCTACTTTGTTAAAGATTGTCGTCAAAACATATTATTTTGCTTCGAAATGTCGTTTTTCTCAACATTACATATTTGCGATTTCCTCATGGTATTTCGCGTGCAACTTTGCTCCATAACTAAGGTTGTATATTTTTAAGCATTTTGTATTTGTTGTTGTTCTTAGGAGTTGACAAATGGAAGACTTTCTTGACCATATAACCATTCATAGTAAATTGAAGGGACCCATAGAATGATAAATTTGAAATGGAATAAGGGAATTTATTTGTACTCTCAATAGAAAAGCTAACTGTATTGACAAGTTCATAAGCTTTTGCGATGTACCTCCTGTTTTATGCCTTCTTCTCCTTGCATCCTCTCACATACTTACCCTGTCATGGTTTAAACTTACCCTGTCATGGTTTAAAAGGTGTGTATGAACGATCTCTGGGACCAAGGTAAATCTTGATTAACTCTAATATTTTTGCAACAGCTCATATAATAACCGCACGACGTCTAATTATTCAAAAATATAATGCATAGTAACTCACACAACCACTAAACAATAAGCGCATACAGTCTACTAGTACTCGTAATTAACCAAGCAGTAAATGTCACGCGTCTTAATCCTTTTCTATTTTGAAAATACACGTAAACGGAACCGCTTCTTCTAAACCGTGACGGAGGGAGTATGTAATATGACCCTGTTTGTTTAAAAAGTCCTAGGACTTTTTTTAGTCTTAACTAAAAAGTCTCTAGTCCCTACCTGTTTGGTTCCACGGACTAAACATGGATTAGAGGTTATTAAATGACATGTTAAAAGACCATGTTACCCCTATTAATGGGCTAGAGGTTATTAAATGACATGCTAAAAGCAGGGACATTGTTGGAAAAAGTCCTAAAAAGACTCTCTGTTAGGGACTTTTTTTTAATCTCAAATGCCCACTTTTAGTCCCTAAAAGTCCTTCATGTTTGGTTTAGATGGGGCTAAAAGAGACTTTTTTTAGTCTCTACACCAAAAGTCCCTGTAAACAAACACCCCTATATATATTGTCTTTTAAGTAGTGTGGTATTCTAATGAAACGTGAAATTAATTTTTAGTATGTACTGCTAGTACATATAATGATGTGGAAACTGCTATATTTTTTGGAACCAAATATCTCAGATTTTTAAAATCCTTTTTCTTAAAAGTATTTAAAATAGAGTTTCTCTACAAAATCATGGCATTCTAATCTTTACCTAATAATAAAGAGGCTATCGCTTCCGTCGGAAAACCCACCGACGTGATTTTACAAAAAAAACCTTACTGTTTATGACATTAAACTCGTAGCACATATTAAATGTTTTTTAAAATACTCATATCTTTTAAACCGTAACTCCAAATTTAACATATTATATATGGAATTTGATTAGAAAAATATGTAGAATTTAAATATGATATTATTTTATCTGTTAAACGTTTAATAAAAATACTATCCAGGGTGCAATCTTAATAAATAAGTCATTATTCGTCTTTCTTTCATACCGGTACTCATCCGGGTTGGGGATGAACACGTCAACAAAATCAGAAATAGAGATGAAACTGAAGGTCACTTAATTGATTCTTTATACGTATTAAATCTACATGCAAGCCATGTTAAAATAGAAGACCTGTGAAATTTTGAACTGCATTTTTGTAGGATAAGACCATCTTTATTTGTATCGTAACTATAAATTCTCCAATTATAGACATTTTTTATAAATTAAGAGCGTGTTCCGTGTGGTATTTCTTTCTCCCGTTGCAACGCATGGGCCCTTTTGCTAGTATCTACCTAATAATAAAGCGGCTATTGCTTTTGTCGGAAAACCCGTCGTGGTTGTTTTGCAAAAGAGCCCCTGCTGTTTTGGCTATTCAACCCGCACTCCAGACGTAAGTTATTCATACAGTAATAAAAAATCGAATCGCTCCTAAGGAGCCGGACGGACGCAACGCCCCGTCGCCCCAACCCACCGCGTCCGCCGCCTGATAGAAACAGAGGTGGTGATCTCTGCTGGCCGGCATCCAGATCCCCGGCGACTGCGAGGTGGCGACGGACATGGTGTTGGTCGCCAGCAGGGAGTAAGCGGAGGCGCGACATGCGGGGCTCCCGCTCCTCTCTGTGTGCGTGTGGCAATGCAAGAAAACGGCGGAATCTCGTGCAGCCATCCGAGGTGGACTGGATCCGCCGCGAGAGGTGGGGCTTGGAGCTTGCGGATGGAGGCAGCGCGAACGTCGAGCACCCGCAAAGGCATGCTGGAGAGCACATAGCGTGGCAAGAAAAGATTGTATGGGAGGACAATCGGCATGAAGGCGGAGCGAGTGGCGCCGGCCGATCTCCGCCTCGACGTATGCTGCGCAACTGCACGAGATGGACACATGCGGTCGTGCAACCTCTGGTGAGTAGATGGCGAGGTCATGTGGTCTGCCAGGTGAGATTGGGGAGGAGTGGGAAGTCTTCACCGGCGGCAACATGTGGCGGAACAGGTGATGCCGATCTGACCTGCTCTCTCTCTTTTGTTTATCTGCAAGTAGCACAAAGAAGCACAAAGTCATTTGCCTCTTAAAAAACCAGTATGAACTAACCAATCTCTCTCCCTCTTTTGAACTAGCACTGAGGAGCACGACTCCAGCGGTTGTACTGACCACGGAGGAATTCATCTACCATCTTTTGTGTTGTTATCTAAAAGAGGTACAACTTGATGAAATTCATGCCAAGTATTGATGTAGAGCTTGGGTGTTTGAGCCACTAAACTTATTATTGATGTAAAACTCGAATTAAACTTATTATTTCTAAGATCCCTATGTTGCAGAAAGGAGAATCAAGATCATTAATTATATGTTGGATCAGATTGTTGATATTCTATTCTGTGGTTCTTTTCTTTTGTCACATTATATTATGCAGATTTTCATGGTACACAGATTGTCATTGCGTAGCATCAACTATTCACCACTACTACTACTACTTAGATATTGATCTGCATCCTTACCCTTTTATGATACATGTTTCAAAATAATAATTAATAATTATAGCTGAATTGTAAAGGTAAAGGGAATAAGTTTGTCTATTTTAAATGGCTTGTGTTCTGCACGTGTTAGTAGGCACTTGGCGCAAGCAGAGCACACACAAACGTCCTTCTAATTTTTTTTTAAATTATGCCTCACAAGTAGCTGGCAGCAGTTACAATCGATGATGGTAGCATCATTATCAACTATCAAGTACATTTAATCTCAGTTAGTCATAAGCTTAACATTTTGTAAGTACTCTGCAATCTGCACGGTGGCGATGTACACGATCACAAAAAAATCTTAATATCTCACAAATTTGCAGATTTTCTTTCAAATACTTGTAGGGTTGATTTTCACAGAATTTGTTGCACACACGGCCAAACACACCTAGATTGCACCTTTAGTACCATAAGTATCAATTAATCTCAGTTACTCGGATGCTTAATATGTTGTGATGATGATGCAGATTGAAGGAGGTCATCGCTATGGACAATGGAAACATTCTTGTGATTGAGGATAATAAGTTGACGGCAAGATGGCTCGCACTCACCACCATTAGAGAGGAGGAAACTATAGTCGTGAAGACTGCTTTGCTATCGTAACAGTTGATGATGCAGTGCAGGCTATGCTTAAGAGAGAAAGTAATGGAGGTCCCTTCAGACTGCTTTGGGGTGTTGTTGCTGGTTGTTCATTGTCGCTATTTATTACTGTTATGTGCTAGATGTTGAGCAGAGAGATAGTGAGACTTACTGAGTTTCGTTGTGACTGATTCAATTTGTTTCACTGATTCTGCACATGTCATGTGAGCTGCAGGCGTGTAGTTCATTTCTACTTTATTTTGGTTCTCACTGCAGTTGACGCTTTTGATTTGCTCGTTCTATGTGTTTGTATTTCAATTGTAAAGTAGTTCACATAGAGTTGCTGCTCAAGAAAAGAGGGATGCCCATCATCGGTAAGAAGCATATTATGTTTTTTTGTTGCTCTGAACTGTGGCTCAGTTCGCATGTGTGGTATGATTTAGTTCTACAATCCTTATGAGTTCATCTGCAGTTGTGGTACGCCCCGTTGTTAAGCTATTCGACCGATTCATGGGCCACACGATGCGCGGGTGGGCTTCTTGCTTCTGTGTGTGGTCTGGGTGGACTTCTCTCTACCTATCGGAGTTATGGACCAAGTGACACGCAGGTGGGCTCCCTAGGAAAAGTTGATAAATATAGGTGTGATTCTACCTTCTCGAGTTTGTGAGGCGTCATTTTTAGTGCAACCTAAAAACAACTACACGGCAAAATCTATAAGAGAATATATCTCCTCCCATTCACCGTATATATCAAGAGAAAAATCTATAAGAAAAATATATCTCCCACACTAGACGGCAAAAACAACTTCAAAATGAGTGTTATTTTTAGCTCATGAGTAGCGACCATCATATCCAGCTCAACAAATTAGTTTTAAAGTATTATACTTCAGCTTGCCATGATCCGGTTTAATAATAAACGTGTCATGTGGTGGCTGAGATAAATACCTTGTAATTGACCATGTTCGGATATATTGTGAGCATGTCAACACCGTGATTATAGTCGGTAAGGGTGAAAAGGAGGATAAGTAACAACACATGTGAGGCGTTATGCTGAGATAGCATGGACCTATGAAGGAGTCTTGAGTCATGCTTATTGTTGTAGGAGTATATTTTTTTTTTCTTTGGTTGCAACCGCACGGGCAATTTTCCTAGTGGAAAAAAAGATACGTTTTGTTTGGTCGGCTGCTCCCCACCCCCATCAGTCATTGCAGGAGCGAGCTCCCCAACGGCGGCCACCTGCACCGGCCACCCCCACCCTGGTTCCTCGCCCGGCCACCTGCACGGCGCCAGGGCCGCGATGCATCGATCCGGCGCGCGGTTCCCTGCTCGCAGCCGGTGGAGAGAGCGCGCGGAGCACTGCCCGTAACGGCCGGCCTCACAGTCACAGGTGAGCTCCGCCTCCGGATCCCGCTCCGGCTCCGGCCCCGGCTCCGGTTCATGCCCTTCTTCCCCAGATACGGCGCGTGTTTTCGAACCAAATCCTCAGTTACCCGTTGAACCGGTTTGGGTTCAGAGTCGGATCCGGTTGATTGGAATGTGCGGATTCTTTGCGTGGATCCGGCGTCATTCGAACTCTCTCCTCAAGCCGCATTCGATTCGAGTCCGCCGGCTACAGAGTTCGTTGCCGTTGCCGTTGCCGTTGCCGTGCAGGTTTGTGCGTAGAATACTGCGCGTCCCTAGGAATTAACAGCAGCAATGCGAGGGAGACAAAAAGCAGACACCTTTGGAGCCTTCTCTTCTCATATCTCCAGCAGCACGTCCTGCCCTGTCCTGTCCTGTCCGCCATGGCCGGCATGCTCGCGCTCTCCAGGGTATTTCGCCATCTGTCTTCCTATCTGATTCCGTTGCGCTGCCATTTCGTTATGATTTGGCTCTGCTCTTTGGGTTCAGGAGGTTGTTCCTCTGTCCAACGGAATACTAAGCTGCAAGGCACTGCCTGCCTGTCCTGCGTTTCAGATCGATGCCACTCATGTTAATTCATGGGTTAAGATTGATGTTGCCGTTGTTTACGCCGTGCTGATTCCTGCGTGTATTTGTCTCGCAGGCTGCCAAGCATGTTGTGGCTGTGGCCGGGGCGACCCGTTCATTTCCTGCATTCAGGGCACCTGCTGCAAATATACATTCTGGAGCAGGTATCTTATATGCCTTCTATGCTTCTCTTTTCACCACACACATGAACTACGTGCCCAGTAACCTGTTACTATTCTTATTACTCTGCATTCCGCGCCTTTCTGGTTAGTTGTTTCCATTGAGGTTGTAAGCCTCTGCTTGGTTTGGTGTTTAATCAATGCAGGCAGTGTGCTTAGGAATATACAGCAGAGGTACTTATCAAGCTTTGTTGGTCAGAGGGCACGGTGCGTGCACTCTGGCGCCGCTTCTCTTTCTAAAGAGATTCATAGAACTGATCCAGAAAGAGTTATGCAGAATTTCAAAATGCTAAATCGAGGTAGCTGCCATTTCATAAGCCACAGTTACTAATTTAGGAGTAGGCTGACCTTTTTACCCACGTCTTTTCTGTTCACTATGCAGGAATTTCAAGTGCAGCAAGGGAGGAAGGACATGTTCTCAGTACAGCCAGTGCACCCTTTTATTTAGTAGAGAAAGGCCTACTTAAAAAGCAGCTTCTGCGTACCTGTGGAGGCCTCGTAGTTTCTGGCTTTACGATCTATGGCATTAAGGTTTTGATTGACAGTTATGTTAAAGCTGTCAAAGATAGTTACACAAAGTTTGTGGCTGATAGTGTCGACGACGCAGAACTTGGTGAATCCGATGATTTGGAAGAAGAGGCCCCAGATTTAAGCACAAAATTCAGTGATGTAAAGGGGGTTGATGAAGCCAAAGCTGACCTTGAGGACATAGTTCACTACCTACGAGATCCTGACGTGAGTGTGGCATTACCATCGACCTGCGTGCAGGTGTTTTAATCAAACAATTATTTCTCGATGCCGAGTTGCTGACCTAGTTTTACATTCTTTGCAGCATTTCACACGCCTTGGTGGCAAGCTTCCAAAGGGTGTTTTGCTTATGGGCCCACCCGGCACAGGGAAGACCATGTTGGCAAGGGCTGTGGCCGGGGAAGCCGGTGTCCCTTTCTGCGCGTGCAGCGGCAGTGATTTCGAGGAGGTGTATGTAGGTCTTGGGGCTAAGAGAGTGAGGGAGCTCTTTCAGTCAGCAAAGATGCTGTCTCCTTGCATAATATTCATCGATGAAATTGATGCGATTGGTGGGCACAGACACGCAGGAGGTTCAACGTCGCAGAGGCAGACCCTGAATCAGCTGCTTGTTGAGATGGATGGCTTCAAGCAGAATGAAGGGATAATTGTGGTTGCAGCGACCAACTTCCCCGAGTCATTAGATATGGCCCTTGTCAGGCCTGGCCGTTTTGACCGTCAGGTCCAAGTCCCTCTTCCAGATGTTAAGGGACGACGGCAGATTCTCGAGGTATACATGTCAAAGGTATGTACATAAGGCTTATTTTTGGCGGTCTCTTGAGGTAAGGCTTTGACCTTAACTCCATGAGTTCTTCCATGCAGGTGTGTACAGCCAAGGGTGTGGATGCGATGACCATTGCGAGGGGGACGCCTGGGTTCTCAGGTGCACACCTTGCAAGCCTAGTGAACGATGCCGCCCTCAAGGCTTCCATGGATGGGGAAAATGCTGTTGGAATGGATCACTTTGAGTATGCCAAGGACAGGATCATCATGGGCAGTGAGCGCAAGTCGATGTTGATATCTGATCAAGCCAGGAAGATGATTGCATACCACGAGGGTGGGCACGCCCTTGTTGCTATCCTCACGGACGGTGCTGACCCTGTCCACAAGGCCACCATCATGCCTAGGGGCAATACCCTCGGCATGTTGTCGCAGCTGCCAGGGGAAGACAGCGAGCTCGAAGTCTCAAGGAAACAGATGCTGGCATATCTAGATGTCTGCATGGGAGGGCGGGTGGCCCAGGAGCTTATATTTGGAGAAGCAGGGGTCGGCACAGGTGCATTGTCTGATCTAAGACAGGCGACTCAGCTGGCGACAAAGATGGTCACCAGGTATGGTATGAGCAAGCGGGTTGGCCTTGTTACATATAGCAATGACGACAATGTCGGCGGTGGCAAGATGAAGAACATGAGCGGGCGAACTTCAGAAGTGGTTGATGAGGAGGTGAAAGCATTGTTGGACAACGCTTACAAGAACGCCAAAACGCTTCTCACAAAGCACAACAAGGAGCTCCATGCGCTAGCAAATGCCCTCCTGGAGCATGAAACTCTCAGTGTTGACGCGATCAAGAAACTAGTTTCGACAGCACGACAAGGTGATGGTCCTAGCAGTAGCCAGCAAAATCAGCGGACACCTTCTCCTGGTGACGAGATCTCAAAACTAGTATCGACAGAACAACAAGTAGATGGCCATAATAATAGCCAACAGGATCAGGTAATACCTTCTCCCACCGGTGACGAGATGGCCTAGCCTTGGAGACGCTTACAAGAAGAAATAGTTGTTTGCCTGATAGATACTCCCTCTGTAAACTAATATAAGTTTACAAAGGGAGTACTACAGAGCGATGTGTATTTTCATTTGACATTTGTTTCTCAAGTCTGAAGAGAATGCGGCGTGTTTTCTACTTTTGCATACTGTATTCTGAACCAGCAAAACCTCCAGTCTTGTGTCTCAAACATGAATATGCCCCAACATTTCTATTGGGCACCGCGTGTAAATACAATTTCATACTACATTTTTTCCCCAGCTGCAAAACATAATGAAAATGAACATTAGCCATTAGGTGCTTCCATAAACGTATCTTGTGTGCCAGTGTTTAACTGCAAGTGTGATGAGTTAGCCTCTGATCATTCTCACCATTGATTACCTTTGACTCATTGGATACCTCTGATTCTTCTAAATGTCAATCGACCTGAATCATTCTCACCATGCAAAGAATCCAGAACTTTGTGCAAAATGTTTTCAGTGGCTCCACATGCCAGCGCGGGTGGTCCGCAGTCTTGGCTTCGACGGTGGTTATGGTGGCGCCGAATAAAAGATATTCAAATCCTTTTCCAACGAGGTGATTTGTGTTGTGGTTCGATTTAAACCAATCTGTTCAAGCAATGATGATGAGGCAGCGGCGCCATCCCCGTGGTGGACCTGTGTCCTCGGGCTCCGTTGTTTCTAGCGCCAACGCAGAGCTTGGGAGTTAGTCCCAGAGCGGATGCAGAATGTGGTATGTGTTGTGGTTGGGTTCAAACCAATCTGTTCAAGCAATGATGTGGCAGCAGCGGCATCCCCGTGGTGCACCTGTGTCCTCGGGCTCCGTTGTTTCTAGCGCCAACGCAGAGCTTGGGAGTTAGTCCTGGAGCGGATGCAGAATGTGGTCTGCATCGACAACATATGGAAGATGGTGGATTGTATGTTGGGTTCGTGGTTTATGATAGGCATGTATGGTTTTCTCCTCCAACGTGTTAGTCGTGCAGGGGCGCCAGATCTGGAGTTTGATGGCGTGTCCAAGGTGTTGCCCTTGGTTTGATTCGTTCAACGACAATGGCTCCGTCTCTGTTGGCGAGCCAACTTGAAGGTCTGTGAAACTGCATATTAGCGATGGAGCCACGCCGAGCTTGGGTGTGGTGGCGTTCCATTTTTTTCCTAAGGTGGCTGCTATGGTGGTGCCAGAGGTAGGTGACGGGCGTTTTAGTCAAGCTCAGAGGTTCTTTGGCCTTGGACCTGTGTCCTCGGGCTCCGTTGTTTCCAGGGCCAACACGGAGCTTGAGAGTTAGTCTCGGAGCGGATGCAGAATGTGGTCTGCATCAAGAGCACATGGAAGATGGTGGATTGTGTGTTGGGCTCGTGGTTTGTGGCAAGCAGGTATGTTTTTCTCCTCCGACGTGTTAGTCGTGCAGGGGTGCCGGATCTGGAGTTGGATGGCATGTCCAAGGTGTTGCCCTTGGTTTGATTCGTTCAACGACAATGGCTTCGTCTCTGTTGGCAAGCCAACTTGAAGGTCTGTGAAGCTGCATATTAGTGATGGTGCCGTGTCGAGCTCGGGTGTGGTGGTGCTCCATCATTTTTTTTCTTGAGGTGGCTGCTATGGTGGTGCCAGAGGTAGGTGACGAGCATTTTAGTCAAGCTCAGAGGTTCTTTGGTCTTGGACCTTTGTCCTCGGGCTCCGTTGTTTCCAGGGCCAACGCGGAGCTTGGGAGTTAGTCCTGGAGCGGATGCAGAATGTGGTCTGCATCAAGAGCACATGGAAGATGGTGGATTGTGTGTTGGGTTCGTGGTTTTTGGCAGGCAGGTATAATTTTCTCCTCCGACGTCTTAATCGTGCAGGGGTTTCAGATCTGGAGTTTGATGACGTGTCCAAGTTGTTGTTCCAGGTTTGATTCGTTCAACGACAATGGCTTCGTCTCTTTTGGCGAGCCAACTTGAAGGTCCGTGAAGATGCATATTAGCGATGGAGCTGCGTTGAGCTCGGATGTGATGGTGCTCCAGCATTTTTTCCTGAGGTGGCTGCTATGGTGGTGCTAGAGGTTGATGACGGGCGTTTTAGTCAAGCTCAAAGGTTCTTTGGTCTTGTTTGTATTTTTACTTCTTGGTCGATGGTCCTATGTGTAAAGACAAGTGTTTTGTTGTTTCTTCAGTTTTGACAGGTTGATATGTACGTAACTTATATATTTTTAGTAAAATCCTATTTTATGGTAATACATGTCTCATCTATATCATAAAGATCAAAGTATAAGTCACGTAAGGACCGACATGACAAAACTGAAAAGATACCAGAACATCTTTGAACTTAACACCAACGTCCGTCACCTGCCTCCGGCACCACCAAAGCTGTCACTGAAAAAATGACGGATCACCTCCTTATCCAAGCTCGACGCGGCTCCATCGCTGGTATGCAACTTTGTGGACCTTCAAGGTGGCTCACTAAAAGTGAAGTCCTTGCCGTTGTACGAGTCAAACCGGGGCAACACCCCCACACGTCACCGAAGTCTAGATCTAGTACCCCACTGTGACTAAGACATCGAAGGAGGAAACCATACATGCCATCCACAAACCATGAGCCAGCACACGCTCCGTCTCCCAGATATCGTCGATGCAAATCATAATCTGCATCCGCTCTTGGACTACCTTGCAAGCTCCGCGTCAATGCTGGAGCAAACTCCATTGCAACGGCGGAGCCCGAGGACACAGGTCCACCACAAGGATGCCACCACTATGACGCTATATATCCCTGCTTGACCAGACTGGTTTCCAAATCCATCCCAACCATAGGATCGATGGTCTTGTGAGGAAAGGATTCGAAGAATCTTTATTCAACGTCGCCCAAGCCAAGGCGATGAACATCCTAAAAACGTAGACTAAAAAAAAAACTAAAAACGAGCCACACGTGTGGATCCGGCGACTCACCCCACCATCAACAACGGAGATCGCCAGTGGAGAGGAGCAGTCGGAGGACGGCACTGAAAGATTGACCCCTCTTGACGATGACTAGGTATCTAGCCTCCAGGGACATAAGAAAAACGAGTGAATGCAATCATCGTGATAGATCTTTATAATATATAAATGAGACACATATTATCATGAAAAAGAGCATATAAAACCGTATTTTGTCATCATCGCAGAAAAAAACCGTATTTTACACATCCCTAAGAAAATCCGAGGAGCCAAAAAAATCCCCATTCGGGTGTTCTGCTCTGAAGATGTTCGAGTTGTGTCATCGGCTCCCCATCCGCACGGGGCCGAGGACGCGATGCGCGCGGGGGACGGGGAGCGGCGGGGCGCTGCTTGTGACGGCCGGCCTCACAGTCACAGTCACAGGTGAGCTCCGGCCCATCTCCTCTGTTTTCCAATCAAAGCCCTGGTTGTCCATCCATCGAAACTCATTTGGGGTCGGTCGAGAGTTAGTAGATTTCCCGCGTTCCTCTCCATGGATTTAGTCGGTTGATGAATCCGGTTGGAAACTTTCCCGCTTGAAGGAAGCTGTTTTCAAGACGAGTCCGGATGCAGAGTTGGGTGCCGTCGCCGTGCGGGTCTGTGCCGCGTACTGGAGCCGGACACATCGACGCAGTTAAATACGGCGCGGATGTGTATACAGAGAAAAACCGTACCTGAAATCGCCGAGCAACTCGAGCGCCTCTCGTCATCTGCAGCAGGGTATCCTGGGTATGCATAGGATTATTGATTCTTATCATCTCGTACGGAATTTTTCTTCCGGATTTTTGGGCTTGGCTTTGTTCGCTTAGAAGATTTCTCTCTGTCTTTCTCAGTTTGCTTGCGTTGCTCTTACATTATGACGATGATGATTTCGCTTTGTTCATTGGGCTCAGGAGGTTGTTCCTGTCCAAAGGAACACGAATCTTTTCTTTTTTACATGTTATTATTTACTTGATGCTTATCGATGCTGAAACTGCAACTGCAAGGCACTGTCTGCCTGCGTTTCAGATTTATGAGTAGGGCTGCCGAGTAAATTTCGAGCCACTTCAATTAGGGTTGCGATTGCTGTTGCTTGCCGCTGTTGAATGCAATTACACCCTATCCGGCTGGGTTAATTTTCATGTGTCACAGGCTGCAAACAATCTTGTAGCCGCGGCGCGGCGGTGGCGGGCGCCTTCAGTTCCTGCCTTCAGGCTCCTCGCTGCAAATACACCGTTTCCAGCAGGTACCTTATTATATGACTGTTATGATTCTCTCCCCACCACACATATGAACTACAGCATTGATTGTTGCCATTGAGGTGGTAGTAAGTTTCTGCTTGGTGTTTGATCAGTGCAGGTGGTGTGCTTAATTAGAAATCCACAGACGAGGTACCGGTCGAGCTTTTTGTTGGTGGGTGTGCGCTTCGGCGCCGCTTCTTCTTTCTAGGGAGATTCATAGGAGTAATCCGGAAAGAGCTATGAACAACTTCATCAAATGGCTACAGCAAGGTAGCCGCCTTTTCGTTCGTCACGTTTACTAGTTAGGAGTAGCTAGGTTGAGGTTTCATACGTAAACGACGGTTGGCTTGACAACTTTTGCGCGCACGGACGGATTCTATTCTCTATATGCAGGAATTTCAAGTGCACCAAGGGTGGAAGGGCCTGCTCTTGGTACAGCTAGTGCACCCTTCTACATAATAGAGAACGGCCTATTTGAAAAGCACCTTCTGCTTACCTGTCGAAGCTTTATAGTTACTGTCTTCACACTATATGGCATAAAAGTTTTGGTTACTAGTATTGATAAGGCTGCGGCTGAGAGTTCCGGCGACAAAGAATTCACTGGTTCGAAACAAGTGGCTACGGATTTAGGCACCAAATTAAGCGACGTACATGGGGTTGACGAAGCCAAAGCTGACCTTGAGGACATAGTTCACTACCTACGAGATCCTAAGGTGAGTATGCATGGCATTACCATCGAGACCTGCGTGCAGCTGTTTTAATTCAACGATTCTTTTTCTTTCTCGATGCCGATCGAGTTGACCTAGATTTACATGCTTTGCAGCATTTCACTCGCCTTGGTGGCAAGCTTCCAAAGGGTCTTTTGCTTGTGGGCCCACCCGGCACAGGGAAGACCATGTTGGCAAGAGCTGTGGCCGGGGAAGCCGGCGTCCCTTTCTTCGCTTGCAGTGGCAGTGATTTTGAGGAGGTGTATGTGGGCCTTGGGGCTAAGAGAGTGCGGGAGCTCTTTCGTGCAGCAAAGAAGCGATCTCCTTGCATAGTATTCATCGATGAGATCGATGCCGTTGCTGGGCGCAGAAACGCGTTAGACCCGTCGTGGGCGAGGCAGACCATGAACCAGCTGCTTTCTGAGATGGATGGCTTCAAGCAGAATGACGGGGTCATCGTGATCGCTGCGACCAACTGCCCAGAGTCGCTAGATCAAGCCATCGTCAGGCCTGGGCGTCTTGATCGTCAGATCCATGTTCCTACTCCAGATGTTGAGGGCCGACGTAAGATCCTGGAGGCTTACATGTCAAAGGTACCTTGCATATTTTTTGCCGTTTCTGATGTCAGGCTGTCACCTTTTCTCAATGAATTCTTCAATGCAGGTGTGTAAAGCTGAGGGTGTGGATGTGATGACCATTGCGAGGGGGACGCGTGGGTTCTCAGGTGCAGATCTTGCAAATCTAGTGAATGACGCCGCTCTCAAGGCTTCCAGGGATGGTGCAGATGCTGTTGGGATGGATCACCTTGAGTACGCCAAGGAGAAGATCCTCATGGGCAGTGAGCGCAAGTCGATGGTGATATCTGATCAATCCAGGAAGATGACTGCGTACCACGAGGGTGGGCACACCCTTGTTGCTATCCTCACGGACGGTGCTGACCCTGTCGACAAAGCCACCATTAATCCCAGGGGAAATGCTCTCGGCATGGTGACGCAACTGCCGGGGGAAGACAGCGAGCTGGAACTCTCAAGGAAGCAGATGCTCGCATCACTGGATGTACTCATGGGAGGGCGGGTTGCTGAGGAGCTTATATTTGGAGAATCCGGGGTCACCACTGGTGCCTCATCTGACCTAAGCAAGGCAACTCAATTGGCGAAAGACATGGTCACCAGGTATGGTATGAGCAAGTTGGTAGGCCTTGTTTCCTATGCCAACAACGGTGATGGTGGCGATGGCAAGATGACGGCCCTGGTTGCTGAGGAGGTGAAAGCATTATTGGACAACGCTTACAAGAATGCCAAAGCGATTCTCACGGAGCACGAGGAGGAGTTACATGCGCTAGCCAATGCCCTCTTGGAGCATGGAACTCTCACTCGTGACGCTATCGTGAAACTAGTATTGACAGGACAGGAACCAGATGATCGTAACATTAGCCAGCAGAATCAGGAAACACCTTCATTAACTGTTGGCGACATCACAAATCTAGCATCGACAGAAGAACAAGTAGATGATCTTGACAATTGTCAGCAGGATCAGGGAACATCTTCTCCCATTGGTGATGAGAGTACCAAACTAGTATCGACAGACAAACAAGCAGATGGTCATATCAATAGCCAGCAGGATCAGGCATCACCTTCTCTCACCGGTGACGAGACCAAGAAACTTGTTTCGACACAACAGCAAGAAGTAGGCGATGCTAACAATGGTCAGGGGAAGACCTTCTTCTCCCTAGCCGCGGAGGCGCTTCCAAAAGTAGCTTTGCTCCTGGTACTTGTGTTGCACGAATGTGAAATCATGTAGCGCCTGGATTTCTCTGACTAGTGTTTCTCAAGTGTGTTGATAATGGGACGTATTTTAATTCGTTGTTTTGCATACTGCGTTCTGAACCAGTAAAATCTCGTGCTTTGGGCCTCAAACATGAATGTACCCCAAGATTTCTATCAGAACTGAGCTGTGAATGGACACGAAGATGTGTAAATCCAATTTCATACTGATAATTGATGCTTCCATAAACGTATCATGTGGGCTATAACCTATTGTCTGCCTGTAAAAGAAGAAGACATGACCTTGTCTCTGATCCTTTATTTTTGTTTTCCATTGGTTGCATTTGATTCTCAATGTGAATCGATAAGTCAATATCACTCTCCTGAACTTTGGTCTGGGTAACACGACGGTTGTGGTGGAGGGTTTAACCACTGTCACCGTTGAAACTTGCAGCCCCGTGCAAGATAGTTAATCAACCACCAGGGGAAGGGGGGGGGGGTATTACATTCTTCTGCAAAGCTAGTTCTTCTTCGAAGAAAAACAGAGCATAACTAAATCAGAATGGTATGAAGGATAACTAAATTACACTCAGGAGATCCGATCATTGTGCAGTCTGACTCCTCGACGACACTTGCATCCCTAATGAACGACAACATGGATCGTTCACCTTATGGTCATTTAGTTGCTGAAATTAAATTTTTGATGGAAGATAGAGAGTTCATTTCCCAGAAAATGTGCCATGAGCAAAATAAGGTAGTACATCATTTGGCTGCTTATAGTCGTACTGAGTGTAGTACTGCTGTATGGCTGCACCATTGTCCTCCTTGTATTGAGGCTCTTGTCCACTTGACTGTAACCCTATCATTATGGAATAAATCTCCTTTTTACCCTGCAAAAAAACACACAAAGAGACTTAAACAATTCAGTACAACGAAACTGAATACAAAGCTAAGCACTAAGCAAAACAGCGGAACAGATAAGTAGTATTCAGCAAAGTCTCTAGAGAGGGATGTAACCAATTTCTTGACCAGTTGGCATGGTGAAGAGACAAGATGTGTGGCCCCAGTTCAAGTTGCTATCAGAACACTATGTCTGGCTGGAGGGGTTGAGCCGAAACTCAAAGGGCCAATAGCTCCTGTGCGACGTCTTTCCTGGGAATTGAATGGAATGAGACGTTGTTCGACAGAATGGCTCGGCAGCGACACTTTTGAGCGAGTAAATAGCTCCTGTGCGACATGGCCCTTAAGCTGAACTAATATCCTCATTAGCTGTTATGGGTTGGACCCACAACGTATCCACGTAAGCGCGGGACCCACCACTTGTCCAGTAAGCGCGGGACCTACCTCGTCGCGGCTAGAAGCGATTCCGCCCGTGCCCGTCCGTCCGCCGCCACCCATTGCTTTCCCCTTTCCCCATTCTTCTTCTTCCTCGGGTCTCCGGCGACCTAGTGCAGATGTCCACCTCCTCCGCCACGCAATCAAACTGGCGTCAGTATGGTCCAGTGATGCTCACAAGGTGCCCTAACTGCCCACGCCCAGAGCCTCTCAAACGGTTGGTGACTAAGACGGATGAGAATGGCAATCTTGGGCGGGAGTTTGTGAAATGCTTGAGCAAACCAATGGCAGGAAGGGATGGCAAGGTTAGATCTCGGTTCTAAGCCCGTTCTTTCGCTGTTGTTTGCTTTGATTTCTCCATATTTTGTTTTTTCTCCTCGAATTTGAGATTTAGGGTTCATTTTGTGGTTTGCAGATCCTGAAGAAATGCACACATTTCGAGTGGATTGATGAATATGTTCAGAGGATTAAATCTGAGGGCTACATTGATTCTAGCTTGGCCGCAACCTGGGAGCTCAATTTGGGCGGGGTGCCGCAGATGGAGAATTGGGGGAGCTCGGACAGAGGGACGGGCAGAGTTGTGCCGATGGCGAGGTACTTGGAGTTTGAACTGACCGATGAACTGAAGAAGATAAAGAAAAATCAAAGGGAGATGATCGATTTGCAGAAGCAAGCAAATATCATGGCAGTGTTTTTTTATTGCTGTGTCATTGCTCTGTTTATGTTTTACTTGCTATTCATCGTCATTAGAGGGGGCATTTAGGTCTGTCCAGTGTAGATGATGTGATCTGTGCGCTATGACAAGTTCATGTATCTTAAATGAATCAGCAGTTTGGAACACAAATTATTCAATTTTCATGTTGTGTTTCCTCTGTTTTTTGTTCTTCAGTTAACAGAGTACACACCCAAATTTAGTTTGCAGTAAAAAAAACAAAATTGGGCTGCCGAGTGCGAGACCAAACAAAGTTCAGTTTCAGTACAAAAAAATTATTCGTGGGCTGGCGAATAGATGTTGGGCCCAAAATAAAAAGGACGGATTATAACCAGGCCTAAAGGTGTAATTTACAAAAGGTACTAGTGATTTCAATAGGAATAACCAGGCCCAAAATTATTTGACTGGTCATGTATGATTTTCAATAGGAAATAAAAACGACAGATTATATACAACAATCCAAGTTCATTTATCTTAACAGGGTTGAACATCTAATCTGATCTGTATTATTTACAAACATGGCCTAAGCGGCCTGCAAGATACAAGTGTAAAATCTACAGAGCTAGTACTACACGGGGCAACTACACGTGAGGAACGTCGGGCACGTCTTCTGACTGCTCCTTTTCTGCCCCTTACTTGCTGCAGAATCGCCTGTGATGCGTGGAACAGTGGCTGGAACGGGTCCGGCTGGAACATGTTCTGGCTGCTTCTTTTCTGGCCCGCCCCTTGGTCGCTGCGGCTGCGCTCCATTGGCCCCCCTCCATTGCTACCTTGCTGCTCCTGGGTCAACCAAACGAGAGATTAGTTCCTGGTGAATGGTGACAAGATAAACACAGAACCATGAATGGTGACAAGAAAGGATCAGCCCAATACCTGGTGCACTGCGTCACTGATAAATATATAAACTGACAGATAAACACATAGATGTGCACAACATAGATAAGATATAAACACGGGCATCACATAAACTGGCACAACATTACGTAGGGCACAACAGTACGGGCGATTACAATAAACTTACAGATACGATAGTGTTTAACATTACAGATACGATAGATAAGAAAGAAACTACGATAAACCCGGCATGGAGGGGCGACGGGCGCGCGTCTTCACTCCTCGGGCGCCCTCACTCGTCATCGTCGTCGGCCGGCAGGTTGTAGGGGAGGGTGTGCATGGCGTGCTTGTTGGGCCAGATGTTGTCGAGGTCGGTGAAGATGTTGTAGGTGGTGAAGCAGATGAACTCGCACCCCCCAAACCAGACACGGCCGAGGAGGTGATATGCGTCGTAGGGGTTGCGGAAGCGCACGATCATGCCAGTTCCTCCCATGCGAGACTCGTCGATGGTGAACATCTGGGGAGTTCCCACAAGGAGGTGGCAATAGAGGGCGTGAAGGAAGAGCCCCGCGAACTCCCGTCCACCCCGCCAGCGCGACATGGCCCAGACCCGGAGCTGGTTCTCCACGACGAGCCCAGCGGGGTACATCCTTTCCGGCCTGGTGCCGGGCGCTTGGAACGTCGGGCCGTGGAACTCCATGCCGGGGCTTGCGGTTGCTTGGATGTGATGCGGGGGGGGGGGGGGGCTGGGGAGAAGGAGGGCAAGAAGGAAGATGAAGATGTGCACGGGGCAGAGGAGGGTTAAATAGCAGGTTTTGGGGTGCGTCGGTTCGTCGATTCAGTTGCAGCAATTAATGGATGCCGCCCATTTGCGTTTGCCTATTGGATCAAAGGGTGCGTTGCCGATTCACACACTGCGTCGAGCACGCCCGCCGTTCAGACTTTTGTCGGTGCACCGCGTCGAGCACGCCCCTCATATTCAGAGCCCATTCAGACTGCGGTCCTCGATGCGCTGCTAATGGCTCTGATGCGACGCATGCATGCATGCAGAAAAACCGACGCGTGTCATGCAACAAAGAAGCACACAAAGTCAGAGGCGCGTACGCCACATCCATGCACCGATTCATTTCCAATCGTCGGATCTTCACCGAACTGACTAGATCCAACGGACAGGCCCTCACTCGGGCCCTCGATCCAAACCTCCGCTCGCCAGCCAATCAGCAGACGCGGATCACGGGCGGATCACAAACGCGGATCGACGTCAGATCCAACCGCTCACTCAGCAATGATCGACGGCTATAAACATGGCGGGGTTTCGGATGGGGTTTCCGGGGTTATGGGGTTTAGGGTTGCAGTGAGCTAGGGTTGAGCACAAAAAATTCAAAAAAATATGAAACTTTCTCCCACTGTCTACTGATGCAACTACGTTGCTATAAAAAAATTGATTCATGTTATATCCATGTTTAAATGAAAAAAGATTCACACAATTCATGTTATTGATGGAACGATCTAGGGTAGAGCATAAGTAATTCAAAAAAAATTCAAAAAATACAAAACCAGCGCACATTGTATACTTATTCAACTGAGTTTCTATAAAAAAAATGGAAACTTGTTATATGAAAAGTTTAAAACCAAAATTCACACGTTCACGATATCGACGAAATGAGCTAGGGTTGAACATAATTAATTCAAAAAAAAATCAAAAATATATAAAACCAGCACACATTGTCATTTTACATCACATACTTAGCAAACAAAAATATAAACTTTGATTTTGAGTCGGTCAACGTTTTTGTAAAAAAGTTGACTATTTTTCAAATGAGCACAAATAATTCAAAAAAACTCAAAAAAAAATCAAAACTTGTGCCCATAGTCCTATTATGTTGCATAGCAATCAAAAAAAAATATAAACATGGTTTATATACAATTGCAGGAAAATGGCTTCAAAAAGATGAGATTTTGTTACAATGTACAATGTACTATGGAGGGGTTTATGATGGGTTTTTCGGGGTTTAGGGTTGGAGTAAGCTAGGGTTGAGTACAAAAAATTCAAAAAAATATGAAACTTTCTCGCACTGTCTACTGATGCAACTACGTTGCTATAAAAAATTGATTCATGTTATATCCATGTTTAAATGAAAAAGATTCACACAATTCATGTTATTGATGGAATGATCTAGGGTAGAGCATAAGTAATTCAAAAAAAATTCAAAGAATACAAAACCAGCGCACATTGTGTACTTATCCAACTGAGTTGTTATAAAAAATGGAAACTTGTTATATGCAAAGTTTTAAACCAAAATTCACACGTTCACGATATCGACGAAATGAGCTAGGGTTGAACATAATTAATTCAAAAAAATAAAAAAAAATATAAAACCAGCACAAATTGTCATTTTACATCACATACTTAGCAAACAAAAATATAAACTTTGATTTTGAGTCGGTCAACGTTTTTGTGAAAAAGTTGACTATTTTTCAAATGAGCACAAATAATTCAAAAAAACTCAAAAAAATCAAAACTTGTGCCCATAGTCCTATTATGTTGCATAGCAACCAAATATATATATATAAACATGGTTTATATACATTTGCAGGAAAATGCCTTTAAGAAGATGACGTTTACCCTACCTTGTGAGGTCGTTTGTCACACATTTTTCATGACTATGGCTCTAACTTAACAAAAGAGCTCAGAATGATGACATAACAACCATATTTGAGTTGTTGTGGTAGCATTAAAACATCATACCCGAGTCAAAAGTTCAACTTACTCCAAATTTGAATTTAAAACGAAATTTTTATTTTTCATCAAATTTGAAATTCAGTTTGAAAAAATAATAATCAAACAAGTTTTGATGGAAACATGTGGGTACATAGTGCCCAATAAATTTTATTACATGCCACAAATTTCAAATGATCAACAGTTCTATCTCTTCCGACCACGCCGTGTACCCTTCTTCGCCTTGGCATTTCTTCTTTTTGGTTGTACTGCACACACAAGTTCACTGATCATCTTGGTTTTCTTCACTGGACTCGATGCTATCGCCTCATGAAACTCGATAGCAGCTTCAGTTTCGACAGTTTCGACAGTGTGCACAGCTTCAGTTTCAGTTTCGACAGTGTGCACAATTTCAGTTTCGACAGTGTGCACAGCTTCAGTTTCAGTTTCGACAGTGTGCACAACTTCAGTTTCGACAGTGTGCACAGCTTCAGTTTCGACAGTTTCGACAGTTTCGACAGTGCGCACAGCTTCAATTTCGTCACTTGCAGCACCAAACTGTTCCATCCACTGACTTGTTTGCCTTCTGCTGCCACTCACTCTTGCTCATTTTGTTGGTCAACACTGTTCAACAACAATAGGCTGACTTGGAAGCTTCCTCCTGAAAACAACAAAGCATGCCACATATTTATAATTTAAACAAAATCAGAATATGAACAAACACAAATAAACAAGCACATACTTTCTCGGATTAGGAGGAGAGAAAATGCATAGTCTGGATCCCTCTCTGTGCCCAAGTATTTGGCACCTTTTGCATCTGTTTTTGTTACCCTTTTGAGCCCTTTTTGGCTTTTCATCTTTCTTGTCCTTCTTGACCTTCTTACTACTCCCACCTTTTTCAAACCATGCTTTGAATCTACTCTGTTTAGGTCTGCCTGCCTTTCTTTTTGTTAGAGGAGGACACATGGAATATTCAAGCGGCACTTCTGGCCACTGTTCCTGATCTGTAAGAGGTGGAATTGGAGTTGCATATGCAGCTCTGAATTTTGCTACCTAATAATACTCATGCAGATATGGATGCATATTTATCTTTGGTTGGCCGGCTAAGAATAGAATGGCATGATCACATGGTTTATCAGTGGCTTGCCATTCGAGGCAACTGCAATCATGCAATTCAGTGTTAACAACATGCCTCCTTCCAGTCTTGTTATCTCTAACTTCAGCACCCCATAGTGATGATTTTTCAACAGACAAATGTGTAAGACCTCTGCTTCTGTTGACCTCCTGTTGCACCACCGCTGGAAGTTTATCACCTTGCAGACAATCAGCAATCTTTTTTCTCAATTCCCACAGCCGCATGAGCATGATCCTGATTTGATCAACCATGTCATGCACAGGCAAATCTTTTAGCTGTTTCACCTTGTTGTTGAAACTTTCTGCCAAATTGTTGTTGATATGGTCACACTTGATGGCAGTGTTGAATCCTGACCTGTACCATAATAAAGAATGGTAGGTGTTCAACCATGTACCAAACTCCTCACATGTTGCCATTACCTTACTAAGATGATATGAATGTGTCTGTTTAGTGTAAGATCTTGCTGCTGGCCACATTCTCCCAAATTCATCTCCTCTGAATTTTTTGATCAAATTCATCCACAAATGGTCGAAGTACTCCTTTTGCTCAGCATGTGGGAACACATTTTTAACTGCATTTTCCAGACCTTTGCATGCATCTGTGTGTATTGCCAAAGGTGACACTGGCCCTAAGCATCTTTTCAACTGCATCATGAACCATGTCCATGAAGCCTCTGTCTCTGACTGAAACAAGCCAATAGCAACTGGAAACATCCAGTTATGGCCATCTAGAGCATTACATGCTGCCAACTGACCATTCCACTTGCGTGTCAAAAATGATGAGTCTATGCTCAAATATGGACGACATCCTGCTTTGAAGCCATCGATGCAAGGCTTTAAAGCCATAAAATTTTTGGAGAAATAAACCTTGCCATCCTCTGATACCTCAGTATCTATCTCGACAACACTGCCAGGTGACCTTTTCTCCACCTCTGCTTTGAAATTGAAAAGCAGCCTAAATGTGTTTGCCCAATCACCATACACATTCTTCATTGCCCTTTGTTTAGCCTTCCACACTGTGGTATAATGCAGTTTAATGGGGTACAACTTTTCCAAGTCTACTTGGAGTCTTTTTGCAGTAGTGTTGGGTGTTTTGGCCAAAATTGAAGTTATCTTTTCTGCAACCCAAATCTGTGATATCATGCTTGATTTTTTCTGTGAACTTGTGAGACAAGTATGTTTATTAGGGATTTGGTTAACCCTGACAGTACTTCCATCAGGATGCAGTCTATGTTTATTAGGGATTTGGTTAACCCTGACAGTACTTCCATCAGGATGCAGTCTAGCAGATATGTACCACTTGCGAGCCCTCCTACCACTACCATCAAAACCTCTGCACTTAGCATAAAACTTCTTTCTATCAGTCCAAACTGTCTTGGCATCAAACTGATGTCTGACTGCATAAGTCTTGAAAGACAACCTGCACTCATCCATGTTTGGCCACAACTTCCCCACTCGAATGACAGGCTTTTCCTTGTCATACACATGCACTAGCTCTTCATCATGTGCATCATCTACATCATCTGCAACATCTTTCATCAACTGTTCATCTACATCACTCAATTCTTTGTCATCATTATCACTTGTATTAGCTTCATCCCTCTCCTCCTCATCTCTGTCATCGACTGGAATGCCAAATAGTTTGGCCATCTCAGTGTCAGCAATTGGTGCAATGACCAAATCAGTAGGCTCCTCCAACTCAACTGCATTCCAATCAACAACATTAACATTTCCCTCTTCTACATGTGCATTAGCCCCATCGGCTATTACTGTTAGATCCATAATAATGGGAACGATATGCTTCTGCGAAGCCCAATCATCATCTGCCTTCTGCATAGCCAAGTGTGACGGCACATAACCTACCTTCGAGTCAATATTCAGATCAACGAGCTCAGCAAAAAATTCAGCCCTGAGGCTTGCCCAGCCCTCTTGCCTATCGATTTCAACAACAATATCTTCACCATCTTCAATTCTGACATACTCTCCTTTGAAATCATCATACCGCAATAGTGAAACCTCTTGCTCTGGACCCCAAAGCACAGTTTCCCCAATTTTCTGCACCAATTTCCTCACTGCCTTCTCTTCCATTGACTGTATCTCATTTGGATCAATATCTGCACAATCAACCTCCCATTTCACAATTGTGTCTCTCTGGATGTTCTCAATGCTACCATCAACTAATTTTGCCGTCGATGGAAAGAAATTGATTGCAAATTCAAATGTCTCAGCAGCATTCCCTCTGTTATAGGCGGGCGGGCAGCGTGAGACAGAGCAAAGATTGCCTTCAATCGCACTCACAAAATGGGCGGAAGGGAGGCGCATTACCTGTTCGAAGCTGAATCTGGCAGCTCCTTCTCGACCTGACCACGGGCTCCTCTCACCGCGCCGCCCCCTCTCACCTTCTATCGATTTCACCAAGCAAAACAGAGAGCTCAGATCTACAAGGCGGAGGGGATTGGGACTAGAGTATCGAATTCGCTAATTAAACTAGACATGGGATAATTTCGCAGGAGAACCAAATTAAGAACCAAATTAACAAGAGTACGCAGTGTGTACTACTCCCTCTCCCTCTGTAGCTAAATACGTGTAATCTAGTTCTCCCCAACTACAAGTATTTAGGTACAGAATAGGTATAATTTTTTAAAGCCAAACTTTTAGTCCTCTCCATGCGTGAAACATGCGTGTGGGTGAACTGATATACGCCCACACACCAGCCCTTCTGCGTGCGTGAAACAGACGTGTGGGTGAACTGATAAACACCCACACACGAGCCCCTTCCTACGTGACATAGAAAACTCACGAAAACTTGTCAAGATTCATGCCGATCATTGTGTGTGGGCGAGTTGTAAAACGTGCACACGTGTGGACGTTATCTTTTCCGTATATTCTTTGCAGGATGTATATTTGATATTGTAGATATAGAACATTATATATATAAACTTGGCCAAAGCAGATGAAACTTGACTGGTCTAAACGTTCTTATATTTTCTTACAGAGGAAGTACAACTTATATATATATATATACCTGGAAATCAGCTGTGTTCCTTGGGGCTGTTGTATTGGTGGTGTTTCAACGTAACCACGTATAGTCATATCCAGCTTAGTTTGAGAAACCACACATGTACCTGTACGTGTGCATTGACAGTACACTGGTCAGCACTTAGGTGACAAATTAAGTTGCGGTTTCGGTCATACGTACCGTACACGTCAGGCGTTGCTGTATCACCTCCTTCCGATGGATCGAGAGCCAAATCAGGCCGCGAGTCGCACTGATCATTGACGTGGCGTTTCGTCCTTGTTCATGGAGCGAAATCAGGGCATGGCTCTGATTCCAGTTGCCGCAGACCCAGAGCATATAGGATACGCTTCCTCCTTATTCGTGCATGTGCTAATCGAACACGAGCGATGGACAAGTAGCCCAGGACAGGATACGCCATCATTAACATATCTCCAAGTACCCCTACGTTACCACATCATTATCATTGGATTTGTCATGAAATATTTTTTGCATTTCATTTGTTTATACAATAGTACAATTGTAAATGCTGATATGTTTTGCTATAAATATTCGGTCCAACATATAGCTAACTAACACACCTTAGAGCATCTCTCTGATGAGTGGCCTAAAGTATGAATACGTAAAAAACAGTTCTAGGTGTGGAGATAGAAGATTTTAGATAGCCAAAAGAATTGTGCTATTTGTTCCTGTGTACAAAGGCCAGGGTTCTACTATTTCGTTTGTTTTGTCAGGTTGGTATGTACATGACTTGTACTACGATTATTATCATACAAATGAAACATATATTAATTACCATGCAAAAAAATATAGATAGCCAAAAAAATCCGTTTTTTACAACAGACCTAAAACTAGATACCAAATTTTTCCAAAGCAGAGACGTATGAGCTGCCCCCGCATCGCTCCCCTTGGGCAACTCAGTTTGCAACCTAGCTCTTCGCCACTGCCACGTACGCTTCCCTTCATGCATGCTATGCTTCTCACCGTCACCTGATCGAGTAAACCGGCCATGAAGCCTGCTCGGCCCCCGAGGACGACGGGGCTCCTGCTCCGGTGCTCATCTTCCTTCAAAGTCCTCTCTTTCTTCTCATGATCCCTTCTCCACTCCAGTGAGTCACCAGACGGCATCCTTGTCGGTGGTGCACTTTCATCCCCTGCTTCACGGGAGCTCATGGCCCTGGAAGGTCGTGGCTGTGGCTAGGGGGCTGCGGCCGCTTCCACCTCCATGCATGTCCGGTGGTCGGAGTGCCACAAAGGTCAGCAACATGTGCTCAAGGTGTAGGGTGGGGGTCGACGGGGATGGGTGCTCCCTATCTATCTAGATCAGGTCTCCGCAAAACGATTTTGGGTTCGTCGTTTGCCGCCGCAGGTGGTGGCGGGACCGGCGCGGGGTCCACCTTTGCTCATGGTGTGCCATGGGCCTGGAAAGGAGGGGTTTTCTATCCGCCGCGGGTGAGTGGTGTGTGCGTGCCTGCATGAAACTGGGTGGCCCTAGTTTGTGTTGTGCTCCAGCAATGGTGGCTTCCACATCGTTCTCTCCAAGTTTGGTATGGTGGTGGTGGGCGAGTTCATTGTGGTTGGCAGATGCTCACGATACCTTAGAGTGGCACGGGCCATGCTCCACGTGAAAGCACAGTGCTCCCGCTAGGGTGGCGACGTCCTTGGTTGTCGCGTCTCTCTTGGGTGTGTCATTCTGACCCCTCTCATCGCGTCAGGGCTCCGAGTGAAAGCTCTTGACGGTCTCTTTGGTCTCGATGGTAGCGGCCCCTGCATCATGTCCCTCTTGACGGCTTCATCCTGGAGCCTAGGTTCCTTTTGGTCACGTCACGTCTTCATCGGCTGACAAGTTTATATCCTAACTCGAAGCCTCTTTGGCTTTGGCGTGGGGCAATCTCCCTCGCGGCCTACATTATACACGGGTCCTCTCCTGCACCACTCTTGATCCCACTATCCATCGTATGGATCGACGCCCAACTTCTCAGAGCAAGAGCTAGGTGGCCCTCTACGGCAATAGCTTGGTAGGAGCAGTACAACGAAGTCCCGCGATTTTACATCTAGGCGTGTTTCTTTTCTAGTCAGTAGTCTCGGTTGTTTTTTGGTGGGGTGTGACTACTCATGTAGTCATGTTTTTCCTTTGGTATGTTTTGTAAAAGGAACTCATCATCATGTTGTATCGGTTCATCTTTGTTTCTTAATATATAGAGCGGGGCAAAACCATTTTTTTGCTTAATTTTCTAAACTAAATGAAACATGATGATCGTGCAGTGGGAGGCTGGGAGGCGGATCTGACTGTCGGAGGACGAGAGAACATAGTCAAATTTACAAAAAATAATTCCATGATGCACCCAATAATCAATATTTGGTATTGTGAATGTTTATGTTTTTTTTCCTATAAACATGGTAAAATTTTATGAAACCTGACTTCAGATTAATCTTATATGTGAAATAAAAAAAAACGGACAAAGCATTCTCTGTTTCAGTTTCTTTATATTTCAGTTCCCGCTATCACTCTTCGCTCGAGAGAACATGAGCTACTTATCTGCAACTTTTTTTTGGAGCGTATGCTGAACTGCAACTTTGTCAATAGAGCGGACCACAGGGTGGAGACCTAGTCACCTTTTTGGTGCATTTTGGTTGATTTTGCTCTGTGGCTTACTACCAGAAACCTCGCTGCTGTTACTAGATTTCCTTCTTATTTTTGGCTTCTATGGGAGGATCTATGCAGTCTCCATTCTCATCAGAATATGAAAAGAAATTACCCGCAAAAGAAGAATATGAAGAAAAATCCTTTCAGAAGCTGGTCTAATGGAAAATGCATCGAAATGTATGGACATCATATGATATGTGTATACCGATTTTTGTTCTAATGCCAATATTTTTTTTCATGAAGTACTTATTTGATTAAAGGTGATTTTTAGTGCATTGTTCCCACACTATTGGGAACTTGTGAAAACAAGACGATGATGTAGACCATTAGTGTTACCGAATATTTAAACTATGATGCATGTATTGTTTCACTCTTTTCATTTGAAGCATACACTTGATTGTACCGAGTAATTTTCTTATTTTAATTTTCGGAAATTTGGTCATATATAGCTGAGTAGTTCAGCTGATTACTTCCTAGATCGAAAACCTTTGCATTTTCTTTTAGTTGTCTGGCGGGTTGTCTTCCACTTTGTTTACTGCAAAAAAATATGCCTTTGAATGCCCCTGGATGGATTATTATAGTCGCCTATTAACGTTAGAAGTTGGAGATTCACTTCCTTCAGATTTGGTACAAAAACTATATGCAAATTTTCTTGTGTTTTTTTTTTTGATCTTTCAAACTGTAACCGGGGTTTGGATTGTGATTTTCCCCCAAAGTTGCTTAAGTAGGGGATAAGGTGGTTGGAGTTGCTAGCTCTAAGAGATTACCAAAATTGGGTAGGATACATTTGGTGAGTACTCCTTCCGTCCCATGTTAATTAACGCTAAAATGATGTATCTAGACGTATTTCAGTGCTATATACATCTGTTTGAGCGTCAATTGATATGTAACGATGTTCTTGACAACCTCTCGCATACATGCCATCTACAAAATAATCTTGCCTAGAATAACTCAAAACGCGTACTCACCGTTTAGCATATTACCGTCTCTTTCTAGAAACGTGGAGACTGATCTGTAGTAGATGATGATGACGGAGCAGATCATCAAGATTATTAACCAAGCATAAGCTAGTCCACAAACGAGCACATCGGACTTGGTTAAGCCATAACGACGTTTCTTTATAAACAGGGGCCTGAAACATGTCAATAAGATGGAAGCATTCACGAAAAAAGGCAAAGAGATTAAGCGTCGTGCCAAAATCAAGATATATTAATATTGATTGGATGATATCTCACGAAGAACGAAGAAGGTAGAGTGGGGACTTTATGAAAATTTTCTCTCGATTAGCCAGCGATAGCAACAATTTCTGTCGATGCAATTCCGGTAACATGAATTCCGCACTACACGCCGGCAACCCCAGCTTCACGCTGCAAGTTGACACAAAATTAGCTGTTTTTTTCTTTTTTTGGGAAAGAATTAAATAGCTAGATAGCAGTTCCCTTTGATCGATGGATTCGGTGTTTTGTTATGGGGGAACAAGTTAATCTCGTGGCTAAACAAAACAAGGAATTGAGAGAGAAAGCAATACGTACCTCATCTGTGAATAATCGTCTTTGACCTCCTTGTAACGAAAACCAGCTGAAAACATGGCGCCGGCGGGCTGGGGAAGAAGGGGCGTACGTACGGAGTGAATGGAGGGAAAAGGAACGGAAGGTTGACTAGCTAGAGCAAGGCCGGCAAAAGGAAAAGGTAACGAGACCGGACGTTAATTACTTTTACGTGAATGCAGCTTAACTTTTGCTTAATTACATTCAAGCCTTCTCCCTGAAAAAGTTACGTTCAGGCCCATGTTCCCCAGCAGCAATCCTTGCCGTTACTTTACTATACTATCACTCGGCAACAAACACTACATCCAATGCTCCATCCGGCACTTACTAGCTAGGCTATGTGATCAAGACTTGACACTAGAGACACCAATTTCGTTATGACCAAGGCCGGCCGCCACTTGGCAACAACACTACATCCAGTACTTCACCCGTCACTAGCTAGGCTATATTGATCAAGAGTTAGCACTAGAGACACAAGTATTTTCGTTATGACGACCAAGTGTATTGTAAACCATCTCTTAATTTGATCGATCTCTCCACACTAGTACAAAATACCTCAATGCAAAGGGTTTCTGGAGCTGTCGCCACGAACCGATTGCTCATGCATGTGATGTGGTGCAATGTGTCCCACGAGCTGTTCACTCATTGCACACGGTTTGGGCGCCTCCGATCATGTGCATGGTGGATCCTCAACGCACATAGTTTCTTCTTAACCGTGTGCAATGCGATCAAGATTGCACAACGGTGATAATTGTGTGGGAAATCACCTCTAAAATCAGCAACAACAAAAAATCATAGCTAGTCACAACATATATATCACAGATTTTCAACAGAATTCAGTATATGTTACATCATGGATTATGCACTAGGAACATCACAAGATCGGTACTAACATATACCATAGGAAATATTTGAATTTTCATCTCATAATTCATCATATGACCACACATACATTAGTTCAGTAGTACACAAACTACAAATGCAGGGAGACAAGGCTTAAGGATTTCAAAATCCCATATTCTCCGGCATGACATGTGTGACAAGGAACTAGGCAAATTTGACATCCAACACAACCGCCATACTTCAATTGTTCATGGTCCACCTATGCCAAACTTTGTACAAACACTACTGTAGAAAATGTCAGCCATGCTAAAAAAGGGGCCCTGAGTAATTGTCAGCAATATGTGTCATGGACCACAAAATGTATGTCAGCTTTAACAAGGTCTCTTTTCATGTGAGCATGTTACTTATGAAGGACCCAATGGAGTGGATACATTAGCATTGTTGGGTCATCATTTCCCCCGCCATATATGGACTTATAATCAGAATTTATGGATCAGAGGACCATCAACTATGAATTTCTTAGTGATGACGGCCTTGGACTATTGCCTGTTAGTGATATGAGACTCAAATAGCCTCGAAAGCCACACCCGGTGATAATCCTAACCCACATACACTATTAAAAGCCACTTCGAACCCTAACCCCTACCACTCCTACGCTCCATCCTCTCCCATTGTGCTGGCGGCCGCCGGCCCTCCCCATTCATGTCTTCCTCCTCCATTGGATGTCTGGCAACAAAGCAACATACGATGGCTGAGATGTGAAGGATGATGAGGCATGTGGCGGAATCACTCCGCTCCCATCAGTTATGCTACTCTACCCTGCATTGTGTCATCTTCCATGAGCGTGTCGCCCTAAAGCTCCACCGCCGCCCACCCACAAAGTCGGTCTACCTTGACATGGCTCCAAAAGTAGAGCCAAACTAATATCATAATAATAACAGGATATGGTATTTAATTACATAGTGGCCATTAGATTATTTCCATTTGAATTTAATTGATTTTTCTTAGAGTTAATAAATTAATCTTTTTCAGAAAAATACAAAAACTCAATTTTACTATTCGTCTATTTCCCTTCTACATCCATCCATCCACACATCCATAAGATGAACTTTTAGGTCAACCTATATTTACTTTTTACCAAGGTATGTCAAAGGTTGTTTAAAAAATGTGAAGCTCAACTTTATCATTCCTCTCTTTCCCTTCTACATACATCCATCCACAAATAAGTCGACCTTTTAACACAACCTATATTTTGTTTTTACCAAGGTATATAAAAGGATGGTTTAGAAAATGTGATATCATATGTCATTCTTGCGTCTAAAAAATCACATAAAGTCGTGCAACCTTTTCATCTGTATAAATATATGGAACAAATTCCAAAATGAGTTTCTACTCTATTCATGCAATAGGGTGATTCTTCAAATTTGACCACTTGGTAAATCCTTCAAACATCACCAAAACCACTTTTCACCTCTACATGTCACCAATATCACGGACTCACCATTTCCAACCATTTTATTTTGGAAATTTCACTAATACGTTCCATTACATAAGGTAAATTGGTGAAAACCTTAAAACCTTCCTATACTTGATCTCCTCCATACCACAGAGTAGAGGCATTGAATAGTGGATCCTGGCCCCACTAGACTAACTCCACTCCTTGTCTTTCTTGTTTGGTCACGCCCATGCCATCATGGTATGCCCATGGGGTCAAAGTTCACGTTCTACGCCGGCACTTGATCTCCATGAACCTCCAGACCACACCATTTGCGTTCATCCTACTCTCTCCGGCCAGGGAGGAGCTCACACGCCTATCATTCCTAGGGCGACATGGGAAATGCAGGTAGCCACTGCCTACCTTGTCTCCCACAAGAGTTTTTGACCCACTTTTCCCCAAAGGGCTTCACCCTAATTTATAGATAAAGCATTGACCCAACATACAAACAAAAATACAAGAACAAAACGAAAAAAGAAACAACAACTATAAAAGATACAAGAAGAGCATCTAAAATGATTCGAATGCACCAAGAGCAACCTTGAGCAATGAAGCACTTGGTGCAAGGAGAACCTGCCATCGATGCGGCGAAGACAAGGAGTAGCCGCCGCTCGAGGAAGACCACACTCCAACAACTCCAATGATGCCGACCATTATTGTTCTATCATCTGACTCTGCCTTCTAAGAGGTCCCTCCTGCCGTATCGTCCTGGATTGGAGGATACCAGGCAAACTTGCTCACCCTCCAGCACGCATGACTTGGACCAACACGTTGTCGGGGAGAGGACGGCAGACACGTCAACCTTACCTTGCAAAGCAATACCCCATACATTGCCAGCGCCTCCGGAGGGGATCAAACCCACCACAAGACGCCAAGAGGGAACACACCACTACAGATATCCCCCATTCATGTCATAATTAAGAGGATGCAAATGAGCAAAGCCCACACCGGTACATGGCGGCGTTGGGGTCGTCTCGTGTGGTTATCTTAGTGTTGGGTGTGCAGGTGCAGCAGTGACATTGTTGCAATGATATAGTGCCCTAGCTGTAGTCAACAGGTGACATCAAGCAACCGTCAACTCCATGCCGCAGCTCTGTGGTGTCCATCCTCACGTATCTTGGCAGCTGGAGACCCCTTGCACGTGGTTCCAAGGGCCTGGCAGTCGGTTGCGCAACGGTGACTCCTCGTCTCATGCCGATGCGAATCTGGGGCCGTGGAGTTCCCTAGATGCACGGGCGTGCAGGTTTGTCTTAGCTATACCACTTCCATGTTATTTCTTATATATACAGGCACATTTTGTTTTCTGTAGAGGATCTAGCAAGCAACAAACTATTGTCCGTAACTCTCGAGGCCATGAAGAAGAAACATTGGGAAATCTATGTAGGAAGAGCAACTTGTTGGTTAAAGCGTGCGTTCATGCCAAACACGGTTGCATTATTTTATGTGTGCACACTACTATCATTTTACCCAGCCTAATAAAGGAGGATGCAAGTGTGTGCCCTTGTAATCATGTAGGGACCTGGAAGAAATATTGCACATTTCTGCGGTCGCGCCTACAAAACACATTTCCACTGACCAGTGGGACAGTACACAGTAGGAGAACGCAAAGAGGCTGAGGAGGCTCCGGTTTAGCCGGCCGAGGAATAGAGGAATACTCTCTCGGCCGCTTCGCTCGTCGCTGCAGAGCAGATCAACATGGAGGCTTCTGATTCGGACCGGCCACGGCTGGAGCTGGAGAGAGACGATGACAGTGCCGAAAAAGCACAGAGGTATACTTTCCATTTGATTTTGGGGTCTAAATTACACTGATCGCATGCAGCGGCGCAAGGTCGATTTGCCTCTGTGTATAGCTTTCAGTATGACTATGTACAACCTCCCTTCCTAAAAAAAGTATAGTATATATATAGCTTCCAGTAACCCCCAACCGACCAGTACATGTATCAGTCGGAATAATGTCCTGACAAACTAGTTACAGCAATTCTAGAAGATCAGTGTGAATATTTTCTTTAACATGCTAGAAAACACTTGAACTCAGCGCTCATTCAACCGTATTATTTTGCACAGAATTATTACAATCGCATAGTTCAGTGCATCAGTTCATGTAGAGCCGGCCGGAGTCTTCCCTTTTTTTGAAAAAAAAATGGTAGTCACATTCACAAATTATGGGCCCCTTCGGTTCAAACAAACTTCCACAGAAAATTTTGACAACTCCAGTCCTTCAGAATTTTTATTTTAAGTTCTTGCTTTTTTGGTAGGGCAAGAAATTGTATGATAAAAATTCGTCTATATATGGTCTACTTTTCATCATTGCATACGCCTAATCCTTTGAAACATTTTATATATTTTTCTTGCGATCGATGCAACAAACAACATATGATAAACCTTTCAGTGCTTTCATTTCATGTAGGATTCAACTTATCATAGCAGTGTATGATACTATAATGTGACAGTGCTCTTGTGAGCCAGCTCGTGCACCCTTTGCTACAGTAAAGTTCAAAAACATATTACGAAAATTCAAAAAATCTGATATTTTTTGGTAATAAATCTGATGTGTGTTTCAAGCGTGTGCAAGTTTTCGCGATGGGATGACACTCATGGAGGTCTCGGCAAAAGAAAAAATCAATGCTCCAAATGCTTCCAAAAACAGTTTATTTGGAGCATCCATGTTATTCTTTTTTCCCAGACACCCACGAATGTCATCCCAACGCAACAATTTGCACGCACGTGAAACACGCATCAATGTTGGTCGCAAAAAAATCAGTTTTTATTTTTATTTTTAGTATTTTTTTTGGATTTACTGATGCAAAGGGTGCATGTAGTATGTTTTACAATAATGCAACTGTGCTTGGCATGACTGTGTATAGTTAGCCTGTAATAGTCTATATGTTTTATACATTACAACTCTCTATATCTGCATAAGAATGCAACATCTTAAAGCATATGAACTATTACTATACATAATTACCATGACATCTTTTCACTTTTAACATTCAACCATGATAACATAACCTGGCCACTAGCTACCATGATATTTCTCAGTCAAAACATGACAACATGTGATCTTACTCTCAAGCCAAGGTTGAGACGAACTCATAGATAAAGACATGTCGCTAATCAGGTAAATGGTTTGTGAGATATGTTATTTTAAAAATTGAGATGTAGAAACTAATGTGATGACCTCAACATTAGTTGAAAGATTTTTCCATGCACACTGAACATGCTCTGTCTATGGGGCAAAATCTTATTGAAGTAGCCTCATCACCCTGAAATTACCTAGGAACATTTTTGGATCAATTGATAAATCATTATATAAGTGAGGATTTTCTATTTATTTTCCTTGTATACCTGATGTGGACTTGTACATGACAGCGGGGATCTTCCATGGCTAAGGATGCCGCTCATAGACTGGAGGCAAGTTCGCATACTCTGGTGTTCCACGTGCATTTGAGTTCTGCAATTTGTTTTGGTTTGGTTCGTGAACCATTGCAACCACATTGCTGCTGGCCCAATATCAGATTGTGATTTTGTTTCCGCAACACTTTTGGGGGAGATAAGCGGAGGTGAGTTGACCCAATTGGTTTCAATTTTTATGATTATGTTATATATTACTGATTATCTTCTATTTCAAAATATCCAATCACTAGTCTGTTTTTCTAACATGCAAGCATGTTGCATGTAACATGCAAGCATGCCACCCAAGCATGCAACATGCATGCATGTAAAGAGGCCCACCACAACACACAACCATACATAGGAAAAGGCTCACCTCAACATACAAACATGCATGAGAATTTTTATTCTGTTATGCTTACTATATTTAATAAGTATTTACCAACTATATAATAATGAAAACCATTGAATCATATATCATATCATTACTCGTAATATTCATAATCCGTATAATCAAATCTCATTAAAATATATTGAAAAACATTCCCACAACAACGTATGAGGTATCTTCTAGTTTGGATTAATTACGCTAGCTCTATAGGATGATTGTCTAATAACTGTTTCTTAAAGGCAATTAACAATTAACTATTGATTGTATTTACTATCTTGATATATAATTGCAGGCCGCAGTATGGTTGTTTACCCTTCATGGAAAATGACAGTAGGTAAGTCGACTTAATTGGATCCGTTATATTCTTGATGATCATTTTACAAAGAAGACTTTCATCTGATTTGAAATTAATAAAGCCCTAAACGGCCAACATTTGATTAGTAAATGGATTTTTTTATGATTACTCCCTCTATCTCAAAATATAAGACGTTTGTGTCAAAAAGCCTCTGATATTTTGATAGGGAGGGAGCATATATATAGTAAACTAATTAAGCTAGTCCCTCCGATGGGTGCATAGGGTCATCGATTGGACTACTTAAATGTAAAAGCATTTCATTGACCAACGGATAAATTCTATGGACATATACTTTTCATTACATATAATACTTACTTCCTCTGTTCCTAAACAGAAGTTTTCTTAGAGATTCCACTACGGAATACATATGAATTAAGTAGATGAAGTTGCCTTTGCCATGAGGTTTATGATGAGAGTGGAGGCCGGGAAGGACATAACATTAGTGTGTGTGATGGTAAGGTGGAGCCCCTCATCCTCTGCGAGCAACGTGACAAGGGCCCCCTTCCCATCCTCGCAGCGGATCCTCACCATCACGTTGCTCTCCAATATCCTTGCATTGATCTCCCGCAGCGAGGCCTTTGTTGTCGGAGTTGGAGCTACTGCTCACGGCGGCGATGATGGGGCACCATCATCGACATTGGAGATGCACGGCCTCTTGATGAGCACCACTGGATCGGTAGTCCTATCATCACGGTCTTCGAATGCCTTGAGCTTCTCCTTCTGCTCCTTGACGTACCTCACGGCGTCGGACAGAATGGTCTCCCTGTCCATCTGAGAGGGTTAACTAATTAGTTAGTTAAGTCTGTATCAACCGATAACTCAGCAGTGAGCTGAACTGCTGAAGTAAGTAACTAAATAATGGGGAAACTTCTTGAGACCGGGGATGATAGTGGAGAGCTCGATGAAGTGGCGGTTGAGCTTCTTCCGGCGCTATTCACACGTTTTGCTTTGTATGTAGTCCGTAGTAGAATTTTTAAAAAGAATTATATTTAAGAACGAATGGAGTATTTGCTTAGTTAAATTGCTGACACCGACTGGAGGGAGTATAAAAGAATAGTAACAATTGATTGCATTGTTGATTGTGTATGTGCATGCAGGCCGAAATTGTTTCGTCAGCAAGAGTACTCGCGTCGATGGAGACATTATCCAGAATCCCCACATTTATTACTTGGACACTTGCTCGAGCTATTCCATGACGGGGGACCTGAACCTCCTGCTGGACGTCCACCCTGCTCGACTCGTTACCGTTTCTTCAGCCACAGGACACACAATGTCGTCCTATCTGTGCGGCCGGGTAACTGGGACTGTGAACCTTTCCGGGGTCCGCTACTTCCCCGGAGCCCCCAACCTCATCTCCGCCGGCCATCTCCGGCGACTCGGGTGCACTTCTACCATTGACGAATGGGGCTGTAGAGTCACCAACAGGTGCGGAAGAGTCATTGGCAAAGGCCGTGTACTGGATAACAACATGGCGGTACTAGATATGCTGGGAGGCTACTCGCTTGGCTCTTGTTCCCGTTGCACCTGGCCTTGGAGCCACATCTTCTAGCCGATCAAGCATCTCTCATGCTCTACTCCAGCTAGCTTTGATTTGTACCCTGCTGCACTATATGGAACTGTAATCAATTAATACTAGTACTGCTGGGAATATTTTTCCAAAGGAAGCTTTTTATTCATCTCATGGTCTCGGTCTCTCGGTCTCGGGCACGGTACACCGTGAATATATATACTAGTACTACCGGGACTATATGTGTTTATGCTCCCTTAATTAATGTTCTATTTTAAGCTAATAAAATCCAAAATTTATTAAAAGAAAATGTGTCAGAGATGTACTATCACCAAAGAGAATGGGAGAGTCGTTGGTAATGGTCGTCAAGTCGATAACAACATGACGGTACAATTAATCTCCCTGGCGACAGATACGAGAACTCGCCTACCCTAGGACTCCCCAAACACCGGGTCGTGAACCGCTCCGGCCGCAGCAGCCATCAGCCCCGCCGTTGAAGCTACGGTAAGGCTGGTTGTAATGGCTAGTATCATATACTAGTATCATGCATATGATACTAGTGTATGATACCACATTCGTAATGCATAGTATCATATGTTACTATCATAGAATAGTTCATTTATTGTCATGCAAGACACATAGTAGCACATTATTTAATATGATACAGTATCATAATATGATACTCAACCATCTCTTTCTTTATTTAATTCTATGCCACATCATCGAAATAGTTTGCATGCATGATACTAACTATGATACTCTCATTACGGGCAGCCTAAGAACCTATGACTGATCGGAGGAGAGCAAGCTACACACGCTGCCTACGACCAGAGGGGGAGGACGAAAAAACATTAATATGTGGTGAAGTCTTAAGGAAAGTATTCTTTTGATGCAAATCGAAAGATTCAATAAACATTACAAACAAAAAGCATAAATCTATACCTAATAATAAAGCGGCTATTGCTTCCGTTGGAAAACCCACCACTGCATTTTTATAAAAAAATCCCTTGTAATTTTTGTTATTCAACCCGCGCTCCATCATTTATCTGCAACGCAAAAGGAAAAAACGATTCACTGCAAAAATTACACCCGTACGCATCGCCTCCTCCCGTCGACCCCGGGCCACCCTGGCCTGTGCCAAGGTCGCCGCTACACCACTCGCCGTCGCGGCCGACCTCAACCGCCACGGCTGCCGATCTCAACCCACCCGCCTCCGCGGTTGTACCTCTCCCCGCTCACTGCCCCCGTTGCGGCGCTCGAGCGCATCGCATCGACCCTGGTCCACCCTGGCCCGTGCCCAGGCCGCTGCCACACCACTCGCCGCCGCGGCCGACCGCTTTGCGTCCGCTTTAAAACGCGTCCGCTTTGCGTCCGCGTCGACCCCTTTTTGGCTCAAATTTGGGACTGGAATGCGTCGGTACGGACACGAAGCGGACGCGCGCGCCCTTTCTGTGTCCGCATGTGGCCGGCGTGACCTACTTGTTACACAGCTACCCACCTACCTCTACCTGCTTATTTAATTTGTTGGCCCACCTCCACCCACCTTTCTTCCATTATTATATTGCCACAATGCTACTGCTCACTTGCTTTCCTTGGACGCATGTGCTGATCCATTTAAAAAAACGGACACGGACAGGCCGGCGGATGACCCAAACGGACGAAAAGCGAACAAAATCACCATCCGTATGGGTCGGCCCGTTGGAGTTGCCCTAACACTGCCATAGTTTCTTCGAGTCATATGAGCGAACCCCCTTGCCCAAAGTTTTAGTCATCTGTAATTGGCTTGGTGCTAATTTACCACTTTTCTGTCGGACGAGTTTGGAGCTGTTTTGCTATAGATAACTCAAATTCAGTATAGCCTATAGCAGCACATAACATGAATTTACTTTGATCAGGCGTACAATCTCTTATTCTGGATACTTTGATCTGGTCACAGAGATTTGTTTTTGAAGTGATATCTGTATTGAATTTCATGATTACATATAGCCTATAGCAGCATTACTTGAATCTGAATAGTTTAGGCTAGCACAATTTTCTGATATGGATATGTGTAGCTGTAACATCGTTTCTGTGCTCAGCCTATGGACTGGATAATCCATACAATACAGATCCATTTTATTTCTATAGAGTGAGCCTTATGTGTGTGTATGGTATGCACAGGTTGGATCAGCCCAAGTTTGTTGGTGGATCTTCGTCTTATTTAGGATATTTGCAACTGATGTGCAAGTTCTTGTAACCTAATCATCTAACCTTTATCTACCGGCAGCTGACTACAAACTTTGTTATAGGGACAACAATGTAACTTCTTCCATAGAAACAATTGAAATTATCCCAAGCCAGCTACAGTAGTTTTGTGTATGTATATGTATGTGCGTAGTGCACGTGTATGGTATTTTTATTTTTTTGAGACAAACGTGTATGACTTTACTGCAGAATACACCCATGTCCAATATTCTGTCCATGCATATCCATATCCATGTAGCAGTAAAGTCATCAACCATAACAATATCTAAATTGTTTGCAACAATAATAACAAAAAAATTGTCAATTGAAACAGTACACAATAAAAATATTAAGTACTCCACACATAATAATCACTAATGACAAAACACAATATGGCCAGTACTTAATGGCCACTAGAAAGTAGGAAAAAACATATGACATAAGTCACTATCCCATGGGTCGTGTGTGTCCAATAGGGTATCCATGGTGCAAGTTCTGAATCCATGCTCGATCCTCATACGATGCAATATCTGGTGGTGCGCTGCATCTTGAATCCACTCATGGATGGTTCAATCTTGTGTGTCGGGCATGGGCCGAACAGTGCCAAATAGTGATGTCACTATTCATGGCTGAAATTTATCTTTTTCATAGCTCACATCTCATAATGTATTTCAATTTCAAATTTTGTATGACAATAAAAACATCACCCTTTCAACATCCCATATATTTTGTAGATTTTGCCAAAACTCTAAAATATGGTTTTCACAAAGTTCTTATTAAATATTGGTTTTCGTGTGGTATTCTCCCTTAAAGCAAAAGCTTCCACGTTGTGGGCATCAACTATTGATAATGGAGCCCATGAGAAGGACACGATTAAATTGAGGTCGAGCTCATGTGAGCTCGGGTGAATAGTAATTTCTTTTTCGATTTTTTGATTGCTTCTAGAGTTTCAACACCAGATGACATTCGTGGAAAATGTGGCAAAAAAAATAAATATTCAGGACTCCAGAAGTGTTATTTTCAAAAGTATTTTGAAACATCCGTTGCATTTTCTTTGCCGCGTGTTCCACGAATGTCATTTCCCAACGAAACTTGACTTTCCAAGCAATGAAATTTTTGTCAATGTGTGCTACCGCAAAAGAATTTTTTGAAAACTTATTTTTTTTAAATCGATTTTACTATTCACCCGAGCTCACCCCATGAGAAAGTTATTTGCCACAACAAGGTCACCCACTTCATCTTGAATAATAATACCACAAGATCGTGTACACGCCACCCTCGTCGCACATAGAAGAAGCATGAGCGTTCGATTTAACCATACCGGCTGGTGGCTTCATCCAGGCTTCTAGTGTTGTCGGTTTTGCTACAGTGCTTTAATGTGATGACATCAATAATGCATATATCTATACCTACTAATAAAAAATGATATTTTTATTTGTCCGTCACTATAAATTCACTTAGTACAAAACTAAGTCTTGGGAATTTCTAGCTCACGGAGTTGCGTGTGCAACCATGCAATTGGCCTCCCCCTAGGTTATGCTTACAAACTGCAATCTCTGCTTGCCCAGGTTAAGTCCCTCCTCCTTGCAACGCCCCCATGATGGTGGCCTCCCATAAAAGCACTCAACACCACTGCAGAGCCGGTTCTACATCCCATTGTTTTCTTCCGTTGAAATACACGGGTAATTTTCCTAGTTAAGCTAAAGCGGTAAAGCGAAAATATGTTTTCTCCCCTGTTGAGCTCTTTTTTCAGTAGGCTCAGCATTTTTCTTGCGAGCGGGCTGGATAAAACGGCTATATAGCATGCGCGCGACCGAAAGTAGCGCTTTAGCATATGCACGATAATCCGGCGCGCGGTAAACAAGCGTCAACGCGCTGGGGAAAACTGCATCGTGCGCTAGGTATATGGTGTGCCAGCTCCAAAGCGCTGGACAACGAACAACTGCACGCGAGCGAGCAACCGTCCCCCTGAATTCTCCGGCCGCGCCTGCCTTCGCCCGCCTCGCGCCGCTGCCTGCGAAATTTCTGCAATGGACGGCTAGGTGACATCCCCGCAACCCCTCCGTACACCCACGACCCCTCTACCGCCGCCGCCGCCAGCCGCGAACCCTTGCGTGGGGTTAACCTTTGGTTTCGCCGCTTCGCCTCCAAAATTTTGAAGTGCTTTTATTGCTTCTGACATTTGTATCAATGCACTGCAAAACTAGCATGTCAACTAAGCACTAGGGTTATATTAATATAATCTTATTTTCGTCTAGTTTTCGACATAGAAATTGCTTGCACTATATTTTTCATAATTAGCCACACCAATATTATATTTTACTGCTCCCATTGCATAATCAAAACTAGTTCTAAAATTTTCCACACAAAAATTCATCTTTACTGCTCCCATTGCATAATCGGAGATAATTTTAAAATTTGCCACACATAATTAATTTGTCATGCATTCTCTGATTAATTTCAACCCTGACGTGTCATTCTCACCGACATCATCGTCTATCCATCGATACTAGTGATCTTATTCTTGTGTGGCCTTGTCTTTCATCGATTTCCAGTACACGCCAGATTAATAAGTTAAAAATAGAACCATCTCCTTCCGATAATTCGCTAGATACTCCTAATTCTTGCACTAGCTAGTCATTTGACTAAGCATATGTACAGAGAAAAAGTAAAGCCTAGTTATTTCTCGAAGGATATTAATCAAAAAGATGCATGGCTGATCTGATGGAGTATTACTTTGAAACTACTTGGCTCGATGCTTGTCCATGCCGTTGCACATGGATTAACTGAGCCGCTGCCGGTGCCACCCTAGAGTTGGAAGAAGGGAGGTGTCAGGGAGGCCTGCAGAGGAGGAGGTTGCTGCGGTGGCGCGGTTACCCTTAAACTGGAGGTCATGGAATTTGAGGAGGTGCGGTCCCAGCGTGATGCGTCGTATCTGTAGTCCATCATCGATCGCATTTGTCATCGCGCATAGGCCCACACGAGAGCACGTATGTATAGGCCCGTCGCAACTAATTTAGCTCATAGTCGTAGCTAAGGCCTAATTACACAAGAACATACGTATCTAGGGTCCCCTATGTTTCGGGGGGGGGGGGCAGGGTGGCCGCCCCTCCACCCCCCCCCCCCCCCCGTCAGGGCCGTCCCTGACTCGTGGAGGAGGAGGAGGGAGATGGAAATGATCTTGAAATGACTATTGTCGTGATCATTGATGAGAACTTTCGATGACCTAGACTACAATCACAGTTTGAACTACTTGTATACCAACTGGATAGAATATGAAGGATTACTTTGTATCCAGAGAAGTATTTTCGATGGCAACTTCGGATGCATGGAAGTCTCTTCAACACCATTGCAAAAGTTGTTGAGGAGCATGATCCTTGGTTTAAACTGAGGAGTGCATCAGGATAAATATGTGTAATCATGTTGATAAAGTGGGTCACAACGATTTTTGAGTGCTTGCCTATGAGTGTTCGACTCACGCCATTAATGGCTATGTCTGCATTGGGGAAGGTAGAATCGTGCAGGTTGTTTGGAGATACACACAAGCATGATTGAGATATAAGGAGAGGAGTTCTTTGAGGGAACCATAACCATAGCAATTGCATGGGCACTTTGGAAGCATGGATTCTATAGCTATCATGATGATCTAAATGTGCTTTCGAGATCATCACTGTTCGGAAAGGCTTGTTACTGAAGATGCTCCACCATGCAACTATGTTGTTATATGACCACCAGTATACGATGAGCTTGTTGGGGAACGTCGCATGGGAAATAAAAAATTTCTACGTGCACGAAGACCTATCATGGTGATGTCCATCTACGAGAGGGGATTTCCGATCTACGTACCCTTCTAGATCGCATAGCAGAAGCGTTAGTGAACGCGGTTGATGTAGTGGAACGTCCTCACATCCCTCGATCCGCCCCGCGAACCGTCCCATGATCAAGTGCCGAACGGACGGCACCTCCGCGTTCAGCACACGTACAGCTCGACGATGATCTCGGCCTTCTTGATCCAGCAAGAGAGACGGAGAAGTAGATGAGTTCTCCGGCAGCGTGACGGCGCTCCGGAGGTTGGTGGTGATCTAATCTCAGCAGGGCTCCGCCCGAGCTCCGCAGAAACGCGATCTAGAGGTAAAACCGTGGAGGTATGTGGTCGGGCTGCCTTGGAAAAGTTGTCTCAAATTAGCACTAATAGCTCCATATATATAGGAGGAGGGAGGGGAGGCTTTCCTTGAGGCTCAAGGAGCCCCAAGGGCTGCGCACCAAGGGGGAGAGGAGTCCTCCTCCAATCCTAGTCCAACTAGGATTGGAAGGTGGAGTCCTTCTCTTCCTTCCCACCTCCTTTTTTTCTCTTTGATTTTCTATCTACGGCGCATAGGGCATTCTTGGGCTGTCCCACCAGCCCACCAAGGGCTAGTGCGCCACCCCCAAGGCCTATGGGCTTCCCCGGGGTGGGCTGCCCCCCCCCCCCCCCCCCGGTGAACATCCGGAACCCATTCGTCATTCCCGGTAACTTCGAAAACCTTCCGGTAATCAAATGAGGTCATCCTATATATCAATCTTTGTTTCCAGACCATTCCGGAAACCCTCGTGACGACCATGATCTCATCCGAGACTCCGAACAATATTCGGTGACCAACCATATAACTCAAATACGCATAAAACAACGTCGAACCTTAAGTGTGCAGACCCTGCGGGTTCGAGAACTATGTAGACATGACCCGAGTGACTCCTCGGTCAATATCCAACAGCGGGACCTGGATGCCCATATTGGATCCTACATATTCTACGAAGATCTTATCGTTTGAACCTCAGTGCCAAGGATTCATATAATCCCGTATGTCATTCCCTTTATCCTTTAGTATGCTACTTGCCCGAGATTCGATCGTCAGTATCCGCATACCTATTTCAATCTCGTTTACTCGCAAGTCTCTTTACTCGTTCCGTAATACAAGATCCCGCAACTTACACTAAGTTACATTGCTCGCAAGTCTTGTGTGTGATGTTGTATTACCGAGTGGGCCCCGAGATACCTCTCCGTCACACGGAGTGACAAATCCCAGTCTCGATCTGTTGGGGAACGTCGCATGGGAAACAAAAAATTTCCTACGCGCACGAAGACCTATCATGGTGATGTCCAACTACGAGAGGGGATATTCGATCTACGTACCCTTGTAGATCGCACAGCAGAAGCGTTAAGAAACGCGGTTGATGTAGTGGAACGTCCTCACGTCCCTCGATCCGCCCCGCGAACCGTCCCACGATCTAGTGCCGAACGGACGGCACCTCCGCGTTCAGCACACGTATAGCTCGACGATGATCTCGGCCTTCTTGATCCAGCAAGAGAGACTGAGAGGTTGATGAGTTCTCCGGCAGCGTGAAGGCGCTCCGGAGGTTGATGGTGATCTAATCTCAGCAGGGCTCCGCCCGAGCTCCGCAGAAACGCGATCTAGAGGTAAAACCATGGAGGTATGTGGTCGGGCTGTCGTGGCAAAAGTTGTCTCAAATCAGCCCTAAAACCTCCGTATATATAGGTGGGAGAGGGGAGGCCTTGCCTTGGGGCTCAAGGAGCCCCAAGGGGGTCGGCCGAGCCAAGGGGGAGAGTTCTCCCCTTCCAAACCGAATCCAACTAGGTTTGGAAGGAGGAGTCCTTCCCCTTTTTCCCACCTCCTCTTTTTTTTCTCTTTGATTTTCTTCCTATGGCGCATAGGGCCTTCTTGGGCTGTCCCACCAGCCCACCAAGGCCTGGTGCACCACCCCCAAGGCCTATGGGCTTCCCCGGGGTGGGTTCCCCCCCCCCCCCCCCCGGTGAACACCCGGAACCCATTCGTCATTCCCGATACATTCCCGGTAACTCCGAAAACCTTTCGGTAATCAAATGAGGTCATCCTATATATCAATCTTCGTTTCCGGACCATTCCAGAAACCCTCGTGACGTCCGTTATCTCATCCGGGACTCCGAACAACATTCGGTAACCAACCATATAACTCAAATACGCATAAAACAACGTCGAACCTTAAGTGTGCAGACCCTGCGGGTTCGAGAACTATGTAGACATGACCCGAGAGACTCCTCGGTCAATATCCAATAGCGGGACCTGGATGCCCATATTGGATCCTACATATTCTACGAAGATCTTATCGTTTGAACCTCAGTGCCAAGGATTCATATAATCCCGTATGTCATTCCCTTTGTCCTTCGGTATGTTACTTGCCCGAGATTCGATCGTCAGTATCCGCATACCTATTTCAATCTCGTTTACCGGAAAGTCTCTTTACTCGTTCCGTAATACAAGATCCCGCAACTTACACTAAGTCACATTGCTTGCAAGGCTTGTGTGTGATGTTGTATTACCGAGTGGGCCCCGAGATACCTCTCCGTCATACGGAGTGACAAATCCCATTCTTGATCCATACTAACTCAACGAACACCTTCGGAGATACCTGTAGAGCATCTTTATAGCCACCCAGTTACGTTGCGACGTTTGATACACACAAAGCATTCCTCCGGTGTCAGTGAGTTATATGATCTCATGGTCATAGGAACAAATACTTGACACGCAGAAAACAGTAGCAACAAAATGACACGATCAACATTCTACGTCTATTAGTTTGGGTCTAGTCCATCACATGATTCTCCTAATGATGTGATCCCGTTATCAAGTGACAACACTGGCCTATGGTCAGGACACCTTGACCATCTTTGATCAACGAGCTAGTCAACTAGAGGCTTACTAGGGACAGTGTTTTGTCTATGTATCCACACATGCACTGTGTTTCCAATCAATACAATTATAGCATGGATAATAAACGATTATCATGAACTAAGAAATATAATAATAACTAATTTATTATTTCCTCTAGGGCATATTTCCAATAGTGTCCCGCTTGCACTAGAGTCAATAATCTAGTTCACATCACCATGTGATTCCAACGAATCCAACACCCATATAGTTTTGGGGTCTGATCACGTCTTGCTCGTGAGAGAGGTTTTAGTCAACGGTTTTGAAACTTTCAGATCCGTGCGTTATTTACAAATCTTTATGTCATCTTATAGATGCTGCTACTACGTGGTATTCGGAAATGCTCCAAAAATCTACTGTACTATACGAATCCGTTTCACTACTCATAGTTATTCGGATTAGTGTCAAAGCTTGCATCGACGTAACCCTTTACGACGAACTCTTTAACCACCTCCATTATCGAGAAAAATTCCTTAGTCTATTTAGTTACTAAGGATAACTTTGACCGATGATCAGTGATTCAATCCTGGATCACTCTCTGTACCTCTTAACAGACTTGCTGCAAGGCACACATCAGGTGCGGTACTCAGCATGGCATACTTTAGAGTCTACGGCTAAGGCATAGAAGACGACCTTCGTCTATTCTCTTTATTCTGTCGTGGTCGGGTTTTGAGTCTTACTCAAATTCACACCTTACAACGCAACCAAGAACTCCTTCTTTGCTGATCTATTTTGAACTCTTTCAAAACTTGTCAAGGCATGCATCTTGTTGAAACTTCCATTAAGCGCTTTTGATCTATCTCCATAGATCTTTGATGCTCAACGTTCAAGTAGCTCAATCCAGGTATTCCTTTGAAAACTCCTTTCAAACAACCTTGTATGCTTTACAAAAATTACTTCTGATCCACAATATGTCAACCACATATACTTATCAGAAATTCTATAGTGCTCCCACTCACTTCTTTGGAAATACAAGTTTCTCATAAACCTTGTACAAACCCAAAATCTTTGATCCTCTCATCAAAGTGTATATTCCAACTCCGAGATGCTTGCACCAGTCCATTGAAGGATCACTGGAGCTTGCATACTTGCTAGTATCTTTAGGATCGACAAAACCTTCTGGTTGTATCACATACAATGTTTGCTCAAGGAAACCGTCGAGGAAACAATGTTTTGACATCCTACGTGCAATATTTCATAAATAATGGAGCAACTACTAACATAACTCTAACAGACTTTTAGCATCGCTACGAGTGAGAAAGTCTCATCATAGTCAACTGTTTGATCTTGTCGGAAACATCTTTGCGACAAGTCGAGCTTTTCTTAATAGTGACTTATCACTATCATCGTTTGTCTTCCTTTTAAAGATCCATCTTTACTCAATAGTCCTATGACCATCAAGTAGTTCTTCCAAAGTCTACACTTTGTTTTGATACATGGATCCTCTCTCGGATTTCATGGCTTCCAGCCATTTGTCGGAATCCGGGCCCACCATTGCTTTCTTCATAACTCGTAGGTTCATTGTTGCTCAACAACATGACCTCCAAGACAGGGTTACAGTACCACTCTGCGGTAGTACGCGACCTTGTCAACCTACTAGACTTGTAGTAACTTGATCCGATGCTCGATGATCACCATCATCAGCTTCCACTTCAATTGGTGTAGGCGCCACAGGAACAACTTCCTGTGCCCTGCTACACACTGGTTGAGGTGATGGTTCAATAACCTCATCAAGTTCTACCACCCTCCCACTCAATTCTTTCGAGAGAAACCTTTCCTCGAGAAAGGATCCGTTTCTAGAAACAAACACTTTGCTTTCGGATCTGAGATAGGAGATGTACCCAACTGTTTTGGATATCCTATGAAGATGCATTTATCCGCTTTGGGTTCGAGCTTATCAGACTGAAACTTTTTCACATAAGTGTTGAAGCCCCAAACTTTCAAGAAACGACAGTTTAGATTTCTCTAAACCTCAGTCTATACTGTGTCATCTCAACGGAAATACGTGGTGCCCTATTTTAAAGTGAATGCGGTTGTCTCTAATGCATAACCCATAAACGATAGTGGTAATTCGATAAGAGACATCATAGCATGCACCATACCAAATAGTGCGTGGCTATGACGTTCAGACACATCATCACACTATGATGTTCCAGGTGGCATGAAGTGCGAAACAATTTCCACATTGTCTTAACTGCGTACCAAAACTCATAACTTAGATATTCATTTCTATGATCATATCGTAGACAGTTTATCCTCTTGTTACGAAGAACTTCACTCCGAAACAGAATTGAACTTTTCAATATTTCAGACTTGTGATTCATTAAGTAAATACTCTTGTATCTGCTCAAATCGTCATTGAAGTAAGAACATAATGATATCCACCGCGTGCCTCAGCACCCATTGGACTGCATACATCAAAATGTATCACTTCCAACAAGTTACTATCTTGTTTCATCTCAATGAAAACAAGGCCTTGCTCAGGTGGTATGATTTGCATGTCACTAGTGATTCAAAGCCAAGTGAGTATAAAGATCCATCAGCATGGAGCCACTTCATGCAATTTATATCAACATGATTTCAAGCGGCAGTGCCACAAGTAAGTGGTACTATCATCATTACCTCGTATCTTTTGGCACCAATATCATGAACATGTGTAACACTACGATCGAGATTCAATAAACCATTTGAAGGTGATTATTCAAGCAAATAGAGTAACCATTATTCTCTTTAAACGAATAATCGTATTGCAATAAACACGGTCCAATCATGTTCATGCTTAACGTAAGCACCAAATAACAATTATTTAGGTTTAACACCAATCCCGATGGTAGAGGGAGCATGCGATGTTTTGATCATATCAATCTTGGAAACACTTCCAACACGTATCGTCACCTCGCCTTTAGCTAGTCTCCGTTTATGTCGTAGCTATCATTTCGTGTTACTAGTCACTTAGCAACCGAACCGGTATCCAATACCCTCATGCTACTAGGAGTACTAGTAAAGTACACATCAACATCATGTATATCAAATATACTTCTTTCGACTTTTGCCAGCCTTCTTATCTACCAAGTATCTAGAGTTGCTCCGCCTCAGTGACTGTTCCCCTCATTACAGAAGCACTTAGTCTCGGGTTTTGGGTTTAATCTTGGGTCTCTTCATTAGTGCAGCAACTGTTTTGCCGTTTCACGAAGTATCCCTTCTATCCCTTGCCTTTCTTGAAACTTAGTGGTTTTACAAACCATCAACTATTGATGCTCCTTCTTGATTTCTACTTTCGCAGTGTCAAACATCGCGAATCGCTCAAGGATCATTGTATGTATCCTTGATATGTTATAGTTCATCACGAAGCTCTCACAGCTTGGTGGCAGTGACTTTGGAGAACTATCACTATCTCATCTGGAAGATTAACTCCCACTTGATTCAAGCGATTGTCGTACTCAGACAATCTGAGCACACGCTCAACGATTGAGCTTTTCTCCTTTACTTTGTGGACAAAGAATCTTGTTGGAGGTCTCGTACCTCTTAACAAGGGCACAAGCATGAAATCACAATTTCATCTCTTTAGAACATCACTATGTTCCGTGACGTTTCAAAACGTTTTCGGCGTCTTGCTTCTAAGCCATTAAGTATTTTGCACTGAACTATCGTGTAGTCATCAGAAACGTGTATGTCAGATGTTCACAACATCTACAGACGACGCTCGAGGTGCAGCACACCGAGTGGTGCATTAAGGACATAAGCCTTCTGCGCAGCAACGAGGACGATCCTCGGTTTTACAGACTCAGTCTGCAAAGTTTTGCTACTATCAACTTTCAACTAAATTTTCTCTAGGAATATATAAAAAACAGTAGGGCTATAGCGTAAGCTACATCGTAATTCGCAAAGACCATTAGACTATGTTCATAACAATTAGTTCAATTAATCATATTACTTAAGAACTCCCACTCAAAAAGTACATCTCTCTAGTCATTTGAGTGGTACATGATCCAAATCCACTATCTCAAGTCCGATCATCACATGAGTCGAGAATAGTTTCAGTGGTAAGCATTTCTATGCTAATCATATCAACTATACGATTCATGCTCGACCTTTCGGTCTCATGTGTTCCGAGGCCATGTCTGCACATGCTAGGCTCATCAAGCTTAACCCGAGTGTTCCGCGTGTGCAACTATTTTGCACCCGTTGTATGTGAACGTTGAGTCTATCACACCCGATCATTACGTGGTGTCTCGAAACGAAGAACTGTCGCAACAGTGCACAGTCGGGGAGAACACAATTTCGTCTTGAAATTTTAGTGAGAGATCACCTCATAATGCTACCGTCGTTCTAAGCAAGATAAGGTGCATAAAGGATTAACATCACATGCAATTCATAAGTGACATGATATGGCCATCATCATGCGCTTCTTGATCTCCATCACCAAAGCGCCGACACGATCTTCTTGTCACCGGCGTCACACCATGATCTCCATCATCATGATCTCCATCAACGTGTCGCCATCGGGGTTGTCGTGCTACTCATGCTATTACTACTAAAGCTACATCCTAGCAAAATAGTAAACGCATCTGCAAGCACAAACGTTAGTTTAAAGACAACCCTATGGCTCCTGCCGGTTGCCGTACCATCGACGTGCAAGTCGATATTATCTATTACAACATGATCATCTCATACATCCAATATATCACATCACATCGTTGGCCATATCACATCATAAGCATACCCTGAAAAACAAGTTAGACGTCCTCTAATTGTTGTTGCATGTTTTACGTGGTGACCATGGGTATCTAGTAGGATCGCATCTTACTTACGCAAACACCACAACGGAGATATATGAATTGCTATTTAACCTCATCCAAGGACCTCCTCGTTCAATTTCGATTCAACTAAGGTTGGAGAAACCGACACCCGCCAGTCATCTTTGAGCAACGGAGTTACTCGTCGCGATGAAACCAGTCTCTCGTAAGCGTATGAGTAATGTCGGTCCGAGCCGCTTCGATCCAACAATACCGTGGAATCAAGAAAAGGCTAAGGAGGGCAGCAAAACGCACATCACCGCCCACAAAAACTTTTGTGTTCTACTCGAGAAGACATCTACGCATGAACCTAGCTCATGATGCCACTATTGGGGAACGTCGCATGGGAAACAGAAATTTTCCTATGCGCACGAAGACCTATCATGGTGATGTCCAACTACGAGAGGGGATATTCGATCTACGTACCCTTGTAGATCGCACAACAGAAGCGTTAAGAAACGCGGTTGATGTAGTGGAACGTCCTCACGTCCCTCGATCCGCCCCGCAAACCGTCCCGCGATCCGTCCCACGATCTAGTGCCGAACGGACAACACTTCCGCGTTCAGCACACGTACAGCTCGACGATGATCTCGGCCTTCTTGATCCAGCAAGAGAGACGGAGAGGTAGATGAGTTCTTCGGCAGCGTGACGGCGCTCCGGAGGTTGATGGTGATCTAATCTCAGCAGGGATCCGCCCGAGCTCCGCAGAAACGCGGTCTAGAGGTAAAACCGCGGAGGTATGTGGTCGGGCTGCCGTGGCAAAAGTTGTCTCAAATCAGCCCTAAAACCTCCGTATATATAGGTGGGAGAGGGGGGGCTTGCCTTGGGGCTCAAGGAGCCCCAAGGGGGTCGGCCGAGCCAAGGGGGAGAGTCCTCCCCTTCCAAACCGAATCCAACTAGGTTTCGAAGGAGGAGTCCTCCCCCTTTTTCCCACCTCCTCTTTTTTTTCTTTTCTCTTTGATTTTCTTCCTATGGCGCATAGGGCCTTCTTGGGCTGTCCCACCAGCCCACCAAGGGCTGGTGCGCCACCCCCAAGGCCTATGGGCTTCCCCGGGGTGGGTTGCCCCCCCCCCCCCCCCGGTGAACACCCGGAACCCATTCGTCATTCCCGATACATTCCCGGTAACTCCGAAAACCTTCCGGTAATCAAATGAGGTCATCCTATATATCAATCTTCGTTTCCGGACCATTTCGGAAACCCTCGTGACGTCCGTGATCTCATCCGGGACTCCGAACAACATTCGGTAACCAACCATATAACTCAAATACGCATAAAACAACGTCGAACCTTAAGTGTGCAGACCCTGCAGGTTCGAGAACTATGTAGACATGACCCGAGAGACTCCTCGGCCAATATCCAATAGCGGGACCTGGATGCCCATATTGGATCCTACATATTCTACGAAGATCTTATCGTTTGAACCTCAGTGCCAAGGATTCATATAATCCCGTATGTCATTCCCTTTGTTCTTCGGTATGTTACTTGCCCGAGATTCGATCGTCAGTATCCGCATACCTATTTCAATCTCGTTTACCGGCAAGTCTCTTTACTCGTTCCGTAATACAAGATCCCGCAACTTACACTAAGTCATATTGCTTGCAAGGCTTGTGTGTGATGTTGTATTACCGAGTGGGCCCCGAGATACCTCTCCATCATACGGAGTGGCAAATCCCAGTCTTGATCCATACTTACTCAACGAACACCTTCGGAGATACCTGTAGAGCATCTTTATAGTCACCCAGTTACGTTGCGATGTTTGATACACACAAAGCATTCCTCCGGTGTCAGTGAGTTATATGATCTCATGGTCATAGGAACAAATACTTGACACGCAGAAAACAGTAGCAACAAAATGACACGATCAACATGCTACGTCTATTAGTTTGGGTCTAGTCCATCACGTGATTATCCTAATGACTTGATCCAGTTATCAAGCTACAACACCTTGTACATAGTCAGAAGACCCTGGCTATCTTTGATCAACTGGCTAGCCAACTAGAGGCTTGCTAGGGACACTGTTTTGTCTATGTATCCACACATGTATATAATTCTTCATTCAATATAATTATAGCATGGATAATAAACGATTATCTTGATACAGGAATTATAATAATAACTATATTTATTATTGCCTCTAGGGCATAATTCCAACAGTCTCCCACTTGCACTAGAGTTAATAATCTAGCCCTCACATCACCATGCGAATTACATTGTAATAAATCTAACACCCATACAGTTCTGGTGTGGATCATGCTTTGCCCGTGGAAGAGGTTTAGTCAGCGGGTCTACCACATTCAGATCCGTGTGCACTTTGCATATATTTACGTCCTCCCCTTCGACGTAGTCGCGGATGAGGTTGAAGCCTCGTTTGATGTGTCTGGTTTTCTTGTGAAAACGTGGTTGCTTTGCTAAGGCAATGTCACCCGTGTTGTCACAAAATAGGATTATTGGATTCAGTGCGCTTGGCACCACTCCAAGATCCGCCATGAACTGCTTCATCCAGACACCCTCCTTACCCGCCTCCGAGGCAGCCATGTACTCCGCTTCACATGTAGAATCAGCTACAACGCCTTGCTTGGAACTGCACCAGTTTACCGCACCCCCATTAAGAATAAATACGTATCCGGTCTGCGACTTAGAGTCATCCGGATCTGTGTCAAAGCTTGCATCGACGTAACCTTTTACGGCGAGCTCTTCGTCACCTCCATACACGAGAAACATCTCCTTAGTCCTTTTCAGGTACTTCAGGATATTCTTGACCGCCGTCCAGTGATCCACTCCTGGATTACTCTGGAACCTGCCTGCCATACTTATGGCCAGGCTAACGTCCGGTCTAGTGCACAGCATTGCATACATGATAGAACCTATGGCTGAAGCATAGGGGACGGTGCTCATATGCTCTCTATCTTTATCATTTGCTGGGCACTGAGTCTTACTCAATCTCGTACCTTGTAAAACTGGCAAGAACCCTTTCTTGGACTGTTCCATTTTGAACCTCTTCAAAACTTTATCAAGGTATGTGCTTTGTGAAAGTCCTATCAGGCGTTTCGATCTATCCCTATAGATCTTAATGCCTAGAATGTAAGAAGCTTCTCCTAGGTCCTTCATAGAGAAGCTTTTATTCAAGTAATCCTTTACGTTCTCCAAAAACTCTATGTTGTTTCCAATCAGCAATATATCATCCACATATAATATTAGAAACGCCACAGAGCTCCCACTCACTTTCTTGTAAATACAAGATTCTCCAACCACTTGTATAAACCCAAATGCTTTGATCACCTCATCAAAGCGTTTATTCCAACTCCGAGATGCTTGCACCAGTCCATAAATGGATCGCTGGAGCTTGCATACCTTGTTAGCATTTTTAGGATCGAAAAAACCTTCGGGTTTCATCATATACAACTCTTCCTTAAGGAAACCGTTAAGGAACGCCGTTTTGACATCCATCTGCCAGATTTCATAATCAAAAAATGCAGCTATTGCTAACATGATTCTGACGGACTTAAGCATCGCTACGGGTGAGAATGTCTCATTGTAGTCAACTCCTTGAACTTGTGAAAAACCCTTTGCCACAAGTCGAGTTTTATAAACGGTCACATTACCGTCAGCGTCCGTCTTCTTCTTAAAGATCCATTTGTTCTGAATAGCCTTGCGGCCCTCAGGTAGTACTTCCAAAATCCACACTTTGTTTTCATACATGGATCCTATCTCGGACTTCATGGCCTCCAGCCATTTGTTGGAATCTGGGCCCACCATTGCTTCTTCATAATTCGCAGGCTCATTGTTGTCCAACAACATGATTGATAAGATGGGATTACCGTACCACTCTAGAGCAGCACGTGGTCCCCTCGACCTGCGTGGTTCGATAGGAACTTGAACCGGAGTTTCATGATCATCATCATTAACTTCCTCCTCAACCGGCATCGCAACGACAGGGGTTTCCCCTTGCCCTGCGCCACCATCCAGAGGGATGAGAGGTTCGACAACCTCATCAAGTTCTATCTTCCTCCCACTCAATTCTCTCGAGAGAAACTTCTTCTCGAGAAAAGCTCCGTTTTTAGCAACAAACACTTTGCCCTCGGATTTGAGATAGAAGGTGTACCCAACTGTCTCTTTTGGGTAACCTATGAAGATGCACTTTTCCGCTTTGGGTTCCAGCTTTTCAGGCTGAAGCTTTTTGACATAAGCATCACATCCCCAAACTTTAAGAAACGACAACTTTGGCCTTTTGCCATACCACAGTTCGTATGATGTCGTCTCAACGGATTTTGATGGTGCCCTATTTAAAGTGAATGCAGTTGTGTCTAATGCATAACCCCAAAACGATAACGACAAATCGAGAAGAGACATCATAGATCGCACCATCTCTAATAAAGTACGATTACGACGTTCGGACACACCATTACGCTGTGGTGTTCCAGGCGGTGTCAACTGTGAAACAATTCCACATTGTCTTAAGTGAGCACCAAACTCGAAACTCAGATATTCACCCCACCGATCATACCGTAGGAACTTGATCTTCTTGTTACGATGATTTTCAACTTCACTCTGAAATTGCTTGAACTTTTCAAATGTTTCAGACTTGTGCTTCATTAAGTAGACATAACCATATCTACTCAAATCGTCAGTGAAGGTGAGAAAATAATGATATCCGCCGCGTGCCTCCACGCTCATCGGACCGCACACATCGGTATGTATGATTTCCAACAAGTCACTTGCTCGCTCCATTGTTTCAGAGAACGGAGTTTTAGTCATCTTACCCATGAGGCATGGTTCGCACGTGTCAAGTGAATCAAAGTCAAGTGACTCCAAAAGTCCATCGGTATGGAGTTTCTTCATGCGCTTTACACCAATATGACCTAAGCGGCAGTGCCACAAAAACATGGCGCTATCATTGTTAACTCTAACTCTTTTGGTCTCAATGTTATGTATATGTGTATTATCACTATCAAGATTCAATATGGACAATCCTCTCACATTGGGTGCATGACCATAAAAGATGTTACTCATAGAAATAGAACAACCATTATTCTGTGACTTAAAAGAGTAACCGTCTCGCAACAAACAAGATCCAAATATAATGTTCATGCTCAACGCAGGCACTAAATAACAATTTATTCAAATTCATAACTAATCCCGATGGTAACTGAAGTGAAACTGTGCCGACGGCGATTGCATCAACCTTGGAACCATTTCCCACGCGCATCGTCACTTCATCTTTCGCCAGCCTTCGCCTATTCCGCAGTTCCTGTTTCGAGTTGCAAATATGAGCAACAGAACCGGTATCGAATACCCAGGCACTACTACGAGAGCTGGTTAAGTACACATCAATAACATGTATATCAAATATACCTCATTTTTCTTTGCCCGCCTTCTTATCAGCCAGATACTTGGGGCAGCTGCGCTTCCAGTGACCCATACCCTTGCAATAGTAGCACTCTGTTTCAGGCTTAGGTCCAGCTTTGGGTTTCTTCGTCAGATTGGCAACAGGCTTGCCGCTCTTCTTTGAATTACCCTTCTTCCCTTTGCCGTTTCTCTTGAAACTAGTGGTCTTATTCACCATCAACACTTGATGCTCTTTACGGAGTTCAGACTCTGCGACTTTCAGCATCGCAAACAACTCGCCGGGTGACTTGTTCATCCCTTGCATGTTGTAGTTCAACACAAAGCCCTTATAGCTTGGCGGCAGTGATTGAAGAATTCTGTCAGTGATAGCCTCTTGCGGGAGTTCAATCCCCAACTCAGCTAGACGGTTTGAGTACCCAGACATTTTGAGCACATGTTCACTGACAGAATAATTCAGTGGCATGCCCTTATAGCTTGGCGGCAGTGATTGAAGAATTCTGACATTTGGAACATCTCATACGCTCCATGATGCTCAAAGCGACGTTGAAGTCCCGGCTCTAAGCCATACAAGACTGCACATTGAACTACTGAGTAGTCCTCCTTACGTGTTAACCAAGCGTTCTTAACATCTTGGTCAGCCGTAGCGGGTGGTTCATCTCCTAGCGCAGCATTAAGGACATAATCCTTCTTCCCAGCTTGTAGGATCAACTTAAGATTACGAGCCCAGTCTACAAAGTTGCTTCCATCATCTTTCAACTTAGCTTTCTCTAGGAACGTATTAAAATTCAGGGTGACTGTCGCGTGAGCCATGATCTACAACACAAATACATTCAAAGTGGACTTAGACTATGTTCAAGATAATTAGAGTTTTACTTAATCAAATTACTTGCTAAACTCCCACTCAAAAAATACATCTCTCTAGTCATTTGAGTGGTTCATGACCCACTTACACTAGCTCAAGTCCGATCATCACCTGAGTTGAGTATAGTTTCAGTGGTAAGCATCCCTATGCTAATCATATCAACTATATGATTCATGATCGACCTTTCGGTCTCATGTGTTCCGAGGCCATGTCTGCACATGCTAGGCTCGTCAAGCTTAACCCGAGTGTTCCGCGTGTGCAACTGTTTTACACCCGTTGTATGTGAACGTTGAGTCTATCACACCCGATCATCACGTGGTGTCTCGAAATGACGAACTGTAGCAACGGTGCATAGTCGCGGAGAACACAATTTCATCTTGAAATTTTAGTGAGAGATCACCTCATAATGCTACCGTCGTTCTAAGCAAAATAAGGTGCATAAAAAGATTAACATCACATGTAATTCATAAGTGACATGATATGGCCATCATCACGTGCTTCTTGATCTCCATCACCAAAGCACCGGCACGATCTTCTTTGTCACCGGCGCCACACCATGATCTCCATCAACGTGTCGCCATCGGGGTTGTCGTGCTACTCATGCTATTACTACTAAAGCTACATCCTAGCAATATAGTAAACGCATCTGCAAGAACAAACGTTAGTTTAAAGACAACCATATGGCTCCTGCCGGTTGCCGTGCCATCGACGTGCAAGTCGATATTATCTATTACAACATGATCACCTCATACATCCAATATATCACATCACATTGTTGGCCATATCACATCACAAGCATACCCTGCAAAAACAAGTGAGACATCCTCTAATTGTTGTTGCATGTTTTACGTGGTGATCATGGGTATCTAGTAGGATCGCATCTTACTTACGCAAACACCACAACGGAGATATATGAATTGCTATTTAACCTCATCCAAGGACCTCCTCGGTCAATTCCGATTCAATTAAAGTTGGAGAAACCGACACCCGCCATTCATCTTTGAGCAACGGAGTTACTCGTAGCGATGACACCAGTCTCTCGTAAGCGTACGAGTAATATCTGTCCGAGCCGCTTCGATCCAACAATACCGCGGAATCAAGAAAAGACTAAGGAGGGCAGCGTGACGCACATCACTGCCCACAAAAACTTTTGTGTTCTACTCGAGATTACATCTACGCATGAACCTAGCTCATGATGCCACTGTTGGGGAACGTCGCATGGGAAACAAAAATTTTCTACGCGCACGAAGACCTATCATGGTGATGTCCATCTACGAGAGGGGATTTCCGATCTACGTACCCTTGTAGATCGCACAGCAGAAGCGTTAGTGAACGCGGTTGATGTAGTGGAACGTCCTCACCTTCCTCGATCCGCCCCGTGAACCGTCCCACGGACCGTCCCGCGAACCGTCCCACGATCAAGTGCCGAACGGACGGCACCTCCGCGTTCATCACACGTACAACTCGATGATGATCTCGGCCTTCTTCATCCAGCAAGAGAGACGGAGAGGTATATGAGTTATCCGGCAGCGTGACGGCGCTCCGGAGGTTGGTGGTGATCTAATATCAGCAGGGCTCCGCCCGAGCTCCGCAGAAACGCGATCTAGAGGTAAAACCGTGGAGGTATGTGGTCGGGCTGCCTTGAAAAAGTTGTCTCAAATCAGCCCTAATAGCTCCATATACATAGGAGGAGGGAGGGGAGGCTTGCCTTGAGGCTCAAGGAGCCCCAGGGGCTGCGCACCAAGGGGAAGAGGAGTCCTCCTCCTCCAATCCTAGTCCAACTAGGATTGGAAGGTGGAGTCCTTCTCTTCCTTCCCACCTCTTTTTTTCTCTTTGATTTTCTATCTATGGCGCATAGGGCCTTCTTGGGCTGTCCCACCAGCCCACCAAGGGCTGGTGCGCCACCCCCAAGGCCTATGGGCTTCCCCGGGGTGGGCTACCCCCCCCCCCCCCCCCCCCCGGTGAACATCCGAAACCCATTCGTCATTCCCGGTAACTCCGAAAACCTTCCGGTAATCAAATGAGGTCATCCTATATATCAATCTTCGTTTTCGGACCATTCCGGAAACCCTCGTGACGTTCGTGATCTCATCCGGGACTCCGAACAACATTCGGTAACCAACCATATAACTCAAATACGCATAAAACAACGTCGAACCTTAAGTGTGCAGACCCTGCGGGTTCGAGAACTATGTAGACATGACCCGAGTGACTCCTCGGTCAATATCCAACAGCGGGACCTGGATGCCCATATTGGATCCTACATATTCTACGAAGATCTTATCGTTTGAACCTCAGTGCCAAGGATTCATATAATCCCGTATGTCATTCCCTTTGTCCTTCGGTATGTTACTTGCCCAAGATTCGATCGTCAGTATCCGCATACCTATTTCAATCTCGTTTACTCGCAAGTCTCTTTACTCGTTCCGTAATACAAGATCCCTCAACTTACACTAAGTTACATTGCTTGCAAGGCTTGTGTGTGATGTTGTATTACCGAGTGGGCCCCGAGATACCTCTCCGTCACACGGAGTGACAAATCTGAGTCTCGATTCCATACTAACTCAACGAACACCTTCGGAGATATCTGTAGAGCATCTTTATAGTCACCCAATTACGTTGCGACGTTTGATACACACAAAGCATTCCTCCGGTGTCAGTGAGTTATATGATCTCATGATCTACATCCCATTGTTTTCTTTCGTTGAAATGCACGGGTAATTTTCCTAGTTAAGCTAAAGCGGTAAAGCGAAAATATGTTTTCTCCCCTGTTGAGCTCTTTTTTCAGTAGGCTCAACATTTTTCTTGGGAGCGGGCTGGATAAAACGGCTATATAGCATGCGCGCGACCGAAAGTAGCGCTTTAGCATATGCACGATAATCCGGCGCGCGGTAAACAAGCGTCAACGTGCTGGGGAAAATTGCATCGTGCGCTAGGTATATGGTGTGCCAGCTCCAAAGCGCTGGACAACGAACAACTGCACGCGAGCGAGCAACCGTCCCCCTGAATTCTCCGGCCGCGCCTGCCTTCGCCCGCCTTGCGCCGCTGCCTGCGAAATTTCTGCAATGGACGGCTATGTGACATCCCCGCAACCCCTCCGTACACCCACGACCCCTCTACCGCCGCCGCCGCCAGCCGCGAACCCTTGCGTGGGGTTGACCTTTGGTTCGCCGCTTGCGCCGCATCGCCTCCAAAATTTTTAAGTGCTTTTATTGCTTCTGACATTTGTATCAATGCACTGCAAAACTAGCATGTCAACCAAGCACTAGGGTTATATTAATATAATCTTATTTTCATCTAGTTTCGACACCGAAATTGCTTGCATTATATTTTTCATAATTAGCCACACCAATATTATATTTTACTGCTCCCATTGCATAATCAAAACTAGTTTTAAAATTTGCCACACAAAAATTCATCTTTACTGCTCCCATTGCATAATCGGAGCTAATTTTAAAATTTACCACACATAATTAATTTGTCATGCATTCTCTGATTAATTTCAACTCTGACGTGTCATTCTCACCGACATCATCGTCTAGCCATCGATACTAGTGATCTTATTCTCGTGTGGCCTTGTCTTTCATCGATTTTCAGTACACGCCAGATTAATAAGTTAAAAATAGAACCATCTCCTTCCGATAATTCGCTAGATACTCCTAATTCTTGCACTAGCTAGTCATTTGACTAAGCATATGTACAGAGAAAAAGTAAAGCCTAGTTATTTCTCGAAGGATATTAATCAAAAAGATGCATGGCTGATTTGATGGAGTATTACTTCGAAACTGCTTGGCTCGATGCTTGTCCATGCCGTTGCACATGGATTAACTGAGCCGCTACCGATGCCACCCCAGAGTTGGAAGAAGGGAGGTGTCAGGGAGGCCTGCACAGGAGGAGGCTGCTGCGGTGGCGCGGTTACCCTTAAACTGGAGGTCATGGAATTTGAGGAGGTGTGGTCCGTGCGTGATGCGTCGTACCTGTAGTCCATCATCGATCGCATCTGTCATCGCGCACAGGCCCACACGAGAGCATGTATGTATAGGCCCGTCGCAACTAATTTAGCTCACAGTCGTAGCTAAGGCCTAATTATACAAGAACATACGTATACCCCCCCCCCCCCCCCCCCCCCCGTGAGGGCCGTCCCTGACTTCGTGTCGGACAAGGAGGAAGAATAAATGATCTTGAAATGACTATTGTCGTGATCATTGACGAGAACTTTCGGTGACCTAGACCACAATCACTGTTTGAACTGCTTGTATACCAACTGGATAGAATATGAAGGATTACTTTGTATCCAGAGAAGTATTTTCGATGGCAACTTCGGATGCATGGAAGTCTCTTCAACACCATTGCAAAAGTTGTTGAGGAGCATTATCCTTGGTTTAAACTGAGGAGTGCATCAGGATAAATATGTGTAATCATGTTGATAAAGTGGGTCACAACGATTTTTGAGTGCTTGCCTATGAGTGTTCGACTGACGCCATTAATGGCTATGTCTGCATCGGGGAAGGTAGAATCGTGCAGGTTGTTTGGAGATACACACAAGCATGATTGAGATATAAGGAGAGGAGTTCTTTGAGGGAACCATAACCATAGCAATTGCACGGGCACTTTGGAAGCATGGATTCTATAGCTAGCATGATGATCTAAATGTGCTTTCGAGATCATCACTGTTCGGAAAGGCTTGTTACTGAAGATGCTCCACCATGCAACTATGTTGTTATATGACCACCAGTATACGATGAGCTACTATCTTACGGATGGCATCTATTCACCATGGGCGACTTTTGTGAAGACAATCCAACGTTCGCAAGGCACAAGAGAACCAACTTTGCAACACGTAGAGAGTCCATAAAAAAGGATATTGAGAGGGTTTTCGGTGTGCTTCAAAACTGCTTTTGCATTATCCATGGTCCTGCATAGTATTGAAAGCCATGGGTCCTATGACGTTGCATCACGTTGCATAACATGATCATTGAGGATAAAAGACATGTCAGAGATGTTCCGATACATCATCAATGAGAATCCTGCCAAGCTGGAACACAATGCAAACAAGATACAAATATTCCTCGCATGCATCAAGTTATCTAGAACCGGAAAGTTCATGCTCAGCTCCGAAATGCTCTTGTTGAGCATTTGTGGGCACTTCAGAGCACTTGATCGTTGCGCTTCTATCATGGTTTTATTTGAATTATTACTTTATTTGGACCTTTCGTGTGCGTGAATTCGAAAAGGTTGTAATGCTTGTGAATTACATGTACACCTTTTTTTTAATCAAGTTTGGGCTTAACATGTGTGCAAATAATGTACTGGTTGAAACGAAATTTGCAAAACAAAAGTTAGCAAAAGAAATTTTGATGGAGTTAAGTCTTAGACTTTTTTTAACTCGTGAAAAAATTGTGGAATTAAAGTTTGACGCCGGGGTTCCGTCTTCCGTGCAAAACCGATCCGAAAGCATTCCTCTTGAGGTCGAGTTGAGGTGCCAAAATCTTGAGTCAGGGTCCCGGCGACAGCTCGCCGCCCATCCCAACCCTCGAGGGCGTGATGGTGGATGATCTCGGCGAGGAGCGGCAGAGCTCTGTTGCCGCTCGTGACGGCCGTGCCCTCTCTGGGCGCCGGCCGGCTGGCCGCCGGCGTAGCCCAGATCCGGCCGGGGAGGGGCAGCGGCCTCGTCGAAGGTGAATCTTTTCCTCTCCAGATACGGCATGCATATGTTTCTCTCCAGATTCGTTCGTTCGTTCGTTCGTTGGCCGGCGGGAGACTGCCGGTTCCTTCCTTCCTTGTTTGCCCTCCCCTTGCCTTGGGTTTCTTGGGTTCATATCCAGATTAGAGCAGACAGCAGAGACAGAAGCAAGCACGTTTCATCCATGGACGCGGTTAAATAAATAAATACTAGGCCCGTGCATTGCAACCGGAGAAAAAAATACCACATACATTTAATCTTTTTATAATTATTTTGATTTATTAAAATAATAAGCTAACTAACTAATGTAGTCAGTCCTATCCTATTTTGTTGAGAAATCAACCCGTCCATTGTTAATTCCACCATGATGAAAAATTAAGCGGGACAAGCAAAGCAAAACAAAGAGGCTACGTGAATTGATCAATGGACTGTTATCTTATTTCACTAATGGGATAGAGAATGTGGGATCAGATGACAAACTGAAGGTGGTGTTCCATTCGTCTCTACAACAATACAATCTTACATTCAATAAATTCATTTATCAGCAAACAAATCTCCATAAAACAAAATTTCTTGCCGGTGTTTGGCACACGGTTGGAGGCATGGGGACGGGATCACACCAGATAATGAGTTCCTGCCGGCGGAGGGGATACGATGACGGGAGCAAGGGTTAGGCGCCTCTATCTGGCCATAAGGAGTCGTCGCTGCCGCGCATAACCTCGGAGTTCCCCGTGTGAGCCATGGAGGCCCGCCTCCACCTGCAAGTATTTCGCTCCGCCGCGCCGCCGTCGTTCTGCATCGAGCAGACGCATCATCCCCAGTCACTGTAGCTGTCGCGTTGATTTGATCCAGAAGTTGTGCTCGAGCGCCGAAACGGGGGCAGCAAGCGGGCAGAGATACGGCCGCGGAGGCGGGTGGGTTGAGATCGACAATAGTGGTGGTTGAGGTCGGCCGCGACGGCGAGTGGTGTGGCAGCGGCCTGGGCACAGGCCAGGGTGGACCAGGGTCGACGCGATGCGCTCGAGCGCCGCAACGGGGGCGGTGAGCAGGGAGAGGTACGGCCGCGAAGGCGGGTGGGTTGAGATCGGCAGCGGTGGCGGTTGAGGTCGGCCGCGGCGGCGAGTGGTGTGGCAGCGGCCTGGGCACAGGCCAGGGTGGACCAGGGTCGACGCGATGCGCTCGAGCGCCGCAACGGGGGCAGTGAGTGGGGAGAGGTACGGCCGCGGAGGCGGGTGGGTTGAGATCGGCAGCGGTGGCGGTTGAGGTCGGCCGCGGCGGCGAGTGGTGTGGCGGCGGCCTGGGCATAGGCCAGGGTGGCCCAGGGTCGACGGGAGGAGGCGATGCGTACAGTATATTTTTTGCAGCGAATCGTTTTTTCCTTTTACGTTGCAGATAAATGATGGAGCGCGGGTTGAATAACAAAAATTACAGGTTTTTTTTATAAAAATACCGCGGTGGGTTTTCCGACGGAAGCAATAGCCGCTTTATTATTATTGCCCATGCGTTGCAACGGGAGAAAGAAATACCACACGTTCTTAATTTACAAAAAATGGTCTATAATCTGAGAATTTGTAGTTACGACACAAATAAAGATCGTCTTATCCTACAAAAATGCAGTTCAAAAATTCACAGGTCTTTTATTTTAACACGGCTTGCATGTAGATTTAATACGTACAAAGAATCAGTCAAGTGACCTTCAGTTTCATCTCTAATCCTGATTTTATTGATGTGTTCATCCCCAACCCGGATGAGTACCGGAATGAAAGAAAGACGAATAATGACTTATTTATTAAGATTGCACCCTAGATAGTATTTTTATTAAACCTTTAACAGATAAACTAATATCATATTTAAATTCTACATATTTTTCTAATCAAATTCCATATATAATATGTTAAATTTGAAGTTACGGTTTAAAAGATATGAGTATTTTAAAAAACATTTAATATATAGTACGAGTTTAATGTCATAAACAGTAAGGGCTTTTTTGTAAAATCACCTCGATGGGTTTTCCGACGGAAACGGTAGCCTCTTTATTATTAGGTAAAGATAAAGATATATATAGACTAGTCTATCTCATCTAGGAATTAATCTACTGTAGGAATTAGCAACAAAATCTATACTCTACATACGAGGCCAAGAAAAGCAAATCCCTGACAAATTCCGAGCTGATCCTTCCTTCTTTTATCTCGACCGGGCGGCGGCAGCGGCAGCAACAGATTGTCCTGTCATGGCATGCCGTCTCGCCCTATCCAGGGTAGTATTTCTTTCCTAGCTGATGCTAGCCAGCGACATTGCCTCTCTGTGTTTCAGAGCGTGCCCTTTGGATCTAGGGCTTGCCACTTTATAGGGGATTCATTGTTGAATACCATCATATATGTTCAGGTCATCTTAATTTCTCTGCCTGCTTGTGCCACAGGCTGGGACACATCTTGCAAGGCGTGGATTGGCAAACGTGATTCACGGCGAGCCCACAAAATCAACCGCTGCCGCAGGTATATATGCTTTGCTTTCATCCATCTATACTTATCTCGCAACTGCCAACAACTGCTGCTGCTGCTGCTGCTGCTACTACTACTTCCCCATGAAATTTGCCCCTGCCAAAGGATGACACACACAGATATATGGAAAAAACACTTAATTTTGTCCAGTATGTATCCTGCTTTCAATCATATCGACTTTTAATTTGTTGGTTGAGTCTTCTCCATGGAGGAACTGATTAAGTTTTTTTTTTCAACTGTGATGCTTAATGATGCAGGCGGCGTGCTCAGAAACCTACAAAGGAGATATGGAACAAATTATGCTGAACAGAGGGCATGGGCCCGCTCTGCAACTGATACTATTATTAGAGACCTTAATGACGAGAAAGCTATACGAGAGTTTGAATCGCAGAATCCCTCGCACTCAGCTCTCGCCAAGTACATCAAAGCCCTAATCAGTGCCGAGTTGACAACTCGAGGTGCCCGCGGTTTCTTTTCGCGAGTTTCTTTCTCTAACTCTATGTTATTCCTCTCCCACGCAAACAAATAAACGCACAATTTATTTTACAACTTGTTACTACTGCTACTACTGCTACTACTACTACTTCCCGATGAAATTTGCCCTTGCCAAAGGATGACACACACAGATATATAGAGAAAACACTTAATTTTGTCCAGTATATATCCTGCTTTCAATCATATCGGCATAGTGTCACATTATATCCTGTGACTTCAATTTGTTGGTTGAGTCATCTGTATGGAGGAACTGATTAAGTTTTTTTTCCAACTCTGATGCTTAATAATGCAGGTGGCGTGCCCACAAACCTACAAAGGAGATACGGAACAAATTATTCTGAACAGAGGGCATGGGCGTGCTCTGCAACTGATTCTCATATTAGAGACCTTAATGACGAGAAAGCTATACAAGAGTTTGAATCACAGAATCCCTCGCACTCAGCTCTCTCCAAGTACATCAAAGCCCTCATCAGTGCTGAGTTGAAAACTCGAGGTAGCCGCTGTTTCTTTTCGCGGGTTTCTTTCACTAACTGTATGTTATTCCTCTCCCACACAAAAAAATAAACACACAATTTATTTTACAACTTGTTGCCTGCAGGAGAAACTGCTAAGTCAGAACAGGCCGACAGGACGCTCAATTTTTTTAACAAGTTGTTTTCTTCAAGAGGAACTTCTAAGTCAGAACTGGTCCACCCATGCAAACCATTTGACACCTATTTTTGGCTTCTTATGGGGATCATTGCATTTTATGGCCTTGTGATCTATGGTATGCTTAACAGATCGGATAAGCTAGGCACGGATGAAGAATATCGCAAATCTTTTATCAAAGTGTCGGATGATTTGAACAAGGAGGGCACCGGAAAAAGCCGTAACCTGGATGAAGTGAACAAACTGTTGGATGATACGATCAAAGCCGTGGATGATTTGAAGAAGGCGGCCGCAAATTCAAGCACGAAGACCAGTGGTGTCAGTGGAAAAGGTGGTAAATTCAATGATTTGAACAAAGGGACCACAGATTCACGCAGGAAATCCAGTTATGTTGACGCCAAAAAAGGTAGTGTGTCCATGAAATCAACCACGAGATTCCGTGATATCAAGGGAGTTGACGAAGCAAAAGCTGAGCTCGAGGACATAGTTCACTACCTAAGAGATCCCGAGGTGAGAGAGTCACCATCACCAATTATTAAACTTACATGCAGCCTGGTGCAATTCAATTCTCCTTTTTGTTTCTAGATAGATGTTGATTGTGTTGTTAACCTAGCATGCTTAATTTGTAGCGTTTCACGAGCCTTGGTGCAAAGCTTCCAAAGGGTGTTCTGCTTGCTGGCCCACCAGGCACAGGGAAGACCATGCTGGCAAGAGCTGTGGCCGAGGAAGCCGGCGTCCCATTCTTTGTGCGCTGCGGCAGTGACTTCGAGGAGATGTATGTGGGTGTTGGTCCTAAAAGAGTGAGGGAGCTCTTCAGTGAAGCAAAGAAGCAATCCCCTTGCATAATATTCATCGATGAGATCGACACGATTGCTGGGCAAAGGCAACTAGGTGACAGAAATGGGGCTAGGGAGACTCTGAACCAGCTGCTCGTTGAGATGGATGGCTTCAAGCATAATGACGGCATCATTGTTCTCGCAGCGACCAACTTCCCGCAGTCGCTAGATAAAGCCGTTATTAGACCCGGGCGTTTTGACTGTCATATTCAGGTTCCTAATCCAGATGTCGAGGGCCGGCGGCAGATCCTAGAGGCTTGTGTGTCAAGGGTACATACTCTGTCCAGAAGGATAAGGCGTCTTCGCAGACTTTAACACAAGACTTTTGACCTTTTGCTACCATTCTTTTTTTTTCAGGTTAAAGCCAAGGGTGTGGACCTGATGACCATTGCGAATGGGACACCGGGATTATCAGGTGCAGAACTGACAAACTTGGTGAACGATGCTGCTCTGAAGGCTGCCAAGGATGGGTCAGAAGCTGTTACGATGGATCACATTGAATATTCCAAGGACAAGATCATGATGGGTTGCGAGCGCAAATCGGCGGTGATACCTGATAACTGCAGGAACATGAATGCGTACCACACGGGAGGGAGGGCCCTTGTTGCTATCCACACGGATGGCGCTCACCCTATCTACAAGGCTACCATTATCCCGAGGGGAAACTCTCTTGGCATGGTGATCCAGATGCCTGAGGAAGAAGATGCCTATAAATTCTCTAGGACGAAGATGCTGGCGAAATTGGACATCCTCATGGGCGGCAAGGTGGCCGAGGAGGTTATATTTGGAGAGAGTGAGGTGAGCTCTGACGCCTTGTCTGATATAAGAGAAGCGACTCGGCTGGCAACAGACATGGTTACCAAGTATGGCATGAGCGAGCGTGCCGGCCCTGTTTGCTACGACCACAAAAATGATGGGACACAGATGAAAAGCTTGAGCTGGCATGCGACAGGCCTGGTTCACGAGGAGGTGAAAAAATTACTGGTCAAAGCAGAAAAGAATGCGAAAAAGATTGTCACGGCGCACCGCAACGAGCTTAATGTGCTAGCCGATGCCCTTCTCGAGCACGGGACTCTCACTGGAGACCAGATCAAACAGTTGGTAAATGTCCTTAAAATTGGTAGCAATACTCAGAATCAGGAAACAGCTTCTTCATGATAGCGGTAGCAGTGGAGATGTAGAATGGTTTGGCCGACCTATGATGCAATTTCTTTTTCTTTTGATTCCTCTGGTTTTTGTTTCTCTTTTACGAAGGAAAATGCGGCGTGTTTTTTGGGTTGACCTAAAAGCTTAATGGTTTCGTAGAATAGTTGCACGCGCACAAATGTAAAGAAGATGCGCACAGTCTGGATTCCTCTTGTTTTTGTTTCTCTGTTATGAAGGAAATGCGGCTTGTTTTTTTGGAATACCGTGTTGTGAATCTGTAAAAACCAGTGCTTTTGAATCTCAGATTACATGAATGTAATGTGCCCCAAGATTGGTAAAATTCTTTGACCTGTGTACATTGGGGTATAACCCCACTGGAATCATTATTTTTTAGTTAATTATAAAAGAGTTCATGTACAAGGTGAACCATTAATTATAAGAAGTTAGTAAGTAGCATCTAGTTTTCTGATTCTGCAGGCAACCATTTGGAGCATGCTTGCATATATGTTTGCTGCCACTTCTGAAAGTATGCGTTCTCTCCTATGAACATCTTATTATTTCTTAGACAACGTTGCTTTAGTTTACTTCTGATGTCTGTAAAACCCTCCTGCACTGACAGATTGGCTTTTGCTTGTTTGGGCAAATAAAATCTCATCACCTTTTTCTTTTTCTTTTTTGAGGGAGTAAAATCCTAACACCTAGTACTATATATAGGAAATAATAAAGAGATGAAAAGAGTTTTACCCCTCCCGAGAATTTACTGGTTCAAGTTGTGACATTGGTAGGGAGAACAAACCTTCTCAAATTTCTTGGTTGACAACCTGATGCATGGGGATGCTCTTGTTCCTTGGCATAAGAGGCTGGGTGTTGGTAGGTGCTGCTCCATGCATCTCTCAGAAATCAGACCGCGTGGAGCATTTTCGTTTCCCTTTTGTTTTATAAGAAACATGAGATCGAAGAATACTGTAACCACAGAACAGGCACACACACACAAAAAAAAAGGGTAAAAAGTAACAAAACGAGAGAGACTCGTGAACAAAAAAAGAGACTGGAGTGAGAGAGAGAGAGAGAGAGAAAACAGAAACAAGAAAACAAAAAAAAAACAATCAGAAAAAAAGTGCATGGTCAAGTTATGGCGAGCTACTCGTACAAGAGGATTATGCATTGTACAGCCTAGATTAGACAGTAAGAAACTAGGCGAAGGGATTGGCTACAGAGTGAGTGTTGAACCAATTATAATGTAGTAGTAAGTAGCATATTGTTTTCTGATTCTACAAGCCACCATTTGTAGTTCATGTTGGAAAATATACTTACTGCCACTTGTGAAAAAATAATAATCTGCATTCACCCTCTGAAAATCTTGTTATTTCCCTGTTTGGGCAAACAAGATATCAACGCCTAGTAGCAAAATAATCTCCAAAAAAAACACTACATAGATCGGCAAATATAAGAGGCAAGGTGTTGCTCCGTACATCTTTTCATGCCAAAGATCAGCATCAGAACAGAAAGAATAGGATTTCTGTGAGGGAGCACAAGAACACACACAGCAATCACAATATGTGGCATGGAACTCATGAAGAGCTTCCAGGCCCTGAGTACTCACTCTTCACAGCAGCGCCAAGCGGCAGAGTGACAATCCAAAGCAATGTTTCTCACCATGCCGCTGTTTGGCAGCAGGATCCTCCTCTTTTTTTTGAAGAGAAACACAATTGCAGTCCATTGTATACCAGAGCTGGACAAGTCAGTAGCAACAGTATCATTTACAAAATCTGGAAACCAGCCAAGCCAAGTTTCACATGCGCCAGCTTCGAGTTTAGTTTAGCACCATGGGCTGCTAAACAGCGTGCAACTGTATTACAAGATCGGGGACATGGCACAATAGACACAGCATTGAAGCCCACACGCAACCGGAACTTGATGTCTTTGAAAATAGCTCGCAGAGTCCACATATCATATTCTTCAATTGCAGAGTCAGTTCCCACCATCACTCGATTACAGCCCATTTGATTGGTTGTGCTTATGGCATGGCATAAAATATCCCCAAAGCCTCTGAAATGAAGGGCATCCGAGACTTGCTCCAGATTACCTGCACCACCAGCCATCGCCATACCACAATCATTTCTGACGGCGAAGCCCAAACCTCCAGAGTTTTTGTTTCATTTCAGGAAAGCGTTGCCGGTGTTGATTTTCAAAATTTCTGGTGGAGGCCTGGACCATCACCCCTTTTGCTACTGCTTTTGCCTCCCCCCATATTTGTTCAACCTTAAAAATATGCATAAAAAGATAATCAATAGTATGACATATTTCATCAGAAGATCTAATATTATCTCTTACATTTGCTCTGTTCGTTTCATGCCGCCAGCACCAAAGGAGGAGGAAAATTTTAAGCTTTTCTTCCTCGTTGAGGCTCAGGATTTTCCCAATACAACTCAGAACATCTACACATGGCAGAATTTGTAATGTAACATGCTCCAACTGGGATTTTCTTCTTTTTCTTCACCGCCGTCAGTCTCCATCTTTGCTTTGTTAGCTACTTGTATCACCTCATGGACATTCATTAAATCAACCCTCCTCTTCTTTGAGTCCATCATATCTGCTTGATTTGCTGGACTCCTTTCTTCCTCTCGATTCGCTTGAAAGTACCTTGCTTCAAACTTTTTACTGCCTTGGAGGCGCTGCCGTGGAGATCTTCGACCTCCCACCCTTGGTACAAGACCTTCGGATGAAAGCCTAAGGCCCGGTGTCGGGTCGGGCGACGGCGTCGTCCTCGTCGCTTCCCCCCTTGGCGGCATCGCCTTGAAGTTCTTGGTTCCTGTTCGAGCATTTCATATGCTAGACGCTCACAACATTGTGGTTGGCTGGTGTCCAACCGGTGATGCGGGTGGTTGGCGTTACGACTGGTGCGGCGACGATGATGGTGGTGCGTGGAGCTGGGTCGTGGCTTGTCCTTCTGATGTTGAAGGTTTGTTCACTACTGTGACAGAGAAGTCGGAGCTGCGTGTGGCGGGGTCCCTGCGGCAACGATGACTCCATGAGGACGGCTTCAGCGGATCGACGGTGCTCTTCGGAGGTTGAACTGGACCAGGTCGGTACGAGGCTTGCAACTTTTCTCCAGTGATGCACATCAGCAAAATCGGAGCTGTCTTTCCTCGACGTCTCCGGTCGATTGTTTGGCTATGGCTGGCAAGGTCCCTGTGTGTCTTCCGTTCGGAGGGGCCTCGACGGGTTGTCAGCAGCGAAGTCGGAGTCGCCTGCTCGGGGAGAGGTGATGACGATAACATTGCGGTCTGCCTAAACGGTGTTCTTTCCTCGGTGGTGTGTGTGGTCTTGTTGGTGTCAGGTCGGCCGGGTGCCCTTTTGTGGGTGTGTTGTAACGGTTTTTGCTCGGGTATCCGTTAATTAACCGGGCAAGTCTGTTATAGTACCTTTTTTAATGAATAAAAAAAACATTTTACTGCCTTGTAATCTTCATTTCCTATTTTGTTCTGGACCCTTGATCGTCCACTGTGCTTGGTAAGGGCGTCTTCTTCTGGGCTAATTGGGCTTCACGGTGCTGGGCCCCTCTCTCTCTCATGGGTCGAAAAAAAAAGAGAGGTTTTTCGGCCCAGTCCTCTCTGCCGAGCTCCCTCCCTCCCCTTCTTCCCTCCCCTCACTCGTCTCTCCTCTGCCAGCCGCCGCCGCCGCCGCCACCCGGCTCTTCCGCCTCGCCGACGCCGCCCAGATCCAATCCAACTCCGCCGTCCCCGTCCGCGCCGTCTTCGCGCAGCGGGTCCGGTCTCTCCGACGGCCTCGTCGTCCTCCGCCTCCAGCGCGCCCCGCCACCCCGGTCACCTCCGTGCCACCGGAGTCGCCCCGCCAGGTATCTTCCTCCGCCCACCACTTCTAGCGCCACCCTTTCGGATTGTTTCCAGTATGTGCATCTGTAGTACTACCTCAACTGTTGCTGCTAATCTGAGAAATCGATGCCTCCATGTTGCAAATCTGCGCTGCTCTTCAACTTGGACCGGCGCTACAGATTAGATTGGTGCTTGGATTTGAATGTCACTCATTTCGGATGATTAAGGACCGATTATTAAGAGCATGACACGGTTGCGATTTCAGTGTTTGCTGTTTCCTAAGGAATTGGTTGATGGGATTCTAGTTCATGCGATGCCTATATGTGTCATTGTGGTGATTGCTGTTTGTTTGTTTGTTTGTTCAGGAAATTGCTAGCTCATGTCATGCTGCCGTGTAAGATTAAATGTATATTGTTTGTATGTTCTGCACAGTGTGAAGTTTCTGGTTCAAAAAGGGTTTCAGTTGATCAACTGGGCTATATGATGTGTACAACATAGTGACACGTTTCTGTTCAGAGTATTACGGTTGCAATTCCGGTGGTTGCGTTTTTGTAAGGAGAAATTGGTTGCTGGAATTTTAGTTCATGTGGTTGCCTAGGTGTGTCATGCTGGTTTGTTGTCAGTTTGTTCAGCAGATTGCTACTTCATGACATGTGATGCTTCCATGTAGGGTTACATATATTGTTTCAATGTTCCACGCACACAGCATGAAGTTTCTCATCCAAAATGAATTTCATCTGATGAACCGAGCTAGATGATATGTATAACATAGCGACCCATTTCTGTTTGTGCAGCCAAGGTGGTCCAATGGCTTCAGGCATCATGCTCCGACGCCTTTCCAAGACACTCACCATGAGCCCAGCAGCAGCAGTGGCATCTGGTATGACCAGCCAGCATCACCAGCTTCAGCAGCGAGCACCGGTGAGCGGCACATCCAAGGGCAAGGCGAAGCTCAAAGCTGGGATGCCTCTGAGGCGTAGCGTCATAGCGAAGAAGGGGGGCGCGCCTGCCACTGCTGGGAGCGGCGGCGCTGGCCGTGGTCGTCGTGAAGCCATCGAGCGTATTACTCAGATTGCAGAGTCTTGTCTCAAGTCCTCTACTCCTCTACGGCACCTGTCCCCCAAGGAGCGTCTCCGCGAGACAAAGCGTGAGGAGCTTGGGCTCATCTCCAAGGAACGGCAACGTGAGCTTGATATGGCCAAGGCTGAAGCTAAAGCCAAGTCTAAGGGTAAGAGTGGAGGTGATGGTGACCGTGTTCTGATGGGTCCGCCAGGCCTTGATTATATCAGTCTTGGCCTGGTAGATGAGGAGGCTATCCCTGAGTATGAGCTGACAGTTGAAGATGGACGGCGTCTTGCCAAAGAATACAGCCGTGTGCTAATGCGACGACACCGCGCACGTCAAACTGCAGAGTCAACGCTGTTGAGGCTCAAGAAGGAGGCCATTGCTGCACTACCTGAGAAGCTGCGAGCTGCTGCTATGGTTCCTGACATGACCCCTTTCCCTGCAAACCGCTACATGGCAACGCTCACGCCGCCAATTGAAGGATATATTGAAAAGGTGCGAGACGCTGCCAAGAAGTATTCAGTGAAGGAGAAACTTCGTTGAGTTCGATTCAGGGGAGGAAAGAGTCTTTCTCCATACAAGATGCCGAGAGTTTAGACGCTTTCTTATGCTCCTTTAATTCTTGGCCTGTCTAGGTTTGATGACTACTTTGTGCTATTTTGGTCTTAGATAATCAGATTCTGGTAATAAGCCGCCACAATTTTTATTTGCAAGATCCTGCCATGTTATTCTGACTGAACTGTTCACTTCAGTTTTACTCCCTCCATTCCTTTTTAATCAGCATACAAGATTTATCTGAAGTCAAACTTTGTAAAGTTTGATGGCTACTTTGTGCTATTTTGGGTTTGTGATAATCAGATTGTGGTAATAAGCTGTCACATATTTTCTTTGCAAGACCCTGCCATGTAATTCCGACTGAGCTTTTCTACTTCAGTTTTGCTGTGTACTAGTGCATCTTGATATCATGTAGTGCATCTTGACAGATGCCCGGTGCTATATCAGTCGTCGGATCTGACTGACTACGCAACATAGGCTGTGTTGCAGAATTTTCTTGCAACGGAGGTCATGTTGTAAAGACATTGGTAATAGAGGTTGTGTTACATAATTTTTTGCAGCAACGATTATGTTGCAGAATTGTTTTTGCAACAGGGATTATGTTGCGGAATTCTTTTGCAAGAGGGATTATATTGCAGAATTTTTTTGCCTTCATCGTCCCACCATCACATTATCAATGCAATACTTTTCATGTTTCGAAAACATACACGATGTTGCAAAATCCTAATAATTGAGGTGTGTGGGACTAGGTGACACATGATTGGCTCACAATGTGACGGATCCAGAAAAATTGAGGCGCTGATTCTAATCATTTCCCATCCATCCAAAAAATTAAGAAAAATATTATTCTAAGTAGTTTGGCGGCCGTTAATAAAATGTCTCTGGAGTGAGTGAGACCGGGGCCAGCTGTCAGCGTCACATGGAACCTCGTTCACATCCACAATTCCACATCCTTGGTAGTACAGTAGTATACTAGTGTGATCTCCAAGCAAAGAGAAAAAAAAGAGAAATTAATAAATATAATAAACCTCGCTTAAACCTCGTTGGTTCGGTCGACCGATGCTGCTCCCGCACCGGAGACCCAGCCACCGTCTTCTCCGGCAGCAGCCGTCCCCTCCGCCACCCCAAACGCCGCCGCCGCCGACCCGCCGGCGCGGCCATCCTGCGGAGGCTCCACGGCCACCTCGCCACCGCGCCCCTCCCCTCGACCCGTCGGCCTACGCGGGCCTCCTCCGGGCCGCGTCGAGGGCGCGGTCGCTGCCGCTGGCCAGGCTGACCCACTCCCACATGCTCCGCGCCGGCTTCCGTCCGGGCCTCTTCCTGCGCAACAACCTCCTCGCTGCATACTGCCGCGGCGGCGACATGCGCTACGCACGCCTCCTGTTCGACGGAATGCCGCGCCGGGACGCCGTGTCCTGGAACACCCTCATCGCGGGCTACTCCAGCCAGAGCGGGTCCTCCGCGCGCCTCGCGCTCGCCTCCTTCCGGGACGCGCGGGGCGGCGGCGTCTGGGCGGACAGGTTCACCTACGCCGCGGTGCTGGCGGCGTGCGGCAGGGCCGGGGACTCGAGGCACGGCCGGGCGGCGCATGGGCTGGCCGTGGCGAGTGGGCTCGTGCAGGACGTGTTCCTGACCAACTCCGTCATCGACATGTACGCCAAGTGCGGGATGATTGACGAGGTGAGGCTGGTGTTCGACCGGGCTGAGGAGCGGGACGAGGCGTCGTGGAACCTGCTGCTGTCGGCGTACGTGCGCATGGGGTGGCCGGAGGTGGCCGTTCACGTGCTCGTCTGGATGCACCGGTCAGGGGTGAAGCTTGATAGCTTTGCCTTGGGTGGGATCCTCAAGGCTTGCTCCCAGCTCGAGGGCTCCGAGGATGTACGCAGGATGCTGCATGGTTGCGTGGTTAAGGTTGGTCTGGACTTGGATATGTTCGTCGGGAGTGCCATGGTGGACATGTATGCCAAAAACGGTGGACTTGAGGAGGCGATCAAGGTGTTTGACTGCATCCCGAATCAGAACGCGGTGGTTTACGGTGCCATGATCGCGGGTTTCGCTCGCTTAGGTAGTGACCCTTGCCCTGAGGTTAGAATCCAAGCTGTCAGGCTTTTCTCAGACTTGCTCCGGATGAGTGTTAAACCGTCCAGGTTTACTTTCAAGAGTGTGCTCGAAGTCTGCAATTTGACCAATGCGTTGCACTGTGGGAGGCTGATACACGCTCATGTTGTATTCAATGGGTTTCAGGACGATGAGTTCATAGCAAATGCGCTGATCAACTTGTACTCCAAAGCAGGGTCGGTAAGTGATAGTCTGAGATGCTTCCATATGACTCCCAGGCAAGATGTCGTCACATGGACATCCATGATTACAGCATTCACACATGATGAGAATTTTGAGAAGGCACTAGGCCTGTTCCTAGAGTTTCTTTCTCTTGGAAAAGAGCCAGACCAGTTCACTTTATCTAGTGTGATGAATGCCTGTGCTGCTCTGAGTCTACCAGCAACCTGTAAGCAGATACACTGTTATACGGTCAAATCTGGACTCAGTCAGTTCACTGTGTGCGGCAATTCTCAGATTTCTATGTATAGGAATATAGGTGATGTTGAGGCTTCAAAGAAGACATTCGAACAGATTACATGCCTGGACATATTCTCATGGTCTGCAATGGTTTTGAGCTACGCGGTCCATGGCCATGAAGGTGAGGCTCTAGTGCTCCTGGAGAAGATGAAGGATTGTGGTGTCTTGATAAATGATATTGCTTTTCTTGCCGTTCTCATTGCTTGCAGCCAGCAGGGGCTGGCACACGAAGGTTTCAGGTACATACTCTTGCAAAGTAATGATTGACCTGCCTGTTTTGTTGTTTCTCAAAAAGTGCTTTGTTTTCCTCCTGTGAGTTTTTAGTATCCTCGTCTACATTATGTATGCTACTAGCAACTGATGAAGGACCTTTCTAATTTACATTAAACGTTCAATATTCAAGTCATCCTACACAGAAGGTATATGCCATAGCAAGGGAGATATGATAGTCTGGGAATTGTGTTGTGCAATGCAACATAGCTACGTCTAGCTCCAAAAATCGATTTGCCAAATGCACCACATTCTTGCTCTCTCTTAGTAAGCTTAAAAGAAATGTTAAATTAGCTATTTACTTGCGCCAAACCTATGGGTTACCTATATTGTGATATCATACCTACCCTCCAGATAGGAATTGTAGCTTCGTTCAGTTTCTCATGTGAACTGTATTTATACCTTTCCGAATTACCAATTTCCAGGGACTGGTAAGATCATCAGACTTGAAGTAACACCGCCAATGCCGGTCCCAAGCCCGGATGCAAAAGGTGGAGGGTTCAAGTTTGACATACCGTTCCTGAACAAAATTATGTATGCTCAGAACTAAAGTCTATGATGCTAATTGAAGAATGTGCTATAAAGGAACGTTAGAAATAGGGAAGTCTCCTCTATTTCTGGCACTTCTATCCAACTTTTCAACAATGTTCTCAATTCATTAAGTATCTGTCTTTTTGTAATGCAGGCACTATGAGAGCATGCTATCAGATTATGGCTGTTCCCCAAATATGAAGCACAAAGCTTGCGTAGTTGACCTCCTTGGCCGTGTTGGTAAACTGTCTGAGGCTGAAGATTTCATAATGGGATCTGGATCAGAAAATGACCCAATACTTTGGCATGCACTGTTGCGTGCATGCAGAATCCATGGGGACAAAGAGAGGGGTATGAAAACCGGAGAGAAATTAATGGAACTCGAGCCCTTCACTGTTACTTCATATGTGGTTCTGTACAACCTCTACATGGATGCGGGCAAAATCTCATTGGCTATGAAGACAAGAGGCCTAATGAGAGAGCGGGGCATGAGTAAGGAAGCTGGGATTAGTTGGGCCGAGTTTGGGGGATCCATCCTTCATTTCACTGACGGAAATAACTCCTGCCCACACAATAATTCAGTTCATGCCAGATTAGAAGAATTGTTAGTCAGTGTGAAACAGAGGACCGAGCGTGGTGGAACGGACATTTGGGAATTAGGATTCCAGAGTAGAAAGGATGGTGAGACCTCACTCGCCAGACATGGTGAACTACTGGGTGTGGCTCTTGGGCTGTCCACTTTGTCATCTGGTGCTCCTGTAACAGTTATGAAGAACCAGAGGATATCCTGGGAAAGCCATGAAACACTTAAGTTGCTATCAGCAAGGGAAAGCAGGGGAATAATTGTCAGAGATCCGACTCATTTTCATCGTTTTGATCAAGGTTCATGCTCTTGCAGAGACTACTGGTAGACATAAGTGATTTATAACCTTGGGAGTACAAACCTTAGAAGGGTCAGCGGAACAGTTTGGCCATTCTTGCAACTGAGATTGAAACTGTTGGCTGACAGTTTGGATTGGAGGAATGAGAGGATTACGGTAAAGGGTTCAGTGGCATTGCACTGAACAGAAGCTGCGTCATTCCACTGAATAGAAGCTGTGTACATGTAGCATACGATTGTGCTTGATGATGTCCAACCCCAGCCACGCATCACTTTGCGATTAAGCATCACACGTCTCAAGCTGGTCATCTTTGATGAAACCGTGGGATTGCTGGAGATGTGAAGGCAGAGCTGCTTCCCTGCATCTCAGCTAGAACTGTGGCTTAATCATATATACTTGGGGCATTCTTGTGAGCAAAATGTGCTGACCTGAACAGCCGGCAGCTGCTGTCTTTGCGCCATGGTCTAATCTGAGACCCATCTGCAGCACGTACACTGTGGTCATACTGCTGTAGAAGCTGTGGTCAGAAGTGTTAATATTGAGAAGTTCCTGATGGGGAGAAAAGCCCATTGCGGAACAAATGATGCGCTACACTCTCACCAAGATGAAAGATACGCTGAGATTTTTTATTTTTTTTATTTTTTTGCACAGGCTGACGTAGGTTACAGGTATAGTTGCAAACACATGCTACGTTTATGCAAGTACCTTATGATATTTTTACATAGCTGTTGCAGCTGAATTGCATTTATATACATCCTTGTGTTCAATCACATAAATTATAATAATAAAATCCTTGGTGTACATTCATGTTTTAGATCCGAATGCAGTAGTTTTTACTGATTCAAAATACATATCATTCTCTTCAGACTTAAGAAACAAAAGTCATACATACATAATAAAAAGAAAATAATCCCCTTAAGCCAGAACTATTTAGCTTCTTACCTTTTAGGGTGAGGGAGGTGTTTCTTGATTCTGCCGACAATTGTTAGAACTGTTTAGTAGTTTGGTGATATGTGTTAGAACAGGGTTGTGCTGTGTGTAGTTACCATATTGTATAGGGGCTTCTTTGCTTATTTCCCTCTTGTCTGTATGTACTGGCTCTTGGCCCCATTCAATAAAAAAGCTTAGCCCTGCTAATTTTAACACCTATAATACACAGAGGATTATACTAAATACTATTCTCCCCGTTCCATAATTCTTGTCGTGGTTCTAGTTCAAACTTGGACTAAAACCACGACAAGAATTATGGAACAGTGGGAGCAGTACCATGGTGCCCCCATCCTCCCCTGCCACCATCACAATCGGCGTCGTACGAAACAAGCCCAACCCACCCACTCATACCATAGGTTAGCAGGTGTAGTTACAAACACATGAAACGTTTATGTAAAGCACCTAATGATATCTTTATACAGGCTTTTGCAGCTGGGAAAATGTATGTTTCTAGGACCCCCGAATTTTGTTAACCGCCACTGTTGGCTAGGAGTCATGCTAGCTCGACGCATTTTTTTTAGACAGGTCGTCATGAGATTTACTTGTTGTTCTGCCTTGTCTTTATCAATTCTTGTATTGTAGCTCTTACTTAAAAATGTGGTGATTCCACTTTTTCAGGAGCTTCAAGCCTAAACGAAAGCTGGAAGTATGAAGCCATGAAGCCCTACTCAACGAAGAGTAGAATATCTAGGTTTTAATAGAATAATTCAGTGTTGTTTTTGATGAATTTCATTTGTTCCGTGATCTGTTCAAAATATTGATTTTGTATGTGATTTGTACACCTATGAAATGGAAACCTCACAAGGGGTAACCACTTATGAAAATTGTTTCACAAATTACAAAATTTATGGTGTGGATTCGAATTATGAGATCAGCATGACATGTGGGATCAATCTAACTAGTGGGACCAGTACCAAAATAAAATGGCAAAAAACGAAAATCAATAGAAAGTAAAAGGCCACAACCCAAAATTAAAAGGACTGACATATTTGGCCCGGCCCATGTAGATGGTGAAAATTAATAGGAAAAAATATATATATAAAAAGGCTGAATTGTTGGGCTCGGTCCACGTAAAACATCGAACTGGACCGGGTCAATTCTTATCAACGACCAATCCAATTGGTCGTAACTTTGCCATGTCAGCTTGCCACGTTGGACCCGACGTGGCTTGGACGGACTTCTAACGACCAAAATGATTGATTGTTTTTTCAGCAAAGGAGGAATGTCGTCGAAGAACTTGGACGTAGCACCTTTCAAAAGGTGACATCTGCTTTGCGTATGTTGACATATGGTATTCTGGCTGATCTAGTTGATGACCACTTGGCCATGGGTGAGAGTGAGGCCATTATGTGTGTCAAGCGCTTCGCAGTCGGAATTGTGCAAGTGTTTGGTCCGGAGTATATGAGATCTCCCAATCATGAAGAATTCGGAAGGCTATTGGAGATGAACAAAGCTCGCGGGTTCCTAGACATGCTTGGCTCAATAGATTGCATGCATTGAAGTTGGAAGAACTGTCCTAAGGTATTGCATGAGCGATTCGACGACCAGAAAAAGGGTTTAACTATAATCCTTGAAGCGGTGGCCGATCAAGAGACTTGGATTTGACATGCTTTTTTTGGAATGCCTCGATCTTTGAATTACATCAACGTTGTTAATCGGTCACCACCGATGAATGAGATTGCAAATGGTGAACTGCCACCGGTGGAGTTTGTGGCAAATGGCCATACCTACAACTATAATTAATATCTTGCGGATGGCATCTACCCAAAGGGGTAAACATTTGTGAAGCCGTTGTAAAAAACAGAAGGTAAGAAAAATCTAGATTTTCACAATGCTCAGGCGACGGCTCGGAAAGATGTAGAAAGAGCTTTTGGGATTTTGCATGTCCAATTTGCTATTGTGAGATGACCGACTAGATTTTCAGATCAAAAGATCCTTTGGTACATCATGCACGCTTGTGTGATCGTGCATAACATGATCATCGAGAATGAGTGTGATCAAGATTTAGACCACCCTCAGTATGAGCTCTTGGAACATCCCGTGCGAGTGCGGTGGAGTGCTGCGAGGATGGCCCGATTTGTTGCCTCCTATCATTGGCATTAGACGTGCCCAATCACATAATGATCTTCAGAAGAATCTAATCGAGGGGTGGTGGACGTGGAATGACCGACAAAACGAATGATGATTTGTATGTTTGATGTTGTAGTGTCCAACTATTTGTTGTATTGAAAGGTAAACTATTTATAAAAAAATGAACTATTTATTGTTGATTATTTTTATGTTTGATTTTAATTGGTTTCGTTTGGAGTGTAATATGTTGTTCGTGTTAGACGCGCGTCTGCTAAAATGGTTCTTTCGTGTAATTTTTTACGCCGGCCGATGAAGCCAGCATTTTCCCCGACATGCTAAAAGTCATTATTTTAATGATGCAAAATGTTTTTAGCGCGCGACGGTTGCACGGCTGTTAGAAATGCTCTTACTACTTGTTTAAGAACAGAGCTATAGGTATACACGCGTGACTGCTCGGCTATTCACGGACCATGTAATATAAGCACACACGCGGTAGGCGCGCGGTAGACACGGACTACACGCACAGTCACTAGTCACGGCTAAAAACCGTAGGTACGTCTGACGCGCCATGGGTGAGATCATAGCGGCGAACGAGCGCGGCAAGGAGTCGTCGTCCCCGATCGAGGAGGTGCGGCTGACGGTCCCCTCCGGCGACGACCCGACGCTGCCGGTGTGGACGTTCCGGATGTGGAGCATCGGGCTCTTGTCGTGTGCGCTCATGAGCTTCCTCAACCAGTTCTTCTCCTACCGGACGGAGCCGCTGGTCGTGACCCAGATCACGGTGCAGGTGGCGTCGCTGCCCATGGGCCACTTCCTCGCCCGCGTGCTGCCGCGCCGCAAGTTCCGGCCGATGCTCGACGGCGGGCGGCGGGGAGTGGAGCCTCAACCCGGGGCCCTTCAACATCAAGGAGCACGTGCTCATCTCCACCTTCGCCAACGCCGGCTACGCCTTCGGCAACGGCCACGGCTACGCCGTCGGGATCGTCGACATCATCCGCGCCTTCTACCGCCGCTCCATCTCCTTCCTCGCCGCCTGGCTCCTCATCACCACCACCCAGGTACGTCCGTGTTGGATCTCATCTCATTCAAGGACGCGTCGTCTATCTATCTATCTATCCCATTTCTTACTTAGCTTGTGTTGCATGCGTACGTGGCATCCAAATCCAAATCCAAATCAGGTGCTTGGGTACGGGTGGGCCGGGCTGTTGCGCAAGTATGTGGTGGAGCCGGCGAACATGTGGTGGCCAGTACCCTCGTCCAGGTCTCGCTCTTTCGGTCAGCACCACACTGCCCACTATACATACTGCTACCTTTTGCTGGATGAAAATCTTAAAAAATGCAATATATATATATATATATATCCCTATGTTCATGCGTGTATTACTCTCTCCGTTTTCAAATATAAGTCATTGGGAGCAGCTAGTCCACCGGCGGATCCATACTAAACATCCGCCACCCGAATGACCGTTCGATGTACACGCTCGTAGCCGTCCGATCTACCTGCTAGCACGCGGCTCAGTCGTTTCTCTCGACCAATTAATTCCTAAAGCAACGGTCTAGTTGCAGAAACAACGGATGCGTTGCGAAAACAATTTCTAAATCAACGTCTCCGATCGCGGTGGAGACCGCACGGCCGCGCACGGGGGCGGCATGACCTGAGGCCACTGGGGCGTAGCCCCTACTTAGCCAGATCGGATGGGGGGGGGGGGGTCCTCGGGGGCTGAGGGATGGTCGGAGATGGCGGCAACGACGCCGGAGGCGGCCGCCGGAGCTCGACTAGGTCGGGCCCGTCACTAGGGGCAACGATGGAGCTGGAGGCAGCTACGGGCTCAGGAAAGTGTTGCGAATGCGATGAGGTTACTCCGACAAGCAGAGGAGCTCAGGAGCTGGGATCTCAACAGACATGGCCATGGTCGGAGCTCGGGCTTGACGGCGAATGGTGCTGGAGAGGGAAACGACGATAGGGCTAGGGGGAAATGGATCCGGAGCTCACCGCGGAGCTTCTGGCGCAGACGGCAGGGTCGGGGCGCGCTGAATCCGGCAAATCGACGATAGCGAGACCCAACGACCGGCGATGACGGGGAGGACGGTGGCATTGATTCGGGGCCTTCGGGCTCGATTCCTCTGGAAGGAGGATGTGGTACTTACAACGTCTTTTAACCCGTGTTGCAAAAATTAAGACATGTTGCAAAAAATTACGACATCTTCTCACTCATGTTGCAAAAATTACGACATTTTCAGATCAGTCGGATGAACCCTATTGTTATCCAGTATTAGGAATGTTTGTCCTGAAACAGCAGCTGAGTTGCATGAAACTATCCTGAAACAACAAGTGAGTTGCAGGAAACCGTCCTGAAACAATAGGTGAGTTGCAGGAAAAACGAAAGCGGTTTTGGCAAACTATCCTGAAACAACAGGTGAGTTGCAGAAAACTGTCCTGAAACAATAAGTGAGCTGCAGGAAAAATGAAAGCGGCTTCGGCAAACTATCCTGAAACAATAGGTGAGTTGCAGGAAAAACGAAAGCGGCTTCGGCAAACTATCCTGAAACAACAGGTGAGTTGCAGGAAACTGTTCTGAAACAATAGATGAGCTGCAGGAAAAACGAAAGCGGCTTCGGCGAATGCGGGACGCTGTCGACTGTCTGATCAACACATGATCGAATGGCCACGGAGCCGGCAGACGGGCGCGCGTGATCAGCCGATAGAATGTAATCTTTTCTCTAAGTCATTTTAAAGATTTCACTAGATATATAGACGTATTTTAGAGTGTAGATTTATTTATTTTGCTTCGTATGTATCTTTTTCGTAAAATATTTAAAAAACTTATATTTAAAAACGAAAGAGATATTTTTGAAATTATCAATTATGTTTTTCAAAAATTTCAAACCCGAGCTCTGAGGAACAACAAAATTACATGCATTACTCTGCAGAGGCCGGGGCTTTCCTAACTCTTTAAATAATAATAATAAAATAGAATGATACTTAGCAGCAATAGCTTTCAAGACAGTTTTGACTTGGGAGCACATTTAGATTCCTTTGGCAGAAACAAATGGCGACGTACGCTTGGACGTGTACGGGCACCGGGCAGACGAATCGCTCTTGATTCAGAAATTGTGACGGAAAATTGGCGGTACGCCATGGGCATGATGTGGACACGCCGAGCCCCATGGCACACCCAGCTGCGACGCCTAAACTTACACCACACAATTTTGATGTGGGGGAAATGACACCGCACATTTGAAATTTGCGTGCAACTGGATGCATGAAGTGTTGTATTTTTGTGGTCCAGATCCAGAAAAGACGCTATCATGCCATTGTCACTGAGAGAGAACAGTTGCATCCACTGATGACTACTCCCTCTATTCTTAAATATAAGTTTTTTTTCTAGAGTTTTCACTCCGAACAAACATATGGATATATTTTAAAATATAGATTCATTTATTTCTTTGTGTATATAGTCTTTAATGAAATCTTTAAAAAAATTATACTTAGAAAGGGGGAAGTAGTATAGTCAGTAAACAACCAATTGTTATCCCGATGTGTCTTATTTTTTTAAAGACACTTAACACATATCTGTTATTTATTAAGAAAAACAAAACGGTACAATAAAAGAATAACAAGACACAAAAGACACTAGTTAAACATTTGATTTTTTATCATGGCAAATCAAACATTTTTATAGCAAATTATGTTTGCCGATGACAATTTTAGTTAGCAAGCACATAAAATTTGCCTCGGGTCCTTTTGTTTGCCACGAAATTATTGTGCACACAAACTAAATTTGTCATTCTCGCATCAAGATAAATTATCATATTGAAAAAGACTTTCGTCCCGCTTTATAGATAAAGCAACCGTCACATGAGCCAGCAAAGTACGATACAAGCGTAGGAGACAAGCCCCACCCCCCCCCCCCCCCACACACACACACACACACAAACGGAACAATCACACACAGACGCACACACAAGAATCTACAAATATGTTCTGCTGAGGGCACAACTCAACAACGCCAAAGAAATAAAAGGCATCACCAGCCGCTACAGCGTCGCCCAGGAGCTAATCCAGGCCCGGAAGGGGTGGCGGTAGCAGCGGAAGGATACGGCGCACCAAGCACCTAAAGCCAATAGTTATCCCGCCCATGGCGGTTGTCCTGGTTGCGGCTAAGTGGCTTCCCAAGCTGTATAAAACCATAGAGTTTGTAGATCGCGTCAGAGGATTGCCGGAGAGGAGACCGTTCAATAAACAGTTTGTTGCGGATCGTCAATGCTAACACCCCAATCACCCAGCCACCTAATGTGGCGTGAACCATGAGATGAAGTCCAGACTCGTCGAAGAGATCAGGGAAGTTGGAGTGGCACCACCTGCCCCAAGCACCTCCCTGAAATCGTCCCAAAGGATTTGGGCATTCACACAAGAGAAGAAAATCTGGTTGGAATATTCCTGGATGTCGCACATGGGGCAAATATCGTCCCCTGGGCTGTTGCGTTTGAGGACCTTCACCCCAGATGGAAGAGACCCGCATATCCATTATGAGATGAAAATCATGATTTTCAGTGGAAGTCTAATCGTCCAAAGGTGGACAAGCTGTGATGGTGCCCAGGTCATCGCGATGGCCTGGTATAGGGATTTAGTCGAGAAGCGGCTGTTCCCCTGGAGGAGCCAAGAGATGCGGTCCTCCTATAAATCCTCCTGTAGGCTAGGGGGGTTGCAGGCCAATGCACTCAAGCAGGTCCTCCCAGGCCGCCTGCTCAACCGGGCCAAAGGAGCGATGAAAGGCGATGCTCCTAACTCAATAAGGGCAGGCCAATTCACTAACAAGTGTGAGGAAACATAAATGGAGAACAGTTCCGGGAGACGGAGAACTATGTGATCATCTCCAAACCATCGATCGAAACAGAATAGGGTCGATGATACGGTCCCTATGGAGGTCGACGATACAATCCATAGGACAGGATGGAGCGGGATAGTCGGAGATCCACCCATTTGTTGGCAACATGCAAGGGGTTCGCCACTTTGATGATATCAAGCCAAAGTCCACCCTCGTTATTATTTATCCTCCATAGCGACTTGGTGGGGAGCGCGATAGTTCATGCGCTTGGAGGACATGATGCCAAGGCCAGCTTGGTCTTTAGGCCGACACATGTCGGCCCAACGCACTATGTGGTACTTCTGTGTACCATCCTTCCCGGCCTAAAACAATTTGGACTGGAGTTTTGCAATGTCTTGGTGGAGGGACTCATTCAAGCTATATAAGCTCATAATGAACAGAAGCAGGCTCGATAAGGAGGAGCCAATCAGGATGGTCCTAGCCTCCTTAGATAGACAGTGAGCCTGCCAGTGGGGTGACACAGAGTTGAATCTTGGTGACCACATGCCTAAGGTCAGACGTGAGTAGTCCCAAGTAGGAGGCTAGGAATGAACCTAACGACCAACTGAGGCGGTCCGCAATGCGCTGCTTTTCCTCCTTCGAGTATCCCAACACCATCACTTCACTCCTGGAGAAGTTGATGGTTAAGCTGGACATCTTTTGGAAGCAAAGGAGGAGGAGTTTGAGGTTACAGATGTCTAGATCCCGGACCCCTCCACCATAATAACGGTGTCATCAGTATATTGTAAGAGGGACACGCCTCCTAGGACAAGATGTGGGACAATGGCGTGGATGTGTCCAACATATTTGGCCTTATCAAGGATGGCCGCTAGAGCATGCACCACCATGTTGAATAGGAACGGGAAAAGGGATCGCCTTGTCTAACCGTACACCTAGTGGGGAAGTAAGGGCCGATTTCCCCGTTGATATTAATAGTGGTGCGGCCACTGTAGAGTAGTTGCATGACCCTCGTGATCCAATGGTCGTCGAAACCCTTCCTGATTAGTACTTCCCGAAGGAAGGACCAACGGTCATAAGTTTGATGAAAGTCAATCTTTAAGAAGACTGGTTTAAGGCGTTTACGCTTGACCTCGTGGAGGAACTCACGGAGGACAAGGACTCCATCCAGAATGAACAAGCCTTGGATGAAGTTCAATTGGTTTTGGTAGGTAAGTCGGTCCACTAGCAGAGCCGCCCTACTGGTGTGCACTTTCGCGAGGATACGAAAGATCACTTGATGACCATGATAGGTCTGAACTGACGGATGTCCGAGGCCCCTATAACCTTCGGGATAAGAGTGATGACCCCAAAGTTGAGTCTGGTTAGGTCGAGGATGCTGACATAAAAATCCTGGAACATGGACATCACCTCGTCCTTCACCACGGCCCAAAACATGTGGAAGAACCCAATCGGCAACCCGTCAGGGCCCGGGGCCGAGGATGAGTTCATGCTTTTGATCGTGTCAAAGACCTCCTCCTCGGTGAAGGGAACGAGCAAGGTCGCATTGTCGTTCACGAATACAAGGTGGGGGCCCATCCAGCTGTGAGTGGCTAACACAATCCCGTCACGTGCCTTCGAGGAAAAAAGCTCCCGATAAAAACCATCTACCTAAGGCTGCTCATAGTGGGAAGTAACTTAGCCAAGTAACATGCACATGTTACTGGTCTATGTTACTACCTCCATAGTGGGTAGTAACATTTGTGGGATGTCATATTAATTAGGATATAGACTCATTTTGTATTGGTATGTGTGATGTTACTGTAACATAGCTAGTTACCACAAGCACCTCTCTCCTCATTAACTCACTGCCACATAAGCAAATTTGCATTGTAATGTGTGATGTTACTACTATGTTACTCCCCACTATGGCCAGCCTAAGACCGGATCTTGCCCAGGTGTTGTAGCAACTAATTCCCACCCCATAGGAGGGGGATTGTGTAGCACCGTCAGCAGCCATTGGCAATCACGTGAAAAATGTCGTGTTAGGATTGCCCTGAAGTACCCATTTTTGGGTCCCTCGTTGGCGCCAATAGCATTCTTCACTAGTATAAATATCCATGAGCTCCTCGTCGAGGGAGTAGCGAAGCATCCAGTCATTCAGTGGGAGGTCAATACAGTCCGCCCGCATGTCAAGCACCTGGATGACTGCAAGCAGCTCCTTTTTTCATTCTCAAATGTATCGGCCAATGTTGCCCCCAACATTTCATGAAGTGCCTAGCTCTCTTGGCACAATATTGCCAAGAGTCTATCGCCGAGATCGCTTGATGGGGTTCTGCCCTAGCAACGCGCTACCGAGATTGGACAACCTAAACAAAGGCCTACTGCTGCAGCCAGAAGGCTTCGAAACGAAAGCGAGGGGGAGGGTTGCTCGTCGCATTATTTGGAGGGGGACATGGTCATAGACAATCCTCATAATAGCGCGTAGGGAGACAAGGGGGAAATGCAGTTCCTAGTTCGGAGACATAAATACTTGATATTTGATGCAAAAAGTAGGGATTATGTGTTTATTCGTCCATGTAAATCTCAGGCGTACACGGTCGATCTCACGGAATCCCAATCCGCAATGCAATCATTAAATTGCTGCATCCGAGGGTATTTAACCAGCGGGTTATTCTTTTCCTCCGGGTGGAGGACAAAATTAAAATCACCCCCACGACGACTGATAGAGAAGTGCCCGAGATTTTGCTATGGAGTTCCTCCAAGAACCCCGACGAGTTCCCATGGATTTTCCTATGGTGATGAACTCCCACTTGAAGTTAATGGACCGCTTGTACACCTTCATGCTAACGAAGAATTCACCATGGTCCATAGAGCTCACCTTAAAAGTGGCATCCTTCACACCTACTAGGATACCAACCGAATGGCCAGAGCTCCCACTAGAAGGGAGCCAATGCCTTACAAAAAGGTGGGTTCTAAGCCACTCAAGTTCCTGGAGGGAAAACTCAGATCACATCGTTTCCTAGATTGCCATGATATCGACAATTTCATCTTGCATGTACTCTATGATCTGGCGGCGACGACCATCTTGGCCGAAGCCTAACATGTTCCAGAATAGTGTCCGCATCAAGGTACCGCGAAGGGATCCCGGTTGCCCGTGGCATAGGAGGCGCTTTGGGCCCGAAGAAGGTAAATTGCACGTGAGCGGGTTCATCCACGTGATGGTGCCTCCTCCTGAGATGCAAGGCCAGAGTAGCTCATGGTGGGCTCGCCGACACGTGCAGCCACTCTAGAACTAGTCAGCGGGGCACGGGTAGCCGTGAGCTTTGTTGGGGAACGTCGCATGGGAAACAAAAAATTTCCTACGCGCACGAAGACCTATCATGGTGATGTCCATCTACGAGAGGATATTTGGATCTACGTACCCTTGTAGATCGCACAGCAGGAAGCGTTAAGAAACGCGGTTGATGTAGTGGAACGTCCTCACGTCCCTCGATCTGCCCCGCGAACCGTCCCGCGATCCGTCCCACGATCCGCTCCGATCTAGTGCTGAACGGACGGCACCTCCGCGTTCCGCACACGTACAACTCGACGATGATCTCGACCTTCTTGATCCAGCAAGCAAGACGGAGAAGTAGATGAGTTCTCCGGCAGCGTGACGGTGCTCCGGTGGTGGTGAAGGATCTACTCCTGCAGGGCTCCGCCCGAGCTCCGCAGAAATACGATCTAAAGGAAACACCGTGGTGTTTGTGGTCGGGCTGCCGTGGCAAAAGTTGTCTCAAATCAGCCCTAAAACTCCACTATATATAGGAGGAGGGGAGGGGAGGATTTCCTTGAGGGCCAAGGCCCCCTATGGTGCGCCGGCTAGGAGGTGGAGGAGTCCACCTCTAATCCTAGTCCAACTAAGATTGGAAGGTGGAGTCCTTCCCTTCTTTCCCACCTCCCCTTTTTTTCTCTTTGATTTTCTATCCTTGGCACATAGGGCCCTTTTGGGCTGTCCCACCAGCCCACCAAGGTCTGGTGCGCCACCATTAGGGCCTATGGGCTTCCCCGGGTGGGTTGGCCCCTCCCGGTGAACATCCGGAACCTATTCGTCACTCCCGATACATTCCCGGTAATGCCCAAAAACTTTCCGGTAACCAAATGAAGTCATCCTATATATCAATCTTCGTCTCCGGACCATTCCGGAACCCCTCGTGACGTTCGTGATCTCATCCGGGACTCTGGACAACATTCGGTAACCACACATATAACTCAACTATACTAAAACATAGCCAAACCTTAAGTGTGCAGACCCTGCGGGTTCGAGAACTATGCAGACATGCCCCGAGGTACTCCTCGGTCAATATCCAATAGCGGGACCTGGATGCCCATATTGGATCCTACATATTCTCCGAATAACTTATTGGTTGAACCTCAGTGTCAAGGATTCATATAATCCCGTATGTTATTCCCTTTGTCCTTCGGTATGTTACTTGCCCGAGTTTCGATCGTCGGTATCCGCATACCTATTTCAATCTCATTACCAACAAGTCTCTTTACTCGTTCCGTAACACAAGATCCCGTGACTTACACTTAGTCACATTTCTTGCAAGGCTTGTGTGTGATGTTGTATTACCGAGTGGGCCCCGAGATACCTATCCATCACACGGAGTGACAAATCCCAGTCTTGATCCATACTAACTCAACGGACACCTTCGGAGATACCTGTAGAGCACCTTTATAGTCACCCAGTTACGTTGTGACGTTTGATACACACAAGGCATTCCTTCGGTGCCAGTGAGTTATATGATCTCATGGTCATAGGAACAAATACTTGACACGCAGAAAACAATAGCAATAAAATGACACGATCAATATGCTACATATATAATTTGGGTATTGTCCATCACATGATTCTCCTAATGATGTGATCCCTTTATCAAGTGACAACACTTGACTATGGTGAGGAAACCTTGACCATCTTTGATCAACGAACTAGTCAACTAGAGGCTCACTAGAGACAGTGTGTTGTCTATGTATCCACACATGTATTTGAGTTTCCAATCAATACAATTCTAGCATGGATAATAAACGATTATTATGAACAAGGAAATATAATAATAACTAATTTATTATTGCCTCTAGGGCATATTTCCAACAAGCTTTCCATCGAGGATCTCCTTAGCACGCATCGCAACTATTTTATCTAAGAATCATTCAAAATCATCACAAGATGTTCTAAAGGAACATACTCTAATGAAGAGAAAGAGCACAGGGTAGTGTGATCATCAGAGGCCGAAGTACCAAGAAAATCCCGAGCCTCAGCCCGGAGCACGGCGCGCTCCGCGATGGATGGGGTCAAGGCCCCAACCGTCATGGCCAGGTTCGTGCACGCGCTTCTGCGAGATGCCATCACCGAGGTTGACGACGAGTGCCCCTTCCTGGAGCTAGATTTGTGAGGATGCCGAGGAGGGGGTGGGGGCCTGGTCAGGGTCACGCCATCTCCTCATGTGGACACTGCTACCTCGCCCAACAGCGAACAACCAACGACCTCGTCCAAAGCTGAAGGGCCTTGCACCGTCGGGGGCATGACAGGAGTAGCGGCTTCTATCTTCACTACTGGTAGGACGAGTGTGGGCATGAGAGCAGCCATGGAGGGGGCATGGAAGTAGACCATGGCTCTGGAGTGGCCAGGGTGAACGATCCCGTGATGTCGGGGGACGCGCTGCCACATGAATCCACCAAAGCGGCGTTGAGGCAGTTCTTCACCGTGCTCTACCCAGTCCTGAGGATAGGGCGACGACGATCGGGGTGCAGAGGGAGTGATCACCTGCATACTGATGCAGGAAGCATCGCTAGCTTGATCAGAAGCGAAGGGGGAGGAGCCCCGGTTAGGTGTCGGTGACACAGGGGAGCGCATGCAGTCGATCATTGCGTGCCCCAACAACACATTGGAGTTGTCCTCCTACACGGCGCCCCTAAACGACGTTGTAGCCCAAGAGTTGAGGGACGCGGTGGCGTCAGCAACCGTGACCTGTGGATCCTCACACACCATAGCCGGAGGGGGAGGGGGCGTCAGGCGCTGCCACCGCAACCTGAAGAAGATGAGCGACATCGGTTTTGGAGTCCCCCCCATGGGAATGAGCAGGTGGCTCCCAAGAGGGGGACCGACTATGTTCAGGGGAATCCTCCTCCTCATTATTGAAGGTGCGGGAGCGATGGCCTCGATGGCCTTGATGGTTGTCCTGGTTCTCCGAATCACGATCTTCAGGGATGCGGGCTCGACCTTGGTGGAGAGGTGGTTGCGAATAGATCCTCTGTTCATACCTGATCTTGTTGAAGAACACACGGACTATGGTACACATCTTGGAGGCGAGAACCATTACATTGACCCGGACCTCTTCATCTTTGTGTAGGGAAATCTCATCGACCACCATAACTTTGCTAACTAACTTTAACATATTGCGGATTACCCGCTCGTGCCTAGCGATGTCTGGGAGAACTTTGATGATGATTCACGCCGTGTCAAGATCGGCCACAGCTGTGGGGTGCTGAGATGTCGACGACCAACTTGTTCAATGCGAGGGTGATGTCCATGCTCCAGGTACACATGCCAAAGCTTGTTTTTCTAGGAAATATGGCACAAAACTTGCGGTCGGTGAGGGCAGAGACTTGCCAGTCCCATTCCACCTTGGATATGTGGTTGAGCTCAGCAACTATCAACGTCGAAGTGGCACTGCCCTTGCCTAGCACCGAGACTGTCAACAACAAGGAGGGGTTGGAAGGCTCAACCTTCGGGAGCTTAATATGGAAGAGACCAAGGCCCTCAATGCCATGACCATACATGATCAGCTCCTCGCCGACCGATCGGTCCAGGCATAGCACAGTAGGATGGCCCGATTCTTTGCAAACATAGCACATCGAGGGTTTCTTGCAAGAGATTTGGTAATGGACAAAGAACCCGCAATTGAAGTAGAGCACAACAGCGTCTGTGTCGGCCCTTAGGGGGGAGCCGCCCCCCACCAGCGGGGTTCACGACGTCCTGGTTGGCGGAGGAACAGTTTGGCATCTTCCGCTTCTTCTTCTTGGTGCCCATCTTGCCCCTGTTATTGGGGTTGTTGTTTGATGGGGGGAGCTGGGCTTGGTGCCGTGGCGACTGGTAGGAGCGACTAGGGGAGGATGCGAGGGCCGGTGACCTTGAATAGCATGGAGGGGAGGACGGTGAGTGACGGAAAGGTCTATGCCAAGCATCAGGGGAGCGAGGCCAGTCCCAGTTGTCTAAGCGCCTCGGAGATTGATGGTGGTCCCGGCTAGCAGCGTTGCTCCCCCCAGCCCCTCGGGCGGGAGCTCTAGAGCTGACATCGCAGGTCCTCCTTTAGGCGCTGGGCATCGGGTGGAGAGGCGTGCACGCTCGTAGTGCTCGTCGTAGCATCGCTTCGGGCATTGGGAGACGTCATCCCAATCGCGTGGCATTGCAACGACCGCGGTGAACAAGAGTGAGAGCGGCGATGGAAGGGGGATCGCGGCGGAGGGCACCAGCAGAGTGAGCAAAAGACGGACCTCGTCGGGAGCAGTGGGGGATCCTAAGCTAGGGTTCAAGATACCCTTGGGGAGCCAGAGCCACCTGATATGAGGAGAGGCACATCCACGGCGTGGAGCCGTCGCCTGGACCGTGGGACATCCTTCCAGTTGGGCCAGCGCCTCGACCGGACCGTCCTCGCCCCGAATAGGCCTATGCATGACCAGAGGGTCAGAGGCACTGCAGCCTAAGACCTCCACCGCCAGCTCACCCCGGGAGGACTGGCCCAACAAGTAGTCCAGGCAGCGGGAGACATGCTCCAGGGTTTCCCCATCTGCGGGGAGCCGCACTGGCGGTGGCGGTGAGTGCCCAAGAGCAGGAGCTGATGACGAAGAGATGGTGGCGCGACCAGGGTGGAACGACGCGAATGAGGCGAGGAATGGGCGGTAGAAACGGTCAATGACCGGGCGTGTTTGCAGGTGTTTAAGGGGCCATATTAGCCGTACGTGGGTGTAGATGTTGTAATGGACTTTGGCCAACCTCGACGCGGGGCAGGAACAATCCTGCCGCCATGCCGTGAGGCAACAGGGCCCACCTACAGTGCACGGTTTCGTTGAGGGCGCTGACTGTTTGTTATACGCAGTCTGTCTCGTGACACCGCGACGGTTGGTGTGATTTTTTCTGACAATTTTATTCTGAAATGGTCTTTTTAACAATTACGCTGGGCAGGTGGTTTTTGACTAAAATTCGATATTTTTCTATTTTTTTGATTTTACTGTTCATAGAGGGTGCCTAGGCTGTAGGATGGTGTTATACCTTTCTCATTTGACATTACGGATGAATTTATGTATGCACCAGGGCTCTGCACGAGAAGGAAGAATCTCCCAAGGGCTCACGGCAGATCTCCCGCTCCAAGTTCTTCCTGGTGGCGCTCATGTGCAGCTTTGCGTGGTACATCGTCCCTGGCTACTTGTTCCCGACGTTGACCTCCATCTCATGGGTATGCTGGGTCTTCTCCAAGTCCGTGACGGCGCAACAGCTCGGCTCGGGCATGAAGGGACTGGGCCTTGGAGCTTTCACTCTCGACTGGTCAGCCGTCTCCTCCTTCCTCTTCAGCCCCCTCATATCGCCATTCTTCGGCACTGCCAACATCTTCGTCGGCTATGTTTGCTTCCTCTATGTGCTTGTGCCCACGGCGTATTGGTGGATGAACCTCTACAACGCCAAGACGTTCCCCATATTCTCCTCACACCTCTTCATGTCTAATGGATCCGCCTATGAAATCACTGACATCGTGAACCAACAGTTCCAACTTGACACGGACACGTATGCAAAGCTTGGAAGGATAAACCTTAGTACCTTTTTTGCACTCTTTTATGGGCTCAACTTTGCCACCATTGCCGCAACCATCACCCACGTCGGCATCTTTTACGGGAAGTAAGGCCTCTCAATTAACTCTGTACGTACGCTGTGAATTAATACATGGGCGCGGTTTCTAAACTGATGGACGCTCGTTTCCGAGCTTCACACCAGGAGGAGCCTGACATCCACACAAAGTTGATGAGGAAGTATGACGACATACCAACGTGGTGGTTCTATACGTTGACGGTATTGTCGATGACAGTGTCTCTTATCCTCTGCACCGTCCTCAAGGACCAAGTTCAGCTCCCATGGTGGGGCCTCCTCTTCGCTTGTGGCATGGCCTTCGTCTTCACGCTCCCCATAAGCATCATTACTGCAACCACTAACCAGGCAAATATATTTTCGAATTTTAATGTTTCTCCATTATATTTCTCCTGCTCTTTCAAGATTTCTGCATGAAAAACTGACAAAGGCCTCCAAATTTTCATGTACAGACTCCTGGTCTGAATGTCATCACCGAATATGCAATGGGACTAATAGTGCCTGGATACCCCATCGCCAATGTCTGCTTCAAGGTATACGGCTACATGAGCATGTTGCAGGCAGTTGCTTTCCTCTCAGATTTCAAGCTCGGACACTACATGAAGATACCTCCCAGATCTATGTTCATTGTCCAGGTATCTAAACCACTAAATCTGCTCACGTTGTAAGCGAAGTGTGATATGCAGGAAGATAAATTTTCCTGACATTCGCGCACTATATATTTATCCAGGTTGTCGGTACACTGGTGGCCGCGACTATCAATCTCAGTGTGGCATTGTGGCTACTTGGATCCGTGGAGAACATCTGCCAGGACCAATTACTGTCACCAGACAGCCCATGGACATGCCCCGGTGACCGTGTCTTCTTTGATGCGTCAGTTATCTGGGGTCTTGTTGGCCCGAAACGCATTTTTGGGCCACATGGTAACTATGAAGCTCTCAACTGGTTCTTCCTCGTAGGGGCAGCAGGCCCTGTCATGGTGTACATCTTCCACAGGATATTCCCTAGCCAGAAGTGGATACTCATGATAAACCTGCCAGTGCTCATCGGCGCTACAGCCTACATGCCAGCAGCGACAGCCGTGAACTACAACTCGTGGCTGCTCATTGGCACCATCTTCAACTTCTTTGTGTTCCGGTACCGGAAGACGTGGTGGCAGAGATACAACTACATGCTCTCTGGCGCGCTCGATGCAGGGGTCGCGTTCATGGCTGTGCTGCTGTACTTCTCACTGACTATGGAGAACCGGACCGTCGACTGGTGGGGCACGGCCGGTGAGCACTGCCCTCTAGCCTCATGCCCCACTGCTAAGGGGGTAGACTTGGGCCCGGATAGTGCATGCCCTGTGTTCTAAGCTAAATCTGTTTCATATGATCCTTTCCTAAACATAATTAGTCATATGATCCATTCCAGTTGTGGTAGCGACTTTGCGTAGTACTCCCTCCGTTCCTAAATATATATTTTTTAGATGTTTCGCTAGAAAACTACGTACGGATGTATATAGATATACTTTAGAGTATAGATTCATTCATTTTGCTCCGTATGTAGTCTGTCGTGGGTATAAGTCTGACAGTAGAAGTGTAGGGTACGAAAGGATGGGCAGAGCCTTAGCTACGGCGAGGATGTATGAGTTCAGGCCCCTCTACGGTGGAGGTAAAGCCCTACGTCTCAGTGCTCTTGGGAGCTTAGTGTCGAGTGGATTATAAGATTACAGCAAGTGCCAACCCTTGCATCAGTGGGGAAGGGCGGCTTATATAGAGTGCGCTGCCCTTCATAATGGCCCGATGGACAAGGGTGGAATAGTGACGAATAAATGCCTACGTTACAGGCAACGTAAGCCTTAAATGCTAATAATGGTGTATGAAAACGTATGACCGTTGCCCTCCTGGGAGGTTACGATGTACAGAGTGGATTCCAGTCGGTACGTTAAATATGCTCCGAGTGGATCGTCGCCGACTGGATGATGGGGGCGTCCTTAGTTCAGTCGGAACTGTCTAAGGGCTTTGTCTTCTATGAAGGGTAGTCCTTCGGTAGGACCTATAGGGCAGGCCTATGACCCTACCCTGGGACTATAACCCCATCATTAGTCCCCGAATGGATCAGGGTTGGAACGATGAAGTGATGTCTGGAGTATGGAACTGACTGGTATGGAGGTGACTTTGGCGTTGTTTGCCTCGATCCATTTTATCCTTTCAACCAGTGATCCGAGTGAATATACCAGTGAAACGAACCGTCACGGACCGAGTGCTTCCGCGGAATCTTTCGACGTGACTGGTCAAACTGACAGCGCCGGACTTTCCGGGATCCTCAAATTTCGGTTGCCGCGCGCTCAGCAGGGATGACGACATCGCCATCGAGTAGGTTTTGCCTCCTCGATTACCGCGCCTTTATCTTCTCCACTAACCTCGCAGCGGCCGGCTGGGGGGATAAGATCTCGGGTCCACCTGTTAGTGACCCAGTCGGAAGCCTATTTAAGCCTCCCCGGCGGGATTTCCTGTGGCGCTGCTCAACCTCCTCTCATTAATCTCGCTCCTCCCGCAGCTCTCTGCACACCTCAAGCCTCCTCCTTCCCCTCCTCCTCTGCGAATCCGTCGCCTTCGCCATGACGAAGGGGCAGACCAGCAAGCTCGAGTCGCAGAAGAAGAAGAAGAAGGGGGCGGCCCCTACAAAGCGGCGGCAGCGGGCGCTGCCGGTGGGTTGGATCAAGGGGGATTTCCTCCCCTCCTCGGTGACGGAGAACGACGTGCTGGAGCTGGTGGAGCATGGCATGGTCGTCAACAAGACCTGGAGACTGCCGGAAGGCGAGACGGAGCCGGCGCCGAAGGAGGGGGAGCGCGTTCTGCTGCTCAGGCCAGAGGCTTCTCCTTGCCTCCCCATCCTTTCTTCCGAGGTATCATGACTTACTTCGGGGCGCAGCTCCATCATTTTCCTCTGAACGCAATAGCTCACCTTGCTGCATTCGTCACCCTGTGCGAGTGCTTCATCGGATGTCCTCCCCACTGGGGGCTCTTTAAGTATGTCTTCTCCGCTAGATCCCAAACCGTCAAAAAGCTTAGCCAGTCGGACGATACGACCCACATCCTCCAGCTCTGCGGGGGTTTAGGCTTCGAGAAGAAAACAAAGAGTAGCTATCCTCCCCTCCAGCTATCCGAGTCAGTTAGGAACTGGCAATCGTCCTGGTTCTATTGCCAGGACATTGCTTGTCCGAATGCTTCGAGCGGGTTGCCACCTTTTAGTTTAGACCATCCGGGCCCTCCTAGGAAGCTTGCAATCTCTAAGGGGGAAAGAATCCAGATCCAGCCTTTGGTCGACGCGCTGATAGCCGTCGTTCGTAAGGGAGTCACCGGCACGGACCTTGTCGTGGTTTTTTCACGGCAGATGTCCTCGTGAAAGGACTTAATACTGGAGCCATCGCACCTTGGTGGCGACTCAAAGGGGTTAAGCGGGAAAGACACGGCGATTTACCCAGGTTCGGCCCCTCGAGAGGAGGTAATAGCCTACGTCCTGCTTTTGTGTGTATTGATATGGATTCGATTACAAGGGGGGCGTAATTCGCCAAGCCTAGCACTCGATGATTTCTAACCTACACTCTGTCCCCCGGGACTCACCTTTATATACAGGTCGATTCCCTAGGGTTTACAAGGATTCTTTCCTTCCTACAACTCGTGACCCCTGCGGTCTCTAAGTCGCCACCTTCCGAAGCCTGGAGACCTTCCAAGAGCCATAACCGTCATACGACCTTGATTCGGCCAAAACGAGGCCCAACTAAATGTTTGGGTGAATCGCCCAATGGATAACCCGACCCTAACTAGGGCGGGTCATCCACAGGTAATATCCCCAACATTAGGCCCCAAATTGACTTGAACCTTTCTTTTTCACGCCAATGCCTCTGCTCCATTGAAGGCGATTCATCCCTCATTTTTCTTCATATGTCACAAATTGTACACCCGCCATTGGGCACTGAGAATCCCTTAAGTCGCCAAACCATTACTGATTGGCCTCTTCTTATTCCTCGATTTTCGGGAAGACAGTCACAACCCCAACGGATCTTTAGCGCATTGTTATCCCGAAATCTTCGGCACGCATTTATAGCGAATCTTTTTATCCCCCGGCGGTTCCCGCTCACGGCGCCTCGATTCCAGCACCTGCCTTGATAAATAGGCCAGGGGGGACAGAACTGGCGCTTCCCACCTACCTGTCCCGTCACCTTCCTCCCCACCTACGCAGCGAGAAAACCTCATCGCCCTCGAGGAATCCGCCGCCGACCGTGCTTTCGGCCTTCACGCGAGGAGCTTCGGTGCCGCCTGTAGGCTTTCGTCGTCGTCCAGTCTCGTGCCGCAACCAACACATCCGCCGTCGTCATCGTCGACTGCATCACCGTCGACCGCCTCGCCATTCACCACGAACTCTGCCGCCGCCGAAGACCTCCTTGCTCGACGGGACGCCCGTGCTTCTCCAACAAACTCCATCACCATCGGCTCCTTTTACCCGACAGCATCAGGTGAGGCCTCCGCCCATTGTTAGGAGTAGATTCAATCTCCGTTTGAAACTCCAGCCATTGCCATGTTCTTGACACTCCTTGCATACAGACGCCGCTTACTCTGAACCGATTAGCATGAATGTTGATAGGATAGCTAATGTTTCGAATACCTTTACTTGTGAATATTTGAAAATAATGTTTTCACCAAGCGAAGGGCGTCATCTGATAATAAACTGCTGCGTCCAGTCATTTTTCTTAGGTTTTCCCGTCTGCCTGGTAGATCCACTCTTTACTTACTGTTTGCAAAAAGTTGTTTATAGTCTTCATACCCTGGCACTTCAAACGAACGCCTTTACCATATTTAGAACGTAGCCCTTGCGAATAGCCACACTCCGTAAGTCGCCATAGTGACCCAACTCGGCCCTTTGATCTGGCGGGTCAAACCCTTCCTTAATCAAAGTACTCGGCGAGTCAAATGAACTGATTTTCATCCCATACAGTAGATGTTCAAGGCATGTAATTTCATACTTTACTCATTTGTAGCATGGACGCCGTCTTCAAAAGTGTCTGGCTTCCTACCAAGGTCGATGACACCATATTAGCCGATTATGTGAAAACGGGCAGCTTGGATCCTCAGGATATTATTGGCTGGCGCACCGGGTTCGGAGAAGATCTCCCTAACCCCAAAGAAGGGGAAATAGTCGTTTTTGTTGAACACCTGGAACGAGGTTTTAAGCCGCCCGGATCAATGTTTCTTAGGGACGCCATGACTTTCATGAACGTCCGCCTCCAGGATTTGGGACCCAATTCCATAAGTAACTTGTGCCAATTCCAAGTTTTCTGCGAGGCTTATCTGCGGATTGAGCCCTCTGTTCCTTTATTCTGGCATTTTTTCCATCTGAATCGCCAAACGGAATTCCACAATGGCCCCAGCTTGGAACTCGGCGGCGTCAATGTCCAACGCCGCAGGGATAGCCCGTTCCCCTCACTCACCATGCCTAGCCATCCCAAAGGCTGGGGCGAGTCTTGGTTTTACTGTCAAGAGACGTCTCCTGCAGGCGAAAACAAGCTTCTGGGCTACAGGCCAACTCGCCTTCCGACCAACTTCAAGCTCCCAGACAAGCTCACCGAGAGGAAGAATCGGAATTCATCCCGATACTATGTGAATTAAGATCCTTGACGAACAACGGCCTTACTGGGGTCGACCTAATCCGTTGTTGGGTTGAATGGCGTATCCTTCCTCTGAGCCGCCGGGATGGTCTGATGTGTGAATTTGATGGCACCCTGGATCATCCTCAATGTTATTTCCATACAGCTTTAACAGAAAAGGACATTGTTACCATTATCAAAAAGCTGACTGGCGAGCCTGCGGGAAAATGCGGCCAAATCGGCCTCAAGCCTTTCTGCAAAATTAACCCGGCGCCCAAGGTGAACAAACCTAACCCGCCTTTGGTCTTTACTCTTTATGCTTCATTTGTATTATGGTTTCATAACATATGCCATTTCAGAAAGGCGATAAGTTCTGGTCCAGGAAGCCCAAAAGGCCAGCCATGAAGAATGCTAAGCCGCCCTCAAAGAAAACCAAGGGCAAGGGCAAATCTGCTGCGGCTGAGCCATCCGAAGTCGATGAATCTCAAGTCGGCGATGCACTTTCGGAGGTAAAAATTCGTCCTCTTTTCACTCGCCATCCATTACTGTTAACCTTTGTATTTATATCTCTCCCTCTCCTTGTAATAGAATGAAGACAACGAAAGCCAGGAGGACTCTGTTGAGGTAATTTCTGTTTCCTCCGATTCATCTCCTTCTCCACCTAAGCCGGCCAGGCGAATTTCTGGGAAAGTTCCCTTCTCACATCCAAATGCTTGTTTGGACCCAAATTTCCTACTGAAGAAAGCACAGCATACCTCAAATCGGAAAACACGAAGTCACTCCGGCGATCTGGTATCCGGCTTACCAGCAACGAGCAAAAGGAAAACAAACGAGGTACTTTATGAATAACAATTCTTCATGTCTCTTTGGATCACGCTTGTAACCCGCCTGTATTATTGACGTATAATTCTTGCAGAATTCTCCTCCCACATCTGGTGACTCAGTGATGTCAACACTTCCACCAATGATTCGAGTTCCAGGGTAAGTCTTTTGATAACCTTGCTTTGAATCTTGAGAGTAATGAATTTTCAGTTCCTTAATATGCTTATTCCCTCTTTTTAGGGCACAAGCCAAGAAAAGGAAAACCAGTGGATCAACTCCTGCCGCAACTTCAGAACCCATTAGAGAATCAACTCCGATTCAAGACAACCCGGATCAAACTGAGCCTGAAAATCAAATGGATCTTCCTGAGTCGCCAAAGGAAACAATGGATACAGCTAAGCTGCCAAGTCCATTGATGACAACAGAAGACCCAGATGCTGTGGTTATTACTGGTACCGGCTTTTCTAAGCCGGCGGCAACAATTTTGTCCAAACATGTAGCATCCTCCTCTCAAGCCATTCCCGAGTCTGAGCTCTCCAAAGCGAAGCTTTCCGAATATGAAAATCTGGAGTTTAAGGAACTGTGCTCTGGCTTTGCAAGTCGCCTGGAGGTGAGCTATGAGATGGAGAAAAGCCTGCTATGGATGTTAAAAAATAAACATGAGGTGAGTGTTGTTATACTATATTATTCCCATTAACCCCCAAGGGCCGGGTCATCAGTAAAAAGATGAGCCGGGTCTTGAAAAATTTAGAAAAACTTTGCGACCAGTAACCCCCAAGGGCCGGGTCATCAGTAAAAAGATGAGCCGGGTCTTGAAATATTTAGAAAAACTTTGCGACCAGTAACCCCCAAGGGCCGGGTCATCAGTAAAAAGATGAGCCGGGTCTTGAAAAATTTAGAAAAACTTTGCGACCAGTAACCCCCAAGGGTCGGGTCATCAGTAAAAGATGAGCCGGGTCTTGATTTTGTATAATTTCATCTGAAAAATTATACATTAGCCCCCAAGTGTCAGGAATATTGCTTGCAGTAGTTCTGAGACTTGCCCTTATTTTGTTCTTTCAACAGGAAACTCTTGCTCAGACTGAATCGGCGCTGGGCGATTTAAAGAAAAACTTATCTGGTCAACAAGCCGCCCGAGCTAAGTCGGAGGAGAGATGTCAATTGGCCTTGGCCGAACTGGAGAAACTCAAGGCCGAGTTGAAAAGAGCTCAGGCTGACCAAGATGCCGCCGTGAAAAGAGTAGAGAAGGCTGAAGCCAGGCTGGCCACTGTACAACGGGAATTGTCCGGCTTGAACTGTCATATCTCCAACATGACACAAGCTGTCTTCGGTAAGCTTACTTAAACTTTTGATCTCCTCTTTTTTTTAAATAAATCTTATCATAAGTCGCTGATCAACATGATTCCTTGCTCAGGTCCGAGAGCCGCCAACCTTCAAGAAGACTGCGTGCTGATGCTGAAGGCGATTTACACGCTGACAGAGCAATTGTACGCAGGCAGTGTCTTGACTGTTAAAGCTATGATGGGTGCCAAAGAACCTATAACTTCCATAAAGAAGGTGCTTGGCTGCTTATCCACACTTCCCCCTCAGATTGGCGAGTTAACTCGGTCAGCCGCCCGAAAGGGTGTTCTGACTGCCCTGAGTCGCTGCTTGGCGTATGCTCCAGAAATCAACCTGGAAGAGGTAGCAGCAGGCTTTCCTCAGCTTAAAGACGATGGATCAGAATTTGTTGAAGAGGAATATCAACGTGTCGTCAAGGACTCCCGGCTGGCAGCAACCCAACTCGCAGCAAGCCTTGATTTATCAAAGTATCAGGTGGCTTATGATAGCAAAAACAAGAAGGTCAACCCGCCAACCTTTGTGACGACCAGTCTAACTCCTCGGCGACCCAAGAACCCTTTCGACTTGGAAGCAGACCTGGCATCAATCCTAACTGATGAAGACGACTTCGCAGCTTTGGCTAAGTGCAACTGGGTACTGGGCGACTTGCAAATCGAAGTCGGCCAAAGCTCACATCAGGATGATCCTAAGGCGCCAACAAGATAAACTTTATTGATTTTGGCCCGAGAGCCATGTAATAGGTCTTTTTCCATAAATCAGTACTGTTTTGGTGATACCCTTTGCAAGAATCTTTATATCGCCCTTAAGGCGATTTGAAATATTTGACCCGTCTTTATAAGAATATTTTATGATGCTTAATTTGCCATGGATGAAACAGTTCTGATCATCCTCCTGACTTAAGGTTTAAAAATAGCATATGTGAAATAAAAAAAAATGATAAATATTTTCAAAAGGTGTCAGAAAGAAAGGCTTAAAAACCCTCGAGGCTATGCCACGAAGAAAAAATAGCAACAACAACTTCGTCGGCTCATAAGGTCGCGACAGGACGAGGCGACTCAGAAAGCTCGTGCACACACCCTAAATGCAGGTTTCGTCGGCTCATAAGGTCACGACAGGATGAGGCGAGTCAGAAAGCTCGTGTGGACACCCTAAATGCAGGTTTCGTCGGCTCATAAGGTCGCGACAGGATGAGGTGAGTCAGAAAGCTCGTGCACACACCCTAAATGCAGGTTTCGTCGGCTCATAAGGTCGCGACAGGATGAGGCGAGTCAGAAAGCTCGTGCACACACCCTAAATGCAGGTTTAGTCGGCTCATAAGGTCGCGACAGGATGAGGCGAGTCAGAAAGCTCGTGCACACACCCTAAATGCAGGTTTCGTCGGCTCATAAGGTCGCGACAGGATGAGGCAAGTCAGAAAGCTCAAGCACACACCCTAAATGCAAGTTTCGTCGGCTCATAAGGTCGCGACAGGATGAGGCGAGTCAGAAAGCTCGTGCACACACCCTAAATGCAGGTTTCGTCGGCTCATAAGGTCGCGACAGGATGAGGCGAGTCAGAAAGCTCAAGCACACACCCTAAATGCAAGTTTCGTCGGCTCATAAGGTCGCGACAGAATGAGGCGAGTCAGAAAGCTCGTGCACACACCCTAAAGCAGGTTTCGTTGGCTCATAAGGTCGCGACAGGATGAGGCGAGTCAGAAAGCTCAAGCACACACCCTAAATGCAGGTTTCGTCGGCTCATACGGTCGCGACAGGATGAGGCGAGTCAGAAAGCTCAAGCACACACCCTAAATGCAGGTTTCGTCGGCTCATAAGGTCGCGACAGGATGAGGCGAGTCAGAAAGCTCGTGCACACACCCTAAATGCAGGTTTCGTCGGCTCATAAGGTCTCGACAGGATGAGGCGAGTCAGAAAGCTCAAGCACACACGCTAAATGCAAGTTTCGTCGGCTCATAAGGTCGCGACAGGATGAGGCGAGTCAGAAAGCTCATGCACACACCCTAAATGCAGGTTTCGTCGGCTCATAAGGTCGCGACAGGATGAGGCGAGTCAGAAAGCTCAAGCACACACCCTAAATGCAAGTTTCGTCGGCTCATAAGGTCGCGACAGGATGAGGTGAGTCAAAAAGCTCGTGCACACACCCTAAATGCATGATTCTGTCGGCTCATAAGGTCCCGACAGGATGACACAATTTGCTCTATGATGAAGAAGCCCCCAAGCCAGGGAGTATTTGCAACTTTATTACTTCATAATGAAATTGAAAAACTTACAAAGTGTAGAGCTTAAAAGCTCAAGTGTAATAAGGCCGCAGATGGGTAATATTCCAGGGGCGAGTTGACTCAGCCTCTGTGGTTGGCCGATTAGGCCGGAGATCCACCAAATAATAAGAGCCATTATGGAGATTCTTGCTGATGATGAACGGCCCTTCCCAAGGTGGTGACAGCTTGTGCATGCCGACTCGATCTTGGATCAACCGAAGAACCAAGTCGCCTTCCTGAAAGGTCCGACTCTTAACCCGACGACTATGGTAACGCCGCAGATCCTGCTGGTAGATAGCCGAACGAGCCGCAGCCAGGTCACGTGCCTCCTCTAAGGCGTCCAAAGAGTCTTGACGCGCCAACTCATTATCGTGTTCCACATATGCGGCGACTCTAAGTGAGTCATGCCTTATGTCAGTAGGGAGAACAGCCTCTGCTCCGTAGACCAGAAAGAAAGGGGTGAAACCCGTGGACCGGTTCGGGGTGGTCCGAATACTCCACAACACCGAAGGTAATTCATCAACCCAACATCCTGGGGTTTTTTCCAGGGGAACCATGAGTCGGGGCTTAATCCCCCGCAAAACCTCCTGATTCGCCCTCTCTGCCTGCCCATTAGATTGTGGGTGAGCGACTGCAGAAACATGAAGTCGGATATGTTCTCGACGACAAAACTCCTGCATCGCCCCTTGGGACAAGTTAGTACCATTATCAGTAATGATACTATGTGGATATCCAAACCGGAAAATCAGCCTTTTCAAAAATTTGACCGCCGTTTCCGCATCGCAAGCTCCAACAGGTTCCGCCTCAACCCACTTCGTGAACTTGTCAACCGCCACCAACATGTGGGTTTTCTTGTTGGAGGACATTTTAAAGGGGCCGACCATGTCCAGCCCCCAGACTGCGAAAGGCCAAGTAATGGGAATTATTCTTAATTCTTGAGCCGGCACATGAGCCTGCCTCCCGTAACGCTGGCACCCTTCGCACCGATGAACTATATCCTCTGCATCTGCATGAGCCGTCAACCAAAAGAAACCATGACAAAAAGCCTTCGATACTAAAGAACGTGACCCGGCATGATGCCCACAATCTCCGGAATGAATGTCATTTAAGATTATGCATCCTTCTTCGGAGGAAACACATCGCTGAAAAACTCCAGAGGCGCTCCGTTTATATAACTCGCCATTAATGATGACCATGGATTTGCTGCGCCGAACGATTTGGCGAGCAAAAACTTCGTCGGCCGGTAACTCGCCCCGAGCGAGATAAGCCAGATAAGGGAGAACCCAATCCGGAGTGACATGGAGAGCCGCCACGAGCTGAGACTCAGGATCCGGTATCGCCAATTCCTCCTCTGATGGTAAAATCACGGATGGTTTATGTAAGATATCCAAAAAAACATTAGGAGGGACCGGCTTTCTCTGGGAGCCAAGCCGTGAGAGGGCCAGCTGCTTCGTTGAGGCGCCGATCAATATGGTCCACCTGATAGCCATGAAAATGACCCGCCACATCAGACATAGCCCGCCTGTAGGCCGCCATCGTAGGGTCCCGAGAATCCCAGGTACCCGAAACTTGCTGTACCACCAAATCAGAGTCGCCAAAACATCTGACCCGTGTTAGATTCATCTCCTTGGCGAGTCGCAAGCCGTGAAGCAGAGCTTCGTATTCCGCTGCATTGTTAGTGCACGGAAACATGAGTCGGAGAATGTAACAGAACTTATCTCCTTGAGGGGATACCAACACCACACCAGCCCCCGAGCCTTCCAGCTGCCTAGACCCATCAAAATAAATAGTCCAGTAAGTGAGATCGGGCCGGTCCTCCGGAGCCTGCAACTCCGTCCAGTCGTTGACAAAATCAACTAATGCGGACTTGATGGCAGTGCGGGGAGTATACTGTATGTGATGGGGCCCAAGTTCTATCGCCCACTTGGCGATTTGCCCTGTTGCCTCCCGATTCTGGATGATGTCCCCAAGAGGGGCAGAGCTTACCACTGTGATTGGGTGTTCTTGGAAATAATGCTTAAGTTTTCGGCTCGCCATAAACACCCCATACACCAATTTCTGCCAGTGTGGGTACCGCTACTTGGAAAGAGTTAGCACCTCGCTGATAAAATATACCGGGCGTTGCACTGGGTATTCCTTCCCTTCCTCTTTTCTCTCAACGACCACTGCCACACTTACTGCTTTGGAATTTGCCGCGATATACAGAAGCATGGGCTCTTTTTCAGTCGGGGCGGCCAGGACAGGCGGGTTGACTAATTGGCGCTTCAGGGCTTCGAGCGCCTCGTCTGCCTTGTCTGTCCAAACAAATCGATCGAATTTCCTTAATAACTGATAAAGGGGGATCGCCTTCTCCCCCAGGCGACTCACGAAACGACTTAGGGCCGCAATGCGACCCGCCAGTCGTTGAACTTGATTAACGTTCGCCGGCTTTCCAAGGGACGTAACCGCTTCGATCTTGTCCGGATTAGCTTCAATGCCGCGCTCTGATACCAGGAAACCTAGCAATTTCCCTGCAGGCACACCAAAAACACATTTGGTGGGATTTAGCTTCATCTGATACACCCGTAGATTATCGAATGTTTCCTTGAGGTCCTCCAGTAGTGTCTCCCCCTGGCGGGTCTTGATCACAATATCTAATACCTGCTGGAGACTTTTCTGGGTCGGCGCATCCAGCCGCTGCAGGCCCGACACCACGCCATGTGGCACTACGCGGGGCCTTCGGATTCCACTCGGTCTCATCCAGAGGAGTGAGCGGGGAGACTGTGAGTGCGTGGGTCTGCGGCATCACAGGCGCGTGTGATAACCCCGTGGGAGCCCGGCGAGTGAAGCCCTTCCGCGCTGAAAATCCTCCTCCGAATGAGGTGAGTACATCTTGTCGAGTGCTTTTAATCTTCTCAGCTTTATTGCTTTTCTTGTCCCGCTGACTGACGTAGCCGACTGTGTTTTGTGTAGGAGTGGACTAACTGGCATTCTGCAGTCTCGAACGGGAATCCAGCCGAGGAAGAGGAGGGCAGCCAGGAGGGCAGCGTGGATAGCGCCGAGTACGTCTCTGACAGTGGGGAGACGGAGGAGGAGTCGGAAGAGGAGGAGGAGGAGGATGGGGAGCAGAGCTCACCACCCTCACCACCAGAGCACCGAACCAAGCGCCGTCATGACCCCACTGCTCCGCCGGCTCCTCCCGCGGCCCCGAGTGCTCCAACAGCTCCTCCCGTGGCTCCGAGTGCTCGGAGCGTGAAGAGAGCCAGGGGTGCTTCTGCCGAGCTCGTGAACCAGCTGTCCAAGGTGGCCAAACCTAGTGGGCCTAAGCCTCGGAAAGCTTTGCCTCGGATGAGGATCGTTGTTTCGGTCGCCTCAGCATAAGTGTCTTGTTCTTCTATCTTCCTTCGGTATCCGATTGAACTTCTCTTTTTGGGAACTCATGCTTATCCGTCGAGTGGATTTCATCAACAGAGCTGCTACCTCCGCCACCTCTCTGCCGTGCCAGGACGATGATCCCATGGACACGGATAACGTCGCCACGTCCCAGCAAGGTACGTTGTCAGGACTCCGAGAGCTGCATTACTGTTTCGTGAGTGCTATCTTTGATCTTGACCTTTTTCTGTAATTTCATTTTGTTCAGTCGAGCTTCCTTCGGAGGTGATCCATCTGGAGGACGACGACCAAAGGGGGTCGGAGCCGGCTTTGGCGCCTGTCCCTGGAGTTATCCCATCTGCTGTCAATCCCACCATGAATGTGCCGCCTACTGAGACGGTGCCGCCGACTGAGATGGTGGCCCTCACGGCGGAACCGACTAGAGTGGAGCTCGGGATGCCCAGGGAGTCTTCTGCTGCGCCGGGTCCGTCAGCTGTTCAATATGATGCCCGACGCCTCCCGGAGGATCAGGTAGGAGCTGCCAAGGACGCCATGGTGCAGTTGGAGCTGATGGTGGGTGACGCCAAGGGAGCGTATGATTCCATTGCGTCCCTATACAAGAAGAGCTTGGAGCTTCGGGACGATATCCGAGTAAGTGCGCTAGTAAGTGTTTACTTTCCTCTTGTTACCCACTGGGGGTTTCAGCGATATACTCGGATACAGTAGGATGATTTTGCAGTGGGTTCACTCCGAGTGAACCCAGTGGGTGTAGTCCCCGAGACTTCTGCCGAGTGCTTGCACCGGCAGTTGTCTTTATATGTATTTTCTGTAATCTAAACAGATCAGAGCTGATCTGCCCGAATGGTACCAATGGGGGCACTCCGAGTGCACCCACTGGGTGTAGTCCCCGAGAGTAGTGTTACTCGGGTCGAGTAATAGTAATCTCATAGTGTTGTTGGTTTGATATGGAGCTCAATAGGGCCGACCTGTTCGAGCTTCATACCAGTGGGGTCACTCTCAGTGAACCCACTGGGTGTAGTCCCCGAGACCGCTGTCGATTGCTTGCATCGGCAGGGGTCTGAAGAATTTTGAGCTTTGATTGTTTTGCCATATCTGTGGAGACTTTTTCCTTGTTGAATGTGGCTGATCCTCCCTTTGTGTGTCTTTGGCAGAAGACTTGTGAAATGGGATCAACGTACAATGCTCTGAAGGCTGAGAAGATTCAGCTTGCTGCGGACTTGGAGGTGGCTGTGAATGACCTGGCTGGTGTGAAGAAGGCTCTTGCTGACCGAGAGAAATCTTTGGAGGAATCCCTGGAGACCAACAAGGCACTAGTGGCCGAGGTAGACAAAATGAAGAAGGAGAGATATGACTGGATGGCTCAGCTGAAGGTGATGAACACTCGGTGCAGAGCGTAGGAGAACTACGTCAGCGAATGGGCGAGGAAGATGGTCGCACTGCTTGGCGGTAAGTTCATGCCGAGTGTTTTTTGACTTTGGAGTTCACTCCGCGCTTATTTTCTGCTTGTCTTTTCTTTGCAGATTTCTGTCGGGATGTTGAGGCTGAAGCAGCCGAAATTGAACGGTCGCTTGTTCCGAATGTTCCACTCGGCGATGAAGCCAACCGGGACATGCTTCGAGCGCATTCTCGCCTTAACAGGGTGGGCCCTTTCATTGGCCGCCTGAGAAAAGTTGTTGGCCGAATCGACAAGGAGCTGTGGCCAGAAGACGACTCCCGGAGGACGTCCCAGGCAGAGTGCAGGCTTGGAAGAAGTCTGTCGCTCGGTGTGGTGCGGACGTGGCGCTATCTCTGGTCTGAGTGCACTGCAAGGAAGCCTGTGAAGAAAAACTGAAGACGTTGAAGGCGCCAACACCAAGAAGCTTCGATTCGAAGATTTCATGGATACCTTCCTCGACACAGCCACTCGCATTGCAGACGGAATCGACCTTGACACCTTTGTGGAGCCTGCCAGTCCCGGCGACGCTTGAAAAAACTTTATGGTGAACGCACATTTAACTCGGTATGCCGAGTGGTATCTGTATTAAACTTTGGCCACTGCTGTTGGCCGTCACATTCGTGGTTCGGTGTGGATAAACTTGATTCACACCAAGCCGACTGATCGTGGATCCAACTTGAGTTCGAATCGGATCTTTTGCTCTTCTTTCGCTGAGTTTTTTTTGACACGATTTTGGCTCGTGGTTTTTGTTTGGCGTCTCTTGGTGAAGCCAATGGAAAACATGCAGAGCATGTAGTTGTCAGTTGTCTTCACATCCACATGAGCCTCAATGAGGGTCTGCTAAGCCTCCGAGTGCGCACTCGGAGCGAGTTTTTACTTAGGCGACTCTGGGTCGCGGTTAAGTCCCCGAGTGTGACTGTTAGTGCGCACTCGGAGCGAGTTCTTACTTAGGCGACTCTGGGTCGCGGCTAAGTCCGCGAGTGTGACTTTTAGTGCACACTCCGGGCGAGTTGTTACTCATGTAGTTGTCAGTTGTCTTCACATCCACATGAGCCTCAATGAGGGTCTGCTAAGCCTCCGAGTGTATCTCGAGTACACACTCGGAGGAAGCTTTTTTACTTAGGCGACTCTGAGTCGCAGCTAAGTCCCCGAGTGTGACTTTTAGTGCACACTCAGAGCGAGTTGTTACTTAGGCGACTCTGGGTCGCGGCTAAGTCCCCAAGTGTGACTTTTAGTGCACACTCGGAGCGAGTTGTTACTTAGGCGACTCTGGGTCGCAGCTAAGTCCCCGAGTGTGACTTTTAGTGCACACTCGGAGCGAGTTTTACTCATGTAGTTGTAAGTTGTCTTCACATCCACATGAGCCTCAATGAGGGTCTGCTAAGCCTCCAAGTGTATATCGAGTACACACTCGGAGGAAGCTTTTTACTTAGGCAACTCTGAGTCGCAGCTAAGTCCCCGAGTGTGACCTTTAGTGCACACTCGGAGCGGGTTTTTACTTAGGCGACTCTAGGTCGCAGCTAAGTCCCCGAGTGTGACTTTTAGTGCACACTCGGAGCGAGTTTGTACTTAGGCGACTCTGGGTCGCAGCTAAGTCTCCGAGTGTGACTCTTAGTGCACACTCGGAGCGCATTTGTACTTAGGCGACTCTGGGTCGCAGCTAAGTCTCCGAGTGTGACTTTTAGTGCACACTCGGAGCGGGTTTTTACTTAGGTGACTCTGGGTCGCAGCTACGTCCCCCAGTGTGAATTTTAGTGCACACCTGGAGCGAGTTTGTACTTAGGCGACTCTGGGTCGCAGCTAAGTCCCCGAGTGTGACTTTTAGTGCACACTCGGAGTTAGTTTATTAGACCGGAGTCTGCAAACGCGGAAGAATTTTGAATCGGCAAGAAATCAATCTGCTTTGTATTACTTCAACGATACTTGTTCTTTACATTTTCTCCGTCGGCGGTTACGTGTAGAAGCGCTTCAGTAGATCTCCATTCCATGCTCGCGGCTCGTCCGTTTCCCTGTTGAGGTTGTAGAGTCGATATGCTCCGTTGTTCAGCAACTTAGAGATGATGAACGGTCCTTCCCAGGCGGGAGCCAACTTGTGTGGTCTCTGCTGATCCACTCGGAGCACCAGGTCGACTGCTTGGAATGTGCGGCTCCTGACGTGCCGCACGTGAAATCGCCGCAGATCTTGTTGATAAATTGATGAACGGATCTGTTGGGGAACGTCGCATGGGAAACAAAAATTTTCCTACGCGCACGAAGACCTATCATGGTGATGTCCATCTACGAGAGGGGATGAGTGATCTACGTACCCTTGTAGATCGTACAGCAGAAGCGTTAGAGAACACGGTTGATGTAGTGGAACGTCCTCACGTCCCTCGATCCGCCCCGCGAACAATCCCGCGATCAGTCCCACGATCTAGTACCGAACGGACGGCACCTCCGCGTTCAGCACACGTACAGCTCGACGATGATCTCGGCCTTCTTGATCCAGCAAGAGAGACGGAGAGGTAGAAGAGTTCTCCGGCAGCGTGACGGCGCTCCGGAGGTTGGTGATGATCTTGTCTCAGCAGGGCTCTGCCCGAGCTCCGCAGAAACACGATCTAGAGGAAAAACTATGGAGGTATGTGGTCGGGCAGCCGTGAGAAAGTCGTCTCAAATCTTCCCTAAAAGCCCCATATATATAGGAGGAGGGAGGGGGACCTTGCCTTGGGGTCCAAGGGACTCCCAAGGGGTCGGCCGAGCCAAGGGGGGGAGGACTCCCCCCCAAACCGAGTTGGACTTGGTTTGGTGGGAGGAGTCCCCCTCCCTTCCCACTTCTTCCCTCTTTTTTTTTCTTTTCCTTTGATTTTCTTTTCTTGGCGCATAGGCCTCCTTGGGGCTGTCCCACCAGCCCACTAAGGGCTGGTGTGTCTCCCCAAAGCCTATGGGCTTCCCCGGGGTGGGTTGCCCCCCCGGTGAACTCCCGGAACCCATTCGTCATTCCCGGTACATTCCCGGTAACTCCGAAAACCTTCCGGTAATCAAATGAGGTCATCCTATATATCAATCTTCGTTTCCGGACCATTCCGGAAACCCTCGTGACGTCCGTGATCTCATCTGGGACTCCGAACAACATTCGGTAACCAACCATATAACTCAAATACGCATAAAACAACGTCGAACCTTAAGTGTGCAGACCCTGCGGGTTCGAGAACTATGTAGACATGACCCGAGAGACTCCTCGGTCATTATCCAATAGCGGGACCTGGATGCCCATATTGGATCCTACATATTCTACGAAGATCTTATCGTTTGAACCTCAGTGCCAAGGATTCGTATAATCCCGTATGTCATTCCCTTTGTCCTTCGGTATGTTACTTGCCCGAGATTCGATCGTCAGTATCCGCATACCTATTTCAATCTCGTTTACCGGCAAGTCTCTTTACTCGTTCCGTAACACAAGATCCCACAACTTACACTAAGTTACATTGCTTGCAAGGCTTGTGTGTGATGTTGTATTACCGAGTGGGCCCCGAGATACCTCTCCGTCACACGGAGTGACAAATCCCAGTCTTGATCCATACTAACTCAACTAACACCTTCGGAGATACCTGTAGAGCATCTTTATAGTCACCCAGTTACGTTGCGACGTTTGATACACACAAAGCATTCCTCCGGTGTCAGTGAGTTATATGATCTCATGGTCATAGGAATAAATACTTGACACGTAGAAAAATAGTAGCAACAAAATGACACGATCAACATGCTACGTCTATTAGTTTGGGTCTAGTCCATCACGTGATTCTCCCAATGACGTGATCCAATTATCAAGCAACAACACCTTGTTCATAATCAGAAGACACTGACTATCATCGATCAACTGGCTAGCCAACTAGAGGCATGCTAGGGACGGTGTTTTGTCTATGTATCCACACATGTAAATGAGTCTTCATTCAATACAATTATAGCATGGATAATAAACTATTATCTTGATACAGGAATTATAATAATAACTATACATTTATTATTGCCTCTAGGGCATAATTCCAACAGTCTCCCACTTGCACTAGAGTCAATAATCTAGCCCTCACATCACCATGTGATTTACATTGTAATAAATCTAACACCCATACAGTTCTGGTGTCGATCATGTTTTGGCCGTGGAAGAGGTTTAGTCAGCGGGTCTGCTACATTCAGATCCGTGTGCACTTTGCATATATTTACGTCCTCCTCCTCGACGTAGTCGCGGATGAGGTTGAAGCGTCGTTTGATGTGTCTGGTCTTCTTGTGAAACCTTGGTTCCTTTGCTAAGGCAATGGCACTAGTGTTGTCACAGAACAAGGTTATTGGATCCAGTGCACTTGGGACCACTCCAAGATCCGTCATGAACTGCTTCATCCAGACACCCTCCTTAGCCGCCTCCGAGGCAGCCATGTATTCCGCTTCACATGTAGAATCTGCTACGACGCTTTGCTTGGAACTGCACCAGCTTACTGCACCCCCATTAAGAATAAATACGTATCCGGTTTGCGACTTAGAGTCGTCCGGATCTGTGTCAAAGCTTGCATCAACGTAACCTTTTACGGCGAGCTCTTCGTCACCTCCATACACGAGAAACATCTCCTTAGTCCTTTTCAGGTACTTCAGGATATTCTTGACCGCTGTCCAGTGATCCACTCCTGGATTACTCTGGAACCTGCCTGCCATACTTATGGCCAGGCTAACATCCGGTCTAGTGCACAACATTGCATACATGATAGAGCCTATGGCTGAAGCATAGGGGACGGAGCGCATATGCTCTCTATCTTCATCAGTTGCTGGGCACTGAGTCTTACTCAATCTTGTACCTTGTAACACTGGCAAGAACCCTTTCTTGGACTTTTCCATTTTGAACCTCTTCAAAACTTTATCAAGGTATGTGGTTTGTGAAAGTCCTATCAGGCGTTTTGATCTATCCCTATAGATCTTAATGCCTAGAATGTAAGCAGCTTCTCCTAGGTCCTTCATAGAGAAACTTTTATTCAAGTAACCTTTTATGCTCTCCAAAAGCTCCACGTTGTTTCCAATCAGTAATATGTCATCCACATATAGTATTAGAAACGCCACAGAGCTCCCACTCACTTTCTTGTAAATACAAGAATCTCCAACCACTTGTATAAACCCAAATGCTTTGATCACCTCATCAAAGCGTTTGTTCCAACTCCGAGATGCTTGCACCAGTCCATAAATGGATCGCTGGAGCTTGCACACCTTGTCAGCATTTTTAGGATCGACAAAACCTTCGGGTTGCATCATATACAATTCTTCCTTAAGGAAACCGTTAAGGAACGCCGCTTTGACATCCATCTGCCAGATTTCATAATCGAAAAATGCAGCTATTGCTAACATGATTTTGACGGACTTAAGCATCGCTACGGGAGAGAAAGTCTCATCGTAGTCAATTCCTGGAACTTGTGAAAAACCCTTTGCCACAAGTCGAGCTTTATAAACGGTAACATTACCGTCAGCGTCCGTCTTCTTCTTAAAGATCCATTTGTTCTGAATAGCCTTGCGGCCCTCAGGTAGTATCTCCAAAGTCCACACTTTGTTCTCATACATGGATCCTATCTCGGATTTCATGGCTTCTAGCCATTTGTTGGAATCTGTGCGCACCATTGCTTCTTCATAATTTGCAGGTTCATTGTTGTCTAACAACATGATTGATAAGACGGGATTACCGTACCACTCTGGAGCAGCGCGTGATCTCGTCGACCTGCGTGGTTCAACAGAAACTTGAACTGGAGTTTCATGATCATCATCATTAACTTCCTCCTCAACCGGCGTTGCAACGACAGAGGTTTCCCCTTGCCCTGCGCCACCATCCAGAGGGATGAGAGGTTCGACAACCTCGTCAAGTTCTATCTTCCTCCCACTCAATTCTCTCGAGAGAAACTCCTTCTCGAGAAAAGTTCCGTTCTTAGCAACAAACACTTTGCCTTCGGATTTGAGATAGAAGGTGTACCCAACTGTCTCTTTTGGGTAACCTATGAAGACGCATTTTTCCGCTTTGGGTTCCAGCTTTTCAGGCTGAAGCTTTTTGACATAAGCATCACATCCCCAAACTTTAAGAAACGACAACTTTGGTCTTTTGCCATACCACAGTTCGTATGGTGTCGTCTCAACGGATTTTGATGGTGCCCTATTTAAAGTGAATGCAGCTGTTTCTAATGCATAACCCCAAAATGATAACGGCAAATCAGTAAGAGACATCATAGATCGCACCATCTCTAACAAAGTACGATTACGACGTTCGGACACACCATTACGCTGTGGTGTTCCAGGCGGTGTTAACTGCGAAACAATTCCACATTGTCTTAAGTGAGTACCAAACTCGAAACTCAGATATTCACCCCCACGATCAGACCGTAGGAACTTGATCTTCTTGTTATGATGATTTTCCACTTCACTCTGAAATTGCTTGAACTTTTCAAATGTTTCAGATTTGTGCTTCATCAAGTAGACATAACCATATCTACTTAAATCGTCAGTGAAGGTGAGAAAATAACGATATCCGCCGCGTGCCTCCACGCTCATTGGGCCACACACATCGGTATGTATGATTTCCAACAAGTCACTTGCACGCTCCATTGTTCCGGAGAACGGAGTCTTAGTCATCTTGCCCATGAGGCATGGTTCGCACGTGTCAAGTGAATCAAAGTCAAGTGACTCCAAAAGTCCATCAGCATGGAGTTTCTTCATGCGCTTTACACCAATATGACCCAAGCGGCAGTGCCACAAAAATATGGCGCTATCATTGTTTACTCTAACTCTTTTGGTCTCAATGTTATGTATATGCGTATCGCTATCGAGATTCAATATGAACAATCCTCTCACATTCGGTGCATGACCATAAAAGATGTTACTCATAGAAATAGAACAACCATTATTCTCAGACTTAAAAGAGTAACCGTCTCGCAATAAACAAGATCCAGATATAATGTTCATGCTCAACGCAGGCACTAAATAACAATGATTTAAGTTCATCACTAATCCCGATGGTAGTTGAAGTGACACGGTGCCGACGGCGATTGCATCAACCTTGGAACCGTTTCCTACGCGCATCGTCACTTCGTCTTTCGCCAGCCTTCGTCTATTCCGCAGTTCCTGCTTCGAGTTGCAAATGTGAGCAACAGAACCGGTATCGAATACCCACGCACTACTACGAGAGCCGGTTATGTACACATCAATAACATGTATATCAAATATACCTGATTTTTCTTTGCCCGCCTTCTTATCTGCCAGATACTTGGGGCAATTGCGCTTCCAGTGACCCATACCCTTGCAATAGAAGCACTCTGTTTCAGGCTTAGGTCCAGCCTTGGGTTTCTTCGGCGGATTGGCAACAGGCTTGCCGCTCTTCTTCGAATTTCCCTTCTTGCCTTTGCCGTTTCTCTTGAAACTAGTGGTCTTGCTCACCATCAACACTTGATGCTCTTTACGGAGTTCAGACTCTGCGACTTTCAGCATCGCAAACAACTCGCCGGGAGACTTGTTCATCCCTTGCATGTTGTAGTTCAACACAAAGCCTTTATAGCTTGGCGGCAGTGATTGAAGGATTCTGTCAGTGATAGCTTCTTGCGGGAGTTCAATCCCCAGTTCAGCTAGACGGTTTGAGTACCCAGACATTTTGAGCACATGTTCACTGACAGACGAGTTTTCCTCCATCTTGCAAGCATAGAATTTATCGGAGGTCTCATACCTCTCGATCCGGGCATTCTTCTGAAAGATAAAATTCAACTCCTGGAACATCTCAAATGCTCCATGACGCTCAAAGCGACGTTGAAGTCCCGGTTCCAAGCCATACAAGACTGCACATTGAACTATTGAGTAGTCCTCCTTACGCGCTAACCAAGCGTTCTTAACATCCTGATCAGCCGTAGCGGGTGGTTCATCTCCTAGTGCAGCATTAAGGACATAATCCTTCTTTCCAGCTTGTAAGATTAGCTTAAGATTACGAGCCCAGTCTACAAAGTTGCTTCCATCATCTTTCAACTTAGCTTTCTCTAGGAACGTATTAAAATTCAGGATGACACTTGCGTGAGCCATGATCTACAACACAAATATATTCAAAGTGGACTTAGACTATGTTCAAGATAATTAGAGTTCAACTTCATCAAATTATTTGCTAAACTCCCACTCAAAAAGTACATCTCTCTAGTCATTTGAGTGGTTCATGATCCACTTACACTATCCCAAGTCCGATCACGTGAGTCGAGAGTAGTTTCAGTGGTAAGCATCCCTATGCTAATCATATCATCTATATGATTCATGATCGACCTTTCGGTCTCATGTGTTCCGAGGCCATGTCTGCACATGCTAGGCTCGTCAAGCTTAACCCGAGTGTTCCGCGTGTGCAACTGTTTTGCACCCGTTGTATGTGAACGTTGAGTCTATCACACCCGATCATCACGTGGTGTCTCGAAACGACGAACTGTAGCAACGGTGCACAGTCGGGGAGAACACAATTTCGTCTTGAAATTTTAGTGAGAGATCACCTCATAATGCTACCGTCATTCTAAGCAAAATAAGGTGCATAAAAGGATTAACATCACATGCAATTCATAAGTGACATGATATGGCCATCATCACGTGCTTCTTGATCTCCATCACCAAAGCACCGGCACGATCTTCTTGTCACCGGCGCCACACCATGATCATCCATCAACGTGTTGCCATCGGGGTTGTCGTACTACTTATGCTATTACTACTAAAGCTACATCCTAGCAAAATAGTAAACGCATCTGCAAGCACAAATATGTTAGTATAAAGACAACCCTATGGCTCCTGCCGGTTGCCGTACCATCGACGTGCAAGTCGATATTTCTATTACAACATGATCATCTCATACATCCAATATATAACATCACATCATTGGCCATATCACATCACAATCATACCCTGCAAAAACAAGTTAGACGTCCTCTAATTTTGTTGTTGCATGTTTTACGTGGTGACCAAGGGTATCTAGTAGGATCGCATCTTACTTACGCAAACACCACAACGGAGATATATGAGTTGCTATTTAACCTCATCCAAGGACCTCCTCGGTCAAATCCGATTCAACTAAAGTTGGAGAAACCGTCACTTGCCAGTCATCTTTGAGCAAAGGGGGTTACTCGTAACGATGAAACCAGTCTCTCGTAAGCGTACGAGTAATGTCGGTCCAAGCCGCTTCAATCCAACAATACCGCGGAATCAAGAAAAGACTAAGGAGGGCAGCAAAACGCACATCACCGCCCACAAAACCTTTTGTGTTCTACTCGAGAAGACATCTACGCATGAACCTAGCTCATGATGCCACTATTGGGGAACGTCGCATGGGAAACAAAATTTTTCCTACGCGCACGAAGACCTATCATGGTGATGTCCATCTACGAGAGGGGATGAGTGATCTACGTACCCTTGTAGATCGTACAGCAGAAGCGTTAGAGAACGCGGTTGATGTAGTGGAACGTCCTCACGTCCCTCGATCCTGTTGGAATTATGCCCTAGAGGCAATAAGAAATGTATAGTTATTATTATAATTCCTGTATCAAGATAATAGTTTATTATCCATGCTATAATTGTATTGAATGAAGACTCATTTACATGTGTGGATACATAGACAAAACACCGTCCCTAGCATGCCTCTAGTTGGCTAGCCAGTTGATCGATGATAGTCAGTGTCTTCTGATTATGAACAAGGTGTTGTTGCTTGATAACTGGATCACGTCATTGGGAGAATCACGCGATGGACTAGACCCAAACTAATAGACGTAGCATGTTGATCCTGTCATTTTGTTGCTACTGTTTTTCTGCGTGTCAAGTATTTATTCCTATGACCATGAGATCATATAACTCACTGACACCGGAGGTACTAGATCGTGGGACTGATCGCGGGATTGTCAGTGAGTTATATGATCTCATGGTCATAGGAATAAATACTTGACACGCAGAAAAATAGTAGCAACAAAATGACACGATCAACATGCTACGTCTATTAGTTTGGGTCTAGTCCATCACCTGATTCTCCCAATGACGTGATCCAGTTATCAAGCAACAACACCTTGTTCATAATCAGAAGACACTGACTATCATCGATCAACTGGCTAGCCAACTAGAGGCATGCTAGGGACGGTGTTTTGTCTTTGTATCCACACATGTAAATGAGTCTTCATTCAATACAATTATAGCATGGATAATAAACTATTATCTTGATACAGGAATTATAATAATAACTATACATTTATTATTGCCTCTAGGGCATAATTCCAACAGGATCAGTGCCATCTCGCACTCTTCTTGTAGAAGATCCACTCCGTCTTGCCTGGCTGGCTCTGCTTCGGCTTTGGAGAAGAGTTCGACTCGTGGAGAGTTGTGAAGCAAGTCACTCGGAAGGACTGCCTCTGCTCCATACACGAGGAAGAACGGGGATCGCCCTGTCAATCTATTCGGAGTTGTGCGGAGGCCCCACAGCACCGAAGGCAGCTCGGTGACCCATGCGCCAGCGGCATGTCCAACTTCTCGCAGGAGTCGAGGCTTCAACCCTTGAAGAATAAGTCCATTCGCCCGCTCTGCTTGCCCGTTTGTTTGGGGGTGCGCCATGGAAGCAAAATCCACTCGGATACCTTGGCGTGTGCAAAAACCTTTGAACCTGTCCGAGTCAAATTTTGTGCCATTGTCGGTGATTATGCTATGCGGAACCCTGTATCTGGCGATGATGTCTCTGATAAATTTGATGGCCGTAAGGGCATCAAGCTTCTTGATGGGCTTGGCTTCAATCCACTTGGTAAACTTGTCGACTGCTACCAGCAGATGAGTGAACCCTCCTTGGCCTGTTCTGAATGGTCCGACTGTATCTAATCCCCACACGGCGAATGGCCAAGCAAGAGGAATTGTCTTCAGCGCAGACGTTGGCTTGTGGGACTTGTTTGAATAGAACTGACAGCCTTCGCAACGGTCGACCATATCTTTTGCCATTTCATTGGCTTGCAACCAGAAGAAACCAGCTCTGAACGCTTTGGCGACGATTGCCCTTGAGGAGGCAAGATGTCCGCAGGTTCCCGAGTGGATTTCTTCCAAGATTAACTGTCCTTCCTCAGGAGAGATACACCGCTGAAGGACGCCTGAAACACTTTTCCTGTATAACTGGTCATCAATGACGGTGAAGGACTTCGATCTGCGAACAATCTGCCTAGCTTGGACTTCGTCTTCTCGCAACTCTTGCCTCATGATGTACGCAATGAACAACACAGTCCATTCGGGAATGACAGCTTGAATCTCCATGATCAAATCAACCACAGCGGGGACCTCGACTTCAGTCGGATCTGTTGAGCTCTTCGGTTGTACTGGTTCCTCTGTAAAAGGTTCTTCTTTCACTGAGGGGAGGTGTAGGTGCTCGAGGCAGACATCACTCGGGACCAGTCTCCGAGTGGATCCAAGTTTTGCCAATTCATCTGCTTGGTTTTTCAGTCGAGGAACATGGTGAAGTTCCAGACCTTCAAACTTCTTCTCGAGCTTCCTTACTGCGTTGCAGTATGCCGTCATGGTGGGGTTCCTTACATCCCATTCCTTCATTACTTGATTAACCACCAGATCTGAGTCGCCATAGACCATCAGGCGACGGACGCCGAGTGTGATGGCCATGCGCAACCCGTAAAGGAGAGCTACGTACTCTGCTTCGTTGTTGGAAGAATCAAAATGGATCTGCAACACATACTTGAGTTTATCACATTTTGGGGATATGATCACTACGCCGGCGTCGGAGCCATTCAACATCTTGGACCCATCGAAGAACATGGTCCAATGAGCCGAGTAGATGTGAGTCGGTTGCTGTTGTTCTACCCATTCTGCTATGAAGTCAGCCAGAGCTTGAGACTTTATAGCTTTCTTGGCTTCGAACTTGATGTCGCAGTATAGCATCTCCATTGCCCACTTTGCCACTCGGCCTGATGCGTCCCGATTGTGGAGAATTTCCGACAACGGAGCATCAGATATGACAGACACCGAGTGGACTTGGAAATAATGAGCCACCGTCTTTGCAGTCATGTAGATCCCATCAATAAGCTTCTGATAATGGGGATACCTCTTCTTGGAAGGAGTCAGGACTTCGGAGACATAATATACTGGCCGCAGAACCTTGTACGCTTTGCCTTCTTCTTTGCGTTCGACTGTCAGAACGGTGCTGACGACTTGATTTGTAGCTGCGATGTACAGTAGAAGGGGTTCTTTACTGAGCGGGGCAGTAAGAACCGGCTGGGTGGAAAGCAGGGCTTTGAGGTCGTCGAATGCAATTTGGGCTTCGTCTGTCCACTCGAAGGTATCTGACTTCTTCATGAGTCGGTACAGAGGTAACGCCTTCTCGCTGAGTCGAGCGATAAACCTGCTCAAAGCTGCTAGGCAACCTATGAGCCTTTAAACATCATGTATTCTTACCGGCCGCTCCATTCGGACAATGGTCCCGATCTTTTCGGGGTTGACATCGATCCCTCGTTCGGAAACGAAGAAACCGAGTAACTTCGCGCTAGGAATGCCGAATGAACACTTGGCTGGGTTGAGCTTGATATTGTACCTACGTAGGTTGGTGAATGTTTCTGCCAAGTCGGTCAGCAGGTTGGAATCTTTGCGTGACTTGACTACGATATCGTCCATATATGCCTCCACATTTCGACCGATCTGGTCAAGGAGGCATTTTTGAATCATGCGCATAAAAGTTGCTCCTGCATTCTTCAAACTAAATGGCATAGTGATGTAACAGAAACACCCGAATGGGGTGATGAAGGCTGTTTTTAATTCATCCGGACCATAGAGACGGATCTGATGATAGCCTGAATAGGCATCAAGGAAGGATAAACGCTCGCAACCCGCAGTCGAATCAACAATTTGATCAATGTGGGGGAGCGGGAAGTGATCTTTCGGACATACCTTATTGAGATGCTTGAAATCGATGCACATACGGAGAGACTTGTCCTTCTTGGGCACCATGACAACATTAGAGAGCCACTCGGAGTGGTGTACCTCGCGAATGAAGTTGGCTGCCAAAAGTTTAGTCACCTCCTCTCCAATTGCCTTCCTCTTGTGCGCGGCGGACCGACGCAGGCGTTCTCGGACAGGCCGAGCAGCAGGATCCACATGCAGTCGGTGCTCAGCCAACTCCCTGGGTACACCTGGCATGTTAGCAGGCTTCCATGCAAAAATGTCCCAGTTCTCAAGGAGGAATTGGATGAGCTCGGCTTCCTATTTTGGATCAAGGGTGGTGGAGATGTTTGTGTTGGAATTATGCCCTAGAGGCAATAATAAATATAGTTATTATTATAATTCCTGTATCAAGATAATCGTTTATTATCCATGCTATAATTGTATTGAATGAAGACTCATTTACATGTGTGGATACATAGACAAAACACTGTCCCTAGCAAGCCTCTAGTTGGCTAGCCAGTTGATCAAAGATAGTGAGTGTCTTCTGATTATGAACAAGGTGTTGTTGCTTGATAACTGGATCACGTCATTAGGAGAATCACGTGATGGACTAGACCCAAACTAATAGACGTAGCATGTTGATCGTGTCATTTTGTTGCTACTGTTTTCTGCGTGTCAAGTATTTGTTCCTATGACCATGAGATCATATAACTCACTGACACCGGAGGAATACTTTGTGTGTATCAAACGTCGCAACGTAACTGGGTGACTATAAAGATGCTCTACAGGTATCTCCAAAGGTGTTAGTTGAGTTAGTATGGATCAAGACTGGGATTTGTCACTCCGTGTGACGGAGAGGTATCTCGGGGCCCACTCGGTAATACAACATCACACACAAGGCTTGCAAGCAATGTAACTTAGTGTAAGTTGCGGGATCTTGTATTACGGAACGAGTAAAGAGACTGGCCGGTAAACGAGATTGAAATAGGTATGCGGATACTGACGATCGAATCTCGGGCAAGTAACATACCGAAGGACAAAGGGAATGACATACGGAATTATATGAATCCTTGGCACTGAGGTTCAAACGATAAGATCTTCGTAGAATATGTAGGATCCAATATGGGCATCCAGGTCCCGCTATTAGATATTGACCGAGAAGTCTCTCGGGTCATGTCTACATAGTTCTCGAACCCGCAGGGTCTGCACACTTAAGGTTCGGCGTTGTTTTATGCGTATTTGAGTTATATGGTTGGTTACTGAATGTTGTTCAGAGTCCCGGATGAGATCACGGACGTCACGAGGGTTTCCGGAATGGTCCGGAAACGAAGATTGATATATAGGATGACCTCATTTGATTACCGGAAGGTTTTCGGAGTTACCGGGAATGTACCGGGAATGACGAATGGGTTCCGGGAGTTCATCGGGGGGGGGGGGGGGCAACCCACCCTGGAGAAGCCCATAGGCCATGAGGGTGGCGCACCAGCCCTTAGTGGGCTGGTGGGACAGCCCAAAGGGGCCCTATGCGCCTAAGAAAGAAAAATCAAAGAGAAAGAAAAAAAAGGAGGTGGGAAGGGAAGGAAGGACTCCCACCCACCAAACCAAGTCCAACTCGGTTTGGGGGGGGGGAGCCTTCCCCCCTTGGCTCGGCCGACTCCCTTGGGGCTCCTTGAGCCCCAAGGCTAGGTCCCCTCCCTCCCACCTATATATACGGAGGTTTTAGGGCTGATTTGAGACGACTTTTCCACGGCAGCCCGACCACATACCTCCACGGTTTTTCCTCTAGGTCGCGTTTCTGCGGAGCTCGGGCGAAGCCCTGCTGAGACGAGATCATCACCAACCTCCGGAGCGCCATCACGCTGCCGGAGAACTCTTCTACCTCTCCGTCTCTCTTGCTGGATCAAGAAGGCCGAGATCATCGTCGAGCTGTACGTGTGCTGAACGCTGAGGTGCCGTCCGTTCGGTACTAGATCGTGGGACTGATCGCGGGATTGTTCGCGGGGCAGATCGAGGGATGTGAGGACGTTCCACTACATCAACCGCGTTCACTAACGCTTCTGCTGTACGGTCTACAAGGGTACGTAGATCACTCATCCCCTCTCGTAGATGGACATCACCATGATAGGTCTTCGTGCGCGTAGGAAATTTTTTGTTTCCCATGCGACGTTCCCCAACAGTGCTATCAGAGCTAGGTTCATGCGTAGATGTCTTCTCGAGTAGAACACAAAAGTTTTTGTGGGCGGTGATGTGAGTTTTACTGCCCTCCTTAGTCTTTTCTTGATTCCGCGGTATTGTTGGATTGAAGCGGCTTGGACCGACATTACTCGTACGCTTACGAGAGACTGGTTTCATCGCTACGAGTAACCCCGTTGCTCAAAGATGACTGGCAAGTGTCGGTTTCTCCAACTTTAGTTGAATCGGATTTGACCGAGGAGGTCCTTGGATGAGGTTAAATAGCAACTCATATATCTCCGTTGTGGTGTTTGCGTAAGTAAGACGCGATCCTACTAGATACCCGTGGTCACCACGTAAAACATGCAACAACAAAATTAGAGGACGTCTAACTTGTTTTTGCAGGGTATGCTTGTGATGTGATATGGCCTACGATGTGATGTGATATATTGGATGTATGAGATGATCATGTTGTAATAGATAATATCGACTTGCACGTCGATGGTACGGCAACCGGCAGGAGCCATAGGGTTGTCTTTATACTAACATATTTGTGCTTGCAGATGCGTTTACTATTTTGCTAGGATGTAGCTTTAGTAGTAATAGCATGAGTAGCACGACAACCCCGATGGCAACACGTTGATGGAGATCATGGTGTGGCGCCGGTGACAAGAAGATCGTGCCGGTGCTTTGGTGATGGAGATCAAGAAGCACGTGATGATGGCCATATCATGTCACTTATGAATTGCATGTGATGTTAATCCTTTTATGCACCTTATTTTGCTTAGAACGACGGTAGCATTATGAGGTGATCTCTCACTAAAATTTCAAGACGAAATTGTGGTCTCCCCGACTGTGCACCGTTGCTACAGTTCGTCGTTTCGAGACACCACGTGATGATCGGGTGTGATAGACTCAACGTTCACATACAACGGGTGCAAAACAGTTGCACACGCGGAACACTCGGGTTAAGCTTGACGAGCCTAGCATGTGCAGACATGGCCTCGGAACACATGAGACTGAAAGGTCGATCATGAATCATATAGATGATATGATTAGCATAGGGATGCTTACCACTGAAACTATACTCAACTCACGTGATGATCGGACTTGAGCTAGTGTAAGTGGATCATGAACCACTCAAATGACTAAGAGAGATGTACTTTTTGAGTGGGAGTTTAGCAAATAATTTGATTAAGTTAAACTCTAATTATCTTGAACATAGTCTAAGTCCACTTTGAATATATTTGTGTTGTAGATCATGGCTCACGCGACAGTCACCCTGAATTTTAATACGTTCCTAGAGAAAGCTAAGTTGAAAGATGATGGAAGCAACTTTGTAGACTGGGCTCGTAATCTTAAGCTAATCTTACAAGCTGGGAAGAAGGATTATGTCCTTAATGCTGCGCTAGGAGATGAACCACCCGCTACGGCTGATCAGGATGTTAAGAACGCTTGGTTAGCACGTAAGGAGGACTACTCAGTAGTTCAATGTGCAGTCTTGTATGGCTTAGAACCGGGACTTCAACGTTGCTTTGAGCGTCATGGAGCATTTGAGATGTTCCAGGAGTTGAAGTTTATCTTTCAGAAGAACGCTCGGATCGAGAGGTATGAAACCTCCGATAAATTCTATGCTTGCAAGATGGAGGAGAACTCGTCTGTCAGTGAACATGTGCTCAAAATGTCTGGGTACTCAAACCGTCTAGCTGAGCTGGGGATTGAACTCCCGCAAGAAGCTATCACTGACAGAATCCTTCAATCACTGCCGCCAAGCTATAAAGGCTTTGTGTTGAACTACAACATGCAAGGGATGAACAAGTCACCCGGCGAGTTGTTTGCGATGCTGAAAGTCGCAGAGTCAGAACTCCGTAGAGAGCATCAAGTGTTGATGGTGAATAAGACCACTAGTTTCAAGAGAAACGGCAGAGGCAAGAAGGGTAATTCAAAGAAGAGCGGCAAGTCTGTTGCCAATCCGACGAAGAAGCCCAAAGTTGGACCTAAGCCTGAAACGGAGTGTTACTATTGCAAGGGTATGGGTCACTGGAAGCGCAATTGCCCCAAGTATCTGGCAGATAAGAAGGCGGCCAAAGAAAAATCAGGTATATTTGATATACATGTTATTGATGTGTACTTAACCGGCTCCCGTAGTAGTGCGTGGGTATTCGATACCGGTTCTGTTGCTCATATTTGCAACTCGAAACAGGAACTGCGAAATAGACGAAGGCTGGCGAAAGATGAAGTGACGATGCGCGTAGGAAATGGTTCCAAGGTTGATGCAATCGCCGTCGGCACTGTGTCACTTCAGTTACCATCAGGATTAGTGATGAACTTAAAACATTGTTATTTAGTGCCTGCGTTGAGCATGAACATTTTATCCGGATCTTGTTTATTGCGAGACGGTTACTCTTTTAAGTCAGAGAATAATGGTTGTTCTATTTCTATGAGTAACATCTTTTATGATCATGCACCCAATGTGAGAGGATTGTTCATATTGAATCTTGATAGCGATACACACATACATAACATTGAGACCAAAAGGGTTAGAGTTAACAATGATAGCGCCATATTTTTGTGGCACTGCCGCTTAGGTCATATTGGTGTAAAGTGCATGAAGAAAATCCATGCTGATGGACTTTTGGAGTCATTTGACTTTGATTCACTTGACACGTGCGAACTATGCCTCATGGGCAAGATGACTAAGACTCCGTTCTCCGGAACAATTGAACGTGCAAGTGACTTGTTGAAAATCATACACACCGATGTGTGTGGTCCGATGAGCGTAGAGGCACGCGGCGGATATCGTTATTTTCTCACCTTCACTGACGATTTGAGTAGATATGGTTAAGTCTACTTGATGAAGCACAAGTCTGAAACATTTGAAAAGTTCAAGCAATTTCAGAGTGAAGTGGAAAATCATCGTAACAAGAAGATCAAGTTCCTACGATCTGATCGTGGGGGTGAATATCTGAGTTTCGAGTTTGGTGCTCACTTAAGACAATGTGGAATTGTTTCGCAGTTAACACCGCCTGGAACACCACAGCGTAATGGTGTGTCCGAATGTCGTAATCGTACTTTATTGGAGATGGTGCGATCTATGATGTCTCTTACCGATTTGTCGTTATCATTTTGGGGTTATGCATTAGAAACAGCTGCATTCACTTTAAATAGGGCACCACCAAAATCCGTTGAGACGACACCATACGAACTGTGGTATGGCAAAAGGCCAAAGTTGTTGTTTCTTAAAGTTTGGGGATGTGATGCTTATGTCAAAAAGCTTCAGCCTGAAAAGCTGGAACCCAAAGCGGAAAAGTGCGTCTTCATAGGTTACCCAAAAGAGACAGTTGGATACACCTTCTATCTCAAATCTGAGGGCAAAGTCTTTGTTGCTAAAAACGGAGCTTTTCTCGAGAAGGAGTTTCTCTCGAGAGAATTGAGTGGGAGGAAGATAGAACTTGACGAGGTTGTCGAACCTCTCATCCCTCTGGATGGTGGCGCAGGACAAGGGGAAACCTCTGTTGTTGTGACGCTAGTTGAGGAGGAAGTTAATGATGATGATCATGAAACTCCGGTTCAAGTTTCTGTCGAACCACGCAGGTCGACGAGACCACGTGCTGCTCCAGAGTGGTACGGCAATCCTGTCTTATCGATCATGTTGATAAACAACAATGAACCTGCAAATTATGAAGAAGCAATGGTGGGCCCAGATTCCAACAAATGGCTAGAAGCCATGAAGTCCGAGATAGGATCCATGTATGAGAACAAAGTGTGGACTTTGGAAGTATTGCCTGAGGGCCGCAAGGCTATTCAGAACAAATGGATCTTTAAGAGGAAGACGGACGCTGACATAAATGTAACGGTTTATAAAGCTCGACTTGTGGCAAAGGGTTTTTCACAAGTTCAAGGAGTTGACTACGATGAGACATTCTCACCTGTAGCGATGCTTAAGTCCGTCAGAATCATGTTAGCAATAGCTGCATTTTTCGATTATGAAATCTGGCAGATGGATGTCAAAATGGCGTTCCTTAACGGTTTCCTTAAGGAAGAGTTGTATATGATACAACCCGAAGGTTTTGTCGATCCTAAGAATGCTGACAAGGTGTGCAAGCTCCAGCGATCCATTTATGGACTGGTGCAAGCATCTCGGAGTTGGAACAAACGTTTTGATGAGGTGATCAAAGCATTTGGGTTTATACAAGTGATTGGAGAATCTTGTATTTACAAGAAAGTGGGTGGGAGCTCTGTGGCGTTTCTAATATTATATGTGGATGACATATTGCTGATTGGAAACAACTAGAGTTTTTGGAGAGCGTAAAGGATTACTTGAATAAAAGTTTCTCTATGAAGGACCTAGGAGAAGCTGCTTACATTCTAGGCATTAAGATCTACAGGGATAGATCAAAACGCCTGATAGGACTTTCACAAAGCACATACCTTGATAAAGTTTTGAAGAGGTTCAAAATGGAACAGTCCAAGAAAGGGTTCTTGCCAGTTTTACAAGGTACGAGATTGAGTAAGACTCAGTGCCCAACAACTGATGAAGATAGAGAGCATATGCGCTCCGTCCCCTATGCTTCAGCCATAGGTTCTATCATGTATGCAATGTTGTGCACTAGACCGGATGTTAGCCTGGCCATAAGTATGGCAGGTAGGTTCTAGAGTAATCCAGGAGTGGATCACTGGACAGCGGTCAAGAATATCCTGAAGTACCTGAAAAGGACTAAGGAGATGTTTCTCGTATATGGAGGCGACGAAGAGCTCCCGTAAAAGGTTACGTCGATGCAAGCTTTGACACAGATCCGGACGACTCTAAGTCGCAAACCGGATACGTATTTATTCTTAATGGGGGTGCGGTAAGCTGGTGCAGTTCCAAGCAGAGCGTCGTAGCAGATTCTACATGTGAAGCGGAGTACATGGCTGCCTCGGAGGCAGCTAAGGAGGGTGTCTGGATGAAGCAATTCATGATGGATCTTGGAGTGGTGCCAAGCGCACTGAATCCAATAACCTTGTTCTGTGACAACACGGGTGCCATTGCCTTAGCAAAGGAACCACGGTTTCACAAGAAGTCCAGACATATCAAACGACGCTTCAACCTCATCCGTGACTACGTCGAAGGGGAGGACGTAAATATATGCAAGGTGCACACGGATTTGAATGTAGCAGACCCGCTGACTAAACCTCTTCCACGGCCAAAGCATGATCAACACCAGAACTGTATGGGTGTTAGATTTATTACAATGTAATTCGAATGATGATGTGAGGGCTAGATTATTGACTCTAGTGCAAGTGGGAGACTGTTGGAATTATGCCCTAGAGGCAATAATAAATATAGTTATTATTATAATTCCTGTATCAAGATAATCGTTTATTATCCATGCTATAATTGTATTGAATGAAGACTCATTTACATGTGTGGATACATAGACAAAACACTGTCCCTAGCAAGCCTCTAGTTGGCTAGCCAGTTGATCAAAGATAGTGAGTGTCTTCTGATTATGAACAAGGTGTTGTTGCTTGATAACTCGATCACGTCATTAGGAGAATCACGTGATGGACTAGACCCAAACTAGTAGACGTAGCATGTTGATCGTGTCATTTTGTTGCTACTGTTTTCTGCGTGTCAAGTATTTGTTCCTATGACCATGAGATCATATAACTCACTGACACCGGAGGAATACTTTGTGTGTATCAAACGTCGCAACGTAACTGGGTGACTATAAAGATGCTCTACAGGTATCTCCGAAGGTGTTACTTGAGTTAGTATGGATCAAGACTGGGATTTGTCACTCCGTGTGACGGAGAGGTATCTCGGGGCCCACTCGGTAATACAACATCACACACAAGCCTTGCAAGCAATGTAACTTAGTGTAAGTTGCGGGATCTTGTATTACGGAACGAGTAAAGAGACTTGCCATTAAACGAGATTGAAATAGGTATGCGGATACCGACGATCGAATCTCGGGCAAGTAACATACCGAAGGACAAAGGGAATGACATACGGGATTATATGAATCCTTGGCACTGAGGTTCAAACGATAAGACCCTCGTAGAATATGTAGGATCCAATATGGGCATCTAGGTCCCGCTATTGGATATTGACCGAGAAGTCTCTCGGGTCATGTCTACATAGTTCTCGAACCCGCAGGGTCTGCACACTTAAGGTTCGGCGTTGTTTTATGCGTATTTGAGTTATATGGTTGGTTACCGAATGTTGTTCGGAGTCCCGGATGAGATCACGGACGTCACGAGGGTTTCCGGAATGGTCCGGAAACGAAGATTGATATATAGGATGACCTCATTTGATTACCGGAAGGTTTTCGGAGTTACCGGGAATGTACCTGGAATGACGAATGGGTTCCGGGAGTTCACCGGGGGGGGGGGGCAACCCACCTCGGAGAAGCCCATAGGCCATGAGGGTGGCGCACCAGCCCTTAGTGGGCTGGTGGGACAGCCCAAAGGGGCCCTATGCGCCTAAGAAAAAAATCAAAGAGAAAGAAAAAAAGGAGGTGGGAAGGGAAGGAAGGACTCCCACCCACCAAACCAAGTCCAACTCGGTTTGGGGGGGGGAGCCTTCCCCCCTTGGCTCGGTCGACCCCCTTGGGGCTCCTTGAGCCCCAAGGCAAGGTCCCCTCCCTCCCACCTATTTATACGGAGGTTTTAGGGCTGATTTGAGACGACTTTTCCACGGCTGCCCGACCACATACCTCCACGGTTTTTCCTCTAGATCGCGTTTCTGCGGAGCTCGGGCGGAGCCCTGCTGAGACGAGATCATCACCAACCTCCGGAGCGCCGTCATGCTGCCATAGAACTCTTCTACCTCTCCGTGTCTCTTGCTGGATCAAGAAGGCTGGGATCATCGTCGAGCTGTACGTGTGCTGAACGCGGAGGTGCCGTCCGTTCGGTACTAGATCGTGGGACTGATCGCGGGATTGTTCGCGGGGCGGATCGAGGGACGTGAGGATGTTCCACTACATCAACCGCGTTCACTAACGCTTCTGCTGTACGGTCTACAAGGGTACGTAGATCACTCATCCCCTCTTGTAGATGGACATCACCATGATAGGTCTTCGTGCGCGTAGGAAATTTTTTGTTTCCCATGCGACGTTCCCCAACAGTTTGTGGGGGCGGCGGTGTCGTCCGTCGGATGGATGCTGACCTTCTTCGTGTCTCCCGCCGACTGGAATGTGGACTCGGAAGCTGGCTTCTTTGAACGCATCAGGTCAGCGGGGTCGGCGGTCTTCTTGTAGTCATCTAGCTCGAGAATAGCCATCTGCTGATCAGCAATCCTCGACCCCTGCTGCAGACACTCCTCGGCCCGCTGCCGATTTCCTGTGACCGTAATCACACCTTTGGGACCTCGCATCTTCAGCTTCAAATAGACGTAACATGGACGGGCCATGAAACGCGCATACGCCGGACGGCCCAGAATCGCATGGTATGCACTCTGGAAGTCCACCACCTCGAATGTCAGCTTCTCCTTGCGGAAGTTCTTGTCAGAGCCGAAGACGACATCCAACGCGATCTGGCCGAGTGATTTGGCCTTCCGTCCTGGGACGACTCCGTGGAACTGCATACTGCTCTCGCTAAGTTTGGACATCGGAATGCCCATTCCCTTGAGAGTGTCGGCGTACATGATGTTCAAGCCGCTGCCGCCGTCCATGAGGACTTTGCGTAGCCTGGCTCCTTCCACCACCGGGTCGACGACCAGAGCTTGCCTCCCTGGGGTGGGTACGTGTGCTGGATGGTCCGACTGATCAAAGGTGATCGCAGTCTGCGACCACTTGAGGAACGTGGGGGTGGATGGGGTTGCCATGTTCACCTCCCTGTTAACCAGCTTCAGTCGACTCTTGCTTTCCACATCAGCAAAAATCATCAGCGTTGCATGGACTTGGGGGAAAGGATCCTCCTTGTCCTCATCATCCTGTTCGGTATCCTTCTCTCTCGGTTGCCCTTCACCGAATCCTTGGATCAGGAGGCGACACTGCCGAGTGGTATGCTTCGGCAATATGGCATTGCCTTCTTCGTCCATCTTCGTGTGGATTGGACACGGTTGATCCAGGATGGAATTTCCTGACTGCCTCTTCTTGGGGGTGTACTCAGCTTTCCCCTTGCCTTTGAACTTGGCATTTGTAACGGCTGCTGCCTTTGCCTGCGGAGTGGGTTGAGCCTTCTGCTTCTGCTTCCGATTGCTGTTCCCATCTCCATCGGCGACTGACTTATGTTTGCCGCTACGTATGCGGTCCTCCTCTTCGCCATTTGCATAGCGCGCGGCTATCTCCATCATCTTGCTCATGGAGATGTCGCCTGTTTGACCGAACTTCACGTACAGATCTCTGTACCGCACGCCTGCCTTGAAGGCGCAGACTGCTTGATGCTCCGTGACATTCTCCACCGTGTGGTAGAGGGTCGTCCAGCGCTGGATGAAATCGTGCAAGGGCTCGTTCTGCTTCTGGACACAGTGCTGGAGCTCTACGAGACCAGCAGGGCGTTTGCACGTACCCTCGAAGGTCCTGATGAAGACTCGGGACAGATCTGCCCAGCTGTAGATGCTTGACGGAGCTAACTGGTTTAGCCAAGCTCGCGCCGAGCCGTCGAGCATCAGGGGGAGATGTTTCATGGCGACATGGTCATCTCCACCCCCGATCTGGACCGCCGCTCTGTAGTCATCCAACCAAGTTTCTGGTTTGGACTCTCCTGTGAACTTGCTGATTCCCGTCGCCAATCGGAAGTTGGGAGCGATGTCAGATGAGCGGATGGCCCGACTGAAGCACTCGGGGCCAGAAACGACGGTTCTGCTTCCACTCGGACGGTCTCTATCGTGACCATCACGGTGGGCTCGACTTCCGTCGACCTTCTTCTGGGCGATGTACCCTCTTGCGTCAGGCCTTGGATCATGCGCGTCATCGACCAAACGACGATCATCGTGATGCCGGGGCCCGTAAGGCCCACCCCGCGGAGGACTACGCGAACGGCGACGATCTTCTGGATGAGACCGAATGGGAAGCGGATTCCGACTCAGGTCCCTGGAACGGCTGCCTCCTCTGCGCCGCTGATGAGAGTCGGGACTGAAAACCGACCGATGCGTGTTCGCGTGAACAAAACTGTTGTGGATCCTGTTGTGCGACTGGGAGACCGCCGAATTTTGCTGCTGTGCCGTATGCAAAAGGGCACGGATCTGCTCGATCCCTCTACGAGCCTCTGAATCAGTCGGCTGGAGGGAATCGGCTATCCTGGCAGCCGCAGCCAAGTTGAGGATGGGTGTGCGGAACACCTCGACGTTGCTCTGGCGAGTGCGTCGGCTGGTAGAACGATGGTGTTGACGACGAGCGCCGGATGATTCTCCGACCTCATGCTCGTTCTGACCAGTCTGGAGGGGACTTTCATGGGAATCGGCCATGTGAACTTCGGCTGCAGGCCCGCGACCCGGGTACTCGGAAGGTAGCTCAGTTGGAACTGAGTCCAATGTGAAAGCCTGGCTTATTAGCGATGATAGACTACTCATATCAATAAGGAATTACTTCTTTTCTGAAAGCCCATTCGAACAGAACTCACAAGTTAAGCGTGCTCGGCTTGGAGTAGTTGTAGGATGGGTGACCGACCAGGAAGTTGATCCCGGGTGCGCATGAGTGAGGACAAAGTGCGCAGAAAAGACTAGTATTAATATGTGGGGCTAGTCTAGATCCCGCTAGGAGTAACGACCGCCGGCGGGTGTGTCCGGGGTGTTACAAGTTTGGTATGAGAGCCGACCCTCGCGGTTACACGGATGTTTGCAGACAGGTGTGCGGTCATGTTGTTCATGACATTTGTGACCCGTCGTGGCACACGGCATGGTACATGTACTGGACTGGATGCACAGACGTTGATACCAAGAGGGAACGCTCCTGTGGCCCGACGAGGATGTCGGTTCCTCTGAGTGGTGGTGTATGTGATAGTCTGGCTTATTAGGGATGATAGACTACTCATATCAATAAGGAATTCCTTCTTTTCCGGGAGCCCATTCGAACAGAACTCACAAGTTAAGCGTGCTCGGCTTGGAGTAGTTCTAGGATGGGTGACTGACCGGGAAGTTGATCCCGGGTGCGCATGAATGAGGACAAAGTGCGCAGAAAAGACTAGTATTGATATGTGGGGCCAGTCTAGATCCCGCCAGGAGTAACGACCGCCGGCGGGTGTGTCCGGGGCGTTATATCCAAGCACTGGGATGGTGGCGGGACCACAACCGATTCAAGCACCGCCACTTGAGAGGACGCGCTCTATCGCGCCTGGGCGTGTCGCACCCAATGCTGGAGCCGCGGACGACGGGATCGCTTGTTGCGGCGCGTGACGGGGGCGAAGATCGACACCGGGGTCGATGGCTGGAGAAGAAGAACACCGCGGGAACCGGCACGGAAGTGCATAGCCCCGTGACAGGGAAGCGCCTCGACGTCGAGGGGCGCATCCCGAAGCCATGCCGAATCATCGGCGATGAAGGAGATGGCACCGAAGAGGATCTCATGACCCATGCACGAAGATCGACACCGGGGTCGATGGCTGGAGAAGAAGAACACCGCGGGAACCGGCACGGAAGTGCATAGCCCCGCGACTGGGAAGCGCCTCGACGTCGAGGGGCGCATCCCGAAGCCATGCCGAATCGTCGGCGATGAAGGAGAGGGCACCGAAGAGGATCTCATGACCCATGCACAGATCTCCGCCGGACGACATGACGAAAAGATGAAATCGCAAACTTGCCGGAAGTTGCTTAGACTCCTGCCCCAAGGTGGGCGCCAACTGTCGTGGGTATAAGTCTGACAGTAGAAGTGTAGGGTACGAAGGTTGGGCAGAGCCTTAGCTACGGCGAGGATGTATGAGTTCATGCCCCTCTACGGTGGACGTAAAAGCCCTACGCCTCAGTGCTCTTGGGAGCTTAGTGTCGAGTGGATTATAGGATTACAGCAAGTGCCAACCCTTGGACCAGTGGGGAAGGGCGGCTTATATAGAGTGCGCTGCCCTTCATAATGGCCCGGTGGAGAAGGGTGGAATAGTGGCGAATAAATGCCTACGTTACAGGTAACGTAAGCCTTAAATGCTAATAATGGTGTATGAAAACGTATGACCGTTGCCCTCCTGGGAGGTTACGATGTATAAAGTGGATTCCAGTCGGTACGTTAAATAAGCTCCGAGTGGATCGTCGCCGACTGGATGATGGGGGCGTCCCTAGTTCAGTCGGAACTGTCTAAGGGCCTTGTCTTCTATGAAGGGTAGTCCTTGGGTAGGACCTATAGGGCAGGCCTATAACCCTACCCTGGGACTATAACCCCATCATAGTCTTTTAGTAAAATCTTTAAAAAGACTTATATTTAGGAACATAGAGAGTATTATGATAGTAAATTTCTATTGCACTTCCACCAAAACAGAGATACATGTGTGTAAGCTGTAATTAAAGATCATAGTCAGGCGGCACACAAAATAAAAAGAAAGGACAAAAATCATCCCGGTCGCGTGAGCCAGTAACAGGTGGCGCGTGTCGCTGTGTAGCAGTACTTTTTTTGAAAAGGAGAATATGCCCCCGGCCTTTGCATGTCGACGATGCATGCAGTCATTTTATTAATTATTCACAAAGACCTTATAAGGTAATAAATCAATCAGCCTGAAACCGCCATCTAGACAACACTTGTTGCTACTTCTATCGTCTTGATGAAGCTGTGCTGAATATCCCGACCTAATATCAAACAGACATCACATGCATCAAACCCTAACATTTATAGCCGGATGCCCCAACCGAGCCACGTACCGGGATTGGGTCCAACACCGGTCAAGCACACTCTCGCTGCCGCCGCCATCTTCCATCGGTCCATCTCCAGAGCATGAACTAAAGCATCGACCTTGGCTGGCCTTCCGTCGACGCCACCATGGCACGAGACAATGCCACCATCCCGCATGTGTCCAACCACACGTGTCCGTCGCCGAAACTCCATAGCGCCATGCCGTCATGATCCATCGTCGCCCTGTGGTAGATGCAACACTGCTCCCCCTCTTGTCCCCTCCAGCCATCACTTGCTCCAAAATGATGCCCCAAGAGGAAAAGCGATACTACGAACGCCATCATCGTCCGATTCGGGAGACCCAGATCTAGTGTTTTCCCTGAAGCATCCCAAGACTCATGATGCAAACTACAACGACGATGCCTCCACAAGGGAACGACATCAAAGACGTCATCATCGTTTGCCATGACCATAGACGACGCAATTTTCATCGACACTTACGCCACCGGCGTCGTTGGTCCCTTCAACCGGAGCGAACTCCAAAACGATGCCCTGAAGAGGGGCTATGACGCAAAAGCACCGCCATCGCTCGATCCTAAGGAGATCTAGCGTTTCCCTCGGAGTTGCCCACTCCATCATGGACTAGACAAGGGTAGAATCCCGGCGGATCTGCCGAGCTGCCGACGTGTCGCATCCGCCACCGCACCGACGGCAACCCAGGGACCAAAGCCCACACCTGGGCCCAGATCTGGCCGTGCTGCCACCGACCGATCTGGTCATGCCTCCGCCGTCCGTGGCGACCGTGACGCACCAGAATGTGAAGCCGCCTGCCGCGGAGGAACTGATTCCCGGATCACCGCCACCACCCGTCATGAGTGATAACCCACAAGTATATGGGATTGCAATAGTTTTTGAGGGTAGCGTATTCAACCCAAATTTGTAGATTCGACACAAGGGGATTCAAAGAATATTTGCAGGTATTAGCTGCAGAGTTGTCAATTCAACCACACTTGGAGATTTAGTATCTGCAGCATGGTGATCAGTACCACAGTAATATGATAGTTTTGATATCAGTGGTAACAGTAGCAATAGTAGCGGTAACAGTAGCAACAGTAATGGTAACAGTGATAGCAGTTTTGTAGAAGTTGAAACAATAGTAGAAATAGTAGTAACTTAGCAAGCACAATATGTGGAAAACTCGTAGGCACTAGATCAGTGATATTGCTGGATTATATTCATCATATAACAATCACAACATAGGGTGACACATCACTGCTCCCGTTCATCGGTATAATGTAGTCATGTACTTTGTAAATAGTCATACGTTCTTATGGAAAATAACTTGCATGGAATCTTTTTTCCTAACCTCCACTGGCAGCGGGATCCGTACTAGGTATCAAGCCATAACAAAACTAACTCGATTACATCATGAACCTGATCCAACTTTTCACCGACCAACAAGCCTACGAAAGGTATTACTCACTCCCGGTGGAGAGCACCATGGAAAGAGTACCGGAGGGACATGTGGGTGGTATGGAATTACACTTGTGGATGCGGGTGGCGGGGTAGCCACACGAGGAGCAGGTGCAAATACTTCAGTGGTGTCGTCGAAGCTGATGCGGTCGCCCGGTGTCGCGGACGTTTTCTTCCCAACGATGTTGCCGCCATCTAGCCGGGAACTGAGAGGATCTGCTCTATCGCCAGCCTTTTCTCTGCTTCCAGGTGTGACAGCGTCGGGGTCGCGACGGCGAAGGAGGTGGTACGGCGTCGGGGTCACAACGGCAAGGGCGTCGGCATTGAGACGATGGTGATGACAGTGCTGGATTGGGGGAGAGTGGGGGGATCGAACAGAGAGGTGTGAGTGGAGGAATTTAGGGAAATTTTGGATTCGGTTAACTCCAAATAGCAGTAGCGATGGTTTGGTTCCAGCGCTGCTGCTAGCAGTAGCGCTGGTACTAATTCCGCGTTACTCCTAAATATCCTAGGACATATAGTAGTAGCGCTGGTTTAGTACTTGCGCTACTGCTACGTTAGCAGTTGCGCTTTTACCAATCCAGCGCTACTGCTAACATTATTTTCTTTATTATTTTTCCTTTTTATTATTTTTTATTACCTTTTCTTTTTATTATTTTACTTTTCTTTTTATAATTTTCCTTTCCTTTTCTGTTTACTTTCTTTTGTATTGCTTTCTCCCTTTTTTGTTTTTTGTTTTTTGTTTTTATCCCGACATCCTCTCGCATGGAGTCGACGACGAGAACATACGTCTCACTCCCACACTGCACGAATATTACCGGAACCATGTGTTGTTTAGTACACAAAATACATAAATATATATAAATGATTATTTCTCAGCTGACGAAGACGTTTCACATTGAGCTTCTTTCGTTTCTTGTTCGTTGTGTTGATTCTTCTTTTCCGGCACCACGGAGTACGATGTTTCTTAGGTAATGTAGTCTTGGTTCTTCTTTTCACGTATGCATCGTCGTCATCGTCATCTTCTCTCATCCGGTTGCCGTATTGGTCGTAGTCTTCCTCGTTGGCAACTCCATCCATTCCGACGATGTTCCTTTTGCCTCTCCTCACGACAATACGGCTGGGATTATCCATTCGGATCGGTTATGAAGAAGCATTGTGTCACGTTCTTAGGGTGTATCCATGGCTCAATTTTTGCGAAGACGTTAACGTTCACGGTAGCGCTCTTTGCGTCGAGTATAGATATGGTAGTGAAATATTTGTTTCCTCTTACGACGGCCTTAGCCTACCTGACACGTTACCTCGCATCATGCCTTCCAGCATAGTTAAGCTTCCAGATCTCTTCAACCCTTTCATATTATCTTTCAGTCGTGTCGTTGGAGTCAATCACGGATTCAATCATCATCCCTGAGTTCTGGTAATCACTGTCCATGTCTTTGGCCTCCGTGTAGAATGTGTACTCGTTGATATCGTATGTCTCATAGGACACGAGTTTGGGCGTGGGGCCATGTGCTAAGACGTGTATGAGAAATCCGTCTGCACTGCCCTCTTCCAGGGGATTAGCATGAACCTGCTCTTTGAACCAACGCAAGAAAGTGGCGTTGTGCTCTACAGTAACTTTTTCGTCCGTCTTGCACATCCCATTATCACGGAACTTCTTTGCGATTATTTCTTTGTGCAGTGTCACATAATCATCTACACGATTTTCCCAGACCCGCCATCTTTCGTTGACGTAAGTTGCTGAGATGTTGTATCATCCATGCACCTCGTGCATCCGCAGTATATGTGGCACACCTAGCCTGAGGTGTACCCGTAACCGAGATAGTCGTGCACCGTCGTCATCAGTGCAACTCTCATATAGAAATATTCTCTTGTGCCAGTGTCCCATGTTTTGACCAACGATTTCCATAACGTGTCTAGCTCCTCTTTCAGAAGCCCCATATACATGTTAGTATTATTTCCCGGTTGTTTCGGCCCTTGAATCAACATACTCATGTGTATGTACTTTGTCTTTATGCACTTCCATCGTGGGAGGTTGTACATCCATACAAAGACGGGCCATGTGTTGTGGTTGGTGCTCTGGTTTTCAAACGGATTCATGCCATCGGTACACACACCAAGCACGATGTTCCTTGACTCTTCTCTGAAAAAATGATATTCGTCGTTGAATGATCTCCACTGGCTAGCATCTGCGAGGTGTCTCAGCTTCGGATCATCTCCATCATCGAGCTTCTTCCTCTCCGTGTGCCAGCGCATGAGCTTTGCTTCCTTAGGATCTACAAAATACCGCTGCAGACGGGGAGTGATCGAAAAGTATCATACAACTTTCCGAGGAGCTTTCTTTCCTGCCTTGTTGTATCGAGAAGAATTGCACACTGGACACGTGGTTTTTCTGCGTGCTCCCTTTGATAAATGATGCAATTGTTGATGCATGCATGGTATAAACTGTGCGGAAGATCAACAGGGCAAACAATTTTCTTACCCTCATCGACACTAGTAGGACAGAGGTTCCCTGCGGGAAGAACATTATTATGTAGATACTTCAAATGCTCATCGAGGCTTTTGTTTGTCCATTTGTTTTTGGCCTTCGTCTTTAGAAGTTCGAGAGTGAAACTCAAGTGGGTAACCCCGGGATCACAACCATCATATAATGGAGTCTTTGAGTCTACTTCAAGTTGCGCCAGCTTGGCCTCCTCTCTAGAAGCAACTCTGACGCTAGTCGTACTCTTGCGAAGGAGGTCTCGAACATGATGGTCCTGCATGACTAAACTCAGTAGTGTTGAAGTCTGCGGCGTGTACGTTGCCTCTTCTTCGCCATGTCCAGACTCTGCTTCTTCTCCGTGTCCAGAATCTTCTCCGCCGCCATGTACGTACTCTTCCCCGCCGCCATGTCCAGACTCCTCACCGCCGCTGTGTTCGGCGCCAGCGTCTTCGTGTCGATCGATGATATCTTCGTTTAGTCTCGTGGCGTTCTTCCCTTCCATGTGGACGTCCTCATCATCATCTTCACTTATCCATTGAGTATAACCATCCATAAAACCATTGATCAGCAAGTGGGCCTTCAAACTTCCACCATCAAAAGGGTCCAAAATTACTCCTTCTTTGCATTTTGTACACATCTAATCCCAGTCCGTTTATTTGCATACATGTCCATCACCGCGGATTGCAAGTATCGCTCCACCTTCCTTGCACTCACTTTCATGATTGCACGGTATAACAAGCAAACGGGTTATAAACAAAATGCGTGCATGCATCAAAGTCATATAAAAATTTGGCATGACCTTGCCTAAAAATAGGACATATCGAGTTTGCTCGATCGCCGAAATGGAAATAAATTAACATTTCGGCAAATGATTGATACGTCTCCGTCGTATCTACTTTTCTGAACTCTTTTGCCCTTGTTTTGGACTCTAATTTGCATGATTTGAATGGAACTAACCCGGACTAACGCTATTTTCAACAGAATTGCCATGGTGTTGTTTTTGTGCAGAAATAAAAGTTCTCGGAATGTCTTGAAAATTTACTGAGATTTTTTCTGAATAAAAGAAAAATACCTGCGCAAAGATCCACCGGAGGAGGTGGACCAGTGGGCCACAAGTCCACAGGCCGCGGCCACCCCCCTGGCCGCGACGTGAGGGCTTGTGGGGGCCCACATGGCTCCACCGCCCCCAAACTCAGCTCTATATCTTCCGTCTCGTCCGAAAAAAATCAAAGAGAAGGTTTCATCGCGTTTTGCGATACGGAGGCGCCGCCACATCCTGTTCTTCATCTGAAGGGCAGATCTGGAGTCCGTTTCGGGCTCCGGAGAGGGGAAATCGTCTCCATCGTCAGCATCAACCTTTCTCCATCGACCATTCCATGATGATCGTCGTCGTTCGTGAGTAATCTCATCGTAGGCTTGCTGGACGGTGATGAGTTGGATGAGATCTATCATGTAATCGAGTTAGTTTTTGACAGGGATAGATCCCTAGTATCCACTATGTTCTAGATTGATGTTGCTACTACTTGGCTATGCTTAATGCTTGTCACTAGAGCCCGAGTGCCATGATTTCAGATCTGAACCTATTATGTGGTCGCCAATATATGTGTGTTTTAGATCCTATCTTGCAAGTTGTAGTCACCTACTATGTGTTATGACCCGGCAACCCCGGAGTGACAATAGCCGGAACCACTCCCGGAGATGACTATAGTATGAGGAGTTCATGTATTCACTGTGTGTTAATGCATTGGTTCGGTTCTTTATTAAAAGGAGAACCTTAATATCCCGTAGTTTCCATTGGGACCCCGCTGCCACGGGAGGGATGGACAATAGATTTCATGCAAGTTCTTTTCCCTAAGCATGTATGACTACATACGGAATACATGCCTACATTAGATTGACGAACGGGAGCTAGTTACTTATCTCTCCGTGTTATAGCTGTTACATGACGAATCACATCCGTCATACTCATCCATTACCGATCCACTGCCTACGAGTCTTTTACTACTGGTCCTCGTTACGTTACTTTGTCTAGGCTTGTCCCTTGCTACAAAAGGGATTGGGCCACTTTGTTGCTACTGTTGCTACTGCTGTTACTCTGCTGCTGCTGCTACTGCTGTTCCTTGCTACTTCGCTGTTACTTGTTGCAAGATCTTTTCCGACACTGTTGTTGGGGAAGAATATTTCCCATCCACGTGCAACCTACTGGCGCCATTGATACAACAGTTAAGAATAGTCTGCCTTGTCAACAGATCGTTTCTCGCACCGTTGCTATCATACTACTTTGCTACTGATACTTTGCTTGCAGACACTAATCTTTCAGGTGTGGTTGTATTTGACAAACTCAGCTGCTAATACTTGAGAATATTGTTTCGCTTCCCTTGTGCGAGCCAACAAATTTGGGTTGAATACTCTACCCTCAAAAACTATTGCGATCCCATACGCTTGTGGGTTATCAAGGCTTTTTCTGGCGCTGTTGCCGGGGTAGCACATCTATATTCTGTGAGTCACTTGGGATTGACGTGTGCTGATCACTATGAGGAATCCGAAAGATCCAAGAACTAAAATCCTACCTTCCACTACGAGGAGAGGTAAGGAACTGCCATCTAGCTCTGCATTTGATTCACCTTCAGTTTTGAGTAAGTTTGCGACTTCGCCTCCTGCTAGAAATCTTGATCTGTCGCCTGTGCTTGATGATGCTATGCTTGATACTATGCCTAATGATGATATGCTTGATACTATGCCTGATGATTCTATGCTTGATACTGCTTTGCCTGATGATGCTATGCCTAATACTGCTTTGCCACTAGGTGCATTCCTTGATGCACAAATTGCTAGAGTTGCTGCTAGATGTGATGATACTTCTGAAACTGCTGATACTATTGAAGTAGAACCTGCTACTATGCCTAAATTGCCTGTTATGCCTGATACGCGCTATGTTATGGAGGAAGAGATAGCTGAGGACTTTCTTGCGTGTAAGGATAGCTATGATGTTGAGAAACTTCTGCGCAAGTGGAAAGAAAAATCTCTGAACGCTAGGATGAAATACGACCCGAAGTTTGCTACTTCGCCTATCTTTCTGACCGATAAGGATTATGAATTCTCTATCGACCCTGAGTTAATCACTATGGTCAAATCTGATCCTTTCCACGGTTATGAGTCTAAAACGGTTGTAGCCCATCTTACCAAACTGCACGATATAGCCACCCTATTCACTAGTGAGGAAAAGATCCGCCACTACTATATGCTCAAGTTGTTTCCTTTCTCACTAAAGGATGATGCTAAGACCTGGTTCACTTCTCTTGCTCGTGGTTGTGTGTGTAGTCCCTAGGATATGGTCTACTACTTCTCTGAAAAATATTTCCCTGCCCATAAGAAGCAAGCTGCCTTGCAGGAAATATACAACTTTGCTCAAGCTGAAGAAGAGAGTCTCCCACAAGCTTGGGGAAGGCTCATCCAGCTACTGAATGCTTTGCCTGATCACCCTCTTGAGAAGAATGAAATACTTGATATCTTCTATAATCGACTTACCGATGCTTCTAAAGACCACCTAGATAGTTGTGCCGGTAGTGTTTTTAGGGAACGAACCGTAGAACAAGCTGAGATTCTACTGAATAAACTCTTGTGCAATGAGAATGCTTGGACTATTCCCGAACCACCTCCTAGGCCAACTCAGAAGAAAAGAGGTATTCTATTCTTCAGTCCTGAAGATATGCAAGAAGCCAAGAAATCTATGCGAGAGAAAGGCATTAAATCTGTCAAAAATCTACCACCTATCGAAGAGATTCATGGTCTCGATAACCCGATACAGGTAGTAGGAGTAAATTCTCTGCATAGGTTTGATGAGAGTGATATTCCTTTTGATAAACCTGCTAGCTTATGCATGGATGAATTTGATAACTTCGTAGCCAAACAACAGAGTTTCAATGATTATGTTAGCAGACAATTGGAACAGAATGCTCGTATGCTTAGTCATTTAAGTGCTTGTGTGGACAGAAATGACAATGATCTTAAGCTTCTGAGTAAACATACCTCTATGGTTACTACTCGGGTAGAACAAGTACTTAAAGCTCAGAATGACTTGCTCAATGAGTTGAATGACAATTCCGTTAGAGTCGTTACTAGAGGCGGTAGAATGACCGAGGAACCTTTGTATCAAGGAGTTAGCACTGATGCACCTAGTCATCCTAGAAAGAAGAAGAAAGATGATAGGAACCTGCACGCTAGCAACCCTGTTGCTGCTAACCATGAGAGTCCAAACGATGTCTCTGTCTCTGATGCTGAAACACAATCTGGTGATGAACATGAGCCTAATGATAATATCAATAGTGATGTTCATGAAGATGCTCAACCTAGCAATGAAAAGGATGTGGAGATTGAACCTGATCTTGATAACCCACAACCCAAGGCTAAGAGATATGATAAGAATGACTTCGCTGCTAGGAAGCACGGTAAAGAAAAGGAACCATGAGTTCAGAAACCTATGCCCTTTCCTCCCAAACCATCCAAGAAAAAGGATGATGAGGATTTTGAGCGCTTCGTTGAAATGACCAGACCTGTCTTTCTGCAAATGCGTTTGACAGATATGCTCAAAATGTCTCCGTATGCTAAGTACATGAAAGATATTGTGACTAATAAGAGGAGGATACCTGATCTTGAGATCTCCGCCATGCTTGCTAACTATACCTTCAAGGGTGGAACTCCTAAGAAACTAGGTGATCCCGGTGTGCCCACTATACCTCGCTCCATTAAAGGCAACTACGTTAGAACTGCGTTATGCGATCTTGGAGCCGGTGTTAGTGTTATGCCTCTCTCTCTTTATCGTAGACTTGAACTGGATAAGTTGACACCCACTAAAATATCTCTGCAGATGGCCGACAAATCAACTGCTTTCCCTATCGACATTTGCGAGGATGTGCCTGTTGTGGTTGCTAACACCACTATCTTAACAGACTTTGTTATCTTGGATATTCCCGAGGACGATGCCATGGCTGTCATCCTCGGAAGACCCTTTTTAAACACTGCAGGGGCTGTTATAGATTGCAACAAAGGCAATGTCACTTTCCATGTCAACGGTAATGAGCATATGGTGCACTTTCCCAAGAAACAATATCGAGTACATTGCATCAATGTTATCGAAAAAACTTCATCGATTCTTATAGGGAGCTTTGAATGCCCTATTCCTCATGTCAAGATGAAGTATGATTTGCTTGTTGGGGAGATACACATCCCCATTGAGGTGACCTAGTAATTATTCGAAAATTCTCCGTCTTCTTTTGCGATTCGAGAAAGTTTTGTCGAGGGGATTTGATCAACCCCATTGACGGATTTCTTTCGATGACCATGCGATGGATGAATCGAGGAGTCACAAACCTCTATTCCAAACTTTCACTTTAGGTTGCTTAGAAGAAAAATGATAGATTCAGTTTAGTTTTCCCTGTTTTCTGTTTTAGCGTCCGGTAGAAAAGTACCTCGAAAATAAAAGTTCTCCGAACGCTGTGAAAATCAAGTATGAATTTTTTTGGATTTTTTGAAAAATACTAGGACAAAGAGTCTGTCTGGGGGCCACAAGCCCTAGGGGCGCGGGCACCCCCCTGGCCGCGCCACCCAGGCTTATGGGGTCCACAGGTACCCCCTCCACTCATTCTTGCTCTCATCCGCTTCTCCTACCTTCAGAAAAATAGTTTCACAACTGAAATCCGTGTTTTTGCTCCTCTTGCTGGGATTTTTGATCTCTTTGCTCAAATCACCGTTCTCTGAACTGTTTTGGGGAAATTACTCCTTGGTAAGTGACTCCTCCATTGGTCCAATTAGTTTTTGCTCTAGTGCCTTATACTCCGCGTATTTTTGTTGCCTTGGTGACCGTGTTCTTGAGCTTTGCATGCTGATTCTAGCTGGTCCCAAGTAGTTTTGATGCGTAATATGCTCTCTAGGCACTTGTGGGAGTAGTTGCTACAAGTTTAGTTGAACCTAGTTCACCTTTCCTTTGGGTCACTAAAAATTTCAGAAAAGGAAGATGTTCAGGAGAAACTTTCATGGTGGTTCCTCAAGCAAGAGAGGTCCCCGTCTTGCGATTCAGGAGCCTCATCCTTATCAACCTAGGGACGCGCAGGTACAACCATGTGAATGGCCTTCTGATGAATTTATGATTGAGGCAGGTTTCAAAGATGAGTTTGATGCACTTGTTCACAACGAATTCATCTCCGATAAATGTGAACAGTATGATGCTCTCACCGCCTCTTTTGTTCGTAGATTCAAATTTTCAGCTGATCGTGAGCCATCTGTACTGTTTGATTTGTATGATAAATCGTATACCATGGATTTAGAGGATTTCAATAGAATTTGCAAGATACCTACGTGGGGTAGCCTCAATGATCCTCCTAAATGTTCGGTTAGAGATTTTTTGCTCTGGTATTACAGTTGGAGAAATTAGAGACATTACGCAAGCTACCATGGGGAGTATTCATTTTCCTGCCTTGCATTACTTTGCCCTCTTCATAGGCAGATGCATTAATTAATGGCAAGATTGAGCATTGTCACCTCTGCGCACCCGACCTTAGTATCCTTAAGAGCGCAGTGACAGGTGACAAAAGCTTCAACATGGGAGCTATTATAACAAGGAGGCTTAATAAGAATGCAATTGAAGGGGATTTCTTTGGTGGAATCTATGCCACTCGCATAGCAAATTTTCTTGGAGTACCCATCCGTGAAGGAGATCCCCCGCTCCATACAGCTTTCCTTGACCACGTCGCTTTGACACGTTACCAGTTCCTTGAGAGGGATGATGAATCCCTCCTATACCGATTGATATTTAACCGGCAGCGTGTTTTCCATATTACCCTTCCTGCTCCTGCTTTCTTTGACTTTCAGGTAAAACAGAGATATTACATAACGAGAGGAGAGGCAGAGGAGTATGAGAGGGAGGTGAAGGCTACTCGTCTCCTTGAGGCAGCTATTCAGGCAGTGGCTGCAGCGCTCCCGTATAACCCCCATTATGATTTTGGGTTTCGTCAGGACCATCCTTGGGAGTAGACCAAGTTAGGCCAAAAGCCTAAGCTTGGGGGAGTACGTGTTCTCACCGACTTTACATTCTTGCTTATGCTTTCACTTTGTTAGCCGGTGTTCACACTTTGCCACTGTATCATCCATGCTAGTTTACTTCATTTTTCTCCTTTTCTTTTCGTGTGTCCGTCTAGTTTGAGAAAAACCAAAAATATTTTCTTTTTCTTATTTTGCTTGTTGGGAGCTTTCCCGTGTAAATAGTTTTCTTTTTCTTTGGGTCAAGGTAGAAGATATTGGTTACAATGTTTAGTGGCTCTTGCATGCATACTTGTTTAGCTTTCAAAGAGCCATATTACTTTGTCTTCTCCTTTGTGTTTGCGTGCAGATTTCAGCTTTAGTCCAATGCACGAGCACGCTTATTATTGTTCACATCATTCGGTCGTGCAAGTGAAAGGCAATAATGACGATATATGATGAAGTGACTGAGCCTGGAAAAGCTGGTATGAACTCGATCTATTTTGTTTTTGTAAATATGACTAGCTCATCATGCCTGATTCAGCTTTGTTATGAGAGAAACATGTTTGCAATGAAAACTTAGAGATCATAGTTGCTTATGCCATGCTTACTTAGCTAGGAGCTTATAATGGTTTGTCTTGGATGCCAACATGAATGTTGAGATGACTATGATGTAGTATGATAGGATGGTATCTTCCTTTGAATGTTTCAAGTGGCTTGACTTGGCGCATGTTCACGCATGTAGTTGAAACAAAATCAACATAGCCTCTATGATATTCATGTTCATGGTGATTTATTTCCTACTCATGCTTGCACTCAATGTTAGTTAATCTCAATGCATTTTGATGACCGTTGTCGCTCTCTAGTTGGTCGCTTCCCAGTCTTTTGCTAGCCTTCAGTTGTACTAAGCGGGAATACTACTTGTGCATCCACTCCCACAAACCCAAAGTTGTTCCATATGAGTCCACCATACCTACCTATGTGCGGTATCTACCTGCCGCTCCAAGTAAAATTGCATGTTCCACTCTCTAAATCTTCAAGAAATAATTTGTTTTGCATGCCCGAACCGCTCATCTGGTGATGCTACTGCAACAAAAGACCTTCCAACGGCGCCAGAAACGTGCTGACGGGAGACTGTTCTTGTCTTGATACTCCTCAGCAACGGCACCAGGAATCCTTCTGCTATGGCTACGCCTTAAGGGACTTCCTAGGCAAATGTGCAAAGGATTTCCCCCGTGGCCTTGGAGCCTTGCATTGGTGTTCCCTCGAAGTGGAAAGGGTGATGTAGCGCAGCGGTGGTAAGTATTTCCCTCAGTTTGAGAACCAAGGTATCGATCCAGTGAAGGAGTATCACAAGTGCCTGCACAAACACAAAAAGCTTGCTCCCAACACTATGAAGGGGTTGTCAATCCCTTATAGATTGTTCGCCAAGTGAGAACTGAAAGCAACAAAGTAACAAAGCAAAGTAAAAGCGAAAGTGGAAACGATAGGTGTGAATAGACCCGGGGGCCGTAGTGTTCACTAGTAACTTCTCTCATGAAAGCAAGTAGACAGTGGGTGAACAAATTACTGTCAAGCAATTGGTAGAACCGCGCAAAGTCGTGACGTCATCTATGGCAATGATTATATCTATAGGCATCACGTCCAAAACAAGTAGACCGATACTTTCTGCATCTACTACTATTACTCCACACGTCGACCACTATCCAGCATGCATCTAGTGTATTAAGTCCAAAAGAACAGAATAACGCCTTAAGCAAGATGACATGATGTAGATGGACAATCTCATATCTACGACAAAGCCCACCTTGTTACCCTTGATGGCAACTACATGATGTGTGCCTTGCTGCCCCTACTGTCACTGGGAAAGGTCACCACACGGTAAGAACCCAAAACCAAGCACTTCTCCCATTGCAAGAATCATAGATCTAGTTGGCCAAACAAAACCCAAGACTCGGAGAGATTTACAAGGATATCAAATCATGCATATAAGAAATCATCAAAGACTCAAATATATATCATAGATAATCTGATCACAAATCCACAATTCATCGGATCTCGACAAACACACCGCCAAAGAGGATTACATCGGATAGATCTGCATGAAGATCATGGAGAACTTTGTATTGAAGATCCAGGAGAGAGAAGAAGCCATCTAGCTACTAACTACGTACCCGTAGGTCTGAAGTGAACTATTCACGAGTCATTGGAGGGGCGACGATGTTGATTTAGAAGCCCTCCAACTCCAAAGTCCCCTCCGGCGGGGCACCGGTAAGGGTCTCCAGATGAGATCTTGCGGAAACGGAAGCTTGCGGCGGTGGAAAAGTATTTTCGTGGATCCCTTGATTTTTTTCTGTATTTTAGGGAATATATAGGCGAAGGAGCTAGGTCAGGGGGCGCCAGGGAGGCCACAAGCTTGCTAGCCGCCGCCCCCTGGTGGCGGCTAGGGGGCTTGTGGGCCCCCCGTAGCTCTCCTGGCTTGGCCCTCAAGCCCCCTGATCTTCTTCCGTTCGGGGAAAATTTATTTCGGGGATTTTATTCTGTTTGGACTCCGTTCCAAAATCAGATCTGAAAAGAGCCAAAAACACAGAAAAAACAGGAACTGGCACTTGGCACTGAATTAATAAGTTAGTCCCAAAAAAGATATAAAAGGTACATAAAACATCCAAAGATGACAAGATAACAGCATGAAACCATCAGAAATTATAGATACGTTTGAGACGTATCAAGCATCCCCAAGCTTAACTCCTGCACGTCCTCGAGTAGGGAAGTGCTAAAGAATGAATTTTTGATGCTTTCATGCTACCTAGCATAGATGTCCTTTGTAACTCCTCTTATGTGACGTGAATGTTCAGATCCATTAGATTCAAAAAAATAGTTTGCTATTGACATGGACACAATAATACTTCAAGCAAACCAGCAAGGTAATCATGAACATTCAAAATAACAAGGCCAAAAGAAAGGTATCCCTACAAAAGCATATAGTCTGGCTATGCTCTATCATCATTGCACAACGGATTTAAATCATGCACAACCCCGGTATTGGCCAAGTAATTGTTTCACACCTTTAATTTCTCAAACCTTTTCAACTCTCACGCAATACATGAGCATGAGCCATGGTTTTAGCACTATAAGTGGTGTGGAGTGTGGTGGAGGCTGCAAGACAAACAAGGAGAAGATGGTCACATTAACTAGGCATATCAATGAGCTGTGGAGATGCTCATCAATAGATATCAATGTGAATGAGTAGGCATTGCCATACAAATAATGCACTAGAGCTAAGAGTATGTGAAAGCTCTTAAAGAAAACTAGTGGTGTGCATCCAACTTGCTTGCTCACGAAGACCTAAGGCAATTTTGAGGAAGCCTATCATTGGAATATACAAGCCAAGTTATATAATGAAAATTTCCCACTAGCTATATGGTGGTGACAAAACGAGAGACTCTCAATCATGAAGATCATGGTGCTTAATATGCACAAGTGTGGAAAGGTGGTAGCATTGTCCCTTCTCTCTTTTTCTCTCATTTTTTATTTTTATTTTTTGGTGGGCTCTTTGGCCTCTTTTTTATTATTATTATTTTGGTGGGCATCTTTGGCCTCTTTTATTTCCTCACATGGGACAATGCTCCATCAATGATGATCATCACACTTTCAACTCAAAACTTAGAGCAACGATGACTCTATATGGAATGCCTTCGGTAGTGTACCGTGACAATGATCTAGCATGGCATAGACATTAAGGAAACATCATGCTAGATATCTTACGATCATGCAATGGCAATGTAGAAGTGGTGGCACATGTCATGGTGGTAGTTGCATGGCAATATATCTCGGAATGACTTAGAAAAAGCCATAGTAGGTAGGTATGGTGGCTGTTTTGAGGGAGGCTAATGGTGCGTTTTGTGCACCGGCGAAAGTTGCACGGCACTAAGAAGATAGTGATGGTGGAAGGTTAAAGTGCATCTAAACCATGGACTCAACATTAGTCATGAAGAACTCATATACTTGTTGCAAAAGTTTTATTAGTAATCGAAACAAAGCATTCAACGCATACTCCTAGGGGAAGGGTTGGTAGGTATAAACCATCGCGCGATCCCGACCGCCACACAAAGGATGACAAGCAATAGACTAATCATGCTCAGATTTCATCACATAGCGGTTCACCATACGTGCATGCTACGGGAATCACTAAATTCAACACAAGTATTTCTAGATCCACAACACCTTACTAGCATAACTTCAATATTACCATAACCCAACTCAAAACTAATTGAGATGAATCAAACTTCTCTAACTATTCAATGCACATGAAGGTGGAAGTTTTCGTATCCCTTTGGATAACTACCCCTTTTGAGACTACTTTCAAAGCATAGATCAACTACCAAGCCACGCACCGCTGTGCTCTAAAAGATATAAGTGAAGCACATAGAGCAAAAGTACCTAGCTCAAAAGATATAAGTGAGGCACATGTGAGCTGAATTGTCCACCAACGGATATAAGTGAAGCTCGACAAAATCACGGTGAGTGCATGTCTCTCTCTCTAGGTGTGCAGCGAGGATGATTGTGACACAACAAAAATAAAAGACTCCTATGATACAAGACACTCCAAGCAAAACACATAACATGTGGTGAATAAAAATATAGCCCAAGTAACGTTACCGATGGATTGAAGACGAGAGAGGGGACGCCTTCCCGGGGCATCCCCAAGCTTAGGCTTTTACGGCATCCTTGAATCTCTTGGAGTGCCTTGGGCATCCCCAATCTTGAGCTCTTGCCACTCTTTATCTCTTTGTCCATAAGAACTTCACCCAAAACTTGAAAACTTCACAACACGAAACTTAAACAGAAACTCGTGATAAAATTAGTATAAGAAAGCAAACCACCACTTCCTTAGGTACTGTAGCAAACTTAAATTCTACTTATGCTGATGTTGGGTTACCGTATTTTCAATCTTCCATGGCTAATACCCCCCGATACTATCCATAGTTTCATCAAAATAAGCAACCAATACAACAAAAACAGAATCTGTTAACAGCAGACCAGCCTGTAGCAAACTGTATACTTCGTATACTTGTGTTACTTCAAAAATTCTGAACACTTACGACAGTCTGAAAACTTTCCGTAGAAATCAGCATCAAAAAGAATCAACTCAAAAGCTCTTACAGAAAAAAAAAATGAAAATTCTTTTCGTGAGCAGAAAGTTTCTGTCTTTTCCAGCATGACCAAACGATCATCCCCAAGACTAATCATAACGGTTTTGCTTGGCACAAAGGCAAAAAGAAACACAAAAAACACAATCATAACAGAATTATGAAACTGTGGAAAACACAAAACATAAAGGAAAAGGATAGATTCGTTGGGTTGCCTCCCAACAAGCGCTTTTGTTTAACGCCCTTAGCTAGGCAAATGGTGATGGAATCACGTATAGTCATCTTTGGTGCTCAAACCATAAGTAGCCCTCATCATAGATTCATAAGGCAATCTTATTTTCTTTCTAGGAAAGTGCTCCATGCCCTTCTTTAATGGAAATTGAAATCTAATATTCCCTTCCTTCATATCGATGATAGCACCAATAGTCCTTAGGAAAGGTCTACCAAGAATAATGGGACATGAAGGATTGCAATCTATGTCAAGTACAATGAAATCCACGGGTACATAGTTCTTATTTGCAACAATAAGAACATCATTGATCCTTCCCATGGGTTTCTTGGCAGTAGAATCCGCAAGATGCAAATTAAGAGCACACTCTTCAATCTCATGAAAACCAAGAATATCACATAAAGACTTTGGAATCGCGGAAACACTAGCACCCAAATCACACAAAGCATTGCACTCATAGTTTTTGATCTTGATTTTGATAGTAGGTTCCCACTCATCATGAAGTTTTCTAGGTATAGAGACTTCTAGTTCGAGCTTCTCTTCAAGAGATTTCATCATAGCATCTATGATATGCGCGGTAAAGGCTTTGCTTTGGCTATAAGCATGTGGAGAGTTTGCAATGGATTGCATCAAAGAAATGCATTCAAACAAGGAGAAATTATCATAATTGAATTCCTTGAAATCCAAAGTGGGAGTTTCATTACTACCCAAAATTTTGATTTCTTCTACTCCACTCTTCATACCTTTATCATCAAGATGGGTGGACTCCGAATCATTGGGGCGTTTTTCAACCAAAGTGGATTCATATCCAGCCCCTTCATCAATAGGTTTGACACGCTAAAACAAAGATTCAAGAGGAGTCACACCAAGTACTTTAAGATCTTCGTGATTTGCATCACTAGAACGCACCCTTTTAAACCATTCATGCCTATCGCGAATTTGGGCGGTTCTTTCTTTGCTCTCATTCATGGAGACACGCATAGCTTTCAAAGTTTCATCCAAGTTGACCTTGGGAGGAGCACATCTAACTTTCAAAGCATCAATATCACAAGACATCCTATCAACGCTCTTAGCCAAATCGTCTATTTTGAGTAGTTTTTCCTCTATGGACGCATTGAAAATCTTTTGAGAGTTGATGAACTCTTTGATATTACTCTCTAAATCAGAGGGTAATTTGTTGTGATTTCCATAAGTGTTGTTGTAGGAATTTCCATAATTGTTAGAGGAGTTACTAGGAAAAGGCCTAGGAACATAGTTTCCTCTAAAAGCATTGTTGTTGCCAAAATTGTTCCTACCAACAAAATTCACGTCCAAACTAGCGTTGCTACTCTCAATCAAGGAAGATAGTGGCATGTCATTAGGATCTACAGTAGCGTTTCTACTAGCAACCAAATTCATCAACTCGTCCATCTTAGCACTAAGCGAGTTAATTTCTTCTATAGCGTGCACCTTTTTGCTAGCAGGTGACCTTTCAGTGTGCCACTGAGGGTAGTTGGTCATGATATTGTCTAGGAGTTTTGTAGCGTCTCCTAACGTGATTTCCCTGAACGTTCCACCTGAGGCGGAGTCCAAGATATTGCGAGAAGCGAAATTCAAGCGAGCGTAAAAGATTTGTATAATCATCCACAAACTCAAGCCATGAGCGGGACAATTTCTAATCATAAGCTTCATCCTCTCCCAAGATTGTGCAACGTGTTCATGATCAAGTTGCTTGAAATTCATGATATCGTTACGTAAGGAGATGATCTTAGCCGGCAGAAAATACTTGGATATTTAAGCATCTTTGCACTTATCCCAAGAATCGATACTATTTTTAGGCAAAGAAGAAAACCAAGTTTTTGCGCGATCTCGCAACGAGGAAGGAAAAAGCTTCAACTTAATCACGTCATTATCCACATCTCTTTTCTTTTGCATATCACAAAGCTCAATGAAGGTATTGAGATGGGATGCGGCATCTTCACTAGGAAGGCCAGAGAATTGCTCTTTCATAACAAGATTCAGCAAAGCTGCTTTGATTTCATACGATTCCGCACTAGTGGCGGGAGCAATCGGAGTACTAATAAAATCATTATTATTGGTACTCGAGAAGTCGCAAAGTTTGGTGTTTTCAGCCATGATGACTTCAACAAACAAACAAGCACACAAGCAAGCAAGAAAACCGGCAAAGGAAAACGGCAAAAAGGCAAAAGGCAAAAGAAAACGGCAAAGGAGAAAGGCAAATGAAAACGGCAAATGTGAAGTGGGGGAGAGGAAAACGAGAGGCAACTAGCAGAAAAGTAAATGCAAGAGATGAGTTTGTGAGACCTACTTGGATAGATCTCTCCTTCCCCGGCAACGGCGCCAGAAATACTTCTGCTACTGCAACAAAAGACCTTCCAACGGCACCAGAAACGTGCTGACGGGAGACTGTTCTTGTCTTGATACTCCTCAGCAACGGCACCAGGAATCCTTCTGCTACGGCTACGCCTTAAGGGACTTCCTAGGCAAATATGCAAAGGATTTCCCCCGTGGCCTTGGAGCCTTGCATTGGTGTTCCCTCGAAGCGGAAAGGGTGATGTAGCGCAGCGGTGGTAAGTATTTCCCTCAGTTTGAGAACGAAGGTATCGATCCAGTGAAGGAGTATCACAAGTGCGTGCACAAACACAAAAAGCTTGCTCCCAACGCTATGAAGGGGTTGTCAATACCTTATAGATTGTTCGCCAAGTGAGAACCTAAAGCAACAAAGTAACAAAGCAAAGTAAAAGTGAAAGTGGAAACGATAGGTGTGAATAGACCCGGGGGCCGTAGTGTTCACTGGTGGCTTCTCTCATGAAAGCAAGTAGACGGTGGGTGAACAAATTAGCAATTGATAGAACCGCGCAAAGTCGTGACGTCATCTATGGCAATGATTATATCTATAGGCATCACGTCCAAAACAAGTGGACCGATACTTTCTGCATCTACTACTATTACTCCACACGTCGACCGCTATCCAACATGCATCTAGTGTATTAAGTCCAAAAGAACAGAGTAACGCCTTAAGCAAGATGACATGATGTACATGGACAATCTCATATCTACGACAAAATCCACCTTGTTACCCTTGATGGCAACTACACGATGTGTGCCTTGCTGCCCCTACTATCACTGGGAAAGGTCACCACACGGCAAGAAACCAAAACCAAGAATTTCTCCCATTGCAATAATCATAGATCTAGTTGGCCAAACAAAATCCAAGACTCGGAGAGACTTACAAGGATATCAAATCATGCATCTAAGAAATCGGCAAAGACTCAAATATATATCATAGATAATCTGATCACAAATCCACAATTCACCGGATCTCGACAAACACACCGCCAAAGAGGATTACATCAGATAGATCCCCATGAAGATCATGGAGAACTTTGTATTGAAGATCCAAGAGAGAGAAGAAGCCATCTAGCTACTAACTACGGACTCGTAGGTATGAAGTGAACTACTCACGAGTCATTCGAGGGGCGATGATGTTGATGTAGAAGCCCTCCAACTCCAAAGTCCCCTCCGGCAGGGCACCGGGAAGGGTCTCCAGATGAGACCTCGCGGAAACGGAAGCTTGCGGCGGCGGAAAAGTATTTTCGTGGATCCCTTGATTTTTTTCTGTATTTTAGGGAATATATAGGCGAAGGAGCTAGGTCAGGGGGGCGCCAGGGAGGCCACAAGCCTGCTAGCCGCCGCTCCCTGGTGGCGGCTAGGGGGCTTGTGGGCCCCTTGTAGCTCTCCTGGCTTGGCCCTCAAGCCCCCTGATCTTCTTCCGTTCAGGAAAAAAATATTTCGGGGATTTTATTCCGTTTGGACTCCGTTCCAAAATCAGATCGGAAAAGAGCCAAGAACACAGAAAAAACTGGAACTAGCACTTGGCACTGAATTAATAAGTTAGTCCCAAAAAAGATATAAAAGGTACATAAAACATCCAAAGATGACAAGATAACAGATGAAACCATAAAAAATTATAGATACATTTGAGACGTATCAGGTGACAGGGGGCTATTCGTATCTTCCATGCTAGGCGTGTTATCCTCGATATGTGTTTATTCACTATCATTCATGAGAAAGGGTCCGGTAATTGGAATTCCCAGTTCGATGCTCAAATCGAAAAGATAATTGCAAACAAAACTCCCCAGGATTGATGTTGGTATGGACGGTACCCGAGGATTCGGCTAGCCGTGGAGTGTGATTGATTGGTGGTGGGGGAGTCAAAACTTTCCTTTTTGTTTGAGAACCGCCTATAGCATGTGTAGCGTGGAAGATGTTGAGAACTCTTGGTCATTGTGTTGACAATGAAAGCAAGCCACCCAAAATTATTATCTCTGTTTTCAAAGCTTGCGCTCCGGCACCTCTGCAAATCAATGCTTCCTCTGTGAAGGGCCTATCTATTTATGTTCCTGCTGAGTCATCCTCCTCTTACAAAAGCACCAATTAGAGAGCACCTCTGTCATTTTTATGCTTTGCTTTTAACTGTGTTGAGTGTGACTATGACTGGATCTTCATTGCCTTGAATTACAATGTTTAGTCAGCCCTTGTTCTTTTAAGGTGCTCTGCATTTATGATTTGCGGTCTCAGAAAGAGCTAGCGAGATACCATCTATTCGTACTGCTTCATGTTGTTTTGATTGAAGTGTTGACGTTTGAGAGTCATTATTATTTTCTCGCTAGTTGATTATGCCATTGATATGAGTTAACCGTGAGACCTAGATGTCATTTTCTTATGTGGTTTGCTTGTGATCTTGCTGAAATGCTGGTTGTGAGTTACACATAGTTGCAACAACAAGATCAAACAGAGTTTGTCAAAGTTTTTCTTTCGTCTCTCTCAGTTTGTCAACTGAGTTGCTTGAGGACAAGCAAGGCTTTAAGCTTGGGGGAGTTGATACGTCTCCGTCGTATCTACTTTTCCGAACTCTTTTGCCCTTGTTTTGGACTCTAATTTGCATGATTTGAATGGAACTTACCCGGACTAACGCTGTTTTCAGCAGAATTGCCATGGTGTTGTTTTTGTGCAGAAATAAAAGTTCTCGGAATGTCCTGAAAATTTACGGAGATTTTTTCTGGAATAAAAGAAAAATACCTGCGCAAAGATCCACCGGAGGAGGTGGACCAGTGGGCCACAAGCCCACAGGCTGCGGCCACCCCCCCTGGCCGTGTCGTGAGGGCTTGTGGGGCCCACGTGGCTCCACCGCCCCAAACTCAGCTCTATATCTTCCGTCTCGCCCGAAAAAAAAGCAGAGAGAAGGTTTCATCGCATTTTACGATACGGAGGCGCCACCACATCCTGTTCTTCATCTGGAGGGCGGATCTGGAGTCCGTTTCGGGCTCCGGAGAGGGGAAATCGTCGCCATCGTCATCATCAACCGTTCTCCATCGACAATTCCATGATGCTCTTCATCGTTCCTGAGTAATCTCATCGTAGGCTTGTTGGACGGTGATGAGTTGGATGAGATCTATCATGTAATCGAGTTAGTTTTTGACGGGGATTGATCCCTAGTATCCACTATGTTCTAGATTGATGTTGCTACTACTTGGCTATGCTTAATGCTTGTCACTAGGGCCCGAGTGCGATGATTTCAGATCTGGACCTATTATGTTGTCGCCAATATATGTGTGTTTTAGATCCTATCTTGCAAGTTGTAGTCACCTACTATGTGTTATGACCCGGCAACCCCGGAGTGACAATAGCCGGAACCACTCCCGGAGATGACCATAGTATGAGGAGTTCATGTATTCACCGCGTGTTAATGCGTTGGTCCAGTTCTTTATTAAAAGGAGAACCTTAATATCCCGTAGTTTCCATTACGACCCCGTTGCCACGGGAGGGAGGGCAATAGATGTCATGCAAGTTCTTTTCCCTAAGCACGTATGACTACATACGGAATACATGCCTACATTAGATTGACGAACGAGAGCTAGTTACTTATCTCTCCGTGTTATAGTTGTTACATGATGAATCACATCCGTCATACTCATCCATCACCGATCAACTGCCTACGAGTCTTTTACTACTGGTCCTCGCTACGTTACTTTGTCTAGGCTTGTCCCTTGCTACAAAAGGGATTGGGCCACTTCGTTGCTACTGTTGCTACTGCTGTTACTCTGTTGCTAATGCTACTGCTGTTCCTTCCTACTTCGCTGTTACTTGTTGCAAGATCTTTTCCGACACTGTTGTCGGGGAATAATATTCCCCGTCCACGTGCAACCTACTGGCGCCATTGATACAACAGTTAGGAATAGTCTGCCTTGTCAACAGATCGTTTCTGGCACCCTTGCTATCATACTACTTTGCTACTGATACTTTTCTTGTAGACACTAATCTTTCAGGTGTGGTTGAATCTGACAAACTCAGCTGCTAATACTTGAGAATATTCTTTCGCTTCCCTTGTGCGAACCAACAAATTTGGGTTGAATACTCTACCCTCGAAAACTGCTGCAATTCCATACGCTTGTGGGTTATCAAACATAAGCAACTCACAAGTCATGTCACTCACACAAATCCCTTCATATCGCAAACACACATATTCCCATTATTGAAATGCACAACTTTTTACTCGCCTATATCCCGAGAGAGATTGTGCACGGCTAACTAAATTGCTAGATCTAGTTGTTGTGAGGAGAGATGACTCTAGCTAACTAGTGGAGAGGGAGAGATATGATCTAGCTAGCTAGAACTATATGTATGGAAGGAGGGAGAGCCAAATAAATGTGGAAGGTAGAGTTAGAAGAGGCCATTTATGGAAGATAATTAGGATGGAGGGGGCCTTAATGGGGAGAGAAGAGAGGTAGAAAGAAGAGAGAAGAAGGGAAACATTGGTGGAGAAGCAATTTGGAGAGAGGAGAGGAGTAAAGAGGGGAGAGGTCAAATGGGGGAGGAAGGGGGAGAGGGGTGTGTGGGGGGGGGGGTGAAAGCTGCCCACAACCATGCGTAGCAGTAGCGCTTTTTGTAAAGCGGTGCTACTTCTAAGTGGGGCCCAATAGCAGTAGTGTTGCTTCCAGACAAGCGCAACTACTATTAAACTTAGAAGTAACGTTTGTTACATGCACGCGCTGATATTACTACTACCGTCGGTGGCCTCGTTAGGCCGCGTTTAGCAGTAGCGCTTTTTGCATATCAAGCGCTACTGCTAAGACCATTATTAGTAGCGCTTGGCAGAGATTAGGAGGGACCGACTTGCATTGAGTAATCGCCATTGCTACCAGGCATCACTACTAAGCCCGTGCATCACTGCTACCAGCACCGCCATTGCTACAAGCACCGCCAATGTGACCGCCACCTCCACGATGGATCGGAGTGATCGGGCTCCATGACTTGGGAGTGATGCCATCATTGGCACCACCACAAACATATAATCCACCGGTTCCCTGGATATTTCAACAGAAATGTTAAGGGATATATGATTGTGTTGAACATAAATACTTACAATGTTAAGAAGTGATTGAATAGTTTGGGGATATACTAACCGAAGTCCAACTATACTCTGCCAAAAAATCTTCATACGTAGCCATCACTCGTTGAGGTCCAGGAGTTGGTGGGGCTGGTTCCATTATAGGAACCGTGCCGGTAGCCATGGATTCAAAAACAAGCTGCAGGTTAGTTCACCAAGCAAACACGAAGGTCAGAAGGAATGAATATGCCAATATGGAAGTCAAATGAAAATTGCTAAACTAACCTGCATCATGCAGTGTCCATGCTCCGTGAATGTTGCAACCTTCGCGTTCCATGCCATGATCTCCACGTGTGTACTCCATGTAGGCCTACAACCTTCCCGTTCCATGCCATGATCTCCACGTGTGTGCTCCATGTAGGCCTACAGTATGACATGATGAAACTCATAAAACATCTCAATGCGGAAAATAAAGAGAGAAAAGGAAAAATAAGAGGGAAAATACTTACAGAGTGCTGGTGTGTTATAAGAGCCTGTGAGTGTGCACTCATCGTGCTCGGGGGCGGCCTCGGGCTTGGGTTGGTAGCTCAGATCCGTGTGTACAAAGACGGACCCCTGAAGAAACTATCCAGTTGTTGCAAAAGATAGAAAAATATGAGCATGTGTACAATCAAAAGAATTAAAATATGAGCATCTGTACAAGCAAAAAAAATGATTAATGGACACTTACTCTTTCCCCCTTGGCTCAATGAGCCACTTGTGCTCCTCCCTAGCAGGAATGCAAGGGAGTTTTGCAGCACCACGCAAGCAACCCTTCTTGTTGCCAACACCCTCCCTGCCACCACCATCCTCCGCCACCACCATGCTCCTCCCCAACCTCATCCCCCTCCTCCTCCTCAACCTCCCCGCAAACCTCCTCCCCTTCGTCCTCCCCGTCCTACTTGGTAGAGGGTACCTCACTAGAGGAAAGCCTCGAAGAAGGCACCCCTAAGTCAGTGAGTGAACACTATTTCTGGCCCCTACCCCGTCCTCTAGGGGCTCTCCCCCAACCCCCTCCTCCTAGGGGCTCTACCCCCAACCCCTCCTACTCCAGGGGCACCTCTCCCTCGGCGTCCCTGTGAGGAGTCATCCTCAAGTAGTCGAGGGGGGGGGGGGGCATTACGGGGTCGACCACTCCGACTAGCCCGCGTGGTGAGTTTGGATAGGAAACCCATGCCATCGGTCTTCCCTTGTTGATATTTAGCAAACCTGCATTGAAAATAGAATAAACAATTAGTATATTAATAACAAAGAAAAAGCATAATAATAAGGAATAAAAACACACTAATAAATAAGCATCAAAAGACATATTAATAAACCATAGAAAAAAGACATGAAACGTACATCTGCTAGAACCCATATGAATCATCACTGTTGTAACCGATTTCATCATCACTATCACACATATCGTCATCACTATCACACATATCATCTTCGTTATCTGACGGAGGTGGAGGCTCTTCCTCGTCATCAGAGTCTTCATATAATTTTTCTAGCATAAGTATGTCAACTTCATTAACAATGGTCTCACCATCATTTTGTGCATCGTCTTCGTTTGGATCCACATCATCATCACCCAAGGCGTCAGGATCATCATTTCTGACCACATCTTCATCAGGTTGCTCTTGATAGAACACCCCCTCGTATGTCATGGGGTTAATATTGTAGTCGTCATCGTTCGGGTCCGGTAGCTTACCATGTGGCGACACCTTAAACACAACTTCCCAACCCTTTAGGTACTTCTTTTGACATGGGTAAGGCATATAACAAACTTGTGTGGCTTGGGTAGCCGCAATAAAGAGATCGGCTCCGGCATAGACGGTTGATGGTTTAACTTCGATCAAACCAACAAAAGGCGTATGTCTCAGCCCGTCAACTGGGTCGAACCATCAACATTTCAACATGGAGGGTATGTGTGTGTGGGGGGGGGTATACGTCAATTAATTGTACGAAAATGATGCGAATCTTGGCCCCATAATTTTAACACTAAGAAAGGACGTCTTAATCTGTCATCATAAAAAGTCAACCTTCAAAATCTTTGATCAGTTTTATACAGAAAATAATCTATACCTAGTATGCCAAGTACGCGTCATATAAAAATATATTTCATCAATTTAATCTAATTGTATTGATTTGGTATTATAGATGTTAATAACTTTTCTATGAAGTTAATCAAATTTGACAAAGTTTGACTTTGAAAAATTGTAATAAGCATTATATTTTTTACTGACGTGGTATCATCGAACCAGACTATTTTCTCCCTTAAATTTATGCACATAATTCGAATTAAATACCAAACAAAAAACTAGAATGAAAGTAAAACGTTATGCATAATTTTTAGCTGTCATTCTCACTTCCAGTTTTTTTAGAGCTCTCAGTTGCCCGGATTTCCATAAATCTCAGTAATCTAAATCAATACCTTTTTTTAGGAAAGGCCATCAAGGTTTAGTTTTATTAACATAAACAGAAATTACATCGTCCAAAATTCTAGAGACTAGACAAGCCGGAACCACCTCTGGGTTGGGTGGCCTTATCAATTGATGAAGCTTTTGTAAAGGAAACCGGGAGGGCAGGTTCAGGTATAATTCTAAGAGACTTGGAAGGCGCAGTCATCTTCTGTGCATATCGCTATCCATACCATTGCAAAGATGCTTTTGAGTCCGAAATCAGTGTTGTCCTCGAAGGAGTCTCTTTCAGTGTGCAACAATCTGATCTTTCTATAGTGATTCAATCTGATAGCTCCATCGTGGTGGCGGCGTTTACGGATGACTCTCTCCAACGATCTGCATACGGTCATCTTATGATGGAAATCAAGAAGCTTTTGGAATCGGCCGGTTTTATTCCGTAGAAGATTGTTCGTTATCAATAGAGTTGCTCATAGTCTAGCTAATATAGGTGTTGGGGAACGTCGCATGGGAAACAAAAATTTTCCTACGCGCACGAAGACCTATCATGGTGATGTCCATCTACGAGAGGGGATGAGTGATCTACGTACCCTTGTAGATCGTACAGCAGAAGCGTTAGAGAACGCGGTTGATGTAGTGGAACGTCCTCACGTCCCTCGATCCGCCCCGCGAACAATCCCGCGATCAGTCCCACGATCTAGTACCGAACGGACGGCACCTCCGCGTTCAGCACACGTACAGCTCGACGATGATCTCGGCCTTCTTGATCCAGCAAGAGAGACGGAGAGGTAGAAGAGTTCTCCGGCAGTGTGACGGCGCTCCGGAGGTTGGTGATGATCTTGTCTCAGCAGGGCTCCGCCCGAGCTCCGCAGAAACACGATCTAGAGGAAAAACTATGGAGGTATGTGGTCGGGCAGCCGTGAGAAAGTCGTCTCAAATCTGCCCTAAAAGCCCCATATATATAGGAGGAGGGAGGGGGACCTTGCCTTGGGGTCCAAGGGACTCCCAAGGGGTCGGCCGAGCCAAGGGGGGAGGACTCCCCCCCCCAAACCGAGTTGGACTTTGTTTGGTGGGAGGGAGTCCCCCTTCCTTCCCACCTCCTCCCTTTTTTTTCTTTCTCTTTGATTTTTATCTCTATGGCACATAGGGCACTTGTGGGCTGTCCCACCAGCCCACTAAGGGCTGGTGTGCCTCCCTCAAGGCCTATGGGCTTCCCGGGGTGGGTTGCCCCCCCGGTGAACTCCCGGAACCCATTCGTCATTCCCGGTACATTCCCGGTAACTCCGAAAACCTTCCGGTAATCAAATGAGGTCATCCTATATATCAATCTTCGTTTCCGGACCATTCCGGAAACCCTCGTGACGTCCGTGATCTCATCCGGGACTCCGAACAACATTCGGTAACCAACCATATAACTCAAATACGCATAAAACAACGTCGAACCTTAAGTGTGCAGACCCTGCGGGTTCGAGAACTATGTAGACATGACCCGAGAGACTCCTCGGTCAATATCCAATAGCGGAACCTGGATGCCCATATTGGATCCTACATATTCCACGATGATCTTATCGTTTGAACCTCAGTGCCAAGGATTCGTATAATCCCGTATGTCATTCCCTTTGTCCTTCGGTATGTTACTTGCCCGAGATTCGATCGTCAGTATCCGCATACCTATTTCAATCTCGTTTACCGGCAAGTCTCTTTACTCGTTCCGTAATACAAGATCCCGCAACTTACACTAAGTTACATTGCTTGCAAGGCTTGTGTGTGATGTTGTATTACCGAGTGGGCCCCGAGATACCTCTCCGTCACACGGAGTGACAAATCCCAGTCTTGATCCATACTAACTCAACTAACACCTTCGGAGATACCTGTAGAGCATCTTTATAGTCACCCAGTTACGTTGCGACGTTTGATACACACAAAGCATTCCTCCGGTGTCAGTGAGTTATATGATCTCATGGTCATAGGAATAAATACTTGACACGCAGAAAAACAGTAGCAACAAAATGACACGATCAACATGCTACGTCTATTAGTTTGGGTCTAGTCCATCATATGATTCTCCTAATAATGCGATCCCGTTATCAAGTGACAACACTTGCCTATGGCCAGGAAACCTTGACCATCTTTGATCAACGAGCTAGTCAACTAGAGGCTTACTAGGGACAGTGTTTTGTCTATGTATCCACACAAGTATTGTGTTTCCAATCAATACAATTATAGCATGGATAATAAACGATTATCATGAACTAAGAAATATAATAATAACTAATTTATTATTGCCTCTAGGGCATATTTCCAACAGTCTCCCACTTGCACTAGAGTCAATAATCTAGTTCACATCACCATGTGATTCCAAAGAATCCAACACCCATATAGTTATGGGGTCTGATCACGTCTTGCTCATGAGAGAGGTTTTAGTCAACGGTTCTGAAACTTTCAGATCCGTGTGTTCTTTACAAATATTTATGTTATCTTATAGATGCTGCTACTACGTGCTATTCGGAAATGCTCCAAATATCTACTCTACTATACGAATCCGTTTCACTACTCATAGTTATTCGGATTAGTGTCAAAGCTTGCATCGACGTAACCCTTTACGATGAACTCTTTAACCACCTCCATAATCGAGAAAAATTTCTTAGTCCATTATTTACTAAGGATAAATTTTGACCGCTGCTAGTGATTCAATCATGGATCACTCTCTGTACCTCTCAACATACTTTGAGTCAAAGCACACATCAGGTGCGGTACACAGCATGGCATACTTTAGATTCTACGGCTAAGCCATAGAAGACGACCTTCGTCTATTCTCTTTATTCTGCCGGGGTCGGGTTTTGAGTCTTACTCAAATTCACACCTCACAACGCAACCAAGAACTCCTTCTTTGCTGATCTATTTTGAACTCCTTCAAAAACTTGTCAAGGCATGCACCTTGTTGAAACTTCCATTAAGCGCTTTCGATCTATCTCCATAGATCTTTGATGCTCAACGTTCAAGTAGCTCAATCCAGGTATTCCTTTGAAAACTTCTTTCAAACAACCTTGTATGTTTTACAGAAATTCTACATTACTTCTGATCCACAATATGTCAACCACATATACTTATCAGAAATTCTATAGTGCTCCCACTCACTTCTTTGGAAATACAAGTTTCTCATAAACCTTGTACAAACCAAAAATCTTTGATCATCTCATAAAAGTGTATATTCCAACTCCGAGATGCTTGCACCAGTCCATTGAAGGATCACTGGAGCTTGCATACTTGCTAGTATCTTTAGGATCGACAAAACCTTCTGGTTGTATCACATACAATGTTTGCTCAAGGAAACCGTCGAGAAAACAATGTTTTGACATCCTACATGCAATATTTCATAAATAATGCATCAACAACTAACATAATTCTAACAGACCTTTAGCATCGCTACGAGTGAGAAAGTCTCATCATAGTCAACTGTTTGATCTTGTCGAAAACATCTTTGCGACAAGTCGAGCTTTTCTTAATAGTGACTTATCACCATCATCGTCTGTCTTCTTTTAAAGATCCATCTTTACTCAATAGTCTTATGACCATCAAGTAGTTCTTTCAAAGTCTACACTTTGTTTTCATACATGGATCCTCTCTCGGATTTCATGGCTTCCAGCCATTTGTCGGAATCTGGGCCCACCATCGCTTTCTCCATAACTCGTAGGTTCATTGTTGCTCAACAACATGACCTCCAAGACAGGGTTACCGTACCACTCTGTAGTAGTATGCGACCTTGTCAACCTACGAGGCTTGTAGTAACTTGATCCGATGCTTGATGATCACCATCATCAGCTTCCACTTCAATTGGTGTAGGCGCCACAGGAACAACTTCCTGCGCCCTGCTACACACTGGTTGAAGTGATGGTTCAATAACCTCATCAAGTTCTACTACCCTCCCACTCAATTCTTTCGAGAGAAACCTTTCCTCGAGAAAGGATCCGTTTCTAGAAACAAACACTTTGCTTTCGGATCTGACATAGGAGATGTACCCAACTGTTTTGGATATCCTATGAAGATGCATTTATCCGCTTTGGGTTCAAGCTTATCAGACTGAAACTTTTTCACATAAGTGTCGAAGCCCCAAACTTTCAAGAAACGACAGTTTAGATTTCTCTAAACCTCAGTCTATACTGTGTCATCTCAACGGAAATACGCGGTGCCCTATTTAAAGTGAGTGCGGTTGTCTCTAATGCATAACCCATAAACGATAGTGATAATTCGATAAGAGACATCATAGTATGCACCATACCAAATAGTGCGTGGCTACGACGTTCAGACACATCATCACACTATGATGTTCCAGGTGGCATGAACTGCGAAACAATTTCCACATTGTCTTAACTGCGTACCAAAACTCGTAACTCAGATATTCATTTCCATGATCATATCGTAGACAGTTTATCCTCTTGTTACGACGAACTTCACTCTGAAACGGAATTGAACTTTTCAACATTTCAGACTTGTGATTCATTAAGTAAATACTCCTGTATCTACTCAATTCGTCAGTGAAGTAAGAACATAATGATATCCACTATGTGCCTCAGTACCCATTGGACTGCATACATCAAAATGTATCACTTCCAACAAGTTACTATCTTATTTCATCTCAATGAAAACAAGGCCTTGCTCATGTGGTATGATTTGCATGTCAGTAGTGATTCAAAATCAGGTGAGTACAAAGATCCATCAGCATGGAGCCTCTTCATGCAATTTATACTAACATGACTCAAGCGGCAGTGCCACAAGTAAGTGGTACTATCATCATTAACTCGTATCTTTTGGCACCAATATCATGAACATGTGTAACACTACGATCGAGATTCAATAAACCATTGAAGGTGAATATTCAAGAAAATAGAGTAACCATTATTCTCCTTAAATGAATAATCGTATTGCAATAAACACGATCCAATCATGTTCATGCTTAACGCAAGCACCAAATAACAATTATTTAGGTTTAACACCAATCCCGATGGTAGAGGGAGCGTGCGACGTTTGATCATATCAACCTTGGAAACACTTCCAACACGTATCGTCACCTCGCCTTTAGCTAGTCTCCGTTTATGCCGTAGCTTTCATTTCGTGTTACTAATCACTTAGCAACCGAACCGGTATCCAATACCCTCATGCTACTAGGAGTACTAGTAAAGTACACATCTACATCATGTATATCAAATACACTTCTTTCGACTTTCGCCAGCCTTCTTATCTACCAAGTATCTAGAGTTGCTCCCCCTCAGTGACTGTTCCCCTCATTACAGAAGCACTTAGTCTTGGGTTTGGGTTTAATCTTGGGTCTCTTCATTAGTGCAGCAACTGTTTTGCCGTTTCACGAAGTATCCCTTCTAGCCCTTGCCTTTCTTGAAACTTAGTGGTTTTACAAACCATCAACTATTGACGCTCCTTCTTGATTTCTACTTTCGCAGTGTCAAACATCGCGAATCGCTCAAGGATCATTGAATCTATCCTTGATATGTTATAGTTCATCACGAAGCTCTCACAGCTTGGTGGCAGTGACTTTGGAGAACCATCACTATCTCATCTGGAAGATTAACTCCCACTTGATTCAAGTGATTGTCGTACTCAGACAATCTGAGCACACGCTCAATGATTGAGCTTTTCTCCTTTACTTTGTGGACAATGGATCTTGTTGGAGGTCTCGTACCTCTTAACAAGGGCACAAGCATGAAATCACAATTTCATCTCTTTAGAACATCACTTATGTTCCGTGACGTTTTACAACGTTTTCGGCGCCTTGCTTCTAAGCCATTAAGTATTTTGCACTGAACTATCGTGTAGTCATCAGAAACGTGTATGTCGGATGTTCATAGCATCCACAGACGACGCTCGAGGTGCAGCACACCGAGTGGTGCATTAAGGACATAAGCCTTCTGCGTAGCAACGAGGACAATCCTCGGTTTTACAGACTCAGTCTGCAAAGTTTGCTACTATCAATTTTCAACTAAATTTTCTCTAGGAACATATAAAAACAGTAGAGCTATAGCGCAAGCTACATCGTAATTCGCAAAGACCATTAGACTATGTTCATGACAATTAGTTCAATTAATCATATTACTTAAGAACTCCCACTCAAAAAGTACATCTCTCTAGTCATTTGAGTGGTACATGATCCAAATCCACTATCTCAAGTCCGATCATCACGTGAGTCGAGAATAGTTTCAGTGGTAAGCATCTCTATGCTAATCATATCAACTATACGATTCATGCTCGACCTTTCGGTCTCATGTGTTCCGAGGCCATGTCTGCACATGCTAGGCTCGTCAAGCTTAACCCGAGTGTTCCGCGTGCGCAACTGTTTTGCACCCGTTGTATGTGAACGTTGAGTCTATCACACCCGATCATCACGTGGTGTCTCGAAACGACGAACTGTAGCAACGGTGCACAGTCGGGGAGAACACAATTTCGTCTTGAAATTTTAGTGAGAGATCACCTCATAATGCTACCATCGTTCTAAGCAAAATAAGGTGCATAAAAGGATTAACATCACATGCAATTCATAAGTGACATGATATGGCCATCATCACGTGCTTCTTGATCTCCATCATCAAAGCACCGGCACGATCTTCTTGTCACCGGCGCCACACCATGATCATCCATCAACGTGTTGCCATCGGGGTTGTCGTGCTACTTATGCTATTACTACTAAAGCTACATCCTAGCAAAATAGTAAACGCATCTGCAAGCACACACGTTAGTATAAAGACAACCCTATGGCTCCTGCCGGTTGCCGTACCATCGACGTGCAAGTCGATATTTCTATTACAACATGATCATCTCATACATCCAATATATCACATCACATCATTGGCCATATCACATCACAATCATACCCTGCAAAAACAAGTTAGACGTCCTCTAATTTTGTTGTTGCATGTTTTACGTGGTGACCAAGGGTATCTAGTAGGATCGCATCTTACTTACGCAAACACCACAACGGAGATATATGAGTTGCTATTTAACCTCATCCAAGGACCTCCTCGGTCAAATCCGATTCAACTAAAGTTGGAGAAACCGTCACTTGCCAGTCATCTTTGAGCAAAGGGGGTTACTCGTAACGATGAAACCAGTCTCTCGTAAGCGTACGAGTAATGTCGGTACAAGCCGCTTCAATCCAACAATACCGCGGAATCAAGAAAAGACTAAGGAGGGCAGCAAAACGCACATCACCGCCCACAAAACCTTTCGTGTTATACTCGAGAAGACATCTACGCATGAACCTAGCTCATGATGCCACTGTTGGGGAACGTCGCATGGGAAACAAAAATTTTCCTACGCGCACGAAGACCTATCATGGTGATGTCCATCTACGAGAGGGGATGAGTGATCTACATACCCTTGTAGATCGTACAGCAGAAGCGTTAGAGAACGCGGTTGATGTAGTGGAACGTCCTCACGTCCCTCGATCCGCCCCGCGAACAATCCTGCGATCAATCCCACGATCTAGTACCGAACGGACGGCACCTCCGCATTCAGCACACGTACAGCTCGACGATGATCTCGGCCTTCTTGATCCAGCAAGAGAGACGGAGAGGTAGAAGAGTTCTCCGGCAGCGTGACGGCGCTCCGGAGGTTGGTGATGATCTTGTCTCAGCAGGGCTCCGCCCGAGCTCCGCAGAAACACGATCTAGAGGAAAAACTATGGAGGTATGTGGTCGGGCAGCCGTGAGAAAGTCGTCTCAAATCTGCCCTAAAAGCCCCATATATATAGGAGGAGGGAGGGGGACCTTGCCTTGGGGTCCAACATCCGGGACTCCGAACAACATTCGGTAAACAACCGTATAACTCAAATACGCATAAAACAACGTCGAACCTTAAGTGTGCAGACCCTGCGGGTTCGAGAACTATGTAGACATGACCCGAGAGACTCCTCGGTCAATATCCAATAGCGGGACCTGGATGCCCATATTGGATCCTACATATTCCACGAAGATCTTATCGTTTGAACCTCAGTGCCAAGGATTCGTATAATCCCGTATGTCATTCCCTTTGTCCTTCGGTATGTTACTTGCCCGAGATTCGATCGTCAGTATCCGCATACCTATTTCAATCTCGTTTACCGGCAAGTCTCTTTACTCGTTCCGTAATACAAGATCCCGCAACTTACACTAATTTACATTGCTCGCAAGGCTTGTGTGTGATGTTGTATTACCGAGTGGGCCCCGAGATACCTCTCCGTCACACGGAGTGACAAATCCCAGTCTTGATCCATACTAACTCAACTAACACCTTCGGAGATACCTGTAGAGCATCTTTATAGTCACCCAGTTACGTTGCGACGTTTGATACACACAAAGCATTCCTCCGGTGTCAGTGAGTTATATGATCTCATGGTCATAGGAATAAATACTTGACACGCAGAAAAACAGTAGCAACAAAATGACACGATCAACATGCTACGTCTATTAGTTTGGGTCTAGTCCATCACATGATTCTCCTAATGATGCGATCCCGTTATCAAGTGACAACACTTGCCTATGGCCAGGAAACCTTGACCATCTTTGATCAACGAGCTAGTCAACTAGAGGCTTACTAGGGACAGTGTTTTGTCTATGTATCCACACGAGTATTGTGTTTCTAATCAATATAATTATAGCATGGATAATAAACGATTATCATGAACTAAGAAATATAATAATAACTAATTTATTATTGCCTCTAGGGCATATTTCCAACAATAGGTTGCTCTCGAGGTAGCACCACGTGTTGTTGCACCGTGTTCCAGACAGTACCATACCTTTTATTTTAGCAGACTGTAACACTATCTCAGAGGAATAAAACTCTTTTACCCTGCAAAAAAAAGACAAGACGGAGGCTGGTCACACCAACTATTACAAGCCTCAGTATGCAAACTAAAATTAACAAGCACATGCGCCGCTTGATTCGAGGAACGAACACAATGTTTAAAAGCAACCTTCCCAATGAGTGATCCACACATTCTGCAAAAAGTGCTGCAGCCATATTCTACCATGCAGTTGTCCCGTGCAATTTTCAAGCACACTTATTAAATCTGATTCTGCCTCCACCCACCCGTGAGACACTGTCCATTTATCCCGGTTCCAGAAGCCCATTAATCCCGGTTTTAAAACCCGAAATAAAGGGTCGGGACTGAAGGCCAAAACTTTTAGTTCCGGCGGTCTTATGGCCAGGCCCAAAGGAGCTTCACGTGGCCGTTCCGGGGAGCCCAGAAAGAAGGAACTTTGACCAACCGGAATTAAATGGAATCCACGCGTCAGCATCTGGCCGGAGCTTGGTTTTTTTTGAATGGGGGTTGGGAGTTGGGGGGTTTTGAAAGGTTAATTTAGTGGTTTCATATTATGTTAGCTAGCTAATAGAGAGAAGGGCTCTCTCTTTCTCCGTGCTTGGTCGACGCTAGCTACTATACATATAGAAAGAACTTGACGCTAGCTAATAAGAAAATGAAGGAACCATTTACAATCCCCAACATATATATACAATATAACATATTTTACAATCCCTAACATCATCTAATTAAGATCCAATCACAAGTCCACATGGTATTCTCCGTCTTTAGGTATGACGTGGTCAAGAAACAATCCTGCCAATTTCTCTTGAATTGCTCCTATGCGATCATATGGTAGGAGTTCATCCCGCATCTGGCAGATCTAATTTAAAGAAGGGGGTCAATACAAGCATATATATGAATAAAACTCAACACAATTGATGGTAATATATAAATTAAAATTTTGAATATTATTTACATATTTCAAATAATTCCTTAGAGAAGCCCCGCTCAGAGGTCGAGTGGCGAATGAACTCGTATACATAGTATCCACATAAAAGAGTCCCTTCTTCTTGGTACCTATACTTTACGAGAATAGAGTTCAATCAAACTGATAAGCAACCATGGTAATGATATATTGATGAAAATTTGAATCAATTAGAGATGCGCGGAACTAGCTAGTACTACTTACGTTGGTGTGCCTAAATTGCAACTCTTTGTTTAGACCGGGAACCTTATTGGCGAACTTCTTCCAAACCATGTCACGCAAAGAAAATGATTACTTGATATCAGCCCATGAACGAAATTCGCATGCCGATATGGTCCCGGAATTGACTGGACTTACTTCTTGAGCATTGCAGTCATGTCCGCAGAATCCTGTTCGTCTTTACGTCTCGAGTCTAAGACAGTTACTAATGCCCTGCCAACGTCAATGGATAACAGAATAAAGTGGTATCTACGCACACATATATAACTCATCAATTACATTACTTAACCTCGAGTAAGCGAAACCGAGTATACAGAGAAGACAACAACACTCACTTGAAGTTGTAAGGAAAGATTATTTCCCTTTTGTTTTGATGTATAAGGAACGAGTTTAGCAAGTTCTCCTCGGTCTCTTTGATTGAGTTTTGTACCGTCAATTCATTTACGGCATCTGGGCTAATGAACCCAACATCAATGATTCCTGCTTTTTTTAATTCGAGATCTTCAATCTGCATAATATATATAGTAAGGATAATTATATATAAATGCAATGAACGAGCTGAGCTAGAGACTTAACTATAGAAGTAATACTTACAGACAGTAGGAAGTCGTGAGTTGTTTGTCGAGGACCAGTTGATTGTACAATAACTCCTCAAATTGAATAGAAATCACGGGAAGTACAATAAATCCGTGCTCTGATTTCACTGCCACGTACATAGCGTCTTTCTCAGACTCCCTGCAGGTTTTCATATACCACTCATGCAATTTGTGCATCATCATTGTTAGAGGAGGATGACCAGGTTTGACGAGAGGCTTCCCGCGCATGTATTTATATTGTTCTTTTATTACCTTAGCCATTTAAAAAATTACATCATCCCCAAGTAATCATCAGGATTGGTACCGGGCACCATTCCTGGATGATTAGCAACGACGATATCGCTAGACACCTTGAGCGGGGGGCACGATTGCAATGGAACCTAGAGAGATCACTATATGCAATTTTCATAACCTTGGATCAAAGAACGCCGCGGAAAATTATTTCACTACAACTAAAGAGAAATTGATCTTTATAGAATTCCAATGGAACATATTGTTATCCTATGAAATTTTCATATATTATGAATTGATCAAGAAACCATCAATTAACTATCTAATGGAACATATATAAAAACTGCATATTGCTATCCAATGGAACCTAAAAAGATCACTATATGCAATTTTCATAACCTTGGATCAAAGAAAAGACTCAAAACATACATCGCCCATTAGAAGATCAAGACATGGAGTTTAAAACATAGTTGAATGATGGCAACACCTTGTTGATTAGCCGTGTACTCCAGATAAAGCCCCAAGAAATGCTCATGCTCCTCCGCGGCGTCAAGCCATCCCTGCAACTGTCGAAGAAAATGCGGCACCTCCCTGTTGTCGTTCGTGTACACGACATCGAGCTTGGTCGTGCCATGTGCGAGCACCTCTCCGAAGCGAGTTGTTGGCATGGTGGAAGAAGAGAAGGGAAGAAGAGAGGGGAAGAAGAGAGGAGAGCGAGAGAGGAGAAGAACAGAGAATGGCGAGAGATTCTGCTTCGGTTGTGCTTTTCTTCGCTGAAAATGACGCGGGAGAGGAACCGTTTGGACCTTTATTCCCGGGTTGAGCCACCAACAGGGACTAAAGGGGTGAGACGAACGGTTGCCACCACCACTTAGTCCCGCTTTGAACCACCAACCGGAACTAAAGAGGGATACGAACGGTTGCCGGCCTATTGGTCAGGGTCCTGTATGAAACTGGGACCAAAGGGGTGACACGAACCGGGACCAATGACCCACGATGCATGGCCGGCGCCCTGGCCTCACGAACCGAAACCGATGTCTCCATGGGTCCAGGTTCGTGAATGAACCGGGACTAATGAGATTCCCGCCCTGGACCGAAGTCCTGTTTTCTACTAGTGAGAATCCCAAAGAGTTTGCAAATATTAGTCCATCTTGCAGTACCATTGCTTCCGTAGTGACCACATCCGCTGCATGTGTAATATATTTGCAGGTGGCCGCCAAAAAATTCCCTTTTTCATCTCTGATTACTGCACTTCCCTAATAAGGCATCGTTTGTGCAAGTTTTGATCATAATTTATGTACAATATTAGAGGAGATTAATAGTTGGATGTTGATCTGAAGGCTTACTTAGTGACAGAGATATACTCCAATTGCTGTCAAAATTAGAGTATAAAATATTCGAGACGACTTAGAAATAGACACACCAATTGCTGTCAAACACAATCATGGCTCTCACATAAGTTTTTCGACAATCAGGAAGTTTCATTAAGCCACGTACATATCGAGAGGCGTGATCATAAGTTCATAACAACTTCGTGGTCACACTTTTCGATCGGTCGAAAGATAGGATCAACCTAAGACATGATCGCAAATTGATGTATCTGCAACACAGTAATTAAGGTTCAATATCCACAAGGACGGAAGTTTACAACGAGATAACTATATCGAAAAGGTGCGACGACACCCGGGAGTCCCGGCACCCTGTAATCCCGTCCATCCAGCGGTATGGCGATTTGTGCTGGCCACTGTACAGCTGCAGACATTTTGCAGCGTCAGAGTAATTAGGCCAGCTTTTTTACGGAGACAAAGAGCGATGGGAGGAAGCTGTAGGATACAGAAAAAAGGTTAGACCGGTCTAACTATATAAGCACTGAAAAATCAATGGATTCAGTGGTGCCCCCCGCTTTAGTAGAGCCTCCAGATCTTCTTTGGCCTCAGCTGTACAGACAGGTTGAGCAAAATACATGCATCAGATCCACCCCTTACTTTTAGTTTTTAAGTTAGCCGCCAAAAAGGATAAAGCCAGCCGGCGAAGAACATGAGAGGGAGAAGTAAGCTTCACCTGGTTGCGATGGCCACACTTCTTCTTGCGACAGTTTGTAGCCCCAGGTGGTAGCCGAGCATAGCACCTGCAGCAGAGACGATCCATGCAGGGTGAAAAAAGGTTCATAGATAACATACTGGTGGAAAAAGGGCCTTTGGTCGCGGTTGCGCAACCGCGACCAAATAGGCGCGACTAAAGGCCCTCCCTTAGTCGCGGTTGCTTAAGAACCGCAACTAAAGGCCCGTCCACGTGGGCGCTAGGCGGCTGTCGGGGCGGAGGACCTTTAGTCGCGGTTCTTCTGGCCAACCGCGACTAAAGGCCGCCGCAGGTTTAGGTAGCCCCCCCTAAACCTGTTTTCTGTTTAATTTGTATTGTTTTATTTCTTTTGTGCTTTATTTTAATTTTAAAGGAGTTTCACATATTCTATGGTTACAAATTTTATTACAATGGGGCAAATAATATACCATTGAAAGCTACAAAAATGCAAAACCTTTACAAGTAGTTTTTACAAACTTTTTTCCGTAGTTTTTACAAACTTTTTTCCGTAGTTTTTACAAATTCTAATAACTGAGAGAGGCGCGCGCGTGCGCGCGCGGCAGTACCGGCCGGCCGGCGGCGTTGAGGGCGGGCGAGCGAGGCGGCGCGCGCGCGGTGGGCGAGGGAGGCCGGTGATAGCGGCCGGCGGCGCCGTACGTGGGCGAGAGGGGGCGGCGTCGAGGGCGAGGGCGACGGCGGGCGGCGGCGGGCGGCGTCGAGGGCGAGGGCGACGGCGGGCGGCGAGGGCGACGGCGGGCGGCGTCGAGGGCGAGGGCGACGGCGGGCGGCGTCGAGGGCGAGGGCGACGGCGGCAGGCCTTCGGCGCGGCAGAGATCGGAGAAGACGAGAAATGGAGGCGACGGTTCGGGCCCTTGTATTTATAGCCCCCCCCCTTTAGTCGCGGTTGGGGAGGCGGCCCGCGACTAACGGGTAACCTTTAGTCGCGGTTGGCCAGACCAACCGCGACTAAAGGGTTTTTTGGCGGGTTTTTGCGTTCCCGCGCGCAACGACCTTTAGTCGCGGTTGGCCAGGCCAACCGCGACTAAAGGTATTTTTCAAAATACTTTTCTTTTTCAAAATCTTAAAAATACAAATAATATACAGGGGATGAGATTTAGTCGCGGTTGGCCACGCCAACCGCGACTAAAGCCCCTCACGTGCACCAGCTGGCCACCGAGCGCCCTGGGCCCAGGCCTTTGGTCGCGGTTCGTCTTCCGAACCGCGACTAAAGAATTCATTAGTCGCGGTTCCTACAGTTTCGCGACTTATGGGGCTGGACGGAAGCCTCTTTTTCTACCAGTGACAGTCCAAAAAATGTTACATACTTGCAGTAGATTCATCATCTCAAGAAAGAAAAAAAGAAAAAGAAAAGCGTGCTTGCGGCAGATCTTCTTATTTGCGTTGTAGCTTTCAGCAAGGACTTTCATGTTTTTTTCCGTGGACCAACCACCCTCGCGGCCGCGAAACCCGCCGGGCAGCTGAAGCAGCAGGTGGAGAGTGGAGTCCTTGTGGACGTCGTAGTCGGCCAGGCTGCGCTCGTCCTCCAGCGGCTTCCCGCCGAAGATGAGCCGCTGCTGCTCCGGCGACACGCCTTCCTCGCCGTCGATCTTGGCCTTGACGTTGCCGATGGTGTCGGTGCTCTCGACATCCAGGATCACCGTCTTCCCCGTCGGCGTCTTCACCAAGATCTGCATCCCGACTGGCTTTCCGTACGTCTACGTGTTTTCTTGTGCTCTTGGTTCGATCGTTGCCGTGAGTTCGGTCGGGCTAATATAGTTTCTGGATTTACCGATTACCGAGGAGGAAACGCGCCCGTCAAGATTCCGAGGACCAAAACTCGCTCTTAGCGTCAAAACGATCCTGAAACATGCACTTGGCCTCGGCCCATTAAGCTCCCGTCCTCGCTATCGATCGCTCTGCTGGCTTGCTCGACTTCTATTTCTTCAGCTCAGCTTCGCTCTGCTGCTACCTAGGGGGGAAAGCATGCCATGGTTTTTTCTGATTTCAATAATTGTTCGTGATAATGAATTTAAAAAGTATTTGAGATTTATATAAAATTCGGGACTTAATAATAAATATTCGTGAATTTTAAACATTGTTCACACCTTTCAAAAAATGTTCACAATTCGTCAATATATATTCTCAAAATGAAATAGCATTTATGAATGGGGACTGCTAGGCGCCGGTGCGTCGGCCGAAAAGTTTCCGCCGATCGCGCCCCACTCGTTTGATGCGAGCCATGTGACCATTGAATCTGGGCAAAAAAAATCTCCTAGGCTTCGTCTTCTACCGGTTGGATCTGCAGCTCCCGCTCGGGGTCCTCGTCGCCGCACCTCCGATCTCCTCCGGTGGCCGTCCTCGTTGCTAGTCCCCACCTTTGCCGGCCATCCTGTCGCCGGTGCACATCCTCTCCGGCCCTCCTCGTCATCGGTCCCCATCCTCGTCGGCTGTCCTCGTTGTCGCCTCAACCCGTGCAACAACTGCACCTGCGGTTGCCGCTCTCACCGGCGACGGTTGTAGCTCCCACTCCGGTTGTAGCTCCACCGCCACCCCTCACCATTCATGCTTGCTAGTCACTAAATGTAATTGCGTCGGCGAGGGCCACCAGTAATTCAACGTTGTTGAATGGATGTAGCAAAAAAGTTCAACGGTAGTAGAAAAATCCAACTATGGTTGCAACAAAATCATCGTCGTCGCCGTCGCGAGGTCGCAACACCGCCTTGATGGATGTAGACAAAAAGTTCACCCGTTGTAGCAAAATGCAACTACGGTTGCAGCAAAAAATTGCCGCAGCCGTCGCTAGGTCGTAGGTCCACCTTGATGGATTTAGCAAAAAAGTTAGCCGGTAATAGCAAAATGCAACAACGGTTGCAGCTTTCCTTGCTGGACAGAGTCGATTGAAGCTTTCTCTTTCTATGGTTGAAGCTTTCCTCGACAGCATTTGAAGCTGTTTTAGATGTTGGTTGCAACATTTGTATACGCGCGGACCCGGCCATGGAGGCATGCGACGAGGACGACAGGCGGAGGCTGGAACCGGCGATGTGGGCGGCCGACGGGGGTGGGAACCAGCGATGCGGGCGGCAGCAGCGCAGGGGCGAGCCGTTGGTGGCACTACAGGAATCAGCTATTTTGATGACATGTATAATCTTTGCCGTCAGCAAATCGTCGGGACAGACGGCCGTCATGGGCAGACGGCAAAGAGCTACTATCGCCAAAAATCACGAAAAGCAGACGGACACGGCAAAAAATAGTTTTGCCGTCAACTATTTGGGTAGATGACGGCAAAGGCACGATTTTTACCGTCTACTTACACTACGGATGACGGCAAAAAAGATGTCCACGGCTCCTGTTAACTGACCCAAACGGCACGCAGTTTTGCCGTCTTGGATTAGCAAGGGCACACGACAAAAATTAGTCTTTGCCGTCAGGTACGTCGTATAGAAGACGGCAAAGACTAAAAACACAGGTGGCCTACCTCCCGCGAGTGGAAAAAGAACACACCGGATTAAAAAAACAACAGCGAGCGCAGCAGCCCCTCCCTCTCGCAACTGGTGGTTCCCTCCTCTGGTGAAAATATCTAGGGTTCACAGCCGCCGGGCCCTCCCCGGCTGCCGCCGTCATCCGTCTGCGCGACATCGTGGGAGGGTAGGCCACCTCCGGTCGGGCCTCCCTCCACCACACCTCCGGTCGGGCCTCCCTCCACCACCGCCAGGGCCCTCCCCGGCCGCCGTCGTCCGTGTGCGCGACATGGCGGGAGGGTAGGCCACCTCCGGTCGGGCCTCCCTCCACCACCGCCAGTGCCCTCCCCGGCTGACGCCGCCGGTGCCCAGCCACCGTCGTCCCTTTGCGTGACATGGCAGGAGGGTAGGCCACCCCGCCGCTCCATTCTCGCGCCACCGCCGGTCGGACCTCCCACATGGATGGCACCTTCACTGTTTAGATCTCGTCCATGTCCATAGCCTGAGAAGTGCTGGTGTGATATCTCGTAGAGTAGATATTATAATGTCGTCGGAAGCTGATATTTGTGCTAATTGAGGTTGAAATATTGGGGCAGTCTCGGTAGTTTGTGTTGTACTATCCAGCTTGCAGGTAGTGCTGCAGTTTGGATTCAATTGGGATTATGCTATTGCACCCAGCCAAATTGCTTCATCAAAGAATAAAAGAGGGAAACGACATGCGTCTTGCGTTTGCATTGCATAACTTCTGAAAACCCAACCCCGTACTGGCTGATGCAGGTACCATGCGATCCACAAGGAAGTGCACGCGTGGTTCAACATTAGCTTCGACCACTTCGGCCGGACATCCACCCCGCAGCAGACAGAGATATGCCAATCGATTTTCAGCAAACTGTTGGACAACAACGTAACTGACTTTCAGAGAACACAATGCAGCAGGTTTGGCGGTTATCTGTCTTATGTTATCATCACACAGGTTCAATTCCTGCGTTTTCTTTTCCTTACACTAGAAGACATGGCATATCTATCATCTGTTGCAGCTCTACTGTGAATCATGCCAAAGGTTCCTGGCGGACAGGTTCGTCGTGGGCTCGTGCCCCGTGGAGGGATGCGTCAACGACACCGCGAGGGGCGATCAGTGCGACAGATGCGGGAGGCTGCTGAATTCGACCGAGCTGATTGACCCCAGATGCATGGCGGGAGGGTCAGTCTGTGTTCCTGAGTGGTGCATCAAGTCTCCCAAAACGAGGGGAACCTGTCGAGCAGAGGTCGTGCATTACTCCATATGGAGTAAGGTAACTAACTTTGGCTTCCCATTTTTCTACCTTCATTGTATGCAACAATTGCTCATAACTTTGGCTTCTCATTATGTAGCACTTGGACAGAAGCTGGTGATGAGGTGTCGGGTAAGTGCCGACACGTGAACGGCGGCATTGGGATCCTCCTTAAGGAGCATTTCCCTGGCATTGTTACTTTGCCAGGGGAGGGCAACGTTCCGGAGGTAGCACGAACTTGGGACCACTACAAAGCCTGTGAGGATGTTGGTACATTCAACAACATTGAGGTTCACAACAAAGCCGAGCGGATCTTTGCCGAAATTTGGGTAATCATTAAGTTTAATTCACACTTTTTTATGCAAGACATAGCTAGTTAATTTCTAATCTCGTTTGATCTCACGTGTATTTGAAGGATTTCTATAGATGCGAGGATGGAAAGTTGGAGGAGGCACAAGTGAACGTCAACATTCACTGTAAGAAGCTTGTGCGCAATATGTTCTATGACGCGCGCATTATTGCCGTCCGTTCTTATAAGGCATCTATGGGCTATAAGATGGCTACTAAGACACCGGCTACGAAAATCTTTCTTACGAAGGGGGAGTACATGCAGGTAAATAAATCACGTTCATCCTTTTTATAAGCTATGTATTTGACCCATTTGAACCCATAGAATGACATAGCAGAATTGTTAATATGCTCTAATTGTTAATATCATGTCATTGTTTTTCTCATATATGATAAACATGAATTATGATGAACCAGTCAAAATGAATCATAACTAGCATTTGCTAGTTCCACAAAAGATTAACCCAACCATGCCATACCATACGATCATGTAACCTAAATGCCTAGTCATCAGTTAGACTACTACGACGACGGCTGGTAGAACATACTCACAAACCAGCGAAATGCAAGCTAATGACCTATCCTTAAATGCCTAGTAATCAGATTAATAATCAGGAGAGAGTTTGCACCTCGTTTAATAGATACTCCCTCCGTTCCAAAATAAGTGTCTTAAGCTTATTACAATTTTGTACTAGAGCTAGTACAAAGTTGAGACAGTTATTTTGGGACAGAGAGAGTAATAAACAGAGGAGGAGTGGGAGGCCTTCGATTTCTCTATTGAGTTTGTTTTATTGTGTTGGTAGTACTCTATTGAGTTTGTTTTATTGTGTTGGTAGTACTGTATTTTGCATGTGACAATGGAAAATCACAGGATTGTGCTGCCGCATGCCATGCTAATCTACTTGAAGTTTTTTAGATCTTTTCCTCGGTGCACGACATCTGGCCGTCCAGCCATGCGTTGGGATGGTAACTTGTCAGGTTTTTGTCCCCCGATCTCTTCTTGTAGGCACAGGCCATAGGAAGGGTAGGCGTAATCGATTGGCACATCTGTTTTGCTTTGGTCTAGACAGAAAATGCAATAATGCATGACCTGTAAATAATAAAATACTAGTCTTGACTTAACGTGACCACTACCTCTATGCACAACTCCACGGACTGTTCTTATGGAGGCCACCTATTCGGACCTGCTCAATAGCCATGCATGTGTGGCCATAAAACATACTCCTTGCCCCCAAAAAATAAGAGATAGCAAGTTCATGAAGCAGATTATGTTTATGTAAGCTGACTTTGGCTATTAAAATTCAATTAGTATCGATCGCTTAGCCCAAAAAATGTCAAGATGTTTTTTTAGGGAAAATGTCAAGATATTTCCCAGGTAATAGAATATTAAAAATGTGCATGCCTATTTTAGGGGTACAGCCAAAAAGAATCTGCTGGTAAGAAGTTTCTGACTTGATACAGCCAAATAGATATATGATCTCTTAATTTCTAAGAGGTAAGAATATTTAAGCGGGGTCATATTTAAAAGGCACCAGTTTATAATATGGAAATATATTCTCAGAACTCTTACATGTTTCGAAAATTGAAAAATCACCATGTGACATATGAATGGAATTGCTACATACAACTTTTTCTTCAAAATAAAATTTGAGAATCAATTGCTACCAATTTGTTTCATATACAAAATTTGGGAATTAAGGTTCAATAAGCATCTACCGGCTATATTCCCAGGTAGTAAGATATTATAAATGTGCGTGCCTATTTTAGTGACAAACAAAAAATAACCTAATTTGGCCCACATCTGTGTAAATGCATGCTAACTTTGCGTGTTTAGATATTTAACAGCGAGCACACAAAAAATGACGAATATGCTGGCAAAACTGCGCATGACCGTTCTGTTCTACTAGCATTAAGCATTAATCAAATTGATTCTCGATGCATGTAATATTTACTTTGACTGATTCACCTGTATGTTGCCAAACTATCATGCGGTCTTCTGCTTTAAATGGATAGCATCAAGGGGGTGACGGGTTGGTCCTGTCCTAGTCGATACATCACATCACACATGTGGACACCTACATCGCCCATAGATTCTGCACTACTACGAATTTTCGCCCAGTAACTTATTATATAACAGCAATGTCTATTAGAACTAACTCTCATTATTGCGGTTGTATTGTCCAATATCATGTGCAGAGATGCTTCTACTATTCTACACATGGAAATGTAGTTTTGCTCTAATTATCTCTATTGCTTAGCCGTATAATACAATATAAAATTGTTCGTGTGTATTAAAAAATTGGTAAATTACCTGGCCCTTTAAATCTTGACATATCTATGTGTATTTGACGAAGGAACTAAAACATGTGGGAGGTGCTCCATTTTTAATAAGTGCCTATTTCTTCTAGTTTTAAACTGACATGTGGGTGGTCCTCTTCCAGGGGCCCTTCCGTTTCCTCGAAGAATCACATTGGCTTGTTCCATCACTTATTTTTGTATTTTTGTTTCTTCTTTTGTCATCGTTATCAATCTATTCCTACTTGTAATGAAACATGTCCGATCATCATGCAGTTGCCAGTTATGTTTTTTATTTGTGAGTCTCCCTGCTTGGAGATTTTCTATGTGTTCCTCAAATTTTATTGTGTGTCAAGAACTGGATAACCTTTATTTATTGTGTGCCAAAATCTGACATATGTGCATGACTTCATCTTGCAGGTTGTCATACGGATGTTCTTTGGACTACGATATTGACATGAAGACATTTATCGTAATGCCAAATTTTACGTAGTAATGCCAAATATTATGACATGGATTATATATATGATGTTATATATATGATGTATATATATGTAGTAATGCCAAATATTATGACATGGATTATGGATGTTATATATATGATGTATGGATTATGGATGTGTTATATGCTGTATGGATTAAGGATGTTATATATATGGTGTATGAATTATGGATGTTATATATATGATGTATGGATTATGTTATATATATATATATATATATATATGATGTATGGATTATGTTATATATATGATGTATGGATTATGTTATATATATATATATGCTCTATGAATTATGTTATATATATACATATGTTGATATATACATATGTTGTATGGATTATGTCATATATATATGCTGTATGAACTATGTCTATTTATGCTCTTTGCTGTCATGTTCATGACAGCAAACAAAATGTCATATTTTGATGTCATGTACACGCTAGGAAGACGGCAAACAATAGACCATATTTTGATGTTATGTACAGGCTAGGAAGACGGCAAAAAATAGACCATATTTTGTTGTCATATATAGGTTACGAAGACGACAAAAAAATGCCATATTTTGCTGTCACGTACGGGGTGAGGAAGATGGCAAAAAAGGCTAGCGTCGTCCGTTAGCTAGGCCTTTTCGTCTTCTGACCATTTTTTTGCCGTCTACCAAAGTAGCTGACGGCAACATAATTCCACTGACGGCAAACATTTTGCCGTCTGCTGTCCCGGCCGCTGACGGCAAAGACGCCCTTTGCGGGCACATGGTCTGACGACATTATTTGCCGTCATGGGCTGACGGCAAAAAATTTGCCGACTGCAATTCGCTCTTTGTCTGTAGCGTCCTGACGACAAAATGCTCGATTCCTGTAGTGTGGGCCCCCTCGGCCATGCGCCCCACCACGCGAGAGAATCGGGCCGCCAGATCAGAGGAGATCGCACGGGTTGCACGCAATGGGACGAACGTTTGGCCGGCGCTCTGGCTCGGAACGTTTCCCTTTATGAATTCACCAAACATTATGACAAATTACAATTTCTCAATTCGCAAAAAAGGGGTGCAACCCTTATTTGTCCTAAAGGCCCATGCAACTACCAGATGTAAGCTTTGCCTATGGGGGCAGGCTCATGGCGCCTCTTTTAATTCTAGGGGGCTCTCAATAAATGTTGGAGCCCTCCTACCTAACTACTTTCCCTTTCAAAGTTTTTCTCTCTTCTCGGTTTAGTTCGGTTTTTCTAGGAAACAATTTGGTTCTCTCTTGTAATTATTTCCAACATCTCTGAGGCCTTTTGGTGATATCCCTTAAAGATCCTAACTCATCTACTACTCTACATATGAAAGGTTCGTAAGCGTGTGAGCCTGCAAGTTCGGTAAAATATAGACATGGCTGAAACACCTATCGTTCAATGATCAATAGAGGATCCACGGACATCCATATTGACTCCTATACTCTCAAGAATCACTAGTAGAAAAAAGGACCTTTGGTTCAGCACATTAGTCTCGGCTAGAGTTGGAACCGGGACTAATATGATCATTAGTCCCGGTTCCATGTTTCATGGGCGTGAGAGGACCTTTAGTCTTGGTTGGTAACACCAACCCAGACTAAATGTCCTACATTAATCTCGGTTTGTGTTACCAACCGGGACTAAAGGCCTTGACCCTTTGGTCCCTGTTGATAAAACTAACCCGGACTAAAGGGTCTAACTTTAGTCTCGGTTGGTATTACCAACCCGGACTAAAGCACACTTTAGTTCCGGTTGATAACTCCAACCCGTACTAAAGGTCCTTCATAGGCTAGCTCAAAAGGAAAGCATCCCATCCAAAGTCACATGTTCTTTGTAGGTGGGGTGGTAAGCTGTGCAGGGCAATACACATGATGTCTTGAGTTTGAATGCTCTGAGTTGTATTGGTGGGGGGCATTATTATTTTAGCCCGCAGGACCATTACTCCCGGTTGTGACAACTGGTACTAGAGTATCATGCATTTAGTCCCGAATCCATAGTTCCGGTTTTGAAAGCAGGGACTAAAGGGGTTTTGGAACCGGGATTATATGCCCTTTTTCTACTAGTGAATTATTATTGAGTGAACTTATACCTATTGTACGCTATGTCTTTTGCTTTGCAATACTTCATAAAACTCGTGGTTAGATATGTCAGCATCCCCGTGAGTCAAACACATGATCACTACGCGAGTCTACTCGTTGCCAGTTTTATTCTCATTCTCGTTCTTATGTTTCGGAATCCCCATGAGTAAGGCACGCCATTTTGGGCTAACAATGATGGACTCCATCATGCTGAGAGGTCCCTAAGAATATCTCCCATCACAAGATGAGAAAATCCCACTCTCGAGCTATCAAGTCTCTTGTCATATGTTTTCGATGAACCCGTAAGTTGCCACTATGATCATCCTATTACGGTTGGTGTTTGATGTGCCCTCAAGTGCATCATCCAGTATGAACTGACTTGATACTCTCATGGTATAAGAAATTGCACATACGTTAACTTTCCCATGTTATGCACTATATATAGACTTGTTAGGAAATGATTTCTTAGTTATCACGTACAACTTGGGTCAACTCAAGTGTTCTTCTAATATCATGCCCACAATGTTGCCCGCATCAGTTTTACACTTAACTCATGCCTATGAGCAGGAATATATAACAAATTATGCAACACTTGAGCTATAGATAGAGGCAAGACTAGGAATCTATTTTACCAATCATAATTCTACACATGCACACGAGTTTTCCTCTGAGACTCTTGGTATTTCTAGACTCAGGAACCATGGCAGCTGTAGCATAACATTTCAACATTGATCATAGACTTGGATTTTTTTTAAATTACAATTACCTCTAGGGAATATTTGATTGGAGTAATATTAAGGCCACATGCAAGTGGGGAAGGTTTTCCGACCCTCCCTCGCCCTGCTTCGGACGAAACACTAATTCATGGGGCTCAGATTGTCTAGGGTGTTGCCAGCTTTGAAAGGGGAAAGACCATGGGTCCTTTCTCTTTTTTTGCATTAGGGTAAGCCATAGGGACATGTAAAACCAATATTGATCCCAAGTACTCACAAGATTCCATCTCGCCCTTTGAAGTGTGGGACTCGAACTCTAAGTCCACAACCTTCATGGGTGATAGTGTTGTTTGTGAAGAAATTTCCACATCAAAGTTTTGTATTAATTGGATATTTCCAAAACACACCGCCCTTGTATACATACATTAGGGCAACATGCAAGTGCGGGAGGTTTTCCGACCCTCTCTCACATAGTTTTGGATGAAACCCCCATCCATAGGGTCCACATGGTCTAGGGCTTTGACCAACTTTGAAAGGGGGTAGACCACGGGTCATTTTGCTCTGTTTGTGTTAGGGTAGATCGTAGTGACATTTGAAACCAAGATTTATTCATTTTTCCCATGTATTCATAAGATTCCCTATCGCCACCTCGAAGTGTGGCATACGCACTCTAACTCAAGAACCTTCATGGACGATAGTCCTATTCGTTTAGTAAGTGCCACATCGAAGTTGTGTATTAGATATTGTTGGAAATATGCCCTGGAGGCAATAATGAAATGGTTATTATCATATTTCCTTGTTCATGATAATTGTTTATTGTTCATCCTATAATTGTATTAACAGGAAACAGTAATACATGTGTGAATAAATAGATCACAATGTGTCCCTAGCAAGCCTCTAGTTGGCTAGCTCGTTGATCAATAGATGATCATGGTTTCCTGATCATGGACATTAGATGTCATTGATAACGAGATCACATCATTGGGAGAATGATGTGATGGACAAGACCCAATCCTAAGCATAGCTCTAGATCGTATTGTTCGTATGCTAAAACTTTTCTAATGTCAAGTGTCTTTTCCTTCGACCGTGAGATTGTGCAACTCCCGGATACCGTAGGAGTGCTTTGGGTGTATCAAACGTCACAACGTAACTGGGTGACTATAAAGGTGCACTACGGGTACCTCTCAAAGTGTCTGTTGGGTTGGTACGAATCGAGATCGGGATTTGTCACTCCGTATGACGGAGAGGTATCTCTGGGCCCACTCGGTATAACATCATCATGAGCTCAATGTGACTAAGGAGTTAGTCACAGGATGACGTGCTACGGAACGAGTAAAGAGAATTACCGGTAACGAGATTGAACAAGGCATATGTATACCGATGATCGAATCTCGGGCAAGTTTTATACCGACAGACAAAGGGAATTGTATACGGGATTGATTGAATCCTTGACATCGTGGTTCATCCGATGAGATCATCGTGGAACATGTGGGAACCACTGATACGTCTCAAACGTATCTATAATTTTTGATAGTTTCATGTTGTTATCTTGTCAACTTTGGATGTTTTATTTACCTTTTATATCTTTTTTGGGACTAACTTATTAATTCAGTGCCAAGTGTCAGTTCCTATTTTTCTGTGTTTTTGACTCTTTTCAGATCTGATTATGAAACGGAGTCCAAACAGAATAAAATCCCCGAAATAATTTTTTCCCGAATAGAAGAAGATCAGGGGACTTGAGGGCCAAGGCAGGGGGCCCATAGGGAGCCCACAAGCCCTGTTGTCGCGGCCAGGGGGGCCCGCGGCAACCAGGCTTGTGGCTTCCCTGGCGCTCCCCTGCCCTAGTTCTTTAGCCTATAAATTCCCTAAAATCGCAGAAAAAATCAGGGCATCCACGAAACCACTTTTCCGCCGCCACAAGCTTCCGTTTCCACGAGATCTCATCTAGAGACCCTTCCCGGTGCCTTGCCGGAGGGGACTTTGGAGTTGGAGGGCTTCTACATCAACATCATCGCCTCTCCAATGACTCGTGAGTAGTACACTTCAGACCTACCGGTCCGTAGTAAGTAGCTAGATGGCTTCTTCTCTCTCTTGGATCTTCAATACAAAGTTCTCCATGATCTTCATGGAGATCTATCCGATGTAATCCTCTTTGGCGGTGTGTTTGTCGAGATCCGATGAATTGTGGATTTGTGATCAGATTATCTATGAATTATATTTGAGTCTTTGCTGATTTCTTATATGCATGATTTGATATCCTTGTAAGTCTCTCCGAGTCTTGGGTTTTGTTTGGCCAACTAGATCTATGATTCTTGCAATGAGGAGAAGTGCTTGGTTTTGGGTTCATACCGTGCGGTGACCTTTCCAAGTGACAGCAGGGGCATCAAGGCACGCATCGTGTTGTTGCCATCAAGGGTAATAAGATGGGCTTTCATCATAGATTTGAGATTGTCCATCTACATCATGTCATCTTGCTTAAGGCGTTGCTCTGTTCTTGTGAAGTCAATACACTAGATGCATGCTCGATAGCGGTCGACGTGTGGAGTAATAGTAGTAGATGCAGAAAGTATCGGTCTACTTGTTTTGGACGTGATGCCTATAGATATGATCATTGCCATAGATAACATCATGACTTTGTGCGGTTCTATCAATTGCTCGACAGTAATTCGTTCACCCATCATCTACTTGCTTTCATGAGAAAAGCCACTAGCGAACACTACGGCCCCCGGTTCTATTCACAACTATCGTCTCCACTTTTACTTTGCTTTGTTTACTTTTTGCTTTCAGTTCTCACTTTGCAAACAATCTATAAGGGATTGACAACCCCTTCATAGCGTTGGGTGCAACTCTTTGTGTTTGTGTAGGTACTTGTGACTTGAACGCTCCTCCTACTGGACTGATACCTTGGTTCTTAAACTGAGGGAAATACTTACCGCCGCTGTGCTACATCACCCTTTCCGCTTCGAGGGAACACCAACGCAAGGCTCCAAGGCCGCGGGGGAATCCTTTGCATATTTGCCAAGGAAGTCCCTAAAGGCGTAGCCCGTAGCAGAAGGATTCCTAGCGCCGTTGCCAGGGAAGGTCTTTTGTTTCCGTGGCAGAAGTATTTCTGGCGCCGCTTGCCGAGGAGTATCAAGACAAGAATAATCTCCCGTCAACAAGCCTATTTCTGGCGCCGTTGCCGGGGAGGAGAGATCAAGTCAAGATCTATCCAAGTAGGTGTCGCAAACTCATCTCCTGCATTTACCTTTTTTGCCAGTTGCCTCTCGTTTTCCTCTCCCCCACTTCACATTTGTCGTTTTCTTTTGCCTTTCTCCTTTGCCGTTTTCATTTGCCTTTTTGCCTTTCTCCTTTGCCGTTTTCATTTGCCTTTTGCCGTTTTCCTTTGCCAGTTTTCTTGCTTGCTTGTGTTCTTGTATGTTTGTTGAAGTCATCATGGCTGAAAACACCGAACTTTGCGAATTCTCGAGTACTAATAATAATGATTTTATTAGTACTCCGATTGCTCCCGCCACTAGGGCGGAATCTTATGAAATCAACGTTGCCTTGCTGAATCTTGTTATGAAAGAGCAATTCTCTGGCCTTCCTAGTGAAGATGTCGCATCCCATCTCAATACTTTCATTGAAATTTGTGATATGCAAAAGAAAAGAGATGTGGATAACGATGTTGTTAAGTTGAAGCTTTTTCCTTTCTCGTTGCGAGATCGTGCGAAAACTTGGTTTTCTTCTTTGCCTAAAAATAGTATCGATTCTTGGGATAAGTGCAAAGATGCTTACATATCCAAGTATTTTCCGCCGACTAAGATTATCTCTCTCCGTAACGATATCATGAATTTCAAGCAACTTGATCATGAGCACGTTGCACAATCTTGGGAGAGGATGAAGTTAATGATTAGAAATTGTCCCGCTCATGGCTTGAGTTTGTGGATGGTTATACAAATCTTTTACGCTGGTTTGAATTTTGCTTCTCGCAATATCTTGGACTCCGCCTCAGGTCGAACGTTCATGGAAATCACGTTAGGAGACGCTACAAAACTCCTAGACAATATGATGACCAACTACTCTCAGTGGCACACTGAAAGGTCACCTGCTAGCAAAAAGGTACACGCTATAGAAGAAATTAACTCGCTTAGTGCTAAGATGGACGAGTTGATGAATTTGGTTAGTAGTAGAAATGCTCCTTTAGATCCTAATGACATGCCACTATGTTCCTTGATTGAGAGTAGCAACGCTAGTTTGGACGTTAATTTTGTTGGTAGGAACAATTTCGGCAACAACAATGCTTTTAGAGGAAACTATGTTCCTAGGCCTTTTCCTAGTAACTCCTCTAACAATTATGGCAATTCCTACAACAACACTTATGGAAATCATAACAAATTACCCTCTGATTTAGAGAGTAATATCAAAGAGTTCATCAACTCTCAAAAGATTTTCAATGCGTCCATAGAGGAAAAACTACTCAAAGTAGACGATTTGGCTAAGAGCGTTGATAGGATGTCTTGTGATATTGATGCTTTGAAAGTTAGATGTGCTCCTCCCAAGGCCATCTTGGATGAAACTTTAAAAGCTATGCGTGTCCCCATGAATGAGAGCAAAGAAAGAACCGCCAAAATTCGCGGTTGGCATGAATGGTTTAGAAGGGTGCGTTCTAGTGATGCAAATCACGAAGATCTTAAAGTGCTTGGTGTGACTCCTATTGAATCTTTTTTTGCGTGTCAAACCTATTGATGAAGGGGCTGGATATGAATCCACTTTGGTTGAAAAACGCCCCAATGATTCGAAGTCCACCTATCTTGATGATAAAGGGGTGGAGAGTGGAGTAGAAGAAATCAAAATATTGGGTAGTAATGAAACTCCCACTTTGGATTTCAAGGAATTCAATTATGATAGTTGCTCCTTGTTTGAATGCATTTCCTTGATGCAATCCATTGCAAACTCTCCACATGCTTATAGCCAAAGCAAAGCCTTTACCGCTCATATCATAGATGCTATGATGAAATCTCTTGAAGAGAAACTCGAATTAGAAGTCTCTATACCTAGAAAACTTCATGATGAGTGGGAACCTACTATCAAAATCAAGATCAAAAACTATGAATGCAATGCTTTGTGTGATTTGGGTGCTAATGTTTCTGCAATTCCAAAGTCTTTATGTGATATTCTTGGTTTTCATGAGATTGAAGAGTGTTCTCTTAATTTGCATCTTGCGGATTCTACTATCAAGAAACCCATGGGAAGGATCAATGATGTTCTTATTGTTGCAGATAAGAACTATGTACCTGTGGATTTCATTGTACTTGACATAGATTGCAATCCTTCATGTCCCATTATTCTTGTTCTACCTGAGTAGTAATCATAGAATCATGTTTACTCAGAAGCTTCAGATCATTGACATTTCTGTGTACACAAGCACTTAAATGACTAAGCATACGAGTACTTTGTTCCAATTGTCTGCTAACATAATCATTGAAACTCTGTTGTTTGGCAACAAAGTTGTGAAATTCATCAAAGCATAGGCTAGCAGGTTTGTCAAAAGGAATATCACTCTCATTGAATCTACGCAGAGAATTCACCTCTACTACTTGTATCGGGTTATTGAGACCATGGATCTCTTCGATAGGCGGTAGATTTTTGACTTCTTCAGATCTAATGCCTTTCTCTTGCATAGATTTCTTGGCTCCTTGCATATCTTCGGGGCTGAGGAATAGAATACCTCTTTTCTTAGGAGTTGGCTGATGACCCACAAGTATAGGAGATCAATCGTAGTCCTTTCGATAAGTAAGAGTGTCGAACCCAACGAGGAGCAGAAGGCTCTCATAAACAGTTTTCAGCAAGGTAATAACTGCAAGCACTGAAAGTAGAGGTAACAAGTGATGGTGTAGCAAGGTGAAACGTAGCAAGTGAAAAGTTACAAGTAACAAGTAGTAGCAACGGTGCAGCAAAGTGGCCCAATCCCTTTTGTAGCAAGGGACAAGCCTGAACAAAGTCTTATAGGAGGAAAAACGCTCCCGAGGACACACGGGAATTTCTGTCATGCTAGTTTCATCATGTTCATCTGATTCGCGTTCGTTACTTTGATAGTTTGATATGTGGGTGGACCGGCGCTTGGGTACTGCCCTTACTTGGACAAGCATCCGACTTATGATTAACCCATCTCGCAAGCATTCGCAACTACGAAAGAAGAATTAAGACAACGTCTAACCATAGCATTAAACTAGTGGATCCAAATCACTAGAAGTAATAAGGAAAGAGAGGTTCACATATAAATATATCATCTTAGACACTTTCTATAATTGTGAGCACTCACCAAACTATTACATGCCTAGAAGTAGATGTTGGACAAGGAAGACAACATAATGAACTGTGTTTGCTTGGTTCCAAACAATGTTATATGATTAGAGATCCCTTAGCATGTGACGATTGCTTCCACCTCATATTAGCCAAAACTCCCGCACCAAGTAGAGATACTACTTGTGCATCCATAAACCTTCAACCCAGTTTTGCCATGAGTGTCCACCATACCTATCTATGGATTGAATAAGATCCCTCAAGTAATTTGTCATCGGTGCAAGCAATAAAAATTTCTCTCGAATATGTATGATCTATTAGTGTGTGGAAAATAAGCTTTGTACGAACCTGTGATGAGGAAGACATAAAAGCGATAGACTGCATAATAAAGTTCTTTATCACAGGAGGCAATATAAAGTGACATTCCTCCGCACTAAGAGGACACACATCCAAACCTCAAAAGCGCATGACAACCTCTGCTACCCTCTGCGAAGGGCCTATCTTGTACCTTTACTTTTTGCCCTTGTAAGAGTCATGGTGATCTTCACCAATTCCTTATTTAGCCTTTTTCTTGGTGAATGTCATATGCTTGGGTAAGATCTGTATTCATATATCAACTAGGAGCTAAGTACTTATGCTTTACTATTGTTGACTTTACCCTTGAGGTAAATGGTTGGGAGGCAAACTATAAGCCCCTATCTTTCTCTGTGTCCAACTGAAACTTCGATACCATGAGTACCACGTGAGTTGTAACAATTGTGGAAAACAAAAGAGATGATTGAGTATGTGGATTTGCCTTACAAGCTCTTATTTGACTCTTTCCGATGTTATGATAAATTGCAATTGTTTCAATGACTTTGGACGGTTGTTGGCCACTTCTCGGTAAGGTTTTTATTTCATACTTTTCTTTGTGAAGGAATTGTTACTTTCCCATAAGAATCTCTATGATGCATTGATGTTCTATGTGTGATCATGATGCCCTCATGTCCGTATGTTGTTTTATCGACACCTTCATCCCTAAACATGTGGACATGTTTTGGGTCTTGGTTTTCGCTTGACGACAAGCTAGGTCTAAGCTTGGAGGAGTTGATACGTCCATTTTGCCTCATGCTTTCATGTCGATATTTATCGCTTTATGGACTGTTATTATACTTTGTGGAACCTTACTTATGCCTTTTCTCTCTTATTTTGCAAGGTTTATTTGAACAGGGAGAATACCGGCAGCTGGAATTCTGGACTGGAAAAGGAACAAGTCTGAGTCCTCTATTCTGTGCAACTCCAAATGCCCTGAAAATCAACGTGGATTTTTTTTGGATTTTATAAAAAATACTGGGCGAAAGAAGTGTCACAGGGGAGCAACCAGGGGCCCACAAGCCTGGTTGCCGCGGCCTACCCCCTGGTCGCGGGAACAGGGCTTGTGGGAACCCTGGCGGCCCACTGGCCCCCCTCTTTTGCTATATGAAGGGTTTCATCCGGAAAAAAATAAGGGTGGAGCTTTTTCGTGGATTCTCCGCCGCCACGAGGCGGAACTTGAGCAGATCCAATCTAGAGCTCCGGCAGGACGATCCTGCCGGGGAAACTTCACTCCCGGAGGGGGAAATCGTCGCCATCGTCATCACCAACACTCCTCTCATCGGAGGGGAGGCATCTCCATCAACATCTTCATCAGCACCATCTCCTCTCCAATCCCTAGTTCATCTCTTGTAACCAATCTCCGTCTCGCGACTCCGATTGGTACTTGTAAGGTTGCTAGTAGTGTTGATTACTCTTTGTAGTTGATGCTAGTTGGATTACTTGGTGGAAGAGTTTATGTTCAGATCCTTGATGCTATTCGTTACACCTCTGATCATGATTATGATTATGCTTTGTGAGTAGTTACTTTTGTTCCTGAGGTCATGGGATAAGTCATGCTAATAATAGTCATGTGAATTTGGTATTCGTTCGGTGTTTTGATATGATGTATGTTGTTTTTCCTCTAGTGGTGTTGTGTGAACGTCGACTACATAACACTTCACCATATTTGGTCCTAGAGGAAGGCATTGGGGAGTAGTAAGATGGGTTGCTGGAGTGACAGAAGCGTAAACCCCAGTCTATGCGTTGCTTCGTAAGGGGCTAATTTGGATCCACTAGTTTAATGCTATGGTTAGACGTTGTCTTAATTCTTCTTTCGTAGTTGCGGATGCTTGCGAGAGGGGTTAATCATAAGTTGGATACTTTTCCAAGTAAGGGCAGTACCCAAGCACCGGTCCACCCACATATCAAACTATCAAAGTAACGAACGCGAATCACATGAACATGATGAAACTAGCATGACAGACATTCCCGTGTGTCCTCGGGAGCGTTTTTCCTCTTATAAGACTTTGTTCAGGCTTGTCCCTTGCTACAAAAGGGATTGGGCCACTTGCTGCACCGTTGCTACTACTTGTTACTTTTTACTTTTCGCTTGCTACGTTTCACCTCACTACACCATAACTTGTTACTGCTACTTTCAGTGCTTGTAGTTATTACCTTGTTGAAAACCGTTTATTAGAGCCTTCTCCTCCTCGTTGGGTTCGACACTCTTACTTATTGAAAGGACTACGATTGGTCCCCTATACTTGTGGGTCATCACAATACATCATAAAGATTCCAATGGGAAAGTAACAATTCCTTCACAAGGCAAAGTATGAAACAAAAACCTTACCGAGAAGTAGCCAACAACAGTCCATAGTCATTGAAGCAATTGCAATTTATCATAACATCAGAAATAAGAACTTGTAAAGCAAACCCACATACTCAATCATCTCTTTTGTTTTCCACAATTGTTACAACTCACGTGGTACTCATGATATCAAAGTTTCAGGTGGACACAGAGGAAGATAGGGGCTTATAGTTTTGCCTCCCAACCATTTACCTCAAGGGTAAAGTCAACAATAATAAAGCATAAGTACTCATCTCCAAGTTGATATATGAATATAGATCTTTCCCAACCATGTGACGGTAGCCAAGACAAAGGCAAAATAGGGAATTGGTGAAGATCATCATAACTCTTACAAGGGCAAAAAGTAAAGGTACAAGATAGGCCCTTCGCAGAGGGAAGCAGAGGTTGTCATGCGCTTTTGAGGTTTGGATGTGTGTCCTCTTAGTGCGGAGGAACGTCACTTTATATTGCCTCCTGTGATAAAGAACTTTATTATGCAGTTTGTCGCTTTTATGTCTTCCTTATCACAGGTTCGTATAAAGCTTATTTTCCACACACTAATAGATCATACATATTAGAGAGCAATTTTTATTGCTTGCACCGATGACAACTTACTTGAGGGATCTTATTCAATCCATAGATAGGTATGGTGGACTCTCATGGTAAAACTGGGTTGGAGGTTTATGGATGCACAAGTAGAATCTCTACTTGGTGCGGGAGTTTTGGCTAATATGAGGTGGAAGCAATCGTCACATGCTAAGGGATCTCTAATCATATAACATTGTTTGGAACCAAGCAAACACAATTCATTATGTTGTCTTCCTTGTCCAACATCTACTTCTAAGCATGTAATAGTTTGGTGAGTGCTCACAATTGTAGAATGTGTCTAAGATGATATATTTATATGTGAACCTCTCTTTCCTTATTACTTCTTATTAATTGCAACAATGACTGAGGTCTATGTTGGTTTATTCTCAACAAGTTTCAATCATCATACTTGTTATATGTGAAGCTATCACTTTCCATAAGATCATCTCATGATCTTTCATGCTATCGTTCTTTTCATACTTTTGATCATGGCACAAAACAAAGCCCTTGACTAAGGTACTCTTTATTATATACCTCGCAAGCTTGAATACATCGGGGGAGACACAAAGCAAAAGACTCAAACTAAACACTAAAGACTTATTCCACTAAGAGAAGAAATAAAAACTGAAAAGGAAAGAACTAAAACAAAGGTAAAAGCAAAAGATATAAAGGTGATACGATACCAGGGCAACTCCCACAAGCTTGGCAAAAGCCAAGGGGATTGCCCATGCCAATGCTTAGTTGTCTTCCTTTGGTGGTGATGGTGGTGGAGTTTTTGAAACAGTCTTGAGCTTGTCTAATTTCCACTTGAGCATAAAGTTCTGCTCCCTCAGATCGTCATTTTCCCCCTCAAGCTTCAACACTCTATGGCAAAGTTCCTGCTTACTCTCCTGCAAGAAACGAGAAGGGATAAATATGGTCTTAGGCTTCTTCCTGGAGTTGGGGAGGCTTGACTTCTTGAACTCCACATGGGTGTTTGCAGGTTGAGGTAGAGGAGCCTCCTCCTCGTCAGAGCTTGTTTGCTCCTTCCCCTTTGGTTCATGGTCCTCTTCCTCATCTGTGGTCCAACCATAAGGCTCTAAGTCCCCATTAATCCTGGAGTTAGCACGGTCGTCGGCCACATAGATCTCTTCTTCTAAATCTTGAGAAGACATCTTGACCTAAATCTGCGGCAGACAACAGCTCAAACGAAAACAGAGGAAAACTGTGTGATACGGAGATCAAAACCCTCAGGCGTATATATAATGATTTTTTCTGGACCAGAAGAAGTGCTCCGCAAGAAAACGGAGTCCGGGAGGCACACGAGGTGCCCACAAGCCCTGTAGCCGCCGCCAGGGGGGTAGGTGGCGGCTACCAAGCTTGTGGCCGCCTCGTGCGCTCTCCAGACTGTTTTTTATTTTTCTAATTTTCCAAAAATTCCAAAACGGAGGAAATTTCCTATTGGAAAAGCTTCGGAGTCCAATTACTTACCGAAACACATACCTCTTCGTTTTCAGGGTCAGAAACAGGCTGATAAACATCCCTTATGTACTCCTTTGGAGTTATGAGATTGATGATATTGGTCTCAACATTTATGGGAGTACCAGAGATATAATGCTTGATTCTTTGCCCATTTACCACTCTAGGAAATTTTCCTTCCGTGTTATTGATTTTTATGGCACCGGAACGATATACTTCCTCGACAATGTAAGGACCTTCCCATTTAGAGAGAAGCTTGCCTGCGAAGAATCTTAAGCGAGAATTGTATAGCAGTACATAATCACTTACATTGAACTCTCGTTTCTGTATTCTTTTATCGTGCCATCTCTTAACCTTTTCCTTGAACAACTTGGCATTCTCATATGCCTGGGCCCTCCATTCATCTAATGAGCTGATATCAAACAACCGCTTCTCACCGGCAAGTTTGAAAATCGAAGTTAAGCTCTTTGATTGCCCAATAAGCCTTATGTTCTAGCTCAAGAGGTAAATGACAGGCCTTACCGTAAACCATTTTATACGGTGACATGCCCATGGGATTCTTATAAGAAGTCCTATAAGCCGATAGTGCATCGTCAAGTTTACTAGACCAATTCTTTCGAGATATATTGACAATCTTTTGTAAGATCAATTTGATCTCCCTATTACTCAACTCCACTTGACCACTAGACTGAGGATGATAAGGAGATGCAACTCTATGGTTGACATCATACTTAGCAAGCATCTTGCGGAAAACACCATGAATGAAGTGTGAACCGCCATCAGTTATCAGATATCTAGGGACTCCAAATCTTGGGAAAATGACTTCTTTAAGCATCTTAATGGAGGTGTGATGATCAGCATTTCTAGTGGGGATAGCTTCTACCCACGTAGTGACGTAATCCACAGCAACTAAGATGTGAGTGTACCCATTGGAACTCGGGAAGGGTCCCATATAATCAAAGCCCCAGACATCAAAGGTTCAATGACAAGTAAATAGTTCATAGGCATTTCCTGACGTTTACTGATGTTCCCTATTCTTTGGCATTCGTCACAAGACAAGACAAACTTACGGGCATCCTTAAAGAGAGTGGGCCAATAGAAACCTGATTGCAATACCTTATGAGCAGTTCTATCTCCAGCATGGTGTCCTCTGTAGGCTTCGGAATGACACTTCTGCAGGATCTGTCCCTGTTCATGTTCAGGCACACAACGTCTAATAACACCATATACTCCGTCCTTATAAAGGTGAGGATCATCCCAAAAGTAGTGTCTCAAATCAAAGAAGAATTTCTTCTTTTGTTGGTAGGTGAAACTAGGTGGTATGTATTTGGCCACGATATAATTGGCGTAATCAGCATACCACGGTGCACTATGTGAGGTACGGATGACATTCAATTACTCATCAGGAAAGCTGTCATCAATAGGTCGTGGGTCATCAAGGACATTCTCTAGACTGGACAAGTTATCTTCCACAGGGTGATGAGCACCCTTTCGGTCAACAACGTGCAAATCAAATTCCTGTAGCAGGAGAACCCATCTGATTAGCCTAGGCTTAGCGTCCTTCTTCTCCATAAGGTACTTAATAGCAGCATGATCAGAGTGAATAGTGACTTTGGGGTCAACTATATAAGATCTGAACTTTTCACATGCAAACACGACTGCTAAAAACTCCTTTTCTGTAGTAGCATAGTTTCTTTGGGCACTGTCTAGAGTTTTACTAGCGTAGTGAATAACATTCAACTTCTTGTCAACTCTTTGTCCTAGAACAGCACCAACAGCATAATCACTAGCGTCGCACATGATTTCAATGGGCAAGTTCCAGTCAGGTGGTTGAACAATAGGTGCGGTTATCAAGGCCTTCTTAAGTATTTCGAAAGCTTCCTCACAATCCTCATGAAAAACAAAAGGAACATCCTTCTGCAAGAGGTTGGTAAGAGGCCTAGAAATCTTAGATAAGTCTTTAATGAACCTTCTATAGAAACCAGCATGGCCTAGGAAACTTTGTATACCTCTGATATCTGTGGGGCAAGGCATTTTATCAATTGCATCAACCTTAGCCTTATCAACTTCAATGCCTCTTTCAGAAATTTTATGTCCTAAGACGATGCCTTCATTATCCATAAAGTGGCACTTCTCCCAATTCAAGACGAGGTTGGTATCTTTGCATCTCTGTAAGACTCGATCAAGGTTGCTGATGCAATCATCAAAGGAAGACCCGTAAACGGAGAAGTCATCCATGAAAACCTCGACAATCTTTTCACAAAAGTCAGAGAATATAGCCATCCTACATCTTTGAAAGGTGGCAGGTGCATTGCATAAGCCAAAAGGCATACGTCAATAAGCAAAGGTACCGAAGGGGCAGGTGAAAGTGGTTTTCTCCTGATCAGATTGTGCAACAGGTATTTGCGAGAAACCTGAATGACCGTCTAGAAAGCAGAAGTGTGTGTGTTTGGGTAGCCTTTCTAGCATTTGGTCGATAAACAACAAGGGATAATGGTCTTTCCTGGTTGCCTTGTTCAGTTTCCGGAAGTCTATCACCATCCTATAGCCAATAATAATCCTTTGTGGGATTAATTCATTCTTATCATTAGGAACTACGGTGATACCTCCCTTCTTAGGTACGCAATGTACTGGACTTACCCAATCACTATGAGCAACAGGATAAATGATTCCTGCTTCCAGAAGCTTTAATATTTCTTTTCTCACGACCTCTTTCATCTTAGGATTTAATCTCCTTTGATGATCAGCAACTGGTTTGAAGTCAGGATCAGTTTTAATCTTGTGCTGCCATAGAGTGGGACTAATACCCTTAAGATCATCAAGAGTATATCCAATAGCCGCACGGTGCTTCCTCAAAGTTTTTAGTAACTTCTTCTCTTCGTGATTCGAGAGGAGAGCACTAATAATAACAGGATATATCTCCTTCTCATCAGGATAGGCATACTTAAGAGTATCAGGAAACTGTTTAAGTTCGAACATAGGATCACCCTTCGGTGGGGGAGGATCCCCAAGCAGTTCAACACGCAGATTATTCTTGAGAATAGGATATTGTTCTAAGACAATTTTATCTATCTCATCTCTTTCATCCATATGCATATCATTTTCCTGCTCAAGCAGATATTTCTCTAAAGGATCCGTAGGAGGTACAGCAATAGAGGCAAGAGCAATGATTTCATCCCTACCACACGATTCTTTTTCATGGGGTTGTCTTCCAAACTTGGAGAAGTTAAATTCATGAGACACACCCTCGAAACTAACAGTGGCAGTCTGCTTAATGCAATCAATGTGAGCATTGACAGTGTTGAGAAACGGTCTACAAAATATGATGGGACAAAAGCTATCTTGCGCAGTAGCAAGGACAAGGAAATCAATAGGATACTTCGTCTTACCACACAGGACTTCTACGTCTCTCACAATTCCCACAAGGCAGATAGTGTCTCTATTAGCTAGCGTAATAGTGACATCAATGGGTTCTAACTCAGCAGGTGCAATCTCATCTTTGATTTCATCATATAGGGAACGGGGTATTGCACTAACACTAGCACCCATATCACATAAACCATGATAACAGTGATCTCCTATCTTGACAGAAACAACGGGTAGGCCAACTACAGGTCCGTATTTGTCTTTCGCGTGAGGTTTAGCAATTCTAGCAGAGTGCTTTGATAACATGCTCGTCTATGTCTTCGACTTAGAGATCTTTGATGATAGCAACACTAGGTTCAACTCTAATTTCCTCAGGGGGTGCAAGTGGTCTAATGTAACCCCTACGTATCACAGTTGGAGCTTTAGAATAATCCTTTTTCCTAGCAGGGTATGGTGGTTTATTAGCGTAAGCACAAGGAACAATAGGATCACTAAAGGCAATGACTTTCTCCTCAACTAGATTGGGTTTAGCTATGTTGACTTCTACAGAGGAGTGGTATTTAAACCACTTCTCTTTGGGAAGATCAACATGAGCAGCAAAAGATTCACATAGAGAAGCTACTATCTCAGAGTCAAGTCCATACTTAGCGCTAAAATCTCTAGAACTGTTTGTTTCAACAAAAGATTTAACGCAATCAAACTGGAAATTCATACCTGACTCCTTACCTTATTCAAGCTCCCAATCTTCAGAGTTACGTTTGATTCTTTCCAATAAATTCTACTTGTGGTCAATATCCTTCTTCATAAAAGAACTGGTACAAGAAGTGTCAATCATGGTACAATCTTCATGAGAAAGCCGAGCATAAAAGTTTTGAGTGATAATTTCTCTCGAGAGCTCATGATTGGGGCATGAATATAGCATTGATTTAAGCCTCCCCCAAGCTTGAGCTATGCTTTCCCTGTCACGAGGCCAAAAGTTATAAATATAACTCCGATCACGATGTACTAAATGCATAGGATAAAACTTTTGATGAAATTCCAATTTCAACTGATTGTAGTCCCATGATCCAGTATCATCACATAGCCTATACCATGTCAACGCCTTATCCTTCCAACATAAAGGAAAGACTTTCTTCTTTACCTCATCCTCGGGCAAACCTGCAAGCTTAAATAAACCACAAACTTCATCTACATAGATCAGATGCAAGTCTGGATGTGAAGATCCATCTCCTGTAAAAGGATTAGCCAGCAGTTTCTCAAGCATACCCTAAGGAATTTCATAAAAGATATTTTCAGTAGGTACCACAGGTTGAGGAACAACTCCTCGTGCTTCCGCTCGTGGTGAAGATACCCCGAACCAATTCCTCAAAGGAACAGTTTCCATAGTAACAAGTGACAATAAATTTCAGCACAGTATATAAATGTTTCCTTACCAAAGGCGTTTCACTCCCCAGAAACAGCGCCAGAAAAGAGTCTTGATGACCCACAAGTATAGAGGATCAATCGTAGTCCTTTCGATAAGTAAGAGTGTCGAACCCAACGAGGAGCAGAAGGCTCTCATAAACTGTTTTTAGCAAGGTAATAACTGCAAGCACTGAAAGTAGAGGTAACAAGTGATGGTGTAGCAAGGTGAAACGTAGCAAGTGAAAAGTAACAAGTAACAAGTAGTAGCAACGGTGCAGCAAAGTGGCCCAATCCATTTTGTATTAAGGGACAAGCCTGAACAAAGTCTTATAGGAGGAAAAACGCTCCCGAGGACACATGGGAATTTCTGTCATGCTAGTTTCATCATGTTCATGTGATTCGCGTTCGTTACTTTGATTGTTTGATATGTGGGTGGACCGGCGCTTGGGTACTGCCCTTACTTGGACAAGCATCCCACTTATGATTAACCCCTCTCGCAAGCATCCGCAACTACGAAAGAAGAATTAAGACAATGTCTAACCATAGCATTAAACTAGTGGATCCAAATCAGCCCCTTACGAAGCAACGCATAGACTAGGGTTTAAGCTTCTGTCACTCTAGCAACCCATCATCTACTTACTACTCTCCAATGCCTTCCTCTAGGCCCAAACATGGTGAAGTTATATGTAGTCGACGTTCACATAACACCACTAGAGGAAAACACAACATACAGCATATCAAACTACCGAACGAATACCAAATTCACATGACTATTATCAGCATGACTTATCCCATGTCCTCAGGAACAAAAGTTACTACTCACAAAGCATAATCATAATCATGATCAGATGTGTAATGAGTAGCATCAATGATCTGAACATAAACTCTTCCACCAAGTAATCCAACTAGCATCAACTACAAAGAGTAATCAACAGCAACCTTACAAGTGCCAATCGGAGTCGCGAGACGGAGATTGGTTACAAGAGATGAACTAGGGCTTGGAGAGGAGATGGTGCTAATGAAGATCTTGATGGAGATGACTCCCCTCCGGCGAGAAGAGTGTTGGGGATGACGATGGCGATGATTTCCACCTCCGGGAGGGAAGTTTCCCCGGCAGGATCGTCCTGCCGGAGTTCTAGATTGGATCTGCTCAAGTTCCGCCTCGTGGCGGCGGAGAATCCACGAAAAGCTCCTCCTTGATTTTTTTATGGAACGAAACCCTTCATATAGCAAAAGAGGGGGGCCAGTGGGCCGTCAGGGTGCCCACAAGCCCTGTAGCCGCCACCAGGGGGTGGCGGCTACCAGGCTTGTGGGGCCCTGGTAGCTCCCCTCTCGTACTTCTTTCACCCAGTATTTTTTATATATTCCCAAAAAATTCCACGTTGATTTTCAGGGAATTTGGAGTTGTGCAGAATAGAGGACTCACACTTGCTCCTTTTCCAGTCAAGAATTCCAGCTGCCGGTATTCTCCCTCTTCAAATAAACCTTGCAAAATAAGAGAGAAAAGGCATAAGTATGGTACCACATGGTAATATAACAGCCCAAAAAGCGATAAATATCAACATGAAAGCATGATGCAAAATGGACGTATCATGTCACAATCTTCCTTGTTGCACACCTAGAGAGAGAGACATGCACTCACCGTGATTTTGTCGAGCTTCACTGATATCCTTTGGTTAGACAATTCAGCTCACATGTGCTTCACTTATATCTTTTGAGCTAGTTGATTTTTGCTCTATGTGCTTTACTTATATATTTTAGAGCACGGAAGCGCGTGGCTTGGTAGTTGGTCTATGCTATGAAAGTAGTCTCAAAAAGGGGTAGTTATCCAAAGGGATATGAAAACTTCCACCTTCATGTGCATGGAATAGTTAGAGAAGTTTGATTCGTCTCAATTAGTTTTGAGTTGTGGTTGTGGTAATATTGAAGTTATACTAGTACGGTGTTGTGGATCTAGAAATACTTGTGTTGAAGTTAGTGATTCCCGTAGCATGCACGTATGGTGAACCGCTATGTGATGAAGGCTGAGCATGATTAGTCTATTGATTGTCATCCTTTGTGTGGCGGTCGGGATCGCGCGATGGTTTATACCTACCAACCCTTCCCCTAGGAGTATGCGTTGAATGCTTTGTTTCGATTACTACTAAAACTTTTGCAAGAAGTATATGAGTTCTTCATGACTAATGCTGAGTCCATGGTTTAGATGCACTTTCACCTTCCACCATCACTATCTTCTTTAGTGTCGTGCAACTTTCGCCGGTGCATAAAACCCACCATTAGCCTCCCTCAAAACAGCCACCATACCTACCTACTATGGCTTTTTCAAAGCCATTCCGAAATATATTGCCATGCAACTACCACCATGACATGTCCCACCACTTCTACATTGCCATTGCATGATCGTAAGATAGCTAGCATGATGTTTCCATTGATGTCTGTGCCATGCTAGATCATTGTCACGGTACACTACCGAAGGCATTCCTTATAGAGTCATCATTGCTCTAAGTTTTGAGTTGTAAGTGTGATGATCATCATTGATGGAGCATTGTCCCATGTGAGGAAATAAAAGAGGCCAGCGAAGCCCATTTACAAAAAGAGGCCAAAGATGCCCACCAAGAAAAAGAGGCCAAAGAGCCCACCAAAAAAATGAGAGAAAAAGAGAGAAGGGACAATGCTACTATCTCCTTTCCACACTTGTGCTTATTGAGCACCATGATCTTCATGATTGAGAGTCTCTCGTTTTGTCACCACCATATAGCTAGTGGGAAATTTTCATTATATAACTTGGCTTGTATATTCCAATGATAGGCGTCCTCAAAATTGCCTTAGGTCTTCGTGAGCAAGCAAGTTGGATGCACAGCCACTAGTTTTCTTTAAGAGCTTTCACATACTCTTAGCTCTAGTGCATCATTTGAATGGCAATCCCTACTCATTCACGTTGTATCTATTGATGAGCATCTCCATAGCTCGTTGATATGCCTAGTCAATATGACCATCTTCTCCTTGTTTGCCTTGCAACCTCCACCACACTCCATTCCACTTATAGTGCTAAAACCATGACTCACGCTCATGTATTGCGTGAGAGTTGAAAAAGTTTGAGAAAGTAAAGGTGTGAAAACAATTACTTGGCCAATACTGAGGTTGTGCATAATTTAAATTCGTTGTGCAAGGATGATAGACCATAGCCAGACTATATGATTTTGTAGGGATAAATTTCTTTTGGCCTTGTTATTTTGAAAGTTCATGATTACCTTGCTAGTTTGCTTGAAGTATTATTGTCTCCACGTAAATAGCAAACTATTGTTTTGAATCTAATGGATCTGAACATTCACGTCACACAAGAGGAGTTACAAAGGACATCTATGCTAGGTAGCATGAAAGCATCAAAAATTCATTCTTTATCACTTCCCTACTCGAGGACGAGCATGAGTTAAGCTTGGGAATGCTTGATACGTCTCAAACGTATCTATAATTTTTAATAGTTTCATGCTGTTATCTTGTCAACTTTGGATGTTTTATTTACCTTTTATATTTTTTTGGGACTAACTTATTAATTCAGTGCCAAGTGCGAGTTCCTGTTTTTTCTGTGTTTTTGACTCTTTTCAGATCTGATTTTGGAACGGAGTCCAAACAGAATAAAATCCCCGAAATAAATTTTTCCAGAACAGAAGAAGATCCGGGGACTTGAGGGCCAAGGAAGGGGGCCCACAGGGAGCCCACAAGCCTTGTTGCCGCGGCCACGGGTGCGCGGCAACCAGGCTTGTGGCCTCCCTAACGCTCCCCTGCTCTAGCTCTTTGGCCTATAAATTCCCTAAAATCGCAGAAAAAATCAGGGCGTCCACGAAACCACTTTTCCGCCGCCGCAAGCTTCCGTTTCCGCGAGATCTCATCTGGAGACCCTTCCCGATGCCCTGTCGGAGGGGACTTTGGAGTTGGAGGGCTTCTACATCAACATCATCGCCTCTGCAATGACTCGTGAGTAGTCCACTTCAGACCTACGGGTCCGTAGTTAGTAGCTAGATGGCTTCTTCTCTCTCTTGGATCTTTAATACAAAGTTCTCCATGATCTTCATGGAGATCTATCCGATGTAATCCTCTTTGGCGGTGTGTTTGTCGAGATCCGATGAATTGTGGATTTGTGATAAGATTATCTATGAATTATATTTGAGTCTTTGCTGATTTCTTATATGCATGATTTGATATCCTTGTAAGTCTCTCCGAGTCTTGGGTTTTGTTTGGCCAACTAGATCTATGATTCTTGCAATGAGGAGAAGTGCTTGGTTTTGGGTTCATACCGTGCGGTGACCTTTCCTAGTAACAGCTGGGGCAGCAAGGCACGCATCGTGTTGTTGCCATCAAGATTAACAAGATGGGCTTTCATCATAGATTTGAGATTGTCCATCTACATCATGTCATCTTGCTTAAGGCGTTACTCTGTTCTTATGAACTCAATACACTGGATGCATGCTGGATAGCGGTCGACGTGTGGAGTAATAGTAGTAGATGCAGAAAGTATCGGTCTACTTGTTTTGGACGTGATGCCTATAGATATGATCATTGCCATAGATAACGTCATGCTTTGTGCGGTTCTATCAATTGCTCAACAGTAATTCGTTCACCCACCGTCTACTTGCTTTCATGAGAGAAGCCACTAGCGAACACTACGGCCCCCGGGTCTATTCACAACTATCGTCTCCACTTTTACTTTTACTTTGCTTTGTTTACTTTTTGCTTTCAGTTCTCACTTTGCAAACAATCTATAAGGGATTGATAACCCCTTCATAGCGTTGGGTGCAACCTCTTTGTGTTTGTGCTGGTACTTGTGACTTGAACGCTCCTCCTACTGGATTGATACCTTGGTTCTCAAACTGAAGGAAATACTTACCGCCGCTGTGCTACATCACCCTTTCCGCTTCGAGGGAACACCAACGCAAGGCCAAGGAAGTCCCTAAAGGCGTAGCCTGTAGCAGAAGGATTCCTGGCGCCATTGCCAGGGAAGGTCTTTTGTTGCCGTAGCAAAAGTATTTCTGACGCCGCTTGCCGAGGAGTATGAAGACAAGAATAATCTCGATCCCGCTGATGGTTATTGGTCGGAGAGCGTCTCGGTCATGTTTGCATGTTTCCCGAACCCGTAGGGTCTACACACTTAAGGTTAGATGACGCTAGGGTTATAGGGAAATGTTATACGAGGTTACTGAAAGTTGTTCGGAGTCCCAGATAAGATCCCGGACGTCAAGAGGAGCTCCGGAATAGTCCGGAGGTAAAGATTGATATATAGGATGGATGGTTTTGGACGCCGGAAATGTTTCGGGCGTCACCGGTAGCGTACCGGGACCACCGAAAATGGTCTCGGGGGTCCACCGGGAGGGGCCACCAGGCCCAAGAGGTAGCATCGGCCAAAAGAGGGAGGGCAACCAGCCCAAAGTGGGTTGGTGCGCCTCCCACAAGAGGCCCAAGGCGCAGGAGGAAGAGAAGGGGGGACCCTAGGCGCTGGTGGGCCTAAGGCCCACCTAAGGGGTGCGCCACCCCTCCCCCTGCCCTAGCAGCCGCACCTCCCATCTGGGGGGGGGGGCTGCCGCACCACCTAGAGGGGAAACCCTAGGGGTGGCACCCCCTCCCCTCCTCCTATAAATACCTAGGGGTTTGGGGCTGTTTGGCGCACGGTTTCTTCTCCTCTCGGTGCAGCAGCCTGGACCGACCTTACACGTACGCTTACGTGAGACTGGTTCCACCGACAGACATGCATACCGTGCATAAAGGTGGCTACCGGGTGTCTGTCTCTCCTACTCTAGTCGGACTGGATTTGATGAAAAGGGTCCTTATGAAGGGTAAATAGCTTTGGCATATCATCGTTGTGGCTGTCACGTAGGTAAGAAGGCGTTCTTGCTAGAAACCCAAATTAGCCACGTAAAACTTGCAACAACAATTAGAGGACGTCTAACTTGTTTTTGCAGGGTTTGACATGTGATGTGATATGGCCAAAGTTGTGATGTTGCATGTATGATGTATGAGATGATCATGTTATGGTAATAGGTTTCACGACTTGCATGTCGATGAGTATGACAACCGGTAGGAGCCATATGAGTTGTCTTAATTTATTGTATGAGATGCAACGCTATGTGCTTACTACTTTTACTTCGTTGCTAAAGGTTAGCTATAGTAGTAGTGATAGTAGTAGTTGGCGTGATGACTTCATGGAGACACAATGATGGAGATCATGGTGTCACGCCGGTGACAATTATGATCATGCGATACCTGAAGATAGAGATCGAAAGAGCAAAGATGATAATGGCCATATCATGTCACTATATGATTGCATTGTGATGTTTATCATGTTTTTCATCTTATTGCTTAGAACGATGGTAGCATAATAAGATGTTCCCTCTTAAAATTTCAAGAACATATTCCCCTAAGTGTGCACCGTTGCGAAGGATCGTTGTCTCGAAGCACCACGTGATGATCGGGTGTGATAGATTCCAACGTTCGCATACAACGGGTGTAAGCCAGATTTACACACGCGAAAGCTTAGCATGTACAGACATGACCTCGAATACAAGAGACCGAAAGGTCGAACATGAGTCGTATGGTTGAATACGATCAGCATGAAGTTGCTCACCATGATGACTAGTCTGTCTCACGTGGTGATCGGACACGGGTTAGTCAACATGGATCATGTATCACTTAGATGACTAGAGGGATGTCGATTTAAGTGGGAGTTCATACTTAATTTGATTAAATGAACTTAATTGTCATGAACTTAGTCTAAAAGTTGTCTTTATAAATATTGTAGATGGCCAACGTCAACCTCAATTTCAACGCATTCCTAGAGAAAAACAAGCTGAAAGATGATGGTAGCAACTATGCGGACTGGGTTCGCAACTTGAAGCTCATCCTTGAAGCAGCTAAAAAGGCTTATGTCCTTGATGCGCCGCTAGGTGACCCTCCCGCTCCCGCAGCAGCCCAGGACATTTTGAACGTCTCGCAAACGCGGAGTGATGACTACTCTCTGGTTAGGTGTGGCATGTTATACAGTTTGGAAACGGGGTTCCAAAGGCGTTTTGAGCAACACGATGCATATGAGATGTTCCAAGAGCTGAAACTAATTTTTCAAGCTCATGCCCGTGTCGAGAGATATGAAGTCTCTGACAAGTTCACATGGAGCTGTAAGATGGAGGAGAACAGTTATGTCAGTGAGCACATACTCAAAATGTCTCGGTTACACGGTCGCCTGACTTCACTTGGAGTCAAACTTCCGGATGATGCTATAATTGACAGCATCCTCTAGTCTCTCCCACCAAGCTACAAAGGTTTTGTGCTGAACTACAACATGCAAGGGATGGAGAAGACCATTCCACGAGTTGTACTCGATGCTCAAGTCTGTAGAAGCAGAAATCAAGAAAGAGCATCAAGTGTTGATGGTCAACAAGACCACCAGTTTCAAGAAGGGCAAGTGTAAGAAGAACTTCAAGAAAGACGGCAAAGCCATTGCCGCACCCGGTAAGCCAAATTCCGGGAAGAATAAAAAGAATGGACCCAAGCCTGAGACTGAGTGCTTCTATTGCAAGGGAAAAGGTCACTCGAAGCGGAACTGCCCCAAGTACTTAGCGGACAAGAAAGCCGGCAGCGTTAAAGGTATATGTGATATACATGTTATTGATGTGTACCTTACCAGCGCTCGTAGTAGCTCCTGGGTATTTGATACCGGTGTTGTTGCTCACATTTGCAACTCAAAGCAGGAACTGCGGAATAAGCGGAGACTCGCCAAGGACGAGGTGACAATGCGCATCGGGAATGGCTCCAAGGTCGATGTGATCGCCGTCGGCACGCTACCTCTACATCTCCCGTCGGGATTAGTTTTAAACCTTAATAATTGTTATTTAGTACCAGCTTTGAGCATGAATATTGTATCAGGATCTTGCTTAATGCGAGACGGATACTCATTTAAGTCAGAGAATAATGGTTGTTCTATTTATATGATTGATATGTTTTATGGTCATGCTCCGCTGGTGAATGGTTTATTCTTGATGAATCTCGATCGTGATGTTACACATATTCATAGTGTTAGTACCAAAAGATGTAAAGTCAATAATGATAGTCCCACATACTTGTGGCACTGCCGCCTTGGTCATATCGGTGTTAAGCGCATGAAGAAGCTCCATAGTGATGGACTATTAGAGTCTCTTGACTTTGAATCATTTGACACATGTGAACCGTGCCTCTTGGGCAAGATGACTAAGTCTCTATTCTCAGGAATAATGGAGAGAGCGACCGACTTATTGGAAATAATACATACTGATGTGTGTGGTCCAATGAACGTTGAAGCTCGCGGTAGTTGTCGTTATGTTATCACTCTCACCGATGATTTGAGTAGGTATGGGTATATCTACTTGATGAAGCACAAATCTGAGACGTTTGAAAAGTTCAAGGAATTTCAGAGTGTGGTTGAGAATCAACGTGACAGAAAAATTAAGTGTCTACGATCTGGTCGTGGAGGAGAATATTTGAGTCACGAGTTTGGCACACACCTAAGGAAGTGTGGAATCGTTTCACAACTGACGCCGCCTGGCACACCGCAATGCAACGGAGTATCTGAACGTCGTAATCGCACTTTATTAGATATGGTACGATCTATGATGTCTCTTACCGACTTACCGCTATCATTTTGGGGATACGCATTAGAAACTGCAGCATTCACTTTAAATAGGGCACCGTCTAAATCCGTTGAGACGACACCGTATGAACTATGGTTTGCAAGAAACCTAAGTTGTCGTTTCTTAAAGTTTGGGGCTGCGATGCTTATGTGAAGAAACTTCAACCAGAGAAGCTCGAACCCAAAGCGGAGAAATGCGTATTCATAGGATACCCTAAGGAAACTATTGGGTATACCTTCTATCTTAGATCCGAAGGTAAAACCTTTGTTGCCAAGAACGGATCCTTTCTAGAGAAAGAGTTTCTCTCGAAAGAAGTAAGTGGGAGGAAAGTAGAACTTGATGAGGTAATTACACCCCCTCTCGAACCGGAAAGTAGCACAGCGCGGGAAATTGTTCCTGTGGCGCCTACACCAACAGAAGGGGAAGTTAATGATAATGATCATGAAACTTCGGATCAAGTTACTACTAAACCGCGAAGGTCCACAAGGGCACGCTCCGCACAAGAGTGGTACAGCAACCCTGTGATGGAAATCATGTTGTCAGACAACGGTGAACCTTCGAACTGTGAAGAAGCAATGGCGGGCCCGGATTCCAACAAATGGCTTGAGGCTATGAAATCCGAGATATGATCCATGTATGAGAACAAAGTAAGGACTTTGGTGGACTTGCCCGATGACCGGTGAGCCATAGAAAATAAATGGATCTTCAAGAAGAAGACTGATGCAAACGGTAATGTGACCGTTTATAAAGCTCAACTTGTCGCAAAGGGTTTTTGACAAATTCAAGGAGTTGACTATGAAGATACTTTCTCTCCCGTAGCGAAGCTGAAGTCAGTCCGAATCATGTTAGCAATTGCCGCCTTTTATGAATATGAAATTTGGCAAATGGACGTCAAAACAGCGTTCCTTAACGGGAATCTTAAGGAAGAGTTGTATATGATGCAACCAGAAGGTTTTGTCGACCCTAAGGGTGCTAAAAAAGTGTGCAAGCTCCAGCTCTCCATCTATGCGCTGGTGCAAGCATCTCGGAGTTGGAACATTTGCTTTAATGAGGTGATTAAAGCGTTTGGGTTCATACAGGTTTATGGAGAAGCCTGTCTGTACAAGAAAGTGAGTGGGAGCTCTGTAGCTTTCCTCATACTGTATGTGGATGACATATTATTGATGGGGAATAATATAGAGATGTTGGAGAGCATAAAGGCCTATTTGAACAAGAGTTTTTCAATGAAGGACCTTGGAGAAGCTGCATTCATATTAGGAATCAAGATCTATAGAGATAGATCGAGGCGCCTCATAGGTCTTTCACAAAGTACATACCTTGACAAGATATTGAAGAAGTTCAATATGGAAAACTCAAAGAAAGGGTTCTTGCCAGTTTTGCAAGGTATGAGATTGAGTAAGACAGAGTCACCGACCACGGCAGCAGATAGAGAGAAGATGAGTATTGTCCCCTACGCTTTAGCCGTAGGCTCTGTAATGTATGCCATGTTGTGTATCAGACCTGATATAAACCTTGCCATAAGTTTTGTAGGGAGGTACCAAAGTGATCCCGGTATGGAACACTGGACATCGGTCAAGAATATCCTTAAGTACCTGAAGAGGACTAAGGAGATGTTTCTCGTTTATGGAGGTGACAAAGAGCTCGTCGTAATGGGTTACGTTGATGCTAGCTTCGACACAGATCCGGATGACTCTAAGTCACAGACCGGATAATTGTATGTTTTGAATGGTGGGGCAGTTAGCTGGTGCAGCAGCAAGCAAGAAGTCGTGGCAGCATCTACATGTGAAGCGGAGTACATAGCTGCTTCAGAAGCGGCTCATGAAGGAATTTGGATGAAGGAGCTCATTGCTAGCAGTCCCCGGCAACGGCGCCAGAAAAGAGTTGCTTCCAGTTGCTCAACAATTAGCAATTATCTTGCAATGGCCCACCAGCGTGTGGGATCGCGGCAGTTTTCGAGGGTAGAGTATTCAACCCAAATTTGTTGGTTCGACACGATGGGAGTGAAAGGATATTCTCCAGTATTAGCAGTTCAGTTGTCAGCTCAACCACACCAGAAAGATTAGTATCTCCAAGAAGGAAATAAGCAGCAAAGGTAGTATGATAGTAACGGTGCCAGAAACGATCTGTTGACACGGCAGACTATTCCTAACTGGTGTATCAATGGCGCCAGAAAAGTATTGTAGCAGGTAGTAGCAGTGTAACGAGTAACAAAAGTGGCGAGGAACAGTAGTAGTGACAGCAGTAGCAAGTAGCAGCAGTAGCAAGTAACAGCAACAGCAAGTAACAGTAGTAGCAACAGTAGTGGCAGCAGCAGCAGGACAAAGCAAGTAACAGTAGCAGCAGGACAAAGCAAGTAACAGTAGCAGCAAGTAACAGTAGCAGCAACAGTAGTAACAGCAGCAGAGCAAAGCAAGTAACAATGGCAGTGGGACAAACTCATAGGCAAAGGATTGGTGATTTGTTGGATGACATTCATCATGCAACAGTTATAACACGGAGAGATATGTGGCTAGCTCCCATTCGTCAATGTGATGTAGGCATGCATTTCGTGTGTAGTCATACGTGCTTAGGGAAAAGAACTTGCATGACATCTATTGTACATCCCTCCCGTGGCAGCGGGGTCCAAATGGATACTACGGGATATTAAGGTTCTCCTTTTAATAAAGAACTGGACCAACGCATTAGCACTTGGTGAACACATGAACTCCTCAAACTATGGTCATCACCGGGAGTGGTTCTGGTTATTGTCACTCCGTGGTTGCCGGATCATAACACATAGTAGGTAACTACAACTTGCAAGATCGGATCTAAAACACACATATATTGGTGACAACATAATAATTTCAGATCTGAAATCATGGCACTTGGGCCCTAGTGACAAGCATTAAGCATGGCAAAGTAGTAGCAACATCAATCTCAGAACATAGTGGATACTAGGGATCAATCCCCGTCAAAACTAACTCGATTACATGATAGATCTCATCCTACTCATCACCGCCCAGCGAGCCTACGAATAGATTACTCACGAACGATGAAGAGCTTCATGGAATTGGAGAGGGAAGAAGGTTGATGATGACGATGGTGACGATCTCCTTGATCCGGAGCCCAAAACGGACTCCAGATCTGCCCTCCAGGGCAAGAACGGGATGTGGCGGCGCCTCTGGATCGGAAAACGCGATGAACTCCTCTCTCCTTATTTTTTTCGGGACGAAAGGGAATAAATAGAGCTGGAATTGGGGGGGGGCAGAGCCACGTGGGCCCCACAAACCCGGTAGCCGCGGCCAGGGGGGAGGTCGCGGCTACAGGGCTTGTGGCCCACTGGCCCGTCCCCTCCGGTGGATCTTTGCGCAGTTATTTTTCATATTTTCCAGAAATATTCTCCGTAAATTTTCAGGACGTTCCAAGAACTTTCATTTCTGCACAAAAACAACACCATGGCAATTCTGCTGAAAACAGCATCAGTCCGGGTTAGTTCCATTCAAATGATGCAAATTAGAGTCCAAAACAAGGGCAAAAGAGTTTGGAAAAGTAGATACGATGGAGACGTATCAACTCCCCCAAGCTTAAAACCTTGATTTTCCTCAAGCAACTCAGTTGACAAACTGAAAGAGAAAGAAAAACTTTGACAAACTCTGTATGATCTTGTTGTTGCAACTATGTCTAACTCATAACCAGAATTTCAGCAAGATCACAAGTTAACCACATAAGCAAGTGACACATAGGTCTCACGATAAACTAATATCAATGGCATAATCAGCTAGCGAGCAAATAATAATGAGTTTCAGATACCAACAATTCAATCAAAACAAGCATGAAGCAATATGAATAGGTGGTATCTCGCTAGCTCTTTCTGAGACCGCAAAACATAAATGCAGAGCACTTTCAAAGATCAAGGGCTGACCAAACATTGTAATTCATAGCAACGAAGATCCAGTCATAGTCATACTCAATATCAATCAAAAGCAAAGCATAAAAATGACAGAGGTGCCCTATAATTGGTGCTTATATAAGAAGAGGATGACTCAACAGGAAAATAAATAGACAGGCCCTTCACAGAGGGAAGCATTGATTTGCAGAGGTGCCAGAGCTCAAGCTTTGAAAACAGAGATAATAATTTTGGGTGGCATGCTTTCATTGTCAACGCAATGACCAAGAGTTCTCAGTATCTTCCATGATACTCATGCTATAGGCGGTTCCCAAATAGAAAAGTGAAGTTTTAACTCCCCCACCACCAATCAATCACACTCCACGGCTAGCCGAATCCTCGGGTACCGTCCATACTAACATCAATCCAGGGGGAGTCTTGTTTTACAGTTATGTTTTTGATTTAAGCGTGGAACTGTACATTCCAATTACTGGCCCCTTTCTCGTGAATGACAGTGAATAAACACATGTCGAGGATAACACGCCTAACATGGAAGATACCAATAGCCCCTTGTCACCACATGAGCGGTTCGGGCATGCAAAACAGATTATTTCTTGAAGGTTTACAGAATGGCACATGCAAATTTACTTGGAACGACAGGTAGATACCGCAAATAGGTAGGTATGATGGACTCTCATGGAAAAACTTTTGGGTTTATGGAAGTGAATGCACAAGCAGTATTCCGCTTAGTACAAGTGAAGGCTAGCAAAAGACTAGGAAGCGACCAACTAGAGAGCGACAACAGTCATCAAGATGCAATGAGTTTGACTAACATTGAGTGCAAGCATGAGCAGGATATAAATCACCATGAACACGAACATCATAGAGGCTATGTTGATTTTGTTTCAACTACATGCATGAACATGCGCCAAGTCAAACCACTTGAATCATTCCAAGGAGAATACCATCCTATCATACTACATCATAGTCATCTCAAAATCTATGTTGGCATTCAAGACAAACCATTATGAGCTCCTAGCTAATTAAGCATGGCATCAGAAACTGTGATCTCTAAGTTGTCATTGCAAACATGATTCTCTCTCAACAAAGCTGAATCTGGGACGACAAGCTAGTCATATTTACAAAAACAAAATAGATAAAGTTCATACCAGCTTTTCCAGTCTCGGTCACTTCATCATATATCATCATTATTGCCTTTCACTTGCACGACCGAACGATGTGAACAATAATAAGAGTGCTCGTGCATTGGACTAAGCTGAATCTGCAGGCAAACACAAAGGAGAAGACAAAGTAATATGGCTCTTTAACAACTGAACAATTATGCATGCGAGAGCCACTAAACATTGTAACCATGGTCTTCTACCTCGACTCAAAGAAAAAGAAAACCATTTACACGAGAAAGCTCCCAACAAGCAAAAGAAGAAAGGAAAATCTTTTGGGGTTTTCTCAAAAGGACACAAAACAAGAAAGCAAGAAAACGAGAATAAACTAGCATGGATAATACACTGGCAAAGTGTAAACACCGACTAACAAAGTGAAAGCATAAACATGAATGTAAAGTTGGTGCAAACACGTACTCCCCCAAGCTTAGGCTTTTGGCCTAGCTTGGTCTACTCCCAAGGAGGGAAATAACCAGCTTCGGGATACTCCGGAGCGGACTGTGGATGCCACTGCTGTGTGAGCTCCTCTGGCTCCCACTGATAAACTGGCGTCTGGTACTCGACTGGCGGCTCGGGCACGGGCACCTGTGGTTGGGCCAAGCCCCAATATGCGTAGATGTCCGAGGGCATAATAGTGTACCTCCATGCATGAAGATTGAACAAAGAAGGAGCAGGCAAAGTAATAGTCTCACGAGTACCCTAACTAAATACTATAGGATTCTTCCTCGAATAAAAGTTGAAGCTTGGAACGAAAATATTGGTGAGGAGAAGGTATTGTGGGCACTTATCTTCAACGAACGCGGTAAGACCTGCGTTCTCCACCAAGTAATAAAAGTCTTCATAAAGCCCAGCGGCGCGCAAAAATTCATCACTTGGCCACTCGCACGCTCGAACTTCTGTGACTCGAGGAACCATGTACTTGGGGTAGTTCTTCTCATACTCCTTGGAGTTACGGCTTGAAGAGCCTCTCAAGAACCTCCTCATCTTTTCCCTTTTTCTAACTCTGAAAAATTCTGAAATTTTTAGAGACTTCGAAAGAAAAGTGAGTAAGGATTAACCCAACTCGTAGCAACTACTCCTACAAGTTCCTAGAGACCGTATCACGTGCTAAAACTACTTGGGACCAGCTAAAATCAACATTTCAAGCTCAAGAACAGGGTCACCAAGGTAGCAAGAATACACGAAGGATAAAGCACTAGAGTAGAAACTAATTGGACCAATGGAGAAGTCACTTACCAAGGAGTGATTTCCCCAAAATGGTTCGGAGAATGCTGCTTTGAGCAAGGAGATCAAAAATCACGGCCAAATGAGCAAGAACACGGGTTTGAGCTACGAAACAATTTTTTCTGGAGGTAGAAGAAGAGGATGGGAGCTGGAATGAGTGGAGGGGGTCCCTGTGGGACCCACAAGCTTGGTAGCCACGGCCAGGGGGAGGTCGCGGCTACAGGGCTTGTGGCCCACTGGTGTGGCCCCCAGGCCAGCTCTCAGTCCTAGTATTTTTCAAAAAATCTAGAAAAAATCATATTTTATTTTCAGGACCATCGGAGAACTTTTATTTTCGGGGTACTTTTCTCCGGGACGCTAAAACAGAAAACAAGAAAAACTAAACTAAATCTATCATTTTTCTTCTAAGCAACAGAAAGTGAAAGCTTAAAACAGAGGTATGTGACTCCTTGATTCATCCATTTGATGGTCATCGAAAGAAATCCGTCAATGGGGTTGATCAAATCCCCTCAACAAAACTTTTTCAAATCGCAAAAGGAAACGGAGAATTGTCGAATAGCCACTAAGTCGCCTCAATGGGGATATGATTTTCCCCAACAAGCAAATCATACTTCATCTTAACACGAGGAATAGGGCATTCAAAGCTCCCAATAAGAATCGATGATATTTTTTCGATAGCATTGATGCAATGTACTTGATATCTTTTCTTCGGAAAGTGCACTGTATGCACATTACCGTTGACACGGAAGGTGACATTGCCTTTGCTGCAATCTATAACTGCCCTTGCGGTGTTTAAGAATGGTCTTCCAAGAATGATCGCCATGACATCATCCTCAGGAATATCCAGGATAACAAAGTCCGTTAAGATAGTAACGTTAGCAACCACAACAGGCACATCCTCGCAAATGCCGACAGGGAAAGCAGTTGATTTGTCGGCCATTTGCAGAGAAATTTCAGTGGGTGTCAACTTATCCAGTTCAAGTCTACGATAAAGAGAGAGAGGCATAACACTAACACCGGCTCCAAGGTCACATAAGGCATTTCTTACGTAGTTTCCTTTAATGGAGCAAAGTATAGTGGGCACTCCGGGATCACCAAGTTTCTTAGGAGTTCCACCTTTGAAAGTGTAATTGGCAAGCATGGTGAAGATCTCAAGATCTGGTATCTTTCGTTTATTAGTCACGATATCTTTCATGTACTTGGCATATGGAGACATTTTGAGCATATCAATTAACCGCATGTGCAGAAATACGGGTCTCAACATTTCAATAAAGCGCTCAAAATCCTCATCATCCTTTTTCTTGGATGGCTTAGGATGAAAGGGCATGGGTCTTTGAACCCATGGCTCCCTTTCTTTACCATGCTTCCTAGCAGTGAAGTCATTCTTATCGTATCTCTTAGGTTGTGGGTTATCAGGATTAACCGTAGGTTCAATCTCCACATCCTTATCATTGCTAGGTTGAGCATTATTATGAACATTGATGTCCATATTGTCACGAGGTTCATTTTCATCACCATATTGTGTTTCTACATAAGACGCGGAAATATCATTTGGTTCTTCAGGTGTGACTGTATTTGGTGAACTGGCATGTAGGTTTCTATCATCCTTCTTCTTATTCTTAGGATGACTGGGTGTATCAGCATTAATTCCTTGAGAATCTTGATCCATTCTCTTAGGATGGCCTTCAGGATACAAAGGTTCCTGAGTCATTTTGCCTCCTCTAGTAATGACTCTGACAGAGTTGTCATTTAATTCATTGAGCAAGTCATTCTGAGTTTTAAGTACTTGTTCTACCTGAGTAGTAATCATAGAGGCATGTTTACTCAGAAGCTTCAAATCATTGACATTTCTGTCTACACAAGCACTTAAATGACTAAGCATACGAGTACTTTGTTCCAATTGTTCGCTAACATAATCATTGAAACTCTGTTGTTTGGCAACAAAGTTGTCAAATTCATCAAAGCATAGGTTAGTAGGTTTGTCAAAAGGAATATCACTCTCATTGAATCTACGCAGAGAATTCACCTCTACTACTTGTATCGGGTTATCGAGACCATGGATCTCTTCGATAGGCGGTAGATTTTTGACTTCTTCAGATCTAATGCCTTTCTCTTGCATAGATTTCTTGGCTCCTTGCATATCTTCGGGGCTGAGGAATAGAATACCTCTTTTCTTAGGAGTTGGCTGATGACCCACAAGTATAGGGGATCAATCGTAGTCCTTTCGATAAGTAAGAGTGTCGAACCCAACGAGGAGCAGAAGGCTCTGATAAACAGTTTTCAGCAAGGTAATAACTGCAAGCACTGAAAGTAGAGGTAACAAGTGATGGTGTAGCAAGGTGAAACGTAGCAAGTGAAAAGTTACAAGTAACAAGTAGTAGCAACGGTGCAGCAAAGTGGCCCAATCCCTTTTGTAGCAAGGGACAAGCCTGAACAAAGTCTTATAGGAGGAAAAACGCTCCCGAGGACACACGGGAATTTCTGTCATGCTAGTTTCATCATGTTCATGTGATTCGCGTTCGTTACTTTGATAGTTTGATATGTGGGTGGACCGGCGCTTGGGTACTGCCCTTACTTGGACAAGCATCCGACTTATGATTAACCCATCTCGCAAGCATTCGCAACTACGAAAGAAGAATTAAGACAACGTCTAACCATAGCATTAAACTAGTGGATCCAAATCAGCCCCTTACGAAGCAACGCATAGACTAGGGTTTAAGCTTCTTTCACTCTAGCAACCCATCATCTACTTACTACTCCCCAATGCCTTCCTCTAGGCCCAAACATGGTGAAGTGTTATGTAGTCGACGTTCACATAACACCACTAGAGGAAAACACAACATACAGCATATCAAAATACCGAACGAATACCAAATTAACATGACTATTATCAGCATGACTTATCTCATGTCCTCAGGAACAAAAGTAACTACTCACAAAGCATAATCATAATCATGATCAGAGGTGTAATGAGTAGCATCAAGGATCTGAACATAAACTCTTCCACCAAGTAATCCAACTAGCATCAACTACGAAGAGTAATCAACACTACTAGCAACCTTACAAGTGCCAATCGGAGTTGCGAGACGGAGATTGGTTACAAGAGATGAACTAGGGCTTGGAGAGGAGATGGTGCTGATGAAGATGTTGATGGAGATGACTCCCCTCCGGTGAGAGGAGTGTTGGTGATGACGATGGCGACGATTTCCCCCTCCGGGAGGGAAGTTTCCCCGGCAGGATCGTCCTGCCGGAGCTCTAGATTGGATCTTCTCAAGTTCCGCCTCGTGGCGGCGGAGAATCCACCAAAAAGCTCATCCTTGATTTTTTTCTGGAACGAAACCCTTCATATAGCAAAAGAGGGGGGCCAGTGGGCCGTCAGGGTGCCCACAAGCCCTATAACCGCCACCAGGGGGTGGCGGCTACCAGGCTTGTGGGGCCCAGGTAGCTCCCCTCTGGTACTTCTTTCACCCAGTATTTTTTTATATTCCCAAAAAAATCCACGTTGATTTTCAGGGCATTTGGAGTTGTGCAGAATAGAGGACTCAGACTTGCTCCTTTTCCAGTCCAGAATTCCAGCTGTCGGTATTCTCCCTCTTCAAATAAACCTTGCAAAATAAGAGAGAAAAGGCATAAGTATGGTACCACAAGGTAATATAACAGCCCAAAAAGCGATAAATACCAACATGAAAGCATGATACAAAATGGACCTATCATTGGCTTAGGAGGTGGTTCGGGAATAGTCCAAGCATTATCGTTGATCAAGATGTTATTCAACAGGATCTCAGCTTGTTCTACAGTTCGTCCCCTAAAAACACAACCGGCACAACTATCTAGGTGGTCTCTAGAAGCATTGGTAAGTCCGTTATAGATGATATCAAGTATCTCGTTCTTCTTAAGAGGGTGATCAGGCAAAGCATTCTGTAGCTAGATGAGCCTCCCCCAAGCTTGTGGGAGACTCTCTTCTTTGAGTTGAGCAAAGTTGTATATTTCCTGCAAGGCAGCTTGCTTCTTACGGGCAGGGAAATATTTCTCACAGTAGTAATAGACCATATCCTGGGGACTACTCACACATCCAGGAGCAAGAGAAGTGAACCATGCTTTAGCGTCATCCTTTAGAGAGAAAGGAAATAGCTTAAGGATATAGTAGTAGCGGATCTTCTCCTCACTAGTGAAAAGGGTGGCTATATCGTGTAGTTTGGTAAGATGGGCTACAACCGTCTCAGACTCATAACCGTGGAAAGGATCAGATTCAACTAGAGAGATTATCTCAGGGTCGACAGAGAATTCATAATCCTCATCGGTGATAAAGATAGGTGAAGTGGCAAACTTCGAGTCGTATTTCATCCTAGATTTTAGAGATTTTTCCTTCCACTTGAGAAGTAATTTCTCAGCGTCATAGGCATCCTTACACGCAAGAAAATCCTCAGCTATCTCTCCCTCCATAACATAACCCTGAGGTATATCAGGCAATTCATATCTAGGAGAGCTAGATCTAGCGGGAGAAAAAACAGGTTCTATCTCAATAGTATCGGCAGTTTCAGAAGCATCACAAGGATTGGCAGTAACTCTAGCAATATGAGCATCAAGGAATACCCCTAGTGGCATATCAAGCAAAGTAGCATCTCTAGCAGTATCAAGCATAGCATCATCAGGCAAAATAGCATCTCTAGCATCATCAGGCAAACCAGTATCAGGCATAGCATCTCTAGCAGTATCAGGCATAGTAGCATCATAAGCATCATCAATAGCAGTAGCATCTCCAGCATCATCTAGCACAGGCGACATATTAAGATTTCTAGCAGGAGGTGTTGTCAAACTTACTCATAACTGACGGTGAATCAAGTGCAGAGCTAGATGGCAGTTCCTTACCTCCCCTTGTAGTTGAGGGCAAGACTTTGGTTCTTGGATCATTCTGATTCTTCATAGTGATCAGCAGATATAAATCCCAAGTGACTCAGAGAATATAGCTATCCCTCCCCGGCAACGGCGCCAGTAAAGAGCTGCTAGCAGTCCCCGGCAACGGCGCCAGAAAAGAGCTGCTTCCAGTTGCTCAACAATTAGCAATTGTCTTGCAATGGCCCACCAGCGTGTGGGATCGCAGCAGTTTTTGAGGGTAGAGTATTCAACCCAAATTAGTTGGTTCGACACGATGGGAGTGAAAGGATATTCTCCAGTATTAGCAGTTGAGTTGTCAGCTCAACCACAGCTGAAAGATTAGTATCTGCAAGCAGGAAATAAGCAGCAAAGGTAGTATGATAGCAACGGTGCCAGAAACGATCTGTTGACAAGGCAGACTATTCCTAACTGTTGTATCAATGGCGCCAGAAAAGTGTTGTAGCAGGTAGTAGCAGTGTAACGAGTAACAACAGTAGCAAGTAACAACAACAACAAGTAACAGTAGTAGCAACAGTAGTGGCAGCAGCAGCAGGACAAAGCAAGTAACAGTAGCAGCAACAGTAGTAATAGCAGCAGAGCAAAGCAAGTAACAATGGCAGTGGGACAAACTCGTAGGCAATGGATCGGTGATTTGTTGGATGACATTCATCATGCAACAGTTATGACACAGAGAGATATGTGGCTAACTCCCGTTCGTCAATGTGATGTAGGCATGCATTCTGTGTGTAGTCATACGTGCTTAGAGAAAAGAACTTGCACTACATCTATTGTCCATCCCTCCCGTGGCAGCGGGGTCCAAATGGATTATACGGGATATTAAGGTTCTCCTTTTAATAAAGAACCGGACCAACGCATTAGCACTTGGTGAACACATGAACTCCTCAAACTATGGTCATCACCGGGAGTGGTTCCGGTTATTATCACTCCGGGGTTGCCGGATCATAACACATAGTAGGTAACTACAACTTGCAAGATCGTATCTAAAACACACATATATTGGTGACAACATAATAATTTCAGATCTAAAATCATGGCACTCGGGCCCTACTGACAAGCATTAAGCATGGCAAAGTAGTAGCAACATCAATCTCAGAACATAGTGGATACTAGGGATCAATCCCCGTCAAAACTAACTCGATTACATGATAGATCTCATCCTACTCATCACCGCCGAGCGAGCCTACGAATAGATTACTCACGAACTATGAAGAGCTTCATGGAATTGGAGAGGGAAGAAGGTTGATGATGACGATGGCGACGATCTCCTTGATTCGGAGCCCAAAACGGACTCCAGATCTGCCCTCTAGGGCAAGAACGGGATGTGGCGGCGCCTCTGGATCAGAAAACGCGATGAACTCCTCTCTCCTTATTATTTTCGGGACGAAAGGGAATAAATAGCGCTGGAATTGGGGGCGGCAGAGCCACGTGGGCCCCACAAGCCTGGTAGCCGCGGCTACAAGGCTTGTGGCCCACTGTCCCGTCCCCTCCGGTGGATCTTTGCGCAGGTATTTTTCATATTTTCCAGAAATATTCTCCGTAAATTTTCAGGACGTTCCGAGAACTTTCATTTCTGCACAAAAACAACACCATAGCAATTCTGCTGAAAACAACATCAGTTTGTGTTAGTTCCATTCAAAGCACGTCGGGTCCAATGACACTCTTCTGTGATAACACTGGGGCCATTGCCATAGCCAAGGAGCCCAGGTTTCACCGAAAGACCAAGCACATCAAACGCCGCTACAAATCCATCCAGGACCATGTCCAGAGTGGAGTAATAGAGATTTGTAAAGTACATACGGATCTGAATGTTGCAGACCCGTTGACTAAACCTCTTCCTTGAGCAAAACATGATCAACACCATAATGCTATGGGTGTTCGATACATCACAATGTAACTAGATTATTGACTCTAGTGCAAGTGGGAGACTGTTGGAAATATGCCCTAGAGGCAATAATGAAATGGTTATTATCATATTTCCTTGTTCATCATAATTGTCTATTGTTCATGCTATAATTGTATTAACAGGAAACAGTAATACATGTGTGAATAAATAGATCCCAATGTGTCCCTAGCAAGCCTCTAGTTGGCTAGCTCGTTGATCAATAGATGATCATGGTTTCCTAATCATGGACATTAGGTGTCATTGATAACGGGATCACATCATTGGGAGAATGATGTGATGGACAAGACCCAATCCTAAGCACAGCACTAGATCGTATTGTTCGTATGCTAAAGCTTTTCTAATGTCAAGTGTCTTTTCCTTCGACCGTGAGATTGTGCAACTCCCGGATACCGTAGTAGTGCTTTGGGTGTATCAAACGTCACAACGTAACTGGGTGACTATAAAGGTGCACTACGGGTACCTCTGAAAGTGTCTGTTGGGTTGGTACGAATCGAGATCGGGATTTATCACTCCGTATGATGGAGAGGTATCTCTAGGCCCACTCGGTAGAACATCATCATGAGCTCAATGTGACTAAGTAGTTAGTCACAGGATGACGTGCTACGGAACAAGTAAAGAGACTTACCGGTAACGAGATTGAACAAGGTATAGGTATACCGACGATCGAATCTCGGGCAAGTTTTATACCGACAGACAAAGGGAATTGTATACGGGATTGATTGAATCCTTGACATCGTGGTTCATCCGATGAGATCATCATGGAACATGTGGGAGCCACCATGGGTATCCAGATCCCGCTGATGGTTATTGGCCGGAAGCGTCTTGGTCATGTCTGCATGTTTCCCGAACCCGTAGGGTCTACACACTTAAGGTTCGATGATGTTAGGGTTATAGGGAAATGTTATACGAGGTTACCGAAAGTTGTTTGGAGTCCCGGATGAGATCCCAGACGTCACGAGGAGCTCCGGAATAGTCCGGAGGTAAAGATTGATATATAGGATGGATGGTTTTGGACGCCGAAAATGTTTTGGACGTCACCGGTAGCGTACAGGGACCACCGGAAATGGTCCCGGGGGTCCACCGGGAGGGGCCACCAGGCCCAAGAGGTAGCATGGGCCAAAAGGGGGAGGGCAACCAGCCCAAAGTGGGCTAGTGCGCCTCCCACAAGAGGCCCAAGGCGCGGGAGGGAGAGAAGGGAGGAAACCCTAGGCGCTGGTGGGCCTAAGGCCCACCTAAGGGGTGCGCCACCCCTCCCCCTGTTGTAGCCGCCACACCTCCCATCTGGGGGGGGGGGGGGCTGCCGCACCACCTAGGTGGAAATCCTAGGGGTGGCACCCCCCTCCCCTCCTCCTATAAATACCTAGGGGTTTGGGGCTGTTTGGCGCATGGTTTCTTCTCCTCTTGGCGCAGCCCTGCTCCCTTCCTTCCTCCTCCTCCCACGGTGCTTGGCGAAGCCCTGCCGGGAGACCTCATCTCTCCATCGACACCACGCCATCGTGCTGCTGGAGATCTTCCCCAACCTCTCCCTCCTCCTTGCTGGATCAAGGTGCGGGAGACGTCACCGGGCTGCACGTGTGTTGAACGCGGATGTGCCGTGGTTCGGCACTAGATCGGAATCTCACCGCGATCTGAATCGCCGCGAGTACGACTCCATCAACCGTGTTCTAGAAACGCTTCCGCTTAGCGGTCTTCAAAGGTATGAAGATGCACTCATCCCTCTCTCGTTGCTGGTCTCTTCATAGGAAGATTTGAATATGCGTAGGAAATTTTTTGAATTTATGCTACGTTGCCCAACAGATATTTCCACATCACACCACCCATCCATACATATATTAGGTCCACGTGGAAGTGGGAGAGGTTTCCGACCTTCCCTCATGAAGTTTCGGAGGATGATTGTCCAAGGCTTTGACCTGCTTCGTAAAGGGATATGACATGGTTCATTTCTCTTTTGTTGTGTTAGGTAGGTCATATGGACATCTCAAACAAAGATTGAGCCCATGTCTTCACAAGATTCCCTCCCATCGCCTCTAATCCTGTGGAATCTCACTCTAAGTCCAAAACCTTTGTATCAAATAATCATGTTTGCCAAGAAAATGACACTTCAAAGTAGTACATATATTAGGGCAGCATGCAGGTGGGGAACATTTCAGATGTAACTTTGACCTATGGGACCCACATGGTCTAGGGCTTTGACCAACTTTATATGAGGATAGACCATGGGGGCTTTCTCATTTTTGTGTTAGGGCAGGTCATAGGTACATGTCAGACCGATATTGAGCCCAAGTCTTCACAAAATGCCCTCCCATCTCCTCGTAGCGCAGGATTCACACTTCAAGTCTAGAACCTTTGTGTGCGATAGTCTTGTTGGTGAAGCAAGTGCCACATCAAATTTTGTATTGTATATTTCCACATCACACCACCCGTCCATACACATATTAGGGCCACATGCAAGGAGGGGTGATTTTTTTTACTCTACCTCACGCGGTTTTAGATGAAACATTTATACATGGGACATGCGCCTTCCAGGGATTTGACCGACTTCAAGCGAAGGTAGACCATGGGAACTTTCTCTTTCTGTGTGTTAGGTAATTAGGTCATACACGTCAAACCAAGATTGAACCCAAGTATTCACAATATTCCCTCCCGACGCCTCGAATCTTGAGGACTCATACTCTAAATATAGAACCTTCGTGTTAGATAGTGCTATTTGTGAAGCAAGTGCCACACCAAAGTCGTGTATTGGATATTTACACATCACACTACCCTTGTATAAATATATTTATGCCACATGCTAGTGGGGGAGGTTTTCCGGCCCTCCCTGATGCAATTTTGGATGAAATGCCGGTCCATGAGGCTCACGAAGTTCAGGGCTTTGACCGGCTTTGTAAGGTGGTAGACCATGTGTTCTTTCGCATTTCATATTAGGCTAGGTCATAGGGCCATGTCAAACCAAGATTTAGACAAAGTCTTCACAAGATTTCTCACATTGCGTGAAAATGCGGGACTCGCCCTCTAAGTCCATAACATTCTTGTCGGGTTGAAGTGTGTTAGGGTAGGTCATAGGTGATTTCCTCATGGTCCTATAAATATTGTGACATACACAAAACGGTCGAGCTGGAATCACCCCTTTATGTGTAAAGCTAGTGGGTAGATATTTCCAGGCTTACCGAACAACGGATTCTTCAAACTACATTAGTAAGTCAGAACAACTTATCATTTTGCATGTGGTTCTAATATGGGTATATGAAACTTGTCATCTGTGTTGGGTTTTAACCTGAAGAGGAGGGGATGATGCAGCATAGTATAAATAAGTATTTCCCTCAGTGAGAACCAAGGTCATCGGACCAATAGGAGGACCTCACAACTCCAATCTTCAGCGCCTACGCACAAAAGAGCAAACACTTGCATCCAACGCAGGCAAGAGGGATGTCAATAGAGCTACACTCTATTGGTTGGGAAGACTCATTACTTGCAAGAAGATAAGTAGTGTACATAGATAGTTGAAATATATTAAATATAAAAAGTAAATGCAAATAATAAAAGGCAACGGGGTATTTTTCTGTTTTTGTAAATTTATAAGTGGATAGACCCGGTCCATAGTGTTCTTTGCTGTCATTTCTCTCTAATAAGGCATAGGGTGGTAAACAACTTATTGTTTGGACAATTGATAGAAATGCATATAGTTATGCATTACTTATTCACGGCAATGATCATGTATATATAGACATCACATCCATAAGCAAGTATGTTGACTCTTGCCTGCATCTACTACTATTAATCCACCCATCGACCGAAATCCAACATGCATCTAGAGTATTAAGTAAAACAGAGTAATGCCTTGAGAACAATTTGTTGGAATTATGCCCTAGAGGCAATGATAAATATATAGTTATTATGATAATTCCTGTATCAAGATAATCATTTATTATCCATGCTATAATTGTATTGAATGAAGACACATTTACATGTGTGGATACATAGACAAAACACCGTCCCTAGCAAGCCTCTAGTTGGCTAGCCAGTTAATCAAAGATAGTCAGTGTCTTCTGATTATGAACAAGGTGTTGTTGCTTGATAACTGGATCACGTCATTAGGAGAATCATGTGATGGACTAGACCCAAACTAATAGACGTAGCATGTTGATCGTGTCATTTTATTGCTACTGTTTTCTGCGTGTCAAGTATTTATTCCTATGACCATGAGATCATATAACTCACTGACACCGGAGGAATACTTTGTGTGTATCAAACGTCGCAACGTAACTGGGTGACTATAAAGATGCTCTACAGGTATCTCCGAAGGTGTTAGTTGAGTTAGTATGGATCAAGACTGGGATTTGTCACTCCGTGTGACGGAGAGGTATCTCGGGGCCCACTCGGTAATACAACATCGCACACAAGCCTTGCAAGCAATGTGACTTAGTGTAAGTTGCGGGATCTTGTATTACGGAACGAGTAAAGAGACTTGCCGGTAAACGAGATTGAAATAGGTATGCGGATACTGACGATCGAATCTCGGGCAAGTAACATACCGAAGGACAAAGGGAATGATATACGGGATTATATGAATCCTTGGCACTGAGGTTCAAACGATAAGATCTTCGTAGAATATGTAGGATCCAATATGGGCATCCAGGTCCCGCTATTTTATATTGACCGAGGAGTCTCTCGGGTCATGTCTACATGGTTCTCGAACCCGCAGGGTCTGCACACTTAAGGTTCGACGTTGTTTTATGCGTATTTGAGTTATATGGTTGGTTACCGAATGTTGTTCGGAGTCCCGGATGAGATCACGGACGTCACGAGGGTTTCCGGAATGGTCCGGAAACGAAGATTGATATATAGGATGACCTCATTTGATTACCGGAAGGTTTTCGGAGTTACCGGGAATGTACCGGGAATGACGAATGGGTTCCGGGAGTTCACCGGGGGGGCAACCCACCCCGGGGAAGCCCATAGGCCATAAGGGTGGCGCACCAGCCCTTAGTGGGCTGGTGGGACAGCCCAAAAGGGCCCTATGCGCCATACAAAGGAAAATCAAAGAGAAAGAAAAAAAAATGGAGGTGGGAAGGAAGGGAAGGACTCCCACCCACCAAACCAAGTCCAACTCGGTTTGGGGGGAGCCTTCCCCCCTTGGACTCGGCCGACCCCCTTGGGGCTCCTTGAGCCCCAAGGAAAGGTCCCCTCCCTCCCACCTATATATACGGAGGTATTGGGGCTGATTTGAGACGACTTTTCCACGGCAGCCCGACCACATACCTCCACGGTTTTTCCTCTAGATCGCGTTTCTGCGGAGCTCGGGCGGAGCCCTGCTGAGACAAGGTCATCACCAACCTCCGGAGCGCCGTCACTCTGCCGGAGAACTCTTCTACCTCTCCGTCTCTCTTGCTGGATCAAGAAGGCCGAGATCATCGTCGAGCTGTACGTGTGCTGAACGCGGAGGTGCCGTCCGTTCGGTACTAGATCGTGGGACTGATCGCGGGATTGTTCGCGGGGCGGATCGAGGGACGTGAGGACGTTCCACTACATCAACCGCGTTCACTAACGCTTCTGCTGTACGATCTACAAGGGTACGTAGATCACTCATCCCCTCTCGTAGATGGACATCACCATGATAGGTCTTCGTGCGCGTAGGAAAATTTTTGTTTCCCATGCGACGTTCCCCAACAGTGGCATCATGAGCTAGGTTCATGCGTAGATGTCTTCTCGAGTAGAACACAAAAGTTTTTGTGGGCGGTGATGTGCGTTTTGCTGCCCTCCTTAGTCTTTTCTTGATTCCGCGGTATTGTTGGATTGAAGCGGCTTGGACCGACATTACTCGTACGCTTACGAGAGACTGGTTTCATCGCTACGAGTAACCCCGTTGCTCAAAGATGACTGGCAAGTGTCGGTTTCTCCAACTTTAGTTGAATCGGATTTGACTGAGGAGGTCCTTGGATGAGGTTAAATAGCAACTCATATATCTCCGTTGTGGTGTTTGCGTAAGTAAGATGCGATCCTACTAGATACCCATGGTCACCACGTAAAACATGCAACAACAAAATTAGAGGACGTCTAACTTGTTTTTGCAGGGTATGCTTGTGATGTGATATGGCCAACGATGTGATGTGATATATTGGATGTATGAGATGATCATGTTGTAACAGAAAATATCGACTTGCACGTCGATGGTACGGCAACCGGCAGGAGCCATAGGGTTGTCTTTATACTAACGTTTGTGCTTGCAGATGCGTTTACTATTTTGCTAGGATGTAGCTTTAGTAGTAATAGCACGAGTAGCACGACAACCCCGATGGCAACACGTTGATGGAGATCATGGTGTGGCGCCGGTGACAAGAAGATCGTGCCGGTGTTTTGGTGATGGTGATCAAGAAGCACGTGATGATGGCCATATCATGTCACTTATGAATTGCATGTGATGTTAATCCTTTTATGCACCTTATTTTGCTTAGAACGACGGTAGCATTATGAGGTGATCTCTCACTAAAATTTCAAGACGAAATTGTCTTCTCCCCGACTGTGCACCGTTGCTACAGTTCGTCGTTTCGAGACACCACGTGATGATCGGGTGTGATAGACTCAACGTTCACATACAACGGGTGCAAAACAGTTGCGCACGCGGAACACTCGGGTTAAGCTTGACGAGCCTAGCATGTGCAGACATGGCCTCAGAACACATGAGACCGAAAGGTCGATCATGAATCATATAGATGATATGATTAGCATAGGGATGCTTACCACTGAAACTATACTCAACTCACGTGATGATCGGACTTGAGCTAGTGTAAGTGGATCATGAACCACTCAAACGACTAGAGAGATGTACTTTTTGAGTGGGAGTTTAGCAAATAATTTGATTAAGTTAAACTCAAATTATCTTGAACATAGTCTAAGTCCACTTTGAATATATTTGTGTTGTAGATCATGGCTCACGCGACAGTCATCCTGAATTTTAATATGTTCCTAGAGAAAGCTAAGTTGAAAGATGATGGAAGCAACTTTGTAGACTGGGCTCGTAATCTTAAGCTAATCTTAAAAGCTGGGAAGAAGGATTGTGTCCTTAATGCTGCGCTAGGAGATGAACCACCCGCTACGGCTGATCAGGATGTTAAGAACGCTTGGTTAGCACGTAAGGAGGACTACTCAATAGTTCAATGTGCAGTCTTGTATGGCTTAGAACCGGGACTTCAACGTCGCTTTGAGCGTCATGGAGCATTTGAGATGTTCCAGGAGTTGAAGTTTATCTTTCAGAAGAACGCCCGGATCGAGAGGTATGAGACCTCCGATAAATTCTATGCTTGCAAGATGGAGGAAAACTAACATGTGCTCAAAATGTCTGGGTACTCAAACCGTCTAGCTGAACTGGGGATTAAACTCCCGCAAGAGGCTATCACTGACAGAATCCTTCAATCACTGCCGCCAAGCTATAAAGGCTTTGTGTTGAACTACAACATGCAAGGGATGAACAAGTCTCCCGGCGAGTTGTTTGCGATGCTGAAAGTCGCAGAGTCTGAACTCCGTAAAGAGCATCAAGTGTTGATGGTGAGTAAGACCACTAGTTTCAAGAGAAACGGCAAAGGCAAGAAGGGCAATTCGAAGAAGAGCGGCAAGCCTGTTGCCAATCCGCCGAAGAAACCCAAGGCTGGACCTAAGCCTGAAACAGAGTGCTTCTATTGCAAGGGTATGGGTCACTGGAAGCGCAATTGCCCCAAGTATCTGGCAGATAAGAAGGCGGCCAAAGAAAAATCAGGTATATTTGATATACATGTTATTGATGTGACTTAACCGGCTCTCGTAGTAGTGCCTGGGTATTCGATACCGGTTCTGTTGCTCACATTTGCAACTCGAAATAGGAACTGCGGAATAGACGAAGGCTGGCGAAAGACGAAGTGACGATGCGCGTAGGAAACGGTTCCAAGGTTGATGCAATCGCCGTCGGCACAGTGTCACTTCAGCTACCATCGGGATTAGTGATGAACTTAAATCATTGTTATTTAGTGCCTGCGTTGAGCATGAACATTATATCTGGATCTTGTTTATTGCGAGACGGTTACTCTTTTAAGTCTGAGAATAATGGTTGTTCTATTTCTATGAGTAACATCTTTTATGGTCATGCACCGAATGTGAGAGGATTGTTCATATTGAATCTTGATAGCGATACGCATATACATAACATTGAGACCAAAAGAGTTAGAGTAAACAATGATAGCGCCATATTTTTATGGCACTGCCGTTTAGGTCATATTGGTGTAAAGCGCATGAAGAAACTCCATGCTGATGGACTTTTGGAGTCACTTGACTTTGATTCACTTGACACGTGCGAACCATGCCTCATGGGCAAGATGACTAAGACTCCGTTCTCCGGAACAATGGAGCGTGCAAATGACTTGTTGGAAATCATACATACCGATGTGTGTGGCCCAATGAGCGTGGACGCACGCGGCGGATATCGTTATTTCCTCACCTTCACTGACGATTTAAGTAGACGATGAAGCACAAGTCTGAAACATTTGAAAAGTTCTAGCAATTTCAGAGTGAAGTGGAAAATCATCCTAACAAGAAGATCAAGTTCCTACGGTCTGATCGTGGGGGTGAGTATCTGAGTTTCAAGTTTGGTGCTCACTTAAGACAATGTGGAATTGTTTCACAGTTAACACCGCCTGGAACACCACAGCGTAATGGTGTGTCAGAACGTCGTAATCGTACTTTGTTAGAGATGGTGCGATCTATGATGTCTCTTACTGAGTTGCCGTTATCGTTTTGGGGTTATGCATTAGAAACAGCTGCATTCACTTTAAATAGGGCACCATCAAAATCCGTTGAGACGACACCATACGAACTGTGGTATGGCAAAAGGCCAAAGTTGTCGTTTCTTACAGTTTGGGGATGTGATGCTTATGTCAAAAAGCTTCAGCCTGAAAAGCTGGAACCCAAAGCGGAAAAATGCGTCTTCATAGGTTACCCAAAAGAGACAGTTGGGTACACCTTATATCTCAAATCCGAGGGCGAAGTGTTTGTTGCTAAGAATGGAACTTTTCTCGAGAAGGAGTTTCTCTCGAGAGAATTGAGTGGGAGGAAGATAGAACTTGACGAGGTTGTCGAACCTCTCATCCCTCTGGATGGTGGCACAGGGCAAGGGGAAACCTCTGTCGTTGCGACGCCGGTTGAGGAGGAAGTTAATGATGATGATCATGAAACTCCAGTTCAAGTTTCTGTTGAACCACGCAGGTCGACGAGATCACGCGCTGCTCCAGAGTGGTACGGTAATCCCGTCTTATCAATCATGTTGTTAGACAACAATGAACCTACAAATTATGAAGAAGCAATGGTGGGCCCAGATTCCAACAAATGGCTAGAAGCCATGAAATCCGAGATAGGATCCATGTATGAGAACAAAGTGTGGACTTTGGAGATACTGCCTGAGGGCCGCAAGGCTATTCAGAACAAATGGATCTTTAAGAAGAAGACGGACGCTGACAGTAATGTGACCGTTTATAAAGCTCGACTTGTGGCAAAGGGTTTTTCACAAGTTCCAGGAGTTGACTACGATGAGACCTTCTCACCCGTAGCGATGCTTAAGTCCGTCAGAATCATGTTAGCAATAGCTGCATTTTTCGATTATGAAATCTGGCAGATGGATGTCAAAACGGCGTTCCTTAACGGTTTCCTTAAGGAAGAGTTGTATACGATGCAACCCGAAGGTTTTGTCGATCCTAAAAATGCTGACAAGGTGTGCAAGCTCCAGCAATCCATTTATGGGCTGGTGCAAGCATCTCGGAGTTGGAACAAACGCTTTGATGAGGTGATCAAAGCATTTGGGTTTATACAAGTGGTTGGAGAATCTTGTATTTACAAGAAAGTGAGTGGGAGCTCTGTGGCGTTTCTAATATTATATGTGGATGACATATTACTGATTGGAAACAACGTAGAGCTTTTGGAGAGCATAAAAGGTTACTTGAATAAAAGTTTCTCTATGAAGGACCTAGGAGAAGCTGCTTACATTCTAGGCATTAAAATCTATAGGGATAGATCAAAGCGCCTGATAGGACTTTCACAAAGCACATACCTTGATAAAGTTTTGAAGAGGTTCAAAATGGAACAGTCCAAGAAAGGGTTCTTGCCAGTGTTACAAGGTACGAGATTGAGTAAGACTCAGTGCCCAGCAACTGATGAAGATAGAGAGCATATGCGCTCCGTCCCCTATGCTTCAGCCATAGGCTCTATCATGTATGCAATGCTGTGCACTAGACCGGATGTTAGCCTGGCCATAAGTATGGCAGGTAGGTTCCAGAGTAATCCAGGAGTGGATCACTGGACAGCGGTCAAGAATATCCTGAAGTACCTGAAAAGGACTAAGGAGATGTTTCTCGTGTATGGAGGTGACGAAGAGCTCGCCGTAAAAGGTTACGTCGATGCAAGCTTTGACACAGATCCGGACGACTCTAAGTCGCAAACCGGATACGTATTTATTCTTAATGGGGGTGCAGTAAGCTGGTGCAGTTCCAAGCAAAGTGTCGTAGCAGATTCTACATGTGAAGCGGAGTACATGGCTGCCTCGGAGGCGGCTAAGGAGGGTGTCTGGATGAAGCAGTTCATGATGGATCTTGGAGTGGTGCCAAGTGCATTGGATCCAATAACCTTGTTCTGTGACAACACTGGTGCCATTGCTCTGGCAAAGGAACCAAGGTTTCACAAGAAGACCAGACACATCAAACGACGCATCAACCTCATCCGCGACTACGTCGAGGAGCAGGACGTAAATATATGCAAAGTGCACACGGATCTGAATATAGCAGACCCGCTGACTAAACCTCTTCCACGGCCAAAACATGATCGACACCAGAACTGTATGGGTGTTATATTTATTACAATGTAAATCACATGGTGATGTGAGGGCTAGATTATTGACTCTAGTCCAAGTGGGAGACTGTTGGAATTATGCCCTAGAGGCAATAATAAATGTATAGTTATTATTATAATTCCTGTATCAAGATAATAGTTTATTATCCATGCTATAATTGTATTGAATGAAGACTCATTTACATGTGTGGATACATAGACAAAACACCGTCCCTAGCATGCCTCTAGTTGGCTAGCCAGTTGATCAATGATAGTCAGTGTCTTCTGATTATGAACAAGGTGTTGTTGCTTGATAACTGGATCACGTCATTGGGAGAATCGCGTGATGGACTAGACCCAAACTAATAGACGAAGCATGTTGATCATGTCATTTTGTTGCTACTGTTTTCTGCGTGTCAAGTATTTATTCCTATGACCATGAGATCCTTGGACTCACTGACACCGGAGGAATGCTTTGTGTGTATCAAACGTCGCAACGTAACTGGGTGACTATAAAGATGCTCTATAGGTATCTCCGAAGGTGTTAGTTGATTTAGTATGGATCAAGACTGGGATTTGTCACTCCGTGTGACGGAGAGGTATCTCGGGGCCCACTCCGTAATACAACATCACACACAAGCCTTGCAAGCAATGTAACTTAGTGTAAGTTGCGGGATCTTGTATTACGGAACGAGTAAAGAGACTTGCCGGTAAACGAGATTGAAATAGGTATGCGGATACTGACGATCGAATCTCAGGCAAGTAACATACCGAAGGACAAAGGGAATGACATACGGGATTATACGAATCCTTGGCACTGAGGTTCAAACGATAAGATCTTCGTAGAATATGTAGGATCCAATATGGGCATCCAGGTCCCGCTATTGGATATTGACCTAGGAGTCTCTCGGGTCATGTCTACATAGTTCTCGAACCCGCAGGGTCTGCACACTTAAGGTTCGACGTTGTTTTATGCGTATTTGAGTTATATGGTTGGTTACCGAATATTGTTCGGAGTCCCGGATGAGATCACGGACGTCACGAGGGTTTCCGGAATGGTCCGGAAACGAAGATTGATATATAGGATGACCTCATTTGATTACCGGAAGGTTTTCGGAGTTACCGGGAATGTACCGGGAATGACGAATGGGTTCCGGGAGTTCGCCGTGGGGGGCAACCCACCCCGGGGAAGCCCATAGGCTTTGGGGAGACACACTAGCCCTTAGTGGGCTGGTGGGACAGCCCCAAGGGGGCCTATGCGCCAAGAGAAGAGAATCAAAGGAAAAGAAAAAAAAGAGGGAGGAAGTGGGAAGGGAGGGGGACTCCTCCCACCAAACCAAGTCCAACTCGGTTTGGGGGGGGGAGTCCTCCCCCCCTTGGCTCGGCCGACCCCTTGAGGGTCCCTTGGACCCCAAGGCAAGGTCCCCCTCCCTCCTCCTATATATATGGGGCTTTTAGGGCAGATTTGAGACGATTTTCTCACGGCTGCCCGACCACATACCTCCATAGTTTTTCCTCTAGATCGCGTTTCTGCGGAGCTCGGGCGGAGCCCTGCTGAGACAAGATCACCACCAACCTCCGGAACACCGTCCCGCTGCAGGAGAACTCTTCTACCTCTCTGTCTCTCTTGCTGGATCAAGAAGGCCGAGATCATCGTCGAGCTGTACGTGTGCTGAACGCGGAGGTGCCGTCCGTTCGGTACTAGATCGTGGGACTGATCGCGGGATTGTTCGCGGGGCGGATCGAGGGACGTGAGGACGTTCCACTACATCAACCGCGTTCTCTAACGCTTCTGTTGTACGATCTACAAGGGTACGTAGATCACTCATCCCCTCTCGTAGATGGACATCACCATGATAGGTCTTCGTGCGCGTAGGAAAATTTTTGTTTCCCATGCGACGTTCCCCAACAACCGTTTATAAAGCTTGACTTGTGGCAAAGGGTTTTTCACAAGTTCAAGGAGTTGACTACGATGAGACATTCTCACCCGTAGCGATGCTTAAGTCCGTCAGAATCATGTTAGCAATAGCTGCATTTTTCGATTATGAAATCTGGCAGATGGATGTCAAAACGGCGTTCCTTAACGGTTTCCTTAAGGAAGAGTTGTATATGATACAACCCGAAGGTTTTGTCGATCCTAAGAATGCTAACAAGGTGTGCAAGCTCCAGCGATCCATTTATGGACTGGTGCAAGCATCTCGGAGTTGGAACAAACGTTTTGATGAGGTGATCAAAGCATTTGGGTTTATACAAGTGGTTGGAGAATCTTGTATTTACAAGAAAGTGAGTGGGAGCTCTGTGGCGTTTCTAATATTATATGTGGATGACATATTGCTGATTGGAAACAACGTGGAGTTTTTGGAGAGCATAAAGGATTACTTGAATAAGAGTTTCTCTATGAAGGACCTAGGAGAAGCTGCTTACATTCTAGGCATTAAGATCTATAGGGATAGATCAAAACGCCTGATAGAACTTTCACAAAGCACATACCTTGATAAAGTTTTGAAGAGGTTCAAAATGGAACAGTCCAAGAAAGGGTTCTTGCCAGTTTTACAAGGTACGAGATTGAGTAAGACTCAGTGCCCAGCAACTGATGAAGATAGAGAGCATATGCGCTCCGTCCCCTATGCTTCAGCCATAGGTTCTATCATGTATGCAATGATGTGCACTAGACCGGATGTTAGCCTGGTCATAAGTATGGCAGGTAGGTTCCAGAGTAATCCAGGAGTGGATCACTGGACAGCGGTCAAGAATATCCTGAAGTACCTGAAAAGGACTAAGGAGATGTTTCTCGTGTATGGAGGTGACGAAGAGCTCGCCGTAAAAGGTTACGTCGATGCAAGCTTTGACACAGATCCGGACGACTCTAAGTCGCAAACCGGATACGTATTTATTCTTAATGGGGGTGCGGTAAGCTGGTGCAGTTCCAAGCAAAGCGTCGTAGCAGATTCTACATGTGAAGCGGAGTACATGGCTGCCTCGGAGGCGGCTAAGGAGGGTGTCTGGATGAAGCAGTTCATGATGGATCTTGGAGTGGTGCCAAGCGCACTGAATCCAATAACCTTGTTCTGTGACAACACGGGTGCCATTGCCTTAGCAAAGGAACCGCGGTTTCACAAGAAGACCAGACACATCAAACGACGCTTCAACCTCATCCGCGACTACGTCGAGGGAGAGGACGTAAATATATGCAAAGTGCACACGGATCTGAATGTAGCAGACCCGCTGACTAAACCTCTTCCACGGCCAAAACATGATCAACACCAGAACTGTATGGGTGTTAGATTTATTACAATGTAATTCACATGATGATGTGAGGGCTGGATTATTGACTCTAGTGCAAGTGGGAGACTGTTGGAATTATGCCCTAGAGGCAATGATAAATATATAGTTATTATTATAATTCCTGTATCAAGATAATCGTTTATTATCCATGCTATAATTGTATTGAATGAAGACACATTTACATGTGTGGATACATAGACAAAACACCGTCCCTCGCAAGCCTCTAGTTGGCTAGCCAGTTGATCAAAGATAGTCAGTGTCTTCTGATTATGAACAAGGTGTTGTTGCTTGATAACTGGATCACGTCATTAGGAGAATCACGTGATGGACTAGACCCAAACTAATAGACGTAGCATGTTGATCGTGTCATTTTATTGCTACTGTTTTCTGCGTGTCAAGTATTTATTCCTATGACCATGAGATCGTATAACTCACTGACACCGGAGGAATACTTTGTGTGTATCAAACGTCGCAACGTAACTGGGTGACTATAAAGATGCTCTACAGGTATCTCCGAAGGTGTTAGTTGAGTTAGTATGGATCAAGACTGGGATTTGTCACTCCGTGTGACGGAGAGGTATCTCGGGGCCCACTCGGTAATACAACATCACACACAAGCCTTGCAAGCAATGTGACTTAGTGTAAGTTACGGGATCTTGTATTACGGAACGAGTAAAGAGACTTGCCGGTAAACGAGATTGAAATAGGTATGCGGATACTGACGATCGAATCTCGGGCAAGTAACATACCGAAGGACAAAGGGAATGATATACGGGATTATATGAATCCTTGGCACTGAGGTTCAAACGATAAGATCTTCGTAGAATATGTAGGATCCAATATGGGCATCCAGGTCCCGCTATTTTATATTGACCGAGGAGTCTCTCGGGTCATGTCTACATGGTTCTCGAACCCGCAGGGTCTGCACACTTAAGGTTCGACGTTGTTTTATGCGTATTTGAGTTATATGGTTGGTTACCGAATGTTGTTCGGAGTCCCGGATGAGATCACGGACGTCACAAGGGTTTCCGGAATGGTCCGGAAACGAAGATTGATATATAGGATGACCTCATTTGATTACCGGAAGGTTTTCGGAGTTACCGGGAATGTACCGGGAATGACGAATGGGTTCCGGGAGTTCACCGGGGGGGCAACCCACCCCGGGGAAGCCCATAGGCCATAAGGGTGGCGCACCAGCCCTTAGTGGGCTGGTGGGACAGCCCAAAAGGGCCCTATGCGCCATACAAAGGAAAATCAAAGAGAAAGAAAAAAAGGGAGGTGGGAAGGAAGGGAAGGACTCCCACCCACCAAACCAAGTCCAACTCGGTTTGGGGGGGGGGGGAGACTTCCCCCCTTGGACTCGGCCGACCCCCTTGGGGCTCCTTGAGCCCCAAGGCAAGGTCCCCTCCCTCCCACCTATATATACGGAGGTATTGGGGCTGATTTGAGACGACTTTTCCACGGCAGCCCGACCACATACCTCCACGGTTTTTCCTCTAGATCGCGTTTCTGCGGAGCTCGGGCGGAGCCCTGCTGAGACAAGGTCATCACCAACCTCCGGAGCGCCGTCACGCTGCCGGAGAACTCTTCTACCTCTCCGTCTCTCTTGCTGGATCAAGAAGGCCGAGATCATCGTCGAGCTGTACGTGTGCTGAACGCGGAGGTGCCGTCCGTTCGGTACTAGATCGTGGGACTGATCGCGGGATTGTTCGCGGGGCGGATCGAGGGACGTGAGGACGTTCCACTACATCAACCACGTTCACTAACGCTTCTGCTATACGATCTACAAGGGTACGTAGATCACTCATCCCCTCTCGTAGATGGACATCAGCATGATAGGTCTTCGTGCGCGTAGGAAAATTTTTGTTTCCCATGCGACGTTCCCCAACACAATTAAGGAGATGATGTAGACAAATTAAACTCAAACAATATGAATGAACAACATCATTTTATCCTTATTGGCAACAATACTAATACGTGTCATGTCCCTTTCTATCACTAGGACTGAGCACTGCAAGATTGAACCCACTAAAACGCACACCTCTCACTAAAGGTAGATCATTCTAGTTGGCCAAACCAAATCAATAGATCAGAGAGGTTTACGAAGCTATAATAATAATGAAAGTAAGAATCATATAATTCAGAAAAGACTCAAATCTTTATCATGAATAGTCTGAACAGAAACCCACAATTCATCGGATCCCAACAAAAGCACCTCACAAAGTGATTACATCGAATAGGTCACCCCGAAGATGCGATGAACTTTGTATTGAAGAACATACAAAGCGATAAAAACAGTCAACTAGATACTAGATATGGACTCGTACGTCTGTTGTAGACTACTAACACATCACCATGGGAGCAACTAGGTTGATGTAGAGGCCCCCGTGATCGATCCCCCTCCCACAGGGATCCGAATCATACCTCCAGATGGGCACACGACGGAATAGAGACTTGCAGCGGCGGAAAAACTGTTTCGGGAGCTCCCCGACCCTAGGGTTTTTGGAATATATGAGGATTTATAAGCCAGAGAACGAGGCCGGGGGACGAGAGGGTGGCCCACAAGCTAACAGTGCGAGCCCCCCCCCCCCGGGCGCGCCCTTTTGGTTTGTGGGGCCCTTGTGTGGCCCCCGGCATTCTCCCGAAGCTTCCAGGTCTTCTTTTGGTCTAGAAAAAATATCAAAAAGTTTCCTCTCGTAGATGTTGATCTCCATAGATTGATCTTGGTGAGCGTAGGAAAAGTTTTATTTTCCATACAACATTCCCCAACACCTGAAAAGATAAAAACATGCACAAAACAGCAACTGACAATTGGCACTAGGTTAATGTGCTAGTGCTCAAAAATAATACTCCCTCCATCCCAAAATAACTGTCAAGCTTAGTACAATTTTGTGCTAGAGCTAGTACAAAGTTGAGACACTTATTTTGGGACGGAGTGAGTATGAATCAGGAAATAGCCCAAAAAAGTATCTAGAATGATAGGATTATAACATGAAGCAATCAAAAATTCTAAATATGTTGGAGACATTAGTATGGAGTGAGGGTGTGAAGAGTGAGATAAAAGGCCCAAACTTTAAAATGAAAAAAATGATGGTAATTAATTGGATAGAGATCCAGAAAATTTAGGCATCGAAGTGCGATGAAAACTAGCCCAGAGAGAATAAGTGAGAAAGAGGGCAAAAAATAAAATAAAATATGCAAAACATTAAAAAGCTTTTTTGATTACAGAACATAGATTGTTGTAAGTGGTACTTTCATTCACTCGCACTTGGCTTATTTTGCATACTTTCAAAAATAAAATAATTCTCTAAATAAGCCGAGATCTTTCTTGGTATACAGTCGGCTTATAGGTTGATGGCCACATGATAGGTAACGTTGCCGTGGGTTGACTGTAAGATGAGAGCTTCTTTTGGTAAACGTTTGTGGCCGGTGCGTCGGTCGAACCGTTCGGCCGGCCGCACGCGATCCGCGCACACCGCTGATTATGCATGCAACTTTTTTTCGTCTAAATTTGTTGCAACCAGCGTTCATATTTGCTACAAGCGTTTCTTATTTGCTACATTTGTCCAGTAAAAAAGCTGCATGTACGTTTGGTTGCGACTTTAGTACGTCGGATTTTTCGTTACAATCGGTGTTTTTTACTTTTGCTACAACCGTGTTAATTTTTGCTACAACCAGCATCATTTTTTGCTGCAACCGTTCGGTAAAAAAGTTGCATCCACGTTCGTGAGAGTTGCAACCCGAGTTCACCGGATTGTTTTGCTACAACCTTTTTTTGTTTTGTTACCACGTATCATCAGCGTCGTTTATTTTCTACGATCACGTTGATATTTTTCTGCTACAACCATATAAAAATTTGCTGCATCGTGGTCAAAATTTGCTACATCATGATCAAAATTTGCTATATTGAAAAATATTTGTTGCATTGATAGATCTAACGATGCGGACGTATGACGGATGATGGATCGTGCGGGACGCGCGCGGCTGGTCAAAAGTTTCGGCCGGCGCATTGCACTGCCCGCTTCTTTTACGTAAGCGAATCGGTTTTATAAGCCGAGCATTTTTTTATCTCACACTTGGCTTAAGGAAAATTTATACATTGTTCTCGGCGAGGTAAGCCGAGAAGTCGTGGTTGGACGCTTGGCTTATGTCCAGCCGCACACGCCGACCTGTGATTTTTCTGTAGTTCAGACAAATTCTTCCTCAAATAACTTCACAAAAATATCTTCCTCAAATTTACACACATATAATTTCAGTTAAATAGCAAACAGAAAACTGAAATAAAAGTGAAACAGTCTCTGTAATTTTTAACTCTCATTCTCATTTCCCAAAAAGAAAATCGTAGGTCTCGGTTGCCCGTATTTTCATGAATCTCAGTAATCTAAATCAACACCTTGGCTAGCCACTTGCATAATCATGCATCTTTAGTGGAAGTTTTAATCATAATTTATATGTAAAATTAGATTAGATTAATAGTTGGATTTTGATCCGAAGGCTTATGAAATGACAGAGATATATAAAATATTCGAGACAACTTAGAATTAGACACCATTAATTCCAATTGCTGCCAAACACAATCATGGCTCCCGCATATTTGGTCTTTTAACAATCATGAAGTTTTGTTAGACCACGTACATATTGAGAAGCATGATCATAAGAATTCCGCGATCATGCTTTATGATTGGTAGAAATAATGTCATTATCAAGACATCATCGAAACCTGATGTACTTCTGAATGCAGTAATTAAGGTTCGACATCCACATGGACGGATAAGCACTGAGAAATTAATCGATTCACTGGCGCCTGACGCTTTAGTAGTACCTCCAGGTCTTCTTTAGCCTCAGCTGTAAATGACAGGTTGAGCAAAATACATGCATCAGATAATCTACCCCTTGTCTTTTATTTTTAAGTAGGCCGCCAAAAATGAAAAGGCCGGCCGGACAAGAAGATGAGAGGGAGGATTAAGCTTCACCTGGGTGCAGTGGCCACACTTCTTCTTGCGACAGTTTGTAGCCCTAGGTGGTAGCCGAGCATAGCACCTGCAACAGATCAATGCAGGGGTGACAAGAAGTTAGTAACATATATTCATATAACACATACAACAACAAAAATAGTACTACGTACTTGCAGCACCAGATTCATCATCTCAGAAAAGAAAAACGTACTTGCGGCAGATCTTCTTGTTTACGTTGTAGTTTCGTGCGAGGGCTGTGAGGCTGTCGTCCCCGCACCAACCATAGCAGCCGCGAAACCCCCCGGGCAGATGATGCAGCAGGTGGAGAGTGGAGTCCTTGCGTTGCGGACGTCGTAGTCGGCCAGGCTGCGCTCCTCCTCCAGCGGCTTCCCGCCGAAGATGAGACGCTGCTGCTCCGGAGACACGCCTTCCTCGCCATCGATCTTGGCCTTGACGTTGCCGATGGTGTCGCTGCTCTCGACCTCCAGGGTCACCGTCTTCCCCCTCGGCGTCTTCACGAAGATCTGCATCTCGATTGGCTTTCCGGGCTTCGTGTTCTTGGTTCTGGTCCCGTTCGGTGCCGTGGGTTCGGGTTAATATAGCCGGCCGGCGGCCACCCTCGGGACACTCCCCGTCCGACAACTACTCAAATTCTGTTCTTAGATTTATTGCTCGGATTAGATTCGAAGTGGAAACGCGCCCGTCAAGTTGCCGAGGAGCAAAACAACCCCTGTTTAGCGCTCTTATTACTGTCAAAACGCTACTGAAACACCCATCAAGCGAAACTGGCCATGGTTTTTTGAGGTCTCAATATATATTCGTGAAATCAATAAGGATTAGTAGAAATATAATTTTTATGATAATTTAAAAATGTTCAGAACGTAATGAAATAATTCGTGTTTTTTAGAAAAGTTTAGTTGTTTTCAAAAAACAATGATCAATTATTCGTAAAATTATTCAAAAATATGCACTCATTTTAATGAAATATTTTTTAATACATCGTTTTTTCAATGTAGCTAAAAAATATGAGTGAAACTAATAAATTGTTCAATAGTTCTAAAATGTTCACCAATTTGAAAATGATTTTAAAATCCCAAACAAGTTTACAGAAATATTCATGAATTAAAAGTTCTTAGATTAAAAAAACAAAAATGTAAATTTGATTAAGATTATAAACTAACAAATGGAAAATAAATAAATAATAAAAAAACACAGGAAACATAGATTATAAACCTACTCGAAACATCTTATAACCTTCGTTAAATTAGGTGGAAACGAGAAAACAACAATGTCTTGCATGGGTCAACCCATTACACACGCGAAAGAGTGTGTGTTGCGTATGATTTGCACTTTATTTTAAACTATAAGTGCGAAATAGGAAATACCCAAAACGAATCATTTTTGTAAAATTCCATCCATTCCATATTAATTATCGCTTAAACGGATGTATCTTAGACTTTTGTGGCCTTCTTAACCACCCAACAATTTTGATTTATATAGATGTCGGGTTTGTTCGCGGTGTCGGGATGATCGCAAATGGACAATTAACGATTTTATCTAATTAAGAGTCACCGCTCATTCTGCGTAGGAAGGGTCCCTTTTTGATCCGTCGTCTTGGCACTAGATGTTGAAACCGGCGTTCACCTCGTCGTCTTCAGCGTCGATGTCACCTTTGTTGCGACAATACTTTTTTGGTTGCGGCGTGGTTTTCCATTCCAGTCGCACATCTCGAGTGTGCCATCGTCTATGTTTAGGACCCTCTTTTTTGGCAAGCCAATTGTCTTCTCGGGCACAAAATTCGGTCATTATGGTCGTTAATTCGGTCATGGTTCTCGTTTTGTAATGGTAGAAGTCTCTGGAGATCCATTCGTCGTTGATGTTCTTCCAGAATGGCACGAGGGCCCTGGCGTCGCTGCAGTCGACGATCTTGTTTTTCTTTAAAAAAAAAACTATTCAAAAATTTATGTACCAACTCGCCTGGCTTCTGGAAGATAAGAGCCGTATGGTGAACATCCGGGGGTTTTACGTACGTTCCCTAGAAATTCTTAATGAATTTGGCTTCAAGTGCATCTCAAATGGTGATCGAACCCGGTGGCAACGTGTGTAGTGAGTGCCGAGCTGACCCTTTTAACTTCAAGGGCAAATAGTGACGGTGGATAAATCATAAGAAAGATAACTCACGCATATGAAGATATCCTTGACAAAAGTAAAACTAAACCACGCACATGCAGTCAATGGAATGACAACGTCATCAGAACCAGTAGAAGTATACTGGACGCACGAAAAGACATATACATACTTAAGTACTGCACAAGAGTGAAAGTCCTCATACAAAGTCCTCGGAGAGGAGAGAAAGTCTTCAGCACACAGATACATATTGTAAACAGTGAAAGATGAGACCAGATTGCTCGAAGAATACAATGAATTTGTTTGGCCAGTTTCGGTTTCCGTGACAACTATATATCTGGTTGGAGAGGCTGCGATTTAACTCAGAACAACAAGTCTTCACCTTATTCTCTTTGAGGTAAGATTAGTTAGACCTCATCCAGTCACTCGTGCTAGGTTTTTAAGGTAGACTTCCAAAACCTTCACATACTTGTTCTTTGGCTTTCCACAATTGACTGCTGGAAACACATGACATGACACTTAACCATCTCGAAGATCATAATCTTTAAAGATAACAAGCCTTTGGTTCACACATATTATATTTTTCAGTGATTCTATCACTTTGGCACCGGTTGTTTGGTTTTTTCCTCCCATGGGATCCTCTCATATTCTTTGGAGAGATGGGTTGCTCTAGATGACAACCGTCTAATGGTGGTCGGGTATGACTATTTATAGTCCGGTGCACCCCAAGGTGAAATGACCAACAAGGCCTTTCTGATTTGACCATCAATAGGATAAGACCTACCTAACAACTGGGCTAGCTCAGTAGTGGTCCAAACATTTGAATTTTCAAGTTGCTCATGGTAGGAGAACCACATTGATGGTTTCCGAACTCCTCAATGTGAACATTGACTACAACGCCTCTAATGTTGAAGAGAATAAATTGCACTGCAAGAGATTTTCAAAGTTTTTACTTGAATAAAATATGTCTAGTTGAGCATCACTTCAAAAATACGAATATGTATCACCTAAACCCTTTTAACAGCATGGTGTCGCATATCTCTCCCTAATAATAAAGCGCCGACTGCTTCTGTCGTCCGTCGTGCCACTTTTACAAAAAAGCCCCCGACGTTTCCTGAAATCAACCCGTAGTCCGGATTTAAGTCAGAAAATGAATCAATTTTTACATTTTACATAAAAACCCCTATATTAAATCGAAACTAACCCGCAGTCCCGATCCGGTGTAGTCCAAAATATAAGTTGGTTTCAAATTGCCGCTAAAGTTGACTAAAGTTACCCACCAATGCCACCTATAAGTCATAGAAAACATTTCAAGCAGGAAACTCTTCGGACTGGGCCGGCCCATGTAGGCACCTCCTATATTATGCTCTGGGCGTTGGAAAAAGATACAGCACACCTGTTTGGCCGGCCCATGCGTGGGCGCCTGTTTTTTTTTTGTTTTTTTTTCTTTTCAGTTCCATTTTCTTTTTGAACTTTAAATAATTTAGAACTTCAAATAACTTTTCTCAATTTTAAGAAACTGAGAACTTTGAAATAAAATGTTCAAAAAAACATAATTTTTTTGAGAATTCAAAAACTACTCAGGAATTTTGAAAAATGTTTTCATATACGAAAATGTTTAAATTTGGAGAAAATGTGCATAAAATAAAAAATTCAATGATTGTAAACAAAAGTCCGTGTAAAAATCTTAAAAACAGTTCGTGCCTCTGTTTTTAGTCTCGTTTTTTATTTTAATTTTTCTGTTCCATTTTTTAATTTAAATAATTTAGAATTTTGAAAATCTTTTGCAGTTTATAAAACTGAGAATTTTGAAATAAAAGTTTGAAGAAAACATAAAATATTCGCATATTCAGAAAAATGTTCATAATTTAAAACAATGTTGGTGAAAACAATAAAAGTCCATGATTTTCAAAAAAAAAGTTTGTGCATTATTTTTTGAGTGCAATTGAAAAAAATGTTTGCTAATTCAAAAAATGTTCATGCATTTCAAGAAATGTCCTAAAATTTTAAAGGCATAATATTATCAGCATCATTGGAGAATTTAATTGCTTTTCTTCCGTTGCAATACACGGGCCCTTTTGCTAGTTACTCTAATAAGAAGAAGAAACATAACTACTAAAAGAATAGTCTTCACGTGTCAATCTTAGCGCAATTTAAATAAGGGCACATCAATTTTTCAATGCATTCCATGCGTTTGTAAGGGTGTCTTCGAAGGCTAAACCAAACCTTTAGAGACTATTGCCTTGTGTACACTCACAAACACGTTAGTCTCAATCATTTTGTCATCAGTACTCCAAAACAAAAAGGGGGCATTTACACGAACACACGGATCCAATAAGATGCGATCTGGAGAACTTTTTTTAGAAAAGGAGGAATCCCTCCGACTTTTGCATTAATATGATGCATGCAGCCACTTCATTAACGAAAAGTAACAAACATCCAGCGGTTCCGAACAAGCTCAAAACGAGCAGCACGGTAATGAAAAGTCCACAAAAAGATGCCACAACCAGCGAACATAGGTCTAGATGCCTAACCATCTATCCTATTACTGGACCACCATCCAAACCGGTTGTAGATACCCGAGCTACCATCTCCCATCGGATAGACCCAGTAACCAAAGAACGGGACAAAGCACCGAAACCAATGTCTCAACGATACTGCAAGCCGACAGCGCTCCAGTAATGGAAGGGGTGGAGCAGCTTAACAAGGTTCCATGCTGACTGTGCTCCAACTAGGAAAAGAGGTAGATGGGTATGCTGCAGGAGTCGACAACACCACGGTTCAACCATCAGATGGCGCGATGGTGGGTCCTAACAAGAAAGGTACTCCAACGACCAATAGGGAATATGAGGAAGGTCCCTCGCAGCCGACTTGGAGGCCACACGGACTTTGTTGGCAACAGCATTGGTGAGGGGTAGTGGACATTGATGGAGGTCAATTCACACATGCAACATGCAAGTTCACTTACTAAAGTCATATGCAACGAATTAAAAAAATGGCTAGACATGAAGGTTTTTTCTCTTTTAACGAAGTTATAGAGTTTTCAGTTGCATTAGGGCATTTCTAATCGATCCCCTATCCGGCCCTATCCGGCTGTAAGGGAGGATACATTCGGGTTTCCTCCCTTATGGCGCACCTAGTTGATCCCTTAAACCGAATAGTGGAGCATAGTTTATCCTCCCCCATCAAAAATCCCCTCCAATCTCCCTAAATATCCACACTTCCACGGTGGCTGGGTAAAAGTGGTGCCCTCTCTTTGCCCCGCCCTTGAGTCGGCTTGTTTCCCACCGTAGCCGCCGCCATGTCCCGCAGCCGCCACCAATGACCGACCCTCCAGCTGGAATGGATAGCCCGTACCCTTCTGCCAGCCCATCGGCACCGCCCGCACCGAAGAAATGTTTGGGGATGAAAAAAGTTTACTGGGTTCAAGCTCAGCCTCCAACCACACCAATGGTTGCTGGGGTGGCGATCGTCTCTCTGGCAACGACCCACCGCCCTTCTGTTGCTCCTACTAGAGCCAAAAGAGCAAGAAAACCGATGGTGGCGGCGACAGCCCTCACCGAGGCAGCCGCGAAGAATAACCAGAAGATAATAGTGCCCCGTCCAAGGTTGGTGCCTCGTGCAGCGCCTTCGTCGACCCCTACGACCACTGCTCTGGTCCTTCTGGGACTAAAGGGGTGGTGGCAAGGTTGCGTCAGGGTTGATCCCCTGCGAGAGCCATTAGTCCCGGTTGGTAATAGAAACCGGGACTAGAGATAGATCTTTGTTTTCTCCTTTCTCTCGTTTGTTCTCTTCCCTTGCTCGAGTTCATCGTCAATTTCTTCCTAGATTTATCAAGATTTGAGGCATCCCATCCATCCAAGTGTTCACAATGGTTAGCAACTTTGTCATTTCATCTCTCATTGCTAGATTAGCTCGTGCAATGCTCTATAATTATAGTGATTTGTAGGTTTTAGTTTGGGAGTAATTATGTGGTAGTTTATTTGATTCATATGCAATTTGAGCTCAAATTAACTTCTTAATTTGCATATGTGTAAGTGTGATTTACTTAGTGCCTTCCCGTTCCCATCCTAATCATCGTTGATTGTCCGCTCCGTCTCGTCACAGGCACCACCTTGATGATCCTCTTGTTCTTATTATTTTTATTCAAAATAATCCACACCATACCTCTACTCACAATCTCCTCCGTGGACCATGCCTGCCATGACATGGAACTCGAAAACACTATGGGACAGCCTCTCCACCCAATAGAAGGAGGAGCGGTGCTACTTGTGATGGTGTTGTGATTTTTCTCGGAAAGGAATGATGATGTAGTAAAGTAGAAATAACTAATTCCCTTAGTTAAAAATTAAGGTTTACTGAACCAATAGAAAACCATGCAAACAAACAATCAAGAGTACATGCACACACAAGAGCAAATTAAATACTTGCACCCAACGCTGGTAAGAGGGTTGTTAAGCCCCTTATACTCGTTAATTGCAAGGATTAAATCTAACTGATATGATAGATAAATTTAAATAAATGAATAATAAATTACGGTATTTTTTTATTTTTGGAATATACTTCCTTCGTTTCTAAATATAAGTCTTTTTAGACATTTCGCTACGGAGTAAATAAAACTATACATGTACATACTTTAAAGTATAGATTCATTCAGTTTGCTCCGTATATAGTTCATAGTGGAATTTCTTAAAAGACTTATATTTAGAAACGGAGGGAGTATATAATAGGTGAATGGACTCGATGGCCATATCGTTCACTAGTGGCATCACTCTAATGAGCACACTAGCGATGGGTGCACAAACTACTATTGGACAATTGATAAAAAGCGAATAATTATGTTATCATTCACGTCATCACTGCTAAGGAAAACCTTATACACATAACCTTAGGTAGCGCTGGATAAATGGCGGCACTACTGCTACATATCAGTAGCGCACGTCTAGTAAAGGTGCTACTGCTAACTACTTAGCAGTAGCGCGGCTTTAAGAAACACGCTACTACTAATATTGCCTCACCGTTGCCGCCACGCTAGATTTAGTAGTAGCGCGCCCCAGATAATAACGCTACTGTCAACATAATAGTAGTAGCACGTGTTTTTGACCCGCGCTATTGCTAAGTGGGTGTGCACTTATATCGTCTTCGCCCCCGCACGCCCCTCTCTCTCACTCTCTCCCTCTCCACACTCTGTGTCGCCGCCGCCTCCCCTCACTCCCTCCCTCTCCACTCTGTGGCGCCGCCCCGCCCCTTACTCCCTCCCTCTCCCCCTCCTCACTATCTCCCTCTCTACTCTGCGCAGTCGCCCCGCCCCTCACTCCCTACCTCCCCCCTCCTCACTTTCTCCCTCTCCACTCTGCTCCGCCGCCGCCGCAGGTCCTCCCCGGTGACCTTCCCCGCGACCTCGACCCTGACGACCTCGACCCCGGCCCCAACCCCGACCTCAACCCCGGCGACCTTGACCCCTGCCCCGACCCCGACACCGACCCCGGCCTCTGGTGAGACATCCCCACGCCTAGGGTTCTTGCTAGGATTCTTGCTAGGGACTAGATGATGCCCCGAATGTTGTTGCGGGAATATTTGTAATATATATATACATATATATATATATATATATATATATACATATATATATATATATATATATACATATATATATATATATGAGGTGCCATATATATATATTGTGTTTTATTATTTTATATTTGCTTGATGAGGTGTCATACTTGCATGTTGAGAAAAATAGTTTAGTGGACGCTAGCTAAATTTAAATGAGATGATTGTTGTACAAATGATAACTAGAAAGTAAAACATTAAATGATAAGAAAAAATTTCTCATACGAATTTGTCTCGACGTCGAGGATGCTCGGCTCGCATCCTCATTGTCGAGTGGTCGGCGAGAGCCTGCTTGATAGGCGCCAGTCCGGAACTGGGCTCTGACAGGCTGGCACTTGGATGTGCTACCTTTCGGGGCGCGCACCTTGGTGAGGAATTTGGGTCTCGTCATCGACCCGGAGCTTCTTTGGTGGCGGTCGCGTGGGCCACTATCGGTGCGGAGGGAGCCCCCCCCCCCCACAGAGGTGGTACGTCGTCGTGTCAGGGAGGAGGACGAGCACGTCCGTTGCTACATGGTTGCGTTGGATGCCAGGTTCTTCAATACCTGGCAGGTTCTTCAGGGATATCACCCGAACTATGATCCGGTGATGGTTCCTTATCTTTGGGTTGCCACCGCATGCGTCATGAGATGTCAATTGGGTTTGTATTAGTGATATTATATGATAATATTCGAGATGTATTAGTGATATTATCTTTGGGTTGACTTTTGGTTTGTCGTTGCTCCTTGTGTGACTTTCATGTATGTTCTTGATCGAGGAATCCCGACTGTTGTCGTGGGGGGCACTTCCCCCTCTTCTCTTCTTTCGATATATACCTTGGTATAATGCGCAAGGAGATGAGAGGAGAAGCGACCATCATCGGCGGTCGAACTATTAGTGTGAGAAAGTGTCCACCAACATATATACACCACCATATTAGTGTGAGAGAGTGCGCACCAACACACCATGAGATATGAGAGTTATTTAAGTAAAGCCTCGACTAACCGAAAGTCAACCGATATTGAATTAGGTCTATTTGGACATTGTGTATGTTATTGCAGGGAACACCTCCTAGTGCTTAAGTTTTGCCGCAATGTTGATTCATTTCCGTTCTGAATTTTAGGCGCTCAATATGTCTTATTTTAAAAATGATCATGTCGAATTTTTGAACACATGAATGTATGACGATGATAGGATCCCTAAGTGTGAACTATGTGGCGGAGATTACGGTTTGTGCATCAGACCTCACCTGCGAGAGGGCAAATTCTTCACCATCAAGCTTGACGAGAGGGCATGCCTCACCTTACATTGCTAACTAGGCTACTATTATGTTCTTCAACAGAAATTGGCGAATGTTATTGTGCCTCCCTCCGTTGATGCAATAGTCAATGTAACTTGTATAGCTATATCATGATTATGATGTGATGACATGATTTGTGTTGGATGATATGATGCTATTATTATGTGTATGATAATCATATCATAAATTGGCAATATGCTCATCGTAGAATATTGTATAAAATCTGTACAAAAACAACACAAATACGTAGCAAAAAAAATATATAGAAATATAGTAGTAGCGCTCTTTAGCGTTGTACGCGCTTAGTAGTAGCGTCCAACGCCACTGCTAAGTAGCTATAGCAGTAGCACGAGCTGAAGCGCGCTATTGCTAAACGTTAGATGTAGCGCCGTATCAATAGCGCTATTGATAGATCTTAAAACCGCGCTACTACTAGGCTTTTCCTTAGTCGGACTAGTTATAGAGGGTGTTTGTTTTCAGGGACTTATTGGTTTAGGGACTTAAAAAAGTCCCTATAAGTCCCACCTAAACCAAACACAAGGGACTTATTGGGACTTATTGTGGTGATTTGGAACTTATCAAATAAGACTCTCAGGGAGGAGCTTATTGGGACTTATCCCGGGCCGTACCTACCCAGCGTCGCTCCAGGCTCGTTCCCCGCACGCCGCCCCGCCTCTCGGTCCAATCGCCGCCGCCTCCCCGCCTCTCGCCCCGTCGCCGCCCCGCCTCTCGCCCCGTCGCCGCCCCGCCTCGGTTCGTTCTGCCTCGGTTCGCCGCCCCGTCGCCGCCCCGCCTCGGTTCGTTGCAGCGGTGCCTCCAATCGCCGGACATGCCCTCTTCTGAGCCTCGTTGCAGCGGTGCTTATCCTGTGCGTCGTACGCGTTGGCTGATGACGATCCATGTGAGCAAGTGTTTTATTAGGTGTAACATGGACTTATAAGAGCAAGTCTAGTAGAACCCTCAAACCCTCAAACCCTTAAAAATAACCTTTTTTTACAGTTTTCGTCGACAAAACGACGTAGACTAGAACCCTTAAACCCTTAAACCCGTAAAAAAAATTAAAGGTCCAACCCGCAAACCCCTTCCCAGCCTGTAGAAGTAAGAGTTGGGAGGGAAAATTGCCCCCAACCCGCACTCCACTTTCCACCTCGTGTGGGAGGCAGTTGGTTCCCCGCGCGCGCAAGGAAGTTGCCTCGGCCGCCGCCGCCCCGCCTCCCCCCGCGCTCCGGCCGCCGCCCCGCCTCCTCCTGCGCTCCCTCCGCGCCCCGGTCGTCGCGCCCCCGTGCCCGCCCAGGCCGCCATCGCGCCCCGCCCGCCCCGGCCGCCGTCGCGCCCCGCCCCCGCGCCCGCCCCGCCCGCCGTGCCCGCCCCGCCCGCCGCGCCAGCCACCCCGCCCGCCCCGGCCGCCGCCGCGCCCACTGCGCCCGCCCCGCCCGCCGCGCCGGCCGCCCCTTCCCTTCCCTCTCCCTGCCGCAGAAGGAGCTCGTCGCGGCGGCGCCGCAGCAGCAGCAGCACGCGAGCGCCGGGAACCGGCGCGCGCGGTCCTGGCTGTATTCCGATTTTGAGGGTTGGGTTTGAGGGTTCTAGTCTTTGCCCCTGTTTTTCAACCCTTAAAAGTGTCAAAAATGGGCAATTCTCAACCCTTAAAACTGATTTTAGATTTAAGGGTTTGAGGGTTCTACTAGAGATGCTCTAAGTCCCTGTAAACAAACAGGTAGGGCTTCGGGACTTAAAAGTCCCTGTAAACAAACAGGTAGAGACTTATGACTTATAAGTTGGGACTTAAAAAAGTCCTAGGACTTATGAAACAAACAGAGCCATAGATGCATGAAAACTGAGATGGTGTTTGTTTCCAGGGACTTATTTGTTTAGGGACTTAAAAAAGTCCCTATAAGTCCCACCTAATCCAAACACAAGGGACTTATTGGGACTTATTGTGGTGATTTGGGACTTATCAAATAAGACTCTCAGGGAGGAGCTTATTGGGACTTATCCCTGGTCGGACCTACCCCGCGTCGCTCCATGCTCGTTCCCCGCACGTCGCCCGCCTCTCGATCCAATCATCGCCGCCGCCCCGCCTCTCGCCCCGTCGCCGCCCCGCCTCGGTTCGTTCTGCCTTGGTTCGCTGCCCCGTCGCCGCCCCGCCTCGGTTCGTTGCAGCGGTGCCTCCTGTTGGAATTATGCCCTAGAGGCAATAATAAATATATTTATTATTATAATTCCTGTATCAAGATAATCGTTTATTATCCATGCTATAATTGTATTGAATGAAGACTCATTTACATGTGTGGATACATAAACAAAACACTGTCCCTAGCAAGCCTCTAGTTGGCTAGCCAGTTGATCAAAGATAGTCAGTGTCTTCTGATTATGAACATGGTGTTGTTGCTTGATAACTGGATCACGTCATTAGAAGAATCACGTGATGGACTAGACCCAAACTAATAGACATAGCATGTTGATCGTGTCATTTTGTTGCTACTGTTTTCTGCGTGTCAAGTATTTGTTCCTATGACCATGAGATCATATAACTCACTAACACCGGAGGAATACTTTGTGTGTATCAAACGTCGCAACGTAACTGGGTGACTATAAAGATGCTCTACAGGTATCTCCGAAGGTGTTCGTTGAGTTAGTATGGATCAAGACTGGGATTTGTCACTCCGTGTGACGGAGAGGTATCTCGGGGCCCACTCGGTAATACAACATCACACACAAGCCTTGCAAGCAATGTGACTTAGTGTAAGTTACGGGATCTTGTATTACGGAACGAGTAAAGAGACTTGCCGCTAAACGAGATTGAAATAGGTATGCGGATACTGACGATCGAATCTCGGGCAAGTAACATACCGAAGGACAAAGGGAATGACATACGGGATTATATGAATCCTTGGCACTGAGGTTCAAACGATAATATCTTCGTAGAATATGTAGGATCCAATATGGGCATCCAGATCCCGCTATTGGATATTGACCGAGGAGTCTCTCGGGTCATGTCTACATAGTTCTCGAAACCGCAGGGTCTGCACACTTAAGGTTCGACGTTGTTTTATGCGTATTTGAGTTATATGGTTGGTTACCGAATATTGTTCGGAGTCCCGGATGAGATCACGAACGTCACGAGGGTTTCCAGAATGGTCCGGAAACGAAGATTGATATATAGGATGACCTCATTTGATTACCGGACGGTTTTCGGAGTTACCGGGAATGTACCGGGAATGACGAATGGGTTCCGGGAGTTAACCGGGGGAGGGGGGCAACCCACCCCGGGGAAGCCCATAGGCCTTGAGGGTGGCGCTCCAGCCCTTAGTGGGCTGGTGGGACAGCCCAAAAGGGCCCTATGCGCATTGGAAGAAAAATCAAAGAGAAAAAAAAAGAGGAGGTGGGAAAGGAAAGAGGGACTCCACCCACCAAACCAAGTAGGACTCGGTTTGGGGGGGGAGTCCTTCCCCCCTTTGGCTTGGCCGACCCCCTTGGGGCTCCTTGAGCCCCAAGGCAAGGTCCCCCCTCTCCCACCTACATATACGGAGGTTTTAGGGCTGATTTGAGACGACTTTTCCACGGCAGCCCGACCACATACCTCCACGGTTTTTCCTCTAGATCGCGTTTCTGCGGAGCTCGGGCGGAGCCCTGCTGAGACGAGATCATCACCAACCTCCGGAGCACCGTCACGCTGCCGGAGAACTCTTCTACCTCTCCGTCTCTCTTGCTGGATCAAGAAGGCCGAGATCATCGTCGAGCTGTACGTGTGGTGAACGCGGAGGTGCCGTCCGTTCTGGTACTAGATCGTGGGACTGATCGCGGGATTGTTCGCGGGGCGGATCGAGGGACGTGAGGACGTTCCACTACATCAACCGCATTCACTAACGCTTCTGTTGTACGTTCTACAAGGGTACGTAGATCACTCATCCCCTCTCGTAGATGGACATCACCATGATAGGTATTCGTGCGCGTAGGAAAATATTTGTTTCCCATGCGACGTTCCCCAATAGTGGCATCATGAGCTAGGTTCATGCGTAGATGTCTTCTCGAGTAGAACACAAAAGTTTTTGTGGGTGGTGATGTGCGTTTTGCTGCCCTCCTTAGTCTTTTCTTGATTCCGCGGTATTGTTGGATTGAAGCGGCTTGGACCGACATTACTCGTACGCTTACGAGAGACTGGTTTCATCGCTAGAGTAACCCCGTTGCTCAAAAGATGACTGACAAGTGTCGGTTTCTCCAACTTTAGTTGAATCGGATTTGACCGAGGAGGTCCTTGGATGAGGTTAAATAGCAACTCATATATCTCCGTTGTGGTGTTTGCGTAAGTAAGATGCGATCCTACTAGATACCCATGGTCACCACGTAAAACATGCAACAACAAAATTAAAGGACGTCTAACTTGTTTTTGCACGGTATGCTTGTGATGTGATATGGCCAACGATGTGATGTGATATATTGGATGTATGAGATGATCATGTTGTAATAAATAATATTGACTTGCATGTCGATGGTACGGCAACCGGCAGGAGCCATAGGGTTGTCTTTATACTAATGTTTGTGCTTGCAGATGCGTTTACTATTTTGCTAGGATGTAGCTTTAGTAGTAATAGCATGAGTAGCACGACAACCCTGATGGCGACACGTTGATGGAGATCATGGTGTGGCGCCGGTGACAAGAAGATCGTGCCGGTGCTTTGGTGATGGAGATCAAGCAGCACGTGATGATGGCCATATCATGTCACTTATGAATTGCATGTGATGTTAATCCTTTTATGCACCTTATTTTGCTTAGAACGACGGTAGCATTATGAGGTGATCTCTCATTAAAATTTCAAGACGAAATTGTATTCTCCCCGACTGTGCACCGTTGCTACAGTTCGTCGTTTTGAGACACCACGTGATGATCGGGTGTGATAGACTCAACGTTCACATACAACGGGTGCAAAACAGTTGCGCACGCGGAACACTCGGGTTAAGCTTGACGAGCCTAGCATGTGCAGACATGGCCTCGGAACACATGAGACCGAAAGGTCGATCATGAATCATATAGATGATATGATTAGCATAGGGATGCTTACCACTGAAACTATACTCAACTCACGTGATGATCGGACTTGAGCTAGTGTAAGTGGATCATGAACCACTCAAATGACTAGAGAGATGTACTTTTTGAGTGGGAGTTTAGCGTATAATTTGATTAAGTTAAACTCTAATTATTTTGAACATAGTCTAAGTCCACTTTGAATATATTTGTGTTGTAGATCATGGCTCACGCGACAGTCACCCTGAATTTTAATACGTTCCTAGAGAAAGCTAAGTTGAAAGATGATGGAAGCAACTTTGTAGACTGGGCTCGTAATCTTAAGCTAATCTTACAAGCTGGGAAGAAGGATTATGTCCTTGATGCTGCGCTAGGAGATGAACCACCCGCTACGGCTGATCAGGATGTTAAGAACGCTTGGTTAGCACGTAAGGAGGACTACTCAGTAGTTCAATGTGCAGTCTTGTATGGCTTAGAACCGGGACTTCAACGTCGCTTTGAGCGTCATGGAGCATTTGAGATGTTCCAAGAGTTGAAGTTTATCTTTCAGAAGAACACCCGGATCGAGAGGTATGAGACCTCTGATAAATTCTATGCTTGCAAGATGGAGGAGAACTCGTCTATCAGTGAACATGTGCTCAAAATGTCTGGGTACTCAAACCGTCTAGCTGAGCTGGGGATTGAACTGCCGCAAGAGGCTATCACTGACAGAATCCTTCAATCACTGCCGCCAAGCTATAAAGGCTTTGTGTTGAACTACAACATGCAAGGGATGAACAAGTCACCCAGCGAGTTGTTTGCGATGCTGAAAGTCGCAGAGTCTGAACTCCGTAAAGAGCATCAAGTGTTGATGGTGAATAAGACCACTAGTTTCAAGAGAAACGGCAAAGGCAAGAAGGTTATTCAAAGAAGAGCGGCAAGCCTGTTGCCAATCCGACGAAGAAACCCAAAGCTGGACCTAAGCCTGAAACAGAGTGTTACTATTGCAAGGGTATGAGTCACTGGAAGCGCAATTGCCCCAAGTATCTGGCAGATAAGAAAGCGGCCAAAGAAAAATCAGGTATATTTGATATACATGTTATTGATGTGTACTTAACCGGCTCTCGTAGTAGTGCCTGGGTATTCGATACCGGTTCTGTTGCTCATATTTGCAACTCGAAACAGGAACTACGAAATAGACGAAGGCTGGCGAAAGATGAAGTGACGATGCGCGTAGGAAATGGTTCCAAGGTTGATGCAATCGCCGTCGGCACAGTTTCACTTCAGTTACCATCAGGATTAGTTATGAACTTAAATCATTGTTATTTACTGCCTGTATTGAGCATGAACATTATATCTGGATCTTGTTTATTGCGAGACGGTTACTCTTTTAAGTCAGAGAATAATGGTTGTTCTATTTCTATGAGTAACATCTTTTATGGTCATGCACCCAATGTGAGAGGATTGTTCATATTGAATCTTGATAGCGATACACACATACATAACATTGAGACCAAAAGAGTTAGAGTTAACAATGATAGCGCCATATTTTGTGGCACTGCCGCTTAGGTCATATTGGTGTAAAGCGCATGAAGAAACTCCATGCCGATGGACTTTTGGAGTCACTTGACTTTGATTCACTTGACACGTGCGAACCATGCCTCATGGGAAAGATGACTAAAACTCCATTCTCCGTAACAATGGAGCGTGCAAGTGACTTGTTGGAAATCATACATACCGATGTGTGTGGTCCGATAAGCGTAGAGGCACGCGGCGGATATCGTTATTTTCTCACCTTCACTGACGATTTGAGTAGATATGGTTATGTCTACTTAATGAAGCACAAGTCTGAAACATTTGAAAAGTTCAAGCAATTCCAGAGTGAAGTTGAAAATCATAGTAACAAGAAGATCAAGTTCCTACAGTCTGATCGTGTGGGTGAATATCTGAGTTTCGAGTTTGGTGCTCACTTAAGACAATGTGGAATTGTTTCACAGTTGACACCGCCTGGAACACCACAGCGTAATGGTGTGTCCGAACGTCGTAATCGTACTTTATTAGAGATGGTGCGATCTATGATGTCTCTTACTGATTTGCCGTTATCATTTTGGGGTTATGCATTAGAAACAGCTGCATTCACTTTAAATAGGGCACCATCAAAATCCGTTGAGACGACACCATATGAACTGTGGTATGGCAAAAGGCCAAAGTTGTCGTTTCTTAAAGTTTGGAGATGTGATGCTTATGTCAAAAAGCTTCAGCCTGAAAAGCTGGAACCCAAAGCGGAAAAGTGCGTCTTCATAGGTTACCCAAAAGAGACAATTGGGTACACCTTCTATCTCAAATCCGAGGAAAAAGTGTTTGTTGCTAAAAATGGAGCTTTTCTCGAGAAGGAGTTTCTCTCGAGAGAATTGAGTGGGAGGAAGATAGAACTTGACGAGGTTGTCGAACCTCTCATCCCTCTGGATGGTGGCGCAGGGCAAGGGGAAACCTCTGTCGTTGCAACGCCGGTTGAGGAGGAAGTTAATGATGACGATCATGAAACTCCGGTTCAAGTTTCTGTCGAACCACGCAGGTCGACGAGACCACGTGCTGCTCCAGAGTGGTACGGTAATCCCGTCTTATCAATCATGTTGTTGGACAACAATGAACCTGCAAATTATGAAGAAGCAATGGTGGGCCCAGATTCCAACAAATGGCTAGAAGCCATGAAGTCCGAGATATGATCCATGTATGAGAACAAAGTGTGGACTTTGGAGGTACTGCCTGAGGGCCGCAAGGCTATTCAGAACAGATGGATCTTTAAGAGGAAGACGGACGCTGACGGCAATGTGACCGTTTATAAAGCTCGAATTGTGGCAAAGGGTTTTTCACAAGTTCAATGAGTTGACTACGATGAGACATTCTCACCCGTAGCGATGCTTAAGTCCGTCAGAATCATGTTAGCAATAGCTGCATTTTTTGATTATGAAATCTGGCAGATGGATGTCAAAACGGCGTTCCTTAACGGTTTCCTTAAGGAAGAATTGTATATGGTGCAACCCGAAGGTTTTGTCGATCCTAAGAATGCTAACAAGGTGTGCAAGCTCCAGCGATCCATTTATGGACTGGTGCAAGCATCTCGGAGTTGGAACAAACGCTTTGATGAGGTGATCAAAGCATTTGGGTTTATACAAGTGGTTGGAGAATCTTGTATTTACAAGAAAGTGAGTGGGAGCTCTGTGGCGTTTCTAATATTATATGTGGATGACATATTGTTGATTGGAAACAACGTGGAGTTTTTGGAGAGCATAAAGGATTACTTGAATAAAAGTTTCTCTATGAAGGACCTAGGAGAAGCTGCTTACATTCTAGACATTAAGATCTATAGGGATAGATCAAAACGCCTGATAGGACTTTCACAAAGCACATACCTTGAAAAAGTTTTGAAGAGGTTCAAAATGGAACAGTCCAAGAAGGGGTTCTTGCCAGTTTTACAAGGTACGAGATTGAGTAAGACTCAGTGCCCAGCAACTGATGAGGATAGAGAGCATATGCGCTCCGTCCCCTATGCTTCAGCCATAGGCTCTATCATGGATGCAATGTTGTGCACTAGACCGGAGTTAGCCTGGCCATAAGTATGGCAGGTAGGTTCCAGAGTAATCCAGGAGTGGATCACTGGACGGCGGTCAAGAATATCCTAAAGTACCTGAAAAGGACTAAGGAGATGTTTCTCGTGTATGGAGGTGACGAAGAGCTCGCCGTAAAAGGTTACGTCGATGCAAGCTTTGACACAGATCCGGACGACTCTAAGCCGCAAACCGGATACGTATTTATTCTTAATGGGGGTGCGGTAAGCTGGTGCAGTTCCAAGCAAAGCGTCGTAGCAGATTCTACATGTGAAGCGGAGTACATGGCTGCCTCGGAGGCGGCTAAGGAGGGTGTCTGGATGAAGCAATTCATGATAGATCTTGGAGTGGTGCCAAGCGCACTGAATCCAATAACCTTGTTCTGTGACAACACGGGTGCCATTGCCTTAGCAAAGGAACCATGGTTTCACAAGAAGTCCACACACATCAAACGACGCTTCAACCTCATCCGCGACTACGTCGAAGGGGAGGACGTAAATATATGCAAAGTGCACACGGATCTGAATGTAGCAGACCCGCTGACTAAACCTCTTCCACGGGCAAAGCATGATCAACACCAGAACTGTATGGGTGTTAGATTTATTACAATGTAATTCGCATGATGATGTGAGGGCTAGATTATTGACTCTAGTGCAAGTGGGAGACTGTTGGAATTATGCCCTAGAGGCAAAAATAAATATAGTTATTATTATAATTCATGTATCAAGATAATCGTTTATTATCCATGCTATAATTGTATTGAATGAAGACTCATTTACATGTGTGGATACATAGACAAAACACTGTCCCTAGCAAGCCTCTAGTTGGCTAGCCAGTTGATCAAAGATAGTCAGTGTCTTCTGATTATGAACATGGTGTTGTTGCTTGATAACTGGATCACGTCATTAGGAGAATCACGTGATGGACTAGACCCAAACTAATAGACGTAGCATGTTGATCGTGTCTTTTTGTTGCTACTATTTTCTGCGTGTCAAGTATTTGTTCCTATGACCATGAGATCATATAACTCACTAACACCGGAGGAATACTTTGTGTGTATCAAACGTCGCAACGTAACTGGGTGACTATAAAGATGCTCTACAGGTATCTCCGAAGGTGTTCGTTGAGTTAGTATGGATCAAGACTGGGATTTGTCACTCCGTGTGACGGGGAGGTATCTCGGGGCCCACTCGGTAATACAACATCACACACAAGCCTTGCAAGCAATGTGACTTAGTGTAAGTTACGGGATCTTGTATTACGGAACGAGTAAAGAGACTTGCCGGTAAACGAGATTGAAATAGGTATGCGGATACTGACGATCGAATCTCGGGCAAGTAACATACCGAAGGACAAAGGGAATGACATACGGGATTATACGAATCCTTGGCACTGAGGTTCAAACGATAAGATCTTCGTAGAATATGTAGGATCCAATATGGGTATCCAGGTCCCGCTATTGGATATTGACCGAGGAGTCTCTCGGGTCATGTCTACATAGTTCTCAAACCCGCAGGGTCTGCACACTTAAGGTTCGACGTTGTTTTATGCGTATTTGAGTTATATGGTTGGTTACCGAATATTGTTCGGAGTCCCGGATGAGATCATGGACGTCACGAGGGTTTCCGGAATGGTCCGGAAACGAAGATTGATATATAGGATGACCTCATTTGATTACCGGAAGGTTTTCGGAGTTACCGGGAATGACGAATGGGTTCCGGGAGTTAACCGGGGGAGGGGGGGCAACCCACCCCGGGGAAGCCCATAGGCCTTGAGGGTGGCGCTCCAGCCCTTAGTGGGCTGGTGGGACAGCCCAAAAGGGCCCTATGCGCATTGGAAGAAAAATCAAAGAGAAAAAAAGAGGAGGTGGGAAAGGAAAGAGGGACTCCACCCACCAAACCAAGTAGGACTCGGTTTGGGGGGAGTCCTTCCCCCCTTTGGCTTGGCCGACCCCCTTGGGGCTCCTTGAGCCCCAAGGCAAGGTCCCCCCTCTCCCACCTACATATACGGAGGTTTTAGGGCTGATTTGAGACGACTTTTCCACGGCAGCCCGACCACATACCTCCACGGTTTTTCCTCTAGATCGCGTTTCTGCGGAGCTCGGGCAGAGCCCTGCTGAGACGAGATCATCACCAACCTCCGGAGCGCCGTCACGCTGCCGGAGAACTCTTCTACCTCTCTGTCTCTCTTGCTGGATCAAGAAGGCCGAGATCATCGTCGAGCTGTACGTGTGCTGAACGCGGAGGTGCCGTCCGTTCGGTACTAGATCGTGGGACTGATCGCGGGATTGTCCGCGGGGCGGATCGAGGGACGTGAGGACGTTCCACTACATCAACCGCGTTCACTAACGCTTCTGCTGTACGGTCTACAAGGGTACGTAGATCACTCATCCCCTCTCGTAGATGGACATCACCATGATAGGTCTTCGTGCGCGTAGGAAAATTTTTGTTTCCCATGCGACGTTCCCCAACACCTCCAATCGCCGGACAGGCCCTCTCCCGAGCCTCGTTGCAACGGTGCTTATCCTGTGTGCCGTACGCGTTGGTTGATGACGATCCATATGAACAAGTGTATTATTAGGTGCAACATGGACTTATAAGTCCTTGTAAACCAACAGGTAGGGACTCGGGACTTATAAGTCCATGTAAACAAACAAATAGGGACTTATGACTTATAAGTTGGGACTTAAAAAAGTCGTAGGACTTATGAAACAAACAGGGCCTGAAGGTAATATATACTACTAGTGTAAAATAAACAATTTTTTATTTCATAAAACACCTTAAAAATGACCCATATCGCAAACAATACAACCTCCCGTGGATGAAAAATCAAATCCCAAACCCTCGATTCGCTTCCATCCCCAATTCCCAGACCGCATGGACGAGCTCGCCGGCGGCCGCCGCCGCGCCGATTCGTGTGCCCCGCTTCCGCTTCTCCCGGACGACATGCTCGCGGAGATCCTCCTCCGCCTCCCGCCGGAGCCCATCCACCTCTTCCGCGCCTCCTTCGTCTCCAAGCACTGGCGCCACCTCGTCCACGACGCCCGCTTCCTCCGCCGCTTCCGCGAGTTCCACGGTGGGACGCCTCCCGTCCTCGGCTTCTTCAACAACCAGCCGGGGCCTTCCCTCTTCGTCCCCACCTCCGACGGCTTCGCGCCCGCACGCCCGTCCAAGAGGTCCACCGACGGCTGGTGGGCCCTCGACTGCCGCCACGGCCGCGCCCTCCTTGAAAAGATGGGATCCAGAAAGCTCCTCGTCTGGGACCTCGTGACCGGAGACCAGCGCTACCTACGGCATCCCGCGGCCTATCAGGGGATTTACCACGGCACGGTTCTCTGCGCGACCGGCCATGCCCACCACGGCGACTGCCATTCGTGCCCGTTCCTGGTGGTGTACGTGTACAGTCGACGAAGTGATTCTGCCATCTGTGCTTGCGTCTGGTCGTCAGAGACCCGTGTCTGGGGTGAGGTCACCTCGATTGTTATACCATCTCTATCAGTTTATCCCAAATCTCCAGCTCTGGTTGGGAACACGCTCTATTGGCTGCTGCAAAACTCTAGTATCATTGAGTATGATTTGGGTAATCATATCCTGGGTCTAACTGAGGAGTTCCCATACGAAGCTCGCTGTAGTTACCAGGGGAATATTGTCCTCATGCCGACGGAGGATGGACTGCTTGGTTTGGCTGGAGTACAAGGACTCAATCTCCATCTGTGGTCACTGGTGGCGAGTGTTGATGGCCTGCCAACATGGACGCATCAAAGGGTCATTGATCTCAAGAATTTTCTTGCGCCGGAGGTGGTGGCGGGAACCTTTAATTATTTGGTGGAGGCAATTGGCTTTGCTCAAGATGCTGGGGTGATCTTCATTTATGTGCGCTCTAGCGTTTATATGATCCATCTCAAGTCCATGCAGATCGAGGAGGTCTCAGAGAAAGGGGACTATGCCAACATACTTCCTTACACAAGTTTCTATGCTCCAGGTACTTTAATTTGGTTTGCTTTGTAGGTTCTTTTAACTGTGAAGCATATGAGCCATAGTTCATTGCAGATGACAAACTAGATGATGAACTATTCATACTCTCTAGTCTGTACCTACAAATCGTTGTTTCTCACATCCTCCTGGCTTCTGCGGGCTCTCTTAAAGTTTGCTTATTAATTTAACATTCTTATCACTCCTGCACCAATTTACCAACAAGTCATTCGTGTGTGAGTGTAACATAACACTTTAACGGCTAAAAAAAGTGTATATGATGTCCTTGCATTCTTAGTTTCTTACTAGCAAAATGGCCCGTGCGTTGCCACGGAAGAAAAAAAACATAATCTTCAATGATGGTGACCACATTATGTTCACATATCATCGCTTGATTTAGAAATTTTGTGCACAAACGCAAGAAAATGTTTCTTCTTTTAAATTTATTCACAAGTTGAAGCAATCTTTACATTTTCAAAAAATATATATCATGGTTGTCAAAAATCTTGGTAACTCAAAGATTTATTCTGAATTTCAAGAAAAAAAATTAGAAAACATACAATAATAATCCGATCCATCCAACAGATAATTCTTCAAAATTCACACAGGTATATTGTCACAAAGACTTAGAAACATTAATGTTTAACTACATACATTATATCTTTCGTGAACAATTTTACAAATATGGAAACGATTTTAAAGTCGAGAACATTTTTTATAATTTACAAACATTTACTAAAAATCGTAAATATTTTTTATATTTCGAACGGGTTTAAATATTTTCTTTTGAATTGGCCACCAATTCAAGGAAAGACGAACATAACCTTTTATGTTGGAGGATTTTATTTTAAATTCACAAACATTTTTTGAAATGCATGAAGTTTTTCTGAATAAACAAACATTTTTATAAATCAGTAATATATTTATTAAATTCATGGACATTGTTTTGGAATTTGCAAAAAAATATAAAAATCCGGCGCTTTTTTTGAATCCTATTTTTAATTCAAAATAAAAATTTGTCGGCATTTTAATCCAAATTCCTATTTTTTAATATGCAAAAGATTTTGTAATTTTCTAAATTATTTAAATTATAAATAAACAAAAATGGAACGGAAAATTTTAAATAAAAAAAAAGAAACTATGAAAACAGGCATTAGCTATTTTTAAAATTTTAGGACATATTTTGAATTAGAAAGCATTTTGTTAAATGCATTTAATAGTTTTTAATACATGGAATTGTATTTGAGATCATGGACTATTCTTATTGTACAAACATTTTTATAAAGTTGCAAACATTTTAATGTATATGTGAGCATTTTTTACAAAACTCCGAGCAGTTTTTGAAGTCACAAACATTTAATTTTTTAAATATGTTGATTTATAATTTTCAGTTTATTAAAATTATAAAGATTAATTAAAATTCTAAATTATTTAAAATAAAAAAATAAAACAGAACTGAAAATAAATAAATAAACGGAACTAAAAGTAGGTGCCTGTGCATGGGCTGGCCCATACAGTGTGGTGGATATTCTCCCAGCGTGCAGAGCGTAATATAGGAGATTTTTACATGGGCCGGCCCAGTCCAAGATTTTTCGCTTTGTGAAACGTTTTCTATTACTTACCGGTGGCATGGTGGGTAATTTATGCAAACTTTAGGAGTAATTTTCAAAACGGACGACCAGAAACCGAATTTGCTTTATTATTACTAGCAAAATGGCTCGTGCGTTGCCACGGAAGATAAAAACATAATCTCCAATGATGGTGACCACATTATGTTTATATATCATCGCTTGATTTTAAAATTGTATGCACAAATGCAAGAAAATGTTTCTTCTTTTAAATTTATTCACAAGTTGAAGCAATCTTTACATTTTCAAAAAATATATATCATGGTTGTCAAAAATCTTGATAACTCAAAGATTTATTCTGAATTTCAATATTTTTTTAAAAACATACAATAATAATTTGATCCATCCAACATTTAATTCTTCAAAATTCACATAGGTATATTGTCACAAAGACTTAGAAGTATTAATGTTTAACTACATACATTAGATCTTTCGTGAAGAATTTTACAAATATGGAAACAATTTTAAAATCGAGAACATTTTTTACAATTTACAAACATTTACTAAAAATCGTGAATATTTTTTATATTTCGAACGGGTTTAAATATTTTCTTTTGAATTGGCGACCAGTTCAAGAAAAGACGAACATAATTTTTTATGTTGGAGGATTTTATTTTAAATTCACAAACATTTTTTGAAACGCATGAAGTTTTTCTGAATAAACAAACAGTTTTATAAGTCAGTAATATATTTATTAAATTCATGGACATTGTTTTGGAATTTGCAAAAAAAAAAATATAAATCCGGCGCTTTTTTTGAATCCACAAACATTTTATGTTTTCGTCAGCATTTAATTCAAAATTCCTCTTTTTTAATATGCAAAAGTTTTTTGTAATTCTAAATTATTTAAATTAGAAATAAACAAAAATGGAACGGAAAATTTTAAATAAAAAAAAAGAAACTATCAAAACAGGCATTAGCTATTTTTAATATTTTAGGACATTTTGTAAATGCATTAACATATTTTGAATTAGAAAGCATTTTGTTAAATGCCTTTAATAATTTTTAATACATGGAATTGTATTTGAAATCATGGACTTTTCTTATTGTACAAACATTTTATTGTATATGCGATAATTGTTTACATGGTGGGTAATAAATGCAAACTTTAAGGGTAATCTCCATGACGGACGACCAGAAACCGAATTTGCTTTATTATTAGGGAGAGACATGCATATATTTCACCTGATTACTCTTGATCCATACCCAAATCGTACCATTCGTGTGCATCATAATGAAAAATAAATTAGTTCTTTCGTACTGGGAAGAAATCAACTTCTTGATGTTTCACCTGTGATACATTTTTTTTAGAATAATTGCCGGTCATACTTTTAGATCTAAAGAGTTAAATCATGTTAGTTGCTAAAGTTTGGACTTGTAGATTTAGTCAATATGGCTCCATATACAGTTAACAGGAAGAGCATCGCTATTTTGGAGTACCAGTTTATAATTGTTCTGTCCTTGTTGCCTTGCTGTGGTATTGGATGATATAATCTCACGGCTGCATGAGAGTTAATGGATTAAGGTAACCTATTTGACAATGGTATGGATTTCGTTTGTGTTGCATAATATAATGACAACGAATTAGCAAGTCATCGCAAGGCTCGTTTATCTTTCAGTCCAAGCTAGTGGATTCAAATGTCTGGGCGGTGTTTTATGAATCAGTTGAGTCATATTTGGATTCAAGGTGGGGTAACTTTGTTCCACAGAGTAGGAAACATGCCATCCCTTCTTGTATTCCTGTAATCTATTGTGCACATAAAACTTTAGCTTTGTTCGGTAACCCTCCACTCCTCCACTCGGGAGCGGAGCGGGCGGAGCACCATATTAGCCGCTCCCTAAATTAGACCTGCATGCCGCTCCGCTCCGGAGCGGAGCTGCAGAGCGGAGGGAGTCCGAACAGGCTCTTAGTATATATGTATGCTCTGTAGTAATGAAGAAGCTCACAACAAAATAATTCTTAAAATATTTTCTGGTCAAATAAATTACTGAATATCACATCCTTTGTTCTAAGGTAGATGGTCTATAGTGTCTCGATGAATCATTATAATCTTTTGTTGCATGTCATTCCTTGAATACCCCCCTTAATCTCTTAGCAAAGGCAAATGTTTTTTCCAAGGTGAGATATATTACAATGGCTTCATTGGTCTCCATCTCTCATCAGTCGTTACCTTGCCCACATTTGTCATTGGTTTGTTGACTCATTCTTCTCCTAGGAATTACTATTGGTGGTGGAGATGATCAAGCTGAAATGTTGAACAAGAGTTGAGACGATATTGTTTTGTCACATTTGCAGAGATGCTTTGTTAGGTAAGGAGGTGATGTGATGTTTCTCTTGCTGTATTGCTATTGTTTTGCGTGCATGACTTAACACTTTGCAGCCCATATGCTTGGAAATCAATGGGTCGATATACAGAATATAGTCTGAACCTCGAACTATGTGTTTTAGTTATATTTCACTACTCACTAGCACTATACATCTGCTGCTATCTGATCGACCTTATTTGGCTTTCCTCTTGGAGCTATGAAACACTTCCTCCTAGATCTACACACTTCATAGTTCACTGTGCTGATGTGCTACCACCATGCAATTTTATCATGTCAGGCATTTTGTCATCATATTTCTTCAATATTCTTGTGCTGTATATATAGTTCCTAAGTCACGAGCTGGAGTCTGCTTGAGAAAACACAATGTCTGGAAAGATTGAATTCAATCCTTAAAATATGAACCCATGCTCCTGCTGTGTGGCTTGAACAAATTTCAACTTGCGCCAAAAATACAACTAGAAATCAGATGTTTTTCAACCTGCCGTGTCCCTGGTATCTACTCCCTCCGTTCCTAAATATTCCCTCCGTCCCAAAATAAGTGTCTTAAGCTCTAGTACAAAGTTGAGACAGTTATTTTGGGACGGAGGGAGTATAAGTTATTTTAGAGATTCCACTATGAACTACATACGGATGTATATAGACATATTATAGAGTGTAGATTCACCCATTTTGCTCCGTATGTAGTCCGTAGTGGAATATTTAGGAAGACTTATATTTAGGAACGGAGGGAGTATATGATATTACCATAGTCTTATAAGAAATGTATCACCACACATTACTGGTATGCATTCTTTAATCCTGGTAGTAAAGGTTTCTCTCTGGTCAGATGTGCAAAGAGACGTGAGAAAATGTTTAACTGGTAGAAACTGTTTTCCTAGTGATGATTGAACTTACAAATACTGTTTTGTCTGAATTTTGCCCCTCACATCGACTCATTTAATAAGATTGCTTGCTGTGCAGGTGCCTAGGTTATCGGTCCTTTGTCTCTGTGAAGCACAACTTACTCATCTCGGCTGCTCAATCTTTTGCTTGTTGATGCCCTAAATGTTAGGCGCTTAATACGTCTGAATTCTTTCTATGCAAGGAATGGTGCCAATTTTTCTTGTTTAACTAAAATTATATGCTCCGTGGTTCAATGGTTTGAAAATTGTGAACCACTTGATGCTTCAGTCTTTCGGAAGGATTTAGAGTGTCGGGTGCATCTTAAAGGCGCTGTCATTTCACCTTCCTAGATACATCCGCACCTGTTTGAACCACAGGCGAACCAAGCTTTGCCATCTCAGGTTATTTGAGCAGCCTGTGTTGTCTCTAGGCAGGTGCAACTAAGAGTGGAATACTCACGATTAAATATAAGATGCTGGAACTAGCGTTTTGCTGGTACAAATTCCTGAATTTTTCTTTTGATCTCCTGAAGCATGGTTATTCACTCTGATTATCCATGTCTGTCCTCCTGAACTGTCAGGTTAACATCTTTTTGTTGTTTTTTGTTCATTTCAAATCCTTCTTTGTGGTTTTCTTTGATGGAAATTGGTTGCAACTCGAATGGAGATTTGCACAACACACACAATCAATTGATGATGTCAACATGCTTGATCACCATCTGTTCACCAAAAAAGGGATAATCCCACACAAGGCGAAATTGCAACTTGGATATCAAAAGGCTGATACTTATTGCATAGTGTAAAACCTTTTTATTTTTCCTTCTTTTTATCGTTGCTACATGTATGGTTTTCAGCCCGGTTTTTCTCATAAACGGGTCAACTTGTTCAGGTTTTTGGTCCAGTTTTCCTTATTAACTGGATCAATCTCTTGGCATTAGGGGCACTTTGAATAATATATTTGGGTGGAACAAGCACCCCGGTGATTCTAAAAAATATCTATTTAGGTATATAGGATGACAAAATGCAGCGTCGAGACTAAAATCAATATTCTGGCTTCCGGCGATAAGCATTTGGGAGAACTATTTGCAGCTTGATTTTTTTTTCATTTTGGGAGAACTATTTGCAACTTGATCACCACACAAAACCTGCTATTCACAATAGACTAGAACTCCCCTCCCATCTGCCATACCCCATAGCTTCAATTCCTCAAAAAATTGTGATACCAGCGTGATCTCAGAGACACATTGTCATGTGTTACCAAACACTGGCATTTCTTTGCTACCGTAAGCTCCAACAGATCAAAGTAACCACCAAGTCAAAACCTTTACGGCGATCCTTAGAAACTATTTTGTGGGATGTACACCACCAATTCTCCAGCCGATCAGCCACCGTATGGAGGATAACAAGCTGAATGTTAGCTCTTTGGAAGCACCTGAACCATGCCTGCCAAGAGAAAACACGTTGCGGCAGTATGTGATCGACACTGCCACGCTCCTCTTCACAGAGAAACAAGGTGACAGTTCCTCCTGCGGTCCATGTCTCATCCTTCTGTCTGAGGTCCACACTACCACATGAATATCTTGCAAGATAGTGGTGCCCAACAGCGCCAAGTCGCCTTCTCATAGGAGACCCGGATGCCCCCTTCACATAGCATGGCATCAGCAGTTTTCGAGGAGTAAACCCAGTTGGATGCCACCTCCAGATAGCCTCGCCTTCGGTCACCGGCTCCAGGATAACTTCAACCATAATTTGAAGGTGCTTTAGTCTTTTAGCGGGATCTGGAGTGTTGGATGCATTTTGAAGGTGCTGGAGTTTCAGCTTCAGAGATATATCCACGCCTGTTTGAACCAGGAGTAAACCAAGCTTCATCACCTCAGGTTATTTGAGCAGCCTGTCTGTAGACAGGTGCAACTAAGAAGATTGTCCCTTTTTTTATGGAAAACCGGGTGAAACCATCACAACCGCTGAGTGACACATAGATATATCGTGCACAACACTCTAAAGAGGGCATGTTCGAGACATCACACATGCGTCATCGTCGTCACTCCTTCCTTAGAGGCGTCATTGCCATCTTGGAACCTCGATCAAATGACTCCGACTTTGCCACATGTGAACGTTGACTCAATCTGCACTATAGAGGCAGCGTGTAGTTGTATGAAGATCCGCGTCAAACTTAGCCACCTATGACCAATTAGCGAAGCTCCGACTTTTACGGAGAGCTACCAAGGACAAAATCAAGCACAACTGGGGATTTGTCGAATGAGCCACCTGCATCAACCAGTCATCACACACTGTAGGGCCCTCCCATCGCATCTTTGACTTCACAACAATAAATAAATCGAGTCAATCTTGCGGATACATCAGAGAAGAGCTGACTAACTCAACCATTATCGCGTCATCGACATCGCTTCCACCATCATTGTCATAGAAGTCTGGACATCACAACAGCCATCATCCATCGGTGCCGCTAGCCCATGCGGAGCTCCCAAGACAAAGCCCCAAGAAGAAATACAACGTCAAGGTGTCGCCATCGTCCGATCACAGATCAAGAGTTTCCTCGGAAAGGCCCAGATAACCGAATCCGCGTGGGAGGCGTGCGGCCACAAAGCAACGATGCCTTCACGAAGATCAACGTCGTCCGAAACCGCACAGGCCAAACTCCAAAATGAAGCACTAGACCCATCAACAATCGTACAAACACAACGCGAGCCGCTGTGCCATGCCAAGCACCACGCCGACAACATAGTGAGATCGACCAGTTTGTCAACGAGGTCTCTACCGTGTCCTAGATTGTCCACCACAACATGGTGAATCTCTTTCGGTGCTGCCTCGATTCTGAGGTGCCACTTCTCGTGTGCGACTTGATCTCCAACGGCACGCTCGATAGCCTCTTCCATGGCGACCGGGGCCAAATGCTTGCTGACAAGGGACGATCGTATCAGGGTTGCTCTGGAGGCTACAGATGCGCTTGCATGCCTCCACTCATTTGCCGTGATGCCAATCTCCCACAGAGATGTCAAATCGACCAGCATACTCCTGGATGACACTTTCACCACGAAGGTATGTACTTTGGCCCCCTAGGTCCATCTTCATCGACCACACTCACGTGGTCACAATCGTGCAGGGTACATTTGGGTACTTAGACGGTTAGATCCAGAGTACTACTAAACCGGACAACTCACCGAGAAGAGCGATGTCTATAGTTTCGACGTGATACTCGTTGAGCTGCCATGCATATAATGCATGCGCAAGTTGTGGAGGTGGCCAGCCAGCGCGAGATCGACGAGACCGCGTTGGTCCCGGCGATGTGCTTGAGGACTAGAGGAGGACAGAGACCTAATAAGATGAAAGAGGTTGAGCTAAGGCATGCAGTAAGGCTGCAGCTGCTACGAGCTAGGAGGTGACCTACTACTCCTAGAACACACGAACAAGAGTTGCAAAGGCACGACAGGACCAAGCCGTTGTTGTCACCTTGAGTGAAGTCTAGATCTACTTGTGTGGCCATGGCCAAGAACGTTAAGCTTGGCGTCATCGTGATAATCTGTCGTCGCGGGCTCTCACGACGTGCTACTCCATGGAGCAAGAGATGGCGGCTTCATCGGAGTTTCCTCGTTAGATGGTGGGTGTTGTTACGAAGAGGACTTCCCCGTGCGCCGTTTTGTTTATCTAGACTGATGCAACACCTTTATTTTAGTTTGAGGGTATTACCAAATTCAATCCTTGCAACTAGTATGAGTAGTGACTAGTGGAAGATGGTGGATGAATGTGTGCACACATACAGTGTACGAATGTGTGCACACCAGATTGGGTGTAAGAGTCTTATTGACGTTTTCTTTTTACCCTTCAAAATTTAGGTAGCCATCTATGTGTGTACAGATAAATAAATTTCCTGTTAGTTTGTTCTATTTTTTAGCTCATGATGAACTGGAGCGTCTGTCTGGATGGGCATCTTGGCTTCTGCCCAGTGTGGATGTCATACATGAATTAAAAGGTTTAGTTCCACTCTCTGGACGTCAAAGGTCGATATGTCCGAGTGGTTAAGGAGACAGACTCGAAATCTGTTGGGCTTTGCCTGCGCAGGTTCGAATCCTGCTGTCGACGCTTTTTCTCTTTTTATTCTTCTGCGTTGACCATTTTTTTTCTTGCGAAATGACCATTTTTTACTCTACCTGACTACACATTTTGCAGCTTCTACCCCTTCTTTTATTTCTGCGTAATTTTGGTTTCTGTTAGGGGTAAGAGAGAGCTTTGCAATCACTTTGACAAAGGGGTATCAAATGGGATGACATGGCATGGCAAACACTCACTGGCAGATTACGCTAAAAAAAACACTCACTGGAAGGAAGAAATCTCCATGAATTCTGATCATGTGCTACTCGGTTGCTCTCTCTAAGCTCCAATTGCTCGCTTAGCTTTCACATATACCACCCACCGGTTTGATCTATTGACTTCAGGGGCATTGATAGCATCAACAAGTGCAGAGCAATCAGACTCAAGTTTTCAGGTAAGGTCATATCATCTTAATAGGCAGTTACATCGGTACACGGAGCTAGTAACACGAGAAGCTAATCTGAGCCCGCGTGGGAGAACACATATGATGTTCTTCCGGCAAGGACCAATCCTTTCTCATGGTTGTATGCATAGCCTTATCTTTAGCCCATTGGACGACCGCATGATATGCATTCTCAGTTTCAAAACCACAGATGTTGCAAATATCATCGTGTTCCGGAGTACGTTTTCTTTCATTCTCCTTTGTAGGCAGCGAATCAGTTGCAACGTGCCACGAAAAAGATTGCGGATTTTGCGAGGCACGTGGGCTTTCCAGATTATGTTCCAAAGGCTATATTACGAGTTTACGACCTAATTAACAAACCAGCCGTCGAGGATCCTTCTGTTTCTTGAGAGTTTCTTTATGTTGATCCCCAGCCTGTAAGCGCTCCTAACTGTAAGCATGCCATTCTTCTCATGGTTCCATGCTATGTGGTCATCTGAGGGTACCCAAGTGAGTGAGATCTTATATATCATATCAGCATCAATACTATGAAAGAGGGAGTCAATCAAAGTTTGGTTCCAGTCATTTGTTTGAGCAGAGATTAACTGATTCACCCATGTGATTCTGGTTCTGCTCTTAAGCGAGGTGACAGTAAAACCGGCATCTCTAGGTAGCCAGTTGTCCCAAAAATCTGAATACTCCTTCCGTTGCCAATGCGCCAAATGATACCCTTTTTTAACAGCTAGAGGCAAAGTTCAATACCTCTCCAATCTCCACATAGGTGAGGTTTCCGAGCTAAAGACGGTGTCCAGAACTAGAAGGTTTGCCCTAGAGAAATATTTAGACTTAAATACCCTAGCACAAAGACTCTTCGGTCTCTGAATCAATCGCCAGGCTTGTCTCGCTAAGAGGGCTTGGTTAAAATCCCCATAGCTCTGAAACCAATACCCCCATTACCTTTAAGTTTTGTCATATTATCCTACAACATCCAGTGAACTTTGCGATGATCTTTTTGGTCTTCCCACCAAAAATCTCTTATTTGTCTCTCATATTGTTCACATAAGCTAGCAGTCATTTTGAATAAACTAAGTTGTCCTTTACTCCATGTGACATGAATCTTTACTCTCACTTAGTGACCCTCTTCCTAAGTCTCTCCATTATGGGCTGAAAATGTGAATCCTTCATCCGCCCCTCTGGAGTGGGGAGGCCTAATTTTTTTTTGCTCGAAACTGACAGAAGTTATGCCCAAAACCTTCTTCATTTTCTCCTGACTCAAAACCGGGCAAACCTTGCTAAATAGCATAAAATATTTATTTACGTGGACTTCAGAGTAGGCCGGTTCCTTTCTGGAAAATGTTTAGGGCATGCGTCACACTATGGGCTTGATACACATCCGGTTTAAAGAAAAATAAACAGTCGTCAGCAAACAAAAGCTGTGAGATACCCGACCTGCCTCTCGTCACCTTGATAGGGGTAATATTCCCATTTGCACTAAGTGGGCCTACCTGTCTCAAGCATCTCCGACGGGTAAAAGTACTCCAGTAGCTCAGCAGTGAACCTGACTACATATCTTACTGATTTGACACAATTCATCACCCATGAGGTCCATTTCCTGTGAAAACCAAGTTTGGAGAGTGCACCTTCCAGGAATTTTCACTCAATCTGATCACATTCTTTCTTCGGATCCAACTTATTACGCGCAATGAAAACATGTGGTTGGATGGTCTAACGCCCATGAAAATTATTAGCAATACCGACGGTCCAAAGCCTAGATTCAAAATATTAATATATTTTTACGAATCAACATGTGTTTGGATAGTTAGGAGGACACGTTTTCAAAGAAATGATTTTGGTTCAGTGCTACTGGCGGATCCCGTTGGTAACCTCAGGATTTGGCTATGGTGATAATTTCTTCAACCACATTCAATGTTGACCCGATAAATGAAATGTTATCTTCATGCAACATGAATTACATTCGCTGAGGTCTTGAAATCTTCAAATCAAGTTGCTGCATTTGATCAGTCACCGTTCGTTGCTGCTTCCCTTCCATTAGCATTGAGAACCTTGGTCCAGCCATCCAACACCGGAGGGATGGCCAGGGTGATGTCCTTGTCATTGGTCGGTTGTGTGCTCTTTGAGCCATGCATATCTATCCCCTCTCACCAACAATGAGGAGGATAAGATTTTTTGGCGAGACGTAACTTCCGCCTCCGCCTCCGGATCGCTGCTTGGCGATTCCGAGGCGTCCCAGCCGCCGTCCTCCGAGTCCTCTCCTAGCCAGATCCGCTGGCCGCCGCCGTCACCAGCCACCCCGACGGCGGCGGCCGGCCGCCCTTCTCGCGCGCATCCCCATCCTCTCCTCCATCTCCGTCCAGATCCGCCGTCAGGCTCGTCGCGTGTACAGCGATCTGGACTTTGGTTGGATGGTGTGGTTGGAATGACAGCAGGGGGTGACACCAATAAAGCGGTGCCTGGACGGCGGCGCCCGGGGCGGCGGTGGCTTCGGCTACCGGGGCGGCGGCTGCCGGTGGCGACGGGGCTCCCGGGGTGGCGTCGCCTGGTACTGCTGGACGTCATGTGCGCGAAGGTACAACGGTGGTAGCCGATCCGGCACGATCCACCGCGCCAGCGACTGGTTCCAGGTGCCTTCTCCTGGTGCTTGCTGGCCGGATCTAATCCGGTCTTGGCGGTGCCGACGGCGACGGCTAACCCGGGACCATGATGGTGGCGGCGTCCCCTCCGCCGGGGATGACGGGTCTGATGATGGGGAGACATGGTTGCCGGTGAAAACCGAGCCGATGGCGGACGATGGCGGCTTTCTGCGCCGTTACCTTGATGAAGGCTTCGTTCTGTAACTACTGTTGATCCACTCATGCTGCTCCGGGGGAAACCCTAGGATCTGGTTTTCCAGATCGGACGATGGCGGCATTGCGGTGTCGTTCCTCTCTAGGGAGCATCGTTTGTGGAGCAGCGCTGGAAGACGGAGGCAGAAGTGGAGCGTCTTCGTCCTGCACGGAGCTTCGGTGGTGATGTCAGGTCATGCCTGGCCGACAGGTGCTACGCTTTGTCATGCCTGGTCGGCAGGTGCTACGCACAACAGATCTTACTGAGTCTTCGCGTCTGGATGGACGAGCGCAGGGAGGGGGTGCCGTTGGGCGGCGTGGTGGCGTCGACGGATGGCCGGACTGACAAGGATTATGCGGATCTCTATCCTGAAGATGGTTCAACGGTTCGATGATGATGGCGGCTTCTAAAACGTGTGCATGTGGTGTACGCTTTAGGTCTGCTGCACCGGCTGTGAGTTCCGATACGTCATGTGGATGGATCGGAGACGACACCGGATTTAGATATGGGAAGTGGGTGCACTTCACATTATCACGGTTTGTAGGTGTGAGAGGGGGCTTCGGGTGGTTTGATGTATGTTCTTATCAGACCTTTGTTGAATAAGTAATAAAGATGGCTGCATGCATCACTCGATGCAGAGGCCAGGGCTCAGCCACCTTTTCTAAAAAACCAACAATGAGGAATACATGTAAGTGGTCTAGAGCCAAAGTCTTGATAGTGCTAACTGCTAAGCCACGGCGATGTCCATTTGTCGCCTTGAAACTCAAGACAGGCCAGTATTGTCGAAGATGAACCGATTACTCAAGCTTGTCATTGTCAGGAAAGTCATCACTGTCCACCTTGAGAGCTGCATACCAGAAGTGAACCATCTCTTGGAATCAAGATTCTCATTTAGTCCGGATGAAAATACAGGAACTACAGGAATTCCTTTATCACTTTGCTCAGCTGCCAAGTCTGCTAATTAAGTTCAGAATGTATATCTTTAGCGTGAATTGTGATGACCAGTAGCAGTTAATTAAGAATCTTTGCAAACTGCGAGTATTTGGACAACTTATATATGAAACTGAGTTGAGATAGGATTTTTAGGTCCCGGGGGTCGGTACCCCCGGTTATCCTGTACGTCCATTCAGAACATGATACCTAGAGATTTGTGACATTTCCTGTGATAGTGTTTTCCCTAGCAGGCCTAGTGGACAGTAATTCGGAAGGGCCCGTGGGATTCAAGTCTGCACAAACAAGAGGCAGATGGCAGAACTCGATAGTGGTCAATTTTTTGGACACTTCTTGAAATCTTATTTTAAATTGAAGAGATATGCTTCCTTTTTCGGAGAAGTGAGAGAGAACACTTTTTCTAATGAAGTGAGAGAAAACCTTGTGTGTGTGCATGTAGTTTTTTTTGGAAAAGGAGGTTAAACCCCCGGCCTCTGCATCAATCGATGCACGCAGCCATCTTTATTATTTATTTCACAAAGTTCTAACAAGAGTATACATCCATTCACTCAAAGCCATCACTCACACCTATAAACTCGATAATGTGGAGTGCTCTCACTCCACATATCTAAGACCGGTGTTGTTTTCAATCCATCCACATAACGTATCGGGAACAACAGCCGGTGCAGCACACCTAAAACGCACACCTCACACACACGTTTTACAAGCCGCCATCATCATCGAACCACCGATCCATCTTCAGAAAAGAGATCCGCGTCATCCTTGCCAGTCTAATCATCCGTCGACGCCACCACGGCGCCCAACGGCACCACCGTCCTGCGCTCATCCATCAAGATTACGAAGACTCCAGGAGATCTGTCGTGCATAGCACCTGCCAACCAGATTCAGTGTAAGAGTCTTGTTACCTTTCTTTTTATCCCTCAAATTTAGGTAGCCATGAATGTGTGTACAGAAAAATAAATTTCCTGTTAGTTGGCTCATGATGAACTGGAGCGTGTGTTGGGCATCTTGCTGTCTTTCCCGTGTACATTTCAGCACGGGATAAATAGCTTCAGTTTCTTGCATGAACATCGAAAGTCAATATGTCGAGTGGTTAAGGAGACAGACTCGAAATCTGTTGGGCTTTGCCTGCGCAGGTTCGAATCCTGCTGTTGACGCTTTTTGTGTTTCCACTTATTTTTTGTCAGTCCTACACCCAAGGAAAATGCAACGAGAACATGCGATATCTTGTACTCCCTCCATCTTAAATAAATGCAACGAGACAGTTATTTCGATACCGAGGGAATACTCGTCTAACAGACCTTTTTGCTGAAAATTATTAGCAAAAGCGATGGTCAAAAACATAGAATCAAACTATGTTTTTCCATACAAATTGTTTCCTAGTTATTGCAACATAAAAATAAAGACAAGAAAAAAATCATGCAACACAACCTATGTTATAAAAAAACTCCACAACACAACCTTTGTTATAAACGTCTCTATGACAAGATCTTTGTTGCAAAGTAGAGGAATTCTTTAGCCACTAGATTCTGTCAAATTCGACGGCTTGCGAGGCGGCGGATCTTTTGAAAAGATCCGTCTACCGATGCGTAACAGCCCTCGTAGCATTTGGCATGAGACGTAAATATTTACTAAATTTGTGCGTCAAAAAACACCCAAGGCAAGAATATGTCATCTCTCACTTGCTCGATGACCATTTCTTCCGCATCCTTCTCGGGGAACTTCAATGGCAATGCAGCATGAGTCATATTCTCCTCCTCCTTTCAGAATATTCATCAAAAAATATTTGGGGTGAGAATATGCCATCTTGAATTTGCCTCATGACCATTTCTTGCTCATCCTTCTTGGGGAATTTTGAAGGTAGTGTACCACGAGCAGCACATGAGTCATATTCCTCGTCTCCTTTCAAAACTATCTTTCGCAAATTGGGAGATCGCTGCAGCACAGATCTTATGAATGTAAATTGTTGTTGTAGTGACCAAAGCCGACGAATTCTAGCTCTTTTAAAATCAAATTCTTTGTGTCGACGAAATCCACCTCCCACTAAGTCCTTTCGGAGTTGGTCTGATGTCTGCACTCGTCTTTCACTTCACCCTCATTGGATACATGTTCCCATACCTATTGTTGGTGCAAAAAATTGATACACACGCAGTTGGATTTCAGTGTTAAACAACTTGTAGCTAAATTTGTAAAAAAAAACTAAGGCCTCTAAATTTGGAGAACGGAAAAAAGGAAACATAATTTACAATCGCGACACCTCGATATGTAACATCTCGATAGATGGTGCCGCTGTAAGAAAGGCCAACGTCCATAAAATGTCAAATTGAACAAAGATGCCACGCACAAACAACTTCCTTAGCTTGTTGAAAGCTCTGCAGAGTTGCTTCATTTCAGGTTGCATCAAATCTGATCAGAAGATAAACAAATAACAGTGGATAATTGCAAGCACGGAGATGAGGTTAATTATAAAAGGCTTTACAGCTATGCTTAATCAGTCATGGATAAACACATCTATGATATAACCCAGCTAGCTACATATGATAACCAAGGAATGCAAACAAAAATATGACCACTTTGCAAAAATAAACTACAACTTACGTTTTCTCCTTTGAAATCTAATGTGAGAGTATGTATGCATGTGGTTCCATGTAGAAGCTTACTTAATGTAAGTTCACCGTGAGAACATATCGCACCACATGTGAGTTCTAAACTTCTAATTCTCCAAGAGACGGGACGAAACCAAAGGCCAATGGAGTATAGTCATAAAACCAAGCATCCAAATGGAACTTCTCCAATTTCGGAAGGCAGGCCACCTCAAATGTCTCAAAGCGACACTTAGTGAGTTCTAGAATACGAAGATTTGAGTTTGGTGCATCGATCTTAAAGAGAGACTTATCACCAGTATCACTCTGACGGAGGGTTAAGTGCTTCAGTTGCTTGCAACAGTCAAATAGGACATATAGGACATAGTGCATGTCCAATTTATCGAAGCCTACGTTTTGTAGATAGAGCTTCGTGAGGCATCGGGGCACACTCGGGTAGGCACTGAAAAAGACATCTATTTCTTGAGAGCGCCGCAGCATATCCTCCTCACTACAATCCAAAATACCTTTCTCATGAAGGATGGTGAGGTCCAAGTCTTTCAACAAACCACTGTCGATCGCGTCACACACCATTGGGCCAACTTCATACAACAAAGTTTTGTTCAAGTAGGCCTTAAGGTGCAGGCATGAGATGGTGTATTCTCTGTGTCGCTTGACCAAGAAACTTGTGGTTGCTTTGGCTAGAGAGTCACCATTGCTTCTACCACATCCTTGGCCCTGATAGGTTATGGGTGCGGGACAGATAGAAAATCCTTGACATTGATGCTGAGCTCTGACAGCAACCAAGGCAGACGCTTCCACTGTGTCGATAGCGCACTCATCCTCGCCGCCATACGTGGCCCTGCTCTCTTCAAGATAGGCAGTAAAACATCGTCAGTCAACATGCTGAGCCTATCTTCCTTCTACATTTTCTGCAACATATACAAATTTTGGATCCATTATTTAGCTGTCGGATAACTGAATTCAGATATCCCAAAAAGATAGGGGAAATAGCTAGTTACACAATGAAGACAAAATAAATACTCCTTTTCTTTCTTTCTTCATATATGAAGTTCACACAAACTAAAAATTTAAGCATGTCCGTTTATAAGGTTGAAAATCCCGGCCTCTACATCATTATGATCCACACAACCATCATCTGTAAACTGTTAGATTTCCACTCTAGTATGTATGAGTTGGAGCCTGGAGATCTCATCAAAAAAAATTGTATGAGTTAAAGGCCAGCTCCATACCGTACGTATTGTGTAAGAGCATGTTTAGTAGAAACCTCAAACCCTTAAATCTAAAACCAGTTTTAAGGGTTAAGAATTGGTCATTTTTGACACTTTTAAGGGTTGAAAAACAGGGCAAAGACTAGAACCCTCAAACCCAACCCTTATAACGGAATATCCTCTTCCTCTCCGCGATGTCCTCCTTGTAGTCCTTCCACCATTGCAATTGTTCTTGATCCATGTCCTTCTTGGACATCATCATGTGCTCCTTCTCTTCCACCATGAGTTCTTTCCATACCTTTGCCTCTTTCAGCTTGATCATCCTCTCCTCCAAGTCGGCCTTGCCCTTTGCTTCTTCACGCTTTGCTTCAACTTGTGCAAGCTTGACCTCTTTCTTCTTCTCGGTGATAAGAAGCTTCGTCTCCAATGTCTTCGTTGTCAATTCCTCTCTTGCCTTCATCATCTGCTCCATCTTCTCCCTTAGGCTTGACGCCTCTCCTTCCATCTTCACCCTTAGCTTGCCCTTCTTGGTTCCCTCGGGCTTGCCCAAGTTCCTCTCCTCCTCCTCATCTTCACTATCATCCATCCTAAGCATTGCCGACTTCTTGGGTGCGGTCTCTTGATCCCTCAACTTCCACTTGTCAAAGGTTTGAAGAATTGCCCAAGCATGCTTAAATGGGAATGGCTTGCCCTTGGAAGCGGCCATCTCCTTGTACCTCATGCCGGCAGTTGTCTCCTATCAACCACACATAATCATATAAGAACCCACCAATAGCATAGTACACACACAAAATCAAAATAGTGAAGAGATATGTACTCACATAGTCACTCTCCACGGTTCCACTAGGTGGTGCATCCCTCACTTGGTCCATGGCCGCACTCCAACGAGCACAAGCGGGCTTCATCAACTCCCACAGGCCTTGAAGCGACCGGTAAGTGCGAGAGATGAACCCACTATTCTTTGGCTTGATCCTACATTAGTTGTCCTCGATCCTTTGCCAATACCGTTTACCGGTTTGATCGGTGCCGGTGGTTGCATCCATCCCCACAGTTGCCGAAGCACAAACCAAGAGGATATCTTCCGCTTCGGTGTAGTTTGTCGACCGCGCGTGTAGGCGGGAAGCAGCGGTGAATGCCTCCCCCCTATCTCGGCCACCTCCTCGTCGTCATCCCCTTCATCCTCCTCATCTTCCTCCAAGTCGTCACCAACCCTAAAGGGTTCTAGAGGCGGAGCCCCGAGGTCCGCCTCCACGTCTCGGAGGAGGTCCATGAACGAGGATGGGGTTGCCATTTCCTCGAACACCTCGTGCGCGGCGGGAGGAGGTTCGGCGACGGCGGCGGGCGGGGCCGCGGGCTTCTTCTGCGCCGCGAGCTTCTTCCGCGCCGGGGACGAGTCGGCGACCTTGAAGGAAGCCCCTCGTGGCCCACGGGAGGACGCCTTCGGACGGCTCTTCTTGGGGGCGGGCGCGGCGGGGGGGGGGGGGGGGGGGGGGGGGCGGGCGTCGGGGCGATGACGGGGGCCGGGGAGGCGGGAGGAGGCGGTGCGAGGCCCGCCCGCCGCCGCTTGGCCCCGACGTGGGTCGCCGCCACCACGTCGGCCACGGTCGGGTGCAGGGCGGGGGCAGGCACGGCGGCGGGCGCGGCGGCGGGGGAGGCCTCCATGGCGGCGAGGCGGCGGCAGGAGCCGGGAGGCGGGATGAAATCCCTCCCGCGCGAGGATGGAACAGGAGTGCGGGTTGGGGGGAGTTTTTCCTCCCAACCCTCACTTCTACAGGTTGAGAAACAGTTTGAGGGTTGGACCTCTAAATTTTTTTACGGGTTTGAGGGTTTAGGGGTTCTAGTCTACCATTTTGTTTCGACGAAAATTGTAAAAAAAAAGATTTAAGGATTTGAGGGCTCTACTGGACTTGCTCTAATATCAAGAGAAGAGAGGAGACCGGGCTAAGGGAACTTACCTGGCTGTGGCTGTGGGAACTGCTGCTATGAGTGTTATTCGCCTCCATGGCCGGAGATCAATCCGATGAGGCTCCTCTGATTAAGGAGAGTCTTGCAGTACGCTTGACTGTTCGCAGGGGTGACTGATTCCAGTTGAATGATTAGAATTGTCTGTGTACTTCTGTTAGAGGTTATACAAGCTAATATACACGGCAGGAGGAACCGAACTCCCGCTCTACCAGGCACGCAGGCCGTGGGGATCGTCGATCCTACTTCCCAGGAGATGTAACTAACTGAAACAATATACAACCTGTGTACAAATACAGGTTAACAATTCCTCTCCTTGACGAAATTAGTTAAACCCAAGACCGGTAGCAGCAAGCAAAACCGCGCGCTGGCGTTAACTCCCTCGCTTTCTGCTCTGCGGCAGCTCAACACCGTGGGATGTGGAAGAAGAAGGGTGTAGTGTAATGTACAGGAAGGAAGGGGGGAAGACTCCGGCAAGTCGCCATTGTCGTTTGACGGGAACCATCGATGCCCTCTTCTCAGTATCCTCCTTTTTTTTAGAGCGAACTCCTCCGTGTCCTCCTATTTATTTTTGAGAATCTACCTTTTTTAGCAAATTTTGATGCTTCCTGGAGGTGTTGGGCACGCAACGAATAAGAAGCCCAAGCAATCTAAATTACGGCCCAGGCCCAGGTATTAAAAGCCCAGTTGGTCCAGCCTAATTCCAATTAGGCTGCATAGGGTGGAAAGGTAAATCCTACTCCCTCCGTCCTAAAATTCTTGTCTTAGGTTTGTCTAAAAATGGATGTATCTAAATACTAAAATGTAACTAGACATTTTTATATCTAGACAAATCTAAGACAAAAATTTTGGGACGGAGGGAGTATTTAGGACCACACACGCCGGTTATAGGCAATTTTTGCTTAACCAGCGCCTACAGCACTTCCGTGATGGTCCGGCCCATCTAGGGTTTCTGTATGAGTTTAGTCCGTGAACTTTTTTTAAATTGATGATTTATTTTTAAATCGGTGAACTCTTTTAAAGATTGATGATTTTTTTTTAAAACGATGGACTTTTTTCAAAAACGGTGAACATATTTTAAAATTCGTGAACTTTCTTCAAAATCAGTGAACTGTTTTAAAAATTGATGATTTTTTTTTCAAAATCGATAAAAAAAATTATTCTGTGAACTTTTAAAAAATTCATGAACTTACTTTAAAAATCGGTGAACTTCTTATCCTAATCATTATCTGATTAATTGCTTTCTAATCCGATGAACTTTTTTCAATTTCTTTTTCTTAATTTGAACACCGTGTGACGAGCTGCAGGCGCCACAAGCGTGAACCGGCGTGTGGATAACTGCCAGAGGTGTCTCGCTTACTGCGAGGCGTATGCTCATCTCGCAAGGGCTACGTTTCGCTCATACTGATTCCTATTACGAATCGCCTACAGCGCGCCAGCTATTAAGTCGGCGTCATACTGCAGCTGAGCATGAGTATTTTTCTCTGCGGGTTTTTGTTGGTTTTTCAACTGTTTTAGCATTGGTTTTCTTTGCTGCATTTTGTTTCTTTCTCTGGTTTTGTTAATTATTTTCTTTTTCTCATTTTTATAATACATGTCTAGTTTTTTCACAGGCACGGTTATTTTTTTATACAATTAGAATATTTTTATACATATTTAACCTTTTCAGATAATTGATTAAAAAGTTTAATACATATTTTGATGTCTATTTCACACACATTGTATATTTCTTTTATACATCTAATTTTTTAAATATGTGTATACGATTTTTTTATATACATGATTAAAAATCAAATATAAGCTGAAACATTATTTTTTATTGATACGAAATATTCTTCCTAAACTATGCTAACATTTTATTACAGTGTATCAATATTATTTTTAAATGTCACAAGCATATTTTTTATACTTGTGATTTTTCGAAATGTAACCTACCCCCTCTGTAAATTATTGGAAGACATTTTAGACCTGATCTAATATGTCTTATATTAGTTTACAAAGGTAGTAATATTGAAATGTAAAGTACATTTCTAACTTGAATGGTAAGAAACACATATTTTAATTATACAAACATTTTTACAATGTATAACATTTTTTAAAACTATTTGTACATGTTTTTTAAAACACGTGAACATTATTGAAATATGTCGTATTAACTAAAAAAATTTAAATGATACGAAATATTCTTCCTAAACTATGCTAACATTTTATTAAAGTGTATAAATATTATTTTTAAATGGCACAAATATATTTTTTAAACTTATGATGTTTCGAAATGTAACCTACCCCCTCTATAAATTATTGGAAGACATTTTAGACCTGATCTAAAATGTATTATATTAGTTTCAAATAGTAATTTTAAAATGTAATGCACATTTCTTTCTTGAATGGTAAGAAACAAATACTTTAATTATACAAACATTTCATATTGAAATTTAGTGAGGGGTCATCTTGTAATGTTACCTCGTCCTAAGCAAAATAAAAAGCATAATAGGATAAACATCACATGCAAATCCGAATAGTGACATGATATGACCATCATCGTCTTGTGCGTTCGATCTTCATCTTCAAAGCATCGGCATGATCTCCATCGTCACCAGCATGACATCATGATCTACATCACCATCATGTCATTATGTGGTTGTCACACCAACTATTGCTTCTGCAACTATTGCTAACTCATAGCGATAAAGTAAAGCAAATGGCATAAAATAAATTAAAGACAATCTTATGGCTCCTGTCAGTTATCGTACTCATCGATATACAAGTCGTGATAACTACTACAAAACATGATCATTTCATACATCACATATATCATAAACCACACCTACACATATGCAAACTAAGAAGTTAATTTGAGATCAGATTGCATATAAATCAAATAAACTCCCACAAATTACTCCCAAACTAAAACCCATAAATCACCATAATTATAGAGCATTGCACAAGCTAATCTACCAATGAGGGATGTAAGGACAAAGTTGCTAACCTTTGTGAACACTTGGAGAGATGGGTGCCTCAAATCTTGACAGATATTGGCAAAAAATGGACGACGAACTTGGGCTAAGGGGAAGAACAGAGAGGAGAATGGAGAAAACAAAGAAATAGGCTCGGTTTGGACGAAGGGCTTATATAGGGACATCTTTAGTCCCGGTTGGTTATACAAACCGGGACTAAATGACTACCTCTAGTCCCGGTTTGTGATACAAACCAAGACTAAATGGGCTCATGGGGGCCCGAGCCTGACGCCAGCCTGCAACCATACCTTTAGTCCTGGTTTGTATCACAAACTAGGACTATAGGTATAAAATGAACCGGGACTAAAGATGTCCGTGCCCCGACCGCTCCTAGCCGTTGGAACCGGGACTAACAGTCACATTGGTCTCGGACCAAAATCAAACCGGGACTGATGATCCAAACATAAGGTTTGTTTTCTACTAGTGTATGGAATTTATGGAACAATTTATTGGATGGAAAGGACCAAGTTTCGATAAAAATATCAGCCGACTTTTTTAATAGCTATCTGAACACTTTATGGCATGCAAAAAGGCACAACACGGAGAAGATGATCAAAGGTAAAATGGTAAAGGGAGAGGGGTGGTTAGAACGCATGATCAAGGAAACCGCGTCCTTCACACCATGGCCTGCTCCTGCTTTGGGATGGGTCACCCTTTCGGTCGACGGTTCATTCTCCTGAGACAAGACTGTCGGTTCAGGGATGGTCCTCATGAATCCGGATGGAAGCTTGATCTTTGCTGCTTATCGACACCTCTTCTTCTGCAACGATGCCCTTGAAGCGGAACTACAAGCAGTTAGGGAGGGTCTACCACTAGCTTTGGAGCGATCAGACCTTCCCGTGCTAATCCAAACTGATTCTTCGACGGCACTTTCTTCATTTTCCTCAGATATTCTTGAACGATCAACTTATGGTCATTTAGTCACGAAGATTAAGCACCTTTTAGTTGGTAGAGTTTTTCCTATGAAAATTTCTAAAGATCAAATCAGAGTAGCAGATCGCCTAGCGAACCATGGAAGAGTGTAGCACGGCTTGTTTCCTACAGAATTGCCCACCTTGTATCGCTGAGGTTTTGCCAGCTGAGTGTAACTCTGCATCTATGCAATAAGACTCTTGTACCCCGCAAAAAAACATCCACAGAACATGCATGCTTCATTTCAAGTATCATAGCAACTCCAACGGCGCCAACGCGCATTTTGTCTGCTTTTCTTCTATTTTGGGTCGGTGTTTCGGATGGTGTCCGGCCCTGTCCATGTTTTACTGGTCAGCACATCCAACGCACCGACACATTTTCGTTCACATGGTCATTATGGCCATATTTTTTACATACATATCAAATATTGCTTAAAGTTCAAATGACAATCAAATAAAAAAATCTTGTAGTTTCTACAACTAAATAAAGTAGGTGAAATTTGTCCTCCACAGGCCATGGCTTGGACACATCTTCGTTTGAATGGGTTCTTCCCTCATCCTTCTCATAGCTTCCTGATGGCATCGTCGGAACGAAAGGATTCATCGGAATAAATGATAATGACTGACAGACACTTTTCCTATAGTTTTCTTATGTGCTCCTCCATGTGTGGTTTACCTTTGCTCGTGCCCGAGGAGGATCACCACTATGACCGAAGATGATGGGAAAGATAGAAATTGGGGGGGGGGGGGGGGGGGGTCCACCGAATTTGGTCAGACGAAGGTCGGCGGGGTTGCAGAGTGTCGGACAACATGTGGAATGGTCGCGGAAGGGAAGTAACATGGCGGGAGAGAGACGGAGAGAGAGAGTCAATGGAATTTAAAAGTCACTCATGTGTTGTCATCATCACTTTTCTGTGATCCCACTGGCTACATGCAATGCGACCCTAATTTTCTGTGATCCCGCCGCCGCTTCATAACCATCCCATCTGCCTCAAGTCGTCATCCATAATTTATCTCACCGACCAAGTCAACCACTGGATAAGAGAGATGAACCCTTCTAAAGACCTTTTGATGACCACCGCCGTCATGGACCTTTTGATGACCTCCTGACAGGCAGAAGGACACGTAGGCGTAGCTGGCGCTGGTGATGAGCCGCTTCTTTTTGCTCCGGCTGCTGCTCCTACTGGAGCCGGCGCGGGCAGTGAAGCAGCTCCTCATCCGCTGTGACGTGATGTCCATGTTGGGGAGGCGCCTGGCCTCGGCGATCCACACCTCCAGGTCGCCGTAGAGGTGCACTGGCGCTTCGGCGTCGGCGGTAGAGCCTTCCCCCATCGAGCACGATGAAGGAGGACTTGGTGAGGTACATTGCGTCGCCAGTGGGTGGGGTGCGACTGTTCAAAAGGTGGCTTCGTCGAGACGGCAAATGAATCGTCGACGTCGCCTTCCTGGCTGCCATGTTGATCTGGCTGCACGCCTGGGCCGTACTCACTTTGCTTTCGGCAGACAGTACTAAAACACGAAGCACATGTACATTGCCGCGTGCTTTCGTATGCACCAATCTTGTCTACCCGCTTGCGTTTCATGTGGAAATTAACTCAACCTGGGAGAATTGACTCGTATGAGATAGTGTGGCCAATTGCCACAACAGAACTACCCACACTGGGTTCAATTCGCTTACGAAACAGCAACAGCAACACCACACCACAAACGTTTTCGACATTTTTCTTGCCAGGCAGGGCTGCAAGCAAAACGCCCAACCATGGATGAGGTCCTTTGCTAAACAGATAATCAACATCAAGCAGGCAAATACGATCAAACCACCAAGATTGCAAGCGTAAAGTATAGTAGTAGCGCAGCCGCAGCATTCAACGACAAGTTCACATACAGAAAATTTATTGCCGGACATAAAAACCTCAGGACTGACCAAGCTCACGCAGCCATAGGGTCATCATCAGACCGCAGTCAGGAATGGTTTTCGGTAATGTGTGAAGAAAATTCACGAGGGCCACATGCTAACTTTCAGGAGATACTATGACAAGTGGCGATATCAGCCATGAAACGGCAACTAGGTTCAATCAAGACACTCCAAAACTCCACCAAGATTGGACTACACTATTGGTCCAGCCCACAGTGTTTACTTGTCTCCCCCCTGTTGAAAGAAAAGGAGAGAGAGCAACATTAGTATAAAGCAACTACTATTTTTATTTTTATTTTGAAAATTATAAGCAATTACTATTTCATTTCAAAGGGGACATATTTTGCTACTTACATCCTACAAGGGCACAATCACCAAGAGAACATGGAAGCGCATCAACAAATTGTTGATAAATTTACCAACACACAAAAAAATGTAACACTACTGGAATGCAAGCACAGACTCAGCAACAGCTAATAGACCAGACAAGCATGCAAGTTGACGAGTTACTCTCAACCACACCATATTCAGAGCTTGTGTTTAAACCAGTGCTGGCATGAAAATATGTTTGCAATTGCCCAAAATGTTTAAGGGTTAAGAAACTGGCCATAAATAAATGACTTAATATAAACTACCTAATCTATTTATACTATAGAAAGTACATTCTCCCTGCGATGTTTTTAACATATAAACCTGCTACGTGCCTTAAGTTTAGTCGCAAAGTATTCAAGCCACAAATGAGAAGACGTATGTTCTTGGCAGACTAACCAAACTAAAAAATTGTGTTTCAAAAATATAATGATCTGGTAACCCTACCGTAAACTACCATAATGATAGTATACTGGCATCAAGGAGAAATAAAATGAATACATATTGGGGAATTTGGTATCAAACACATGGACATACTGACCATGAATTTTAACCAAACAGCAACAAACTAACAGTACATAAGGACAAAGTGAGAAAGCAATTACTTCAGAATGAGCAGCAACAGTCGCAGCTTTGGCCGACCACTTTGGAGGAGAACCATTGAATATGTATGAGCATTCAGTGAACGCAGCCCCTATCCCCACACCAGCTCCAAGTGCAACTGATGCCCAGCGGGTTGTTGGGCTACCTGTATAAAACAACACAATTCGAACATGTATTAACATTAGATTTGGTGACAGTTACTTCACGAAGTGTAATTTGACTTCTTCTCAAAGTGTTTCTTTCAGGATATGCCAACTCTGAATAATTTATAAGTAAACAAGATTATCAAATTTGAGAATGTTCAAGAGAAAATGTACAATACTTGCTAGGCAAACTCATAATTATGGATTATCAGGTGGAAAAAAAAAACAATTCACATAGCTAAACAACTGTTTTAGTAGTTGGATAAACAACTTCAGATAATCAGCTGGAAAATAGGCAGTACAGAGTAACAAGTTGAACTGTTTACATTTTAAAGAATTTCCAGAAAACAAACTCATTAAAGATACAAGTAAAAGCACTCCATGTTTTTCGACAGAACAGGATAAAGGGAAAAAGTTAGAGATTAGCTGATAATAGTCACGTAGACTCGCTGTTTCAACATAACAGATGTAGCAACTTTGATGATGATCAGATTAAGCAAAACTATCATTTCACAATTTACGTTAGCAAAGATCAAACAAAATCATATGACAGCCCTATCAACTCATGCTTAACAGTTGGAACGAACAGCATCAAAACCAAACTCGGGAATCAGTAGGTCCATGAGTTCACCATCAACCATATTCGTAACAGATCATACGCATCTCACATGTTACACTAAAAATGGAAATTATGCAGATACCCCCCCCCCCCAACACCACTTTTTTGCGCCGGTTCTAAAAAAATGCCCCAGTCGTGCACCCAAAAACTCGTTTTCCGCCGGATTTGGCCAAAGTTTCAGCCGGCCCTCCCGGCCGAACCCAGCGCACTGGGGAGACCGGCGCTATTTTTCCGCATGCAATTGGCCCACAGTCAGCCGCCTTTTCCCTCTCTTTCCTCTCTTTCCACCAACCCCACGCACCCAACGTCCTCTTTCTCTCCTCTTTTTCTCCAAACAACCGGCAGCCTCTCTGCTCTCATGACAGGCGGAGGGAGATAAAATTACTCCACCACGGAGGAGGAGCCAGCAGTCCTCGCCTCCATCTGAATCCACCGCAGCCTCCCGAGCAGAGGAGGAGGAGGAGGCCGGCGCCGGCGGCGGAAGCCATGGAGGAGGAGAAGGGGTTCCAGCCCCACCTGATGGGCGGCAGTGGGAGGATGAGGGGCACGACAGGGGAGAAGGGCCTGCAGAAGCAGAACTCGTGGTCAGGGGCCGTCGCTCGCCGCTGCAGCGCGCGCGGAGCGTCACGGACGACCAGCTCGTGTGGTGGCTGGGGGTGCAACGACTGGAAACTTTTCGCCCCCAGAGCAAAATTAGCGCCGGCAAATCTCAATCCGGCGCAAAAAATCGTCGGGGGGGGGGGGGGGGGGGGGGGGCATAACGGCTGGAGATGCTCTTATGCTTGAGCACTAACAGGAAACATGGTGTCATTTTGAAGAACAGATCAGTATTCAAATCCCCCACAGACCACAATCCCAGTCAGACATAGCATTGTCCTTTATCCAAATTACCAAACACCGGAAAATGGTGACAAGACTGAATTGTTTTGAGAACCAGAATTCACCATAATCGGTCCGAGAGCATGACTACCACCGGGAAAGCATCCTCACACCAACTAAAATCGCACACAAAAATGTCCCTGCCTACCACTCAAAGCCATGACATAACCTATAGCCAGCAATTCAAGCACGTCTTGCTCTTCCGACGCCGGTTGACGAGTGAATTGAAATGAGACTCGGGCCTCTACAGAATACAAACATACAGCAAATGAAACATAAGCAAATTTTTCGCTTACATTCATTGGAATCTCGCAGCACTCAACGGAAATCGCCTAGAGAGACTCAACTCCCGTCAACCTTGGCGTTCCAATAGCACAGGAAACAACCAATCTACCTACCTACCTAAAGCAGGGCATGCGCGTTAGCCCCGTCCCCAAACGATTCCCCCCGGAGGAGCGCGCCCTACCTACCTACGCGGCTAGGGAATCCCGCATCAGATTAGGCCGATCGAGATGGAGCACGAGCATTATGTTGGCGCAACCCTAGATCAACACGGAGGCGCGGCGAACAGATCTCGCGACGCGGCGAAGGGGGATGGGGAGGCGGGGGGAGCTTACGGAAGAGGATGAGGCCCCCGAAGGCGCCGGCGAGGGAGGAGTAGGCGACGCGGCGGATGGAGAGGTCGAGGCAGGCGTCCCACTTGGCATCCAGGTCGTACCGCGGCGGGATCCCGGAGCTGGCGGGCGGGGACGTCTTCGGCGCCGGCGACGGGACCGGGGCCGGGGCCGGGGCGGCGGGTGGCGCGGGCGCCGCGGCGGCGTTCTCGGACGACTCCGCCATGGGAAGGAGGATAGGAAGGGACGAGGGTTTCTCGCGACAATGGGGAGGAGGAGAGGGGGTGGGGTGGGGTGGAGACGCGAATGGGGGAGAGAAAGGCGGAGGAGGGGTGGGGCCGTGGGGGTAGGGGTGGGGTGGTGGAGAGAGGCGACGCGAATGCTTGCCGCTGCGGTCTGGCCTGGATTCGATTTCGATGCGGTGCGGCGGAACGGTCGGGTCGGGTCGGGTCGGGTGCGCCGAGCCAGTCGCTTCCGTGCTTGGAGAGCACGACATTTCAGATACAAGTCCAAGGAGTGAAGTCTGAAACAAAACCATGTGTTTGTAGGCACAGTCGTAAATGAACCTCCACCTTTAAATCCCTGAAGTCCATGCCCTGAACTCTCTAATCCCGGATTTTTTAATCCTTCTGTGCTTATCCAAACGCCAGGATTCCTACATGGCTCGGGAAAGGCTGGGAACAGGCTGATTCAACACCTGCAGGTGGGGTCTCAGACCATTACCTGGTCAAGCTGGACCAGCTCGCCTCTGTTCGTCTTCTACTCCGTCTCTTCCTCTGCACGAACCCCGATGCGCCTCTGTTCCTCCTCCTCTGCGGCAACGGCGATGACCACCTGATGATCGCGGCGACCGTCGGCAACAACTCCGGCAGCAAATAGAAAGGTATGCCTGGTCTATCCCCCTCTCCAATCGCAGGTGTTTTCTTCGTTTCAAACTTGGTTAGGTTTAGGGTTTTTAATGGTGAAGCTGCAGTTTTTGTAGTTCGAAATCAGTGTATTTGTTGGTGATTTTTGTTGAGCAGTATAGTAATCAGTTATGATGCTTGCAATGTAGGTTTTTTTTGGGTGAATCCATGGACCCGACTGAGATGTTGAACGTCAGATTTCATATAAGGGGGCAATTTGTTCGAATTGGTCCTTCTATGGACTATGTTGAAGGAGATGTAGCCTACTCTGTGATTGAGAGAGATAAGTTGTCTTTGCAGGAGGTCAAAGGTTTCCTTGCAGATCATCTGACAGTTAAGGAAATCATGAAGTATTATTTTCTTATGCCCGGCAGAGACTTGATTAATGGGTTGTTGTTTCTACATGATGATGTTAGTTGCATGAGTATGTCGGATCATACAACAGATGGTGGAGTTGCTGATATTTTTGTGGAGTACAATGGGGAACAAGATGAAGTAGAGCAGGAAAGTGGTTCTGACTTTGAGGATGAAATTGAGGAACACATGAACAGTGGAAGTGAAGAAGATATGCCTGGTATCATGACTGCTCAAGAAGAATTTCTAGAGCAAGTGTTTGTCCCCAATGACAATGGTGTTATTACTACAGTCATAAGCAGCCCCTTGAAGAGAAGAAGTTCTGAAATATTAAATCTTTCTCAGATTTCTCGAGTTTGCAATCCTTCCCAGCCTTCAACAATGCCTGCAGATGCAGTTTCAGAAAGAAAAAAAGAAAGAGTAGAAGGAGCAGAAACACTACCTGGAGCAGATATTGCAGCAACACCACCTGGAGCAGATATTGCAGCAACATCACAAGGATCAGAGCAAGCAAAAGAGGAGTCTGATTCAGATGATTCAGAGGATCTTGAGTATATTCCACATACTGATGATAGTGGAGAGGAATCAGAGGTAGTTGAATTAAGAAAGCATGCAAGGAAGTTCACAAAAAAGATGAAAGACTCCAGGAAATGGGTTACTTTAGATGCACCAGGGCCTGTTCCTATTGATTTCATTGCAAAATGTTGAAGAAGTAGTAGAGGAAATAGAGTTTGAGTCCGGTGATGAAGATTATTCCTATGATGAAGATGAGGAGGGGCACTTTGTTAGAAGGAAGAGCAAATACCCTGTATTTGACTCTCACACTGATATTCCACATTTTAGTTTGGGGATGGTTTTCAGAAGCAAAAATCAATTTGTGAAAGCAATTAAGAGATATGGTCTGGCTACAAAAAGAAGCATCAAGTTCTTAAAGTCTGAGGAGGTGAGGGTTAGAGCCAAATGTGCATCCACACCCTGTCTCGAAGATCTCCCAGCAATACACGCAGAAATGCAGATGTTGGGCCATCGTGCCACTGAACGAACCCATGCTGCTCAAACAGAGAAATGAGGAGAAATCAATCACACAAACATCCAAGAACACAGAGGAGGAACAGAGAGCACATACAAGAACACAACCTACCTGAGCTTCTATGCATGCATAATATCTTCTTCCAGGGTTCGCCTCACTCCATGAAATCCACCGCGACGCCTTCCTCCCGCAACGCCTGCAGTAAATCGCCGGCTCGTAATCCATCGGCTGCTCACGATAGGCCACCGGCGACCTGGCCGCAGCGCCCCTCCGTCGAATCCCTCGTGAAGCGGCGGAACCAACGGAGAAGGACGACATAGCCGTCCTCTCTTGCTCGCCCTCTCGCCCCCTCTCGCGCCCTCTCTTGCTCGGAAGAACCCTAGAAATCCCCACATGCGCCCCCTATTAGAAGAAAAGGAGCTGCCCGAGCACAATTCGCAATCCTGGCGCCACGTCAGCAAATCCTGGTATAAAACGAGCTTAAGGATTAAAAAATCCGGGATTAGAGAGTTCAGGGCATGGACTTCAGGGATTTGGAGGTGAGGGTTCATTTGCGACTGTGCCTACAAGCACAGGGTTTGTTTCAGACTTCACTCCAAGTCCAAGTATGCGCCCGTCCGGGTCGGTTTTTTATTTTATTTTGAAAACAGAGTACAAGTCGCTCACATATACAGTACAACCTATCTTTTTTTTTTTGGAGATCAAAAGGGTTTTCTTCCGTCATGATAGAGCCACAATCCTTGAACAAGAGATCCTCAATACATGGATGCCCTCTGCGGAGCCACAGAATTATAGCTCGCTCACAACTTGCCAAGCAATCCCCAACACTATTCTGTGACCTATGAAGTTTTTGCGGAACGAAAAACCCTATCAATCATTAGAGCCTTAATTTCAACCACTGGTTCACCATACACTAAACGATCTAAACTATAACTAGAAAGACAAGATAATGCAGTCATTGAATCTGACTGAACCAACATCGAAAGCTATGTATGTATGCTGTGTAGCTAGCCTAATACCAATCATATCAATAAGCTGCAATTAAATATATATCAATAAGTTGCAAAGATGACCGGCCATCATATCTCTGAAGTATCATCCCCACTGTTGCAGTGCCATCCTCCTCCAAAAAGGAATCATTCACAGACAATGCCAACATATTATTCAGAGGTGCCGGCCACTGTTGCACTTCAGGAATACAATGACATTTTGGTCTTTTCTATACTTCTTTTACTACCATTTTTCCTTTTAACATTTCTTCCGTTGTGAATTACTGAGCATCTAAGATCGCCCTCATGTAGCTTTCTAAAAATTATCCCGACACCTAGACAGGGGCGGCCTCTTTTTCATGTGTGATGTCAACACGAACTTTTCATATGCGCCACACCAGCATCACAATCATGCTACCTGCAATGTCCGAGCAGCTTGCCAAGAGGAGCAGAAGCCAATCCTTGCCAGTGTCAAGCACCTGGTTTTTGTGCGGAATAGGCCAAACACCACTCATCGCATCAGATCATGGCCACATGCAACTAGGGAATGGAATGACCCTTCGAGTTCCCAATCGCAAATGGGACATGATGCCCGAGTCGACAAGTGCCTGTACTGTTTATTTTTTGAGGTGGCCAACACCCGTGACACCACTTTCCAGGCTAAGATTTTCATCTTGAGAGGCCCTATAGTACGCCAAATATTACTCCACAACGGACGCTCCCCGCCTGGGTAAGCGCTGCTAGCGCCCCCACCGAACAATTCCGAGAGACTGAACCGACAACATCATCTTAATAAGATTAAAAAAGTCAACACAGACGTTTTCGTAGTCGACCAAAACGTCTCCTCATACTAAACGCACATCGCCGGTGAAAGTGCGTTATATCGACTAGAGGGGGTGAATAGGAGATTTTTAGAATTTCATCGCTGAGGAAATTTGTTTTGTGGAAATTCCTCATAGATGAATAACTTGCAGCGGAGACAGCAAAGGATCAGGAGTGCAAAATATTACTACAGCAATTTTATCGATGAGGATTATGAAAAACAGTTTGCACAGTACGCAGGCACAGAGTAAGCAGGTGAGGATTAACTAGTGTGGAGAATTTGAGGTTGAGGAAATTCAGAGAAAGTCTTCAGCAAATTTTTCAAACAGAGACAAGGAAAATCTTCAACATACAATATTGAGGAATTTAAAGAGTTAAAGAAATAGAACCCGTATCACAGTGAAGACAGTGGTTGATGACCCAGTTTCAACTGTTGTGACAGTCGTACGTCTGGTTTGGAGCGGCTTGGTATTGAAACCAAAAGACACACAGTCCCGGGACACACAGTCCCTATCGTATTCTCCTTGAGCTAAGGACACACAGTCCTCACCAAACACTCGTGGTAAGTCTTCAGGGCAGACTTTCAAACCCTCAGAAACTCTGTCACACGGCGATCCACAATTGACTGCTAGATCGCTCTAGACCATGACGCCTAACCGTCTGGAGGATGCACAGTCCTCAAAGGTAAGAGGCTTCAGTTCCACACAGGAACAAATTCTTCAGTGATGCTCATCACTTGGTTTGTAGTTTGTGGTTTGGTGTATTTCCTCACTGATGATTTACTCTCGAAGACTCTGAGGAATTTGGGTTGCTCTAAATGACAAGTATTAGTTTCTCGCGGAGCAGACAACCAGCTAATGGTTGTGGGGGGGGGGGGGGCTATTTATATCCTGGGAGCATCCCGACATGATTTGACTTTAATGCCCTCAAATATTATGACCGTTGGTGTGGATAAGATCGGTGAGGTGGCGCTAATTGTGGCAACAGTTGGGACTCTCAACTGTGAGAGTCCTCATGTCTCTCATATTCCTCACTTGAGGCTTTTGTAGTATTAGGCTTGGGTTGAGCATCATCAGGAAATTCATTCCGTAGTGTCACCTTGACCCCCTTTTACAGTACGGTGTTCCTATGACTCAAGAGTGAAGAAAATGAAACAGAAATAATAAATCTTCACGCTTCAAAGTCTTCGAACTGATTTTCTTCAGGACACACCGAATTCCTCATCTTCAATATCTTCATGAGGAATATCAATTTCATCGCAATTTCTTCGCGATCAAAGTCTTCAGCATAAGACCAATTTCTTTAGCCAAAGATATACATTTTTAGGGGTCGATATTCATCGTATAACTCAAGCTCCTCAGCGACTTATAGATCCTGTATACACTCATGAACACATTATATACTTAACCTATAAGTCTTCAAACCACCAAAATCACTAAGGGCACTAGATGCACTTACAACTCGAAAGTCCGGAATAAATCCAGGAAAATGCAAGCATCAATGTCAAGTCTAGGACTTGAATTTTTGTGGGCAATGAATACCATTGTCCTTTTAACCATCCAACCACAATTAGTGTAAGCCGGCCAATTCAAAGGTAAAATCCAATGTAATCTATATGACAGATACCTACAACAATTACGGTGTTGAAGCATTCAAATTACGGTGTAAAACTATAGTAAATTACAGTGTAAACTATCTCATAGATACCTATAAAAAATACATGTTAATGTTGGGTAACGTAGCATAAATTCAAAAAAATTCCTACGCATATTCAGATCTTCCTATGGAGAGACTAGCAACGAGAGAGGGGTGAGTGCATCTTCATACCTTTGAAGATCGCTAAGCGGAAGCGTTGCTAGAACGTGGTTAATGGAGTCGTACTCGTGGCGATTCAGATCGCGGTGTGGTTCCGATCTAGTGCCGAACCACGACACCTCCGTGTTCAACACACATGCAGCCCGGTGACGTCTCCCGCACCTTGATCCAGCAATGAGTAGGGAGAGGTTGGGGAAGATCTCCGGCAGCATGACGGTGTGGTCTCGATGGAGAGACGAGGTCTCCCGACAGGGCTTCACCAAGCACCGGCAGAGAGGAGGAGAAGGAAGAGCAGGGTTGCGCCGAGGGAGAGGAATATTGGTGTCCCCAACAACCCAAAGTGCCCACTATATATAGGGGGAGGGAGGGAATGCGCCCCCTTGAGGGTTTCCCTCTCCTGGGAGGGGCGGCAGCCCTAGATGGGGAGGAGGTGCGTCGGCCAGGAGGGGAGGAGGGGTGGCGCACCCTTCTGATGGGCCTTAGGCCCACCTGCGCTAGGGTTCCCCCCCTCTCCCCTCTTCTTGCGCCATGGGCCTCCTTGTGGGAGGCGCACCAGCCCACTTTGGGCTGGTTGCCCTCCCTCTTTTGGCCCATTCTACCTCTTGGGGCTGGTGGACCCCCGGGCCACTTTCGATGGTCCCGGTGGTCCCGGTATGTTACCGGCGACGCCCGAAACACTTCCGGTGTCCAAAACCATCCGTCCTATATATCAATCTTTACCTCCGGGCCATTCCGGAGCTCCTCGTGATGTCCGGGATCTCATCCGGGACTCCGAACAACTTTTGATAACCTCGTATAACAATTCCCTATAACCATAGCGTAATCAAACCTTAAGTGCGTAGACCCTACGGGTTCGGGAGAAAGGCAGACATGATCGAGACACCTCTCCGCTCAATAACCATCAGCGGGGTCTGGATACCCATGGTGTCTCCCACTTGCTCCACGATGATCTCATCGGATGAACCACGATGTCAAGGATTCAATCAATCCCGTATACAATTCCCTTTATCTGTCGGTATAGAACTTGCCCGAGATTCGATCGTCGGTATACCTATACCTTGTTCAATCTTGTTACCAGTAAGTCTCTTTACTCGTTCCGTAGCACGTCATCGTGTGACTAACTCCTTAGTCACATTGAGCTCATGATGATGTTCTACCGAGTGGGCCCAGAGATACCTCTCCGTCACGCGGAGTGACAAATCCCGATCTCGATTCGTACCAACCCAACAGACACTTTCAGAGGTACCTGTAGTGCACCTTTATAGTCACCCAGTTACGTTGTGACGTTTGATACACCCAAAGCACTCCTACGGTATCCGGGAGTTGCACAACATCACGGTCGAAGGAAAAGACACTTGACATTAGAAAAGCTTTAGCATACGAACAATACGATCTAGTGCTATGCTTAGGATTGGGTCTTATCCATCACATCATTTTTCCAATGATGTGATCCCGTTATCAATGACATCTAATGCCCATGAAAAGGAAATCATGATCATCTATTGACTAACGAGCCAGCCAACTAGAGGCTTGCTAGGGACACATTGTGATCTATTTATTCACACATGTATTACTGTTTCCTGTTAATACAATTATAGCATGAACAATAGACGATTATCATGAACAAGGAAATATGATAATAACCATTTTATTATTGCCTCTAGGGCATATTTTCAACAGTCTCCCACTTGCACTAGAGTCAATAATCGAGTTACATTGTGATGTATCGAACACCCATAGCATTATGGTGTTGATCATGTTTTGCTCGTGGAAGAGGTTTAGTCAACGGGTCTGCAACATTCAGATCCGTATGTACTTTACAAATCTCTATTACTCCACTCTGGACATGGTCCTGGATGGAGTTGTAGCGGCGTTTGATGTGCTTCGTCTTCCAGTGAAACCTGGGCTCCTTGGCTATGGCAATGGCCCCAGTGTTATCGCAGAAGAGTGTCATTGGACCCGACGCGCTTGGAACCACTCCACGGTCGGTGATGAGCTCCTTCATCCAAATTCCTTCATGAGATGCTTCTGAAGCAGCTATGTACTCCGCTTCACATGTAGATGCTGCCATGACTTCTTGCTTGCTGCTGCACCAGCTCACTGCCCCACCATTCAAAACATATACGTATCCGGTCTGTGACTTAGAGTCATCCGGATCTGTGTCGAAGCTAGCGTCGACGTAACCCTTTACGACGAGCTCTTCGTCACCTCCATAAGCGAGAAACATTTCCTTTGTCCTTTTCAGGTACTTAAGGATATTCTTGACCGTTGTCCAGTGTTCCATATCGGAATCACTTTGGTACATCCCTACCAAACTTATGGCAAGGTTTATATCAGGTCTAGTACACAGCATGGCATACATAACAGAGCCTACGGCTGAAGCGTAGGGGACAGAACTCATCTTCTCTCTATCTGCTGCCGTGGTCGGCGACTGAGTCTTACTCAATCTCATACCTTGCAAAACTGGCAAGAACCCTTTCTTTGAGTTTTCCATATTGAACTTCTTCAATATCTTGTCAAGGTATGTACTTTGCGAAAGACCTATGAGGCGTCTCGATCTATCTCTATAGATCTTGATGCCTAATATGTATGCAGCTTCTCCAAGGTCTTTCATTGAAAAACTCTTGTTCAAATAGGCCTTTATGCTCTCCAACATCTCTATATTATTCCCCATCAATAATATGTCATCCACACACAGTATGAGGAAAGCTACAGAGCTCCCACTCACTTTCTTGTACAGACAGGCTTCTCCGTTGCGTTTCGGTGTGTACAAGAAAGTGAGTGGGAGCTCTGTAGCTTTCCTGATACTGTATGTGGATGACATATTATTGATGGGGAATAATATAGAGATGTTGGAGAGCATAAAGGCCTATTTGAACAAGAGTTTTTCAATGAAGGACCTTGGAGAAGCTGCATACATATTAGGCATCAAGATCTATAGAGATAGATCGAGACGCCTCATATATAGGTATTTCACAAAGTACATACCTTGACAAGATATTGAAGAAGTTCAATATGGAAAACTGAAAGAAAGGGTTCTTGCCAGTTTTGCAAGGTATGAGATTGAGTAAGACTAAGTCGCCGACCACGACAGCAGATAGAGAGAAGATGAGTAATTTCCCCTACGCTTCAGCCGTAGGCTCTCTTATGTATGTCGTGTTGTGTACCAGACCTGATATAAACCTTGCCATAAGTCTGGTAGGGAGGTACCAAAGTGATCCCGGTATGGGCCACTGGACAGCGGTCAAGAATATCCTTAAGTACCTGAAGAGGACTAAGGAAATGTTTCTCGTTTATGAGGTGACGAAGAGCTCGTCGTAAAGGGTTACGTCGATGCTAGCTTCGACACAGATCTGGATGACTCTAAGTCACAGACCGGATACGTATATGTTTTGAATGGTGGGGCAGTGAGCTGGTGCAGCAGCAAGCAAGAAGTCGTGGCAGCATCTATATGTGGCTGCCACTTCCGGTGGTCCCGGTACGTTACCGGCGATGCCCGAAACACTTCCCGTGTCCAAAACCATCCGTCCTATATATCAATCTTTACCTCAGGACCATTCCGGAGCTCCTCGTGACGTCCGGGACTCCGAACAACTTTCGATAACCTCGTATAACAATTCCCATTAACCCTAGCGTCATCGAATCTTAAGTGTGTAGACCCTACGGGTTCGGGAGACAGGTAGATATGACCGAGACACCTCTCCGGTCAATAACCATCAGCAGGGTTTGGATACCCATGGTGGCTCCCACTTGCTCCACGATGATCTCATCGGATGAACCACGATGTCAAGGATTCAATCAATCCCGTATACAATTCCCTTTGTTTGTCGGTATAGAACTTGCCCGAGATTCGATCGTCGGTATACCTATACCTTGTTCAATCTCGTTACCGGTAAGTCTCTTTACTCGTTCCATAGCACGTCATCGCGTGACTAACTCCTTAATCACATTGAGCTCATGATGATGTTCTACCGAGTGGGCCCAGAGATACCTCTCCGTCACGCGGAGTGACAAATCCTGATCTCGATTCGTACCAACCCAAAAGACACTTTCGGAGGTACCCGTAGTTCACCTTTATAGTCACCCAGTTACGTTGTGATGTTTGATACACCCAAAGCACTCCTACGGTATCCGGGAGTTGCACAATCTCACGGTCGAAGGAAAAGACACTTGACATTAGAAAAGTTTTAGCATACGAACAAAACGATCTAGTGCTATGCTTAGGATTGGGTCTTGTCCATCACATCATTTTCCCAATGATGTGATCCCGTTATCAATGACATCTAATGTCCATGACCAGGAAACCATGATCATCTATTGACTAACGAGCTAGCCAACTAGAGGCTTGCTAGGGACACATTGTGATATATTTATCCACACATGTATTATTGTTTCCTGTTAATACAATTATAGCATGAACAATAGGCGATTATCATGAACAAGGAAATATGATAATAACCATTTTATTATTGCCTCTAGGGCATATTTCCAACAGTTAAACCATACAAATTATAGTGTAGAAACTTGGAGTACTGCACTTTAAGCCGTACAACAATTCAGACAAAAATCACTGTAATCTATATGAAGCATATAACAATTATAGTTCTGTAGCTTATAAGTTACGGTACACTACCGTGATGAAGCATTTGAAAGTAATTTATCGGACAAAAGCTGAAAGCCTTACAACAATTACAGCGTTGAACCATGCAACAATGCAACAATTACAGTCCTAAAGCATAAAAAAACACAGTGAAAATACGGGTTAGTAAAATTACAGTGCAATTTTAGGCATGTTACAGTGCAGTCTGGGCTAAATTACACTATAACTATAAGGTATATTGCAATGTAATTACAATAAAGAAGCATGGACATTACACTCAAATTATGTGATAAATTATTGTGATTATGAGGAAATAAAACAAGAAAAATCCATTTGACTAACACTACAACAACACTACAGGCCTAGTACACAGAAATTCAAAGAAATTTTGTGGTATATTAGCATGGAAGCAGAGAAACTATACACCTACATCTAACAACATATTTCAAGAGGACTCTAGAACTTCAAGAACTAAGAGTTCCACTATAGCCACTTACGTTGCCAAATTGCCACGAATAGAGCAGAATTTGTATCCCACTATAGCCTTTTTTTCTTTTTTTTCCTCCGGTCCCGGGAGAGCCCGTCTCTGGTCACGGCGTGCCTCGCCCCGGCGTGGTCCGTTCCTGGCTTCGTGTGAAGTGAAGGAGCCACGCTCCGCCCACCCCGATCGCATGCTCCCTGGCGCATTGTGTGCGAGGGTGTGGAGACTTATCCAAAACCCGGATGGATCAAAGGTGAACATCTGGCGGGACCCTTGGATCCCGAGGGCCTGGTCGCGGAGAGTCATTACGCCAAGAAATGGGAACCTACTCGAGAGGGTGAATGGTCTTATTAGCCCCGTTGATGGGAGGTGGGACACACAACTGGTGCGTGACACCTTTCTGCCTGCTGATGCTAATGTTATTCTGAATATTCCACAGAGGGATGGTATGGAGGATTTCATCGTGTGGCACTATGACTCAAAAGGGCTACATTCAGTGAAGATGGCATACAAGTTGCATGTGCAGATTTCAGGGCTGAATAATGATGAGAGGGGCAACACCAGTTCTGGAGGCCAAAGAGACTTAAGGGCGGGCACTGATAGGTTCTGGACGAGAATACGAAAATTGGCATGTCCTGGAAAGATCAAAATGTTTGTCTGGCGACTAGCACATGATTCTCTTGCAGTTCGAGCCAATCTATAAGGAAGGGAATGGTGTTGGAGGAGGAGTGGTGCCCAATGTGTGTGTACGTTCGCGAAGATAGTGCACACCTGTTCATGAAGTGCAAGAAGGTGAAAGAGGTGTGGCGGGACCTGGAACTGGAGGGCACCAGGATGCGGATGGAGAACACGGTCACGGTTGGAGAGGCTTTAAACATCATCTGGGAGCTACCAGAGAGGAAAATTATGGAGGGGCTCCACTTTATGTGGCATTGGTGAAACAACCAGAATAAAAAGTGGAATGAAGAGTAGGTGAAATCTGGGCAGGTGATCGCTCAGGATGCTCGGGCGAGCACAACCGAGTACATGCAGCTGTGGCCGAAGAAGGAGAGGAGAAGGAACACGGAGGAGAAGAAGTGGCAAAGCCCACGACAGGAGAACCTGAAATTCAACGTTGATGTGTCTTTTGTCCCTCAGACAAATACTACGGCGTGGGGTGTCATCGCCCGAAACCATGCAGGGACTATGGTAGCCTGTAAAGGTAAAGCAGGACGAACTTTCAGTGCCTCTGATGCATATGCGGCTGAGCTCTGGGCTATGACCCGTGCCTTTGATCTCGCTTCTGAGCTGGGTGCTTCTAGGGTGAAGATGGAGTCAGACTCCGAGCTGCTTGTCAATGCGGTGAATAGTCCCTGCATGGATTTCTCCAAGCATGCGGTGGTGCTGGACGACCTGAAGATGCATATGCGGACGTGGTTCTTTTTCTGTGAAGTGAAAGCGTGTAGCCGGAAGTGAACATGGCTGCTCATAGTTTACCTAAACTAGGTGTTGCTTGTGATGCTGACTATGATATGTACTGGGAGTATGGTGTTCCGGCACAGGTTGCCTAGTTTGTAAGGGGCGATTTGCACATGTCGTATTAATGCAATTGCATAACTTAAAAAAAACACTGCCGATAGACCACCTCGGCACTACAATCCGCCATGATTGCGTGAACCACCCCCAAGTGTGAGCACCATCTCGCTACCATCCAGATCCGCAGCATACCGTCACCGTCATGAATCATCATCGAAACTATCGGAGGAGAGCCTGCGACAATGTCTCCGGGTCGTTGCCCCGACATCCATCCACTCCACCAACCGAACGAGGAGCAGCCAGCCAGCCACGCAGAACCCCCGGCCAACACGTGCCACCACCGAATCACATGGTTCATTTAGATCATCTCCGAGGTGCACACGCCATCTGGACCGCCCAGCCCAGATGCGCCTTGCCCCGGCGACCACCACACGCTACGACGACGCCCCTAGCCGAACGACCACCAACCCACCGCACCATTGTGCTTATTGCATTTGCAGGGCCAAAACTTTTATTTACAAGAACGATGAATATAAAATGCAATTTTAGTTGAGAACAAAATAAAAGTGTCGATATATCGAATTATGAAAAGATCAAGAAGTTTTAATATTTATGAACTTAGCAAATTTAAGAAGGAATGAAAGAAGACTAGAAAATGCATTTTTTGTTGAGAACAAAATAGAAGTGTCGATATATCGAATTATGAAAAGATCAAGAAGTTTTAATATTTATGAACTTAGCAAATTTAAGAAGGAATGAAAGAAGACTAGAAAATGCATTTTTAGTTGAGAACAAAATAAAAGTGTCGATATATCGAATTATGAAAAGATCAAGAAGTTTTAATATTTATGAACTTAGCAAATTTAAGAAGGAATGAAAGAAGACTAGAAGCTGCATGTTTGTAGTGATCTGGGAAGAATAAAAAGAAAAAAAGCGTCGAAGACTAGAAGCTGCATGTTTGTAGTGATCTGGGAAGAATAAAAACAAAAAGAATCGTCGACAGCAGGATTCGAACCTGCGCAGGCAAAGCCCAACAGATTTCGAGTCTGTCTCCTTAACCACTCGGACATATCGACCTTTCGTGGCTATGGTAGAAAGAAATCGAACTTCTTTACCTGCATCCTTACATCCACACTGGGCAGAAGCAAATATGCCTTATCCAAACAGACGCTGCAGTTCATCATCAGCACCTAAATAATATAGCAAACCAACTGTAAAATTATTTTTCTGTACACATGTTCATGGCTACCTGAATTTTTAGGGGTAAAAAGAAAGGCAACAAGACTCTTACACTGAGTCTGGTGTGGACACTCTTACATTGAATATTAGTGTTCACATTCCTACAATGAATTTGTGCATCAACACATTCTTCCACCATCTACCATTAGTCACTACTCCTACTAGTTACATGGATTGAATTTTGATACCCTCAAACAAAAATCAAGGTGTTGCAACAGTCTAGATAAACAAAACGGCGCTTCTGCATCTAACGAGGAAACTCTGATGAAGATACCATCTCTTGCTCTGAATCTTCTGTAGGCATTCTTACACTGAATTTATCAACACATTCTTCTACCATCCACTACTTACTAGTTGCAGGGATTGAATGATAAAATCAAGGTACCGCGACAATCTAGATAAACAAAACAGGGCGCAGGGGGGAGTCCTCTTCGTAACAAAACCCTCCCACTAACGAGGAAACTCTGATGAAGCCACCATCTCTTGCTCCATGGAGTAGCACCTCGTGACAGCCTGCGACGACGGATTAGCAGCAACGACGCCAAGCTCAACGTTCTTGGCCATGGCCAAAGAAGTAGATCTGGACTTAATTGGAGTTGACAACAACGGCTTGGTCTCGCCGTGCCTTTGTAGCTCTTGTTTGTGTGTTCTAGGAGGTCGTTTCCTAGCTCGTAGCAGCTGCAGCCTTAGCTCCACCTCTTTCATCTTAGGCCTCTGTCCGCCTCTAGTCCTCAAGCACATCGCCGCGACGGACGCGGTCTCGTCGATCTCGCGCTGGCTGGCCTCCTCCACAACTTGAGAATCAATAATATCCATGGCAGTTTCATCTTTTAGCCGTCCAAGGAAGTAATGACACAAGTTCTGTTTCTCACCAAGACTGTCCAGAAAAATTGGCTTCTTCCTTGTCAAGAGCTCGACGAGTATCACGCCGAAACTGTAGACGTCGCTCTTCTCGGTGAGCTGCCCAGTGTAGTAGTACTCTGGGTCTAGGTACCCGAATGTCCCCTGCACGATGGTGACCACGTGAGTCTGGTCGATGGAGATGGACCTGGAGGCGCCGAAGTCCGAGACCTTGGTGGTGAAAGTGTCATCCAGGAGTATGTTGGCAGATTTGACATCCCTGTGGAAGATCGGCATCGCGGCGGACGAGTGGAGGTAGGCAAGCGCCCCTGCAGCCTCTAGAGCAATCCTGATACGATCGTCCCACGTCAGCAAGCATTTGGCACTCGGATCACCATGGAGGAGGTCATGGAGCGTGCCATTGGAGATGAACTCGTACACGAGGAGCGGCACCTCAGACTCGAGGCAGCACCCGAAGAGCTTCACCACATTGCGGTGGATGATCTGGGACAGGATGGACACCTCGTTGACGAACTGGTCGATCTCACTCTGCTCCACCATCTTGGACTTCTTGATGGCCACCACCCGCTGGTCAGATAAAATCCCCTTGTAGACGGTGCCATGGCCTCCGTGCCCGAGTACACGCGTTGGGTCGAAGTTGTTGGTTGCTTTCTCTAGCTCTTCCAAGGAAAATATCCTTGTGCTGTGAGTGACGCTTTCACTGGTTGATGAGATCAGCTGCTCCAGGAGCAGGCCTTTGTTTTTTCTGAAGAACGCCCTTCGGATTTTCCTTTGAGCGCCTCTCTTCAATCTCCTCACTAGTACAATCGCACCCAGTGCAAGGGCTAGCACTCCAAAACCACTGCCAATCCCAGCAGAAATTCCTGCAAGAGTAATTGCAACAGATGAAGATTTGTTTTATTTTCTGACAATGGGAATGCACAAGACAACAAACAGGTAAGGAAGAGTTGGCAGCATACCCAAAATAAGATTTTGCCGCTTATTGAGAGAGCACTGTTTTCCTACTGGATCAAAGAACATGCCATGAGGGCAACAACGGAAGCTTCCTTTCAGGTTATAGCATGTCCCATTACAGTTATTGGGTATCAGGCACTCGTCAATATCTGCAAGCAGAAGGCTAAAATGTAAACTGGAGTGGATGATATCTCATTTTGTACTCCTGTTTGCTTTCTACCTGTTAAACAATCGTTAATATCGGCAAACAACATACATAAAATTGTACAGATAGCATGCCACTCTCATGAAAATTCCATGTTAAAGCTCCATATTTCTGCATACCATAAAAAAGAATACACTAAAATACAAGAGCACATACCTGTGCATCCATTTTCGACATAGGGATTTCCTTCAAAGCCAGGAGAGCACTTGCATCGATAACCAATGTAGAGTTTTCCATGTGTGACACCAATACACTCACTATTCGCGCTGCGGCATCCATATGCACTGTCGTTTCTTGCATTTTCACATGTAAGATTGGCCGCTGACCACCTCCAGACACCATATTCCTCAGATAAATCAGACTTATCCAATCCATATACTAGTTGCTGACCAAAGTATCCAGAGCCACGATAGTATATTGATAGATAATTCATGTTGGCACCTTCAAAATCTGAAAGCTTATTAACATATAGGAGTCCATCATCTAATGAAATATTCGTCACTTCATATTTCACAGGTGGTCTGCCAATAAGAGTGCGATTGGATGCGCAATTCAGTTGAAATCTCCTTGTAGCATAACACCCTGGTTCAAACCCAAAAGGGAAAGGAATGTTTGTGCTGCCGCATGATCTAGAACAGTTCAATTTTGGGGTAGGATTATACCCTGTTTCAGTGAAGAAATATCATCAACCAAACATATGTAATGAGATAACAATCAATGAACAAATAAAGCACTTTATACACCATTTTTTGTTCAGGTTCGTGATTATCATTTCCAGATTCCAGTATGCTCTTCTTTGTTCAGAGAGATTTTCTAGTATGTTCTTAAAACATCTGACAAAAATACTGGATGTGGAAGGAAGGGTGTAGTTAACAAATAAGTAGTGGATTCTTTTGTAAGTACCTTGTTTGCAATCATCAAGAATGTAGGGATTGCCATCATCAGAACTGCCAGAGCAGGAACAGGAGTAGCCTCCATTTGCCACATCCACACAATCGCTACTGCCACAAGCATACCGCGTCCTATCATCCGACCAAGCTTTTGTACAATTGGGTTTATCCGTGATCACAGTCGAGAGGTAAGCAGCAGAGGAAGCACCAACGGTGCTCGCATTTATCTTATCAGACAACAGGTCTGCGATACTAAATATATACGAGCGGAATGTCAAGAAAGCCTTGATGGTGATATTAGCAAAAGGCTGTGGTACCGTCTCGTTGTTCTTCACGATGGTCACCCTAAAGCCTCGGAACGGCACGGAGAACGTGACAGTGCAGCAGCCCATGCCGTTGCAGACCCCTCCTTTCGTCGCTAGGAGCATGCTCGCCATGGAGGCACACTTCACCGTACAGTGGCCGACGAGGTAGCCCGTGTCAGGGTGGTACAGGTAGACCCCAACGCCGCAGCCGAGGAACGCCAGGTAGTTGTAGGTCGCGATGTTGAGGTTCCTCCCTGGAGACTCCCAGGACAGGTTGTAGGTGCCAACACCCGGCACCATGGGGATGGTATACATGATAGAGGCAAGGACAGTTCCTGAAGGGAAGAGGCTGATCACCTGGGTGGTGGTGTTGCCTAGGAAGAGCTTGGGAGGCTTGGTGGTGGCGTCGCAGATGAGGTCGAAGCCTTGCCGGAAGCAGCCTGGCCCGACGCCGAAGGGGTACGAGATGCTCACATCCCCACAGGTTTTGGGGCAGTGTGCGAGGCTAGGTGCTGATGGAGGATCAGGGGCTGCAGATGCCACCTTGATGTTCATGGAAATGGGTGCCAAGCTCCACAACCACACCAGCAAGATCACCAGCCGCATGCTGGCTAACAGAATTCTGTTTGTTGAACCCAAAAGGTGGGAGAGAACAGAGCACCCTCCATGTATTGTATATCATAAGAAGCCAATCACTATCAGAGATGTGATTTGCAGAGCAACCGGAAGGCTTCACGGCTCTCTCCCGTGGGAACCCCGGAAGACTTTCGTGCATATAATAAAGAAAAAGTTGTAGACCGCGCTGTCGTCAACCAAGCGGAGCACGCCATGGCAGATTATTATTATTTTTTGTTCCAAAAAAGACAATACGGAATTCAATTTGGTCATGAATTGGTGGTCTGGGTGCATGCTATACATCAACATCTTGAATACAGGTTTGCTGACTTGTGTGGTCTTGTGCAAGACTTGCTGGCCTCTGTTTTTTCTTGGAACCCCATCATATATGAACTAGTAACAATTTTCATAAGATTCTTGTTAACAGAAAAAATTCATCAATGGAGGACGGAACGCCACCTGTGGTTTGGTGACGCAGGGAACAAGCTTGGGCAATACTCATTTGACTTGTGCTAGTGGTTGACAGCCACTGGATGCACAAGAAAGCAAGATGGAAACGATACCACTGTGAATGGGGCTAAATTGTCGACGCGGCATCAAAGAAATGTAGATACCATGCGTGATTGGTGAATTTGTAAGGTGGAGCATCGATGGACGGAGACATCATACAACAGGCTTGCTGACTTGTATTGTGTGGTCAGTCTATGGCAAGACTTGCTGACCTTGATCTGCTTGGGTGACAGACAGACAGACACATGAAGGTGCACAAGCTTGGGCAAGGCTGTTGTGACCTGTGCTAGTAGTTGACAGATGGTCAATTCAGAAGTAGCAAAGATCGATACGATTGCGAGGGCGGCTAAATGTGGTCAATTCAGAAGCAGCAAAGATGTGTTCATTTTTTATAGAAAAGGAGAATTATCCCCGGTCTCTGCATCAGTATGATGCATACGACCCCTTTATTAAACAAATAAACCAAGTAGAGATCCACATAGTCTCGAAAAAAGAAAAGACCGAAAATAAGATCAAAAGTGCCACAACCGGCAAAATAGGCCTAGATGTCTACTCATCTATCCTATTAGTGGACCACCATCCAAACCGGTTGAAGATATCCCGCGCTACCGTCTCCCATCGGGTAGACCCAGTAACCAAAGGCTCCCTGGTTTTCGCAGAAGTGAGTAAGAACCAAGTATGGATCAATGCCGATGCTCTCTGTAGCACCTGCAAAAAATGTATGTTCGTATGTCTGTTAAATACCATGTCGTTCCTACAGTTCCAAATCGCCCACAAAAGTGCACAGACTCCAATACGAATGTGTCTAGCAATAGTCGAATTAACTCCATCCAGCCACGTTCCAAATAACGTATCGATGCTGTCCGGAGGTGTAATATTAAAGGCTATGCGAACAATCTGCCAAAGAACTTTCGCGAGAGGACATTGGAGAAAGAGGTGTGACACATTTTCCTCATTATCACAGAAGCTACAAGTAGTATTACCTTCCCAATTTCGTTTAGTCAGGTTGTCCCTGGTTAGAATCACCTTCTTGTGTACAAACCACATGAAGACCTTGATTCTTAATGGGACCTTTACTTTTCCAAATGTTTCTGGTAATTGGGATTAAAATGGTATCAATAAGATCGAGATACATTGACTTAACTGTGAAAATCCCACTATTTGTAAGCTTCCAACGCATCCTATCAGGTTCATTAGAGAGTTGTACGTCCATGAGTCTTCTAACTAGGTGAAGCCAATCTGCACATCGGTGTCCTACCAATGCCCTTCGGAAATGTATATTTAGAGGGTTAGATTGGAGTATTGTGGACACATACGCATCCTTGCGCTGTACAATATTATAGAGAGCTGGATATTGAGTGGCTAGAGGCGTCTCCCCCAACCACGAATCCTCCCAGAATCTAGTACCCTCCCCATTTCCGATAATGAATTTTGTTCTATAAAAGAAGGCTGATCTAACTTTCATTAATCCCTTCCAGAACGGTGAGTCATTGGGTCTTACATTTACATGTGCTAGGGTCTTGGAATGTAGGTACTTATTACGCATAATTTGTGTCCAAATTCCTTCTGTCTCTACTGACAGCCTGAACAACCACTTGCTCAGCAGACACCTATTCTTCACCTCTAGATTCTCAATTCCCAGACCACCTTGGTCTTTGGATCTACAGATAGTGTCCCATTTGGCTAACCTGTATTTCTTCTTGTCCCCATCTGCCTGCTAGAAAAATCTAGACCGATAAAAATCCAATCTTCTTCGTACCCCCATCGGTACCTCGAAGAAGGACAGAAGAAACATGGGCATACTCGTGAGAACTGAGTTAATCAAAATTAGTCTACCTCCATAAGAAAGCAGTTTGCCTTTCCAGCAACTTAGCTTTTTCTCAAATCTATCTTCAATACATTTCCACTCACCAGTGGACAACTTTCGATGATGAATAGGAATGCCTAGATAAGTAAAAGGTACACTGCCCATCTCACAACCAAACAATTGCTTATATGTGTTTTGTTCCTCTTGGGCTTTCCCAAAACAAAACAATTCACTCTTATGGAAATTAATTTTTAAGCCAGAAAGTTGTTCAAATAAGCAAAGATGTGTTCATACTTCATACCATACCGTGTGTGATTTGTGAAGTTGTAATTAAGGTGGAGACGCGCCAAGATCGATCATCCTAGCTAGGAAAGATCCAAGAAACTCAAGGAGTCAGTCAGTCACACAGGGCACAGGAGGGCCGTTCCTTGAACACCTACGGGTTCATGATTCACATGGGGGAAATGAGGAAGAAGACACGGTGGGGGCATGGGCTTGGAGAAATTACCTGTGGCGGAGAAGCTGCCGTTGAAGAAGACACGCTGGGGGCGGAGAAGCTGCCGTTGCGGACGGAGGCGATACACCGAGCCGTACCCACCTGTCTGAGGGGAGGCGAGTCGAGCAGAGCAGCCGGAGAGGAGGCGAATAGCTCACCCGGACGCGGTGGCCAGAACCGGGGGAGGAGGGGGAGAGGGGGATCCTCGGCTCGCCGCCGGTGGGCGCCCGCGACCTGCTCGGCGGAATGCGCACGCGCTCTCCCCCTCTCGGTTCCGGCATTTCCTATTTAGCGCCACAGGCGCCAGTTTTTCTCTTTTCTTTTTTTCTTTTTTTACATGCATTTTTTTGTTAACTCGCGTCTGTGGCGTTCGAACTGGCACGCCCATGTAGGCTTTGTAACGCTTTAAAATAAAATTATGAACTTATTTAAATATCGGTGAATTTTTTTCAAATTTCAACGAATACTTTTTAAGATTGATGAACTTGTTTGAATATCGATGAACTTTTTTGAGATTAGATGAACATCTTTTTATAAATGGATGAACTTTTTAGAGATTTATGACCCCTTTTTCCAGTTTAATGAATTTCTTTTTAAAAAAATATGAACAATTCTTTTTCTTATTTTTTCCAGTTTTTTGAACCTTTTTTCCCAGTTTAATGAACTATTTTAATTTTTCCAGTTTAATGAACTATTTAAAAAAAAATATGAACATCTTTGAATTCTGTGAATCATTTTTTTATATTTTTGTGATCTTTTTTTGTTAATTGTTTTTTCACCGAATGTCAACTGGTCAATGGGCCTGGTCCACCAACCTGGTCGAATTTGCCAGTAAATTACAAGCAAAGACCAGCGTGCTAGCGAGCACATAAGCACTTAATAGGCCTCGGCCCGCTTAACACGCGCGTGAGCACCAGGCTCGATAGTTGGCGCCAAAGCTGCTGACTAGGAGGCATTTCTTATTTAGCGACACAGGCGCCAGTTAACGTGCATTTTGGTTAACTCGCGTCTGTGGCGTTCGAACTGGCCGGGCCATCCAGGCTTGTGACGTTTTTTTTCAAAAAATCTATGAACTTATTTGAATTGGTAAAAAATTTCAAATTTCAACAAATACTTTTTCAGATTGATGAACTTGTTTGAATATCGATGAACTTTTTTAAAATTTGATGAACATCTTTTTGAAAATGGATGAAATTTTTAAAGATTTATGCACTTTTTTAATTCAATAATTTTTTTCAAACATACATGAACGTTTTTAATTTTTTATGATTTTGTTTCAAATTTATTGAACTTTTAAAAATTTAATAAACTTTTCCTAAATTGGAAGAACCTTTTTTCATTTTCAATGGTTTTTTCAAATTGATGAACGTCTTTTGAAATTAATGAACTGTTTTTCAAATTCATGAAGTTTTCTTTAAAATTGATGAATTTTTTTTAAATGTACAACCTTTCGTTGAATTCTGTGAGTTTTTATTTTATTTTTGCGATTTCTTTGTTTTTTTTACCGAATGTCAACTGGTCAACGGGTCTGGTCGACCAACCTGGTCAAATTCGCCAATCAATTACTCGCTCCGTTCCTAAATATAAGTCTTTTAGACATTTCACTAATGGGCTACATACGGAGAAAAATGAATGAATTTATACTTTAAAGTATGTCTATATACATCTGTATGTAGTTCTTTCAATGAAGTCTCTTAAAAGACTTATATTTAGGAACGGAGGGAGTACGACCGAAGACATGCGAGCCAGCGAGCACATAAGCGCTTAATGGGCCACTACCCTGTTAACACGCGCGTGAGCGCCAGGCTCGCTAGTTGGCGCCGAAGGCGCTGACTTGGAGGCATTTCCTATTTAGCATCTTAGGCGCCAGTTAACGTGCATTTTGATTATCTGGTGCCTGTGGTGTTCGAACTGGTCGGGCTATCTATGCTTTATGATGCTTTTAAAAAAAATCTACAAACTTATTTGAATATCAGTGAACTTTTTTTAAATTTCAACGAATACTTTTTAAGATTGATGAACTTGTTTGAATATCGGTGAACATTTTTGAAATTTGATTAACATATTTTTGAAAATGGATGAACTTTTTATAGATTTATGAACCTTTTTTTTTCAGTTCAAGGAAATTTTTAAAAAGTACATGATTTTTTTTATGAACTTTTGAAAATTTAGTGAACTTTTCCTAAATTGGATGAACTTTTTTTTATTTACAGTGAACTTTTTTTCAAATTGATGAACTTTTTCGAAATTAATGAACTGTTTTTCAAATTCGTGAAGTTTTCTGTAAAATTTATGAACTTTTTTTAAATGTGCCAACTTTCGTTGAATTTTGTGAGCTTTTTTTATTTTTGCAATCTTTTTTTGTTGATTTTTTTCACCGAATGTGAACTCGTCAACGGGCCTGGTCCACCAACCTGGTCAAATTCGCCAGTCAATTACGAGCGAAGACCAGCGAGCTAGCGAGCACATAAACGTTGGATGGGCCGCGACCCGCTTAACACACGCGTGAGCGTCAGACTCGCTAGTTGGCGCCAAAGGCGATGACTAGGAGTTCCCATCGGCTCCTCCCGTCCATTGGTCGCGACAACCTTTTGGGCCAGATGTGTTTCCAACTGTCCAGGCCCAAAATCTCTCTCAAAAGAAAAGTCGAATTAATTGTTCTAACAAAATCCCCTAAAAAAATTGTTCTAACAGAAAATGTTCTCGATTTTCAAAAAATATGTTCTCCCCCTAAAAAAACTCACTCTAAAAAAATATCCTAAAAGTTTGTGTTGAAAAAAAAGATCAATACTAGTCATAGGATACAAACGATGCCAGGATATAATGGCTGGCTAACTCCTTTTTTGATGGAATAATTTTATTTTATTTTGCATCGATTTCAGATGGAATAATTGACCGACTCTAGTAGTATTACCTTGGTAAGCGAACTGTCAATGTATACTGTACAGTTGTAGGATTGTTTTTTTCTTTTTGGCAAAAAGGTTGTAGCATGTCTGTACAGTCTTCAAAGGCTTGATTAGTCTTGCTGACGAACTCAACTTATTATACAATGAGATTGTTTCCGCTCCTTGAGAGAAAACATATTATGATATGTTTGAACTCTCTGGACAACAAAAGTTGAGAACTAGTGCTGTCATCCAAGAAGATGCAACTGTCAATACATCTCATCATGTGTTTGAATGCTGTCGTTGAGAACTAGTGTTTGTGGCGCCTTTTCGAAGTGGCATTCAACAGCTCACGACCATCCTTGATGGCTCTGGTGAATCTGAAGAAATGTTTGATGGCTCTGATTAGATGCGCGGGCATCGACCTTGATGAGGCGCTTCAAGACTTCCCGGCGGTGCAGACGACTTTCCTTATGTGCTATTTTGGGTTGCGTTTGCGTGTGCATAGGTTCAGGAAGATCGATATCTAGCATGTGATGGACAAGGCGGCTGGGAGGTTGGTTCCTTGGCATTGCAGGTTGATCACATCCGTGGGCCGGGCCACCCTTGTCACGTCCGTTCTCACGACGCAAACCAGACATCATATCACCCACTTGTCCATGTCGGCACCCCGGAGGAGATTAACAAACTTGAGACGGATTTTCTATGGGCCGATAAGGTCGGGGGGGGGGGGGGGGGGGGGGTGTGGGGGGTGCAAGGTTAGTTTTTTTTTATAGAAAAGGAGGCTTAGCCCCGGCCTCTGCATCGGAAGATGCATACGGTCATATATTAAAACAAGCTCAAGTCTCGACCGAGTACAACTGATTCAAGAAAAACTGGAAAAAAGAAATAAAAAAATACAAGACGCCATACGCGTCCAAAACCGGCGATGACAATATATCTAGATGCCTAAAAACCTATCCGATTAATATGACGCCATCCAAACCGGTTGAAGATACCCTGAGCTACCATCTCCCAACAGACACATCCAGTAACCATAGGCTCCCTGGCGTCCACATGGATGAGTAATGACCACGTACGGATCAGTGCGGTAACCCTGAAGATGACCTGCAAGAAGTTAAAATCACGTCGGCGGTTAAAAACTATGTCATTCCTGCAGTTCCAAACGGCCCACAATAATGCACACACTCCCACGCGAATACATTTAATAGTTAAAGTATCAACCCCCTGTAGCCACATCCCAAACAACGTGTTTATGCTATTAGGAGGAGTGATATTGAAAGCAATGTGCAGCGAGCGCCAAACCAACTTTGCCATAGGACAATCAAGAAAGAGGTGCTGAATACTTTCATTATTAGGACAGAAACTGCATCGAAGATGCCCATTCCAATTCCTCTTGGCAAGATTGTCCTTTGTTAAGATAACTCCTTTGTGGACGAACCACATGAAGATCTTAATTCTAAGAGGCACTTTGATCTTCCAAATATGTGCGGATTTTGGAATAGGCGTAGAATCTATGAGATGCAAATACATAGATTTAACCGAAAAAACTCCATTCGTAGTCAGCTTCCACTAAATATGATCGGGTCTGTCAGAAAGGTTGATGTCCATCAACCTTCTGACAAGATGCAGCCAACTAATCCATCTGTCAGCAAGTAGAGACCTACGAAAATGAATATTTAGAGGTGTCTCACGCAATATTGAAGCAACGGACGCTTGTCGACGTTGCGCAATATGGTACAACTGTGGATATTGAATGGATAAAGGCGTCTCCCCTAACCAAGTATCTTCCCAGAATCTAGTCAATTCACCATCTCCTATGATGAACCTGGTTCTGTGGAAGAAAGCGGTCTTTACCCGCATCAAACCCTTCCAGAAAGGAGAGTCTGTAGGACGTGCTATAACCTGAGACAAGGTTTTGTTTTGTAAGTACTTATTCGTCAGAATCTGTACCCACATACCTTCAGACTCCCCGGATAATCTAAACAGCCATCTGCTGAGTAAACATCTGTTTTTGGTCTCTAAATTTTCAATTCCTAAGCCCCCTTGCACCTTAGGTCGACAAATGATATAACATCTAGTAAGCTTGTATTTTGTCTTAACCTCATCACTTTGCCAGAAGAACCGGGATCGATAAAAATCCAATCTTTTCCGCACCCCAACAGGTACTTCAAAAAAGGATAGAAGAAACATAGGCATGCTTGTTAGTACAGAATTAACAAGAACCAGTCTCCCACCATATGATAGAAGCTTGCCTTTCCAGCAACTCAACTTTTTTTCAAAACGATCCTCAATGCATTTCCATTCCTTATTTGAGAGTTTGCGATAGTGAATGGGAATCCCTAAATAAGTGAAAGGTAAATTCCCGCTTTCACAACCAAACAATTGATTGTACGTGTGTTGTTCAATTTTGGCCCTACCAAAACAAAACAATTCACTTTTATTAAAATTAATTTTCAGTCCGGATAACTGCTCAAAAAGGCAAAGGATAAGCTTCAGGTTTCTGGCTTTAACCAAATCATGATCCATAAAAAGAATCGTATCGTCTGCATATTGTAGAATAGAGACACCCCCATCCACAAGACGTGGGACTAGTCCCCCTACGAGGTATTTCTCGTTAGCTCGTTTAATCAAGAGAGCCAACATGTCAGCAACAATGTTAAATAAGACAGAAGACATCGGGTCCCCTTGCCTAAGACCCTTCAGTGTCTGAAAAAAGTGACCAACGTCATCATTCACCTTAACACCAACACTGCCTTTCTTAATAAAACAATCAACATGCTTTCGCCAAAGCTCGGCGAAACCCTTCATGCGTAGGGTTTGCTGCAAAAAGGACCATTTAACTTTGTCATATGCCTTTTCAAAAATCCACTTTGAAAATCACACCATCTAGTTTCTTCGAATGAATTTCATGCAATGTTTCATGCAAGACAACAACCCCTTCTAAGATATTCCGCCCAGGCATGAAAGCTGTTTGCGTAGATTGCACGACAGAATGTGCCATCCTCGTTAGTCTATCAGTTCCCACCTTCGTGAACATCTTGAAGCTAACATTTAGCAAACAAATGGGACGAAATTGCTCAATACGTGTCGCCCCCTCTTTCTTTGGCAGCAACGTAGTGGTACCAAAATTCAAATGAAAGAGTTGTAAGTGACCATCATACAGATCCTGAAACATAGCCATGAGATCATTTTTAATAATGTGCCAACATTTCTTGTAAAACTCAGGCGGAAACCCATCTGGCCCCGGAGCTTTACTGTTCTTCATGTCGCCAATCGCTTCTAGCACCTCTTTCTCTGTGAATGGGGCGGATAAAAACTCATTGTCGGCCTCTCCAACTTGAGGAATATCCGCAACTTGATGCTCATCCATAGTCACATGACTATGATCAGACGCACCAAATAACTTTTTATAATAGTTAGAGATGTATAATTTTAGATTCTCATGACCTACTGTTGTACCCTCATCTTGCTCTAAATGCAGAATTCGCTTTTTCCTATGCTTGCCATTCGCAATCAAGTGAAAAAATTTAGTGTTGTTATCCCCGAGAACTAGAGCCCGTACATTAGCTCGAGAGGCCCATTTCAATTCCTCCTCTCTCAGGAGTACTCGAAGGCGGTGTTCAGCCTCATTCTTCAAGGAACGCTCGTTCTTATCCAGAAGAATAGTCTCAGCCTTACGGTCCAGAGCATCTATAAATTGGATAAGCCTATCCTGCTCATCCTTATAAATCCCGGAGGCATTCTTCGCCCAACCACGGAGGTATTGCCTAAGGTGACGGATTTTGTGCTGCCATCGCTCAACGTTTGATGACCCACCTGACACCTTATTCCATTCCCTAGCAATGACATCTATGAAACCCTCCATTGAGAACCAACTTAACTCAAAGGAGAATCCATATTTGTTACCCACATAGCTTGCATTACCAGAGTCCAATAACAGTGGTGTGTGGTCAGAAATCGTTCTTTGAAGCGCACGCACCGTTACTAGAGGAAATTTCTGTTCCCACTCCGTACTAGAAAGAACCCTGTCCAACTTTTCATAAGTTGGGTTTGGTAGGGAATTAGCCCAGGTAAATTTGCTACCAGAGAGTTCTAACTCCCGTAAATTTAGGCTTTCAATGATAGTATTAAACATAAAAGGCCATCGGCCATCAAAACTATCATTACTTTTTTCATCAGCCCGCCTGATGATGTTGAAATCACCCCCTACCAAAATAGGTAATTTGTCATCACAAATCCTAACTAAATCAGCGAGGAATTCAGATTTAAATTCAGGTTGAGCAGCCCCATACACAACTATAAGAGCCCATTGGAAACCATCCCTCTTGGATGTCATTCTGAATTTAACATCAAAATCTCCGAACACCACTTCATTGACGTGAAGGGTATCACAACGGACTCCAAGTAAAATCCCATCGGATCTTCCTCTTGGAGGCAGACAGTGCCAGTCAAAATCCACCCCTGCTGATATAGAACTCAAAAACTGGGACGTAAAATTATCCCTCCCAGTTTCCAAAAGAGCAATAAAATCAAGCTGATGCTCCATAGTCGCCTCTGCCAGAAATCTTGTTTTAGCCAAGTCACGGAGACCTCTGCTATTCCAAAAAATTCCTCTCATCTATCATCATAAAAAAAATTAGCAGTCTTAAATCGCGCACTCCTTCGAACTGCCAATACTGGATAGACTTTCCGTTTCCAAGGCCTTTTAGTCTTCTCCCCAAATCCTTGATCCATATAACCAGGGATTTGTGAGTCATCCAGCAAGGGCTGCTCCACAACAGCACACTTCTCAGTACTAAACCCTGGTGTAGCGATAGGTTGCACTTCGTCATGACCCCCATCGGACAGATGTTCTTCATCCTCCTCTGGTCCCTCATTTGGGACTAAATTCTCACATAGAGAATTTAAATCTCCCAAAACCGAAATCTCCTTTTCATTCATAGGTTTGAGAGCAGCCATGTTCCTAATGATGTCTAAAGCCCTATCCACCTCTAGGTCAAGCAAATCGTTAATAGATTTCTCCACCTCCTTACTTGTGTTGGAATTATGCCCTAGAGGCAATAATAAATATAGTTATTATTATAATTCCTGTATCAAGATAATCGTTTATTATCCATGCTATAATTGTACTGAATGAAGACTCATTTACATGTGTGGATACATAGACAAAACACCGTCCCTAGCAAGCCTCTAGTTGGCTAGCCAGTTGATCAAAGATAGTCAGTGTCTTCTGATTATAAACAAGGTGTTGTTGCTTGATAACTGGATCACGTCATTAGGAGAATCACGTGATGGACTAGACCCAAACTAATAGACGTAGCATGTTGATCGTGTCATTTTGTTGCTACTGTTTTCTGCGTGTCAAGTATTTATTCCTATGACCATGAGATCATATAACTCACTGACACCGGAGGAATGCTTTGTGTGTATCAAACGTCGCAACGTAACTGGGTGACTATAAAGATGCTCTACAGGTGTCTCCGAAGGTGTTAGTTGAGTTAGTATGGATCAAGACTGGGATTTGTCACTCCGTGTGAACGGAGAGGTATCTCGGGGCCCACTCGGTAATACAACATCACACACAAGCCTTGCAAGCAATGTAACTTAGTGTAAGTTGCGGGATCTTGTATTACGGAACGAGTAAAGAGACTTGTCGGTAAACGAGATTGAAATAGGTATACGGATACTGACGATCGAATCTCGGGCAAGTAACATACCGAAGGACAAAGGGAATGACATACGGGATTATATGAATCCTTGGCACTGAGGTTCAAACGATAAGATCTTCGTAGAATATGTAGGATCCAATATGGGCATCCAGGTCCCGCTATTGGATATTGACCGAGGAGTCTCTCGGGTCATGTCTACATAGTTCTCGAACCCGCAGGGTCTGCACACTTAAGGTTCGACGTTGTTTTATGCGTATTTGAGTTATATGGTTGGTTACCGAATGTTGTTTGGAGTCCCGGATGACATCATGGACGTCACGAGGGTTTCCGGAATAGTCCGGAAACGAAGATTGATATATAGGATGACCTCATTTGATTACCGGGAATGTACCGGGAATGACGAATGGGTTCCGGGAGTTCACCCGGGGGGGGGGGGGGCAACCCACCCCGGGGAAGCCCATAGGCCTTGAGGGTGGCACACCAGCCCTTAGTGGGCTGGTGGGACAGCCCAAAAGGGCTCTATGCGCCAAGAAGAGAAAATCAAGAGAAAAGAAAAAAAAGGAGGAGGTGGGAAGGAAGGGGGACTCCCTCCCACCAAACCAAGTCCAACTCGGTTTGGGGGGGGGAGTCCTCCCCCCTTGGACTCGGCCGACCCCCTTGGGGCTCCTTGAGCCCCAAGGCAAGGTCCCCTCCCTCCCACCTATATATACGGAGGTTTTAGGGCTGATTTGAGACGACTTTTCCACGGCAGCCCGACCACATACCTCCACGGTTTTTCCTCTAGATCGCGTTTCTGCGGAGCTCGGGCGGAGCCCTGCTGAGACAAGGTCATCACCAACCTCCGAAGCGCCGTCACGCTGCCGGAGAACTCTTCTACCTCTCCGTCTCTCTTGCTGGATCAAGAAGGCCGAGATCATCCTCGAGCTGTACGTGTGCTGAACGCGGAGGTGCCGTCCGTTCGGTACTAGATCGTGGGACTGATCGCGGGATTGTTCGCGGGGCGGATCGAGGGACGTGAGGACGTTCCACTACATCAACCGCGTTCACTAACGCTTCTGCTGTACGATCTACAAGGGTACGTAGATCACTCATCCCCTCTCGTAGATGGACATCACCATGATAGGTCTTCGTGCGCGTAGGAAAATTTTTGTTTCCCATGCGACGTTCCCCAACAGTGGCATCATGAGCTAGGTTCATGCGTAGATGTCTTCTCGAGTAGAACACAAAAGTTTTTGTGGGCGGTGATGTGCGTTTTGCTGCCCTCCTTAGTCTTTTCTTGATTCCGCAGTATTGTTGGATTGAAGCGGCTTGGACCGACATTACTCGTACGCTTACGAGAGACTGGTTTCATCGTTACGAGTAACTCCGTTGCTCAAAGATGACTGGCAAGTGTCGGTTTCTCCAACTTTAGTGGAATCGGATTTGACCGAGGAGGTCCTTGGATGAGGTTAAATAGCAACTCATATATCTCCGTTGTGGTGTTTGCGTAAGTAAGATGCGATCCTACTAGATACCCATAGTCACCACGTAAAACATGCAACAACAAAATTAGAGGACGTCTAACTTGTTTTTGCAGGGTATGCTTGTGATGTGATATGGCCAATGATGTGATGTGATATATTGGATGTATGAGATGATCATGTTGTAATAGAAATATCGACTTATACGTCGATGGTACGGCAACCGGCAGGAGCCATAGGGTTGTCTTTATACTAACGTGTGTGCTTGCAGATGCGTTTACTATTTTGCTAGGATGTAGCTTTAGTAGTAATAGCATGAGTAGCACGACAACCCCGATGGCAACACGTTGATGGAGATCATGGTGTAGCGCCGGTGACAAGAAGATCGTGCCGGTGCTTTGGTGATGGAGATCAAGAAGCGCGTGATGATGGCCATATCATGTCACTTATGAATTGCATGTGATGTTAATCCTTTTATGCACCTTATTTTGCTTAGAACGACGGTAGCATTATGAAGTGTTCTCTCACTAAAATTTCAAGACGAAATTGTGTTCTCCCCGACTATGCACCGTTGCTACAGTTCGTCGTTTCGAGACACCACGTGATGATCGGGTGTGATAGACTCAACGTTCACATACGACGGGTGCAAAACAGTTGCGCACGCGGAACACTCGGGTTAAGCTTGACGAGCCTAGCATGTGCAGACATGGCCTCGGAACACATGAGACCGAAAGGTCGATCATGAATCATATAGATGATATGATTAGCATAGGGATGCTTACCACTGAAACTATACTCAACTCAGGTGATGATCGGACTTGAGCTAGTGTAAGTGGATCATGAACCACTCAAATGACTAGAGAGATGTACTTTTTGAGTGGGAGTTTAGCGAATAATTTGATTAAGTTAAACTCTAATTATCTTGAACATAGTCTAAGTCCACTTTGAATATATTTGTGTTGTAGATCATGGCTCACGCGACAGTCATCCTGAATTTTAATACGTTCCTAGAGAAAGCTAAGTTGAAAGATGATGGAAGCAACTTTGTAGACTGGGCTTGTAATCTTAAGCTAATCTTACAAGCTGGGAAGAAGGATTATGTCCTTAATGCTGCGTTAGGAGATGAACCACCCGCTACGGCTGATCAGGATGTTAAGAACGCTTGGTTAGCACATAAGGAGGACTAATCAATAGTTCAATGTGCAGTCTTGTATGGCTTAGAACCGGGACTTCAACGTCGCTTTGAGCGTCATGGAGCATTTGAGATGTTCCAGGAGTTGGAGTTTATCTTTCAGAAGAACGCCCGGATCGAGAGGTATGAGACCTCCGATAAATTCTATGCTTGCAAGATGGAGGAAAACTCATCTGTCAGTGAACATGTGCTCAAAATGTCTGGGTACTGAAACCGTCTAGCTGAGCTGGGGATTGAACTCCCGCAAGAAGCTATCACTGACAGAATCCTTCAATCACTGCCGCCAAGCTATAAAGGCTTTGTGCTGAACTACAACATGCAAGGGATGAACAAGTCTCCCGACGAGTTGTTTGCGATGCTGAAAGTCGCAGAGTCTGAACTCCGTAAAGAGCATCAAGTGTTGATGGTGAATAAGACCACTAGTTTCAAGTGAAACGGCAAAGGCAAGAAGGGCAATTCAAAGAAGAGCGGCAAGCCTGTTGCCAATCCGACGAAGAAACCCAAAGCTGGACCTAAGCCGGAAACGGAGTGTTACTATTGCAAGGGTATGGGTCACTGGAAGCGCAATTGCCCCAAGTATCTGGCAGATAAGAAGGCGGCCAAAGAAAAATCAGGTATATTTGATATACATGTTATTGATGTGTACTTAACCGGCTCTCGTAGTAGTGCCTGGGTATTCGATACCGGTTCTGTTGCTCATATTTGCAACTCGAAACAGGAACTGCGGAATAGGCGAAGGCTGGCGAAAGATGAAGTGACGATGCGCGTAGGAAATGGTTCCAAGGTTGATGCAATCGCCGTCGGCACAGTGTCACTTCAGTTACCGTCAGGATTAGTGATGAACTTAAATCATTGTTATTTAGTGCCTGCGTTGAGCATGAACATTATATCTGGATCTTGTTTATTGCGAGACGGTTACTCTTTTAAGTCAGAGAATAATGGTTGTTCTATTTCTATGAGTAACATCTTTTATGGTCATGCACCGAATGTGAGAGGATTTTTCATATTGAATCTTGATAACGATACGCATATACATAACATTGAGACCAAAAGAGTTAGAGTTAACAATGATAGCGCCATATTTTTGTGGCACTGCCGCTTAGGTCATATTGGTGTAAAGCGCATGAAGAAACTCCTGTTGAAAATATGCCCTAGAGGCAATAATAAAATGGTTATTATCATATTTCCTTGTTCATGATAATCGTCTATCGTTCATGCTATAATTGTATTAACAGGAAACAGTAATACATGTGTGAATGAATAGATCACAATGTGTCCCTAGCAAGCCTCTAGTTGGCTAGTTCGTTAGTCAATAGATGATCATGGTTTCCTGATCATGGACATTGGATGTCATTGATAACGGGATCACATCATTGGGAGAATGATGTGGTGGACAAGACCCAATCCTAAGCCTAGCACTAGATCGTATTGTTCGTATGCTAATGCTTTTTTAATGTCAAGTATCTTTTCCTTCGACCGTGAGATTGTGCAACTCCCGGATACCGTAGGAGTGCTTTGGGTGTATCAAACGTCACAACGTAACTGGGTGACTATAAAGGTGCACTACGGGTACCTCCGAAAGTGTCTGTTGGGTTGGCACGAATCGAGATCGGGATTTGTCACTCCGTGTGACGGAGAGGTATCTCTGGGCCCACTCGGTAGAACATCATCATGAGCTCAATGTGACTAAGGGGTTAGTCACACGATGACGTGCTACGGAATGAGTAAAGAGACTTACCGGTAACGAGATTGAACAAGGTATAGGTATACCGACGATCGAATCTCGGGCAAGTTCTATACCGATAGACAAAGGGAATCGTATACGGGATTGATTGAATCCTTGACATCTTGGTTCATCCGATGAGATCATCGTGGAGCTAGTGGGAGCCACCATGGGTATCCAGACCCCGCTGATGGTTATTGGCCAGAGAGGTGTCTCGGTCATGTCTGCCTGTCTCCCGAACCCGTAGGGTCTACACACTTAAGGTTCGATGACGCTAGGGTTATAGGGAATTGTTATACGAGATTACCGAAAGTTGTTCAGAGTCCCGGATGAGATCCCGGACGTCACGAGGAGCTCCGGAATGGTCCAGAGGTAAATATTGATATATAGGACGGATGGTTTCGGACACCGGAAGTGTTTCGGGCATCACCGGTAACGTACCGGGACCACCGGGACCACCGGAGGTGGTCCCGGGGGACCACCGAAGGGGGGTGACGACCCTGGGAGGCTAGATGGGCTAAGTGGGGAAGGGAACCAGCCCCTAAGTGGGCTGGTGCGCCCCCCACCCAGCCCATGTGCACCAGAAAAAGGGGGAAGGGGGAACCCTAACTGAGGTGGGCCTTAGGCCCACCAGACGGGTGCGCCACCCCTCCCTCCTTGCCCTGGCCGCCACTTCCCCCCATCTGGGAGGGCTGCCGCACCCCCTAGGGTGGGAACCCTAGGGGTGGAACCCCCTCTCCCCTTCCCCTATATATAGTGGGCACTTTTGGCCTTTGGAGGACACGGTTTTCCCTCTCCCTCGACGCAGCCCTGCACTTCTTCCTCCTCCTCTATGCCGGCGCTTGGCGAAGCCCTGCCGGGAGACCTCGTCTCTCCACCAACACCACGCCGTCATGTTGCTGGTCTTCTTCCCCAACCTCTCCCTCCTCCTTGCTGGATCAAGGTGCGGGAGACGTCACCGGGCTGCACGTGTGTTGAACGCGGAGGTGCCGTTGTTCAGCACTAGATCGGAATCGCTGCGAGTACGACTCCATCAACCGCGTTCTAGCAACGCTTCCGCTTAGCGATCTTCAAAGGTACGAAGATGCTCTTACCCCTCTCTCGTTGCTGGTCTCTCCATAGGAAGATCTGAACATGCGTAGGAAATTTTTTGAATTTATGCTATGTTTCCCAACAGTGGCATCCGAGCCAGGTTTTCTATGCGTAGATTCTATGCACGAGTAGAACACAAAAGTTGTGGGCGATGGTTTGTCAATTTGCTTGCCGTTACTAGTCTTGTTCTTTTCCGGCGGTATTGTGGGATGAAGCGGCCCGGACCGACCTTACACGTACGCTTACGTGAGACTGGTTCCACCGACAGACATGCACATCGTGCATAAAGGTGGCTAGCGGGTGTCTGTCTCTCCTACTCTAGTCGGATTGGATTTGATGAAAAGGGTCCTTATGAAGGGTAAATAGCTTTGGCATATCATCGTTGTGGCTGTCACGTAGGTAAGAAGGCGTTCTTGCTAGAAACCCAAATCAGCCACGTAAAACTTGCAACAACAATTAGAGGACGTCTAACTTGTTTTTGCAGGGTTTGACATGTGATGTGATATGGCCAAAGTTGTGATGTTGCATGTATGATGTATGAGATGATCATGTTATTGTAATAGGTTTCACGACTTGCATGTCGATGAGTATGACAACCGGCAGGAGCCATAGGAGTTGTCTTAATTTATTGTATGAGATGCAACGCCATGTGCTTACTATTTTACTTCATTGCTAACGGTTAGCCATAGTAGTAGTGATAGTAGTAGTTGGCGTGACGACTTCACGGAGACACGATGATGGAGATCATGATGATGGAGATCATGGTGTCACGCCGGTGACAATGATGATCATGCGATGCCTGAAGATGGAGATCGAAAGAGCAAAGATGATAATGGCCATATCATGTCACTATATGATTGCATTGTGATGTTCATCATGTTTTACATCTTATTGCTTAAAACGACGGTAGCATAATAAGATGATCCCTCTTAAAATTTCGAGAACGTATTCCCCTAAGTGTGCACCGTTGCGAAGGTTCGTTGTCTCGAAGCACCACGTGATGATCGGGTGTGATAGATTCTAACGTTCACATACAACGGGTGTAAGCCAGATTTACACACGCGAAACACCTAGGTTGACTCGACGAGCTTAGCATGTACAGACATGACCTCGAATACAAGAGACCGAAAGGTCGAACATGAGTCGTATGGTTGAATACGATCAGCATGAAGTTGCTCACCATGGTGACTAGTCCGTCTCACGTGATGATCGGACACGGGTTAGTCAACATGGATCATGTATCACTTAGATGACTAGAGGGATGTCGATTTAAGTGGGAGTTCATACTTAATTTGATTAAATGAACTTAACTGTCATGAACTTAGTCTAAAAGTTGTCTTTATAAATATTGTAGATGTCCAACGTCAACCTCAACTTCAACGCATTCCTAGAGAAAAACAAGCTGAAAGATGATGGTAGCAACTATGCGGACTGGGTTCGCAACCTGAAGCTCATCCTTGAAGCAAGTAAAAAGGCTTATGTCCTTAATGCGCCGCTAGGTGACCCTCCCGCTCCCGCAGCAGCCCAGGACATTCTAAACGTCTGGCAAGCGCGGAGTGATGACTACTCTCTGGTCAGGTGTGGCATGTTATACAGTTTAGAAACGGGGCTCCAAAGACGTTTTGAGCAACACGGGGCATATGAGATGTTCCAAGAGCTGAAGCTAGTTTTTCAAGCTCATGCCCGTGTCGAGAGATATGAAGTCTCCGACAAGTTCTTCAGCTGTAAGATGGAGGAGAACAGTTCTGTTAGTGAGCACATACTCAAAATGTCTGGGTTACACGGTCGTCTAACTTCACTTGGAGTCGAACTTCCGGATGATGCTATCATTGACAGAATCCTCCAGTCTCTCCCACCAAGCTACAAAGGCTTTGTGCTTAACTACAACATGCAAGGGATGGAGAAAACCATTCCCGAGTTGTACTCGATGCTCAAGTCTGCAGAAGTAGAAATCAAGAAGGAGCATCAAGTGTTGATGGTCAACAAGACCACTAGTTTCAAGAAAGGCAGGGGTAAGAAGAACTTCAAGAAAGACGACAAAGCTGTTGCCGCGCCCGGTAAGCCAGATGCCGGGAAGAAGAAAAAGAACGGACCCAAGCCTGAGACTGAGTACTTCTATTGCAAGGGAAAGGGTCACTGGAAGCGGAACTGCCCCAAATACTTAGCGGACAAGAAGGCCGGCAACGTTAAAGGTATATTTGATATACATATTATTGATGTGTACCTTACCAGCGCTCGTAGTAGCTCCTGGGTATTTGATACCGGTGCTGTTGCTCACATTTGCAACTCAAAGCAGGAACTGCGGAATAAGCGGAGACTGGCCAAGGACGAGGTGACGATGCGCGTCGGGAATGGTTCAAAGGTCGATGTGATCGCCGTCGGCACGCTACCTCTACATCTACCGTCGGGATTAGTTTTAAACCTTAATAATTGTTATTTAGTACCAGCTTTAAGCATGAACATTGTATCAGGGTCTTGCTTAATGCGAGACGGCTACTCATTTAAGTCAGAGAATAATGGTTGTTCTATTTATATGAGTGATATGTTTTATGGTCATGCTCCGCTGGTGAATGGTTTATTCTTGATGAATCTCGATTGTGATGTTACACATATTCATAGCGTGAGTACCAAAAGATGCAAAGTTGATAATGATAGTCCCACGTACTTGTGGCACTGCCGCCTTGGTCATATCGGCGTTAAACGCATGAAGAAGCTCCATACTTATGGACTATTAGAGTCTCTTGACTTTGAATCATTTGACACATGCGAACCGTGCCTCATGGGCAAGATGACTAAGACTCCATTCTCAGGAATAATGGAGAGAGCAACCGACTTATTGGAAATAATACATACTGATGTGTGTGGTCCGATGAACGTTGAAGCTCGCGGTGGTTATCGTTATGTTCTCACTCTCACCGATGATTTGAGTAGGTATGGGTATATCTACTTGATGAAGCACAAATCTGAGACGTTTGAAAGGTTCAAGGAATTTCAGAGTGAGGTTGAGAATCAACGTGACAGAAAAATTAAATGTCTACGATCTGATCGTGGAGGAGAATATTTGAGTCACGAGTTTGGCACGCACCTAAGGAAGTGTGGAATCGTTTCACAACTGACGCCGCCTGGCACACCGCAGCGCAACGGAGTGTCTGAACGTCGTAATCGCACTTTATTAGATATGGTACGATCTATGATGTCTCTCACCGACTTACGGCTATCATTTTTGGGATACGCATTAGAAACTGCAGCATTCACTTTAAATAGGGCACCGTCTAAATCCGTTGAGACGACACCGTATGAACTGTGGTTTGGCAAGAAACCTAAGTTGTCGTTTCTTAAAGTTTGGGGCTGCGATGCTTATGTGAAGAAACTTCAACCAGAAAAGCTCGAACCCAAAGCGGAGAAATGCGTATTCATAGGATACCCTAAGGAAACTATTGGGTATACCTTCTATCTTAGATCCGAAGGTAAAACCTTTGTTGCCAAGAACGGATCCTTTCTAGAGAAAGAGTTTCTCTCGAAAGAAGTAAGTGGGAGGAAGGTAGAACTTGATGAGGTAATTACACCCCCTCTCGAACAGGAAAGTAGCGCAGCGCAAGAAGTTGTTCCTGTGGTGCCTACACCGACTGAAGAGGAAGTTAATGATGATGATCATGAAGCTTCGGATCAAGTTACTACTGAACCGCGAAGGTCCACAAGGGTACGCTTCGCATCAGAGTGGTACGGCAACCCTGTAATGGAAATCATGTTGTTAGACAATGGTGAACCTTCGAACTATGAAGAAGCGATGGCGGGCCCGGATTCCAACAAATGGCTTGAGGCCATGAAATCCGAGATAGGATCCATGTATGAGAACAAAGTATGGACTTTGGTGGACTTGCCCGATGACCGGCGAGCCATAGAAAATAAATGGATCTTCAAGAAGAAGACTGATGCAAACGGTAATGTAACCGTTTACAAAGCTCGACTTGTCGCAAAGGGTTTTCGACAGATTCAAGGAGTTGACTACGAAGAGACTTTCTCTCCCGTAGCGAAGCTGAAATCAGTCCGAATCATGTTAGCAATTGCCGCCTTTTATGATTATGAAATTTGGCAAATGGACGTCAAAACGGCGTTCCTTAACGGGAACCTTAAGGAAGAGTTGTATATGATGCAACCAGAAGGTTTTGTCGACCCTAAGGGTGCTAACAAAGTATGCAAGCTCCAGCGCTCCATCTATGGGCTGGTGCAAGCATCTCGGAGTTGGAACATTCGCTTTAATGAAGTGATTAAAGCGTTTGGGTTCATACAGGTTTACGGAGAAGCCTGTCTGTACAAGAAAGTGAGTGGGAGCTCTGTAGCTTTCCTCGTACTATATGTGGATGACATATTATTGATGGGGAATGATATAGAGATGTTGGAGAGCATAAAGGCCTATTTGAACAAGAGTTTTTCAATGAAGGACCTTGGAGAAGCTGCATACATATTAGGCATCAAGATCTATAGAGATAGATCGAGACGCCTCATAGGTCTTTCGCAAAGTACATACCTTGACAAGATACTGAAGAAGTTCAATATGGAAAACTCAAAGAAAGGGTTCTTGCCAGTTTTGCAAGGTATGAGATTGAGTAAGACTCAGTCGCCGACCACGGCAGCAGATAGAGAGAAGATGAGTTCTGTCCCCTACGCTTCAGCCGTGGGCTCTCTGATGTATGCCATGCTGTGTACCAGACCTGATATAAACCTTGCGATAAGCTTGGTAGGGAGGTACCAAAGTAATCCCGGTGCGGAACACTGGACAGCGGTCAAGAATATCCTTAAGTACCTGAAAAGGACTAAGGAAATGTTTCTCGTTTATGGAGGTGACGAAGAGCTCGTCGTAAAGGGTTACGTCGACGCTAGCTTCGACACAGATCCGGATGACTCTAAGTCACAAACCGGATACGTATATGTGTTGAATGGTGGGGCAGTGAGCTGGTGCAGCATCAAGCAAGAAGTCGTGGCAGCATCTACATGTGAAGCGGAGTACATAGCTGCTTCAGAAGCGGCTCATGAAGGAATTTGGATGAAGGAGCTCATCACCGAACTTGGAGTGGTTCCAAGCGCGTCGGGTCCTATGACACTCTTCTGTGATAACACTGGAGCCATTGCCATAGCCAAGGAGCCCAGGTTTCACCGGAAGACGAAGCACATCAAGCGCCGCTACAACTCCATCCAGGACCATGTCCAGAGTGAAGTGATAGATATTTGTAAAGTACACACGGATCTGAATATTGCAGACCCGTTGACTAAACCTCTTCCACGAGCAAAACATGATCAACACCATAATGCTATGGGTGTTCGATACATCACAATGTAACTAGATTATTGACTCTAGTGCAAGTGGGAGACTGTTGGAAATATGCCATAGAGGCAATAATAAAATGGTTATTATCATATTTCCTTGTTCATGATAATCGTCTATCGTTCATGCTATAATTGTATTAACAGGAAACAGTAATACATGTGTGAATGAATAGATCACAATGTGTCCCTAGCAAGCCTCTAGTTGGCTAGCTCGTTAGTCAATAGATGATCATGGTTTCCTGATCATGGACATTGGATGTCATTGATAACGGGATCACATCATTGGGAGAATGATGTGGTGGACAAGACCCAATCCTAAGCCTAGCACTAGATCGTATTGTTCGTATGCTAATGCTTTTTTAATGTCAAGTATCTTTTCCTTCGACCGTGAGATTGTGCAACTCCCGGATACCGTAGGAGTGCTTTGGGTGTATCAAACGTCACAACGTAACTGGGTGACTATAAAGGTGCACTACGGGTACCTCCGAAAGTGTCTGTTGGGTTGGCACGAATCGAGATCGGGATTTGTCACTCCGTGTGACGGAGAGGTATCTCTGGGCCCACTCGGTAGAACATCATCATGAGCTCAATGTGACTAAGGGGTTAGTCACACGATGACGTGCTACGGAACGAGTAAAGAGACTTACCGGTAACGAGATTGAACAAGGTATAGGTATACCGACGATCGAATCTCGGGCAAGTTCTATACCGATAGACAAAGGGAATCGTATACGGGATTGATTGAATCCTTGACATCGTGGTTCATCCGATGAGATCATCGTGGAGCTAGTGGGAGCCACCATGGGTATCCATACCCCGCTGATGGTTATTGGCCAGAGAGGTGTCTCGGTCATGTCTGCCTGTCTCCCGAACCCGTAGGGTCTACACACTTAAGGTTCGATGACGCTAGGGTTATAGGGAATTGTTATACGAGATTACCGAAAGTTGTTCAGAGTCCCGGATGAGATCCTGGACGTCACGAGGAGCTCCGGAATGGTCCGGAGGTAAAGATTGATATATAGGACGGATGGTTTCGGACACCGGAAGTGTTTCGGGCATCACCGGTAACGTACCGGGACCACCGGGACCACCGGAGGTGGTCCCGGGGGACCACCGAAGGGGGGTGACGACCCTGGGAGGCTAGATGGGCTAAGTGGGGAAGGGAACCAGCCCCTAAGTGGGCTGGTGCGCCCCCCACCCAGCCCATGTGCACCAGAAAAAGGGGGAAGGGGGAACCCTGACTGAGGTGGGCCTTAGGCCCACCAGAGGGGTGCGCCACCCCTCCTCCTTGCCCTGGCCGCCACTTCCCCCCATCTGGGAGGGCTGCCGCACCCCCTAGGGTGGGAACCCTAGGGGTGGAACCCCCTCTCCCCTTCCCCTATATATAGTGGGCACTTTTGGCCTTTGGAGGACACGGTTTTCCCTCTCCCTCGGCGCAGCCCTGCACTTCTTCCTCCTCCTCTCTGCCGGCGCTTGGCGAAGCCCTGTCGGGAGACCTCGTCTCTCCACCAACACCACGCCGTCGTGTTGCTGGTCTTCTTCCCCAACCTCTCCCTCCTCCTTGCTGGATCAAGGTGCGGGAGACGTCACCGGGCTGCACGTGTGTTGAACGCGGAGGTGCCGTTGTTCGGCACTAGATCGGAATCGCTGCGAGTATGACTCCATCAACCGCGTTCTAGCAACGCTTCCGCTTAGCGATCTTCAAAGGTACGAAGATGCTCTTACCCCTCTCTCGTTGCTGGTCTCTCCATAGGAAGATCTGAACATGCGTAGGAAATTTTTTGAATTTATGCTACGTTTCCCAACAACTCCATGCTGATGGACTTTTGGAGTCACTTGACTTTGATTCACTTGACACGTGCGAACCGTGCCTCATGGGCAAGATGACTAAGACTCCGTTCTCAGGAACAATGGAGCGTGCAAGTGACTTGTTGGAAATCATACATAGCGATGTGTGTGGTCCGATGAGCGTGGAGGCATGCGGCGGATATCGTTATTTTCTCACCTTCACTGACGATTTAAGTAGATATGGTTATGTCTACTTGATGAAGCACAAGTCTGAAACATTTGAAAAGTTCAAGCAATTTCAGAGTGAAGTGGAAAATTATCGTAACAAGAAGATCAAGTTCCTACGGTCTGATCGTGGGGGTGAATATCTGAGTTTCGAGTTTGGTGCTCACTTGAGACAATGTGGAATTGTTTCACAGTTAACACCGCCTGGAACACCACAGCGTAATGGTGTGTCCGAACGTCGTAATCGTACTCTATTAGAGATGGTGCGATCTATGATGTCTCTTACTGATCTGCCGTTATCATTTTGGGGCTATGCATTAGAAACAGCTGCATTCACTTTAAGTAGGGCACCATCAAAATCCGTTGAGACGACACCATACGAACTGTGGTATGGCAAAAGGCCAAAGTTGTCGTTTCTTAAGGTTTGGGGATGTGATGCTTATGTCAAAAAGCTTCAGCCTGAAAAGCTGGAAGCCAAAGCGGAAAAGTGCGTCTTCATAGGTTACCCAAAAGAGACAGTTGGGTACACCTTCTATCTCAAATCCGAGGGCAAAGTGTTTGTTGCTAAAAACGGAGCTTTTCTCGAGAAGGAGTTTCTCTCGAGAGAATTGAGTGGGAGGAAGATAGAACTTGACGAGGTTGTCGAACCTCTCATCCCTCTGGATGGTGGCGCAGGGCTAGGGGAAACCTCTATCATTGCGACGCCGGTTGAGGAGGAAGTTAATGATGATGATCATGAAACTCCAGTTCAAGTTTCTGTCGAACCACTCAGGTCGACGAGACCACGTGCTGCTCCAGAGTGGTACGGTAATCCCGTCTTATCAATCATGTTGTTAGACAAGAATGAACCTGTGAATTATGAAGAAGCAATGGTGGGCCCAGATTCCAACAAATGGCTGGAAGCCATGAAGTCCGAGATAGGATCCATGTATGAGAACAAAGTGTGGACTTTGGAGGTACTGCCTGAGGGCCGCAAGGCCATTCAGAACAAATGGATCTTTAAGAGGAAGACGGACGCTGACGGCAATGTGACCGTTTATAAAGCTCGACTTGTGGCGAAGGGTTTTTCACAAGTTCAAGGAGTTGACTACGATGAGACATTCTCACCCGTAGCGATGCTTAAGTCTGTCAGAATCATGTTAGCAATAGCTGCATTTTTCGATTACGAGATCTGGCAGATGGATGTAAAAATACCGTTCCTTAACGGTTTCCTTAAGGAAGAGTTGTATATGATACAACCCGAAGGTTTTGTCGATCGTAAAAATGCTAACAAGGTGTGCAAGCTCCAGCGATCCATTTATGGACTGGTGCAAGCATCTCGGAGTTGGAACAAACGCTTTGATGAGGTGATCAAAGCATTTGGGTTTATACAAGTGGTTGGAGAATCTTGTATTTACAAGAAAGTGAGTGGGAGCTCTGTGGCGTTTCTAATATTATATGTGGATGACATATTGCTGATTGGAAACAACGTGGAGTTTTTAGAGAGCGTAAAGGATTACGTAAATAAAAGTTTCTCTATGAAGGACCTAGGAGAAGCTGCTTACATTCTAGGCATTAAGATCTATAGGGATAGATCAAAACGCCTGATAGGACTTTCACAAAGCACATACCTTGATAAAGTTTTGAAGAGGTTCAAAATGGAACAGTCCAAGAAAGGGTTCTTGCCAGTTCTACAAGGTACGAGATTGAGTAAGACTCAGTGCCCAACAACTGATGAAGATAGAGAGCATATGCGCTCCGTCCCCTATGCTTCAGCCATAGGTTCTATCATGTATGCGATGCTGTGCACTAGACCGGATGTTAGCCTGGCCATAAGTATGGCAGGTAGGTTCCAAAGTAATCCAGGAGTGGATCACTGGACAACGGTCAAGAATATCCTGAAGTACCTGAAAAGGACTAAGGAGATGTTTCTCGTGTATGGAGGTGACGAAGAGCTCGCCGTAAAAGGTTACGTCGATGCAAGCTTTGACACAGATCCGGATGACTCTAAGTCGCAAACCGGATACGTATTTATTCTTAATGGGGGTGCAGTAAGCTGGTGCAGTTCCAAGCAAAGCGTCGTAGCAGATTCTACATGTGAAGCGGAGTACATGGCTGCCTCGAAGGCGGCTAAGGAGGGTGTCTGGATGAAGCAGTTCATGACGGATCTTGGAGTGGTGCCAAGCGCACTGAATCAAATAACCTTGTTCTGTGACAACACTGGTGCCATTGCCTTAGCAAAGGAACCACGGTTTCACAAGAAGACCAGACACATCAAACGACGTTTCAACCTCATCCGCGACTACGTCGAGGGAGAGGACGTGAATATATGCAAAGTGCACACGGATCTGAATGTAGCGGACCCGCTGACTAAACCTCTTCCACGGCCAAAGCATGATCAACACCAGAACTGTATGGGTGTTAGATTTATTACAATGTAATTCACATGGTGATGTGAGGGCTAGATTATTGACTCTAGTGCAAGTGGGAGACTGTTGGAATTATGCCCTAGAGGCAAAAATAAATATAGTTATTATTATAATTCCTGTATCAAGATAATCGTTTATTATCCATGCTATAATTGTATTGAATGAAGACTCATTTACATGTGTGGATACATAGACAAAACACCGTCCCTAGCAAGCCTCTAGTTGGCTAGCCAGTTGATCAAAGATAGTCAGTGTCTTTTGATTATAAACAAGGTGTTGTTGCTTGATAACTGGATCACGTCATTAGGAGAATCACGTGATGGACTAGACCCAAACTAATAGACGTAGCATGTTGATCGTGTCATTTTGTTGCTACTGTTTTCTGCGTGTCAAGTATTTATTCCTATGACCATGAGATCATATAACTCACTGACACCGAAGGAATGCTTTGTGTGTATCAAAGTCGCAACGTAACTGGGTGACTATAAAGATGCTCTACAGGTATCTCCGAAGGTGTTAGTTGAGTTAGTATGGATCAAGACTGGGATTTGTCACTCCGTGTGAACGGAGAGGTATCTCGGGGCCCACTCGGTAATACAACATCACACACAAGCCTTGCAAGCAATGTAACTTAGTGTAAGTTGCGGGATCTTGTATTACGGAACGAGTAAAGAGACTTGCCGGTAAACGAGATTGAAATAGGTATACGGATACTGACGATCGAATCTCGGGCAAGTAACATACCGAAGGACAAAGGGAATGACATACGGGATTATATGAATCCTTGGCACTGAGGTTCAAACGATAAGATCTTCGTAGAATATGTAGGATCCAATATGGGTATCCAGGTCCCGCTATTGGATATTGACCGAGGAGTCTCTCGGGTCATGTCTACATAGTTCTCGAACTCGCAGGGTCTGCACACTTAAGGTTCGACGTTGTTTTATGCGTATTTCAGTTATATGGTTGGTTACCGAATGTTGTTCGGAGTCCCGGATGAGATCACGGACGTAACGAGGGTTTCCGGAATAGTCCGGAAACGAAGATTGATATATAGGATGACCTCATTTGATTACCGGAAGGTTTTCGGAGTTACCGGGAATGTACCGGGAATGACGAATGGGTTCCGGGAGTTCACCGGGGGGGGGGGGGCAACCCACCCCGGGGAAGCCCATAGGCCTTGAGGGTGTCACACCAGCCCTTAGTGGGCTGGTGGGACAGCCCAAAAGGGCTCTATGCGCCAAGAAGAGAAAATCAAGAGAAAAGAAAAAAAAGGAGGAGGTGGGAAGGAAGGGGGACTCCCTCCCACCAAACCAAGTCCAAGTCGGTTTGGGGGGGGGAGTCCTCCCCCCTTGGACTCGGCCGACCCCCTTGGGGCTCCTTGAGCCCCAAGGCAAGGTCCCCTCCCTCCCACCTATATATACGGAGGTTTTAGGGCTGATTTGAGACGACTTTTCCACGGCAGCCCGACCACATACCTCCACGGTTTTTCCTCTAGATCGCGTTTTTGCGGAGCTCGGGCGGAGCCCTGCTGAGACAAGGTCATCACCAACCTCCGGAGCGCCGTCACGCTGCCGGAGAACTCTTCTACCTCTCCGTCTCTCTTGCTGGATCAAGAAGGCCGAGATCATCGTCGAGCTGTACGTGTGCTGAACGCGGAGGTGCCGTCCGTTCGGTACTAGATCGTGGGACTGATCGCGGGATTGTTCGCGGGGCGGATCGAGGGACGTGAGGACGTTTCACTACATCAACCGCATTCACTAACGCTTCTGCTGTACGATCTACAAGGGTACGTAGATCACTCGCCCCCTCTCGTAGATGGACATCACCATGATAGGTCTTCGTGCGCGTAGGAAATTTTTTGTTTCCCATGCGACGTTCCCCAACAACTTGTACTTCCCAAAGAAACCCCAATAGAAGTAGCATTTTTAATAATTACAGGAGGCGAAAAATGCGAGATAGAATGTGCCTGGTTGATAGACATACCTGTCGAATCTCAGCACTCCTCATCTTGGCCATGCGCATAGCTCGGCCCAACTGCAAATCATCCACGTCAGGCTGTTCTTGGATCCTTTGACTACACCTCCGATCAGCTGTCATCGGATTAGCAATGCCCCCGAACGCTATGATTTGTTCCTCATAAATACAATCCAGTTTGTCTCGTGAGTCCGGCCTCTCGGCACAACCCACCATCTCTACCTGCAGCGGCGGCACTGGAAGGGTCTGTGGAGGAGGCGAAACCAACAACCCTTTTGGACCCTGCTGGACAACCTCCCTGACCGGTTCAGCAATGCAAACCGCCGCTTCCGCAACAGGAGTAGGCACAACAGCTACATGGGCGCCCCTAGATGCGGCGCTGGTCAGCCTTCCAACACCTGGCAGCACATTCTGCTGCTCCAAACCTGTCGGTACAGGCAAAACGGGCGAAGTCTGCAAACTCTCCACCGGTTTCAAATCAGTAACGATGGCAGTGGTATGAGGCATCTCACGCAGCACATCCCTGGCTAGCACTCCCCCTCCCGAAAGCTCACTTGGCTGCTCCACATCATCATTAGTCAACATAGAATCATGTACAAACACTTCCTGTATTGCAGATTCATTGTTACCACCATGCTTAGCCACATCCTCAGACCGCGCTGCAGCTAGATACTCAGAAAGCGACACAGCCGGCAAAGCAGGCATCAGTTGGTGAGGACACATCTCTACTGTCACCGGAGCAGGCATTGCTGGAGCTTTTCCCAGCGACACAGCCAGCAAAACAAGGCGCCCCCCTTAGTAGCAGCCATCCGGGAGAGCGCCCCCTTAACCGACACCGACGCTGGCTCGAAAGAACCGAACTTGAGTTGAGACATTGGCGGCATAGTGGAATTCACATTCCCTCCACCTTCTTTATTAGATTGATTATTCATCCTATTTGAAAAATTGGAGGGATCATCCTTCCTTTCAGCTTCCTTAGAACCATCCGCGTCGTCACCATCATGCATAGTAACATCTTCATCCGTGGGCGCGTTCTCGAAAAAAGGTGGACTTTCGATCGCAAGTTGAAGTGTGTATCTCATACCAGCGTAAGTCCAAGTAACCTCATCCGGCACCAGATCAATACTCAACACACTAACTAGGATCCTCGCCACTCCTTTGGCACGCATGAACCTCATATCCACCTTCTCAGTCTTGCCAATGAGAGAACCCAAGCTCCAAGTGATCAGAAAATCATTAAGCGCCTTCGAAGGTATTCCAGAAATCTGAACCCAAATCTGAGGCAAAGGAATCCCTACCGGTTCCTCTTTTTTCCAAGCATCAAACTCCAAAACGCAGGATGTGCTAGGAACTCTACACATGCCAAACTTAAGCAAGCGAGCAAGATCCTCCTTGGTAGGAAACACCACTTTGAAGACATTGTCTCGATCAACAAGGGTTCCCACCTAAAAGCTGAAGACAAAAGCTCTCAAAGCTGCTTCACAATCTGTTCAGCAGTCATGGTGCCTCTCGCGACAGTAATCGTCCCAACATAAGATGTATCCGCCATATGAGTAGTAGTAGCACAATTGGGCGACTCAAAAAACATCAACTCTTGGCAACACACTCCATAAATATTCATGCCCGGCATTGGTCCAACTGTAAGCGGGCATTTAGCAGTACCATGTGCTGGCCTGAGACAAATCTCGCAGAGCTCAGCCTTGCACTCAGATACGAAGTGCCCCGTCTCACCACAACGATAACACGTCATCTTTTCTTTCTTGCGAGCCCACTTGGTAGGTCGCTCTCCCCCATCAGGCTTGACAGCAGACAACTTCTCAGCCGGAATAGGCTCATTACCTGTCCCTTGACCAAGGCCCACATCCTTGATGAGCTCCGTCGGCCTTCCATCGGCCTGGGCATCAGACCCCTGAGGCCGACCCACATCGGCCCCTGCTGGAACAGTCACATGCGAAGGGACAGGAGGAGGTGGCTTTCTCCCGCCTCCTCTGCCAGCCCAGTTCGGGCGGCACGCCCCCCTCCTATTAGGAGGCCCCGCCACCCCGGGGACGAATTTGCCCGGCGGTCCAGAGAAACCCCTGCCATTGCCAGAGTTACCGTGCCATGCATAACCGCGGCCTCCTCCCGCGGAAGAAGAACCCCTGTGATGACCGTCACCGTACGCGTCAACCCCGTCGTCTCCCCATCGACCACGCGGCTGCATCCTGTTGATTTCCTGCCTGGCAGCCCCATGGACTTGGAGCGGTCCCTTGACAGGAGGCTTATCCTGTAGCAGCGGCCGAGCCCCCTGACTTGGAGGTTTCTTAGACGATGGCGCTGAGTTCATCTGGCCTTTCCCCGCCATGCCACACCGCTGAGAACGGCCGAAGGATCCACTCGAGCCGCTCGCCCCTTCCCCAGCGATGGAAACCCAGGTTTTGCAACCCTAGGCGCCGGAAGCGGAGATCCATGTCGGCGACGGGATAGGATGAAGAGGAGGTTTGTGGCAACCACCATCATGCTCGGCGACGGGAAGAGGACACCTTTTTGGCACTCCGCATTGCTTGAAGGGGAGAAGCCCAAGGATATTGCGCCTCCATTTTTCAGCTTTCCCCATGAAGAGGGGCCATGGTCCATGACGCGCTACAGGACCATGCTTGGATATAAAGAATCAACACCTCCAATGGTCCAAATGTTTCTCACCTGCAATAATTCTTTGTCCTTTAGGGGAAAATTTAGCAGGTCCACCTCACGGAGGAAGCCCCGGATGACATCTCTTCGAAATTCATGGCTTGGACAATATCTTTCTCGAAACAAACAAAAAGGACGGAAGTCTACTTGGCCTCCTCTCCTACACGACACCCTTCGCTGGTGCAATCGCCATTAGCATGAGACCCCTGGCGTGGAATAATTGGCCGCCTCCAAAATGCATTTTTTTGCTTGGCTTATAATCAAGAGGGTGTCCAAACTGTGGCGTGTGCCAACTTTGCAAGCGAGAGCCTGAGACGGTGACACATCTACTATTTAAGTGCAGGTACTCCCTGAGGGTGTGGCGCGAGATTAAACTTTGAATTGGTATGTATGTGCTGGAGAACGATACTTGGTATGGGATGCTTTCCGTCGAGAGTGGTGGGAGCGAACAGTTCTACATATGGGGCATAGGCGCAAGGCAACGACCCCTCTACTTTTGTCAGTGGTCTGGAAAATTTGAAAAGAGAGGAATGCGAGGATTTTTGGAAGCAAAGCGTCCATGCCCACTAGAGTGGTTGCCTTTATACAAAGTGAAGCGTGGATTTGGATAGTCGCCGGGGTAGAGAAATTGAGTTCGATCATGCCGTGAGAGTAGTCATTTTGATGCAGGCCATCTGTGGAGTAATAATGGACTTCATCACTATGTTTCAAACTCCTTTATTAGTGATTTGCCTCTGTTTTGAAAAAACATATATATCCTTATCGTCTCTATATACAAGGTGTGATGGTTATCTCATTTTATTTTATCTTATCCATACGATTCCATAAAAACATCGGTTCCACCGTCAAGAGAATGTGATGCAAACATAAACGCCCAATAACCGTCACGGCATTATCATGTTGCCTGTGAAATGAAATAGCCCTTCTTCATACTGACGTTGACAAGTAAACACGGTCGGCTGCATCAGTTGTCCAATCCAAACTTGGTGGAGTTTTAGAGTATCACCCTCGAAGTTAGCATGTGTTTTGATAAATAAATTGTAGCAAGGCATATATCTAAGCCAAATATTCTTTGATGTGTGAGTTGTAGGTTTGTATAGAAAAACTATTTTGATGCTATGTTTTGGACGTCTCTGTTGCTAATAATTTTCAGCAAGAAATGGCGGTTCCGACTTAGGCGAGTTATAGACGGCATGTCCTCGCTACGAATAATTTTTGCCGTGGGGTGTAGGATTGGCAACAGAAATCTAGCAAAAACATCACAGAGTTTAGCCCATGGGCGCCTGGATATGTTTTGCGCCATCAAGAAAATTTGTGAATTTGTTCACTGTGAAATATAGGGAGCACTAGTGGGGACAGGGCCTATAGCCCCGGCCTGTAAGGAGCTTTAGTCCCGGTTCACCAACCGGGACTAAAGGGGCGGAACTAAAGGCCTAACCTTTTCGTCCCGGCCCTCTTACACGCCGGGACTAAAGGTGCTCCACGTGGGCGCCTCGTAGCGCCCCAGGGGCAGGCCCTTTAGTCCCGATTCGTTACACGGACCGCGACTAAAGATTTTCAGATTTTGCTGGTTTTTGGATTTTTTTTTGAATGAAATTATTTTTGGGTTTTAGGGTTTTAGGGTTTAGGTGTTCGGGAGATTAGCGTGATGCCTCGTTTGGTGTTCGGGAATTAGTTTTCATATAATTTAAATAGAAATGATTATGCATATATATATATATATATATATATATATATATATATATATATATATATATATATATATATATATATATATATATAAGATTAACTTATCTTACAAGCGATCATATATATACAATTATATGGAGATCTGAATTATCGGGACTAGAGCCCGTATATTCGATTACATGGACGAACATCAGTAATGGCCCTTAGCTACACTAAATCGTCATTTGTCTTCTATTGCTTCCGCCCTCAGAAATCCCGCAAGCTCCTCTGCAACAACAATAGCGCGTTGCTCTGGTAGGACCTTCGTCCTCATGGCCGTGTGCTATATAAGAAGAGGAGATGAATATGAATATCAATCATGATAACAAAGAATGACGGGTAAAAATAGAGGTGTGAATGTCCATTGCTTACGTCGAATCTGTGATCCTTGAACTCAGAGGTAAACGTGCGAATGGTCTCGCAAACATAGTATCCGCATAGATGCGTTCCCCGTGGCCGCTGGTCGCACTTTACGAGAATAGAATATATATAATCAAAATAATAATCTAGCATCATAAATATATTGAAAATTAATAGAAGTATATCATACTACTACTTACCTGAGCCGCTCTAAAGGTCAGCTTCTCAGGAAAGTTACCGGGAGTCACGCACTTGAACCGCTTCCAAACCCTGCCCGACAAGGATAATGATTTGCTAAGTTTTTCATTAATTGATATATCATAAAATCATCAAAAGAGACCGATAGAGCGCAAGAATGATTAAAATTACCCTTGGAGCATGTCCTGCAGGCTTTGGAACTGTTCCAAGGGTCTCGATAATGGGTCGAAGGCATCAACTCTTCCCTTATCAATTTAATGTCCAACAGAATCCAATGGAAGCTGCACATGTATATATATATATATATATATATATATATATATGTGTGTGTGTGTGTGTGTGTGTGTGTGTGTGTGTGTGTGTGTGTGCGCCAGTAACTTATCAATTACACTTATAAGTGAATGGACACAACAGAGTAAAGACCCTCACCTGAAGTTGTATGGAAACAATATGTGGTCACAGAAATTTTGATCTGTTAGAAACCTTAGAAGGTTTTCCTCCGTCTCCTTGGGTTTGTCAGTTAGCGTCGCTATATGTATTTTATCTGGGTCAATAAACCCAATATTTAGGATGCTCTTACTTTTACACTCCAGAATCTTCATTCTGCATAATAGAGTACAAGTTATATATAGACAATGAATTGAAATAACTAAGCAAGTTATATGTAGACAACGAATTGAAAAACTTACAGACAATAGCAACTCATAAACGATTTTTCGAGGGCGTCGCCATTGTACATCTGGAAGAGTTCATCAAAGTCGATATGGATTTCTTCGGAGCGGCCGTAGTACTCCTGTGGGACACTCAGCACGATCATCGTTCTCCCATTCTTTGATTCACTTAAGTACCATTTATGCAAGTAACACATATTTGTTGGGAGATCATCTTTGCTGACCAAAGGCTCTCCCATGACAAACTGTGGCTTAGGGCTACCACAGCCTTGGGTATCCTGTCGTCTTGGGAAGCCAGCAAATCTTCAACCGAGATACCACATTCATCCGCCAACCCCTTTGCTTTTCCAAAAGCTTGCACCTGCACCGGAGGGGGAACATTCTCGGTTAACACCTTGAGGGGTGGGATCGACTGTTTGGCCTGTTGTCCAAGCTGAGGAACGTCTGATTTTTTCTTGCTTGTAGTTGAACTTGATTTGCTCCCACTTGCACTTGCACGTGAGCTGCTCTTTTTCACTTCCTTCTGCAATGTGCGTGTATAGTCATCAGGCTTATAGTGTAAGTCATACTGTGATGGAGTGGTTATGAAGTCTTTTGCCCATGCTATCTGCTTCTCGGTGTATTCCGGGCGGGGCTCGTGTTCCTTCCTTTTCATCTGCGCATCATGCTGTTCCTTTGCTATCCTGGCGTTTTCCTCGGGGGTACGATCATAAGGTCAGATAGGAAGATTAGCATGAGGTACCTCTGGGAGGGGCGTCAGTTTGCGCTTTGGGGAGCTCCGTCGGTTAGAAATCATCGACGGAGCATTCTTGCTGGCACGCTTCCGCTTAGTATCATGTGCGGGCGGCGGCGGAGACGGACGACCCAAGTCCGGCGGCGGTGATCGAGATGGACTCGTGTTGTGCTGGCCGACGTTATGTGGAGGGCTTGGAGGTAATGGAGGTGTAGGTGACCTGCGACGACTCGGAGGCGGTGTTGTCCTTGGGGCCGAGCCTGGAAGCTTGATGTAGTTCTTGTCCCATAGGATGACTCCACCCAGTACTTCTCCGAGTGTCCTCTCATCCTCGGGTCCAGCTATGTCGAGCTCCATATCATTAAACCCCGTCATGATTTCATCCACCCCGACTTTAGCAAAGCCAGCTGGAATCTCACGGCCATGCCAGCGTGCATCAGGGCCAGAAGGTAAAGCTTGTCCGACGGCCACCTTCATGGATATGTTCTTGAATTTCTGATGGAGTTCACATGATGTTGACTCCTTGATTCCATCCACGGGGTAGACGGGACCGCCCTCTATCATTCTTCGTTCATCGTCGGGCGGGGCCTCAGATTCAGCCACGCTGCTTTTTCGCTTAGATGGGGCGCCGGTAATATCAACTGCAGGATCTTCCTCGCGCGGTACTCCTCTAAGATCATCAATCTGCTTCTGTTGCTCGTTAATCCTGGCAAGCAACTGGTTGAACTTGTCATTCTCCTCATCCTGCTGCCGCTTCTTTGCTCTCTCTCGGCTTCTGTAAGTGTCTTGGTCTCTGGCAAACCCAAGCCACCACGGGTAAGAAGGACCGAAGCCTCGCGTTCGTCCTCCATGTTCGTCATTGCCGAGGACCAGTGTGAGCAAATCTTTATCTCTATCTGCAGTGAACTTTCTTTGTCCCTCCTTAATTTCTTTCACTATCCTTTTCTAATTCTCCCTGGGTATCCTAAGATTGTCATTGCAGATGAGGTCCCCTGTTGTTTCGTCGTACGACCCATCATGCGCAAGGAACCAATTTCTTGCTCTCAATTCCAACTCATCACGGAGTGGTTCAGGTACGACGCCTTTATCTATCAGATCTTGCTCTTTCTTATCCCACTTTGGGATGGCAGTCTCATAGCCCCCTGGCCCCAGCTTGTGGTGATATTTCTTCTTGTCGGCATTTATCTTGTTCTTTTCTGATAATGCCTGGGCATCTTCTGACTCCTTGTACTCTTGAAATGCCTTCCAGTGATTCGCCTGCTTGGCTAGATACCCCTCGAATACTGGCACTTTCTGTGTCTTCAGATAGTTTTTCCATAGCTTCTTCTTCCAGCTACGGAACAGTTCGACCATCTCCTTCAGAGTCCACTGCTTGACTTTGGCCCTCAGTTTGTCTGCGGCGTCTTCATTCTCACATTCTGGCAGGTTGAAATGTGACATGAGATCATTCCAAAGATTATCTTTGTACCTTTCCGCGACATAGTCACTATCGGCTGCCCCTTTGCGCTTGTTCCACTCCCGAACGCTGATCGGGACGTGATCCCTAACGAGAACTCCGCATTGCTTCTTGAATGTGTCAGCAGCATTCTTAGGAAGCTTGCGTTCGCCCGTAGGAAATATCACCTCAAATGTGTAATGCGTCCGTGCATCCAACTTTCTAGTCGGGCCTCGTTTCGTAGTTTTGCTCGATGCGGAGGCCTAAGAGGGAGAAACATTTGTCAAATGAATGTATATGTATACAATATAGAGCTATCTCCAATATTTTTCACATATTACAAGTGATTGTCGAACTTCATATGTATAACTCGCCGGACTTCTCCTCTTCACCGGCTTCTCCATCGGTGGAGCTATCACCTTCTCCGTCATTGGACCTATCTCCTGCCCCATTGGCTTCATCTTCGTGTCGCTCGACCTCCATTCCAACGTCCTGGTTTAGATATGACGACGGAGATTCAGCTGGTTCAATGTCGGGGCCGTCTTTGATTATATCTTCGAGAATTTCTTCCTCTTCGAGGTTCCTGATATGTGGATCCATAGTTCTGCAAAAAACGAATTCTCAAAACCTTTGTACCAAAAAAGAATTATTCTATCAGGAACTCCGTTCCAAAACAACTTAAGTCCCGGGTCGTGGCTCCACCCGGGACTCCTAGATTTCTGCATAGTATTCAAAGTAGGAGTACTTTTCCAATTTAAGCATTCAATAAGCAAAACCAAATCGTAAAATAAAGTAGTATTCAAATTAGCATGCATTCAATTATAAGATAATACATCATCACTTTTGTGCGTACATCGTCGAATATTATCACTAATACTCCTCGAATACTATCATACATATAACATCACTAATACATCTAGAACCGTAGCGCCCGATGGGTATCGGCGCGGGCGGTGGACACCCACAGAGAAGGAACCATCACAGGATCATAGCTCCAGTGAGATTCCCGAAGAACCTGCCAGGTATGCTCGAACCTGCCCTCCAACGCAACCATGTAGCAACGGACGTGCTCATCCTCCTCGCTGACACGGTGACGTACCACCTCCGCGGTGTCCGGAAGCCTCGGCACCCTCACTGGCCCACGCGACCGCCACCAAACAAGGATCGGGTCAACGACGGGCTGGCTCCTCACCAATCTACGCCCCCCGGAAGGTAGCACCTCCCAATACCAGCCGGGCGGAGCCCAGTCCCGGACAGGGCTCCTCTGATCAAGCAGGTGTCCTCCGCCGAGTCGACGACGAGGATGCGGGATAGGCATCGTAAAATGAACTAAAAAAATAAACTAGTTCTATTAATTTTCTTGCTAAAAATAAACTATTAACACTTAAGCATATACAATAGCAAAATTAAACTATTAACACTTATTTTCATTTTTCTTCTCCTCCTCTTCTTTTCTTCTCTTCTCCTCCTCTTCTTTTCTTCTTTTTTATACACTATACACTATAGCAAAATTCCTCCTCTCCTTATACACTATACACTATATACACTATACACTTAAGCATATACACTATACAATATACACTTTTTCTTCTTTTCTTTTCCTCCTCTTCTTATTTTCATTTTTCCTAATCTTATTTTCTTATTTTTGTTCATATTTCTTCTTCTTGTAACCCTAACCTAATTCTAAATATTACTAACCCTAATAATCTAGCACAAACCTAATAACAATAGGAATTAAATGACAAAAAAAATCTTTTTCTTTTTCTTCTTTTCTTCTCCTTTTTCTTCCTTTCTTCTCCTTTTTCTTCTTCTCTTCTCCTTTTTCTTCTTTTCTTCTATACTGGCCGGAGTGTTGGGGAGGAGGGGGTGGGGGGCTTATCGGCCGGAGGTGTCGATGGCGCGCGGCGAGGAGGACGGCGAGGCGGCGAGGAGGACGGCGCGGCGGCGAGGAGGACGACCGACGGCGAGGAGGACGGCATGCGGCGGCGAGCAGGACGGCAGGCAGCCTGACGGCGTCGGTTAGTTCGTCGCTGTGCCGCGCCGGGCAGGAGAACGAGAGGAAGAAGAAGACAAATGAACGAATTGGGTTGGAAATTTTCGAAGTCCCGCTTATATTGGTGGATCTTTAGTCCCGGTGCGTGGCTCGAACCGGGACTAAAGACCCCCTTTAGTCCCGGGTGGAGCCACGCCCCGGGACTAAAGGCCTCTTTTCGGGCAGACCAGGAGGCGGGAAGCAGGGGGTCTTTAGTCCCGGTGCGTGGCTCCAGCCGGGACTAAAGGGTGTCTTTAGTCTCGGGGCGTGGCTCCACCCGGGACTAAAGCCCCTCCTCGGCTGCACAATAAGTTTAGTCCCACCTCGCCCAGCGAGGGGGACTAACACTTGTTTATAAGCCCCGTCGCAGCTTCTCCATCGAGCTCCTCTCTAAAGTAGGCTTACGGGCCTAAACTTACTGAAAATTGGAACTATATTCGAAATTGTGGATAAAATTCAATCTGAATTCAAAGTGAATTCAGGTCGAATTTTGTCCATGATTTCTCATATAGTTTCAATTTTCTTCTATTTTCAAAATTAATTATTTTGACTATCCAAACTATTAACTTATTTTGTTATTTTCAATTAAAAACTATGTTTATTAAAAATTCTTTTTGCATATTTGAGAATTTGACAAAACTATGATAATGAAAAGTGCTTCAAATTGAATAAATAATGCAAAACTATTTTTATTTTCATAATTAATAATTTTGACTATCCAAACTATTAACTTATTTTGTTATTTTCAATTAAAAACTATGTTTATTAAAAATTCTTTTTGCATATTTGAGAATTTGACAAAACTATGATAATGAAAAGTGTTTCAAATTGAATAAATAATGCAAAACTATTTTTTATTTTCATAATTAATAATTTTGACTATCCTAACTATTAACTTATTTTGTTATTTTCAATTAAAAACTATGTTTATTAAAAATTCTTTTTGCATATTTGAGAATTTGACAAAACTATGATAATGAAAAGTGTTTCAAATTGAATAAATAATTCAAAACTATTTTTTATTTTCATAATTAATAATTTTGACTATCCTAACTATTATCTATTTTTTTATTTTCAAACCAGAACTCATCTCTTACAAAGGGATTTCATTTTTAATTGACCCTGAAATTGAAAAGCACTACAAATGAACTTTGCAAATGTTGAAAGTTGGCATGCTATCATCATTTCACCCACATAGCATGTGTTAAAAAGTTGAGAGGGCTACGACAAAAACTGGATGCAGTTCGTGTACAAAACTGACAATCTCTCTCGAAGTAGCAGGGTTTCGAACCAGAACTCATCTCTTACAAAGGGATTTCATTTTTTTGAACTTATTTGAACTCCATACTTTTTGTGTGTTCAAAATGCACCATTCAAAGGCACATCACAAAATTTCAACAATTTCTGACTTCATTTCGTATATTTCGTGCATTTACTTATTTTTTTTGAGCTAGTTGACCCTGAAATTGAAAAGCACTACAAATGAACTCTGAAAATGTTGAAAGTTGGCATGCTATCATCATTTCACCCACATAGCATGTGTTAAAAAGTTGAGAGGGCTACGACAAAAACTAGATGCAGTTCGTGTACAAAACTGACAATCTCTCTCGAAGTAGCAGGGTTTCGAACCAGAACTCATCTCTTACAAAGGGATTTCATTTTTTTGAACTTATTTGAACTCCATACTTTTTGTGTGTTCGAAATGCACCATTCAAAGGCACATCACAAAATTTCAACAATTTCTGACTTCATTTCGTATATTTCGTGCATTTACTTATTTTTTTTGAGCTAGTTGACCCTGAAATTGAAAAGCACTACAAATGAACTCTGAAAATGTTGAAAGTTGGCATGCTATCATCATTTCACCCACATAGCATGTGTTAAAAAGTTGAGAGGGCTACGACAAAAACTGGATGTAGTTCGTGTTAAAAAGTTTGAACTTATTTGAACTCCATACTTTTTGTGTGTTCAAAATGCACCATTCAAAGGCACATCACAAAATGGACAATATCTCTCGAAGTAGAAGCGACCCCCACAATAAGAGACGACATTATTCTTCTCTCATATATGGTGGACACTAGCTCACCTGGTTTTTAAAGCATTCAAAAGTAGCAAATGAAGTTAGAAAGGGCTAAACCATTCAAATTTGGAAACTATAATGGCACAAACAGAAACTAGACATATATAAATTGGTCCAAGAAGTACATGATACTAGTCCAAACAGTACATAATAATAGCTACCATAGATATATATACAAGTGTTCGACGTTCAGAACACTACTCGTCTGAATCGTCTGAATCATCTAAATCAGAATGTCCACGTTCCTCGAGGTGACGCTGGCCATAGTTGAGGACTCGAATCTTGCGGTACAACTCGTATGAAACGTATGCATCTTTTGCTGCATACTCAATGTTGATATCATCAAGTGGGCCCTTCTCCCAAAGTTGTGCTGATACTTTGGGAAACTGGTCTTCATATCACCATATGACTCGTCGATCAAGGCAACTGCCATATGAGCCATCGAAGTCGTGTCATGTCGAAGCCTGAATATCGTTTGGAGATCAACGAGGCAACCAGCTGGTATCTCAATACCGAAGCTGTGCCTCATCTTCAGCTTGTCGTTCCTTATGTCAATGGAAGCAAAAGTGATGCCGCTACGAAGGAACTCCATGAGTTTTGGACAATGCTTGTCACTCCTGCAACAGAGACAAATTAAAATGGAACAAATGTTACATACTGCTGCAATAAGGAAACATGTTTCACTACAACTAAAGAGAAACTTATCTTTAGGATTCAAATAGAACATATGCAATGGAACCTAGAGAGATCACTATAGCTATCCAATGGAACCTAGAGAGATCACTAGCTATATGCAATTTTCATGACTATGACATATCATATTGCTATCCAATGGAACCTAGAGAGATCACTAGCTATATTCAATTTTCATAACCTTGGATCAAAGAACACTGCATAAAATTGTATCACTACATCTATGATTTCAATGGAACATATTGAACCAATCAGATTTTTCAGATTATGGAACACTATTCCAATCAGATTGTGTTCCCTTCAACTAATCAAAATTGTTTCACTACAACTATTTGAAGCGAACCAACTATGATTTCAATGGAACATATTAAACACTAGTTGATTCTAATACGATTTTTCAGATTATGGAACACTATTCCAATCAGATTGTGTTCCCTTCAACTAATCAAAATTGTTTCACTACAACTGGAACATATTAAACACTAGTTGATTCTAATACGATTTTTCAGATTATGTAACACTATTCCAATCAGATTGTGCTCCCCTTCAACTAATCAAAATTGTTTCACTACAACTATTTGAAGGGAACCAACTATCATTCCAATGGAACATATTAAACACTAGTTGATTCTAATACGATTTTTCATATTATGGAACACTATTCCAATCAGATTGTGCTCCCCTTCAACTAATCAAAATTGTTTCACTACAACTATTTGAAGGGAACCAACTATGATTCCAATGGAACATATTAAACACTAGTTGATTCTAATACGATTTTTCAGATTATGGAACACTATTCCAATTAGATTGTGCTCCCCTTCAACTAATCAAAATTGTTTCACTACAACTATTTGAAGGGAACCAACTATGATTGAAACAAATAAACTTACAATGTCATTATCTTGGATCAAAGAAAGCCTCAAAACTTACCTCGCCCATTGGAAGATCAAGACATGGCTTGCGAAGCATATTTGGATGACGGCAACACCGCGTTGATCGGCCGTGTACTCCAGATCAAGCCCGAAGAACTTCTCATGATCCGCTGCGTAGTCAAACCATCGTTCCTTCAACTGTTGAAGAAAAAACGGCACCTCCCTGCTCAGGTTCGTGTACACGACACGGAGCTTGGTCGTGCCATGTGCGAGCACCTCACGAAAGATAGTTGGCATGGTGGAAGAAGAGAAGGGAAGAAGAGAGGAGAAGAAGAGAGGAGAAGAACAGAGAGGGCGACGCGAGAGAGAAGAAGAACAGAGAAATGGCGACTGTACGCTTCGGTTCGTGCTTTTCATCGCCCGAAACGACGCGGGATGCAAACCGTTTGGGCCTTTAGTCCCGGCTTGTTCCACCAACCGGGACTAAAGAGGTATACCAAACGGTTGCCATCACTACGACATGCCACGTGTTAGGCCTTTAGTCCCGGGTTGGTCCACCAACCGGGACTAAAGAGGTATACCAACGGTCGCCACCACTACAGCAGGCCACGTGTTAGGCCGTTAGTCCCGGGTTGAGCCACCAGCCGGGACTAAAGAGGTATACCAACGGTCGCCACCACTACGGCAGGCCACGTGTTAGGCCTTTAGTCCCGAGTTGAGCCACCATCCGGGACTAAAGGGGGATACGAACGGTTGCCACCACCACTGCCCGCCGCGTAGCCCTTTAGTCCCGGTTTGGGACACGAACCGGGACTAAAGGCTCCTTACGGACCGGGACTAAAGCCTCGAGGGAGGCATTGAGAATTGGGGCGACGTGGCCGGCCCTTTAGTCCCGGCCCAGAGGCAGGCCGAGACTAAATGGTCCAGGCCAAAGGCCCGTTTTCTACTAGTGGAGGAGACAAGTAAGTGAACACTGTCGGTCAGATGGATCACGTTCACACGTGACACACGTGCGCTAGCTGTTAATTGGCGACACAGATGCTGATATTTTCCTGAAGCTCAAATGCAACTACACTCCAGGATGCTCCAAAACTCCAAATCCAGCTGAAAGCCTGAAACGTTGTTTTGAATCTTAAAAAAAAACAATCACCATTTTCAAACATTCGAATCACAGAACATAGTGTGATATCCTAATAAGATTCTAATCAGTAAAAGATAACTGTGCGCCATCACACGAGCAGAGTACGGAACAACACATACCTAGAAAGTACAATGCACAAACAAAGGTCAATCAGAACTTATTCACTGATTCTCATCAGCAACACATTTCACAGTTTACCGTGCACCATTCCAGTTGGATAACATCTATAGGAATAACTAAAGGCAACATTGCATTATTAATTCGGCACGTTCAGCAAGATGATGCGACATTTGGCAGGACAAGTTTGTTTCAGCCAAAAAAAAAAGTTTGTTTCAGCCACGCCGATCGACCTAACATTTACGGAATCACCAGGCAGAAGATTGAGTGTCTTGCGAGTAACTTGCGTGCCACGGAAACAAAGAACATGAATGACCTAGGTACCTGCATGAGCGAGCAACTTGATCAGCAAAGCCTATTCTGTCTACTCAGGAGGAGCAAATTAAAATTCAAGGGCTTCAAATTATGCATTATGAATATGATGCACACAAATGGTAGATGTCGGGTCTGGATGAAAAGAAACATATATATTATGCAAGTAAAATGCAAGGGCTTCGTAATATCATATAGATTTGTTAGCTGCGAAAGGGTTATCTTCCACTCAGACATGAATGACTTGTTGGTAAAATGGTGCAGACGATAATTTTGACAGGTAAAGGCGGGCGTTTTGCCGTTGCAACTGTACAAAGCTGCTGAAAGCCCAGCCTGGAGGCAAAACAAAAATACAGGGCACACACCTAGCTGAAAAGAAAAAGAAAACGCTAGTGTACCTAAGACCCAACAACCAAATCCCTGCAGACGATAATAATAGTACGTACATCGGTACATGAATAAGCACAATGAACCATGGGCCGGGTTAAGGTAAAGCGTACGTGCAACATTGGGCACAATGGCAATACCTGGAGCATAGAAACTTGAGTAAGGAATTATGTTGGTGCCATAGTACCCTGTCTGTGACACCTCCTCGATCTTCCTGGACTTGAGATGGATCATATAGATCCTAGGGCGCACATAAAAGAAGATCGCCCCAGCTTCTTCAGCAAAACCAACTGCCAGGCAGGTCCGCTCCGGTTCTGGCGCAATATATTTCTTGAGATCTATGACCCTTTGAAGTGTCCATGTTAGGAGCCCATCAATGCCTGTCATCAGTGACCACAAATGCAGACGTCGTCCTTCAAACCCGGCCAAACCAAGACGTCCGTCCTCTGTCCTCATGATGACCATATCAATGCCGCGCCTAGTCACAATGTTTAATGGGAGCTCCTCGGTTCGACCCAACGTACGATTATCCAAATCGTATGTATGATAACACGGTATTCCAGCAGCCAGTAGAGTGTGTTCCCAACTAGTGCTGGCGGCATCGGCTCCATTCTCCCGAATATTTCCATGGAGGTGATCTCACTCCAGACGCCCGTCTCAGACGACCAGACGCACACACAGATAGCAGATTCATCTGGACAGAACACGTACACCACGAGGAATGGGCACGACCGGCAGTCGCGGTGGTCGGTGACGGTGTGGCCGGCCGCGCAGAGAAGCGTACCGTTGTGCTGGTACGAGCTGTCATGGTCCAGGTGGGGCGAGGGCAGGTGGTGCTTGTCGCCGGTCACGAGGTCCCAGACGAGGAGCGTTCCGGATACCAAGCTTTCCAGAAGGGCGCGGCCGTGGCGGCTGTCGTGGGCCCTCCAGTCGGTGTGGGACATCTTGGCAGCGGTGGAGGCCGCGAAGTCGCCGAAGGTGGGGACGAAGAGCGGACGCGGCGGCTGGTCGTTGTTGACGCCGTCGTAGATGGATTTCGGATTGTTGCCGAAGAAGCCGAGGAAGGGAGGCGTCCCACCGTGGAACTCGCGGAAGCGGCGGAGGAAGCTGGCGTCGTTGACTAGGCCGCGCCAGCCCTTGCAGACCAAGGAGGCATAGCAGAGGTTGATGGGCTCCGGCGGGAGGCGCAGGAGGATCTCCAAGAGCAGGTCAACCACGAGCTCCTGGATCTTCATGGGTTTGGGTTTGGGTTTGGAAATTGTCTTATGCACAGTTTCTATGTATTTAGTTGGACAATAGAAAGATATGTTTTGCCGTGGTTAACACCAGCCGGCCTCCTGTCTATTTATATAGAAGCTGCCTTGTACATTACGTACATAGGCTTGTACAACACGTACACAATAATCAGATGAATCGTTGATTGATACAAGTGAACCTAGGATCTTCTATACATGGTAACTACTGATTACATCAGATCATATACTGGATATGCTAGGAGATATTCTCGCTAACATTATCTTTGTAGCAGGTTGAGATTGCGTCGTAATTTCTCCAGCATTATCTTTGTAGCAGGTTTAGTGAAAGCATTTGCCACTTGATCACCGGAGCACACAAAACGGACATCTAATGCTCTTTGCGCCACTTTTTCTCTGGAAGTGGAAATCCACATCAATATGCTTCGTCCTTGCATGAAATACTAGATTTGCACTCAGGTAGGTGGCGTTTAAATTATCACACCATAAAACCGGGGGTCGTGGTAGGGATACTCCCAATTCCTTAGGCAAAAATTGCACCCAAGTAGCTTCAGCTGCACCATTTGCAAGGGCCTTGTATTCTGCCTCGGTACTAGATCGTGACACTGTGGGCTGTTTCCGAGCACTCCATGAAATCGGGTTAGGTCCAAAGAAAACCACAAAAACGCCAGTGGAGCGTCTGTCATCGAGACATCCGGCCCAATCAGCATCCGTGAAGACACTCAGAAGTGTGGAGCTTGACCGACGATGTGAAGTCCAGTCGCCACAGTACCCTTCATATACCTTAGGGGGTGTTTGGTTACAGGGACTTATTAGGGACTTAGAACTTATAAGTCCCATCTGAACCAAACAGGAGGGACTTATAGGGACTTAAAGTGGACATTTGGGACTTATGAAATAAGACTCTCAAGGAGAGTCTTATAGGGACTTATAGTTGTAATATGGTCTTTTAGTCAATGTTAAGTCCTAGGAACCAAACAGGTAGGAACATTTTAGGGACTTAGGACTTATAAGTTGAGACTAAAAAAAGTCTTAGGACTTATGAACCAGGGCCTTAGTATCCGCTTGACAGCTTCCCAATGCACATCAGTGGGCTTGAATAGATATTGACACACCTTGTTTACAACAAATGAAATATCAGAACGAGCGAGTGTGAGATACTGCTACCCTCCAACCATACTCTGATAGCTGAAGGCGTCATCATCGGTAAGTGGAGTGCCAAGGTGTGCTGCCAACTTGTCTGTGACTGACATGGGAGTAGAAACCTCCTTGCAATTCTCCATATGTGCACGATGAAGAAGGTCATTAGCATACTTTTGCTGAGAGAGCACTATTCCCCAGAATTGTAGGTGGCTTCAATTCCAAGGAAGTAAGCAAGACGGCCAAGGTCTTTGATGGGAAAAGACAAAGAGACTGTGCGAAGCAACCGGTCTACTGCTTGGGAACAAGAGACAGCAATGACAATATCATCAACATAGACTAGCATGTAAATGATCACAACTCCTTGCTGAAAAATGAAGAGGGAGGTGTCAGCTTTGGAAGAATGAAACCCAAGTTGTTGGAGCCGATCACTAAGGCGAGAATACCAAGCCCGCGGAAACTGTTTCAACCCGTAAATAGACTTCCGAAGCTTGCAAACATGGTGAGGGTAACGAGAGTCCTCGAAGCCAGGTGGCTGCTGCATATACACGTCCTCATGAAGTACACCATGAAGGAATGCATTGCTGACATCAATTTGCCGCAGACACCACCCCTATGAAACAGCAAGCGAGAGCATAAGACGAACCATAGCTGGTTTAACAACTGGACTAAATGTGTCAAGGTAATCAATACCATATTCCTGAGTAAACCCACGAGCAACCAGTCGAGCCTTGTATTTGTCAAGGGAGCCATCAGGGTGTTGCTTTACTTTGAAAATCCACTTGCAACTGACAATGTTCGTGCCGAAGGGACGTGGGAGGAGCAACCACGTTGCAGTAAGTTGCGGAGCAGAAAACTCCTCCTGCATAGCTGCTTTCCACGCAGGATCAACAAGAGCCTGTCGATGCATGGACGGAGCGGATACACGACACTGAAACTGCGACAGGTTGTACCGGACAGTGCCGTCAGTGCGGACCTTCGGGCAACGGACATTGTTCTGCAGCCCCGTGAGAGCACGCTCGACAGTAGGGGCTGCCGAAGGAGCCGGCGGTGCGGCCGGTGGCGTCGAAGAGGCCGGCGACGTCGAAGAGGCCGGTGGTGCGGCCATCGGAGGAGCCGGCGGCGCGACCGGCGACGTTGGAGGAGCACACCTGAAGCGGAAGCTTGATTTAGTGGGGCGCCCAATCCAGCCCAATCCAACGACCCCACCGGCAACAGCACAGAGTTTGCTGCGCGCGCAAGCCGGCACACCAAATATGCTGCGCGCGATAGAGCTTTTCAGCGCGCGCCCAAAAGTTTTTAGCGCGTGCACTGTTTTGCAGCGTCTATTGAAGCTGTCCGGCGGTCAAAAAACGAATATTTTAACGCGCGGAGCATTTTTTGGACGCCTGTTGGGCGCATGCACGTGGGACGTGTCTTGTACGTAAATTGTAGATGGACGCTGCTCCTCTGAACCTGCACCTGTAGGACAAGCTTCAGGAAACAAAAAAGACAGATTGTAGTGTCACGTCCAAGATGCGACCCTATCCTCAATTTGGCACGAGGGCCTCGTCATGGATAGAAGCGCATCTCGTCGTGTCGCAAGAATGGATATCGTTACAAGTACATGTACTGAAAAAAATAGTTATATAAAGAGTTGGCTTACACTCGCCACAAGCTACATCAGAGTCACATCAGTACATTACATAATCATTAAGAGTAAGAGCAGGGTCCGACTACGGACGAAAACAAACGACAAAAGAAGAACGACGTCCATCCTTGCTATCCCAGGCTGCCGGCCTGGAACCCATCCTAGATCGATGAAGTAGAAGAAGAAGAAGAAGCAACTCCAAATGAACAATCAACGCGCTCGCGTCAAGTAACCTCTACCTGTACCTGCAACTGGTGTTGTAGTAATCTGTGAGCCACAGGGGACTCAGCAATCTCATTTCCAAAGGTATCAAGACTAGCAAAGCTTAATGGGTGAGGCAAGGTTAAGTGGTGAGGTTGCAGCAGCGGCTAAGCATATATTTGGTGGCTAACTTACGAGTACCAGAAATAAGAGGGGGAAGATCTACGCATAGTGGACGTGAACTACAGATGATCAAATGAATGATCCTGACACCTACCTACGTCAGACATAACCCCACCGTGTCCTCGATCGGAGAAGGAACTCACGAAAGAGACAATCACGGTTACGCACACTGTTGGCAAGTTTTAATTAAGTAAACTTCAAGTTATCTAGAACCAGTGTTAAACAAAGCTTCCACGTTGCCACATAACCGCGGGCACGACTTTCCGAAAGATTTAACCCTGCAGGGGTGCTCCAAGTAGTCCATCACAAATTACCACAAGCTGCATAGAAATCCTCAATCACGAAGCTCGCGATCTCGTCGGATTCCCTAGTGGAAAACCTCAACTCTGAGATTACCCAAAGCATTGTTGGGGAACGTCGCATGGGAAACAAAAAATTTCCTACGCGCACGAAGACCTATCATGGTGATGTCCATCTACGAGAGGGGATGAGTGACATACGTACCCTTGTAGACCGTACAACAGAAGCGTTAGTGAACGCGGTTGATGTAGTGGAACGTCCTCACGTCCCTCGATCCGCCCCGCAAACAATCCCGCGATCAGTCCCACGATCTAGTACCGAACGGACGACACCTCCGCGTTCAGCACACGTACAGCTCGACGATGATCTCGGCCTTCTTGATCCAGCAAGAGAGACGGAGAGGTAGAAGAGTTCTCCGGCAGCGTGACGGCGCTCCGGAGGTTGGTGATGACCTTGTCTCAGCAGGGCTCCGCCCGAGCTCCGCAGAAACGCGATCTAGAGGAAAAACCGTGGAGGTATGTGGTCGGGCTGCCGTGGAAAAATCGTCTCAAATCAGCCCTAAAACCTCCGTATATATAGGTGGGAGGGAGGGGACCTTGCCTTGGGGCCCCAAGGGGGTCGGCCGAGTCCAAGGGGGAAGGCTCCCACCAAACCGAGTTGGACTTGGTTTGGTGGGTGGGAGTCCTTCCTTCCCTTCCCACCTCCTCTTTTTTTTTCTTTTCTCTTTGATTTTCTTTCCTAGGCGCATAGGGCCCTTTTGGGCTGCCCCACCAGCCCACTAAGGGCTGGTGCGCTACCCTCATGGCCTATGGGCTTCCCGGGGGTGGGTTGCCCCCCCGGTGAACTCCCGGAACCCATTCGTCATTCCCGGTACATTCCCGGTAACTCCGAAAACCTTCCGGTAATCAAATGAGGTCATCCTATATATCAATCTTCGTTTCCGGACCATTCCGGAAACCCTCGTGACGTCCGTGATCCCATCCGGGACTCCGAACAACATTCGGTAACCAACCATATAACTCAAATACGCATAAAACAATGTCGAACCTTAAGTGTGCAGACCCTGCGGGTTCGAGAACTATGTAGACATAACCCGAGAGACTCGTCGGTCAATATCCAATAGCGGGACCTGGATGCCCATATTGGATCCTACATATTCCACGAAGATCTTATCGTTTGAACCTCAGTGCCAAGGATTCGTATAATCCCGTATGTCATTCCCTTTGTCCTTCGGTATGTTACTTGCCCGAGATTCGATCGTCAGTATCCGCATACCTATTTCAATCTCGTTTACCGGCAAGTCTCTTTACTCGTTCCGTAATACAAGATCCCGTAACTTACACTAAGTTACATTGCTTGCAAGGCTTGTGTGTGATGTTGTATTACCGAGTGGGCCCCGAGATACCTCTCTGTCACACGGAGTGACAAATCCCAGTCTTGATCCATACTAACTCAACTAACACCTTCGGAGATACCTGTAGAGCATCTTTATAGTCATCCACTTACGTTGCGACGTTTGATACACACAAAGAATTCCTCCGGTGTCAGTGAGTTATATGATCTCATGGTCACAGGAATAAATACTTGACACGCAGAAAACAGTAGCAACAAAATGACACGATCAACATGCTACGTCTATTAGTTTGGGTCTAGTCCATCACGTGATTCTCCCAATGACGTGATCCAGTTATCAAGCAACAACACCTTGTTCATAATCAGAAGACACTGACTATCATCGATCAACTGGCTAGACAACTAGAGGCATGCTAGGGACGGTGTTTTGTCTATGTATCCACACATGTAAACGAGTCTTCATTCAATACAATTATAGCATGGATAATAAACTATTATCTTGATACAGGAATTATAATAATAACTATATTTATTATTGCCTCTAGGGCATAATTCCAACAGTCTCCCACTTGCACTAGAGTCAATAATCTAGCCCTCACATCACCATGTGAATTACATTGTAATAAATCTAACACCCATACAGTTCTGGTGTCGATCATGCTTTGGCCGTGGAAGAGGTTTAGTCAGCGGGTCTGCTACATTCAGATCCGTGTGCACTTTGCATATATTTACGTCCTCTCCCTCGACGTAGTCGCGGATGAGGTTGAAGCGTCGTTTGATGTGTCTGGTCTTCTTGTGAAACCGTGGTTCCTTTGCTAAGGCAATGGCACCAGTGTTGTCACAGAACAAGGTTATTGGATTCAGTGCGCTTGGCACCACTCCAAGATCCGTCATGAACTGCTTCATCCAGACACCCTCCTTAGCTGCCTCCGAGGCAGCCATGTACTCCGCTTCACATGTAGAATCTGCTACGACGCTTTGCTTGGAACTGCACCAGCTTACTGCACCCTCATTAAGAATAAATACGTATCCGGTTTGCGACTTAGAGTCGTCCGGATCTGTGTCAAAGCTTGCATCGACGTAACCTTTTACGGCGAGCTCTTCGTCACCTCCATACACGAGAAACATCTCCTTAGTCCTTTTCAGGTACTTCAGGATATTCTTGACCGCTGTCCAGTGATCCACTCCTGGATTACTCTGGAACCTACCTGCCATACTTATGGCCAGGCTAACATCCGGTCTAGTGCACAGCATCGCATACATGATAGAACCTATGGCTGAAGCATAGGGGACGGAGCGCATATGCTCTCTATCTTCATCAGTTGCTGGGCACTGAGTCTTACTCAATCTCGTACCTTGTAAAACTGGCAAGAACCCTTTCTTGGACTGTTCCATTTTGAACTTCTTCAAAACTTTATCAAGGTATGTGCTTTGTGAAAGTCCTATCAGGCGTTTTGATCTATCCCTATAGATCTTAATGCCTAGAATGTAAGAAGCTTCTCCTAGGTCCTTCATAGAGAAACTTTTATTCAAGTAACCTTTTATGCTCTCCAAAAGCTCTACGTTGTTTCCAATCAGTAATATGTCATCCACATATAATATCAGAAACGCCACAGAGCTCCCACTCACTTTCTTGTAAATACAAGATTCTCCAACCACTTGTATAAACCCAAATGCTTTGATCACCTCATCAAAGCGTTTGTTCCAACTCCGAGATGCTTGCACCAGTCCATAAATGGATCGCTGGAGCTTGCACACCTTGTCAGCATTTTTAGGATCGACAAAACCTTCGGGTTGCATCATATACAACTCTTCCTTAAGGAAACCGTTAAGGAACGCCGTTTTGACATCCATCTGCCAGATTTCATAATCGAAAAATGCAGCTATTGCTAACATGATTCTGACGGACTTAAGCATCGCTACGGGTGAGAAGGTCTCATCGTAGTCAACTCCTGGAACTTGTGAAAAACCCTTTGCCACAAGTCGAGCTTTATAAACGGTCACATTACCGTCAGCGTCCGTCTTCTTCTTAAAGATCCATTTGTTCTGAATAGCCTTGCGGCCCTCAGGTAGTATCTCCAAAGTCCACACTTCGTTCTCATACATGGATCCTATCTCGGATTTCATGGCTTCTAGCCATTTGTTGGAATCTGGGCCCACCATTGCTTCTTCATAACTTGCAGGTTTATTGTTGTCTAACAACATGATTGATAAGACAGGATTACCGTACCACTCTGGAGCAGCACGTGATCTCGTCGACCTGCGTGGTTCAACAGAAACTTGAACTGGAGTTTCATGATCATCATCATTAACTTCCTCCTCAACCGGCGTCGCAACGACAGAGGTTTCCCCTTGCCCTGCGCCACCATCCAGAGGGATGAGAGGTTGGACAACCTCGTCAAGTTCTATCTTCCTCCCACTCAATTCTCTCGAGAGAAACTCCTTCCCGAGAAAAGCTCCGTTCTTAGCAACAAACACTTTGCCCTCGGATTTTGAGATAGAAGGTGTACCCAACTGTCTCTTTTGGGTAACCTATGAAGACACACTTTTTCGCTTTGGGTTCCAGCTTTTCAGGCTGAAGCTTTTTGACATAAGCATCACATCCCCAAAATTTAAGAAACGACAACTTTGGCCTTTTGCCATACCACAGTTCGTATGGTGCGTCTCAACGGATTTTGATGGTGCCCTATTTAAAGTGAATGCAGCTGTTTCTAATGCATAACCCCAAAATGATAACGACAAATCAGTAAGAGACATCATAGATGGCACCATCTCTAACAAAGTACGATTACGACGTTCGGACACACCATTACGCTGTGGTGTTCCAGGCGGTGTCAACTGTGAAACAATTCCACATTTTCTTAAGTGATCACCAAACTCGAAACTCAGATATTCACCCCCACGATCAGACCGTAGGAACTTGATCTTCTTGTTACGATGATTTTCCACTTCACTCTGAAATTGCTTGAACTTTTCAAATGTTTTAGACTTGTGCTTCATCAAGTAGACATAACCATACCTACTCAAATCGTCAGTGAAGGTGAGAAAATAACGATATCTGCCGCGTGCCTCCACGCTCATTGGACCACACACATCGGTATGTATGATTTCCAATAAGTCACTTGCACGCTCCATTGTTCCGGAGAACGGAGTCTTAGTCATCTTGCCCATGAGGCATGGTTCACACGTGTCAAGTGAATCAAAGTCAAGTGACTCCAAAAGTCCATCAGCATGGAGTTTCTTCATGCGCTTTACACCAATATGACCCAAGCGGCAGTGCCACAAAAATATGGCGCTATCATTGTTTACTCTAACTCTTTTGGTCTCAATGTATATGTGTATCGCTATCAAGATTCAATATGAACAATCCTCTCACATTCGGTGCATGACCATAAAAGATGTTACTCATAGAAATAGAACAACCATTATTCTGTGACTTAAAAGAGTAACCGTCTCGCAATAAACAAGATCCAGATATAATGTTCATGCTCAACGCAGGCACTAAATAACAATGATTTTAAGTTCATCACTAATCCCGACGGTAGCTGAAGTGACACTGTGCCGACGGCGATTGCATCAACCTTGGAACCATTTCCTACGCGCATCGCCACTTCATCTTTCGCCAGCCTTCGTCTATTCCGCAGTTCCTGTTTTGACTTGCAAATGTGAGCAACAGAACCGGTATCAAATACCCAGGCACTACTACGAGAGCCGGTTAAGTACACATCAATAACATGTATATCAAATATACCTGATTCTTCTTTGCCCGCCTTCTTATCTGCCAGATACTTGGGGCAATTGCGCTTCCAGTGACCCATACCCTTGCAATAGAAACACTCCGTTTCAGGCTTAGGTCCAGCTTTGGGTTTCTTCGGCGGATTGGCAACAGGCTTGCCGCTCTTCTTCGAATTGCCCTTCTTGCCTTTGCCGTTTTTCTTGAAACTAGTGGTCTTATTCACCATCAACACTTGATGCTCTTTACGGAGTTCAGACTCTGCGACTTTCAACATCGCAAACAACTCGCCGGGAGACTTGTTCATCCCTTGCATGTTGTAGTTCAACACAAAGCCTTTGCAGCTTGGCGGCAGTGATTGAAGGATTCTGTCAGTGATAGCTTCTTGCGGGAGTTCAATCCCCAACTCAGCTAGACGGTTTGAGTACCCAGACATTTTGAGCACATGTTCACTGACAGACGAGTTTTCCTCCATCTTGCAAGCATAGAATTTATCGGAGGTGTCATACCTCTCGATCCGGGCGTTCTTCTGAAAGATAAACTCCAACTCCTGGAACATCTCAAATGCTCCATGACGGTCAAAGCGACGTTGAAGTCCCGGTTCTAAGCCATACAAGACTGCACATTGAACTATTGAGTAGTCCTCCTTACGTGCTAACCAAGCGTTCTTAACATCCCGATCAGCCGTAGCGGGTGGTTCATCTCCTAGCGCAGCATTAAGGACATAATCCTTCTTCCCAGCTTGTAAGATTAGCTTAAGATTACGAGCCCAGTCTACAAAGTTGCTTCCATCATCTTTCAACTTAGCTTTCTCTAGGAACGTATTAAAATTCAGGATGACTGTCGCGTGAGCCATGATCTACAACACAAATATATTCAAAGTGGACGTAGACTATGTTCAAGATAATTAGAGTTCAACTTAATCAAATTATATGCTAAACTCCCACTCAAAAAGTACATCTCTCTAGTCATTTGAGTGGTTCATGATCCACTTACACTATCCCAAGTCCGATCATCACGTGAGTTGAGTATAGTTTCAGTGGTAAGCATCCCTATGCTAATCATATCAACTATATGATTCATGATCGACCTTTCGGTCTCATGTGTTCCGAGGCCATGTCTGCACATGCTAGGCTGGTCAAGCTTAACCCGAGTGTTCCGCGTGCGCAACTGTTTTGCACCCGTTGTATGTGAACTTTGAGTCTACCACACCCGATCATCACGTGGTGTCTCGAAACGACGAACTGTAGCAACGGTGCACAGTCGGGGAGAACACAATTTCGTCTTGAAATTTTAGTGAGAGATCACCTCATAATGCTACCGTCGTTCTAAGCAAAATAAGGTGCATAAAAGGATTAACATCACATGCAATTCATAAGTGACATGATATGGCCATCATCACGTGCTTCTTGATCTCCATCACCAAAGCACCGGCACGATCTTCTTGTCACCGGCGCCACACCATGATCATCCATCAACGTGTTGCCATCGGGGTTGTCGTGCTACTCATGCTATTACTACCAAAGCTACATCCTAGCAAAATAGTAAACACATCTGCAAGCACAAACGTTAGTATAAAGACAACCCTATGGCTCCTGCCGGTTGCCGTACCATCGACGTGCAAGTCGATATTTCTATTACAACATGATCATCTCATACATCCAATATATCACATCACATCGTTGGCCATATCACATCACAAGCATACCCTGCAAAAACAAGTTAGACGTCCTCTAATTTTGTTGTTGCATGTTTTACGTGGTGACCAAGGGCATCTAGTAGGATCGCATCTTACTTACGCAAACACCACAACGGAGATATATGAGTTGCTATTTAACCTCATCCAAGGACCTCCTCGGTCAAATCCGATTCAACTAAAGTTGGAGAAACCGTCACTTGCCAGTCATCTTTGAGCAAAGGGGGTTACTCGTAACGATGAAACCAGTCTCTCGTAAGCGTACGAGTAATGTCGGTCCAAGCCGCTTCAATCCAACAATACCGCGGAATCAAGAAAAGACTAAGGAGGGCAGCAAAACGCACATCACCGCCCACAAAAACTTTTGTGTTCTACTCGAGAAGACATCTACGCATGAACCTAGCTCATGATGCCACTGTTGGGGAACGTCGCACGGGAAACAAAAATTTTCCTACGCGCACGAAGACCTATCATGGTGATGTCCATCTACGAGAGGGGATGAGAGATCTACGTACCCTTGTAGACCGTACAGCAGAAGCGTTAGAGAACGCGGTTGATGTAGTGGAACGTCCTCACGTCCCTCGATCCGCCCCGTGAACAATCCCGCGATCAGTCCCACGATCTAGTACCGAACAGACGGCACCTCCGCGTTCAGGACACGTACAGCTCGACGATGATCTCGGCCTTCTTGATCCAGCAAGAGAGACGGAGAGGTAGAAGAGTTCTCCGGCAGCGTGACGGCGCTCCGGAGGTTGGTGATGACCTTGTCTCAGCAGGGCTCCGCCCGAGCTCCGCAGAAACGCGATCTAGAGGAACCGCCCGAGCTCCGCAGAAACGCGATCTAGAGGAAAAACCGTGGAGGTATGTGGTCGGGCTGCCGTGAAAAAGTCGTCTCAAATCAGCCCTAAAACCTCCGTATATATAGGTGGGAGGGAGGGACTCTCCCCCCCAAACCGAGTTGGACTAGGTTTGGTGGGAGGGAGTCCCCCTTCCTTCCCACCTCCTCCTTTTTTTTTTCTTTCTCTCTTGATTTTCTTCTCCTTGGCGCAAAGGGCACTTGTGGGTTGTCCCACCAGCCCACTAAGGGCTGGTGTGTCTCCCCAAAGCCTATGGGCTTCCCCGGGGTGGGTTGCCCCCCCCGGTGAACTCCCGGAACCCATTCGTCATTCCCCGTACATTCCCGGTAACTCCGAAAACCTTCCGGTAATCAAATGAGGTCATCCTATATATCAATCTTCGTTTCCGGACCATTCCGGAAACCCTCGTGACGTCCGTGATCTCATCCGGGATTCCGAACAACATTCGGTAACCAACCATATAACTCAAATACGCATAAAACAATGTCGAACCTTAAGTGTGCAGACCCTGCGGGTTTGAGAACTATGTAGACATGACCCGAGAGACTCCTCGGTCAATATCCAATAGCGGGACCTGGATGCCCATATTGGATCCTACATATTCCACGAAGATCTTATCGTTTGAACCTCAGTGCCAAGGATTCATATAATCCCGTATGTCATTCCCTTTGTCCTTCGGTATGTTACTTGCCCGAGATTCGATCGTCAGTATCCGCATACCTATTTCAATCTCGTTTACCGGCAAGTCTCTTTACTCGTTCCGTAATACAAGATCCCGCAACTTACACTATGTTACATTGCTTGCAAGGCTTGTGTGTGATGTTGTATTACCGAGTGGGCCCCGAGATACCTCTCCGTCACACGGAGTGACAAATCCCAGTCTTGATCCATACTAACTCAACTAACACCTTCGGAGATACCTGTAGAGCATCTTTATAGTCATCCACTTACGTTGCGACGTTTGATACACACAAAGCATTCCTCCGGTGTCAGTGAGTTATATGATCTCATGGTCACAGGAATAAATACTTGACACGCAGAAAACAGTAGCAACAAAATGACATGATCAACATGCTACGTCTATTAGTTTGGGTCTAGTCCATCACGTGATTCTCCCAATGACGTGATCCAGTTATCAAGCAACAACACCTTTCATAATCAGAAGACACTGACTATCATCGATCAACTGGCTAGCCAACTAGAGGCATGCTAGGGACGGTGTTTTGTCTATGTATCCACACATGTAAACGAGTCTTCATTCAATACAATTATAGCATGGATAATAAACTATTATATTGATACATGAATTATAATAATAACTATATTTATTATTGCCTCTAGGGCATAATTCCAACAGAGGTCTCATACCTCTTGATCCGGGCGTTCTTCTGAAAGATAAACTTCAACTCCTGGAACATCTCAAATGTTCCATGCCGCTCAATGCGACGTTGAAGTCCCGGTTCTAAGCCATACAATACTGCACATTGAACTACTGAGTAGTCCTCCTTACGTGCTATCCAAGCGTTCTTAACATCCTGATCAGCCGTAGCGGGTGGTTCATCTCCTAGCGCAGCATTAAGGACATAATCCTTCTTCCCAGCTTGTAAGATTAGCTTAAGATTACGAGCCCAGTCTACAAAGTTGCTTCCATCATCTTTCAACTTAGCTTTCTCTAGGAACGTATTAAAATTCAGGGTGACTGTCGCGTGAGCCATGATCTACAACACAAATATATTCAAAGTGGACTTAGACTATGTTCAAGATAGTTAGAGTTTAACTTAATCAAATTATTTGCTAAACTCCCACTCAAAAAGTACATCTCTCTAGTCATTTGAGTGGTTCATGATCCACTTACACTAGCTCAAGTCCGATCATCGTGTGAGTTGAGTATAGTTTCAGTGGTAAGCATCCCTATGCTAATCATATCATCTATATGATTCATGATCGACCTTTCGGTCTCATGTGTTCCGAGGCCATGTCTGCACATGCTAGGCTCGTCAAGCTTAACTCGAGTGTTCCGCGTGCGCAACTGTTTTGCACCTGTTGTATGTGAACGTTGAGTCTATCACACCCGATCATCACATGGTGTATCGAAACGACGAACTGTAGCAACGGTGCACAGTCGGGGAGAACACAATTTCGTCTTGAAATTTTAGTGAGAGATCACCTCATAATGCTACCGTCGTTCTAAGCAAAATAAGGTGCATAAAAAGATTAACATCACATGCAATTCATAAGTGACATGATATGGCCATCATCACGTGCTTCTTGATCTCCATCACCAAAGCACCGTCATGATCTTCTTGTCACCGGCGCCACACCATGATCTCCATCAACGTGTTGCCATCGAGGTTGTCGTGCTACTCATGCTATTACTACTAAAGCTACATCCTAGCAAAATAGTAAACGCATCTGCAAGCACAAACGTTAGTATAAAGACAACCCGATGGCTCCTGCCGGTTGCCGTACCATCGACGTGCAAGTCGATATTTTCTATTACAACATGATCATCACATACATCCAATATATCACATCACATCGTTGGCCATATCACATCACAAGAATACCCTGCAAAAACAAGTTAGACGTCCTCTAATTTTGTTGTTGCATGTTTTACGTGGTGACCATGGGTATCTAGTAGGATCGCATCTTACTTATGCAAACACCACAACGGAGATATATGAGTTGCTATTTAACCTCATCCAAGGACCTCCTCGGTCAAATCTGATTCAACTAAAGTTGGAGAAACCGACACTTGCCAGTCATCTTTGAGCAACGGGGTTACTCGTAGCGATGAAACCAGTCTCTCGTAAGCGTACGAGTAATGTCGGTCCAAGCCGCTTCAATCCAACAATACTGCGGAATCAAGAAAAGACTAAAGAGGGCAGCAAAACGCACATCACCACCCACAAAAACTTTTGTGTTCTACTCGAGAAGACATCTACGCATGAACCTAGCTCATGATGCCACTGTTGGGGAACGTCGCATGGGAAACAAAAAATTTTCTACGCGCACGAAGACCTATCATGGTGATGTCCATCTACGAGAAGGGATGAGTGATCTACGTACCCTTGTAGACCGTACAGCAGAAGCGTTAGTGAACGCGGTTGATGTAGTGGAACGTCCTCACGTCCCTCGATCCGCCCCGCGAACAATTCCGCGATCAGTCCCACGATCTAGTACCGAACGGACGGCACCTCCGCGTTCAGCACACGTACAGCTCGACAATGATCTCGTCCCACTACAAGAAATATGTTAATACATGACGGATTCAATCCGTCACGGACCTGCACAAAACTGTCGTGGAAGGGTAAACATGACGAACGTGAGTTCCGTCATGTATATCGCGTCATAATTTGACCACGGCACGCTCCATGACGAACATCCAAATCCGTCACGTACCATGACGGTTTTTAGCCGTCATCGATGGTAGTCAACTCACATGCACATAACCGCGTTAACTTGTGTACCACATCATCATCTGACATGGATCTGACGTGGCAGCCCATGTAGCAATCACGTGGCAGCCCATGTAGCAATCAGCCCATCTAAAATTTTGGCCCATTAAATTTCAACTCGTTCCAAGAGTGGTGGCCCATACAATATTCAACCCAATTACAACTTAAGTCCATTAATTTTAAGTAAGGCCCACTAATTTCATTCGAGTGTATTATCCCATCTCTCATTTCTCTTGGTCTATGGAAATTTAAGTGAACAATATTTTCACAGAAAAATATATGTTGATGTCATTCAGATAAAAAAAATAAACACACCCAAAAAACACACGTACATGAGAGAAAAAGACCCAAAAAAGATTAATTTTACAAGCATGTCTTAGAGGACACTATGCTACTCTACGACCAGCACCACCCAGTGCTCCTCGAACGTCAGCCAAGGGTCATCCGGCGTTCCTCGTCGTAGATCCAGCCATCCAAACCGAAGTCATGAGAATGCATGTCTTTGCTGAAAATGCTCCCATAAACCTATATGTGCCACATGATGAAAATTATGTGAGACTAGAATATTATAGTCAGTAGGTTAAACTCGAAGTAGCTTATACACTTTATCAAGTTCTATATTTTTCACTCCCACGATGCAAAGTAGTGAAACTAATCAATCATATGAAAATAAACAGGTAGTGGCAACAAAAATGATGAGCATGCATAGAACAAAAGCTGGTAGTAAACTCCACTATGCTTATTTGACATGAAGTTCTAAGCTATCACTACACTAAACTCAAATCAAGCTACGAAAATATCCTGAATAACGTGTGTGAAACTTTAAAAAAGTTACAAAAAGTAATTCAAGGGGAGGCACTTTGTTCTACATTTAGAGCTCTAAGTTGCTGATGATAAAAGTACAGTTTTCAGGTTTGCTCTCTAGTACTACATTCACGCATCTGTAGAACAAGTCCATTCTAGCAAGATATAGAGTCGCAACTGAATTTATATCTAACAAGTTGCTTCCAAATTAATTCCAAAGACCAATATGACAGAAACTTGAAGGCCAATGCACGTTAGACAAAAATATTTATATCAAAACATGATTTGTATTTAGATAGCAAGTATCATCCAGATTTGGGGTAAAGTGAGGAGAGGCTCACCACAGTAGGAGGCAAGGACGATGTAGCCGTCAATGGGTCGTCCAAGCATTATACGATAAGATGCAGGGGCCTAGGGGGTGCTGGACTTGCTGTTGCAATATATGTCGCTGGAGTAGCTAAAGTTTAGCTACTCCAGCGACATATATTTCGGTATAGAGGGAGTAGTAGGTAAGCACAACATCTGCAAGATCCCCACAAATTCTCAGTAAAAAAAGATTTTTGTCTGGAACCACTAATCTGATTGACAACCCATTTCACTATTGACTTCAGATATTTGAAATTATATCCCATGTTGATATATTTTAATGAATTATTTTGACAGTAATTGCCAGTTTAATGTCACTTATTTGACTATAAATAACTTAGTTACCAGGTTCAGGAATGTCATTATCTACTCATGTAAACCTTATTTTGCCCAAACAGAGATTGCACTATTTAATACATTGAATAAACTATATGGTATAGTTAACTGCTCAAGAGATAGCGGAAAAGTTCAAGGCATGGAGCTTGGTTCAGAAATTACTAGGGGAGGGGTGCATCCTTCATCTTATCGAATCTAGCATATGGCCATGATCATTAATTCAGAATTAAATTATTATAAAAAGATTGTTTGTTCGTACATGCTGCTCTTAGCAGGTCTATATAAAAAATCTAGCAGTTGTGGACCACCACCCACAGTGTCCAAGAGTAGGATTCTAGTGGCTGAGTACAACTCAAGTTAACTCAGTCGAAGAGCCCATCATTATAGCTTACAAAGAGAGTACAGTTAAGAGGAGAATCAAATATTATCAGTATACAGATTGAATGTAGTGGCAGCAGGGTGAGCTGTGAATATGTTAAGTTGGATTTGTGATGCATAATGGATTCAGTTGAATCTAGTGATCACATCATTCTCGCAGAACTAAATTCAAAGAAGTTCAAGCAGCCAAAAGATTCAGATTTAATAGTGCTTCAGTATTAGAAAGGCCATAGATCTGGCAATTCTCCAGAAATAAAAATCTATTTCAGGATCTAAAAAAAACAACATGTTGTGCTTCATCCGCATGAACATAGCAACTACAATAAGATCAATGCTGCATGTTGTAGCTGACTCGTATCAGCCTACAACTAATCACATCGATTTAAGGCGAGGAAGCACACTGTGTGTTACTGTAGTGTAAGAAAAACCAGTGAATAATTAGAACTTGTGAAGTACCTTTGTAAGGAGGCTCATTTTCTCATTATAGGATTTCTTTATGTTATGCACTTCTTGTTCAAGGGAAGCAACCAATTGTTTCAGCTGAAAAAGATGTTAGTTATTAGATAAATTTTTATTACATCAACTATCATAATGTTTATATAATGAAACAGCAACAGATAGCCAAATAGCAGTATACACTTGGGCTGGTGTTAATAATGGCCTGCTCGGTACAATGGAATCTTGAGTCATACATTGTCTTTTCTATCAGAAGTCTCCTCGCATTCTTGCATACAAAGCAAAGACCGAGAACTGTGTCCTCGACCAAAGAAGAAATTCTTGAGAAATGACCGATTGCCTCTAATATCATGACTAGTGTATGTAGAGCACTAATTTGGATATTTAAGTCTTTAGGACTCTCCTTTGTGTAGACAAGAAAACATAGCCAATTATAACTATAAGACGCAAGAGAACGATAGAAGGTGTTCTATCATATATCACAAATATATAAGATAAAATTCATTTCAAATGTATGATTAATCATTTTACTTATTATTTAAAATATAATTCAATGCAAACGAACAATGGCGCCATCAGAAATAATTGGTAGATGGTACCAAAGTAGACGGTACACACATCCACATCTATCTTTACCATCAACTTTACACAAATAATTAGTAGACAGTACCAAAGTAGAATCAAGTTTTTTTCTTCTGAAGATGCAGATTTCAACTATATGTAGATGTTGATACAACAGTGTCTAGTGATTTAGCATCACAACAATGTGCATAGGACAGCAACGAGAACATCAATCAGTACAAATAGCAGCATTCAATCATCATTGAATAACCAGCAATCACACATAGCAGTAGCAGCAGCAAGCACTCTCTCAATCACAGATGTAGTAAGCAGCACCCATCTATCTCCCAACAAATTAAACAACAATATCTCACTCATCTCAGCCCAAGCCTGTCCCATCCCATATCACCTGAAGCATCTCCCATCTCTCTGAAGTCTGCTCTCTGTCTCCCTGCACCTCTCTTTTTTCCTCCACGCCACCCGACCACAGTCTTCCCTTCCAGCAGCGACGGCCAGCAAGCCCACACTGGCCTCTTCCTCTTTCCTCTCTCTCCCACCCCTAAATCGAGCCCCACCGTCCCGTCATCCCCTCCAGCAACGCCGACAGCATGCCAACGACAACGAGTCTCGAACACATGCCCATCCCGCACCGCTCTCTCCCTTGGATCACCTCCCCGCGTGCATCCCCGGCTGCCGGGCTACCACCTGTATTTACCTCCCAGCGTCGCCGTCCCTCCCTCCCCCCAGGTTTCTCTGATTTGCCTGGTCTGAAAGAAAATCAAGGGAGGGACGAACCTGTGATGCGGAGGCCGCGCCATGGTGGCGGGAAAACGAGCTTCGGAGGCGGCCGTCGGCGTGGTCCGTCGATTGGGGAAGGGACCGCCGCCGCCCGGAGAAACCCGAGAAGGCCGACGGAGATGCACCAACGATGAAGGCAATGCGAGAATCCGAAACCCTAGCACGATTCTGAGTTTTGGGCGAGTGGTAGAGGCCGAGAGAGGAAAATCTCTTTAGAGGGGAGAATGGACCTCGACGAGGGGAGCTCGACGGTGTGCTCCACGGCGGCGATAGCCGCCAGACTCGCCGGAATCGGGGGTGGGTAGTTGTGGCGGCTGAGGGAGAGGAGAGAACGGGGATTAGGGTTAGATTGGGCGTGGATTCTGTGTTAAATAGGCTGGCTCGAAATTTTGCAGGGCCGCGTCCGCAACTTAAAACTTTGGTTGTCCACGCGCGGTCTCTCGAAATTTCTCGCGCCATATCAGCAGTAGCTATCGATGACGGTCTCGTGGTGTATAAAGAAATCAAAATGTAGGCCGAACAGATCTACCCGTGACAATTTCAATGACGTTCCATCTATATATGTCATAAAGGGGCTATCCTATTGAGAGGGGAGTCACACCCTGCTCACCCATGACGTTTTTCATGACAATTCAGAGAACGTCATCAGAAATCCGTCATGGATTAACAAATTTCTTGTAGTGGCCTTCTTGATCCAGCAAGAGAGACGGAGAGGTAGAAGAGTTCTCCGGCAGCGTGACGACGCTCCGGAGGTTGGTGATGACCTTGTCTGAGCAGGGCTCCGCCCGAGCTCCGCAAAAACGCGATCTAGAGGAAAAACCGTGGAGGTATGTGGTCGGGCTACCGTGGAAAAGTCGTCTCAAATCAGCCCTAAAACCTCCGTATATATAGGTGGGAGGGAGGGGACCTTGCCTTGGGGCTCAAGGAGCCCCAAGGGGGTCGGCCGAGTCCAAGGGGGAAGGCTCCCCCCCCAAACCGAGTTGGACTTGGTTTGGTGGGTGGGAGTCCTTCCTTCCCTTCCCACCTCCTCTTTTTTTTCTCTTTGATTTTCTTTCCTAGGCGCATAGGGCCCTTTTGGGCTGTCCCACCAGCCCACTAAGGGCTGGTGTGCCACCCTCAAGGCCTATGGGCTTCCCCGGGGTGGGTTGCCCCCCCGGTGAACTCCCGGAACCCATTCGTCGTTCCCGGTACATTCCCGGTAACTCCGAAAACCTTCCGGTAATCAAATGAGGTCATCCTATATATCAATCTTCGTTTCCGGACCATTCCGGAAACCCTCGTGACGTCCGTGATCTCATCCGGGACTCCGAACAACATTCGGTAACCAACCATATAACTCAAAATATGCATAAAACAACGTCGAACCTTAAGTGTGCAGACCCTGCGGGTTCGAGAACTATGTAGACATGACCCGAGAGACTCCTCGGTCAATATCCAATAGCGGGACCTGGATGCGCATATTGGATCCTACATATTCTACGAAGATCTTATCGTTTGAACCTCAGGGCCAAGGATTCATATAATCCCGTATGTCATTCCCTTTGTCCTTCGGTATGTTACTTGCCCGAGATTCGATCGTCAGTATCCGCATACCTATTTCAATCTTGTTCACCGGCAAGTCTCTTTACTCGTTCCGTAATACAAGATCCCGCAACTTTCACTAAGTCACATTGCTTGCAAGGCTTGTGTGTGATGTTGTATTACCGAGTGGGCCCCGAGATACCTCTCCGTCACACGGAGTGACAAATCCCAGTCTTGATCCATACTAACTCAACTGACACCCTCGGAGATACCTGTAGAGCATATTTATAGTCACCCAGTTACGTTGCGACGTTTGATACACACAAGGCATTCCTCCGGTGTCAGTGAGTTATATGATCTCATGGTCATAGGAATAAATACTTGACACGCAGAAAACAGTAGCAACAAAATGACACGATCAACATGCTACGTCTATTAGTTTGGGTCTAGTCCATCACGTGATTATCCTAATGACGTGATCCAGTTATCAAGCAACAACACTTTGTTCATAATCAGAAGACACTGACTATCTTTGATCAACTGGCTAGCCAACTAGAGGCTTGCTAGGGACGGTGTTTTGTCTATGTATCCACACATGTAAATGAGTCTTCATTCAATAAAATTATAGCATGGATAATAAATGATTATCTTGATACAAGAATTATAATAATAACTATATTTATTATTGCCTCTAGGGCATAATTCCAACAACAACTTATTCCTCTGAAAAGATTGAGGTGAGATATGAGCACAAACTAGAAGAATTGTTGCAAGAAACACCGGTAATAATTCACAATTGAATGGGGATACCAAGATTAATGGAGATACAAGAGAATGAAAAGATCATGAGCCACGTGAGAGAAAACTTGAACAAGGCACCGGATAATCGAGAGACGAACGAAGAGACAACAATGGATAAGAATTGAGGATGAAAGCTGAAAGCTGAGAACGAAGAATCTTCTGAAATGATGGCCTTCGGAGGAATGAGAAATAAAAACAACTCCGAAACGCACCGGATCGCAAGAAAAGGATTACTCATGATTGGGAACAAATTCAAGATGATAACATGAAGCTGAAATGGTGAATCTCCAAGAGAATGAACCAAGATTGAGAGAAACACTCCTTCGAATCTTCAATGGAGAAAATGACGAGAAGAACCTCACCAAGAGTAATTGAGCCACTCCGGAATGAAGAAGGATGCAAGGTTGAGCCAAATATGAGAATTAATTCAAATTGATCTTGAAGAAGGAATATGACTGATGAAAATCATACTTACGTCATAGTTGAAAATAATTAGAGATCTCTGGAAAGATTAGAAGAGACATATAAGATCCTGGGAAAGAACCTGTGGGTTATGGGCCCACTCAAAGAAACCACCGTTGAAAAGATTGCTAGAAAGAGGGATATTTCACCGGTATGAAGAGAACTAGATGAGGTTGGGAACCTCGAAATAATTAAAAGAATTGAGAACAAGAATTCTGAGATAACTTCAGCACTCCGGATGGAATAGAGAGAAATGACAATAAGAAGACTGATGAGAATTTCCAACATGGGAAAAATTACAAGGATGAATAGAATACAATGAACACGGATAACTGCATTGAATTCACCGGAAAAGATAACACGACTGAATAAGGATGAACACGAAGCTCCTGAGAATCTTCAGAATGAATCACCGGATAAGAGAGAAAAGAACAGACAGCGGAAGCACAAAGAAGAGAAAAATCTTGGATGAAAATTGAATTACTAAAGAAAAGGGTGGGAGGGCGGGGAAAAACAAAAATAGCTTGAGACAGATGAGATGAACTCCGGCATAAAATGAGAGAATGATCTTGCAAAAATTAAAGAGGATGGAATTCACTTGAAGAGAAGCACACCGGTTGAATGGAATTGAAATGACAACTCCGGTTGACAATAATTGAGAAGACGATCTGATTGAGCAAATAATTGCATTTACATAAAAATTATGAGAACACCTCTTGGACAGATCTGAAACACCACTTGACATCGAAGCAACTTGAATTACCATAATCAACAAAGAAAAGGATGAGGCTTATGAAACAAGCCAGAACAAACTCATGAGAAAGATTTCATCCGATATTTTCATGGACAGGATCGCACGGGCTCGATTTTACAGTAGACATCAAGTGCAAGGCAGTGCACCCGACATACGAAGCGTCCCCGAGTTGTAGCAAGCTACAAGGACTCTTTAAGACACAACGTGTACCGCTGTAAGTCGACCGTGAACAAACGAATCCACTAGATGTCGAACCCCAACCTAACATCATGTATTTGTTGGAAGATTGTCCTATAAGCAACTACTTGAATTCCCACCTATGAATTCTCGAAATATCTGGTCATGCAATCTAGTACACGGATACAAGGAGTAATAATCACACAACTCCTATGCTAACCCGTCACCTGTATCACATCCGTCAACACATGACCAGAATCTCGGACCTTCATCTACAACAGACCCTCGTGATCACAACGGTACAAAGTATGACAGTACTCCCGAACAATCTGCACCAGTACTGGAGACATCAGGGTTATCTCGCCACTACTAGTATTGAAGCAATTACGAACATCCTTCGTTCTGAGATACTAAGAAATCTGAATGATAATGATGTGCTCAAGAGTCCCCTAGAGCTCAACTCCCCGGAAGAAAATCAAGTCAGACAGGAGGCACCAAGACAGAACTCCGTCACATCGGCATCATATAGATTCCAAAAATATCCGCATGATCCTAAATTTTTTTTGAGTGGGAAGAGGAGTAGAGTAAATTATTACGTCAAGATTCCTCACCAGAGCATAGAAGAGGAGAAAAAAGAATCCTACTCTCCGATATATAACTAGACTCAAAGTATTTTTTATTAGACTCGACTCGGCCAAGTTCGATCAATCAAGGGGGCTCCTAGGTCGGTACGGATCTGATACCAACTTGTCACGCCCAAGATGCAACCTTATCCTCAATTTGGCAAGAGGGCCTCGTCAGGGATAGAAGCGCATCTCGTCGTGTCGCAAGAATGGATATCGTTACAAGTACATGTACTGAAAAGAAGAGTTATATAAAGAGTTGGCTTACACTCTCCACAAGCTACATCAGAGTCACATCAGTACATTACATAATCATCAAGAGTAAGAGCAGGGTCCGACTACGAACGAAAACAAACGACAAAAGAAGAACGACGTCCATCCTTGCTATCCCAGGCTGCCCGCCTGGAACCCATCCTAGATCGATGAAGTAGAAGAAGAAGAAGAAGAAACTCCAAATGAACAATCAACGCGCTCGCGTCAAGTAACCTCTACCTGTTCCTGCAACTGGTGTTGTAGTAATTTGTGAGCCACAGGGGACTCAACAATCTCATTTCCAAAGGTATCAAGACTAGCAAAGCTTAATGGGTGAGGCAAGGTTAAGTGGTGAGGTTGCAGCAGCGGCTAAGCATATATTTGGTGGCTAACTTACGAGTATCAGAAATAAGAGGGGGAAGATCTACGCATAGCGGACGTGAACTACAGATGATCAAATTAATGATCCTGACACCTACCTACGTCAGACATAACCCCACCGTGTCCTCGATCGGAGAAGGAACTCACGAAAAAGACAATCACGGTTACGCACACAGTTGGCAAGTTTTAATTAAGTTAACTTCAAGTTATCTAGAACCAGTGTTAAACAAAGCTTCCACGTTGTCACATAACCGCGGGCACGGCTTTCCGAAAGATTTAACACTGCAGGTGTGCTCCAACTAGTCCATCACAAATTACCACAAGCCGCATAGAAATCCTCAATCACGAAGCTCGCGATCTCGTCGGATTCCCTAGTGGAAAACCTCAACTCTGAGATTACCCAAAGCATCACCGGAACCCCGATGCACAAGATATCTCGTCAAAGGTAAAACTAATCCAGCAAGGCCGCCCTACGTGTCGACGATCCCGATAGGAGTGGCGTACCTCGTTCTCAGGACACGGGGGATGAGCTAGACGTCGGGATCGCTAAACCTCCGGGTGACGAGAGGGGCGCCGAACATCGCTCAGGTGGGACCAACACTCATGAGGAGCACTCGCCCGGGGGTTGATTAAATTAGTCCGTGGGTGCCGGTGGGTCCCTATGCATTATTATTAGGTTATTAGGCAAATGTAGTACCAAAGTTGGGCCTTGCTAGACCAGCTTTAATCTAAAATGAATTATCAAGGGGGTCCTCATAACAACCCCGATCGTGTTAGGAGCGCTCATTTATGGAACATAACACCGGTAGCCGGTAACTAAGGGGGCAAAGGTGGAACAAAACACCAGGCTAGAAAAGGCCGAGCCTTCCACCTTTTACCAAGTATATAGGTACATTAAATTAAATAACATTTAAATATGGTGATATAACAAGGAACCCATGTTTTCACATGGAAGCATCTGCACCTGCAACTAGCAACGCTATCAACAGGGTTAAGCAAGAAGTAACATAGCCAATCAGTGGTTTGCTAGGTTGAACAGGTTGAAAGTTTCATGGCATTGTTGAGAGGCTGATATTTAACATGTGGTAGGCAACGAGACATAACGATAGAAGCGGTAAAACTAGCATGGCAATGATAGTAATGGTATCTGGGGAAATGATCATCTTGCCCGAGATCCCGCTTGGAAGAAGAATGCCTCCGTGAAGCAGACGGACCGACGTAGTCGAACGGGTCCTCACATCCGACACGCTTGCGGAACTCTATCGAGACGAAGCAAACCGGAAACACAAATCAACACACGAGATTCACCACACGATGCACAACACATATGATGCATGAGCAGCTGGAAACATGCAAGGCACGGCATGACAATTCACACAATCAAACACTACACATTAAGTGAAATTCAATATGCAATGAGTTGCCTATTGACGAAACTCCACATATGAATTATTTAGTTCTATCCCGATTAAATACACAGCAATATTAAATGTGATTAAACATGGCAAGAGGTGAAGCGTAATTAATCTACCTATCTAGGCATTTTAAATGAGGTCGGAAATGACATATAGCACCTCCGAAACGACCTCACATGTTAATTTACAATTCTGTCCAGATCTGAATTAACACCTTTAATTAGTTGTTAAACAGCAAAAAAAATAGGTTCACGTGATTGTACGCGTCGAGACAAGCAATCTAGACATAAAGAACATCTCCAACGGAGCTACGGTTCAAAAGATACAAGCACCGCAAGATATGATGGCATGAATGCAATATGTATGCAACGATGGCTACGAGCACTTCGAAACATACAAACAGCAAGATAAAATAAAACTACATGAGATTCTAAGCAAGTTTCATGTAGGACTCGATCAAAACGGAGCTACGGTTCACAAACTACGAGCAAAACAAGAAATCTATACAATCTGCCAAAATCAGCCACATAACATTTTCTACGCCCCACAACTATGGCTACACAACTCCGATATGCTCAAGAAAGGCATGGCACGGAAGAGGGCAAGAAGAACTCCTACAAACTACTAACAACAACTAACATGGCAGCAAGGATCACTAGAGAAAGAAGTCACAAAATGGCATCCCACACACTATTTCAGACTTAGTGAAATTTACACCTCATGAAAGCGCAGTTTTCGATCTGAAGCAATATTGACAGTAGCAAAACCTATAGCTACAGGGATCCAAATGGCATGAAACTTTACAGCATGCTAGAGAAACACAAGGGGTACAACTAACTCCATTGGACCAACCTCAAAATAGCTACAGATCCCCAGATGCAAGCAAGACAGGACAGCAACAAAATAATAACAGATCCCAGACTTAGAAATATTTCAGCTCCTCCAAATCAGCACTATTTCTAGCAAATCGAGTGCAAGCAAAACACACCTAAACATGCATTTCTATTGCAACCAAAAATACCAGGGGCTAAACAAAACATCCAAGATCAACTCTCTAGTTGACAACTCCGTCAAACGACGCACGGAATAAATCCTACGAATTAATCAAAAGGGCAACACGTCAAAATATCGCGCGAACTAACTTGCTCTAATGCTAAAACTAATTGCACAGAAAAATCCATGGGATTTTTCTACCCCGGAAACATATAAAATATGTGGGGTTTGCAACACAAAATAATGCCACACATTAATGCGAGATAATCACCTATATACGGGAAAATAAACTACCGGAAATTCCTACACGTAAAAATACCAATGACCGTTCTAAAAAACATGGAATAATGGTCCCTAAAACACGGGCATTTCTAAAACGGCAACCGGGCAATACGGTCTAGTGCGAAAAATAAATATGGCGTCCATCCTATATAGACAGCACGGTAAACAGTACATTAGGCACGGCAAACCCCGTCAAACAAATATGCAAGATGGACCAACGTATTCTACACGCAAAACTACGCGAAATCCATATCTAATTCGTCGCGATCCGAATTACGGTTAAAAAGTTACAGCCGTTTGAAATATAGCCTAAATCTGAAATTAAACAAATCCCAATAAACCTAAAATAATTCTACCGGGCCTAATCTAATAACGGACCGAACTAGCAGCGGCGAGATATTGCTAAAATGCACCATGGCGCGGAATAGAGGGCAGGGGCTCACCTCGCTCCTGGGCCGGATCTGGTGGAGGGGAGGCTGGGCCGAAGCGGTGGGATGAGCTGGTGGGCCGCGGCGCTGGCGAGCGGGGCGACTGGGCCGGCTGCTGGGCGCACAGGCAAGGCGCTGAGGCGGGCGAGCGAGCAGCTCCTCCCGATCCAGATCGGGATCGAGGAGGGAGCTCGGCGGCAGTGCTCCTGCGGCCGGATCGAGGCGAGGCAGCAACGGAACTGGTCGGTGCTCGGCCTCCGGCGAGGTCCGGTCGCCGGAGGGGCGAGGCCAAGGCGGCGGTGAGCTCGAAGGTGAGGCGCGACGCGCGAGGACCCCGGGAGCAGCGCGGGGAGGCGAGGCCGGGAGTTGGCCGGCGGTCTCCGGCGAGGCCAGGGACGGCGACGGGGCGCCTAGGCCAGGGACGGCCAACTCCGGGGAGGCCCTCCGGTGGCGCTCCGACGAGGAGCAGCAGGAGGAGCTCGGCCAGAGAACGCTCGGGTGTGGCGGCGGCGCGGATGGGCATGCCCGGGCCCGATCTGGGCTCGGCGGGCCCGCGGCGGCTGGTGGGTGGGAGGAGAGAGAGAGTGCGGCTAGGGTTTGAGGGGCGCGGATCCCGAGGGAGAGAGAGAGGGTTTGTCTGAATAATGCACGGGGGGTCTATAAATAGACAAACGGGGGGGGGGGGGGGCTCGGTTAACCGGAATTTCGTTCCGGATCCAACCGCGGGGTCGGATTCGGACGATTCCGAACGCGGGAACGGGTACGTGGCCGTGTAGAGGGGATATCCAGAGACGAGAGGGAGAACGGGCGGCGCGGCACGAATTTTAAAACACCGACAGACGTCCGACGATAGATCGAATACGGTGCCGCTACGGCAACCGTTCGGGTACCAGACGGTCTCCGATCGCGACGAAATTCGACAGGCGGCCTAGCTAGAACTAATTACGACCACATGCCAAGTTTCACCCCGATTAGAGAAAGTTTCACGCACACTTTTTAAAACAGGGTTTCGATGATGCCGCGGGCGCGTGCGAGTGCGGTCGGGCTCAGAACGGACAACGACGGATACCGGCAACTACTAACGGATGCAAGTTTTGAAAACGGGCGGCAACGGAGACGCCGATGCAGTGCAGATGATGCGCATGATGCGATGATGATGCGACAAATATAAATAGACACACGACGAAAACGGAAAAAGAGGGGAATCTTCTCGAACGTTGGCATCGGGCTGTCACATGTAGTTTCTCACATTAGCATCCTGAAGTACTAGCTCAGTTGATGGGAACGACACGGGGGGATTTACGGATGATAAATCAGGACAAGCACTAGTTGCAATGGGAAACACTTGTTCATCAAAGACAACATCGCCGGAAATATAAATGCGACCGGTGGATTTATCAAGACATTTATATCCTTTATGAAACAGACTATATCCGAGAAAGACGCACATCTTAGAACGAAACTGAAGCTTTACGGGAGTTGTATTTGCGAAGACTAGGCCAACATGCACATCCAAATATATGAAGAAATGAATAATCGGGATTGATGTCAAGAAGGCGAGTCAGAGGTTTCATATTTTTGAGGGTCCGGCTAGGCATGCGATTGATCAAATAACATGCGGTAAGGAAGGCTTCATCCCAATAACGGAGAGGAAGATTGGAGTGTGCGAGGAGAGCAAGCCCGGTTTCAACCAAGTGACGGTGCTTCCGTTCAGCGATACCGTTTTGTTGAGAGGTGTGTGGACACGACATGCGATGGGAAATACCTACGCGTTGAAAAAAGTTATGTAAGCGATGGTACTCACCCCCCCCCCCCCCCCCCAATCAGACTGCACCGCCCGGATCTTTGTGTTGAGAAGTCGTTCGACATGAGTTTGAAAATTGTAGAAAACTTGTTCAACATCAGATTTATGCTTAAGGAGATAAATCCATGTAAAGCGGCTAAAGTCATCAACAAAGCTAACATAAAATTTAAAACCTCCGGAAGAGGCAAGGGCAGGCCCCCACACATAAGTATGAATAAGCTCAAGTGATTTCGAAGAAATATAGGAAGAATTATTATAAGGTAATTGATGACTTTTAGCACGCGGACATGCATCACAAATAAAAGTATCATTACTCGACGAACAAGGGAGTTTATTTGACCGAACGACAGACTCAACTACATTATTTGACGGGTGACCCAAGCGATGATGCCAATGACTCGATGAAGAACGAACTCTGGAAAAAGCTTGACGGGACGAAGACGGCGGCCGACCATACGGGACGGGATAGAGACCATTGTGGCTTCTACTGACAAGAAGGACCCTCCTCGTGATTTTGTCCTTCACACAAAAGAAATAACGATGAAATTCCACAAACACTCGATTATCCGAAACAAGTCGATAAACAGAAAGTAGATGTTTGTGAATTTCAGGAACATGCAAGACATTTTTCAAAATGATTGGATCACCTGAGCCAGCAAGTTTAGAATGACCAATGTGAGAAATTTCCAAACCTGCACCGTTTGCAACTTGAACTTGATCCTTTCCATCATAGCGCTCATGCATCGTAGGCGGTCGAGGTCGTTGGTGAGATGGTCAGTGGCACCGGTATCGAGGTACCAGTTGTTGTCGCGGTGGTCGTGCGTCGCCATGTTGCCGCTGCGATGCTCATCTGACTAGTAGGCGTGATTGTAGCGCTCGCGGCAGTCAAGGGCGTAGTGCCCCTCCTTGCGACATATCTAGCACCTCGGGAGACGGCGGTTTCTACCACCGCCGCGACCATTGTGGCGGCCACCATTGTTGCCACGGCCGCCGTTGCCACCATAGTGGCCACCATTGCCACCGTTGTAGCCGCTGTTACGGTTTCCACGGCCACCGTTGTTGTTGCGGTTGCCGTCCCGGGACCCGGAGCCATTGCCATGGCGCACGACGTTGTTGACCGAGGAAACCGTTGTTCGCGGCATGCTGCTCCTGAGGCCGCCTCGAAGCTGAGGAGGTAGGCATAGAAGTCGAAGAGGCTCACGTCTCCTTTGAAGATGGCGAGCTGAGGTCATGAGAGGGTCATACTCCTGACCTAGTCCATCAATGATGTGCCCAATGATCTCGTCATCAGACAATACATCGCCGACGGTGGCCAAGGCATCGACATAGCCCGTCAACTTGTGGAAATACTCCGCCGCCGACATGTCCTTCTTCTTTGTCTGGGACAGCTGCGTGCGTAGTTGGCGTCTGCTAGCCCGGTTTTGGGCGGCAAACATCGCGCCGAGGGCGGACCAGATGGTCGCCGAGGAGGTCGCTCGCGTCATTTGGGCAAGCACTTCCTCCTTCATGGAGGATAGGAGTGCCCCGAGTACAGCCTGATCGGTCCTCCGCCATGGCTCGTACGCGGGGTTGGGCACCGAGTGCCGCAGCTTCGCCGGTACCCTCGGTGATCATTTGCGGCGGCGCTGGGACGGTGCCATCAAGGTAGCCGAAGAGGCCAGCACCGGTGAGGTTGGGGACGACCTGCGCTTTCCATAGCAGGAAATTGGCGCGGGTGAGCCGGACAATGATGAGGCCGCGAGCGACGGCACGGTAACGGTGGGGGCGGAGACGATCGCGCCGGCAGTGGAGTTGACAATGGCGCCGACAGTGGATTTGACGGTTACACTGGCGGTGCCAGTCATGGTGGCGTGAAGATGGGATCGATGCTCTAGTTATCAAGTTGGACAATAGAAAGATATGTTTTGCCGTGGTTAACACCAGCCGGCCTCCTATCTATTTATATAGAAGCTGCCTTGTACATTACGTACATAGGCTTGTACAACACGTACACAGCTTGTACAACACGTACACAATAATCAGATGAATCGTTGATTGATACAAGTGAACCTAGGATCTTCTATACATGGTAACTACTGATTACATCAGATCATATATTGGATATGCTAGGAGATATTCTTGCTAACATATTTCTCCCTTCTTCAGTTTCAACATCGAAAATAGATATACTATTAGGATCAACAATAGGTTCTTCATCAATTATGGGATCATTGGAGTTGTCAGCTTTCTTCTGTTTCTTCTTCTTCTTCAGGGAGCTGACAACGTCTTCTTCCTGCAATTGAGAATCTTGCTCGATCCTCTTTGGATGCCCCTCCGAATAAAGGGGTCCTGGGTGTGTGTACCTCCTCGGGTCTTTATTGTTGGGGAACGTCGCATGGAAAACAAAAAATTTCCTACGCGCACGAAGACCTATCATGGTGATGTCCATCTACGAGAGGGGATTTCCGATCTACGTACCCTTGTAGATCGCACAGCAGAAGCGTTAAGAAACGCGGTTGATGTAGTGGAACGTCCTCACGTCCCTCGATCCGCCCCGCGAACCGTCCCACGAACCGTCCCGCGATCCGTCCCACGATCCGCTTCGATCTAGTGCCGAACGGACGACACCTCCGCGTTCAGCACACGTACAGCTCGACGATGATCTCGGCCTTCTTGATCCAGCAAGAGAGACGGAGAGGTAGATGAGTTCTCCGGCAGCGTGACGGTGCTCCGGAGGTTGGTGGTGATCTAATCTTAGCAGGGCTCCGCCCGAGCTCCGCAGAAACGCGATCTAGAGGTAAAACCGTGGAGGTATGTGGTCGGGCTGCCGTGGCAAAAGTTGTCTCAAATCAGCTCTAAAACCCAACTATATATAGGAGGGAGGGAGGGGAGAAGGCAGCCTCAAAACCTAAAGGTTTGGCCGAAATTGGAGGTGGAGGAGTCCTACTCCAATCCTACTTGGAGTAGGATTCCACCTTCCCACTTGGAAACTCTTTCCACCTTGTGTTTTTTCCTTCTCAAACCTTATGGGTCTTAGTGGGCACTTATTCCAGCCCACTAGGGGCTGGTTTATCTCTTCCCATAGCCCATGAGACCCCTTGGGGCGTGACACCCCTCCTTATGGTCCCCGGCACCCCTCCCGGCACTCCCAGTACACTACCGATGAGCCCGAAACTTTTCCGGTAATGCACGAAACCTTCCGGTAACCAAATGAGGTCATCCTATATATCAATCTTCGTTTTCGGACCATTCCGGAAACCCTCATGACGTCCGTGATCTCATCCGGGACTCCAAACAACATTCGGTAACCAACCATATAACTCAAATACGCATAAAACAACGTCGAACCTTAAGTGTGCAGACCGTGCGGGTTCGAGAACTATGTAGACATGACCCGAGAGACTCCTCGGTCAATATCCAATAGCGGGACCTGGATGCCCATATTGGATCCTACATATTCTACGAAGATCTTATCGTTTGAACCTCAGTGCCAAGGATTCATATAATCCCGTATGTCATTCCCTTTGTCCTTCGGTATGTTACTTGCCTGAGATTCGATCGTAAGTATCCGCATACCTATTTCAATCTCGTTTACCGGCAAGTCTCTTTACTCGTTCCGTAATACAAGATCCTGCAACTTACACTAAGTCACATTGCTTGCAAGGCTTGTGTGTGATGTTGTATTACCGAGTGGGCCCCGAGATACCTCTCCGTCATACGGAGTGACAAATCCCAGTCTTGATCCATACTAACTCAACGAACACCTTCGGAGATACCTGTAGAGCATCTTTATAGTCACCCAGTTACGTTGCGACGTTTGATACACACAAAGCATTCCTCCGGTGTCCGTGAGTTATATGATCTCATGGTCATAGGAACAAATACTTGACACGCAGAAAACAGTAGCAACAAAATGACACGATCAACATGCTACGTCTATTAGTTTGGGTCTAGTCCATCACATGATTCTCCTAATGATGTGATCCCGTTATCAAGTAACAACACTTGCCTATGGCCAGGAAACCTTGATCAACGAGCTAGTCAACTAGAGGCTTACTAGGGACAGTGTTTTGTCTATGTATCCACACAAGTATTGTGTTTCCAATCAATACAATTATAGCATGGATAATAAACGATTATCATGAACAAACAAATATAATAATAACTAATTATTATTGCCTCTAGGGAATATTTCTAACATTTATACCATATGCCTGCGTATCAACTTGTTTGACATTGTTAGCAAGCAAATATTTTTGCACATTAGAAATTTGTTCAAGCTGAGTTTGAACCATATGAAAATGATCCAGATCCATCCGGCGGCAGGCATGGATACAGCTCCACCCGACTGAGATCCAACGGGATTGAGTTCGGTTCTTCAGGTTCGATGTGGTTCCGATGTCTCAGATTTTCTTGGTCGAATCATGTGTGTGTAGCGCAGATGGTTTGGGGGCAGCGCACATGTCAGCTCTCCGGCGGGGTGCCGGTGCTGGTCGGGGTTGTCGAGGTCGAGGAACCTTGTCGTAGCCTCCACTGCAGCGTCGTCCCGCGCTCCGAGAGGGGCTGCCGCCGACGCATGCTGCCGGAACAAGCAGCATGGGAGCTTACGCTTGGTGCGCGCTTCTCCTTCCTTAGGCAGAAGCAGCAGGTACAGTAGTATTTACTGTCAAAATGTTACCATACTAAGACTGTTCCAATAAATTCCAAAATACTCCTAAGTAGTTACAACCTACAAGCAGTGGGAGAAGCGACGATTTTGTGGAGAAAGATTGCTCGATGAGTATTATGCTAGTATTCAGTCAGTTTTATGTAAAGAATGAGGTATTGTTTAGTGTTGGGTCGCTAGCGATTTTAAGTTTTTGTTTGTTTGAATCGGATGCTACAAATTTTCAGTGTAAATATTACTGTAGTGACTATTAGCCCCTCTTATGTTCAATTATGATGTCAACTTACTTAAGTTTAGATGCATTGTGGCACTGAATACAGTTGCAATGGCACGACGAGGCAAGTGAATTGACTCACTAGTAGGCAATGTGTCAAGTATTACACCAAAGAGAAAAATTTAATTTCATGCACATCTCACATATTAACCCCCACACGCTTCTCTGCTATTTGTTCACCGGGATTGAGTTCTTACACAACTTCTTATTTCTTTTGGGGATCTGCAGGTTAGTCTCCTGGGGATGGTCAACGACAAGGTGTAGCTGAACACGCACGTGCCCTTCACGCTTGATGATGGCACCGGCCGCTCGGTTTCATCACATGGTGAGTGCAGCTCGACAATGGTTTGTTTGTACTTGAGTTTAAGATGTATTTTAGGGGTACAGTTTTAGATTTTTGTTTAGATCCCATTGCTCGATGGTAGCTGTCATATTGTCCAATGCCACAACTTCAGTCTTCACTAGATTGAAATGTTGTTAGTTGTTAGTACGAAAGTGCAAGAAATCTAATAATGGGAGTTAAACCTGCAGGTTGTTAACCCTCTCGAATTAATTTAGTAACGCAGTTCCAAGCTGATCTTAGTCTCCTACAGATTTGTCAACGGTTTGAGATGTACCAGCAACATAAACATTAAGTTTCATGCAGTTGCTCATCGAATGTTCATTTTTGTTTTGTTACTTTGTCACTTATAGATTGACTTGGTTTGGCTTCGTGTCACACACTTCTCATGGATTAATATTAAGGAACCTCCTGTTTACTCTTGTTATATATATAGTAGATGCAATGTTATTTTCATTTGTAGGAACAATAAGATTAAGAATTTTGGACATGTAATTCATTTTTTTACTTTTGTTGTAATTTTCTTGTCTCTACTATTTATGAATCTGCAAAAATCTAACGTTCTCTTAAATATGCTAGGTATGATTGGATAGCGGGCTACTGGGTGCTACCCATCATAATCCGCCACAACATGATAGTTTCCATCAGGAGAGTCGACGTCAAGATCCTGAATAACACCCTTGAAAGTTTTGTTATGTAAGCCTTATTGTACTTCTTATTAACCTATGTTGTAAATTATCACTACATGATGTGTAAACTGATATGTTGTATATACATACAAATTCTTTTTGAGCAAAATATATACATGCATATTGTTGTATATTGTGTGAACTGGTTAGCAATACTTTCTATTTGGGCCAAAATTGGCTAAAGAATGTATTGTGTCAAAATTGGGCTGAAAGAAATGGATTGGACCAAATTTTAATTGTGTCTAAAACCATGACCAATTCTGTGGCGAAAAGTAATATCCACGTAGGCAGCGACATTATCCCAACTAGTAATCGAAAATCCAACGTGACATAAGGCCATGACGGATTGTTCCGTCACAACGGTTTGGGCCTGGGCGGGCCTGGGTGTGACAACCCGAGACCGACGTTCCAGAAGATTCCCCTTTTATTACGTTGCCGCCGTGTTATTATTTTGTTTGTTGCGTTCATCATCGCATCATTCGATCATCCGCATTGCATGGGCATCCTGTTGCCGCCAGTTTTCAAAACTTGCATCCTATATTAGTTACCGGTTCTCTACGTTCTCGTCGTTGCCCGTTTTGAGCCCGACCACACACGCACGCGCCCGCGGCATCGTCAAAACCTTGTTTTTAAAAGTGGGTATAAAATTTTCTCTGATTGGGTTGAAACTTGGCGTGTGGTCTTATTTTAATATAGATAGCCCGCCTGCCAATTTTCGTCACAATCGGAGTTTGTCTCGTACCCAAACGGTCGACCGTAGCGGCACCGTATTCGGTTATCGTCGGACATTTTTCGGTGTTTAAAAAAAATACGTTGCCGGGTGCCCGTTTTCCCTCTCATCCCCACCATAGCCACTCTCCACAGCCACTTAGCCCGTCCCCGCATTCGAGACCGTCCGATTTAGATCGCGCGGTTGAAACGGGGGTGAAAAACTGTTGAACCTAGCCCCCCATTGTTATAAATAGGCCTCCCATGCCATTTTTGGACAGCCAAACCCTTGCTCCTCGGGATTCGCGCCGCCCCACCTAACCCTAGCCGCCACTCCCAGCGCTCCTCTCTCCTCCAGCACACCCACTAGTTCCCTTTTGAGCTTTCATACACTTATAGCTCTAGTGAATCCGTTGCATGGCAATCCCTACTCATTCACATTGATATCTATTAATGGGCATCTCCATAGCCCGTTGATATGCCGAGTCGATGTGACCATCTCCTCCTTTTTGCCTCACAACCTCCACCATATTCTATTTCACCTATAGTGCCATGTCCATGGCTCACGCTCATGTATTGCGTGAGAGTTGAAAATGTTTGAGAAAGTAAAACTGTGGAAACAATTGCTTGACTAATATCGGGGTTGTGCATGATTTAAATATGTTGTGTGGGGAAGATGGAGCATAGCCAGACTATATGATATTATAAGGATAACTTTCTTTGGCCATGTTATTTTGAAAAGACATGATTGCTTTGTTAGTATGCTTGAAGTATTATTGTTCTTATGTCAATATTAAACTTTTTATCTTGAATCATATGGATCTGAATATTCATGCCATAATATATGTTAGGTAGCATTCCACATCAAAAATCTTGTTTTTATCATTTACCTACTCGAGGACGAGCAGGAATTAAGCTTGGGGATGCGTGATACGTCTCCAACGTATCTATAATGTTTGATTGTTCCATGCTATTATATTATCAACTTTGGATGTTTTATATGCACGAATATGTTATTTTATATTATTTTTGTGACTAACCTATTGACCTAGAGCCGAGTGCCAGTTTCTGTTTTTTTCTTGTTTTTGACCTTTTTCAGATAGGAATATCAGATGGAGTCCAAACGGAATAAAACTTTCGCCGTGATTTTTTATGGAAAATATCAAAAATACCAGAAGAAAAATATACCGGAGAGGAGTCCCGAGGAAGCCACGAGCCAGGGAGGCGCGCCCACCCCCTGGGCGCGTCTGGGGGGCTCGTGACTCCCTCGTGGGTCCCCCTGACTTGTTCTCGATGCCATCTGGTCTTATAAATACAGAAACCTCCAGAAATAAACCTAGATCGGGAGTTCTGCCGCCGCAAGCTTCTGTAGCCACCAAAAACCAACTGGGAGCCCGTTCCGGAACCCTGCCAGACGGGGAACCCATCTCCGGTGGCCTTCTTCGTCATCCCGGCGATCTCCATGACGAGGAGGGAGTAGTTCTCCCTCGGGGCCGAGGGTATGTACCAATAGCTATGTGTTTGATCTCTCTCTCGTGTTCTTGAGATGTCATGATCTCGATGTACCGCGAGCTTTGCTACTATAGTTGGATCCTATGATGTTCTTCCCCCTCTCCCTTCTTGTAATGAATTGAGTTTCCCCTTTGAAGTTATCTTATCGGATTGAGTCTTTAATAACACTTGATGCATGTCTTGCACGTGTCTATCTGTGGTGACAATGGGATATTCATGTGAGTACTTGATGTATGTTTTGGTGATCAACTTGCGGGTTTCGTGACATCGGGAACCTATGCATATGGGTTGGCACACGTTTTGCCAACCCATATTCTTAAAGAGATTGTGATGCATATCGTATAATCATGTGCTGTGTGTTATATCAAAATCCGGTAGAAACTTTGGGGCACTCTTTGAAGTTTTATGTGTTGGTTGAATAGATGATTCTGAGATTGTGTGATGCATATCGTATAATCATGCCCACAGATACTTGAGGTGACAATGGAGTATCTAGGTGACATTAGGGTCTTGGTTGATGTGTGTCTTAAAGTGTTATTCTAGTACGAACTCTAGGATAGATTGAACGGAAATAATAACTTCGTGTTATTTTACTACGGACTCTTGAATAGATCGATCAGAAAGAATAACTTTATGGTGGTTTCGTACCCGACAATAATCTTTTCGTTTGTTCTCCGCTATTAGTGACTTTGGAGTGACTCTTTGTTGCATGTTGAGGGCTAGTTATATGACCCAATTATGTTATCATTGTTGATAGAACTTCACTAGTGAAAGTATGAACCCTAGGCCTTGTTTCCACGCATTGCAATACCGTTCGTGCTCACTTTTATTATTAATTACCTTGCTGTTTTTATAATTTCAGATTACAAAAACCTATATCTACTATCCATATTGCACTTGTATCACCATCTCTTCATCGAACTAGTGCACCTATACAACTTACCATTGTATTGGGCATGTTGGGAACACAAGAGACTCTTTGTTATTTGGTTGCAGGGTTGCTTGAGAGAGACCTTCTTCATCCTACACCTCCCGCGGATTGATAAACCTTAGGTCACCTACTTGAGGGAAAATTGCTACTGTACTGCAAACCTCTGCACTTGGAGGTCCAATAACATCTACAAGGAGAAGGTTGCGTAGTAGACATCATTGACCACCCAGGTGGGCCGCCGCCCAGCTGGATCGACTCGGCCTTCTAGGCCTCCCCGCCGGCCCGTTTGCCTCGCCCTAGCGACAGCCGAGGTCCAGCTCCGCTCCGCACGCTGGCTCAGCCTCGCCGCCTCCGACCGACTTGGGCCAAGCCCCGCAAAGGTCAGCCTGCCCCCGAGCCAACTATCCCTCGCCCCAAGAGACATTTAGTTAAATTGCGCTTTGCCATGTTTAGCTCTGTTCCAGATTCGGCCCGTGGAGATTTTATTATTTTGGCGATTTATTAATTTCAGGAATTAGTAGATATTTCAAACGCCCGTAGATAATTAACCATGCGTCGTGCTGCGATGATTTAAATATGTAACTTGTGTAGTTTTTCACGTAGAATAATATTTTGCAACTTGCATGCATGTTTGGAGTCGTTTGTCCGTCGTTTGCCTAGAATAGCGTGCTGTCCTAATAGGTTATTTGTTGCGTAGTTATTTTTGTGTGTGTCCGGATTGTTCAAATACCATTGATAAAATGTTCATGTTGTTCAGGTCCATTTGCCATGTATTTTAGAGTAGTTGTTTGCATTTTTGCATGTAGGTTTCGTCGCTTGTTTGCTATGTCGTGTTTAGGACATTCTCGCATATACGTGTGGCGCTAGGTTATTTTTTTGAACCCCACATATTATATATGTTTTTGGGGTAGAAAAATCCATAGAATTTAACTGTTCATTTATTTTTGTCTTTCGAGTAAGTTAGCGTGCATGATATTTCTGTCATGTTGCCTCTTGTCTATTTTATGGGATTTATTCCGTGCATGATATGAATTAGTTTTGAACTAGAGATATGCCCTTATGCTAGCCCCTGGTAATTTTGGTTGCTTTAGAAATCCATGTTTAGGTGTTGTTTGCTTGTTGTCAACATGCTAGAAAAATAGTTCTGATTTGGAGATGCTGAAATATTTCTAAGTCTGAAATCTGTTATATTTTATTGCTGTCTTGCCACGAGGTTTGCTAGTGATCTATAACTCCTTTGAGGTTGGTGCAATGGAGTTATTTATAGTCCTTAAGATTATCTAGCATGCTATATATTTTCATGTCATTTGGTGCCCTGTAGCATATAGTTTTGATGCTGTCAATATGCCTTCAGATCGAAAACTGCACTGTCAAGACTGTTATTTTCTCTAAGTCTGAAACTGTGTGTGAGATGCCATTTTGTGAGTTCTTTTCCTAGTGATCCATGATTCCATGCTAGTTGTATTTAGTAGGGTGTTGTAGTGCATCTTGACCACTATTGCCTCATGTCTTGTTTGAGCATTTTGGATTGATGTAGCTTGTTGTTTTGGGGTGTAGAAAATGTCATGTTGTTGTTTTTGGCAGATTATGACTATTTCTTGTGTAGCTTGTATTTGTTGAACCGTTGCTCCGTTTTGATCATGTCCTATATGAAACTTGCTTAGAATCTCGTGGAGTTACATATTATGTTGCTGCCTTCTTGGTTTTGGAATGTTTGTGGTTGTCATTGCATACATATTGCATTCATGGCATCATATCTTGCGGTGACCATATCTTTTGAACCGTATCTCCGTTGGAGATGTTCCATATGGACGCGTAGAATCACATGAACCTATTTATTTTTCTTCTTAACAAATATTACAACGTGTTAGTTCAGATCTGGACAGAATTATAAATTAACGCATGAGGTCAGTTCGGAGATGTTATAAGTCATTTCGGACCTCATTTAAAATGCCTAGATAGGTAGCTTAATTGCGCTTCACCTCTTGCAATGTTTAACCACATTTAATATTTTCGTGTACCTAATCGGGATAGAATTAAATAATTAAAGATGGAGTTTCGTCGACATGCGACTCGTTGCATACTGAACTTCACTTAATGTGTAGTGGTTGATTGTGTGAATTGCCATGTCATACCGTGCGTAAATGAAACTCTGCATGCATCATATTAGGCTATGCATCATATCGTGCATTTGTTGTGGTGAATATCTGTGTTGATGCTTGTTTCCGGTTTGCTTCGTCTCGATAGAGTTACGACCGCTTCGGAGTGTGAGGATCCGTTCGACTACACCGGTTCGTCTGCTTCACGGAGTCATTCTTCTTCCAACCGGGATCTCAGGAAAGATGACCATTTCCCTAGATACCATTACTATCATTGCCATGTTAGTTGTTTTCGATTCTGTCGTTATGTCTCGCTGCCTACCACCAGTTAAATATCAGCCTCCCAACATTGCCATGAAAACCTTCAACCTATTCACAACCTAGCAAACCACTGATTGACTATGTTACCACTTGCGTAACCATGTGTTAGCGTTGCTAGTTGCAGGTGCAGTTGCTTCCATGTGTTAACATGGGTTCCTTGTTATATCACCATATAATTGTTATTTAATTTAATGCACCTATATACTTGGTAAAAGGTGGAAGCTCGGTCTTTCTAGCCTGGTGTTTTGTTCCACCTTTGCCCCTTAGTTTTAGCTACCGGTGTTATGTTCCATAAATGAGCGCTCCTAACATGCTTGGGGTTGTTATGGGGACCCCCTAGATTCTCGTTCTAGGATAAAGCTCGTCTGGCAAGGCCCAACATTGGTACTATATTGCCCAACATAATAATTTTGTTAATACTGAAAAACATAGGGAGTTAGCGCTACCCGCTGAGTAATTCAACATAATACAGGGAGGGACAGTGCTGATGATGCTGGTCCAAAAAAGAGCACCGTGCGGGGCCAACTCGGGGCAACTCAGGTGATGTCTATCAGGCCACCGTACACTTCGCTTATCCGTCGTGTCCTGAGAACGAGATACACGGCTCCTATCGGGATCGTCGACACGCCGGGCGGCCTTGCTGGACTTGTTTTACCTTTATCGAGCATCTTGTGCGAGGGATTCCGAGGATGCTTTGAGCTAACTTGAGGTTGAGGTTTTCCAATAGGGATCCGAGGAGATCACGCATTTCCCTGATCGAGGTCATTCCGTCGAAGCGTGTGGTAGTTTGTGATGGACTAGTTGGAGCACCCCTGCAGGGTTAAATCTTTCGGAAAGCCATGCCCGTGGTTATGTGGCAACGTGGAAACTTTGTTTAACATCCGGTTCTAGATAACTTGAAGTTAACTTAATTAAAATATGTCAACTGAGTGCGTAAGCGTGACTGTCTCTTTCGTGAGCTCCTTCTCCGATCGAGGACACGGTGGGGTTATGTCTGACATAAGTAGGTGTTCAGGATCATTCATTTGATCATCAGTAGTTCACGTGCGCTATGCGTAGATCTTCCCCTCTATATTCTTGTACTCGTAAGTTAGCCACTAAAGAAATGCTTAGTCGCTTGCTGCAGCCTCACCACTTAACCATACCTTACCCATTAAGCTTTGCTAGTCTTGATACCTTTAGAAATGAGATTGGTGAGTCCCCTGTGGCTTACAAATCACTACAACACCAGCTGCAGGTACAAGTAAAGGATATTAAGATGTGAGCGCGATGATTGTTCATTTGGAGTTTCTTCTTCTTCTTTTTCTTCTTCTTCTTCTTCGATCTAGGATGGGTTCAGTCCGGAAGCTGGGATAGCAAGGATGGACGTCGTTCTTTTCTCGTTTGTTTTCGTCCGTAGTCGGACCCTGCTCTTCCTCGTGATATTTATGTATTGTACTGATATGACTCTGATGTAGCTTGTGATGAGTGTAAGCCAATTCCATATACTCTTCTCTTCAGTACATGTACTTGTAACGATATCCACTCTTACGAAACGACGAGATGCGTTTCTATCCCTGTCGAGGCCTTCGCACCAAAATAAAGATAGGATCGCATCTTGGGCGTTATACTGGGATAGATCCATGATAGCCAAGATCCCTCATGAAAGGTACAATGTCAAATTATGATGCGATATACATGACAAAATTTAAATCTGTCATGCATGGACATCCATAATAGTTTTGCACTCATCGGTGATGGATTAGTTTCGTCATGTATTAACATAATTCTTGTAGTGAGTTAACGTAGGATACATGGGCTACCACCGGATTCGGGGAAATGTGGAGGTAGTCCAAGGAGGGCAGGCGCATGTGTGGTACATAGGATGTCTAAACAAGGTCTGGAAGGAAGTCGGGAGGGTGTAACAATATCGTCGGTCTTTGTGGTGCTGATAAAGAGCACATGAGGAGGGATGATGGAGTGGGAGGAAATTGGCTTTGAGACGTGTTTCTGGGTGGGTTCATGTTATCTGATGCATATGTGGCGGACATCTGAATGCCCACAAACTGCCCCACGGTTTGGTTTTGATTTGTGAGATTTTTGGCAATTGGACACGTCGAACAATTTAGTGACCGTTGTTAGATGGCAGAAAATGTATGGATCTCTGATATGTCTCCATCGTATCTACTTTTCCAAACTCTTTTGCCCTTGTTTTGTAATTTAATTTGTATGATTTGAATAGAACTAACCTGGACTGACGTTGTTTTCAGCAGAATTGCCTTGGTGTTATTTTTGTGCAGAAATCAAAGTTCTCCAAACGTCCTGAAAACCTACGGGGAGCAGTTTTGGAAAATATGAAAAATATCTGCGCCAAGTTCCACCTGAGGGGGTGGGCCAGTGGGCCACAAGCCCTTGCTCTGCCACCACCCCCCTGGTGGCAGTGGGCAGGCTTGTGGGGCCCACACGGCTCTGCCGCCCCAACCTCAGGTCTATAAGTTGCCTTTCGTCCCAGAAAAAATAAAAAGAGAAGTTTTCGTCGTGTTTGCGATACGGAGCCGCTGCCACCACCTGTTCTTCAACTGGAGGGCAGATCTGGAGTCCATCTTGGGCTCCGGAGACGGGAAATCGTCGCCATCATCATCATAAACCTTCTTCCCTCTCCGATTCCATGAAGCTCTTCGTCGTTCGTGAATAATCTATTCGTAGGCTCTCTGGGCGGTGATGAATAGGATGAGATCTATCATGTAATCGAGTGAGTTTTGATGGGGATTGATCCCTAGTATCCACTATGTTCTGATATTGATGTTGCTACTACTTTGCCATGCTTAATGCTTGTCACTAGGGCCCGAGTGCCATGATCTGAAATTATTATGTTGTCACCAATATATGTGTGTTTTAGATCCGATCTTGCAAGTTGTAGTTACCTATTATGTGTTATGATCCAGCAACCCCGGAGTGACAATAACCGGAACCACTCCCGGTGATGACCATAGTTTGAGGAGTTCATGTGTTCACCAAGTGCTAATGCGTTGGTCCGGTTCTTTATTAAAAGGAGAACCTTAATATTCCGTAGTTTCCTTTTGGACCCCGCTGCCACGGGAGGGATGGACAATAGATGTCATGCAAGTTCTTTTCCCTAAGCACGTATGACGACACACAGAATGCATGCCTACATCACATTGACGAACGGGAGCTAGCCACATATCTCTCCGTGTTATAGTTGTTGCATGATGAATATCATCCAAACAAATCACCGATCCATTGCCTACGAGTTTGTCCTACTGCTGCTGTTACTACTGTTGCTACTTCTGTTACTTGTCTTGCTCTGTTGCTGTTACTACTGTTGCTACTGCTGTTACTTGTCTTGCTCTGTTGCTGCTACTACTGTAGCTACTGCTGTTACTTGTCTTGCTCTGCTCCTACTGCTGCTACTACTGTCGCTTGCTACTATTGCTACTTGCTACTGCTGTCACTACTTTGCTTGCAGATACTAATCTTTCAGGTGTGATTGAATCTGATAAATTCAACTGCTAATACTCGAGAGTATTCTCTCACCTCCTGTTTTGGCGATCAAAAAATTTGGGTCGAATACTCTACCCTCGAAAACTGCTACGATCCCACGCGCTGGTGGGCGTCAACAACATTCTTCTAGTTTCGATTGCCGGAGAGTGCTAACAGCATTCTTCTGGTGCCGTTGCAAAGGGGAAGAACAGTTGACATCAATCTCCTATCCAGATATTTATACGTTGGTTTGGCAATCAGCGTGTTGGATTAGAATTACCTAGCTACCATCGTATGGGCTATAGAGAATATATTCAGGATACCTTAGAGCATATACAACTGAGCTTGGGATTCGTCCCCATAAACATTCATGGACGCGCCCGGTCAGTGTCCGGATGTGTTTGTTTTAAACCCTTATTTATCCGGTCATGCAGCCATACTCATTTTCTCCTTATATGTCCGATCATTTGTATGTGATCGGTGAAGACGAAGAGGAAAAAAGAATAAATAAATATAAAATGTGGTTCGGGATGGGTTGCGTTCTACATGACAGACTCACTGGACGCATCTACTAGCCCTCGGATCCTCATTACATTTGACCTCAGTATGAGGGTTCATGAATAGCCCCACACATACAGGGATGATATAGGGATCTGGTTGGTCACTTTTTTCTCCTGTTTCCTCTCCGGTTACTCACTAGACGTGTACGTGGATGTTTGAGAAGGATTTGAGGAGGCAGGCTGTAGATGTCATTATCTATGGACTATTAGGTATGGCCAAGAGTGAGGATGTCCTCAACCCATAGACATATGAACCCGCTTTCTAAAAATGTCAAAAAAATTGAAAGAATATTTCACACATACATCTTCGTAACATGTGTATGTGGGCGCAAATTTTTGCAAAAAAATCTCTATTTATTATGCCTCTGCAAAATATATAAATTTAAGTCCTTCTAAATAGCGTACCATGTCACATTTTGCCTTTTCTGCACAAGACAAAGAGAAGGTTGTTTTTTACGAATCTTTGGGCGTGCACATTTTTTTAGAGGAGAATGACCCCCGGCCTCTGCATCTCGGAGATGCATGCGGCTATTTTATTGATTACTCTTAAGGACCTTACAAAGTAGTACAACAGAATGTCTAAATCCGTCATCTTGGCATCATCTGCCGCTGCATCTATCCATATGATGAAGGGGTGCAAGCTGGGTCAAATAACCAGACCTCTCACTTAAGCCTAACATCTAAAGTCGGAGGCCCCGACCGAGCCACATACCGGGTCCGGGGCACAAATCGATCTGACGCACGCACATGTGTCGCCGCCGTCATCTTCCACTGGTCCATCTTCAGAGCAGATTGACGTGCTAGCCTTGGCAGGTGCCTCCGCCATCGACACCACCATGACGGCAAACGACGACCGCCACCTACGCTAGTCCATCTCCAAGCAACGGACGCAGACCCATGCTAGGATAGGGCCGCACCACCGTCGTCGCCCACCACCCACAAGCGCCACCCAGCCCCAAGGTTCCCAAAGCGACGCCTTCAAGAAGGGAACGACGCCGTGAGTGTCGCCGCCGCGCAACAAAGTTAAGGCTTTCGCCCGGGAGACCTAGGGGAAGGGAAAGTGAGGGGATCAGTCCATACCGACGCATCCAAGGAGGAGAACGGCGCCCTCAGGCGTCGTCGTCGACACGGTCGGCCATGGTCGGTCAGGGATTTCGCCCGAACTAGATGCCCGCCACAAGCAGCGCCTCCTGAACAGAACCGACGACCCAAGGAAGCGCGGCCCGACCAGGCTGGCCCGCACGCCGAACGGGGAAGGAGGGGAGGCGCCATATCGCACGCACCGGCCACCGCAGAAGCAGCCGCCGGACGCCAACGACCACCGGATTCCGCCGCTCGCGCGGCCGGGACGCCAGGTCCACCACCTCGCCAAAGGAGCCGCTGCTCCAGATTCGGGGTTCCCCATGCAGAGGCAGGGCAGCCTAGGCCCCGCTGCCACCATCCTTGGCGCTCCCGGCTTGCCCGGCGGCTGCCTCAGGCGGCGGCGAGGAAGGGAGTGGGAGGGGTGAGGCCGGGAGGGGGGGGGGGCTAGGGTTGGGAGGGAGGAAGGGAGCGGCTAGGGTTGGGAGGGAGGAGTGGGGCGGCTCTGGGCGTGCACATAGAATATAAAAATGTGTGCGTGAAACTTTTTTAGAACTTTTTGACATTTAAAAAATAAAAATTTCGACCTATGAATGCATCCATATATACTTTCCTTACGCCTGCCCCGATATTTCAATTCACAGCTCACAAAAGTAACTGCAACTTGTTTGTACTAGCTAGTACATTCATTCTATGTGAACACCAGCTAGTAGGTAGGTGCACTCAATGTCATCTTAGTAGGTAGGTGCACTCAATGTCATCCTACGTGCATGATTGCTCGTTATTTTGTCTCATCCTAGTGATATTTCTATTTTTTTTTCAAAACTAGAACGTGAGTTATAATAAATTTGAAAAGCATGTATGCGTTTTTAAAAATGTCAAAAGCAGCACCCCGTCGGTCTGTGGGTGGCCGATGGGGGACCGGTCGGCCTCTGGGTGGCCGATGGGGGCCTGTCGGCCTTCGGGTGGCCGAAGAGGGGCCGTCGGCCTCCAGGAGGCCGAAGAGCCCCTGGATAACCCCTGCCGACCCTTCTTCCCCCTCCTTCCTCCTCATTTCCTGGTTTCTCTTCTCTCTCTCGTTTTCCCTCATTTTGCCCCCTCGATCTCCTCCATCCTCCGCACATTTTCCTATTCAATCCGCTGAATCAACACATTCTACCCATCTCCACCGGCCTACGGTCTCATTTTGGAGGTGGTGGTGTGGGTAAAGACGATGGTGGTCGTTCGGTATTCGTCTTTCTTCGCACGCTTCAAGGGTAAATTCAACAATTGTTCCCGTATGCTCCGGTAGATTTGGATATATTTAGGTGACTCACTTAAGTAGTTTAAATATTTTTAGGTTGACCGGTAGATTTGGATATATTTTAGGTCTGCCAATTAATTAGTTTAAATATATTTTAGCTTCTCCGGTAGATATATTTAAGTCTGTCCGATAGATATATTTTAGGTTCTCCGGTAGATATAGTTAAGTCGTTTAAATATTTTTAGGTTCTCAATATAGATGTATTTAAGTCTTCTAGTTAACTTGTGTCATGGTTTCTTGGAGCGAGAGATCAAGCTCTTCTTCGGATGACGATAGTGTGACTAGCTAGGTACGTTAATTTCGGGTTTCCAGCATTTACGGGTAGGTTTACCGTTGTTCATTTCGGGATTTCATAACAGTTCGATGTCTTCTATTTTTAGCTTCCTAGGACTATCCCATGCTATGGATGGAGTGACATTGCTCATGAACTATCTTCTCGCTGTATGCATCTAGAGCCTTGCCTCAGGCAAGTTGCATTTCAATCTACTGCCACTAGACGGCGTTTTCTTGCTTGTGCAAAGGAGAAGGTATGTTGCATTGTAATTAGTTAATCTTAGTTAGTTTTCTGCTCCACTCAATTTCATGTATGTTAATCACCGAAAATGTTTTCAATTTTAGGCAGAAGAAAAGTGCTGCTATCTGAAGTGGATAGACCCTGAGTGGTCAATTGCTATGCAGTTTTGCGTAGGTCAATTGTGGAGCACACATGACAAAGAAAACGAGGACAGAATCAGAGATAATCTGAAGCTGGGTGAAGAAAATTTTAAAATAATTGGAGAAAAGAGGAGGATGGAGGAAGAGCTTCGATTTTTCAAACTTGATTTTGCAAAAATTGTGGTTGACAAGGATGAGGCTATTAGTCAGCTTGGCAGTGCTAGGTTGACTACCAGTGATCTGAAAGAGGAGATTGAGAAGAAAAAGTTGGCACACCATTCTTCCACCAATCTAAATCAGGTACTCAGGGCGAAGGCAAAGAAGGAAAGGGACCAGCTTGTGCTAGAGAGAGACCAATTGAAGGAAGAGAAGAAAAAAGCTGGAGCACATCATTTCTGATATGATGAAACAGAACCATGGCTATAAGGACAAGGTGAAGAAGTTGAAGGAGATCTGTGATGAATTTGATGTATGTAATGGTTGAATTTTTATTGAACTATCCAATACTAGAATTTATATTGAATTATCCAATAAAACTATCCAGTAGTAGAACATTTCAGTAGTTGAACTATCCAGTACTAGAATTTGTATTGAATTATGCAGCAGAATTATCCAGTAGTATCAATAATTATCCAGCAGGATTATCCAGTAGTATCAGTAATTATGTTTTTAACTAAGCTCATGTAGACATAGTGCACACATATTACAAATTAAAACATAGTGCAAACATAGTCCGACACAGTACACATTAAAACATAGTGCAGACATATTACAAATTAAAATCGTAGGCCGACACATTATGTAGCTTCTGAGTTATTTATTCCTCGTCCACCCCTTCGGCCTCGACTGCCACGTCCACCACGTCTGCCATGAACACCTCTTGCTACTGCTGTCGCAGCCGTCGATGTGGAAGCACCGTCTTTGTTCAAGTCGGGGCAATATTTCACCCTATGTCCATAAGCCGCGTGGAGCAAACATTGTCTGGTTGCTCCACTAGCTTCAGATTGGTCCATATCATTTCAGATGCGCTTTACCTTACGTCTGTCCCTGCTAGTTCGTCGAAGTCTAGAATCCGGGATGTATACTCTCTCACCATCAATAACCTTGTTGAAATTACCGATGACTCTAAACCCTGTCATCTCACCTGTAAAGGCATTAAGTCTAGGATCGGGCATGTATACTCTCTCACCATCACGGCCTTTAATATACGAGGATGACTATCATGAATGACACACACGTTTGGTTGGTCCTTCACGATCGCAATTCTAATTTCTAGAAGAACCATACCCTGCTCAGAAAGTTCTCGCCCTCCACAAATGCCATGGCTAGTGGGATGATTTGGTTGTTCCCGTCCACACCAATAGTAGTAAGGATTTGCCCTTTGTACTGACCAGTCAGGAATGTACCATCGACAAACATCACAGGAGGACAATGCCGGAAAGCTTCGATGCACAAACCAAAAGAGAAGAATACTCGTTTCAACACCTTGTAATCTCGTATAATCTCCAACCTCGTGTGTTGTATGTTAACATAAGTGTTGGGATTCCTCTCTTCAGTATGTCAAGGAGACGGACAACATTATCATATGAGTCGAAGAACGCCCCAAACCTATCATCCATAGCCTTCTTGTGAGCCCTCCAAGCCTTCCCATATGGAATGTCAAAATTCCATCTGATCTTCACTGCTTTCTGGATATGTTTTGCTTCCATATCTTTCTTATAAACTATCTTAGTATACATGAGTTGCGCTATGAGAGTTGAACTCAGGTTTGGATGACGAACCAACAGATTTTTCCTGACACAATTATGTGGGACCACATTGGTGACAACCCAGTGGATGTTATACTTCGGCACGTGTCCGTGCACCTTCGCAGGACAACCTGTTTCAACACAATTCACGGTATATTTTGTTGGAGTCGATATGTGTGTCCAGAAAACCCTCTGCGTAGACATAGCCCACCTTATCACCGCATACTTCAAATTTTTCTTTGTGTCAAACATAGCCCCGATCTGGACTTGGTTCAAATTATATTGCCATGGAGTCTCATGGCCATCGTTGATAGTAATGCCATCGGGTATGTCCTTATCCCATCCAGAAGGAATCGGTACCTCCACTTCATCCTCGGAATTTTCAGAATCCAGATCCTCCGCAAACCCATCCTCGTTCTCTTCCTCCATCACCCTCTGCATTTCATCGCCTTCCTCATCCCCATCAGCAACACCAGAGCCAGCTAATAGTATCGACTGAATACTCTGCTCAGTCTCATTGTGTGGCACATAATATGACTCTTTCTCGGCTTGGCTAGCATCCACATCCGGTGGCTGTGACCCGGATACATGACAACCCTGTCATGGTTCATACCCCACGTTGACTTGTACGAAATTCTCCTCCTTCGCCACTGGTTGCACTAGGACATATGGGTGGATTCTTCGGTCTCTGAGACGACTTAACTCGGACAACCAATGCTGGCTCCTATCTATCGGCATCAACTCCCACTTGACATTTTTAAAGGATTTGGTCCACAATGCATGAATACAGACGGAACAGACTTTAGGATCCAGCCCAAAACTAGTAGTCAACCAGTGCTTCAACTGCCTAATGTCCAGTCTGTCCGAGTGTGAAAGTCTCAGCATGCCTTTTTTAAACTCGCTAAGATCAACCCCAACTCATTATACAGAACAATACCAAGGCTCTAATAAGCAGTCAAATTTACAGAATCAGCCATTTTCACCTATCAGACATTGCGAGCTTGTCATTATTCGCAACAAACAAATTTATACAAAAATAAACCTACGTACACTAAATAAACCAACACTAAAAAGAACCTACTGTAAAAAATAGGTATACCTTCCACGCGTGTGTCCCCTTCTTCTTCCTCTCCACCTTCTTCGTCCTCTGCACCACACCTTACCATCCACAACTCCACCATCCAAAACTACCGCCTCACACAAAATGAGACCGTAGGCCGGTGAAGATGGGTAGGATCTATTGATTTCGTGGATTGAATAGGAAAATGGGTGGAGGATGGAGGAGATCGGAGGGGGCAAAATGAAGGAAGAAAAACAAGTGAGAAGAGGAACAAGCAAATGAGGAGGAAGATGGGGTCGGCAGGGGCTATCATCCGGGGGATCTTCGGCCTCCTGAAGGCCGACGGCCCCTCTTCGGCCAACCCCAGACCGACAGGTGGCTCTTCGGCCACCCGCAGGCCGACATTGCCCTCATCGGCCACCCAGAGGCCGACAGGTCCCCCATCGGCCACCCACAGGCTGACAGGGTGCTACTTTTGACATTTAAAAAAATGCATACATGCTTTTTGAATTTATTATAAATTTCGTACTAGTTTTGAAAAAATTCGATATTTCTGGTGGTATGCATCAAGTGGATTTTCGTTCTTGCCGACATGCATAAGTCAGCAGTATTGTTGTCACCATAAACACGCTAGCAGAGAGGGACTTTACGAAGATGGATGTTGTAAAAGCATTTGGCTAATAGATCATCTGTCAGAGTACAGTGTATTTTCTGTGTTAAGCTGCCTTAGGGTATAAACTGCAGCAGAGTACAGTGCATTTCTATGATTACCACTGTATAGGAGTACATTATTCCAATAAGTTGTAATGCAGAAGAGAGTACACAAGGCACAAGCTTAAGACAGAAATAAGATCTACAAGAGAGAAAGGCATTGAAGCACACGATTATCAAAAATGGCAAACGGAGACGGAGCTCCATGGAGGCCTTTATTTGAAAACTTCAAAATTCAAACTTTCAGTTTCAAAAATTCTGAAAATAAATATACATATACCTAGATACATAATGTACATGTGTGCAAATTGTCAGGTCCAAATATATTAAAATGTGAGCTAAACCAAAAGGACAAATCTGAAACTTTTTAGCATATGTACTGTTCATCTTTAAAGTTCATGATTTTTTTTGTGCAGCTCGCAATTCAAGGTATTTCATCCTGAAATTTTTCACACGTACACTTTACATCCTTGCATACATGTGTATTTCTTCTGAATTTTTGAAAGCTGAAATTTATGAACTTTGAAATTTTCAAAATAAAAGGCTCCATGGAGCTTGGGCTACAAAATGGCCTACTCCACTATTATTTCCGTTTTGGTTCTACAGAGTAAATAAGCTTTGTAGGAAAATAATGGAATATATTCTTGCACTCACGTGACGTCAAAGGGAGGTCTCACTTCACTTGTTTGTTACAAGGAACTAGTCATGACCTTACTATTACAGCTCTGAAGAAAAGACCGAATCAACTGACTTAGTCACACCGGGATAGTGTGAAACAATTATTAGGGCATCTCCAACGTCGATTCTCAAACCACTCGTATATGTCCAGACCATTGTTGGGGAACGTCGGATGGGAAACAAAAAATTTCCTACGCGCACGAAGACCTATCATGGTGATGTCCATCTACGAGAGGGGATGAGTGATCTACGTACCCTTGTAGACCGTACAACAGAAACGTTAGAGAACGCGGTTGATGTAGTGGAACGTCCTCACGTCCCTCGATCCGCCCCGCGAACAATCCCGCGATCAGTCCCACGATCTAGTACTGAACGGACGGCACCTCCGCGTTCAGCACACGTACAGCTCGACGATGATCTCGGCCTTCTTGATCCAGCAAGAGAGACAGAGAGGTAGAAGAGTTCTCCGGTAGCGTGACGGCGCTCCGGAGGTTGGTGATGACCTTGTCTCAGCAGGGCTCCGCCCGAGCTCCGCAGAAACGTGATCTAGAGGAAAAACCGTGGAGGTATGTGGTCGGGCTGCCGTGGAAAAGTCGTCTCAAATCAGCCCTAAAACCTCCGTATATATAGGTGGGAGGGAGGGGGCCTTGCCTTGGGGCTCAAGGAGCCCCAAGGGGGTCGGCCGAGTCCAAGGGGGAGGACTCTCCCCCCCCCCAAACCGAGTTGGACTAGGTTTGGTGGGAGGGAGTTCCCCTTCCTTCCCACCTCCTCCTTTTTTTTTTCTTTCTCTCTTGATTTTCTTCTCCTTGGCGCATAGGGCACTTGTGGGCTGTCCCACCAGCCCACTAAGGGCTGGTGTGTCTCCCCCAAGGCCTATGGGCTTCCCCGGGGTGGGTTGCCCCCCCCGGTGAACTCCCGGAACCCATTCGTCATTCCCGGTACATTCCAGGTAACTCCGAAAACCTTCCGGTAATCAAATCAGGTCATCCTATATATCAATCTTCGTTTCCGGGCCATTCCGGAAACCCTCGTGACGTCCGTGATCTCATCCAGGACTCCGAACAACATTCGGTAACCAACCATATAACTCAAATACGCATAAAACAACGTCGAACCTTAAGTGTGCAGACCCTGCGGGTTCGAGAACTATGTAGACATGACCCGAGGGACTCCTCGGTCAATATCCAATAGCGGGACCTGGATGCCCATATTGGATCCTACATATTCCTGTATGTCATTCCCTTTGTCCTTCGGTATGTTACTTGCCCGAGATTTGATCGTCAGTATCCGCATACCTATTTCAATCTCGTTTACCGGCAAGTCTCTTTACTCGTTCCGTAATACAAGATCCCGCAACTTACACTAAGTTACATTGCTTGCAAGGCTTATGTGTGATGTTGTATTACCGAGTGGGCCCCGAGATACCTCTCCGTCACACGGAGTGACAAATCCCAGTCTTGATCCATACTAACTCAACTAACACCTTCGGAGATACCTGTAGAGCATCTTTATAGTCACCCAGTTACGTTGCGACGTTTGATACACACAAAGCATTCCTCCGGTGTCAGTGAGTTATATGATCTCGTGGTCATAGGAATAAATACTTGACATGCAGAAAACAGTAGCAACAAAATGACACGATCAACATGCTACGTCTATTAGTTTGGGTCTAGTCCATCACGTGGTTCTCCCAATGACGTGATCCAGTTATCAAGCAACAACTCCTTGTTCATAATCAGAAGACACTGACTATCATCGATCAACTGGCTAGCCAACTAGAGGCATGCTAGGGACGGTGTTTTGTCTATGTATCCACACATGTAAATGAGTCTTCATTCAATACAATTATAGCATGGATAATAAACTATTATCTTGATACAGGAATTATAATAATAACTATATTTATTATTGCCTCTAGGGCATAATTCCAACAGTCTCCCACTTGCACTAGAGTCAATAATCCAGCCCTCACATCACCATGTGAATTACATTGTAATAAATCTAACACCCATACAGTTCTGGTGTCGATCATGTTTTGGCCGTGGAAGAGGTTTAGTCGGCGGGTCTGCTACATTCAGATCCGTGTGCACTTTGCATATATTTAAGTCCTCTTCCTCGACGTAGTCGCGGATGAGGTTGAAGCGTCGTTTGATGTGTCTGGTCTTCTTGTGAAACCGTGGTTCCTTTGCTAAGGCAATGGCACCAGTGTTGTCACAGAACAAGGTTATTGGATTCAGTGCGCTTGGCACCACTCCAAGATCCGTCATGAACTGCTTCATCCAGACACCCTCCTTAGCCGCCTCTGAGGCAGCCATGTACTCCGCTTCACATGTAGAATCTGCTATGACGCTTTGCTTGGAACTGCACCAGCTTACTGCACCCCCATTAAGAATAAATACGTATCCGGTTTGCGACTTAGAGTCGTCCGGATCTGTGTCAAAGCTTGCATCGACGTAACCTTTTACGGCGAGCTCTTCGTCACCTCCATACACGAGAAACATCTCCTTAGTCCTTTTCAGGTACTTCAGGATATTCTTGACCGCTCCAGTGATCCACTCCTGGATTACTCTGGAACCTACCTGCCATACTTATGGCCAGGCTAACATCCGGTCTAGTGCACAGCATCGCATACATGATAGAACCTATGGCTGAAGCATAGGGGACGGAGCGCATATGCTCTCTATCTTCATCAGTTGCTGGGCACTGAGTCTTACTCAATCTTGTACCTTGTAAAACTGGCAAGAACCCTTTCTTGGACTGTTCCATTTTGAACCTTTTCAAAACTTTATCAAGGTATGTGCTTTGTGAAAGTCCTATCAGGCGTTTTGATCTATCCCTATAGATCTTAATGCCTAGAATGTAAGTAGCTTCTCCTAGGTCCTTCATAGAGAAACTTTTATTCAAGTAACCTTTTATGCTCTCCAAAAGCTCTACGTTGTTTCCAATCAGTAATATGTCATCCACATATAATATTAGAAACGCCAGAGAGCTCCCACTCACTTTCTTGTAAATACAAGATTCTCCAACCACTTGTATAAACCCAAATGCTTTGATCACCTCATCAAAGCGTTTGTTCCAACTCCGAGATGCTTGCACCAGTCCATAAATGGATCGCTGGAGTTTGCACACCTTGTTAGCATTCTTAGGATCGACAAAACCTTCGGGTTGCATCATATACAACTCTTCCTTAAGAAAACCGTTAAGGAACGCCGTTTTGACATCCATCTGCCAGATTTCATAATCGAAAAATGCAGCTATTGCTAACATGATTCTGACGGACTTAAGCATCGCTACGGGTGAGAAAGTCTCATCGTAGTCAACTCCTGGGACTTGTGAAAAACCCTTTGCCACAAGTCGAGCTTTATAAACGGTCACATTACCGTCAGCGTCCGTCTTCTTCTTAAAGATCCATTTGTTCTGAATAGCCTTGCGGCCCTCAGGTAGTATCTCCAAAGTCCACACTTTGTTCTCATACATGGATCCTATCTCGGACTTCATGGCTTCTAGCCATTTGTTGGAATCTGGGCCCACCATTGCTTCTTCATAATTTGCAGGTTCATTGTTGTTTAACAACATGATTGATAAGACGGGATTACCGTACCACTCTGGAGCAGCGCGTGATCTCGTCGACCTGCGTGGTTCAACAGAAACTTGAACTGGAGTTTCATGATCATCATCATTAACTTCCTCCTCAACCGGCGTCGCAACGACAGAGGTTTCCCCTTGCCCTGCGCCACCATCCAGAGGGATGAGAGGTTCGACAACCTCGTCAAGTTCTATCTTCCTCCCACTCAATTCTCTCGAAAGAAACTCCTTCTCGAGAAAAGCTCCGTTCTTAGCAACAAACACTTTGCCCTCGGATTTGAGATAGAAGGTGTACCCAACTATCTCTTTTGGGTAACCTAGGAAGACGCACTTTTCTGCTTTGGGTTCCAGCTTTTCAGGCTGAAGCTTTTTGACATAAGCATCACATCCCCAAACTTTAAGAAACGACAACTTTGGCCTTTTGCCATATCACAGTTCGTATGGTGTCGTCTCAACGGATTTTGATGGTGCCCTATTTAAAGTGAATGCAGTTGTTTCTAATGCATAACCCCAAAATGATAACGGCAAATCAGTAAGAGACATCATAGATCGCACCATCTCTAACAAAGTACGATTATGACGTTCGGACACACCATTACGCTGTGGTGTTCCAGGCGGTGTTAACTGTGAAACAATTCCACATTTTTTTAAGTGATCACCAAACTCGAAACTCAGATATTCACCCCCACGATCAGACCGCAGGAACTTGATCTTCTTGTTACGATGATTTTCCACTTCACTCTGAAATTGCATGAACTTTTCAAATGTTTCAGACTTGTGCTTCATCAAGTAGACATAACCATACCTACTCAAATCGTCAGTGAAGGTGAGAAAATAACGATATCCGCTGCGTGCCTCTACGCTCATTGGACCACACACATCAGTATGTATGATTTCCAATAAGTCACTTGCACGCTCCATTGTTCCGGAGAACTGAGTCTTAGTCATCTTGCCCATGAGGCATGGTTCGCACGTGTCAAGTGAATCAAAGTCAAGTGACTCCAAAAGTCCATCAGCATGGAGTTTCTTCATGCGCTTTACACCAATATGACCCAAGCGGCAGTGCCACAAAAATATGGCGCTATCATTGTTTACTCTAACTCTTTTGGTCTCAATGTTATGTATATGCGTATCGCTATCAAGATTCAATATGAACAATCCTCTCACATTCGGTGCATGACCATAAAAGATGTTACTCATAGAAATAGAACAACCATTATTCTCTGACTTAAAAGAGTAACCGTCTCGCAATAAACAAGATCCAGATATAATGTTCATGCTCAACGCAGGCACTAAATAACAATGATTTAAGTTCATCACTAATCCCGATGGTAGCTGAAGTGACACTGTGCCGACGGCGATTGCATCAACCTTGGAACCATTTCCTATGTGCATCGTCACTTCATCTTTCGCCAGCCTTCGTCTATTCCGCAGTTCCTGTTTCGAGTTGCAAATATGAGCAACAAAACCGGTATCGAATACCCAGGCACTACTACGAGAGCCGGTTAAGTACACATCAATAATATGTATATCAAATATACCTGATTTTTCTTTGCCCGCCTTTTTATCTGCCAAATACTTGGGGCAATTGCGCTTCCTGTGACCCATACCCTTGCAATAGTAGCACTCCGTTTCAGGCTTAGGTCCAGCCTTGGGTTTCTTCGGCGGATTGGCAACAGGCTTGCCGCTCTTCTTCGAATTGCCCTTCTTGCCTTTGCCGTTTCTCTTGAAACTAGTGGTCTTATTCACCATCAACACTTGATGCTCTTTACGGAGTTCAGACTCTGCGACTTTCAACATCGCAAACAACTCGCCGGGAGACTTGTTCATCCCTTGCATGTTGTAGTTCAACACAAAGCCTTTGTAGCTTGGCGGCAGTGATTGAAGGATTCTGTCAGTGATAGCTTCTTGCGGGAGTTCAATCCCCAGCTCCGCTAGACGGTTTGAGTACCCAGACATTTTGAGCACATGTTCACTGACAGACGAGTTTTCCTCCATCTTGCAAGCATAGAATTTATCGGAGGTCTCATACCTCTCGATTCGGGCGTTCTTCTGAAAGATAAACTCCAACTCCTGAAACATCTCAAATGCTCCATGACGCTCAAAGCGACGTTGAAGTCCCGGTTCTAAGCCATACAAGACTGCACATTGAACTATTGAGTAGTCCTCCTTACGTGCTAACCAAGCGTTCTTAACATCCTGATCAGCCGTAGCGGGTGGTTCATCTCCTAGCGCAGCATTAAGGACATAATCCTTCTTCCCAGCTTGTAAGATTAGCTTAAGATTACGAGCCCAGTCTACAAAGTTGCTTCCATCATCTTTCAACTTAGCTTTCTCTAGGAACGTATTAAAATTCAAGATGACTGTCGCGTGAGACATGATCTACAACACAAATATATTCAAAGTGGACTTAGACTATGTTCAAGATAATTAGAGTTCAACTTAATCAAATTATATGCTAAACTCCCACTCAAAAAGTACATCTCTCTAGTCATTTGAGTGGTTCATGATCCACTTACACTATCCCAAGTCCGATCATCACGTGAGTTGAGTATAGTTTCAGTGGTAAGCATCCCTATGCTAATCATATCAACTATATGATTCATGATCGACCTTTCGGTCTCATGTGTTCCGAGGCCATGTCTGCACATGCTAGGCTCATCAAGCTTAACCCGAGTGTTCCGCGTGCGCAATTGTTTTGCACCCGTTGTATGTGAACGTTGAGTCTATCACACCCGATCATCACGTGGTGTCTCGAAACGACGAACTGTAGCAACGGTGCACAGTCGGGGAGAACACAATTTCGTCTTGAAATTTTAGTGAGAGATCACCTCATAATGCTACCGTCGTTCTAAGCAAAATAAGGTGCATAAAAGGATTAACATCACATGCAATTCATAAGTGACATGATATGGCCATCATTACGTGCTTCTTGATCTCCATCACCAAAGCACCGGCATGATCTTCTTGTCACCGGCGCCACACCATGATCTCCATCAACGTGTTGCCATCGAGGTTGTCGTGCTACTCATGCTATTACTACTAAAGCTACATCCTAGCAAAATAGTAAACGCATCTGCAAGCACAAACGTTAGTATAAAGACAACCCTATGGCTCCTGCCGGTTGCCGTACCATCGACGTGCAAATCGATATTTCTATTACAACATGATCATCTCATACATCCAATATATCACATCACATCATTGGCCATATCACATCACAAGCATACCCTGCAAAAACAAGTTAGACGTCCTCTAATTTTGTTGTTGCATGTTTTACGTGGTGACCAAGGGCATCTAGTAGGATCGCATCTTACTTACGCAAACACCACAACGAAGATATATGAGTTGCTATTTAACCTCATCCAAGGACCTCCTCGGTCAAATCCGATTCAACTAAAGTTGGAGAAACCGTCACTTGCCAGTCATCTTTGAGCAAAGGGGGTTACTCGTAACGATGAAACCAGTCTCTCGTAAGCGTACGAGTAATGTCGGTCCAAGCCGCTTCAATCCAACAATACCGCGGAATCAAGAAAATACTAAGGAGGGCAGAAAAACGCACATCACCGCCCACAAAAACTTTTGTGTTCTACTCGAGAAGACATCTACGCATGAACCTAGCTCATGATGCCACTGTTGGGGAACGTCGCATGGGAAACAAAAATTTTCCTACGCGCACGAAGACCTATCATGGTGATGTCCATCTACGAGAGGGGATGAGTGATCTACGTACCCTTGTAGACCGTACAACAGAAGCGTTAGAGAACGCGGTTGATGTAGTGGAACGTCCTCACGTCCCTCGATCCGCCCCGCGAACAATCCCGCGATCAGTACCACGATCTAGTACCGAACGGACGGCACCTCCGCATTCAGCACACGTACAGCTCGACGATGATCTCTGCCTTCTTGATCCAGCAAGAGAGACGAAGAGGTAGAAGAGTTCTCCGGCAGCGTGACGGCGCTCCGGAGGTTGGTGATGACCTTGTCTCAGCAGGGCTCCGCCCGAGCTCCGCAGAAACGCGATCTAGAGGAAAAACCGTGGAGGTATGTGGTCGGGCTGCCGTGGAAAAGTCGTCTCAAATCAGCCCTAAAACCTCCGTATATATAGGTGGGAGGGAGGGGGCCTTGCCTTGGGGCTCAAGGAGCCCCAAGGGGGTCGGCCGAGTCCAAGGGGGAGGACTCTCCCCCCCCCAAACCGAGTTGGACTAGGTTTGGTGGGAGGGAGTCCCCCTTCCTTCCCACCTCCTCCTTTTTTTTTCTTTCTCTCTTGATTTTCTTCTCCTTGGCGCATAGGGCACTTGTGGGCTGTCCCACCAGCCCACTAAGGGCTGGTGTGTCTCCCCCAAGGCCTATGGGCTTCCCCGGGGTGGGTTGCCCCCCCCCCCCCGGTGAACTCCCGGAACCCATTCGTCATTCCCGGTAACTCCGAAAACCTTCCAGTAATCAAATGAGGTCATCCTATATATCAATCTTCGTTTCCGGACCATTCCGGAAACCCTCGTGACGTCCGTGATCTCATCCGGGACTCCGAACAACATTTGGTAACCAACCATATAACTCAAATACGCATAAAACAACGTCGAACCTTAAGTGTGCAGACCCTGCGGGTTCGAGAACTATGTAGACATGACCCGAGAGACTCCTCGGTCAATATCCAATAGCGGGACTTGGATGCCCATATTGGATCCTACATATTCTACGAAGATCTTATCGTTTGAACCTCAGTGCCAAGGATTCGTATAATCCCGTATGTCATTCCCTTTGTCCTTCGGTATGTTACTTGCCCGAGATTCGATCGTCAGTATCCGCATACCTATTTCAATCTCGTTTACCGGCAAGTCTCTTTACTCGTTCCGTATACAAGATCCCGCAACTTAAACTAAGTTACATTGCTTGCAAGGCTTATGTGTGATGTTGTATTACCGAGTGGGCCCCGAGATACCTCTCCGTCACACGGAGTGACAAATCCCAGTCTTGATCCATACTAACTCAACTAACACCTTCGGAGATACCTGTAGAGCATCTTTATAGTCACCCAGTTACGTTGCGACGTTTGATACACATAAAGCATTCCTCCGGTGTCAGTGAGTTATATGATCTCATGGTCATAGGAATAAATACTTGACACGCAGAAAACAGTAGCAACAAAATGACACGATCAACATGCTACGTCTATTAGTTTGGGTCTAGTCCATCATGTGATTCTCCATGAAGTGATCCAGTTATCAAGCAACAACTCCTTGTTCATAATCAGAAGACACTGACTATCATCGATTAACTGGCTAGCCAACTAGAGGCATGCTAGGGACGGTGTTTTGTCTATGTATCCACACATGTAAATGAGTCTTCATTCAATACAATTATAGCATGGATAATAAACTATTATCTTGATACAGGAATTATAATAATAACTATATTTATTATTGCCTCTAGGGCATAATTCCAACAACCATTCCTATCAGCGACAAACTGTGCATGTGCGTGTGGGGGGTGTTGGGGTGAGGGGTGTGTTTGCCATGGTCCAGGCCGCTGTCACATCCGCGTCCGACAACCGAGGCCCATCCAAATAACCCACCCGCCTCTCCTGCGATTTCCATCAAACGTCAGCACCGCTTGTCGCGTCACATTGATGTCGGCCGGCGATCGGCATTAATGCTCACGATTTGTCTGGATGGGAGGGCGGCGTTGATAGACGTGACGTCTCATGTGTCGTCCCTTCAATGCAGACTTCGCGTCTCGAGAAACTAACTCCGGTCTCTACATCACATTGAAGCGGGTTGTCCGTCCCTTCGCGTGTCCTGGTCGCAGATATTTAAGCCGTGTTCCGGCAACACATAGAAGTGCACTCCCCCTCCCCTGCCCGTCACCGTCCCCCAGCCCTTCCTCCTCCCCCAGCCCAACAGTGATGTCGAATCCTAGTTCTCTGCACCAGCAGGCGGAGACATTGGAAATTCCTCTTCAAGCGGATCTTGGTGCAGCCACCCTCGCTCTCTAAGCTCATCGTCTTCCACGGCAGCGGGCACTTCCGGTAAGGAGGAGAAAATAATCTCCTTCGGTGACGAGGAGGACCAACATCTGCAGCAGCATCCCTGTCTCCTCGTGGCGGCCACTCTGACACTGAAAAAGATCATGATGGAGAAATCACTCTGTGAGATTGGCCTGGCGCCACCACCACTGGCGTGCATGAAGGAGGAACCACCGTCCCCGACGTGTGTCCGCGTCAAGCGGGTGCCGGCATGCCCGCTCCGATGAGTGAAGAACGAGCCCGCGTCCGCGCCGCTTAGTGGGCATCTATGTGGATGATCTCTTGATAACTGGAGCTGCCGAAAAGGTGATTGCAAACTTCAAGCTACAAATGAAGGAGCTATTCAAGATGACTAATCTAGGGCTCTTGTGTTACTACCTTGGGATTGAGGTACAAAAAAAGCCGAAGGAGATCACATTATGCCAGGAGGCATATGCAAAGAAGTTACTTGAAAGTTGTGGCATTAAAGATTGCAATCGAAGTCATGTTCCGATGAAGGCTCGATTTATACTAAGCAAGGACAGTGAAGCACATGCGGTTGATGCAACGGAATATAGAAGTGTGGTCCGAAAGTTGAGGTATCTCACAAATAAAAGACCGGACTTGGCATATTCTGTTGGCATAGTGAGTCGGTTCATGGAAGCACTCACGAGAAATATTGTGTAGCTGTGAAAAGTATACTCGGGTACATCAAAGGAACAACAAACTTTGGTTTTGACTATTTGGGAGAGAAGAAGGAGATGCTGGAGCTACTGGGCTATAGTGATAGCGACATGTCAGGAGATGTGGACGGCCGTAAAAGTACCTCGGACGTGGTATATTTTTTGGGAGGAAATATAGTGAGTTGGCTATTACAAAAGTTGAAAGTGGTCGCATTATCCTCACGTGAAGAAGAGTATATTGCAGCTGCAATCGCGGTGTTTCAAGGTGTGTGTCTAGGAAGGCTACTCGATGACCTCACAGGTAAGGAACGAGTGGTGCACAACATTGACGACAAGTCTACAATCTCTTTGTGGAAGAATCCAGTGCGTCATGATAGACGCAAAGACAACAATACGAGGTATCGATACCTACGGGAGTGCGTGGAAGAAAGCAAGATTGACATCAACTACGTTGCACCGATGACCAGGTCTTTGGGACGATAGAAGTTCATGAAGACGCGGAGAAGGATCGGCGTCCAAGCTGTAAAGTGAGGACATCGTGTTTAGGGGATGATTGTTGCAATTAACCACGATAATGTTGTCCTGTCCGGATCGGACTAGGAGCAGTCACCGAGTTCGTATAGGTGTAGGTTAGCTTGGCTCCTATATATACTTGTGTATCCCCTTGTAAAGTTAAATCAGATCAAAGCAATACAAATCTCAGGAGCGACACACTCCTGTTGCTATACATCGACGCCTCGTGTTTGTTTGTCTCGGCGGAGTTGTGCTAGTTACGATCGAAGGTGCCGGCGGCTGGTTTGTTTCGTATGTGTGTCTGCTAGTCACGTAACTACGTACACAAGAATCCATCCACCTGCTTGCCTGCCAGCTTGCTTCTTGTATACATATACGTGTATCTCGATAGCCGGAAGCATAGGTTGTCGGAATCACGTCGTATAACATACGACGGAAAGTATTCGACGTACGGGTCTTTGCCAACAAACGACCTCCGCGCGCTGAGGGACTTTGCCGGGAACCTCACGGTGGTGGCGTCCTCCTCCGCGCCGTGTGGTCCGGCACCTCGTGCTGCGGCTGGGAAGGTGTGGGCTGCGACGGCAAAAGTGGACGCGTCACGACGTTGCGGCTTCCCGGTCGTGGCCTTGCGGGGCGCATCCCAGGAGCATCGTTGGCGGGCCTGGCATGGCTCGAGGAGCTCAACCTTGCCAGCAACAGGCTGGTCGGCACCATCCCGTCGTGGATTGCTGAACTTGACCACCTTTGCGACTTGGATCTCTCCGGTAATTCACTGGATGGGGAGGTACCCAAGAGTTTGATACGGCTTGTTGGAAATAACCACGACGTGGTTTGTGACCGATTTGTACACGCTCAATCATCTAGGAGTAGTTGTAGTTGTAGTAGGATTAGATTTTCTAGCCGAGTTTGACTAGATCGGATCGGTCCTAGCTGCTCCTATATATACATGTGTATACCCTATACTTTGTAGACGTGAGTTCAGGTCAGATTGCAAAGTAATAAAATCATAGGTGCGACACGCACCTATTGGCCACCAAGTCGCCTCGTATTCTCTCGTGCGTCAAGTGGCCGGCGACTCGTTCAAAGCTAGCTAGCTGCCGTAGCTAGGATCCATCCACCTGTCTCGGTGCTTGCTTGGTTGTGTTGTACTTACGTGTGTTCGGTCAAAAGTATCGGTCGGTTACAACACATCAGGCAACAAGTTCGTACGTTCATCTCTCCGGAAAATACTCGGAGGATTGCAACGTCGAGGTCAGGCCTGGGTCAACAATTGGTATCTAGAGCGGGGTTGATCTTCTAGTAAAGAAAGATCATGTCGGAAGACGACAAGGCCCAGCAGCTGGCGGCGTACACCGATGCGGCTAAAGTATTTGCTGCTCCGAGGAGTTCATCGTACCCACGATTTGACCGTGAGAACTTCGGGGTCTGGAAGGCCCTGATGGAGTGTGGTCTCCGCGCCAACGTGTTGTGGGATGCAGTCGATCCAGGAGGCGACGCTTTCAAGGAGGGAGCTGAGCATCGGAAGGATCGGCAGGCGGCATCGGCGATTTATTCGGTCATGCCGATGGATGTCCTTCAACACGTGATCGCCAAAGAAACAACGAAGGAGGTGTGGGATACCTTGGAGCTCATGTTCGAGGGACACGACCGCGTCAAGCAAGCCAATCTCCAAATTCTCTTAAGAAACTATGAGACTTTGGTCATGGGCGACAATGAGTCCGTGGACGCGTTCGCTTCACGCGTTGCTACTCTCGTCAATCGGATCCACGCACTTGGAGAAAACCTCACGGAGGCCTCGGTTGTCCGTCGGTTCTTGCGCGCGGCTCCTCCCCGGTACCTGCAAATTGTCACGGCGATCGAGCAGTGCGTCGATCTCGCGACTCTTTCCATTGATGATCTCGTCGGACGCTAGAAGGCTCACGACGAGCGTATGAGGTATAGTCTCGGGGACGGGAGGAACGATGAGCTTGTCATGCTCACGCGGGCTCTGTGGCAGGCGTTGGACTCAAGGAGAGAAGGTGAGGGCTCTAGCAGTTACGTTCACCAAGATCGTGTGACAAACGAACAAAGTCAGAAGGACGACAGTGATGCCGTTCCAAAAAAGAAGAAAAGTTCGACAAGCGCAAGATCAAGTGTCACAATTGTGGCATCATGGGGCACTTCAAGTCGGAGTGCAAGAATCCCCCAAAGGAGAAGGCACTCATGGCCCAGCAAGGAGATGAAGATGACATGATGTTGATGTGTGAACTCGTGGACGAGGAGGATCCAGTTTTTCAAGTGTCGGCTAAAGAAATTGCTGCACTCCATGAAGAAAAAGTTTGCTCTCAACATCATGGTTGGGAAACCCGTATCGATGCTACGGATGCGGGGGGTGATTCCGAAACTTACATCAATGCTACATGTGTAAGTGCTATCTTTGCTGGAGCAAAGGAAGCGCTCATTGCTGGAGCGAAGGAAGCGCTCATTGCATGTGCTCGGCCATGGAGAAGCGGCCTTGTTACAAACATGAGGGGTGATTCCAAAATTCGTGACGAAGCTACTGACACGATGCATAAGTCTGAAATTTGTGTCGATGATACGGACACGAATGTCACTTCGGCGTACGTGCCACCTGAAGACCACGAATCAAAGTATGCTGATGCAAAACTAGGCACGTGTACACCAACCTTGTCATGTTGTCCAGTAACAGACGAATACATGGTGTCAGAAGTACACTACGCACCTGTGATGGTGCCGGAAAACCATAGCACACGACGAGCTATGCCGCTTGGACCTGATGAGAATCGCGCCGTGTCAGAGGATGGCAAAGCAAGGGAAAAAGGTCCACTCCCAGCTGTGGCTGTGGAGATTCCAGATTTTGGACCGCGCATTCACGGACGAGCAGCTGTCCGGTCTGCTGCGGTCGCTCGGCCAGAAGACCCGATGCTGACTGTCCCGATCAGCAGCAAAGGAGGTGGACTAGGCTCTAGTATCCTACGTAGTAGTAGCAGTACGTCTTCAGCAATAGGACATGAAGCAGGACGTGGTGGATTTGTTCCATCACATGAAGAAGCTCTACAAGTAGTTCATATGGCTGGAGGGAGCACATGCAACGCAGCAAGTGATCCAAATGAAGGGTCAGGGATACTAGGAAGCCTAGTTCGGGCTGGATTTTTTGCTTTGCAAAAACAAATGCGCCCAACAGAAACTTTCATGTTGCCTCCGATGGTAATGGAGGAAAGGACACCACCACCTATATCCATAAAGCTACAGCCGGTGTTTCATTCATATCTGGAGGATACTCTTCGGACGATTGATTCGGTAAAGATCAAAGGAAGTGGGCGAAGGTGTCTAGCAATTGCCGAGAAGCCGACAGATTTTGAAGACGCGAATACGAAGGAGTGTTGGCGTCATGCTATGAAAGAAGAGTTGGGGTCGATCCACGACAACAATGCATGGGAGCTTGTGGATCTTCCCAACAATGAAAAAATCATGGAGCTCAAGTGGGAATTTACGATCAAGAAAGAAGCTGAAGGAAATTGTGTGAAGTACAAGGCGAAGCTAGTGGTCAAAGAGGACATGCAAGATGAAGGTGTGGGCTTCAAAGAAGTGTTCGTTCCCATTGCACAGATGGAATCGGTGAGATTACTCATCGCTCTCGCGGCTCAAGAATCATGGAAGATACATCACATGGATGTAAAATCCACGGTTTTGAACGAAGGAGATGTGTATGTGAATCAACCATCGAGTTTCATCAAAGAGGGAGAAGGACATGAGGTATTGAAGCTACACAAAGTCTTGTATGGGCGACGGCAAGCCCTTCGGGCGTGGAACATCAAACTTGATCAGACTATGATTTCTCTTGGATTTGAGAAAGCCCCACTCGAGCATGCAATGTACAAGAGAGGTGAAGGAAGGGATCGTCTACTAGTTGGCATCTACGACGATGATCTATTGATAACTGGAGCAGATGAAGAGGTGATTGCAAAGTTCAAGCTACAAATGAAGGAGCTTTTCAAGATGAATGATCTAGGTCTTTTGAGTTGCTACCTCGGGCCAGAGGTACATCAAAAGTCGGAAGGGGTCACACTATGCCAGGAGGCATATGCAAGAAAGGTACTTGAAAGTTGTAGCATGAAAGATTGCAATCCAGTTGACGCTTCAATGAAACCTCGTCTTGAGCTGAGCAAGAAGAAGACGGTGAGCTTACTCGGCTACAGTGGTAGTGATAAGGAAGGAATTGTTGACGACCGTAAGAGTACCTCGGACGTGGCATATTTCCTTGATGGAAGCATAGTAAGCTGGCTATCACGAAAGCAGAAAGTGATGACATCGACTTCAAGTGAAGCAGAGTGTCAAGATGTGTGGCTAAGGCTACACGGTGATCTCATGGATCGAGATCCGGAACAAGTGGTGCTCAAAGTTGACAGCGAGTCTATGTTTTTTCTACGTGAGGATCCAGTGCGGCGTAACAGGAGCAAGCACATTGATACGATGTATCACTACATGAAGGACGGTGTGAAAAAAGGTAAAACGAAGGTCAACTACATTTGCACCGAAGATCAGCTGGCGGACTTGCTGACCAAGGCTTTGGATCGAGACAAGATTCTAAAGACGCGAAGAAGGAATGACGTCGGAGCGGTGACATGACGACGTCGTGTTTAGGAGGGTGATTGTTGGAAATAACCACGAAGTGGTTTGTGTCCGATTTGTACACGCTCAATCACCTAGTTGTAGTTGTAGTAGGATTAGATTTTCTAGCCGAGTTTGACTAGATCGGATCGGTCCTAGCTGCTCCTATATATACATGTGTATACCTTATACTTTGTAGATCGTGAGTTCAGATCAGATTGCAAAGTAATAAAATCGTAGGTGCGACACGCACCTATTGGCCACCAAGTCGCCTCGTATTCTCTCGTGCGTCAAGTAGCCGGCGACTTGTTCAAAGCTAGCTAGCTGCCGTAGCTACGATCCATCCACCTGTCTCGGTGCTTGCTTGGTTGTGTTGTACTTACGTGTGTTCGGTCAAAAGTATCGGCCGGTTACAACACATCAGGCAACAAGTTCGTACGTTCATCTCTCCGGAAAATACTCGGAGGATTGCAACGTCAAGGTCAGGCCTGGGTTCACATCAGGCGTTCTGAAATTTTGATGAAGATGAGAGACCCGTGAGTGCATTCCAGCCAAGAGAATCAAAGAAAGGCCCATCCCGATGAAAGCAAACAGGGCTGGAAACGAGTCAATCCCCCGAAAGAATCCCAAGGAAGAAGAACATCATAATAAATATAATTAAGGAACCTGCACCTGCGCAATCCTGGGCAAGGTGGGGCGGTTGGGTCGTCTTCTGCTCGCTCGTGGTGCCCTCGTCGTCGGGCAGTTTCCCCTTTCTTGGTCTCATTCCTAGCCGGATCAGGCGATTGTGAAGCTTTGTTCCTCCAGCAGTTCCTCTTGCATTGCCTTTAGCTATCTCTGCTCCTGGATTATGACGGACTTGTAGTAGAATCCTCTCTGGTGATTCCACCTTCAGGCCTCAGTCTGATTTTCAATTCCTCTGACTATGCATCTTGGCAGGACCTGTAGCTCGAGTTAACAAGCCTAACTGTTCCAGGAGGTCTTGCATCTTATCTTTGGACTTTGGGTGTTCCAATAGTATAAGCAAATCTACGACCCCAAAAATAGTATAAGCAAATCTACGACCCCAAAAATACGTAAGAGCAACATAAATTGCTTCTACTAACATGAAAGCACTAAACTATCAGCACTTTTAGCGAACTAAGCAACTTCACTGTCACACAATGTACACCAACCGCGCACACAAGTGACAAAGATGTTGGTAAAATAAAGAGTTCTAGATTACTTCAACGGCAATAAAATCAACAGTTTATGCTGCCCATCAAGGTAATTACCCTATTGATCAGCCAAGCATCCCTAACCTTCTAAAGCGAAATGATACGGGTAGGTAAGAGCGTCCCCAACCCAACAGTTGCTGCTTAAACACACACGAGCCAACAAGTAATTTGGAGCAGAGACAGCAAATTTCATAAATCTGAGCTAAATGATCGAACAACACAGCCTCAAGTTCCACAGTGACAAAGGAGCAAAGACACATCAGAATGATGTAATTTGCTAGGTGGTTTTAATGTCAATAATCACTAAATCTAGTCTCAAATAATAACCTTGCAAGGAAGTGATGCTGCGTTGATGCGAACACATAGAAGTAATAAAATATACAATTCAAGGAAGAAATCCTCACCCTCAACTTATGGAACAGGGTAAGGGCTTCCCTCCAAGAGCCATGCAAGGCAAACGCCATGATTATAGAGTTCCAAGAACAGAGATCTTGCCGACCACCGATCCCCTGAAACACCTGCCAAGCTCTTTGGATGCTTCCATACTTGGCATACATCTCCAGCAGTGCATTGGTGACAAACACATCCTCAGGTGGCCTTTGCCCCTCGCGTACTCCTCCACCTTCATCCCCAGCTCCATGGCCCCAACCGCCGCGCACGCAGGCAGCACGCTGCTCACCGTCAGCTCATTCGGCTGCACCCCTGCCCCCTCCCACATCTCCAGGAATGCCCCCACGGCCTCCTCGTGCCGTCCGTTCTGCGCGTAGCCGGAGACCATGGCAGTCCACGAGACGACGTTCCGGTCCGGCATTTCCCCGAATAGCATCTCCGCGGCGTCGAGGAGGCCGGCCCTGGCGTAAGCCGAGAGCAGTGCGTTGCACACGGCCGTGTCCCTGCGCGGCATTTTGTCGAGCACCCGCCTGGCGTCGCCGAGGAGGCGGTTCCTGGCGTAGAAGGAGACGAGCGCGGAGCCGAGGAAGGGGTCGCCCGATGCGGAGTGGCCGGACTTGACGAGCAGGGCGTGGGCGGGGAGCGTGGAGGGCGCGGAGGAGGAGGGGAGCAAGGAGAGGAGGAAGGTGAAGGAGAGAGGGGTGAGGAGGCGGAGGCGGTGGGCGCGGGAGAAGGAGGGGATGAGGAGCGGGCTGCGCGAGAACGCGAGCGCGTGGAGGAGGCGGTCGTGGAGAGTGGCGGAGCGGGGAGAGGAGGCGAGGAGGAGCGCGGCGTAGCGGAGGTCGCCGGTGGCGAGGACGCGGAGGAGGAGCGGTTGCAGGTGGCGCACCCCGAGCCGGAGCAACCGCGTGTGAAGCCGCTTCGCTTCCTCCATTGAAGCCGCTTCGCTTCCTCCACTGAAGCCGCTTCGCTTCCTCCATTGAACCGAAACACGTGGGCTCAGCTGGGGCGACGGATTCGGGCGGTGGCCCGCTGCTCGAGCCCGAGCGTAGCAGGGCCGGCGGCTGCCTCCACCAGCGCAAGGGGCGAGGGCGGAGAGGCTCCGGTGGCAGGTTGGCGGCGGAGGTGGTCTCCCTCGGACCGGATTGGGGCGGCGGTGGCGGAGATCGAGGCAGACGGCGGCGTAGTACAGGCGATGGTCTCCCCGGACCGGATCGGGGCGGCGGCGGCGGAGATCGAGTCAGAGGATGGAGGAGCTGGGGAGGACTGCGGCCCATGGATGGATGGATCCCCACCCCCACGGATCACCATGATACATGTGCATTTGTGGCTGGTCACTCGCCAGGTTACTAATGGCGCACCACCTACAAATGCGTCATTAGTAACCCTGGTTACTAATAGCGCACCAGCTGGTGGTGCGCCATTAGTAGTTTTACAACAAAAAAATATAGTAATGATGCACTAGGTGAGTGGTGCGCCATTACTAGTTAAACTAGTAATGGCGCACTCTGACCCGGTGCGCCATTAGTACTTTTGGAAAAAAAAAGTTTGTTAGTAGTGGCGCACCATGTGTGTGGTGCGCCATTAGTGTCCATCACACTAATGGCACACCTGCACATGGTGCGTCACTGTTATATAATAGTGGCGCACCACTTGTCTGGTGCGCCATTAGTGTCTGTATTATCTATAGCCCTTTTTCTAGTAGTGTTATTATCCCTCGGTCTCACTTTTAGAGGCTGAGTTAGGTGTGCATCCTTCGCGAATTTGGAGGGCAATTCTGAATGAAAGAGATGTTGTTGCACATGGAATAATTAAGAGGATTGGAACATGAGAGAACACCAATATTTGGACTCAAAATTGGCTGCCTAGGTCGGGCATGATGAGGCCGATCGCTTCCCTGGTGGATAGTCCACCCCAACTAGTATCAAACCTTATTGATGTTTCGGCCAGTGCATGGCGAGAGGATGAACTACGCATAATTTTTATTCCGATAGATGTCGAGGTTATTTTATCTATCCCACTATGTACGAAGAGGATCGAAGATTTTTAGGCTTGGGGTGAAGATAACCGTGGTTTGTTTTCGGTAAGTTACAGCTTATAAGATGCTTTTCAAGGCAAAAAGAGGAGGGGAGAACTTGTTGGATGGCATAGGTGGGGCATCGGCTCTGAACCGAGAGAAGAAGGCATGGGTGTCCTTGTGGAACATCAACGTCCCCTTGAAGTTGAAAAACTTTGTGTGGCGTCTACGTAGGGATACATTACCAACCTCGCATGTCCTTTCCTATCGGTACATGGCTACCAGCTCTATATGCCAATTTTGCGCGGTGGAAGATAGCTGGAAACATGCATTGATAGATTGCATCTCGGCAAGGTGTGTGTGGTCCTTTACAGCCGAGGAAGTGGTGCAAAAGATGTACAAAAACGTGAACCTTAATGCGAGAAGTTGGATCTTCACTATGCAGGAACTACTATTGCAGCAAGTGTTCACACGTATGCTGGTCACCTCTGGGCTACCTGGAGATCGAGGCGAAGAGCAATCCACGAAGATATCTATGACAGTCCGTTGCAGATCCATCGGTTTTTCAAGGCCTTTCTGTGAGATATCGACATAACATCGAAACCTGCACATCACAATCACGTGACTCGGGCTCCTAGAACCAATTTGTGAATCCCCTCACCACAGGATTTTGCCAAGATTAATGGTGATGCTGCAACTGTTGAAGGTTGTGTTGTTGTTGGTGTGTTGTGCAGAGATTCTGAGGGTGTTTTTATGGGGTCTTTGGCCACTACTTTTCAACACATCCACGATCGAGTTATCTTGGAGGCACTCACGATAAGAGAGGCGATGGCATTAGCGGATGACGTATATGTCCAGAAGATACAAATGGCGTCAGATTGCAAGACTGTTGTGGATGATATTAAGCACACAACAAGGAGGAATCATGCAGTTATTATAGTTGAAATCATTGAGTGATCTCGTGCTTACACTGCTTGTAGTTTCATTCATGAATTTAGGAGCTCGAATGTCGATGGTTACAGACTCGCTAGGCATGCTCTTTCACTTGGGTATAGCCGCCATGTTTGGTTAGGCCTGCCCGGGGATTTAGATTTTCTTCCTGTAAACGTTAACTCAGTTTAGGCCCTGTTTGAAACCACTAAGATTATATAATCTAGTTTTTATAATTTATTATGTCTTCAAACAGGACAAATTATGGTATAGATTATAAAAACTAGATGGACAGATTATTAAAACTCACAATCTACTCTACCCCAGCTAAAATAAGTTATGGATTGCTAATGACCTATTACCCTTGTAAAGTTGAAGATAATTACATTTCTACCATCGCCTTCCTCCTCTTTAAAAAAAATAAAGGACAGACAAGTCACTATGCAATGTAAAATCTGGATTACAGTTTATATAATCTAAATTTCAAACATGTCCACCTAGATTATTTTTATAAACCAGATTATATAATCTATCTTCATAATTCAGATTATTATAATTTATTGTGGTTCGGTCTTAATAAAGCTTGGCGAGTTTTGTCTTAAAAAAATCAGGGGCACTAGAGAGGGATAGTAAAAAATCTCGCTAGGGTTAGCCGTCCGTTGAGCCCACACCTCGGCCCCAGCCCTCTTCTTCTCTTTCTCCGCAAAGCCAGCCAGCCATAATCCCCCTCCTCCTCCGGTAAGGTATAATTAAGCACGTTCCAATCCATCCCGGATTCGGCTACGTTTGTTACTTTGTTTGCATCTCTCTCTCTCCCTCTCTAACGCGGGGGTGTGAATTTCAATTGAATGAATTTCAGGGTCAGTAGGCAGCGCGCCAGATCTTGAAATTTCCAGTCCACGCCAGTGCACGCGAGGGTGAATTTGAATTGAATTTCAGGCTCTCTCTCTATCCGCATTGCCCTCTTCTTCTTCATGGGAGGAGTACTGCTGTTTATATATATGACCGGGTCAATAGCAGCAGCACTCGGATTACACCTCCGGAGTGTACGGATAACATATCGTTTTTAGATAATATATAAGTAGCAGGAGTAAATAAATTACGGAATAATAGCTGCAGTCCGATTCCCTTTCCGACTGGGAGAGGGGAACTTTGCTGCTCCCGGTTCAGCCGCCAGTCATTATTATAAATAAGTAGTGGCACAATAAGGACAAGCAGGATTGGCCTCTGATAGTCGACGAGCCTCCACGCTCGCCTCAAAGGTTCAGTCCAAGCCTCGAAATACAGCTTCCCACATCGCCAATGGAGGCCAATAATAGCGATAACAACGACAGCTCCAACACCCAAGTAATATAAGTTCCCTCTCTACTCCATCGCCATGCCCATGCCTCTTTCTTCTTAATATAACACTGTATAAACTCTTAACCGTTATTGTAGCACGCCATGTACATGTTGAATCGTTTATGCTTTTATATAAGTTGTTTTTTCGTGGTTTTGTCAGAGTGAAGTGAATAAATAGAGCCAAAAACTATGCCCAGATTTGGGGTTCAAAGTTACACCATGCTGCCGTGATTAACTATGAACCTGGCCATATATACTTTTGTTGGCAATGATGAGAATAACACACGCACGTCAACCTTGATTTATGTGGCAGCTAAATAATGGTTCCTTGATTTATGTTGCAGCAACTGGACGAGGAAGAAGATAGGCTCAGCACTCTCACTGATGATATTTTACTGACCATCTTGGGGAGAGTCACTTCACTTGTTGCTACAAGGACAAGTGTGCTCTCTACACGGTGGAGGCATCTGCCTTGGTTGCTGCCTGAACTCAGCATCGATGTCCAGGATTTCCTATCCGCTCCGTGCGCTGACCCTATTGAGGAAAATGATATGGAGCAAGCCATGGCCTCCTTGACCAAAGCAACCAGGAGTTTCTTGAATAGACAAGAGAGAGAATTCACTATCTCAAGTTTGCATCTTAACCTCTATTTGATCGATACTTTCTTGTGTGAAGTTGGTCATCTGATAGGTGATGCAATCGACAGTGGTTTGTTGAAAGATCTGGATCTCGGCGTTCTTGATGAGACAGAGCCTCTTGACCGTAGCGAGGAAGAGATGCAACAGCGTGCTCAAGAAATAGATTCTTTTTTCAGTGCCTACCCTAGTGTGCTCCACTGCCTCACAAAGCTCTCTCTAAAGAATGTAGACTTTGACAAATTGGACATGCACCATGTGCTGTTTGACTGCTGCAAGCAACTGAAGCATCTAAGCCTTTTTCATTGTGATGTTGGTTCCTTCTCTCTCTTTAAGATTGATGCACCAGACTCAAAACTTCGTGTCCTAGAAATCGATAAGTGCCGCTTTGTGAGAATTGACCTGGTCTGCCTCCCGAAATTGGAGAAGTTCTTATGTGAGACCTGGGTACCTGAGTATGCCCCGGTGACCTTTGGTTTTGTCCCATCTCTTGGGGACTTAGAGCTCTCATGTGGTTCAAATTGCGATCAACGCGAATTTAGATTAAGTAAGCTTCTATATGGAGTAACAAGTATACATACTCTCACATTGGATTTCCAAGGGGAAAACGTAAGTACTACTTCATTTTCGCTAACTATGCATTTTTTGGTAATCTGTATGCCTGTCACATTGGATTTCAAGGAGAAAACGGCAGTGCTATTTTAGTTTTGCTAAATGGTACTCCCTCGGATCCAATATAAGGGTCGCATTTTTGAACTAAGAATAGTTCAACCTTATTTCAAAACTGTGGCACTTATAATGGATCGCAGGGAGTACATCATTTGGTATTTGTCATGTCACAACATTTATGAAAGTTATATCATGGATGCCTTTATTCCTTAATAATCTCATTGATGTCCTTGCAAACTATTCATTGTTATTTTGTTTGTTTATTTATTTATTTAATGTTGTGATCAGCTTTGGTTGCAACCTGAAATGGAGGAACTCTGCACCGCATTCCGCAACCTAAGGAAGCTGTTCGTACGTGGTATATTTGTTGAATTTGACATTTTATGGACAACAGCCTTTCTTGTAGCAGCACCATCTGTCGAAATGTTGCACATTGAGGTAATGTCTTTGTCTGTATTTCTTTTCTTGTCCACATTTGGAGCTTTAGTTTTTCACAAATTAGTGTAAGCTGTTCAAAACTTGATACCAGTGACATATGTAATGCATCTGTCACACAAATGCAGGTATGGGAACATGTATGTGATGTTGGTGAGGCCAGACCCGCTTCCTTCCTTACCAGAAGTACTCCTCGGTGGGAAAGGCACCTGGACAGCAGCTCCGAGAACAAGCTTCTGAAAGAGCTAGAATTCGCTGGGTTTAAATCACTTGAACACCAGTTTACGTTTATAAGATCAATGTTGCAGCGATGTCCCAACCTGCAGAAAATAGTTCTGAGGGGAGATGAGCATTGTAGTTCCTGTGACGCCCATAAGGCGTCTCGTCCTTTGAAATTTCCAAACAGGAAAGAGGAGCAAGAAATGGTGGTTAAGCGGATTAGGGATGGCTTGTTCTTGCCAGAGATATTTTTTTACGAATAAGAAGAGACACCAAATAGTTTCCAGTACTTATAAGTTGTAAGAAACAGTTTGTATGCTCTGTTTCTGAGATAAGTCTGTTTAATGCCACCAAGTGTGAGGTTTGGCTTTTTTGCAGTACATTTAACCCCATTAACATGCTGTGTCATCTGGTTCTGCTAATCTTTCATAAACTGTGTTAATTCCCTTAAAATTGCTTTCTGGAATAAAGGAAATACAAATGTTCTTTATGGAAAGCACTGTATATAAATCTAGGAGACGGACGAGTACCACAACTGTTCGCTATGGGTACAGCAGTTACGGAACGAAAATCTCCCTCCCCCAACCTCATAGGCCGGAGCCTTAAAATCTCCTTTGCATCATGAGTATAATTTTTTTGCCTCATCAGGTTTTCATCCCAACTCCTAGATCCACTTGAGAATAACCCGGACACCCATTTGATCCTTGTTTTCTTCCTAGCAGATATTTGAAGGCCGGAATCCCTAGGGATCCAATTATTCCTCCAAATATTAATACTAGTCCCATCGACCACTCTCCAAATGATGCCTTTTTTTAAGCAGTTCGAGGCCATGCATAATTCCTTGCCAAGTAAGGAATGTAGCTTGAGGGAACACCGTATCAATAAGATGTCCATGTGCATAATTCTCAACTCATTAATGAGTTGGATGTGAAAGCTGAATCTGCACTTCTTAGTCCTTCAAATTGGATTATTAAGACCGAGGCTGAGAAGAAGTTGCAGATCTTACTAAGAGAGGAGGAGATGAAATGGGCCCTTCGAGCAAAGGTCTCGAAGGTCGTTCATGGGGATGATAACACCCACTTCTTTCATATGGTTGCGAATGGCAGACATCGAAAGAAGAAAAAAAAATCAGCTAGAGCAGGATGAGGATACAATCATAGGGCAGGGGAACCTGAAGTTGTACATTCATATGAGTACTACTAGCAAAATGGCCCGTGCGTTGCCACGGAAGAAAAAAAAAACATAATCTCCAATGATGGTGACCACATTATGTTCACATTCATCGCTTGATTTTAAAATTTTATGCACAAATGCAAGAAAATGTTTCTTCTTTTAAATTTATTTACAAGTTGAAGAAATCTTTACATTTTCAAAAAATATATATCATGGTTGTCAAGAAGCTTTTTGGGGAACCAGAACATAATTTTGTCTCTCTTCATGAGAATGAAAGTGGTGACATGCCTCAACTCAGCTCGGATGAGAATGAGATTTTGTCATCACCATTTATAGAGAAGGAGGTATTATGCATTGTCACAGAAGCAAAAAAGATGATGTGACACTACAATTAAGGATGTGAGAAAAAGTTCGGAGTGAGCTACATTTTTTGATGTTTGTTGAAACTACATCGGACCCATGAGATATTGGAACACCTTTCCCCACACATTCAGTGAATCACAATATTGGGGAAACCCTCCCGAACAAGGCATGGATCACAATATCTGGCTCCAACAAATAGAACGCCTAACACTCAGGGGGTACACATAAATGGCAGAAGAAGAAGCTGGCATATCAGCAGCACTTGCCGCGTCACCCACAGGAAAGTTGCACTTCATGCAACTATTGTTCATGATGCTCAAAAAGCCGAGGCGACGGTGAACCAACAAACAACAATGAATTTCCTCAAAGAAGCAAAAAAACAAAAATACAAACAACAATGAAAGGCTCCGCCAGGACAATTAATCTCCTCCGACGATGAATAAACCAATGTATTGAGCAATATCCAAATGTACTCCAGAATCTATATATGCAACCCACACGTGAGTTAATGAAGGAATATCTTGTGCAGCAGCTTATGCAATCTACCGTACATTGGCATATACTAATGTAGCTAGTAGTATTCTCCACCGATTTTCATTGACGCATATTATCAATCCGACCATGCATAAACAGCCCATCCTGCCCAGATAAGCAAAGTAAGCAGCCCATGCCAAAGAAAGAAAGGCAGTAATAACCATATATATATATCCCTTATGAGTTATGACCAAAGTAGTAAGAAAAGGATAAAACAAACCACGATGCCCTTGAAAAACTGACAAACATCGATCATATTACTCACAGAGTGCAGAAATTTTCAAAGGATATACACATCCAGATATGCACAGAACAAATCATGCACGAATCAAGAACTCAAATGGCCCAGTTACTCGGTGAGCAGCTTATAAACAGCTAGCCACCCAAAGCACAACACCCCTACAAATGTTTGATGCAGCACACCCCAACAGATCATCAAAAAGTTATACAAAGTGAAAAAAAGCCACGTGGAGTGAACATTTGGTTCATGCAATGCAAGCAACAAAGTGGCACTGCCAATAGTTAACACAAAACACACAAGCCAGTCTCAACCTCTATAAAAGTATAAATTCACCCAACCAGAGCATGTTTATCAAACTACCAAAATATAGACCAAAACACTGCTACATGAAGTTATGCTACAGCCAGAACGAAAGAAACACCGGCATAACATCAAACCAGGACCAGGTACTGCCTTATGCATAGACTTCCTCTACCTGCGCTCCAAAAAATCCACAAACACTAATCAACAGTGCCACACCTATCTGCAGCTAGTTAGCGCCGGCCTCTCTCCCGCACACGCATCCTAGAGCTGCATACTTCTCCTACAGGAAACCATACTGCATGCCTAAACATTGATGTACTCTGACTCTGCAATCATGTGAGCCACGAAATAAACACTAAAACAACCAAGCCAACATATAAGACAGCAATCAGGACGCATCCACAATCAATGGCGTCAATTATGGTAATAAACACAGTAATGTATTTTGCCACGACACGTGCAGAGCAGCAAAGTGTGAAAAACATCCGCTTATTTCAGGAGAATAACACTATACTGAAACAGGCAGCATGAGTGTGTGCACATCAAACTACTATATGACATCCTACCCATGGCACTAGATGAGCCAATAACAACACGGTTTGCCATTGTAATAAAAAGGAGTTCTCAGACGCACAAGAAAAATAGCACCTGAAACATGACTAACTGCTGTAGTGTATCTACCAATAGAATAGGTTTTCTACTTAAAACTGTGCCACTACTGATTGTATGGATATGGAATAAAATGCATGGCAGGCTACAGGGGAGCACAGTAACAACTTAGCTACAAGGAACAAAAAATGACAGCCAAATCGATGCTCAATTGCTCATACGACATAAAGCACCCCTCCTCCTTATCCACTTTTCTCCCTCATGCACACAAAATGGTAACACAATCAGATACTCCACATCACTGCATGAACCAACATTGCATGCTAGATATATAATTACCAGTGTACATGTCTGAAGTATTCAGAACCTAGCTACCAGTGAACATGAATGGCCAAAATCCAAAATGCAGCACAACTGAAACAACTTTCAGACATTAAATACAGTTTGATGATTTTCAATACCAACTAATATATCCATGCATGCATGGATTAGCCAGCCCAGGGCCGGCCCATAGGCCGGGCAAAGGCAACTGCCCCGGGCCCCGCAAGGATGAGGGCCCCAAACATTAAACTATACTACTAACAACCATAATATTGCATACACTACAACAAAAATGGCTTGTACAGTCGCTTTTTCTGAGACGCTGTTTGTATTCGTCTCTACGCCCATAAACACTAGTAGGCTAAAGACGCTTCTTAAGACGTTTACAAAACGCCACAAACTTTTTCTTATTATTGGTCATTTAGAAAATAGCTATATAATTTTAATTAACTTAGAGACAATTTATAAGGCGCTTTAGTATGCGAATCTATTGAGAAAACTTTTAATAATTATATTTTCAACTTGAAAGGCTATTGAAATTAGTTGTGCTTGTAGCATATTATATTTTAAAATTTTAATAAGTTGATTCCGGTATCCCATCGCCGTTTATAACATATGGCGCCGTGGGTTGTAGTTCTTTACGACCGCGGGCATGCTGTCGCGGGGCGCGAGACGACGAGTGTCAAAACCACCCATTTATTACCATCCTCGTCCATGAAGCTGTAGTAGTTCGCAGCTGTAGGGGGCGACGACGGCAAGTCGCTATGCGGCTGTGCAAGGAGATGGCGCATGACGAGGTGTGGCTCAACACATGTACTGCGATGGCCATTTGATCCAATGACGCGGGCTCAGCGGGACAAAGTTTCGACCGGCTAGCTCTGTCCTTTTCATAATATAAGATCTTGTGACATTCATATATTGGATGTAACAAGATTTTAAAATAATAATTTTAATCATTCCTCCTCGTTGGAAATAGGACCTTAATCATCCCAGATACGTGGGTTTGATTTATTGAACTTCATAATAATTCTACATGGAATGACATATATACCCTCTCGATATTTTGCAAGTTTTTTTGCATTGATTTTGCAAGCTATATTGTAGGAGTAAGTATAGTACTAGTACTATGTACGAGGCTCCCGGTCCTGGATAGCTATACTATGACTAGGCAGCAAGCCTGGTAAGTTATCTAAAAAAACAACAACCAGCACGATAGCTATAGTACGTACTAGTACTATACGACGGCTGATGGATTATGAAGTTAGATCTCGATCAACCCTTGTGGAGCAGCTCGTCCATAGCGCCACCACCGCTCGATACCTCGGCACCAGCCGCCGCCCTCCCGCCCGTCCTCCCGCCTCCCTTTGCCCTTACCCATACCTCGGCACCATCCTCCACTCTCGCGTCCCCGTCATAGATCTCAGGCAACCGCCACTCGCCCCTAGTTGAACTTCCGATTCGCCGGACTCTGCTCCCCGCCGCTCCTCCCGACCAAGTTCCCCTGCCGCTGGACGCCGGTAGCCTCCCCCAGCCCAAGCTTCCCCGCCACCCGACGCCGGATTCCTGCAGTCCAAGCTCCCCGGCAGCAACCCAACGCCGCTCCCCGCCAATGCCAGGCTCCGCCACCTGCACTACCCGGGCGAATCCTCTCTCCCTCAGCTGCCAGACATCGACAACGAGCTCGCCCACACACCTCTGCTACTAGGAGCTTCCCAGCAGGTTGTTAATTTCATTTTTCTATCTCTGCATCATGTGAAAACTGAAAAATAGATCGAATTGGGATATATCACCTCTGTTTTCCCTTTCTACCTTTTGTAGTGATGCACTGTATTGTTGAAATTTGACAACTGCTGGTAAAAACCAGTGAATCCTTTTTATGATTGGATGAGAATTGTTCTTAAAAACAATGCGTATTGTTGATTGGATGGTAACTGTTAATGAAATGATATTTTGGACTTGATCTGGTTATGGGGAGCTGCATATGTCATGCCACACAAGAGTTTTTTTTTCTCGTTTTAGCAAGAGATACCACTGGATATTACTTATATATTACCTCTGTTTTCCCTTTTGTCATCTATGAAACTCTCTTTTTGTACTTCACATAATTCTACTACTATAGTAAAGACACATATGCACTTATATGTTTTCCAATGTAAGGTGAATGATAGAGGTAAATCCTATTATACAATTTGAACCTAAGTATCTATTTCACAATTTAAGATATTCATATAAACCTATGTTTAATGTACAAGAGCATATGGGAAATTACAAACTGATCTATTTTGCTTTCATTACTACAGATTGCGAAGGGTCATGGATCGAGGTTGGATGAGTAAACCAAGATCGACTACTGCATATAAAGACGGCGTTGAGCAATTTCTATCTTTTGCCTTCCGTGATCTTCCACTCAGTGATAAAATTCTTTGTCCCTGTGTAAACTGTGCAAATAAAGCAACACAGAATTATGACGAAGTGAAAACCCATCTAAGATGTGATGGTATTCTTCAGGGTTATACAAAATGGGTTTGCCATGGAGAAGAGTATGATTCACCGCCATTTGCATTTGCTCCCATGTCAAATAACAACAACAATTTTCATATTCCTGGTTTTTCAATCAATTCTGATGTAGAAGGCAGTAATAGAAGATTGCATGACATTCCTGGACTCTTAAGTGCTATTTTCCCCATGGCTGACAGCTTCCAATCACTATCAAGCTCATTGGATGGGGAACTAGATGGTGTTCAGTCTGAATTTGTGGACTTGGAGCCTGGTGTGGCTGAGAATGTGAATACAACATTTGCCAATGATGATAAAATGAGAGAACAAGACATATACACTAGTTTCTTAAAGGAAGCACACACAGATTTATACCCTGGATGTACAACATATTCGAGGTTGTCATTTCTTGTCACTTTATATCACATGAAAGTCTTGCATGGGTGGTCACAGGAGTCGTTCACACAACTACTTGGTGTATTATCGGTTGCATTTCCTTAGATAAACCTGCCGAAGAAATATTATGAGGCGAAAAAAATCATACGCGGATTAGGACTGGATTATGAGAAAATTCATGCATGCCCAAGAGATTGCATGCTTTTTAGAGGTGAAAGAGCTAACCAGGAGTCTTGCCATGTGTGTGGTGCCTCTCGTTGGGTTACCAATGAAAATGAGAAGAAAGATTCAATAGCTGAATCTAAAAAGAAGAAGAAGAAACCAGCCAAGGTGTTGCGATATTTCCCATTGATTCCAAGGCTCCAAAGGTTATTTGCAACTAAGAAGACATCAACTGACATGCGTTGGCATGATGAAGGTCGTACAAAAGATGGATTGCTGCGATGTCCAGCTGATGCAGAGGCATGGAAAGATCTTGATGCCAGATATCCTAAATTCGCTGAGGATCCCGGTAATATACGACTAGGCCTTGGGTGTGATGGGTTTAACCCTTTCCGACTCATGAGTGCAAAACATAGTACTTGGCCAGTCATGCTTATTCCATACAACCTACCACCTTGGATATGCATGAAGCAAACATCTCTAATTTTATCAATGATTATTCCTGGACCAAGTTCCCCTAGCAATGACATTGATGTATACCTGCAACCGTTGATGGATGAGCTGTTACAACTTTGGAAGGGTGTGGACACTTTTGACTCATGTACCCAAGAGAAATTTCCTCTTCGAGCTGCACTATTATGGACTTTGAATGATTTTCCAACATTAGCTTACCTGTATGGATGGAGCACGAGTGGTAGATATGCTTGTCCGTCCTGTGGTCCTTTCACAAGATCATATTGGCTAAATAAGAGTAAGAAATTTTGTTAAATGGGTCATCGTCACAAAGGGAAAGGGAAAATGAAGGGCAAAGCCAGTGAAAAAGAAACTGAAGGGCGTGAAAAACAGAAGCGTAAAAGAGCGCCTAAAAAGAAATCGGATAACATCTCACGTAAACCTGAAAAGAAGCCTGAGGATTGTTTCAAAAAGAAGTCAATATTCCTTGATTTGGAATACTGGGAGCACAACAAGTTAAGGCACAATCTAGATGTAATGCATATTGAGAAAAACGTCTTTGAAAATTTAATTGGTACCTTACTGGATATTGATTCTAAAACAAAGGATGGCCTTAATGCACGACTTGACTTGGGAGAAATTGGAATTCGACCTAACCTTCAACCTGATGAAGGTGATACAGGTAAAACTAAATTGCCGCACGCACCTTTTAATATGTATAAAGAAAAGAAGGAGATGCTTTGTACAATGATTAAGAATTGTAGGACTCCTGATGGTTGTGCATCAAACTTTTCGAGGTGTGTGAACATGAAAGAATTAACATTGACTGGCCTCAAAAGTCATGACTGTCATGTTATTCTAGAAGACATCCTTCCTGTGGCACTTTTACACTTTTATCCCAGTAAAGATGTCATGATAATAGTGGTTGAGCTGGCTAATTTCTTCACGAAGCTATGCTCCAAAGTGTTAGATGTCTATGAGCTTGAGAAACTGCAAGAGAGTATTGTGAAGACACTTTGTAATATGGAAAAAGTTTTTCTTCCATCGTTTTTTACTGTCATGGTACATTTAATGGTGCACTTAGTTGAAGAAGCTAAACTTGGTGGCCCGGTGCATTACAGGTGGATGTACCCTCTAGAGAGGTATGCTACTTTGATTTTATTTGTTATTTTCCACGATGCATCTAAGTATATGATTTATTTATCATTTCCTGTGACGCATATAACATCATTGTTTTATGATGTTCAGATCATTTGTTTGGCTAAAGTCACTTGTGCGCAATAGAGCTTATCCTGAAGGTTCTATTGCTGAAGGATATATTGTTGAAGAATGCTTGACCTTTTGTTCAAGATTTCTAGAAGGAACCACACGTTTCACAAGAACTTCTAGGAACCCCGATCCTTCAGATAATACAAAGGGTGTATACATGTTCGATAGTGTTGATGAGCCAATTGGAAAGGCTGTCAGTGGTCAGTTGGACGATCAACTTCTTGTTCAAGCACATCGATATATCTTGTGACACTCTGATGAGCTTGATGGTCTCCGTAGGTGTGGTTCAGTGCTATCTTGTTTTTCTTTTGTTTTTCATAAGTTGGAAAGAATAATGATGTTATTTGTCTTATTATTATAGAGAATTTCTGGATCAAGAGAAGAGGAAACCGGGTAACTTAAATTTGACGAGTGATGACAATGAGGGATTGATTACTGGACACTTTGCTGACTGGTTGGAACAAAAGGTATAGTTCACCTTTAGCATATTCCTTCATTGTAGTTCCATATGAACTCAATGTAACCACTCTTACATACAGGTTATACTAAACGATGGACCGGAGATCACAGAAAAGATAAGAGCATTAGCCGCAAAACCAAGCAAATGTGGGGTGCGCTACAGCGGCTATATAATTAATGGTTTCAGGTTTCATACTATCAGTCGCGAGATAGGACGCGTGACACAAAATAGTGGTGTTGTGAACCTTGCTGAAAATGGTGTGTCGTATTATGGCCGGTTATCTGACATCTTCGAATTGTCGTACAAAGATTACAAGGTGGTGTTCTTCAAATGTGATTGGTATGATGTTCATCACAAATCTGGTAGTATAAGAGATGAGTTTGGATTCACTCATGTGAACTTCTCTCGAAAAATACATACAGGGGAGAATTTAGAGGATGATCCTTTTGTATTTTCTTCCCAAGTTGAACAGGTCTTTTATATCCAGCATCCGAGAAGTGAGAATTGGAATACCATGGTAAAATTCAAACCTCGTGATATATTTGACATGGGTGAAGAACCATCTTCAGATGAAACAGATTAGTCTTTGGGCTTTCAGCTTGTTATCGGCAACTAAGATATAGGTTGAGCACTTGTCATCCATGCTCCTAGGTAGAGTTACTCCAACATAATTATTCCAGCTGGGTGGATCTTCTTCAGAATGTATTGTTCCCTGTGTTACTTTGTAATGAATGATCCTATGCTATTTTTTTTTAATGCGTATGTTGCCTTTTGTTCCAAGATTATTGTTCCCTGTGTTACTCTATAGTGTGTTACTCTGTAATGAATGATCCTATACAGATTATTTTTCAGTCAGTTCTAAGATATACTCCCAGAGTATATTTAATGATCTAAACGCTCTTTAGTGAACACAATTTGAAAGAACCGGTTCAAAAAGATTTCCTCATAGTTTGCCTGCAAGGAGTAGTTTTAGAACATAATATTTGAACTGCACCACGAACATATTTTGGTACTATCTATGCCTGCAATGTGAAATTATTGCAAAATCCTACCCTAACACCCCCAATTATAGGTAGCCTTAGCGAGGCATTATGCAGCGCAGATGTTGCCCCTGTCCGGCAGCTGGAATAATCCTCAACATCAATCCATCGATCCAAATACGGCACCTGAAATATTTGCAAATAAACAAATTAAATTTGCATAGAGCATATGTTCTCGCATACTAAAGATAAATACACAATTGATATTCTCTATTTCCCACTATGTACGCAGATTATTTTTTAGTTTGAAGCACATATGGCCGTTGACTTTTACAAAAAGTTCACAATTTTTGGGGGAAACAAAAAATGTTTGAGATCTTGAAAAAAAAACATGAATTTGAAAAAAGTTCATGGCTTCTAAAATTGTTAATGAATTTTCAAAAAATCTCACCAATTCAAAGAAATATATTCACAAACTCAGAAAAATGAATTTAAAAATGTTCAAAACTTTTTGCAACAAATTGTAAAATCTCATGAATTAGGAAACAATTTGCAAATTCAAGAAATGATTGCGAGCTTGAATTTATTGTGAATTTTAAAAAAGTTCACGGTTTGAAGAAAATATTCACGAATTTAAAAACATAGGAAATTTAAATAGTTCACAAATTAGGAGCGACGCAATGTCGTGCCACGTTCACCACATCGGAAATCGACAACGTGAAGACGTTGACACCGCATCAGTGACCATATGGTTAAGATCGGTTTGAAGGAGTCGCTGCGCGCCGCCGCCCCATCGCCGACATGGGCTATGTGAAGAGATGGCATGTCGGGCGGCGTTCACTTCGACACGGGCAGAGCGTGGTAGAGGGGGAAGGCCAATTTTGATCTTCTTTTTTTGAGAAACCGGCAAGAGCTCTGTCATTGCTTTAAGAAGAAGAGAATTGACCCGAGGCTGCGCACCTAACGAGCCGACTACCCTGCCGCCCAAACGGCTAGAGTTGCCACCCTACCACAAGACCTGGAGCCGCCACTCCGACATACAAACCTCAACAACACACACACGTTGGTCCCAAGGCCGCACTCCACACGAGCCGACGACTCTGCCACGCGGCCAGATCCGACACTCCACAACACCGGGTGTTCCTCGGAGTCCCTCGCTCCGACTTACCCACTGGCCCCGAGTCCATACTCCATCCGAGCCAACGACTCTGCCGCCCACGCGACCAGAACCAACACTCCATGACGCAGCTCCCCCGCCGAGGTAGGGGACCCCAGGCACCTAGCGCGCCCAACAGCCGCGGCTCGCCGGAGCGACGCCACGGCAGCACGCCGAAGCGCCCCAACCACCAGATCTGGGCGTTGGGCGCTACATCGACGACCGCCAGCCTTAGCACCGCCCAGCACGCCATCCAACGGAGGAAGGGGGTGGGAAACACCGCCCTAGCTCGGAGCCGCCGACAGATGCAGGCCGTCGACCGGGGCCTTTGCCACGCAACGCGCGACGAGGGCCCCCGCCGCCACCGTCCGGCTAATGGGCTTTGCCCGTCGGCATCCTCCAACGGCGATGGGAGGATCGAGTGAGGAGAGGGGAGTGAGGGGTGGTGGCGGCTAGGTTATCGCCCGAGCCGCTTCCTCGGGAGCGACGCGAGCGAGTGGTTCTAACTTTGATCTGCCATTGCCTTTATTATTTTTATCGAACTATATCAATATTACTTGGATACGTATATTACTCAATAAAGTTTGATCTTAAAAAAACAAATAATAAGGATTTATTTATCCAATAAAAAATACACCTCAAAAATTAATTACTTAGGGCTCCCAAAATTTTTGGCGCTACAGTTCATTAGCGCGCATATACTTCCCGTGTTCCTCATTTTTTTTCTCGGATTTTCCCTCGCCCCACCTCCTCATTTATCCAACCTCCGATTCCACTCTGCCCCGTGATCGCCACCTCGTGCGCCGCCCGTTCCTGCATCTGGCGCGGTGGCAGCCTCACCCTCAAGCGCTGCCATGTGCCGCTATCGCCGCCTCGATCGATTCCTCGTGCGCCGCCCGTTCCTGCATCTGGCGCGGTGGCAGCCTCACCCTCAAGCGCTGCCCTGCGCTGCTATCGCCGCCTCGGCCGATTCCTCGTGCGCCGCCCGTTCCTGCATCTGGCGCGGTGGCAGTGTACATCGCCCGGTCGTCTGGAAGCCGTGCTCCTCCTCCCGACGTCGTCCTCACCATCACAAAGCCGGATCCACGCAGGTCTTGGCCTTCATCCAATCTTCAGCCTCTACCAAGCAGTTATTCTGTGTATTCTGTTTGTACAGAGCCCGCAAGCAGCTATTCTGTGTATTCTGTGCATCTCAAATCCTGATCCTTTTCTGATAATATTGCAGACACAGACTGTGGTAATATATACCATTAGATCAGCCGAAGTGAAATCCCATAAGCCCATAATTGTTTTCATGATATATACTAGTCCAGACTCTGGTAATATTGCAGACACAGACTCTGGTAATATATACACATAATTGTTCTCACAGCACAGAACATAATCTACAGAATCTTCTTGTAGCATTGTAAATTTTGCATCGAGAAGAAAATATCGAGTCCATTCTGTGAATTACAACAGGTCAAATATCTGGTGTTCAATCTAGTCCAGAAAAAAAGGATGCAGCATCTGTAGTTCCCTTCGCCCCGGTGTGGTCCTCTGCTTTTGTTATGTCGACATTACTTGATAGAGATTACTTGTTTACGCAACGATTTTCATTTTGTCTAATACCCCCTCCGTTTAACGATTTCTCATATTACACACCCATTTCCCTGACACCATTGTTGCTTGTATTGGAACATGTATGATCTGGACACCCATTTTCATCTCTAAAACTGTATGACTCTAGATAAAGGACATTTTTCATTCAATGAATAAGTTCTTATTTTTTGTTCTGCTACTGGTTTGCAATCAGGAGTCCATATTTATCACCTTTTAAAGGACACATCTTGGAATAACATACACATATGAATACTGGACACACATATAAAACTAAACACTGCTGTAAGTCTGAAACCAAATTACTGTAACCAATGAACAATACACATAATGCAGTAATTTTGAGTCTTTGGTTTGTGTGGAAGGCTGTTTGGTTCCAAGAAATATGTGAAATCATATGCATGACCTTGACATATGCTTCTATGCTTGATCTTAACATGTGATTTAACATTGTTTGGTACAGATATCATGTCGAGGATACCTCGACGGCTTCGAAGCCTAAACATCCCAGAGCAAGATTCTGAAAGTGTACAGCAAGATGAAGAAAATTTAGAAAGCCCTCCAGAGATTGATGATCTAATAGCAAAAAAGCCTCCTGATTCTACTAGGCAAATTAAAATAATTTTTAAGCTCAAGTTTCTTTTCCAAACACAGATCTAGTGTGCTGTATAGGGTCTAGTTATATACAACTGTGATAATCTTGCATGCAGGGCCAAATGGAGATGTGCGACAGATTATAGGTGAATTCCGCGGTAAAATTTTGTCGGAATTACATGGAGGGAAGATAATTGTGGAGACTGATGGAAATGGAATTCCAAATGAAAGGTCGGCTGCCATTCTCAGTCAACATCTTACCTGGCTTGCAGAAAACTCAACATTTGCACCATTGCATATTCCGAGATGGGATAATGAATTGTTTCTACAAAAACATGGGCAAATGATCACAGATGTGGAGGTAAGATTTTCATAGTACTGTTCTTTTGACAACACTGTTCAAGACTGCTAATTTCACATTGTTGATTGCCAATTTTAATTTTTGAAGGAGAAATTTATCTACCCCAATGAGACTAGACAACTTACAAGAGACTGGATCCTATTGACTATTAACAAAAAATGGAGAGCATATAAGTCTCGTTTGAAGAGTAAATATTTCAGGCGTGACAAGAAGTCTTTAGCTGAGATTATAGCAGGTGTTCCCAAAGGTGTTAATGAACATCAATGGGATACTCTTGTTGGTTTTTGGTGCCAGGATTCACACATGGTTATGTGTTCTTTTGTCATACTTAATCTGGCTTACATAACTAGCTTGCTGACATTAATATTGACTAGATGTGTTCTTTCACCAGAAATTATGTGAAAAGAACACCGAGTGTGCAAAGAAGCAGAAGAATCCACATACAACTGGGAGAAAAAGCCATGCTAGGCTCAGAAAAGAGATGGTGAAACCTTTTATTTCTAAAGATGGCTCAGAATTGTTTTTAGTGAATAAAATTGAATATGTTCTAACAGAAAGACTAACAAATATTCTAATTTACTTTGTTGAACAGGAAATCAAAAGCGGTCGAAAGGTTAGCAAGATTGAACTATGGGATGAAGCTCATAAGCAGAAGGACGGTGAATACAAAAATGTGAAAACAAAGATAGTGATGGTATATATACTTCTATTTGTGATTAAAGTAAAGGCTTTAATTCAATACTACTTAGTATAATGAGATGTTTGTATTTATTTCATTAGGAGAAACTGGAAGAAAGAAAGAAAGATAAAAATGGGTGCCTTTCATTCAGTGATTATACAGAAGTATTTAAAAGTGTTCATGGGGAAGAGGTGAAAAACCTTCGAGGGTGTTATGGTGATAAGTATTGGAGTGAAATAAAAGTTTCTCAGGGACTGACTTTTGTTCAACATCCTGAGGAAGAAGGAAATGTTCAATTTGTACTGCGGACACTAGGAGATAATGTAGAAAACGTGACAGATGACTTGGCTATGATCCGTTCTTTCCTGAAGCGAAAATTCCCCACAGAGGATTTCAGAAATGAACATGTAACCACGGGAAGTCATGAAGTTGGTGTTGGAATTATGCCCTAGAGGCAATAATAAATGTATAGTTATTATTATAATTCATGTATCAAGATAATAGTTTATTATCCATGCTATAATTGTATTGAATGAAGACTCATTTACATGTGTGGATACATAGACAAAACACCGTCCCTAGCATGCCTCTAGTTGGCTAGCCAGTTGATCAATGATAGTCAGTGTCTTCTGATTATGAACAAGGTGTTGTTGTTTGATAACTGGATCACGTCATTGGGAGAATCACGTGATGGACTAGACCCAAACTAATAGACGTAGCATGTTGATCGTGTCATTTTGTTGCTACTGTTTTCTGCGTGTCAAGTATTTATTCCTATGACCATGAGATCATATAACTCACTGACACCGGAGGAATGGTTTGTGTGTATCAAACGTCGCAACGTAACTGGGTGACTATAAAGATGCTCTACAGGTATCTCCGAAGGTGTTAGTTGAGTTAGTATGGATCAAGACTGGGATTTGTCACTCCGTGTGACGGAGAGGTATCTCGGGGCCCACTCGGTAATACAACATCACACACAAGCCTTGCAAGCAATGTAACTTAGTGTAAGTTGCGGGATCTTGTATTACGGAACGAGTAAAGAGACTTGCCGGTAAACGAGATTGAAATAGGTATGCGGATACCGACGATCGAATCTCGGGCAAGTAACATACCGAAGGACAAAGGGAATGACATACGGGATTATACGAATCCTTGGCACTGAGGTTCAAACGATAAGATCTTCGTAGAATATGTAGGATCCAATATGGGCATCCAGGTCCCGCTATTGGATATTGACCGAGGAGTCTCTCGGGTCATGTCTACATAGTTCTCGAAACCGCAGGGTCTGCACACTTAAGGTTCGACGTTGTTTTATGCGTATTTGAGTTATATGGTTGGTTACCGAATGATGTTCGGAGTCCCGGATGAGATCACGGACGTCACGAGGGTTTCCGGAATGGTTCGGAAACGAAGATTGATATATAGGATGACCTCATTTGATTACCGGAAGGTTTTCGGAGTTACCGGGAATGTACCGGGAATGACGAATGGGTTCCGGGAGTTCACCGGGGGGGGGGGGGCAACCCACCCCGGGGAAGCCCATAGGCTTTGGGGAGACACACCAGCCCTTAGTGGGATGGTGGGACATCCCCAAGGGGGCCTATGCGCCAAGAAAAAGAAATCAAAGGAAAAGAAAAAAAAAAGAGGGAGGAAGTGGGAAGGGAGGGGGACTCCTCCCACCAAACCAAGTCCAACTCGGTTTGGGGGGGGGAGTCCTCCCCCCCTTGGCTCGGCCGACCCCTTGAGGGTCCCTTGGACCCCAAGGCAAGGTCCCCCTCCCTCCTCCTATATATATGAAGCTTTTAGGGCAGATTTGAGACGACTTTCTCACGGTTGCCCGACCACATACCTCCATAGTTTTTCCTCTAGATCGCGTTTCTGCGGAGCTCGGGCGGAGCCCTGCTGAGACAAGATCATCACCAACCTCCGGAGCGCCGTTACGCTGCCGGAGAACTCTTCTACCTCTCCGTCTCTCTTGCTGGATCAAGAAGGCCGAGATCATCGTCGAGCTGTACGTGTGCTGAACGCGGAGGTGCCGTCCGTTCGGTACTAGATCGTGGGACTGATCGCGGGATTGTTCGCGGAGCGGATCGAGGGACGTGAGGACGTTCCACTACATCAACCGCGTTCTCTAACGCTTCTGCTGTACGATCTACAAGGGTACGTAGATCACTCATCCCCTCTCGTAGATGGACATCACAATGATAGGTCTTCGTGCGCGTACGAAAATTTTTGTTTCCCATGCGACGTTCCCAACAGTGGTATCAGAGCTAGGTTCATGCGTAGATGTCTTCTCGAGTAGAACACAAAAGTTTTTGTGGGCGGTGATGTGCGTTTTGCTGCCCTCCTTAGTCTTTTCTTGATTCCGCGGTATTGTTGGATTGAAGCGGCTTGGACCGACATTACTCGTACGCTTACGAGAGACTAGTTTCATCGTTACGAGTAACCCCCTTTGCTCAAAGATGACTGGCAAGTGACGGTTTCTCCAACTTTAGTTGAATCGGATTTGACCGAGGAGGTCCTTGGATGAGGTTAAATAGCAACTCATAGATCTCCGTTGTGGTGTTTGCGTAAGTAAGATGCGATCCTACTAGATACCCTTGGTCACCACGTAAAACATGCAACAACAAAATTAGAGGGCGTCTAACTTGTTTTTGCAGGGTATGATTGTGATGTGATATGGCCAATGATGTGATGTGATATATTGGATGTAGGAGATGATCATGTTGTAAAAAAAATATCGACTTGCACGTCGATGGTACGGCAACCGGCAGGAGCCATAGGGTTGTCTTTATACTAACATATGTGCTTGCAGATGCGTTTACTATTTTGCTAGGATGTAGCTTTAGTAGTAATAGCATAAGTAGCACGTCAACCCCGATGGCAACACGTTGATGGATGATCATGGTGTGGCGCCGGTGACAAGAAGATCGTGCCGGTGCTTTGGTGATGGAGATCAAGAAGCACGTGATGATGGCCATATCATGTCACTTATGAATTGCATGTGATGTTAATCCTTTTATGCACCTTATTTTGCTTAGAACGACGGTAGCATTATGAGGTGATCTCTCACTAAAATTTCAAGACGAAATTGTGTTCTCCCCGACTGTGCACCGTTGCTACAATTCATCGTTTCGAGACACCACGTGATGATCGGGTGTGATAGACTCAACGTTCACATACAACGGGTGCAAAACAGTTGCGCACGCGGAACACTCGGGTTAAGCTTGACGAGCCTAGCATGTGCAGACATGGCCTCGGGACACATGAGACCGAAAGGTCGATCATGAATCATATAGTTGATATGATCAGCATAGGGATGCTTACCACTGAAACTATACTCAACTCACGTGATGATCGGACTTGGGATGGTGTAAGTGGATCATGAACCACTCAAATGACTAGAGAGATGTACTTTTTGAGTGGGAGTTTAGCATATACTTTGATTAAGTTAAACTCTAATTATCTTGAACATAGTCTAAGTCCACTTTGAATATATTTGTGTTGTAGATCATGGCTCACGCGAGTGTCATCCTGAATTTTAATACGTTCCTAGAGAAAGCTAAGTTGAAAGATGATGGAAGCAACTTTGTAGACTGGGCTCGTAATCTTAAGCTAATCTTATAAGCTGGGAAGAAGGATTATGTCCTTAATGCTGCGCTAGGAGATGAACCACCCGCTACGGCTGATCAGGATGTTAAGAACGCTTGGTTAGCGCGTAAGGAGGACTACTCAATAGTTCAATGTGCAGTCTTGTATGGCTTAGAACCGGGACTTGAACGTCGCTTTGAGCGTCATGGAGCATTTGAGATGTTCCAGGAGTTGAAGTTTATCTTTCAGAAGAACGCCCGGATCGAGAGGTATGAGACCTCCGATAAATTCTATGCTTGCAAGATGGTGGAAAACTCGTCTGTCAGTGAACATGTGCTCAAAATGTCTGGGTACTCAAACCGTCTGGCTGAGCTGGGGATTGAACTCCCTCAAGAGGCCATCACTGACAGAATCCTTCAATCACTGCCGCCAAGCTATAAAGGCTTTGTGTTGAACTACAACATGCAAGGGATGAACAAGTCTCCCGGCGAGTTGTTTGCGATGCTGAAAGTCGCAGAGTCTGAACTCCGTAAAGAGCATCAAGTGTTGATGGTGAGCAAGACCACTAGTTTCAAGAGAAACGGCAAAGGCAAGAAGGGCAATTCGAAGAAGAGCGGCAAGCCTGTTGCCAACCACCGAAGAAACCCAAGGCTGGACCTAAGCCTGAAACAGAGTGCTCCTATTGCAAGGGTATAGGTCACTGGAAGCGCAATTGCCCCAAGTATCTGGCAGATAAGAAGGCGGGCAAAGAAAAATCAGGTATATTTGATATACATGTTATTGATGTGTACTTAACCGGCTCTCGTAGTAGTGCCTGGTTATTCGATACCGGTTCTGTTGCTCACATTTGCAACTCGAAACAGGAACTGCGGAATAGACGAAGGCTGGCGAAAGACGAAGTGACGATGCGCGTAGGAAATGGTTCCAAGGTTGATGCAATCGTAGTCGGCACAGTGTCGCTTCAGCTACCATCGGGATTAGTGATGAACTTAAATCATTGTTATTTAGTGCCTGCGTTGAGCATGAACATTATATCTGGATCTTGTTTATTGCGAGACGGTTACTCTTTTAAGTCTGAGAATAATGGTTGTTCTATTTCTATGAGTAACATCTTTTATGGTCATGCACCGAATGTGAGAGGATTGTTCATATTGAATCTTGATAGCGATACGCATATACATAACATTGAGACCAAAAGAGTTAGAGTGAACAATGATAGCGCCATATTTTTGTGGCACTGCCGCTTGGGTCATATTGGTGTAAAGCGCATGAAGAAACTCCATGCTGATGGACTTTTGGAGTCACTTTACTTTGATTCACTTGACACGTGCGAACCATGCCTCATGGGCAAGATGACTAAGACTCCGTTCTCCGGAACAATGGAGCATGCAAGTGACTTGTTGGAAATCATACATACCGATGTGTGTGGTCCAATGAGCGTGGAGGCACGCGGCGGATATCGTTATTTCCTCACCTTCACTGACGATTTAAGTAGATATGGTTATGTCTACTTGATGAAGCACAAGTCTGAAACATTTGAAAAGTTCAAGCAATTTCAGAGTGAAGTGGAAAATCATCGTAACAAGAAGATCAAGTTCCTACGGTCTGATCGTGGGGGTGAATATCTGAGTTTCGAGTTTGGTACTCACTTAAGACAATGTGGAATTGTTTCGCAGTTAACACCGCCTGGAACACCACAGCGTAATCGTGTGTCCGAACGTCGTAATCGTACTTTGTTAGAGATGGTGCGATCTATGATGTCTCTTACTGATTTGCCGTTATCATTTTGGGGTTATGCATTAGAAACAGCTGCATTCACTTTAAATAGGGCACCATCGAAATCCGTTGAGACGACACCATACGAACTGTGGTATGGAAAAAGGCCAAAGTTGTCGTTTCTTAAAGTTTGGGGATGTGATGCTTATGTCAAAAAGCTTCAGCCTGAAAAGCTGGAACCCAAAGCGGAAAAGTGCGTCTTCATAGGTTACCCAAAAGAGACAGTTGGGTACACCTTCTATCTCAAATCCGAGGACAAAGTGTTTGTTGCTAAGAACGGAACTTTTCTCGAGAAGGAGTTTCTCTCGAGAGAATTGAGTGGGAGGAAGATAGAACTTGACGAGGTTGTCGAACCTCTCATCCCTCTGGATGGTGGCGCACGGCAAGGGGAAACCTCTGTCGTTGCGACGCCGGTTGAGGAAGAAGTTAATGATGATGATCATGAAACTCCAGTTCAAGTTTCTGTTGAACCACGCAGGTCGACGAGATCACGCGCTGCTCCAGAGTGGTACGGTAATCCCGTCTTATCAATCATGTTGTTAGACAACAATGAACCTGCAAATTATGAAGAAGCAATGGTGGGCCCAGATTCCAACAAATGGCTAGAAGCCATGAAATCCGAGATAGGATCCATGTATGAGAACGAAGTGTGGACTTTGGAGATACTACCTGAGGGCCGCAAGGCTATTCAGAACAAATGGATCTTTAAGAAGAAGACGGACGCTGACGGTAATGTGACCGTTTATAAAGCTCGACTTGTGGCAAAGGGTTTTTCACAAGTTCCAGGAGTTGACTACGATGAGACCTTCTCACCCGTAGCGATGCTTAAGTCCGTCAGAATCATGTTAGCAATAGCTGCATTTTTCGATTATGAAATCTGGCAGATGGATGTCAAAACGGCGTTCCTTAACGGTTTCCTTAAGGAAGAGTTGTATATGATGCAACCCGAAGGTTTTGTCGATCCTAAAAATGCTGACAAGGTGTGCAAGCTCCAGCGATCCATTTATGGACTGGTGCAAGCATCTCGGAGTTGGAACAAACGCTTTGATGAGGTGATCAAAGCATTTGGGTTTATACAAGTGGTTGGAGAATCTTGTATTTACAAGAAAGTGAGTGGGAGCTCTCTGGCGTTTCTAATATTATATGTGGATGACATATTACTGATTGGAAACAACGTAGAGCTTTTGGAGAGCATAAAAGGTTACTTGAATAAAAGTTTCTCTATGAAGGACCTAGGAGAAGCTTCTTACATTCTAGGCATTAAGATCTATAGGGATAGATCAAAACGCCTGATAGGACTTTCACAAAGCACATACCTTGATAAAGTTTTGAAGAGGTTCAAAATGGAACAGTCCAAGAAAGGGTTCTTGCCAGTTTTACAAGGTACGAGATTGAGTAAGACTCAGTGCCCAGCAACTAATGAAGATAGAGAGCATATGCGCTCCGTCCCCTATGCTTCAGCCATAGGTTCTATCATGTATGCGATGCTGTGCACTAGACCGGATGTTAGCCTGGCCATAAGTATGGCAGGTAGGTTCCAGAGTAATCCAGGAGTGGATCACTGGACAGCGGTCAAGAATATCCCGAAGTACCTGAAAAGGACTAAGGAGATGTTTCTCGTGTATGGAGGTGACGAAGAGCTCGCCGTAAAAGGTTACGTCGATGCAAGCTTTGACACAGATCCGGACGACTCTAAGTCGCAAACCGGATACGTATTTATTCTTAATGGGGGTGCAGTAAGCTGGTGCAGTTCCAAGCAAAGCGTCGTAGCAGATTCTACATGTGAAGCAGAGTACATGGCTGCCTCGGAGGCGGCTAAGGAGGATGTCTGGATGAAGCAGTTCATGACGGATCTTGGAGTGGTGCCAAGTGCACTGGATCCAATAACCTTGTTCTATGACAACACTGGTGCCATTGCCCTGGCAAAGGAACCAAGGTTTCACAAGAAGACCAGACACATCAAACGACGCTTCAACCTCATCCGCGACTACGTCGAGGAGGAGGACGTAAATATATGCAAGGTGCACACGGATCTGAATGTAGCAGACCCGCTGACTAAACCTCTTCCACGGTCAAAACATGATCGACACCAGAACTGTATGGGTGTTAGATTTATTACAATGTAAATTCACATGGTGATGTGAAGGCTAGATTATTGACTCTAGTGTAAGTGGGAGACTGCTGGAATTATGCCCTAGAGGCAATAATAAATGTGTAGTTATTATTATAATTCCTGTATCAAGATAATAGTTTATTATCCATGCTATAATTGTATTGAATGAAGACTCATTTACTTGTGTGGATACATAGACAAAACACCGTCCCTAGCATGCCTCTAGTTGGCTAGCCAGTTGATCGATGATAGTCAGTGTCTTCTGATTATGAACAAGGTGTTGTTGCTTGATAACTGGATCACGTCATTGGGAGAATCACGTGATGGACTAGACCCAAACTAATAGACGTAGCATGTTGATCGTGTCATTTTGTTGCTACTGTTTTCTGCGTGTCAAGTATTTATTCCTATGACCATGAGATCATATAACTCACTGACACCGGAGGAATGCTTTGTGTGTATCAAACGTCGCAACGTAACTGGGTGACTATAAAGATGCTCTACAGGTATCTCCGAAGGTGTTAGTTGAGTTAGTATGGATCAAGACTGGGATTTGTCACTCCGTGTGACGGAGAGGTATCTCGGGGCCCACTCGGTAATACAACATCACACACAAGCCTTGCAAGCAATGTAACTTAGTGTAAGTTGCGGGATCTTGTATTACGGAACGAGTAAAGAGACTTGCCCGTAAACGAGATTGAAATAGGTATGCGGATACTGACGATCGAATCTCGGGCAAGTAACATACCGAAGGACAAAGGGAATGACATACGGGATTATACGAATCCTTGGCACTGAGGTTCAAACGATAAGATCTTCGTAGAATATGTAGGATCCAATATAGGCATCCAGGTCCCGCTATTGGATATTGACCGAGGAGTCTCTCGGGTCATGTCTACATAGTTCTCGAACCCGCAGGGTCTGCACACTTAAGGTTCGACGTTGTTTTATGCGTATTTGAGTTATATGGTTGGTTACCGAATGTTGTTCGGAGTACCGGATGAGATCACGGACGTCACGAGGGTTTCCGGAATGGTCCGGAAACGAAGATTGATATATAGGATGACCTCATTTGATTACCGTAAGGTTTTCGGAGTTACCGGGAATGTACCGGGAATGACGAATGGGTTCCGGGAGTTCACCGGGGGGGACAACCCACCCCGGGGAAGCCCATAGGCTTTGGGGAGACACACCAGCCCTTAGTGGGCTGGTGGGACAGCCCCAAGGGGGCATATGCGCCAAGAATAAAGAATCAAAGGAAAAGAAAAAAAAAGAGGGTGGAAGTGGGAAGGGAGGGGGACTCCTCCCACCAAACCAAGTCCAACTCGGTTTGGGGGGGGGGGAGTCCTCCCCCCCTTGGCTCGGCCGACTCCTTGGGGGTCCTTGGACCCCAAGGCAAGGCCCCCCTGCCTCCTCCTATATATATGGAGCAATTAGGGCTGATTTGAGACGACTTTCTCACGGCTGCCCGACCACATACCTCCATAGTTTTTCCTCTAGATCGCGTTTCTGCGGAGCTCGGGCGGAGCCCTGCTGAGACAAGATCATCACCAACCTCCGGAGCGCCGTCACGCTGCCGGAGAACTCTTCTACCTCTCCGTCTCTCTTGCTGGATCAAGAAGGCCGAGATCATCGTCGAGCTGTACGTGTGCTGAACGCGGAGGTGCCGTCCGTTCGGTACTAGATCGTGGGACTGATCGCGGGATTGTTCGCGGGGCGGATCGAGGGACGTGAGGACGTTCCACTACATCAACCGCGTTCTCTAACGCTTCTGCTATACGATCTACAAGGGTACGTAGATCACTCATCCCCTCTCGTAGACGGACATCACCATGATAGGTCTTCGTGCGCGTAGGAAAATTTTTGTTTCCCATGCGACGTTCCCCAACATCAGGTGCACATGCACCCTGACGACATCAAGAAGACGGCGTTCCGCACTCACCATGGCCACTTCGAGTTCCTGTTGATGTCGTTCGGCCTCTCCAACGCGCCGACGACCTTCCAGGCCCTGATGAACGACGCACTCAGCCCATACTTGCACCGCTTTGTGCTTGTTTTCTTTGATGACATTCTTATCTACAGTGCATCTTGGGCGGAGCACGTACAACACGTGGCCATCATCTTCAACGAGCTTCGAGCGCATCGTCTTCACCTCAAGCGCTCGAAGTGCTCGTTCGGCACGACCTCCGTCACGTACCTGGGGCATGTCATCTCGGCGGACGGGGTAGCGATGGACGCGGACAAGGTCGCCGTCGTCGCCGCGTGGCTGACCCCGCGGTCACCGCGGGCGCTCCGCGGTTTCTTGGGCCTCGCCGGCTCCTACTGGAAGTACATCCGGGACTTCGGCCTCATCGCCGCGCCATTGACGCGTCTCCTTCGACGCGACGCCTTCTCCTGGAACGAGGAGGCGACTACGGCATTCGAGGCTCTCCAGCGGGCGCTAACGGCGGGACCCGTCCTCCAGATGCCGGACTTTGGTATGTCGTTCGTGGTGGATTGCGATGCCTTTGGCATCGGCTTCGACGTCGTCCTCCACCAGGGCGAGGGACCGCTCGCTTTCTTCAGTCGCCCCTTCGCCGCTCGCCATCACAAGCTCGCGGCCTACGAGCGCGAGCTTATTGGGCTGGTTCAGGCGGTACGCCACTGGCGGCCTTATCTTTGGGGCCGGTCATTCCGTGTGCACACAGACCACTACAGCCTCAAGTTCTTGCTGGACCAGCGCCTCTCCACCGTTCCGCAGCACCAGTGGATCAGCAAGCTCTTTGGCTTCGACTTCACCGTCGAGTACCGCCCCGGCCGTCTCAACACGGTCGCCGGCGCCTTGTCCCACCGTGACACTGAGGATGTCGCGGACGACGTCGCCATGGCTGGCATTATCATGTGCATCCGCTCCGGGCCATCTTTCGCCTTCATCGACGACATTCGCCGGGCAACTTCAACGGCCGCGGACGCGCAGGGCCTGCGCCAGCGCCTTGACGCCGGCGAGTTGGACGCGCCCTAGCGCTTGGACGAGGGGCTGCTCCTACATGGCCGCCGCATCTTCGTGCCCGACCATGGCGACCTACGCCACCAGGTCCTGACCTTGGCGCACTATGCAAGGCACGAAGGCGTGCAGAAGACTCTCCATCATCTCTGTGCTGATTCTTACATCCCCGGTGATGGCGTGATGGTCCGCGACTGGGTGCGGTCGTGCGTGACGTGCCAGCGGAACAAGACGGAGACACTACGACCCGCGGGTCTACTGCAGCCGCTGGACGTACCCTCCCAGGTATGGGCGGATATTTCCATGAACTTCGTCGAGGGTCTTCCCAAGGTGGGCGGCAAGTCCGTCATCCTCACGGTGGTTGACCGCTTCTCCAAGTACGCGCACTTCATCACCCTGGGTCATCCATATACAGCCGCCTCCGTGGCGCGGGCCTTCTTCGACGGCATCGTCCGCCTCACAGTTTTCCTTCGTCCATCATCAACGATCGTGATCCCATGTTCACGGGACATGTCTAGCGGGATCTCTTTCGTCTGGCGGGCGTGAAGCTCCGCATGAGCACGGCGTTCCACCCTCAGACAGATGGCCAATCCGAGGTGGTCAACAAGGTGATCGCCATGTACCTTCGCTGTGTTACTGGTGATCGTCCACGAGCTTGGGTGGACTGGTTGGCGTGGGCGGAGTACTGCTACAACACTTCCTATCACTCCGCCCTTCGCACCACGCCTTTCGAGGTGGTCTACGGGCGCCCACCTCCGGCGATGCTCCCTTACGAGCCTGGGACGGCTCGGTCCGAGACGGCGGGCGACTTACTCCGCACCCGCGATGACATTCTGGTTGAGGCGCGCCAACGTCTTCTCCAAGCACAGCAGTTGGCTCGGAAGTACTACGATGCTCATCATCGCGAGGCGGAGTTCGCGGTGGGCGATTGGGTGTGGCTCGCCTCCTTCACAGGACCACGCAGTCTCTGGACCCGCGCTCCAAGCGCAAATTGCAACCTCGCTACGCCGGTCCCTTTCGTGTGCTGGAGCGTGCCGGCACACTCGCATACCGCTTGGAGCTGCCAGCTGGTTCTTGCCTCCACGACGTCTTCCATGTCGGCTTACTGAAGGCCTACCGCGGGGACCCTCCTACAGCGGCGCCGGCCCTTCCACCTACTTCGGATGGCCGCCTCCTTCCAGCTTCCGCACAGGCGGCAAAGGTGCTGCAGGCGCAGCAGCGTCGCGGCGTCTGGCATGTCTTAGTACAGTGGACCGGCCTGCCAGAGGAGGAAGCGACTTGGGAGAAGCTCGACGATTTCCGCCAGCAGTTTCCAAATGTTCAGCTCGAGGACGAGCTGTTTGAGAAGGCGGGGAGAGATGTTATGACCGGTACAACGTACCAACGGAGGAGGCCCAATGGGCAAGGTTAGTTACGGGCTTAGCCCTAGTTATCTTAGGTATATTAGAGTCCAAGTTATATTAGAAGTCCAAGTTATATTAGAAGTCCAAGTTTTATTAGAGTCCAAGTTATCTAGGGTTTAGTGGAGGCTGTCCTCCTATATAAACACATGTACCCCTTCGATATTAAGCAGACAATAAACATTATTCTGTTGTCGTCTCCCTCAGGAGACGGGAGCCCCAAACCCTAGCCGTCTCTCTCTCTCACGCCGCGACGGCACCCAACCGCCGGCGTCCCCAACCTCGCAGCCCGCACTTCCACCCCTACAACCTACGTCTGAGACCTGGTAGAACCCTAGCGTCTACCAATTTGTTATTGGTCATGTACTTCTTTTCAAAAATAGCATTTACGTTGCAGCTCCTTGTATATATTTGATAACACTTAATAATTTGGACAGGTGGGAATTGGTCTTTGTGTTCTTACACAACCCATGCTGGAGAGACTACCAACTATGTACAGGACCCTGGGGGAGAACTATAATGAGAGAGTGTTGCCTTCTTCATCATATATTTTCATTACACTTGTTGAGTACTGAACGTTTGAACCTACCGCTGGTATTCATGTGCATTCCATTTGTTGAGTTTATCATACATGGTTTCCATACGACTTCACCTATTTGCGATGTCCATAGTTTCAGACTTTCAGTACTGGTTAGTACATGCATATTGCTAGTGCTGTTTATGTCTTCATATCTTCATATATCATATAAGTTACTCACTGCATTTACCGACTTTCGGACCACTTGAGCTCGAGTCTAGTAATTTTGCACATTTCATATGGTAGTTGATTTCTGTGTCCATGGTTTAGGTTTAGACTTTCAGTGGAACGTTCATATGACATTACATAATTTCCGCCATCCAGTGGTATGTTCGGATGACTGAACATAGTTTCAGACTTCAAGTTCGTTCATACGACTGAATATAGTTCGTACCAGCGACCATCGTTTCAAACTTAACATTTTCTATCTTCATAGTGTCACTTCCAGTGGTAGTTAGTATAGGCATATTGCTAGTGCTGTTTGTATCTTCATAGCTTTGTATATTTCCTTGCATTTGCTGAGTTTAGTTGCACTTGAGCCTAACACTTGTTAGACATTTGTATATGTCTTCTTCAAACTAGTAACCACCGCCCCACGCACAGATCTGTGGATCTCAGCCGCCCGTAATGCGTGCGATGGGTTTGCTTACTCCTTCCTGTTTTTTCTGTCCCGATTGTGGTGGATCCTTTCACGTTTGATTTCTGGTCAGTTTTGGTGTGCTCCGTGCAGGTCTACCCAGAGGGGACTCAGATCGTCATCCCGTGATTTGTGAGGCCGATCATCTATGACGTCCGTGCACAACCCAACCTCGTGGAGAGCACCTCTGGCCTCCGGGAGCCGGCTCCAGATGGTAACTTTCTCTTGTGTCGATCCCTCTTCACCTAGCACAGATGCGTGATTTACTGTTACCTGTGTGTCAAATCCATGTTTTGGACTGACCAAGGGGTCTGCTTTTAGTTGGCTATGTTGTTGATATTCTGCAAATGTAGCCTGTAAGAGGATCTGGTTCATGTGAAGTGATTAGCTAGCAATTTTTACATGGAAAGGGTTTTGGCATTGTCATTTCTGACCCGCAAAAAAAGGCATTGTCATTTCTGAGCATATTCTTTCACTGTAGCCTGCAAGGGGAACGGACACATGTAAAGTGTTTACCAGTTTGGATAGGTGGGTGGGTTCTGGTACATGTAGGGTGTTTCCCATAATCATTTCCGATTGTGAAGTTACAGTGACAACAGCTGTGATGGCATACCTGGCATCTATGGACTCAATTTTTGTTGATTCATTTGGATATTAAGGCAACCCATGGTAGTTGATCTATGAAATCCTACACCATTGTAGCCTTGGACTGTCTAGTGTCTACTGCTCTGTGAATAAGCATTTGAGCTCATTTGGTTTTTATCTATTTGGAGTGGTCACCATTATATATTGTCTGTGAATAAGCATTTGAACTCATTTTTTCTTGGAAGCTGTTAACAGAAGTGACAAGTAATTTTTTTTCGTTCATCATTATATGTTGCCATGATCATTTAAGATGAATAGGTGTTGCCGAACAAAGTTATATAATGTTGACTATGTGAATTTGTTAGTTGTCATGCACTTCTTTTCATTCCCAAAGTAGCATTTACACTGCAGCACCTAGCATACATTTGATACCACTCGATAATTTGGGCAGGTGCGAACTGGTCTTCGTGTCCTTACATGACCCATGCCAGAGAGACTACCATGTACAGGACCCGGGGGAGAACTACAATGAGAGAGTGTTTCCTTCAATCATTCATAAACATTCAAAGTTGTGGTTGCCCAATACAGAGAGAGGTACAACTTCATCATGTTCAATGTGTGTACATGTTTCACATGCTATATATATACTCCCTCTGTCCCATAATATAAGAACGTTTTTAACACTAGTGTAGTGTCAAAAACGTTCTTATATTATGGGACGGAGGGAGTAGTAGATAGTAGCCGCCGACCTTGTTGGAATATGTTACCAACATATCCTTTTATGTAATGGCGGGCTGTGAGCAGGGAGATCAGGAATATTCTGACAGAGAGGGCCAGAAATTTCATTACCATTCTCAGTTTTGGTAAAGAGTTGGTTCATGCCATTGAAGCCAAACAGTATGCTGTGCAGGAAGCTGAGCATGCCAAGCTCATTGTTGAGAAGGACGAGGAAGACAAGAAAAGTGCAATTATCAGGGCACAGATGAGCAAAACAGATACTAGATAATTTCTCTTTCATACAACTTCACCTACTTTCCCTGTAAGTTCCAGTCATAATTCCTAGATGCATTGTATGCCAGTGTTCTTTGTCTTCATAGCTTCATCATAAATCTTATTATATTTGTGCACTTTTGGAGCATTTGAGCATAACGCTGGTAGTTCTGTACTTTCCATTTTTTGAGTATATGATGCATGATTTCCATATGGCTTCACCTATTTGCTGTGTCATTAGTTTCAGACTTTCAGTGGTAGTTACTAGAGACTTGTTGCTAGTGATGTTTATGTCATCATAGCTCATAGTCACTTGTGGATTTTCACTGTATTTGGTGAGTTTGGAAGCACTTCAGCCTGACACTAGTAATTTTGCACATTTCATATGTTAGATGATTGCTATGTTCACAGCTTCAGATATCGCTCATTTTTAATACATCTAGAACTTGCATGGTTTCTGTACTTGTTCTTAAGTTGTATGTTATGTACATGGTTTCTTATGTTCATTTTGGTGATTGATAAATCGTGTCGGCAACAATTTTATGCATTTTGCTATCTTCTGCAATATTTCTTCTTGTGATTGCTAATGTTTTAGTGGTAGTCTTGAAGTGGTATGCAATGCTTGTTCTCTTTGTTGTCCATGCTCCGTTCACACTTCATTATGCTTGATATCTTTTGTACGTCTTTTATTCGGTAGCTCTAAACCATCTCTGAACTCAAACTTTCAGTGTTCCAAAACTACGCCTTGCCCTTGCAGGGTGCAACCATGACATTGTTTTAGTCTAAGTTTTGGTACTGCTGCTGACATACAGAGTGCCATTGTCATACTTAATGATAGGGGAAAAGCTATTTTGTTACATCCTTTCAACTATTCAGTCATTCTTGATGATACAGTGATTCCACATTGCAGTGACTGACATGTTCTGTGAATTGTGAATTTTCGAATGCATCTATTTTGAGCTGTATCACTGGGATAAGTTTTCCTGTGTGGTATATGGTAGTACCAGTTGGCCGCATCATCTCGGCGAACTCACTGAGATATGTTTTCCTGTGTGGTATATGATAGTACCAGTTGGTCGCATCATCTCGGCAAACTCAGCGAGATAAGTTTTCCTGTGTGGTATATGGTAGTACCAGTTGGTCGCACCATCTCGGCAAGCTCACTGAGATAAGTTTTACTGTGTGGTATATGGTAGTACCAGTTGGTCATATCATCTCGTCAAACACACTTTATGAAAGACTACATAAAGAAATCAAAATTCGAGAACAGTTGCTAACAATCATCTCTATGAAAGATAGCTTTCTCCATTTTTAAGCTTTCGAAGTTAACCTTTTGGCGCACTTTAGTCTAATTTGGAGGTTATCTGTATTCAGGTCCTTGTTAATGACAACTTCAGGTACGGTCACAATGCAGCTACAGAGAAGTACGAGGATTTGATGGCTGCTAGTATGATTGATCCTACCAACGTACAGGGAAGTACTCCCTCCGTTCCAAATTAAGTGACTCAACTTTGTACTAACTTTAGTGCAAATTTAGTACAAAGTTGAGTCATTTATTTTGGGACAGAGGGAGTACTATATGCATGTTCCTCTTTTCCGAGGGATGCTTAGCTGTCTTCGCACTACATTGCAGTCAACAACACCTGATCCTGTAGCTGCAAAAGATCTCCATCCCTCGATCCTTCCCTCCTTAATCTTTCATAGTTCTCATAGCAGATTGTTTTGTTATATACATCCAACTTGATCTAGCAGCAAATGGATTGTTTTCTATGGTTAACTAAGTTTGCTGTCAAGATTTATGTTTTGGACACAAAGATTGATATGCGCTCCAATTTTAAACTTCAAAAAATGATGAATTTGTTTCTCTGAAATTTTCATCAATCTTTAGTTTCATTGCTGTCCCTTCAGTTTCTTTTATCTCTATTGTTTTTTGTGTGAAGGCTTGGTAGATTTTACATAAACGGCCTACCCGCCGCTGCTTTCGCATGACATTACATTGTCGCCATTACTGTTAGTTTTGCAGTTTATGAATGTACAATTTATGTGGTCTATGCAATTTATGTAAATGGTCCATGGATTGTGGTTTATGGAAGATTATGGGTGAGCTGTGAGCACGTTTGGAAGAATACTAGACAGTTCTGTTCTTCTGGATGGTACTCGATGCTTATTTTCATGGGTTGATGCGTCGTTGTACAAGTTGTGGGATCAACCCACACACGAGCAACGGACTGGATTGGATTGGGTGCAAAACGAAAAATGGTCTGGGTTGGGTTGGGTTCTAATTTATATTTTTGGTCTGGGGTGGTGTGAAGTATTTATGCATGGTTTGGTCTGGATACGGGGTGGGCCATTCCCAGCTTGAATACGGTGTATTGACTCTTTTATTGCACTAGAATACTGTTTATTGATTGAGCAGGGTTAGTGTAATCTTTTTTAGTTCTATTATCGTTACATCATTAGTTCGTTACAAGCCAGGTGTGGAAAATGGATCAGAATTTCATTACTCCCTCCGTCTTGGTTTATAGGGCATATCCGTAGTTCTAGATTATCGATTTGACTAGCTAAATACTCCCTCCGTTTCAAAATATAAGACCTTTTAGGGATTTCACTAGGAGACTACATACGGAGCAAAATGAGTGAATCTATACTCTAAAATAGTCTATGTACATCCGTATGTAGTTTATAGTACAATCTCTAAAAGGTCTTATATTTAGGAACGGAGGGAGTATGAGTTATATGTCAATGAAAGTATATCATTAAATTCTTAAGCGGATATAATTTTTAAACATATACTAGCAAAATGGCCCGTGCGTTGCAATATTTAATTTTGTGCACAAATACAAGAAAATGTTTCTTCTTTAAATCTATTCACAAGTTGAAGCAATCTTTACATTTTAAAAAAAAAAAATATCATGGTTGTAAAAAATCTTGGTAACTCAAAGAATTATTCTTAGTTTTAGGAATTTCTTTTAGAAAACATACAATAATAATCCGATCCATCCAACAGTTAATTCTTCAAAAATTACATTGGTATATTTTCACAAAGACTTAGAATCATTAATGTTTAACTACATATATTAGATCTTTCATGAACAATTTTATAAATATGAAAACAATTTTAAAATCGAGAACATTTTTTACAATTTACAAACATTTACTAAAAATCGTGAATATTTTTTATATTTCAAACGGGTTTAAATATTTTCTTTTGAATTGGCGATCAATTCTAGAAAATACGAACATAATTTTTTATGTTGGAGGATTTAACTTTAAATTCACAAACATTTTTGAAACGCATGAAGTTTTTCTGAATAAACAAACATTTTTATAAGTCAGTAATATATTTATTAAATTCACGAACATTGTTTTGGAATTTGCAAAAAAAATTATAAAAATCCGGTGCCTTTTTTGAATCCACAAACATTTTATGTTTTCGTCAACATTTTAATTCAAATTTCCTATTTTTTAATATGCAACTGCTTTTGTAATTCTAATTTTTTTAAATTAGAAGTAAACAAAAATGGAACAGAAAAATGTAAATAAAAAAGAAATTATCAAATCAGGCATTATCTATTTTTAAAATTTTAGGACATTTTCTAAATGCATTAACATTTTTAATACATGGAGTTTGATTTGAAATCATGGACTTTCTTATTTTACAAACATTTTTTCAAACTTGCAAACATTTTATTGTATATGCGAGCATTTTTTACAAAAACTCCGAGCAGTTTTTGAAGTCACAAACATTTTATTTTTTAAAATATGTTGATCTAAAATTTTAAGTTTATTAAAAGTTTAAACGTTATTTGAAGTTCTAAATTATTTAAAATTGAAAAATAAAATGGAATTGAAGAGAAATAAATAAACGGAACTAAAAACACTGGGCCTGTGCATGGGCCGGGCCATAAGGTGTGGTGGATATTTTCCCAGAGTGCAGAGCGTAATATAGGAGGTTTTTACATAGGCCGGCCCAGTCTGAGATTTTTCGCTTTGTGAAACGTTTTCCATTACTTTACCACCCGTGCGTTGCAACGGAAGCAAAATAAATTAGCTGTATGTCAAGTTGAAAGAAAAGGTGCCACGAGAAATACTGGAAAGATAAACTATCGAAGATTTAAGTTGGATGGGAATCTTGTTATAAAAAAGAGTCGACAAAAATATTTGTTCCTGCTTGTACTATGGATTTTACTTCTTATTCGTTCATCTCCTTGCAAATGTTTGCATCGTTGCGTGACGATAGATGCTTTTCACTGTCAAACTTCTCTTCCGAAGCATCAATTCAACATCAAAATTCTTGTCATGATTATTTCCAAGATTTGATTTATGAATTCATACTCCATGACCGATCAGTTTTTCTAGGCTCAACCAGATCGAGTCCCTCGTGTATGGTTGTCCGTTTTTATCCTCTACCACGAAACAAAACCATACCGATGTAATGAGTCTGAATGGCCAGCTTGCTCATCAGTCGTCACACATGTAAACCAGATTGGGTCAGATAATAAAACCAAGCCAATGTAATAAGTATAGATGAATATATATCACACTGTAGTGTAGAGAGAAGTTGTAGTGCTCGGGCACCTTGGTGCCCTTTTTTAAGGAAACTCGAAAAACATATTTATAAGTTTCCAAAAAAGATTCTTTTTTCAGTGCCTACCCTAGTGTGCTCCACTGCCTCACAAAGCTCTCTCTAAAGAATGTAGACTTTGACAAATTGGACATGCACCATGTGCTGTTTGACTGCTGCAAGCAACTGAAGCATCTAAGCCTTTTTCATTGTGATGTTGGTTCCTTCTCTCTCTTTAAGATTGATGCACCAGACTCAAAACTTCGTGTCCTAGAAATCGATAAGTGCCGCTTTGTGAGAATTGACCTGGTCTGCCTCCCGAAATTGGAGAAGTTCTTATGTGAGACCTGGGTACCTGAGTATGCCCCGGTGACCTTTGGTTTTGTCCCATCTCTTGGGGACTTAGAGCTCTCATGTGGTTCAAATTGCGATCAACGCGAATTTAGATTAAGTAAGCTTCTATATGGAGTAACAAGTATACATACTCTCACATTGGATTTCCAAGGGGAAAACGTAAGTACTACTTCATTTTCGCTAACTATGCATTTTTTGGTAATCTGTATGCCTGTCACATTGGATTTCAAGGAGAAAACGGCAGTGCTATTTTAGTTTTGCTAAATGGTACTCCCTCGGATCCAATATAAGGGTCGCATTTTTGAACTAAGAATAGTTCAACCTTATTTCAAAACTGTGGCACTTATAATGGATCGCAGGGAGTACATCATTTGGTATTTGTCATGTCACAACATTTATGAAAGTTATATCATGGATGCCTTTATTCCTTAATAATCTCATTGATGTCCTTGCAAACTATTCATTGTTATTTTGTTTGTTTATTTATTTATTTAATGTTGTGATCAGCTTTGGTTGCAACCTGAAATGGAGGAACTCTGCACCGCATTCCGCAACCTAAGGAAGCTGTTCGTACGTGGTATATTTGTTGAATTTGACATTTTATGGACAACAGCCTTTCTTGTAGCAGCACCATCTGTCGAAATGTTGCACATTGAGGTAATGTCTTTGTCTGTATTTCTTTTCTTGTCCACATTTGGAGCTTTAGTTTTTCACAAATTAGTGTAAGCTGTTCAAAACTTGATACCAGTGACATATGTAATGCATCTGTCACACAAATGCAGGTATGGGAACATGTATGTGATGTTGGTGAGGCCAGACCCGCTTCCTTCCTTACCAGAAGTACTCCTCGGTGGGAAAGGCACCTGGACAGCAGCTCCGAGAACAAGCTTCTGAAAGAGCTAGAATTCGCTGGGTTTAAATCACTTGAACACCAGTTTACGTTTATAAGATCAATGTTGCAGCGATGTCCCAACCTGCAGAAAATAGTTCTGAGGGGAGATGAGCATTGTAGTTCCTGTGACGCCCATAAGGCGTCTCGTCCTTTGAAATTTCCAAACAGGAAAGAGGAGCAAGAAATGGTGGTTAAGCGGATTAGGGATGGCTTGTTCTTGCCAGAGATATTTTTTTACGAATAAGAAGAGACACCAAATAGTTTCCAGTACTTATAAGTTGTAAGAAACAGTTTGTATGCTCTGTTTCTGAGATAAGTCTGTTTAATGCCACCAAGTGTGAGGTTTGGCTTTTTTGCAGTACATTTAACCCCATTAACATGCTGTGTCATCTGGTTCTGCTAATCTTTCATAAACTGTGTTAATTCCCTTAAAATTGCTTTCTGGAATAAAGGAAATACAAATGTTCTTTATGGAAAGCACTGTATATAAATCTAGGAGACGGACGAGTACCACAACTGTTCGCTATGGGTACAGCAGTTACGGAACGAAAATCTCCCTCCCCCAACCTCATAGGCCGGAGCCTTAAAATCTCCTTTGCATCATGAGTATAATTTTTTTGCCTCATCAGGTTTTCATCCCAACTCCTAGATCCACTTGAGAATAACCCGGACACCCATTTGATCCTTGTTTTCTTCCTAGCAGATATTTGAAGGCCGGAATCCCTAGGGATCCAATTATTCCTCCAAATATTAATACTAGTCCCATCGACCACTCTCCAAATGATGCCTTTTTTTAAGCAGTTCGAGGCCATGCATAATTCCTTGCCAAGTAAGGAATGTAGCTTGAGGGAACACCGTATCAATAAGATGTCCATGTGCATAATTCTCAACTCATTAATGAGTTGGATGTGAAAGCTGAATCTGCACTTCTTAGTCCTTCAAATTGGATTATTAAGACCGAGGCTGAGAAGAAGTTGCAGATCTTACTAAGAGAGGAGGAGATGAAATGGGCCCTTCGAGCAAAGGTCTCGAAGGTCGTTCATGGGGATGATAACACCCACTTCTTTCATATGGTTGCGAATGGCAGACATCGAAAGAAGAAAAAAAAAATCAGCTAGAGCAGGATGAGGATACAATCATAGGGCAGGGGAACCTGAAGTTGTACATTCATATGAGTACTACTAGCAAAATGGCCCGTGCGTTGCCACGGAAGAAAAAAAAAACATAATATCCAATGATGGTGACCACATTATGTTCACATTCATCGCTTGATTTTAAAATTTTATGCACAAATGCAAGAAAATGTTTCTTCTTTTAAATTTATTTACAAGTTGAAGAAATCTTTACATTTTCAAAAAATATATATCATGGTTGTCAAGAAGCTTTTTGGGGAACCAGAACATAATTTTGTCTCTCTTCATGAGAATGAAAGTGGTGACATGCCTCAACTCAGCTCGGATGAGAATGAGATTTTGTCATCACCATTTATAGAGAAGGAGGTATTATGCATTGTCACAGAAGCAAAAAAGATGATGTGACACTACAATTAAGGATGTGAGAAAAAGTTCGGAGTGAGCTACATTTTTTGATGTTTGTTGAAACTACATCGGACCCATGAGATATTGGAACACCTTTCCCCACACATTCAGTGAATCACAATATTGGGGAAACCCTCCCGAACAAGGCATGGATCACAATATCTGGCTCCAACAAATAGAACGCCTAACACTCAGGGGGTACACATAAATGGCAGAAGAAGAAGCTGGCATATCAGCAGCACTTGCCGCGTCACCCACAGGAAAGTTGCACTTCATGCAACTATTGTTCATGATGCTCAAAAAGCCGAGGCGACGGTGAACCAACAAACAACAATGAATTTCCTCAAAGAAGCAAAAAAACAAAAATACAAACAACAATGAAAGGCTCCGCCAGGACAATTAATCTCCTCCGACGATGAATAAACCAATGTATTGAGCAATATCCAAATGTACTCCAGAATCTATATATGCAACCCACACGTGAGTTAATGAAGGAATATCTTGTGCAGCAGCTTATGCAATCTACCGTACATTGGCATATACTAATGTAGCTAGTAGTATTCTCCACCGATTTTCATTGACGCATATTATCAATCCGACCATGCATAAACAGCCCATCCTGCCCAGATAAGCAAAGTAAGCAGCCCATGCCAAAGAAAGAAAGGCAGTAATAACCATATATATATATCCCTTATGAGTTATGACCAAAGTAGTAAGAAAAGGATAAAACAAACCACGATGCCCTTGAAAAACTGACAAACATCGATCATATTACTCACAGAGTGCAGAAATTTTCAAAGGATATACACATCCAGATATGCACAGAACAAATCATGCACGAATCAAGAACTCAAATGGCCCAGTTACTCGGTGAGCAGCTTATAAACAGCTAGCCACCCAAAGCACAACACCCCTACAAATGTTTGATGCAGCACACCCCAACAGATCATCAAAAAGTTATACAAAGTGAAAAAAAGCCACGTGGAGTGAACATTTGGTTCATGCAATGCAAGCAACAAAGTGGCACTGCCAATAGTTAACACAAAACACACAAGCCAGTCTCAACCTCTATAAAAGTATAAATTCACCCAACCAGAGCATGTTTATCAAACTACCAAAATATAGACCAAAACACTGCTACATGAAGTTATGCTACAGCCAGAACGAAAGAAACACCGGCATAACATCAAACCAGGACCAGGTACTGCCTTATGCATAGACTTCCTCTACCTGCGCTCCAAAAAATCCACAAACACTAATCAACAGTGCCACACCTATCTGCAGCTAGTTAGCGCCGGCCTCTCTCCCGCACACGCATCCTAGAGCTGCATACTTCTCCTACAGGAAACCATACTGCATGCCTAAACATTGATGTACTCTGACTCTGCAATCATGTGAGCCACGAAATAAACACTAAAACAACCAAGCCAACATATAAGACAGCAATCAGGACGCATCCACAATCAATGGCGTCAATTATGGTAATAAACACAGTAATGTATTTTGCCACGACACGTGCAGAGCAGCAAAGTGTGAAAAACATCCGCTTATTTCAGGAGAATAACACTATACTGAAACAGGCAGCATGAGTGTGTGCACATCAAACTACTATATGACATCCTACCCATGGCACTAGATGAGCCAATAACAACACGGTTTGCCATTGTAATAAAAAGGAGTTCTCAGACGCACAAGAAAAATAGCACCTGAAACATGACTAACTGCTGTAGTGTATCTACCAATAGAATAGGTTTTCTACTTAAAACTGTGCCACTACTGATTGTATGGATATGGAATAAAATGCATGGCAGGCTACAGGGGAGCACAGTAACAACTTAGCTACAAGGAACAAAAAATGACAGCCAAATCGATGCTCAATTGCTCATACGACATAAAGCACCCCTCCTCCTTATCCACTTTTCTCCCTCATGCACACAAAATGGTAACACAATCAGATACTCCACATCACTGCATGAACCAACATTGCATGCTAGATATATAATTACCAGTGTACATGTCTGAAGTATTCAGAACCTAGCTACCAGTGAACATGAATGGCCAAAATCCAAAATGCAGCACAACTGAAACAACTTTCAGACATTAAATACAGTTTGATGATTTTCAATACCAACTAATATATCCATGCATGCATGGATTAGCCAGCCCAGGGCCGGCCCATAGGCCGGGCAAAGGCAACTGCCCCGGGCCCCGCAAGGATGAGGGCCCCAAACATTAAACTATACTACTAACAACCATAATATTGCATACACTACAACAAAAATGGCTTGTACAGTCGCTTTTTCTGAGACGCTGTTTGTATTCGTCTCTACGCCCATAAACACTAGTAGGCTAAAGACGCTTCTTAAGACGTTTACAAAACGCCACAAACTTTTTCTTATTATTGGTCATTTAGAAAATAGCTATATAATTTTAATTAACTTAGAGACAATTTATAAGGCGCTTTAGTATGCGAATCTATTGAGAAAACTTTTAATAATTATATTTTCAACTTGAAAGGCTATTGAAATTAGTTGTGCTTGTAGCATATTATATTTTAAAATTTTAATAAGTTGATTCCGGTATCCCATCGCCGTTTATAACATATGGCGCCGTGGGTTGTAGTTCTTTACGACCGCGGGCATGCTGTCGCGGGGCGCGAGACGACGAGTGTCAAAACCACCCATTTATTACCATCCTCGTCCATGAAGCTGTAGTAGTTCGCAGCTGTAGGGTGCGACGACGGCAAGTCGCTATGCGGCTGTGCAAGGAGATGGCGCATGACGAGGTGTGGCTCAACACATGTACTGCGATAGCCATTTGATCCAATGACGCGGGCTCAGCGGGACAAAGTTTCGACCGGCTAGCTCTGTCCTTTTCATAATATAAGATCTTGTGACATTCATATATTGGATGTAACAAGATTTTAAAATAATAATTTTAATCATTCCTCCTCGTTGGAAATAGGACCTTAATCATCCCAGATACGTGGGTTTGATTTATTGAACTTAATAATAATTCTACATGGAATGACCTATATACCCTCTCGTATTTTGCAAGCTATACTGTAGGAGTAAGTATAGTACTAGTACTATGTACGAGGCTCCCGGTCCTGGATAGCTATACTATGACTAGGCAGCAAGCCTGGTAAGTTATCTAAAAAAACAACAACCAGCACGATAGCTATAGTACGTACTAGTACTATACGACGGCTGATGGATTATGAAGTTAGATCTCGATCAACCCTTGTGGAGCAGCTCGTCCATAGCGCCACCACCGCTCGATACCTCGGCACCAGCCGCCGCCCTCCCGCCCGTCCTCCCGCCGCCCTTTGCCCTTACCCATACCTCGGCACCAGCCTCCACTCTCGCGTCCCCGTCATAGATCTCAAGCAACCGCCACTCGTCCCTAGTTGAACTCCCGATTCGCCGGACTCTGCTCCCCGCCGCTCCTCCCGACCAAGTTCCCCTGCCGCTGGACGCCGGTAGCCTCCCCCAGCCCAAGCTTCCCCGCCACCCGACGCCGGATTCCTGCAGTCCAAGCTCCCCGGCAGCAACCCAACGTCGCTCCCCGCCAATGCCAGGCTCCGCCGCCTGCACTACCCGGGCGAATCCTCTCTCCCTCAGCTGCCAGACATCGACAACGAGCTCGCCCACACACCTCTGCTACTAGGAGCTTCCCAGCAGGTTGTTAATTTCATTTTTCTATCTCTGCATCATGTGAAAACTGAAAAATAGATCGAATTGGGATATATCACCTCTGTTTTCCCTTTCTACCTTTTGTAGTGATGCACTGTATTGTTGAAATTTGACAACTGCTGGTAAAAACCAGTGAATCCTTTTTATGATTGGATGAGAATTGTTCTTAAAAACAATGCGTATTGTTGATTGGATGGTAACTGATGATGAAATGATATTTTGGACTTGATCTGATTATGGGGAGCTGCATATGTCATGCCACACAAGAGTTTTTTTTCTCGTTTTAGCAAGAGATACCACTGGATATTACTTATATATTACCTCTGTTTTCCCTTTTGTCATCTATGAAACTCTCTTTTTGTACTTCACATAATTCTACTACTATAGTAAAGACACATATGCACTTATATATTTTCCAATGTAAGGTGAATGATAGAGGTAAATCCTATTATACAATTTGAACCTAAGTATCTATTTCACAATTTAAGATATTCATATAAACCTATGTTTAATGTACAAGAGCATATGGGAAATTACAAACTGATCTATTTTGCTTTCATTACTACAGATTGCGAAGGGTCATGGATCGAGGTTGGATGAGTAAACCAAGATCGACTACTGCATATAAAGACGGCGTTGAGCAATTTCTATCTTTTGCCTTCCGTGATCTTCCACTCGGTGATAAAATTCTTTGTCCCTGTGTAAACTGTGCAAATAAAGCAACACAGAATTATGACGAAGTGAAAACCCATCTAAGATGTGATGGTATTCTTCAGGGTTATACAAAATGGGTTTGCCATGGAGAAGAGTATGATTCACCGCCATTTGCATTTGCTCCCATGTCAAATAACAACAACAATTTTCATATTCCTGGTTTTCCAATCAATTCTGATGTAGAAGGCAGTAATAGAAGATTGCATGACATTCCTGGACTCTTAAGTGCTATTTTCCCCATGGCTGACAGCTTCCAATCACTATCAAGCTCATTGAATGAGGAACTAGATGGTGTTCAGTCTGAATTTGTGGACTTGGAGCCTGGTGTGGCTGAGAATGAGAATACAACATTTGTCGATGATGATAAAATGAGAGAACAAGACATATACACTAGTTTCTTGAAGGAAGCACACACAGATTTATACCCTGGATGTACAACATATTCGAGGTTGTCATTTCTTGTCACTTTATATCATATGAAAGTCTTGCATGGGTGGTCACAGGAGTCGTTCACACAACTACTTGGTGTATTATCGGTTGCATTTCCTCAGATAAACCTGCCGAAGAAATATTATGAGGCGAAAAAAATCATACGCGGATTAGGACTGGATTATGAGAAAATTCATGCATGCCCAAGAGATTGCGTGCTTTTTAGAGGTGAAAGAGCTAACCAGGAGTCTTGCCATGTGTGTGGTGCCTCTCGTTGGGTTACCAATGAAAATGAGAAGAAAGATTCAATAGCTGAATCTAAAAAGAAGAAGAAGAAACCAGCCAAGGTGTTGTGATATTTCCCATTGATTCCAAGGCTCCAAAGGTTATTTGCAACTAAGAAGACATCAACTGACATGCGTTGGCATGATGAAGGTCGTACAAAATATGGATTGCTGCGATGTCCAGCTGATGCAGAGGCATGGAAAGATCTTGATGCCAGATATCCTAAATTCGCTGAGGATCCCGGTAATATACGACTAGGCCTTGGGTGTGATGGGTTTAACCCTTTCCGACTCATGAGTGCAAAACATAGTACTTGGCCAGTCATGCTTATTCCATACAACCTACCACCTTGGATATGCATGAAGCAAACATCTCTAATTTTATCAATGATTATTCCTGGACCAAGTTCCCCTGGCAATGACATTGATGTATACATGCAACCGTTGATGGATGAGCTGTTACAACTTTGGAAGGGTGTGGACACTTTTGACTCATGTACCCAAGAGAAATTTCCTCTTCGAGCTGCACTATTATGGACTTTGAATGATTTTCCAACATTAGCTTACCTGTATGGATGGAGCACGAGTGGTAGATATGCTTGTCCGTCCTGTGGTCCTTTCACAAGATCATATTGGCTAAATAAGAGTAAGAAATTTTGTTAAATGGGTCATCGTCGATGTCTACCACGGGATCATGTATTTCGGAGACGAAAGAAGGAGTTTGATAACACCGAAGAGATGGAACTTGCACCTACAACTATGAGTGGTAGCTCAGCTTTGAGAATGTTGCAGGGCAGAGTGTTTGTCTTAGGAAAAAAAGTTGTTGCAGCAAACAAAGGGAAAGGGAAAATGAAGGGCAAAGCCAGTGAAAAAGAAACTGAAGGGCGTGAAAAACAGAAGCGTAAAAGAGCGCCTAAAAAGAAATCGGATAACATCTCACGTAAACCTGAAAAGAAGCCTGAGGATTGTTTCAAAAAGAAGTCAATATTCCTTGATTTGGAATACTGGGAGCACAACAAGTTAAGGCACAATCTAGATGTAATGCATATTGAGAAAAACGTCTTTGAAAATTTAATTGGTACCTTACTGGATATTGATTCTAAAACAAAGGATGGCCTTAATGCACGACTTGACTTGGGAGAAATTGGAATTCGACCTAACCTTCAACCTGATGAAGGTGATACAGGTAAAACTAAATTGCCGCACGCACCTTTTAATATGTATAAAGAAAAGAAGGAGATGCTTTGTACAATGATTAAGAATTGTAGGACTCCTGATGGTTGTGCATCAAACTTTTCGAGGTGTGTGAACATGAAAGAATTAACATTGACTGGCCTCAAAAGTCATGACTGTCATGTTATTCTAGAAGACATCCTTCCTGTGGCACTTTTACACTTTTATCCCAGTAAAGATGTCATGGTAATAGTGGTTGAGCTGGCTAATTTCTTCAAGAAGCTATGCTCCAAAGTGTTAGATGTCTATGAGCTTGAGAAACTGCAAGAGAGTATTGTGAAGACACTTTGTAATATGGAAAAAGTTTTTCTTCCATCGTTTTTTACTGTCATGGTACATTTAATGGTGCACTTAGTTGAAGAAGCTAAACTTGGTGGCCCGGTGCATTACAGGTGGATGTACCCTCTAGAGAGGTATGCTACTTTGATTTGATTTGTTATTTTCCATGATGCATCTAAGTATATGATTTATTTATCATTTCCTGTGACGCATATAACATCATTATTTTATGATGTTCAGATCATTTGTTTGGCTAAAGTCACTTGTGCGCAATAGAGCTTATCCTGAAGGTTCTATTGCTGAAGGATATATTGTTGAAGAATGCTTGACCTTTTGTTCAAGATTTCTAGAAGGAACCACACGTTTCACAAGAACTTCTAGGAACCCCGATCCTTCAGATAATACAAAGGGTGTATACATGTTCGATAGTGTTGATGAGCCAATTGGAAAGGTTGTCAGTGGTCAGTTGGACGATCAACTTCTTGTTCAAGCACATCGATATATCTTGTGACACTCTAATGAGCTTGATGGTCTCCGTAGGTGTGGTTCAGTGCTATCTTGTTTTTCTTTTGTTGTTCATAAGTTGGAAAGAATAATGATGTTATTTGTCTTATTATTATAGAGAATTTCTGGATCAAGAGAAGAGGAAACCGGGTAACTTAAATTTGACGGGTGATGACAATGAGGGATTGATTACTGGACACTTTGCTGACTGGTTGGAACAAAAGGTATAGTTCACCTTTAGCATATTCCTTCATTGTAGTTCCATATGAACTCAATGTAACCACTCTTACATACAGGTTATACTAAACGATGGACCGGAGATCACAGAAAAGATAAGAGCATTAGCCGCAAAACCAAGCAAATGTGGGGTGCGCTACAGCGGCTATATAATTAATGGTTTCAGGTTTCATACTATCAGTCGCGAGATAGGACGCGTGACACAAAATAGTGGTGTTGTGAACCTTGCTGAAAATGGTGTGTCGTATTATGGCCGGTTATCTGACATCTTCGAATTGTCGTACAAAGATTACAAGGTGGTGTTCTTCAAATGTGATTGGTATGATGTTCATCACAAATCTGGTAGTATAAGAGATGAGTTTGGATTCACTCATGTGAACTTCTCTCGAAAAATACATACAGGGGAGAATTTAGAGGATGATCCTTTTGTATTTTCTTCCCAAGTTGAACAGGTCTTTTATATCCAGCATCCGAGAAGTGAGAATTGGAATACCATGGTAAAATTCAAACCTCGTGATATATTTGACATGGGTGAAGAACCATCTTCAGATGAAACAGATTAGTCTTTGGGCTTTCAGCTTGTTATCGGCAACTAAGATATAGGTTGAGCACTTGTCATCCATGCTCCTAGGTAGAGTTACTCCAACATAATTATTCCAGCTGGGTGGATCTTCTTCAGAATGTATTGTTCCCTGTGTTACTTTGTAATGAATGATCCTATGCTATTTTTTTTTAATGCGTATGTTGCCTTTTGTTCCAAGATTATTGTTCCCTGTGTTACTCTATAGTGTGTTACTCTGTAATGAATGATCCTATACAGATTATTTTTCAGTCAGTTCTAAGATATACTCCCAGAGTATATTTAATGATCTAAACGCTCTTTAGTGAACACAATTTGAAAGAACCGGTTCAAAAAGATTTCCTCATAGTTTGCCTGCAAGGAGTAGTTTTAGAACATAATATTTGAACTGCACCACGAACATATTTTGGTACTATCTATGCCTGCAATGTGAAATTATTGCAAAATCCTACCCTAACACCCCCAATTATAGGTAGCCTTAGCGAGGCATTATGCAGCGCAGATGTTGCCCCTGTCCGGCAGCTGGAATAATCCTCAACATCAATCCATCGATCCAAATACGGCACCTGAAATATTTGCAAATAAACAAATTAAATTTGCATAGAGCATATGTTCTCGCATACTAAAGATAAATACACAATTGATATTCTCTATTTCCCACTATGTACGCAGATTATTTTTTAGTTTGAAGCACATATGGCCGTTGACTTTTACAAAAAGTTCACAATTTTTGGGGGAAACAAAAAATGTTTGAGATCTTGAAAAAAAAACATGAATTTGAAAAAAGTTCATGGCTTCTAAAATTGTTAATGAATTTTCAAAAAATCTCACCAATTCAAAGAAATATATTCACAAACTCAGAAAAATGAATTTAAAAATGTTCAAAACTTTTTGCAACAAATTGTAAAATCTCATGAATTAGGAAACAATTTGCAAATTCAAGAAATGATTGCGAGCTTGAATTTATTGTGAATTTTAAAAAAGTTCACGGTTTGAAGAAAATATTCACGAATTTAAAAACATAGGAAATTTAAATAGTTCACAAATTAGGAGCGACGCAATGTCGTGCCACGTTCACCACATCGGAAATCGACAACGTGAAGACGTTGACACCGCATCAGTGACCATATGGTTAAGATCGGTTTGAAGGAGTCGCTGCGCGCCGCCGCCCCATCGCCGACATGGGCTATGTGAAGAGATGGCATGTCGGGCGGCGTTCACTTCGACACGGGCAGAGCGTGGTAGAGGGGGAAGGCCAATTTTGATCTTCTTTTTTTGAGAAACCGGCAAGAGCTCTGTCATTGCTTTAAGAAGAAGAGAATTGACCCGAGGCTGCGCACCTAACGAGCCGACTACCCTGCCGCCCAAACGGCTAGAGTTGCCACCCTACCACAAGACCTGGAGCCGCCACTCCGACATACAAACCTCAACAACACACACACGTTGGTCCCAAGGCCGCACTCCACACGAGCCAACGACTCTGCCACGCGGCCAGATCCGACACTCCACAACACCGGGTGTTCCTCGGAGTCCCTCGCTCCGACTTACCCACTGGCCCCGAGTCCATACTCCATCCGAGCCAACGACTCTGTCGCCCACGCGACCAGAACCAACACTCCATGACGCAGCTCCCCCCGCCGAGGTAGGGGACCCCAGGCACCTAGCGCGCCCAACAGCCGCGGCTCGCCGGAGCGACGCCACGGCAGCACGCCGAAGCGCCCCAACCACCAGATCTGGGCGTTGGGCGCTACATCGACGACCGCCAGCCTTAGCACCGCCCAGCACGCCATCCAACGGAGGAAGGGGGTGGGAAACACCGCCCTAGCTCGGAGCCGCCGACAGATGCAGGCCGTCGACCGGGGCCTTTGCCACGCAACGCGCGACGAGGGCCCCCGCCGCCACCGTCCGGCTAATGGGCTTTGCCCGTCGGCATCCTCCAACGGCGATGGGAGGATCGAGTGAGGAGAGGGGAGTGAGGGGTGGTGGCGGCTAGGTTATCGCCCGAGCCGCTTCCTCGGGAGCGACGCGAGCGAGTGGTTCCAACTTTGATCTACCATTGCCTTTATTATTTTTATCGAACTATATCAATATTACTTGGATACGTATATTACTCAATAAAGTTTGATCTTAAAAAAATAAATAATAAGGATTTATTTATCCAATAAAAAATACACCTCAAAAATTAATTACTTAGGGCTCCCAAAAATTTTGGCGCTACAGTTCATTAGCGCGCATATACTTCCCGCGTTCCTCATTTTTTTTCTCGGATTTTCCCTCGCCCCACCTCCTCATTTATCCAACCTCCGATTCCACTCTGCGCCGTGATCGCCACCTCGTGCGCCGCCCGTTCCTGCATCTGGCGCGGTGGCAGCCTCACCCTCAAGCGCTGCCCTGTGCCGCTATCGCCGCCTCGATCGATTCCTCGTGCGCCGCCGTTCCTGCATCTGGCGCGGTGGCAGCCTCACCCTCAAGCGCTGCCCTGCGCTGCTATCGCCGCCTCGGCCGATTCCTCGTGCGCCGCCCGTTCCTGCATCTGGCGCGGTGGCAGTGTACATCGCCCGGTCGTCTGGAAGCCGTGCTCCTCCTCCCGACGTCGTCCTCACCATCACAAAGCCGGATCCACGCAGGTCTTGGCCTTCATCCAATCTTCAGCCTCTACCAAGCAGTTATTCTGTGTATTCTGTTTGTACAGAGCCCGCAAGCAGCTATTCTGTGTATTCTGTGCATCTCAAATCCTGATCCTTTTCTGATAATATTGCAGACACAGACTGTGGTAATATATACCATTAGATCAGCCGAAGTGAAATCCCATAAGCCCATAATTGTTTTCATGATATATACTAGTCCAGACTCTGGTAATATTGCAGACACAGACTCTGGTAATATAGACACATAATTGTTCTCACAGCACATATCATAATCTACAGAATCTTCTTGTAGCATTGTAAATTTTGCATCGAGAAGAAAATATCGAGTCCATTCTGTGAATTACAACAGGTCAAATATCTGGTGTTCAATCTAGTCCAGAAAAAAAGGATGCAGCATCTGTAGTTCCCTTCGCCCCGGTGTGGTTCTCTGCTTTTGTTATGTCGACATTACTTGATAGAGATTACTTGTTTACGCAACGATTTTCATTTTGTCTAATACCCCCTCCGTTTAACGATTTCTCATATTACACACCCATTTCCCTGACACCATTGTTGCTTGTATTGGAACATGTATGATCTGGACACCCATTTTCATCTCTAAAACTGTATGACTCTAGATAAAGGACATTTTTCATTCAATGAATAAGTTCTTATTTTTTGTTCTGGTACTGGTTTGCAATCAGGAGTCCATATTTATCACCTTTTAAAGGACACATCTTGGAATAACATACACATATGAATACTGGACACACATATAAAACTAAACACTGCTGTAAGTCTGAAACCAAATTACTGTAACCAATGAACAATACACATAATGCAGTAATTTTGAGTCTTTGGTTTGTGTGGAAGGCTGTTTGGTTCCAAGAAATATGTGAAATCATATGCATGACCTTGACATATGCTTCTATGCTTGATCTTAACATGTGATTTAACATTGTTTGGTACAGATATCATGTCGAGGATACCTCGACGGCTTCGAAGCCTAAACATCCCAGAGCAAGATTCTGAAAGTGTACAGCAAGATGAAGAAAATTTAGAAAGCCCTCCAGAGATTGATGATCTAATAGCAAAAAAGCCTCCTGATTCTACTAGGCAAATTAAAATAATTTGTAAGCTCAAGTTTCTTTTCCAAACACAGATCTAGTGTGCTGTATAGGGTCTAGTTATATACAACTGTGATAATCTTGCATGCAGGGCCAAATGGAGATGTGCGACAGATTATAGGTGAATTCCGCGGTAAAATTTTGTCGGAATTACATGGAGGGAAGATAATTGTGGAGACTGATGGAAATGGAATTCCAAATGAAAGGTCGGCTGCCATTCTCAGTCAACATCTTACCTGGCTTGCAGAAAACTCAACATTTGCACCATTGCATATTCCAAGATGGGATAATGAATTGTTTCTACAAAAACATGGGCAAATGATCACAGATGTGGAGGTAAGATTTTCATAGTACTGTTCTTTTGACAACACTGTTCAAGACTGCTAATTTCACATTGTTGATTGCCGATTTTAATTTTTGAAGGAGAAATTTATCTACCCCAATGAGACTAGACAACTTACAAGAGACTGGATCCTATTGACTATTAACAAAAAATGGAGAGCATATAAGTCTCGTTTGAAGAGTAAATATTTCAGGCGTGACAAGAAGTCTTTAGCTGAAATTATAGCAGGTGTTCCCAAAGGTGTTAATGAACATCAATGGGATACTCTTGTTGGTTTTTGGTGCCAGGATTCACACATGGTTATGTGTTCTTTTGTCATACTTAATCTGGCTTACATAACTAGCTTGCTGACATTAATATTGACTAGATGTGTTCTTTCACCAGAAATTATGTGAAAAGAACACCGAGTGTGCAAAGAAGCAGAAGAATCCACATACAACTAGGAGAAAAAGCCATGCTAGGCTCAGATAAGAGATGGTGAAACCTTTTATTTCTAAAGATGGCTCAGAATTGTTTTTAGTGAATAAAATTGAATATGTTCTAACAGAAAGACTAACAAATATTCTAATTTACTTTGTTGAACAGGAAATCAAAAGCGGTCGAAAGGTTAGCAAGATTGAACTATGAGATGAAGCTCATAAGCAGAAGGACGGTGAATACAAAAATGTGAAAACAAAGATAGTGATGGTATATATACTTCTATTTGTGATTAAAGTAAAGGCTTTAATTCAATACTACTTAGTATAATGAGATGTTTGTATTTATTTCATTAGGAGAAACTGGAAGAAAGAAAGAAAGATAAAAATGGGTGCCTTTCATTCAGTGATTATACAGAAGTATTTAAAAGTGTTCATGGGGAAGAGGTGAAAAACCTTCGAGGGTATTATGGTGATAAGTATTGGAGTGAAATAAAAGTTTCTCAGGGACTGACTTTTGTTCAACATCCTGAGGAAGAAGGAAATGTTCAATTTGTACTGCGGACACTAGGAGATAATGTAGAAAACGTGACAGATGACTTGGCTATGATCCGTTCTTTCCTGAAGCGAAAATTCCCCACAGAGGATTTCAGAAATGAACATGTAACCACGGGAAGTGATGAAGTTGGTATCTAAAACACATCTCTTTCTAGCAAGATAAATATGGGAACATTAATATACTATTATATTGTTTTTGTTTTAGGTTGATCTCAACAAAAGAGTTGCTCGCAGCGATCACCCAAATGAATCATATAAAAAAGCTGAAGAACATGCTCCATTGAGTGCTATGTAGGTGATGTAATAGTTTCTTTCCTAATAAGTATTCTAGTTCATTCTTATGTTTAATCAATTGTTCATCATAAGTTGCAGGAACTACGTCCTAGCAATTGTGCGAGAGCCAAAGAGTGTTACATCGGTTTATCATTACCACAAGAAAAAATGGTTGCTAAGGTGTGTGTGTGCGCATAAATTTATGTTTCATTATTACAAAATGCCTATGTTTTGTATAAGTCTACTTACAACTGAACTGGACCTCAATTGTAGAGAGCACACATTGAAAAGTTTGATAGGGCCAATCAAGGAAGTGCAGAATCTATTTTACCCGACGAGCGGATCACTAACCAGGAATTGCATCCTAGTTTTTCTGTGAGAACCAAAGAAGACTTCACTCGTTTATCTTTACCACACATGGTTGCTAAGGTGTGTGCGCATAAACTTTTTTGCTTCATTATCAAACAATGCCTATTATTGGGTATGCTTATATCGCACTGTACTGAACCTGAAATGTAGAAGGCATGCATTGAAAACTTTGATAAGGCTAATCAAGGCCGTGTAGAATCAACCAAAGAGGGCTATACCAATCAAAGAAGTGCAGAATCAACTATGCCCGATAAACATATCACTGTCCAAGAATTGCATACTAGCTTCTCTTTGAGAAACAAAGAGGATTACACTGCTTCATCTTTACCACACATGGTTGCTAAGGTGTGCGTGTGCATAAATTTGTGCTTCATTGTCAAACAATGTCTATGTTTTGTGTATATTTACTTATAACTGAAACCTCAATTGTAGAAAACGCACATTAAAAAAATTGATACGTTCAATCAAGGCTGTGCAAAATCAATTCTACCGGACAAGACTGACCAGGAATTGCATCCAAGAAATTGTGCAATAACCAAAGAGGGTTGCACCAGTTTATCTTCACCACATGAACACATGGTTGCTAAGGTGGGTGTGCATGTGCGCATAAATATCTGTTGAGTTATCAAACAATGTCTATGTTTTCTATAAATTTACTTACAACTATATCGGACCTCAACTATAGAAAGCACATGATGGTCCTCTATCAAAGAATGGTCATGCTGAAAATAGCAATGCGACCAAGCAAGGTGGTCCTGAACCAAGTGAACAGGTTATTCGCATCACTAAGCAGGTATATTATATTTATATCTGAATAACAATGGTTAGAATAGTTAGTTTGTCTAATTCCATGTGCAATTGATCTTGTTTTGTGTAAAGTGAAATCTTCCATGGTTTGTGATAAGGAATGTTTCATTTCTTGAAAAATAGGAAAAATGAAAGTCTTGTTGGTTTCGTTGAACCCGAGAAGCAAAAATAGATTTGTGGCCGAAGGAACTTTAGTGAGCAGAGATAAAACATACGTGGTTGGAGGAAACATGCTTGGAGAACAATATGTAGCAGTTTCTGTTTGCGCTGTATCAAGACTTGGAGATGAGACACTGGTTAGACCACATGGAAAATTGCAAACAATAAGGGATGCTATTGGGCATGTTATTGCATGGCCTCTATCTCATGTAAGTACACTTCCATGCAATCAGTGTATGCTCAAATGTGCGTACTTAAGGCTTTTTATTTATGAAGGATCTTTGTGGTTTTTAGGTAAAAAAACCAAAATTAACCACTTCTACACAACCTGGAAACAAGCCACCAAACACTGGTATGGTACATCATCAAAGTACATTTCTTTTCACACTAGCCTTAAAGCTATGTTCTAAAATTCCTTTGTTTTCTTTCTTTCTCAGGGTAGCTCAAGATTTAGAAAAAGGAGTGCATTGGAGGAGCCAAGAGCAACTATAGAAGAATTAGTCTTTACATGGACAAATATTCTTTATGTATATATACAGATTTTAGTTTCATAGGGAAACTTAGTTCTAGTTTGTACGATCTCTCCTTAGTTATTTGCATATTTCATATGAAGATCTGCTTTGATTCAGTTGTGAACCTAAGGTGTTTGTCCCTACTAAATGAAATTGTGCGAATGTGATGATTGTGGATACAATTGGTGATATGAGTGTCATATAATAATATTTGTTGCTTATGAATGTGATTGGTGATATGAATGAAGCTTTTATATAAAATATTTGTTTATCATTCTGCTCAAACATATGGTACGATAAAGTTACTGGATTTGAAATGGTGAAGTACAATTTAGAATAAACCAAATATTATATAAAAAAATATGATTGATTACGTACAAGCTTTTATGTATTTAGACACGAAAATAACGTCTATACATAGCATGTATAGGAATGGGCCTAGGGCCTATGACGAATGAAATGGCCCTGTTAGTAGAGACGTGAGACGAACGCACCTAACATAACGACTCTACATATTTAGGGATGCTTTTGAACGTCCAAACATAGCGTGTCATATCTACAGACGCTTTTGGACGTCCCAATATAGCGTCTCATGCCATGTATAGACGCTTAGCCAGCGTGTCTACATGTTTTGAGACGGCCCGTGTGGAGACGCTCCAAAGACGCTTTGCTAAGTCGACTCTATAATTGCCTAGAGATGAAATATCACGTCTCTAGCTATGGAATATGACGTCTCTACAAGTAGATTTTCTTGTAGCGATACTCCCTCTTTTCCGGTTTACAGGGCTTATCTCAAAAATTTCAGATTTCCATTATAGTTGGCTCATTTTGAGTCTAATTGAGATAAAATGCTTTGAGTCTCACACCCTATTTAATTCATAGAGATAAGAGAAAGGAAATTAGTGGCTATGCATGCATCTTTTTCTACATGCACCATGCAAGTCCAATGAAAGGAAGGATGCTGCATTTATTGTCTTGGAAATTGAATATGTGAGAAATATTTCATTGGCTAGTTAGAACTAGTGTCATCCACTCACAGTTCACCTTGGTTGATGAGATTTCAGATTTAAGCCCTATAAACCGGAAAGGAGTGAGTATTAGGTTGAAATATCATAAAATATTTTGGAAAAACAAAATTCTCAATTTGGATGAGCAAAGTCCACACTGCAAACAAATAGCATGTATAAGGTACAAATATCTGCACTAGATAGATTTAATATCTCACTAGTGATATTAAATTAAGTTAGACTCTTTGTAATAAACACCATCTTAGATAGATTTATATGTGCAATTTCATGCAGAAGTTTTTGATTTGAAAGACTGATATCTGCACTAGATAAATCCAAACACATCACATAAGTGCATATGAAATAATAAAATCAGTATATAGAAATTGAACTAACGTTATTTTTATCTTTACATAGGTGATTCTTATAAAGATGCTACTTCAGAATCAACTATCTAGTACGCACATAGTGTCAGTTTATTAATTAACTTAATTTGCAAGATTCAGTTAGCAACTACTCAATTTACACTCTATAAATTTCTATAGATATACTTATCCAATAATACACTAGAAACCACTATTAACTTTTTTAAACAATATGCTTTAGGAAGCTTTATCATGATATTTGACGATATTAAAATAAACATGGACGCGCACACTCACCCCCCCTCCCTATATATATAATTTATGCAAACCATCAAATTAATTTTTGTTAGGATGAATAATTTAAATTTAGTATAATTGTTTTATTAATGTACGTTACAATCGTACGACAAAGAAAACAATAATTAATATTTAGCAGTGTTGATGTGTGACTAATTATGGCAACTAAGTAGAAAACATCATACTCGTTTAGGTTTTAGTCTCATTAAACAATATGTTTAGAAGAATATAAAAGTTTGATATAAAATTCATTTATTTTCGACTTCGCCTCGGGGCCCAACATTTGGTTGGACCGGCCCTGAGCCAGCCACAACATCAATATCAGAAACACGAGTGTATATATTGCATCGCACACAGCATGTACACCACATCAAACTCTCGGTAAAGCCAACATCCAAATTAGATTGACCATTTAAGAAGACATATACCATACTTACTAGATCACGAGTGCATCAAGTAGCAGATAGCATCATGGATCATTGATAGAAATAAGAGCGCATCAAATAGCAGATAGCGTCATCGATCACTGATAGAAATAAGAGCTCATCAAGTAGCAGACAACATACAGTAGCAACTCGTACGGCCATGGATCATACGCACAGAGAGCAATACGAAGTCACAGTACTGAGGAAGTCGGCTTGTAGACACTAACAGATGATATCGGGCCATTACCAAAACCGCGGTGCGTAGATCTCATTTACTCTTCCGCGGCGTTGGGCTCCTCGTCCTCCGCCGGTTCCTCGACGTTCGCCGCCTCCGCCTCCACCTCCACCCTGGAAGCCGCCTCCGCCTCCGCCCTGGCAGCAGCCGACGCCGCCGCCTCCTCCTCGGCCCTGGACGCCGCCTCCGCCTTCACCCTGGCAGCCGCAGCCGCAGCCGCAGCCGCCTCCGCCTCCACCCTGGCAGCAACCGCAGCCGCAGCCGCCGCCGCCGCCTCCTCGGTCCTGGACGCCGCCTCCGCCTTCGCCCTGGTCGCCGCCGCCCTCTTCCAGGCGAGAAGCTCCTCCTCCGCCTTGAGTGCCCGAGCGTCGTCCTCGAGGGTGGGGTCGACGCTAGTCATCAGCACGTTGAAGCGCATAGCTCTCTTCTCCTCGATGCCCTCGCGGCGAGGCTTCACTCGGCGGCGGTCCTTGTCCTTGCCCATCGTCGTCGGCTTCCCTCGGGCGCGTGAGCGAGGTGGGGGTTTGGGTTTAGTTGGTGCAAGAGCGAGAGCGAGAGCGAGGTAAGGAACTACGCGAGGCGAGGGGGAGAGAGCGAGGTGAGGAAGGAATGGGCGTGAGCGGTGGCCGGTGAGTGTATAGACTGTGTTAGTTATACCGAGGTCCTGCCATTGAACGGTTCGGATTTCTTTCGTGCGCAGGCGGAAAGAATAGGAGCCATTCGTTCGATCAGCCTGGATTGGTTCGCAGTTCATTTACCCTTTTACCCTTTCGGTCCCCCTCCCCTCCCTATCGTTCCAAATCCCCCCAAATTAACCCCGACCCCTAAGCTCCGTCTCCGCCTCCGCCGTGCCCCCACCCCACCCGCATCCCGGCGACCGAGCGCGGCGAAGGGAGCCCACCGGCGGTCAAGCTCGGGCCGCTGGGCGGCGCGGCGGTCTACCTCTGCAACAAGGCCCTCCACAGCGTAGAGGGTTAATCGTCTTGGACCGCGTCGAGGGGATAACCACCCCGGCCGCGCCAAAACAGATCCATGGATCTCCGACGCGCGCCAACGGGTTTGCTTGCTCCCTGCCGTTTTTCGTGCGATTTGACTTCTGGTCGCCTTTGCCTTTGCCTTTGGGTGCTGCAGGTCTGCCTCATGGTCATCGAGACTGCAGATGCCGATCATCTACGCCACGTCAGCGCACGACCCAATTTCGTGGAGAGCGCCTCCGGGAGCAGGGGGTCTCCAGATGGTAACTTCCTCCTGGTGCAGGACCCTGGGGGAGAACTATAATGAGAGAGTGTTGCCTTCAATCATTCATGAAACACTCAAAGCTGTGCTTGCCCAATACAATGCCAGTCAGCTAATCACACTCAGAGAGGTGTACAGCTTCACCATATTTGCTGTGTATATATGTTTTCCATGCTATATAGTAGATAATAGCTGGTCTTACTTGGAATATGTTACTGACATGTCCTTTATGTAATGGTAGGCTGTGAGCAGGGAGATCAGGAAGATTCTGACCGAGAGGGCAAAGAACTTCAATATCGCTCTGGATGATGTGTCCATTACCAGTCTCAGCTTTGGTAAAGAGTTCACTCATGCCATTGAAGCCAAACAGGTTGCTGCTCAGGAAGCTGAGCGTGCCAAGTTCATCGTCGAGAAGGCTGAGCAAGACAGTAGAAGTGCAATTATCAGGGGACAGGTAAGCAAGACAGGAACTATATATTTTTCTTTCACATGACTTCACATACTTATCATGTTGATGGTTTCAATCATAGTTACTAGAGGCATATTGTTAGTCTTCTTTTATTTCTTCATAGGTTCATTATATATTTCATTACACTTGTGGAATTTTGGAAATTTTGGAGCATTTGAGCCTAACACTGGTAGTCGTGTACATTTAATTTGTGGAGTTTATGGTACATGGTTTCCATGCGGCTTTAACCTATTTGTGGTGTCCATAGTTTCAGACTTTCAGTGGTAGTTAGTAGAGGCATATAGCTAGTGTTGTTTATGTCGTCATATCTTCATATATGTCACTGCATTTTCTGAGTTTGAGGCATATAGCTAATATTTTTTTACATTTCATTTGATTGATGATTGCTGTGTCCATATTTTAGTTTTAGGCTTTCGGTGGTACGATCGTATGACTGAACATAGTTTCAGACTTCCAGTGGTATGCTGGTATGACTGACCATAGTTTCTGACTTCCAGTGGTACGTTCACACGACTGAATATAGTTTCAGATATTCAGCGGTATGTTGGTATGTTCGTACTACTCACTACCAGAATAAAGCCAGTTGCCGACGGCCTAATCTATGCCGACGGCCCCCGTAGGCATACGTGACCCTATGCCGACGGCCTGCGCCGACCGTCAGCGTACAAAACACCGTCGGTGTACCTCCACCTATGCCGACGGCTACCGTCGGCGTATAAAGGCCGTCGGCATAGATCTCTTTATGCCGACGGTAGTCGTAGGCATAGCAGACCCGTCGGTGTATCCGCGGGCCCGAGTACTCGACGGCCAACGACCGTTTCACGCCGTGAAAGATATGCCGACGGCCCTAACGGACACCGTCGACATAGCTCTGATGCACCACGTCATCGATCCGCGGTTCATACCACGTCATCAATCCGAGGAAGCAACAGGCCTCGGGCATACCAATTTTGACTACGCCGACTGTTTAAACGTCGGCATACCTATATATATTTTTATTTCGATATGCCGACAGTTTAACTGTCGGCATATCTATACATATTTTTTTATTTTGGTATGCCGACGGTGTAACCGTCGGCGTAGGTCCTTTTTTCAAAATCTTTTCCCTATGTTTCTTTATTTTGATTAACCATCGCGTACGTTCAGTTTTTTAAAAAACTTGTCCCTATGTCCAGGTTATATATAGTCCATGCTATGAAAACCCGATCAAACCCCGTCCGGCGGAAGTGAAAGGGTTAGATCTGGCAGTCGACTATATAAGGATTAGACGGGACGGGGTACATGGGGAGGGGGGGGGGGTAGCAATGCCGCCAGGTTTTGCGATGGGCCCTCCTACGCTCGTGGAAGTGTGGTCGCAGACACAAGCACCCGAAACTCGGCTCCGGGGTGTGCCCCCCTCACGGGCGTCGCTCCCGCCGTGTCACGGAGGGAGGAAACGACCACGTCGGGCGAACATGGAGGGAATCTTGGGGTGGGTTGGGCGGGGACCGTGTTCGGGGGTGTAGCTATGGGCTGGGCTATGGCAAACCACCGGTCAAACCCCGTCCGGTGAAAGTGAAAGGGCTAGATCTGATGGTCGACTATGACAGGGTTAGACGGGACGGGGTACATGGGGGGGGTAGCAATGCCGCCAGGTGTTGCGGTAGGCCCTCCTACACTTGTTGAAGCATGGTCACAGGTGCAAGCACCCGACACTCGGCTCTGGGGTGTGCCCCCCCTCACGGGCATCGCTGCCGCCATGCCACGGAGGGGGTAAACTGCCACGTCGGGCCGACACGGAGGGAATATTGGGGTGGGTTGGGCGGGGACCGTGTTTAGGGGTGTAACCATGGGCTGGGCTATGGTAAACCGGTGAAAATTTCCACGGTCAAACCCCGTTCGACGGAAGTCAAAGGGCTAGATCCGGCGGTCGACTATGTCAGGGTTAGACGGGACGGGGTACATGGGGGGTAGCAATGCCACCAGGTGTTGCGGTGGGCCCCTCCTACGCTTGTGGAAGTGTGGCCGCAGGCGCAAGCTCCCGACACTCGGCTCCGGGGTGTGCCCCCCTCACGGGCGTCGCTGCCGCCGTGTCACGGAGGGAGGAAACGACCACGTCGGGCCGACATGGAGGGAATCTTGTGGTGGGTTGGGCGGGGACCGTGTTCGGGGGTGTAGCTACGGGCTGGGCTATGGCAAACCGGTGAAAAGATCCATTGATCAAACCCCGTCCGGCGAAAGTCAAAGGGCTAGATCCGACGGTCGACTATGTCAGGGTTAGACGGGACGGGTACATGGGGGGGCGGGGGGTAGCAATGCCGCCAGGTGTAGAGGTGGGCCCTCCTACGCTTATTGATGCGTGGTCGCAAGGGCAAGCACCCGACACTCGACTCCGGGGTGTGCCGCCTCCCGGGCATCGCTGCCGCCGTGTCACGGAGGGAGGGAACGACCACGTCGGGCCGACATGGAGGGAATCTTGGGGTGGGTTGGGCGGGGACCGTGTTCGAGGGTGTAGCTATGGGCTAGGCATGGCAAACCGGTGAAAATTTCCACCGGTCAAACCCCGTTCGGCGGAAGTCAAAGGGCTAGATCCGGTGGTTGACTGTGTCAGGGTCAGATAGGACGTGGTACATGAGGGGTAGCAATGCCGCCGGGTGTTGCGGTGGGCGCCCTCCTATACTTGTGGAAGCGTGGTCGCACGCGCAAGCACCCGACACTCGGCCTCGGGGTGTGCCCCCCTCACGGGCGTCGCTCCCGCCGTGTCACGGAGGGAGGAAACGGCCACGTCGGGCCAACATGGAGGGAATCTTCGGGTGGCTTGGGCGGGGACCGTGTTCGGGGGTGTAGCTATGGGCTGGGCTATGGCAAACCGGTGAAAAGATCCACCGGTCAAACCCCGTCCGGTGAAAGTCAAAGGGCTAGATCCGATGGTCAACTATGTCAGGGTTAGACTGGACGGGGTACATGGGGGGGTAGCAATGCCGCCAGGTGTTGTGGTAGGCCCTCCTACGCTTGTTGAAGCATGGTCACAGGTGCAAGCACTCGACACTCGGCTCTAGGGTGTGCCCCCCCCTCACGGGCATCGCTGCCGCCATACCACGGAGGGGGTAAACTGCCACGTCGGGCCGACACGGAGGGAATATTGGGGTGGGTTGGGCGGGGACCGTGTTTGGGGGTGTAGCTATGGGCTGGGCTATGGTAAACCGGTGAAAATTTCCACGGTCAAACCCCGTTCCACGGAAGTCAAAGGGCTAGATCCAGCGGTCGACTATGTCAGGGTTAGACGGGACGGGGTACATGGGGGGTAGCAATGCCACCAGGTGTTGCGGTGGGCCCTGTTGGAATTATGCCCTAGAGGCAATAATAAATATAGTTATTATTATAATTCCTGTATCAATATAATCGTTTATTATCCATGCTATAATTGTATTGAATGAAGACTCATTTACATGTGTGGATACATAGACAAAACACTGTCCCTAGCAAGCCTCTAGTTGGCTAGCCAGTTGATCAAAGATAGTCAGTGTCTTCTGATTATGAACAAAGTGTTGTTGCTTGATAACTGGATCACGTCATTAGGAGAATTACGTGATGGACAAGATCCAAACTAATAGACGTAGCATGTTGATCGTGTCATTTTGTTGCTACTGTTTTCTGCGTGTCAAGTATTTATTCCTATGACCATGAGATCATATAGCTCACTGACACCGGAGGAATGCTTTGTGTGTATCAAACGTCGCAACGTAACTGGGTGACTATAAAGATGCTCTACAGGTATCTCCGAAGGTGTTAGTGGAGTTAGTATGGATCAAGACTGGGATTTGTCACTCCGTATGACGGAGAGGTATCTCGGGGCCCACTCGGTAATACAACATCACACGCAAGCCTTGCAAGCAATGTAACTTAGTGTAAGTTGCGGGATCTTGTATTACGGAACGAGTAAAGAGACTTGCCGGTGAACGAGATTGAAATAGGTATGCGGATACTGACGATCGAATCTCGGGCAAGTAACATACCGAAGGACAGAGGGAATGACATACGGGATTATATGAATCCTTGGCACTGAGGTTCAAACGATAAGATCTTCATAGAATATGTAGGATCTAATATGGGCATCCAGGTCCCGCTATTGGATATTGACCGAGGAGTCTCTCGGGTCATGTCTACATAGTTCTCGAACCCGCAGGGTCTGCACACTTAAGGTTCGACGTTGTTTTATGCGTATTTGAGTTATATGGTTGGTTACCGAATGTTGTTCGGAGTCCCGGATGAGATCACGGACGTCACAAGGGTTTCCGGAATGGTCCGGAAACGAAGATTGATATATAGGATGACCTCATTTGATTACCGGAAGGTTTTCGGAGTTACCGGGAATGACGAATGGGTTCCGGGAGTTCACCGGGGGGGGGGGGGCAACCCACCCCAGGGAAGCCCATAGGCCTTGAGGGTGGCACACCAGCCCTTAGTGGGCTGGTGGGACAGCCCAAAAGGGCCCTATGCTCCTAGGAAAGAAAATCAAAGAGAAAAGAAAAAAAGAGGAGGTGGGAAGGGAAGGAAGGACTCCCACCCACCAAACCAAGTCCAACTCAGTTTGGAGGGGGGGGAGCCTTCCCCCTTGGACTCGGCCGACCCCCTTGGCAAGGTCCCCTCCCTCCCACCTATATATACGGAGGTTTTTGGGCTGATTTGAGACGACTTTTCCACGGCAGCCCGACCACATACCTCCACGGTTTTTCCTCTAGATCGCGTTTCTGCGGAGCTCGGGCGGAGCCCTGCTGAGACAAGGTCATCACCAACCTCCGGAGCGCCGTCACGCTGCCGGAGAACTCTTCTACCTCTCCGTCTCTCTTGCTGGATCAAGAAGGCCGAGATCGTCGTCGAGCTGTACGTGTGCTGAATGCGGAGGTGCCGTCCGTTCGGTACTAGATCATGGGACTGATCGCGGATTGTTCGCGGGGCGGATCGAGGGACATGAGGATGTTCCACTACATCAACCGCGTTCACTAACGCTTCTGCTGTACGGTCTACAAGGGTACGTAGATCACTCATCCCCTCTCGTAGATGGACATCACCATGGTAGGTCTTCGTGCGCATAGGAAAATTTTTGTTTCCCATGCGACGTTCCCCAACAGGTCCCTCCTCCTTGATCTATTCAACGGGCAATGTGGCAGGGCTGGGGGTTCGAAACCTTATAACTTGCCAGAACAAGAGTGGGAGGACATCATGTTCTATGTCTTGCACAACATCACGGAAGTCGAGGAAGAGTGGATGAGGTAATACCGCTACACCATTCCTTTATGAAATTCTTCGAGGATGAGTCCCGTTCTAACACCGATTATCTTCTTTCAGTCAATTCCTACATGAGGAGTGGACGGGAATGATTCCTCCTACTAAAGCGGAGGCACTTACTCTTTTACGGAACGGTGCCTGAAAATTTTTGTTGCTTGGTTCATCGATAAAGTAATTTGTTCACATTCCCCTAGTTCAACTTAATTCCTAGTTCAACATTTATGACTTGATGGAACTAATGCACCCATCAATTTCAATTACACTTGTAGGGCAAAGATCCGAACACCTCTATGGATGATGAATTGAGATGGGTTTCCATGGGTTTTAACGCTCATGTCATGAAATGTGAAAAGTATGATGTGAATGGTTATCGCTTCCATACAGAGGATCACCAGAATAGCCGGCCTGATCCCAAAACTATAAACACAGGAGTGTACACCCCAGGAGAAAATGAAGTTGAGTACTACGGAAGGGTAGGAAAAATATACGAGCTGTCATTCGATCTTGGTGGCGAGGACCTAAATCTAGCTGTGTTCAAATGTCGATGGTTTGACCCATATGAGGGGTTGAGACATACGCCTTCCCTTGGTTTGGTCGAAGTAAAACAATCCACCGTTTATGCAGGAGCCGATCTTTTTATTGCAGCTACCCAAGCCACACAAGTTTATTATCTGCCCTACCCATGCCAGAAAGAGTACCTAAAGGGTTGGGAAGTTGTGTTCAAGGTGGAACCACATGGTAAGCTACCGGACCCGGACGATGACGACTACTTCTACATTAACCCCATGACATACGAGGGAGTGTTCTATCAAGAGCAACTTGATGATGTTGATGTGGTTCGATACAATGATGCTGATGTTGATGTGGATCCAAATGATGACGATGCACGAGATGATGGCGAGACCATTGTGAACAACCAAGACATATTATTGCTAGAGAAATTAAATGAATACGCTGAAGACGAGGAAGAGCCTGCACCTACGTCAGACAATGAAGATGATATGCGTGATAGTGACGATGAGACCGGTCGAGGAAACGGTTACAACAGTGATGATTCGTATGGGTTTTAACACATGTATGTTCCATGTCTTATTTGTATGTTTTATTAATATGTATTTTTTATATGGTTTATTAATATGACTTTTTTATATGTTTTATTAATATGTCTTTTTTATATGGTTTATTAATATGTCTTTTCTATTATTACACTAACTTTTTATTCTCTTTTAATGCAGGTTCGCTAAGTATGGGAAAAGGCAAGGCCGATGGTACTGGTTTGCTAAAAAAACTCGTCGCGAAGGTTAGTCGGAGTGGTCGACCCCGTAATGTCCCCTCCCGACTACTTGACGATGAGTTCTCACAGGGAGGTCGAGGGAGAGGTGCCCGAGGAGGACGTGGTGGGGGAGAGGCCCAGGGGGACGGTCTCGGGGCCAGAAACTGCGCTCTGTGACCGACATAGGTGGGTCGTCTTCGCGACCCTTCGCTAGTGAGGTAACCTCTGAGGAGGAGGAGGAGGAGCAGGAGGTTAGGGGGGAGGGGGAGGAGGAGGAGGAGGAGGAGGAACGGGAGGTTAGGGAGGAGGATGAGGATGGTGGCGAGGAGGAGGATGGTGGCGAGGAAGGGGGTGCTGGTGGGGAGGGGGGTGGCAAGCAGAAGGGTTGGCTGCGTGGTGGTGCACGACTCCCAAATCCTCCTGCTAGCGAGGAGATGAAGTGGCTCATTAAGCCCAAGGGGAAATAGTAAGTGGCCCTTAATAATATTTTTAACACATAACATCATTTTGATTGTACACATGCTAATATTTTCATTCTTTTGCAGTAGCTGGGAATATCCTGAAGGTGGTCGTATTCCAAACGGCATCCTCACTATCCTGTTGAAGAAGTTTTGGCCAGGGATCTTTGCTCCGGACCGAAAGAAGGAGGAGCACAAGATTTTGGCCACGTGCTGGGAGCACTACAAAGCGGCCTACCACCCAACCCATAAGACGGCCGCTAAGGCCATGATATCAAGGTTTTGGGTAAGTTCTCTTGTGAAGCACAATTCTTGAGTTACTTTCATAGTTTATCATCACATCGTTTAACTCATGGCTTGTTCCATTCTGGTTTCATGAATAACTATAGAAATTCTATAGAGTTCTCGAGGAGCACAAGGCCGAGGCTGATGAGGTCTTGCTGCGGGCTGCGAGGAAGCAGGCCCGTCAGTGGCGTCATGAGGTTCGCTTTCTGGCCGTCTCGCAATATTATCACGTGGCATGTCGCGAGAAGGTGACCAAGGATGACGTGAAGAAGCGTGACCTTACCTTGACTAAGGAGCAATACATGTCGATAAGTATAACAGACTTTTCATTACGACGTTTGTGGTAAATTTCATTGTTTCGTGGTCACATGCCATTATGCTTCTTATCTAGGTGCGTCCTAATTGGTGCTATGGAAGTGATGGATGGGAGGGATTGGTGGATCTGTGGGTCGGCGAGGACGCAAAGTTTGCTCCCATGAGCATGATAAACAAGGCTAATCGCGGAACCGACGGAACACACCGTCAGGGAAACCAAAACCACTAGCGCCACAAGAAACTTCAGGTATATCTATGTACATGAAACATTCTTAATCTTCTCTTTACCGTATTATTATGTATCACTAACCTCTGTTTGGTGTTGCAGGAGGAGAAATTGAAGCGGTCGCTCTCAGACATCGAGTCGTGGACGCTTGCCCGTGTGCGGCCTAATCACAAGGCCGGCGAGAGTGAGTACTACGGCCATACTGGGGAGAACCTGATGGCATACACGCAGGAGTTTCAGAAGCGGAATCCTCAGACATCAGACCCCATGTCTGAGGATACCGACGAGAGGGCCGCCGTCGGCATAGGGCCGAGGAGTCATGGTCGGCATAAGATTCTGGATTCTGTGATCACCCCTTCTGTCTCCTACAGGCAGATCCGCGCTACCGACCCGAGGACGAGCAATCGCCCGTGCCCCCGCTCCAGCACGTCCTCTGCACTGTCCCTGCTAGCCCAGCAGAACTCTGTAAGTATTTTCCCTCTTATCTTCTTTCATTCAACCTTTATTTTCCGCATTCCTATGTTTTATGAGTACCATCATGTCATATTTTTAGGCCTACATGAACTTCATACGTGGGCAACGGTTCGATTGGAACGAGAGAGTTGCAGCAGTCACTGAGCACAACAGACGCACAACAGAGCTTCTGGTTGCTTCTATGTCAAGAGGGGAGGTTCCTACACTGCCACCAGCACCACCATCTCCTGGACCTCAACCAGTGCCGCATACATTCGAACAATTCTTGGCAGAATACTATGGCACTCCGGTTAGTACATCACCAAACTATTCAACCACAACTTAGCATTTATTCAATACAATAATATATTGCTTTCCCATCTCTTTTCAAAAATGCAGGGAACTGATGGATCATTCGCCGGTGGTGGTCCTACTGATGGATCATTCGCCAGTGGTGGTCCTACTGATGGTTCCGCTCACGAGCCACAAAGCCCAATCACTCTTATCTCGCAAGGAGGTGGCTGTGGTGGTAGCGTTAGCGGTGGTCTATGTTGAACTATGCTAGTGGTGGTGTCCGCCTTTATATTTTGTTGAACTTGTTATTATGTAGTTGTCCTGAACTTGTCATTATGTTGTTGCGTTGAACTTGGCGGTAGCGGTGCCCTATGTTGAACTATGTTGTGTTGAACTATATTATGTGTTCTATATGTTGAACTAAATGTTATGCTGAACTATATCCTGTGTTTTATATGTTGTATATCCTGTCTATTTAAATGAAAATGCAAAAAAAATAAAAAATTGTAACTACGCCGACGGTTAGGCCGTCGGCATAGATGGACACGTGGCACCATCTGGTAGCTCCTGGCGCAGCACTACGCCGACGGTTAGGCCGTCGGCATAGATGGACACGTGGCACCATCTGGGAGCTCCTGGCGCAGCACTACGCCGACGACTAGGCCGTCGGCATAGATGGACACGTGGCACCATCTGGCAGCTCCTGGCACGGCACTACGCCGACGGTTAGGCTGTCGGCATAGATGGAGGTATGCCGACGGCCTAACCGTCGGCGTAGCACCGCGTCAGGTGGTGCCACGTGCTGCCATAGTATTGGTGCTGGCCTAACGACGTCGCCGTTAACGGCCGTCAGGTGAAAAAACTATGCCGACGGTGTATCTAAGCCGAGGGTTGTACGGCCACCGTCGGCATAGTCACATACGCCGACGGCCTTTCTATGCCGACGGCCTCCACTGGATACGCCGACGTCTGAGTTGCCGACGGAGGTACGCCGACGGTCCCCGTCGGCGTAGCCCTATGCTGATGGCCTGTGGGCCTACGCCGACGGGGTTAGGCCGTCGGCAACTAGCCTTATTCTGGTAATGACTGACCATAGTTTCATAGTAGCCATTTTCTAAGTTGATAGTGTCACTTCAAGTGGTAATTTGTATAGGCATATTGCTAGTGTTTTTTATATCTAGCTTTGTATATTTCCTTACATTTGCTGAGATTGGTATCACTTCAGCCTAACATGCTTCTTTCTATATCTGAACAGGGAGAGGTCAAGAGTGCAGAGCTCATTGGTAATGCCATTGCCAACAAGCCAGCTTTCGTAGCAGTCACACAGATTGAAGTCGCCAGGGAGATTGCCCACAACATCTCAGCCTCCAACAACAAGGTTTTCCTGGACTTGCGTGACCTGCTGGTTGGGCTCCAGTTGCCCAAGATCTTGGGCAGCAAGAAGAAATAAGACAGTTTCCTGTCACACATGTTATGGTTACCATCCGCCGTCTCCATCGAAGAAGTACTCTTGAGGGGAACAAACACATAGTTTCTTGCATTCCGACTGAAAACAACAAAGACACCTTGCTACAGTGAACTGTTGGTGCGCTTTTCGAACGAACCTGTCAGCTACTATTGCTGTTCATAGCTATGGTAAATTGTACTGTTTCGTTCCCTCTTGACCCAGCGCAGATGCATGCTTTACTGCTTACCAGCGTGCAAAATCCATTTTGGGACCGACCAAGGGGTCTGCTTTTAGTTGGCCATGTTGTTGATTTTTGTTGAAGTGATTAGCTAGTAATTTGGACAAGTGGTTGGAACCTGGTACATGTAAAGGGTTTTGGCATTGCCATTTCTGAGCATATTCTGCAACTGTAGCATGCAAGGGAATTGGACACATCTGAAGTGTTTACCAATTAGGATAGGTGGGTGTGGTCTGGTACATATAAGGTATTTACCATTATCATTTGTGAGTGATCAGTTACCGTGGCGACAGCTGTTATGGCATACCTAGCATCGATACAGCCAATTTTTGTTGACTCTTTTGGAATTTAATGCACCCTATGTCAGTTGATCTGTGAATTCCTACAACATTGTAGCCTATGCAGTGTCTACTGGAAATTGCTCTGTGAATATGCATTTTAGCTCATTTGCTTTTAATGTATTAACAGTAGTTACCATTATATATTGCATGTGAATAAGTATTTTAACTCATTCACTTTGAATCTGTTAGCAGCAGTGAGAAGTACTTTTTTTTTGCTTAATCATTATATGTTGCCATGACCATTTAAGACAATTAGCTGATGCTCAACAAGTTATATCATTCTGACTGAATTTGTGTTATGACCGGTACAACGTACCAACGGAGGAGGCCCAATGAGCAGGGTTAGTTAGGGGCTTAGCCCTAGTTATCTTAGGTATATTAGAGTCCAAGTTATATTAGAAGTTCAAGTTATATTAGAAGTCCAAGTTATCTAGGGTTTAATGGAGGTTGTCCTCCTATATAAACACATGTACCCCTTCGATATTAAGCAGACAATAAACAGTATTCTGTTGTCGTCTTCCTTAGGAGACGGGAGCCCCAAACCCTAGCCGTCTCTCTCTCTCTCACGCCGCGACGGCACCCAACCGCCGGCGCCAGCGTCCCCAACCTCGCAGCCCGCACTTCCACCCCTACAACCTGCGTCCGAGACCTGGTAGAACCCTAGCCTCTACCAATTTGGTATCAGGTAGCTTGGGTTCGATGAATTTGTCGGACCTTCCCACCACCACCGCCACCGCCACCACCGCCTTCCCCGCCACCTCGCAGCAACCGCCACCGCCGCCGGCCACCTCAGGTCCAGCCGCCTCCGGTACCGCGGCCCTGGCGGCCGAAGCCGCCCCCGTCCTCTCCCCGACGGAGTGTCCTCGGCAATCCGCGACCTCACCCTGGCGGTCTCGAACCTCCAGACTTTCCTCCAGGCTCCGTACGCAACCCCGCCACCACTGCCTCCGCCGGCGGCGCCCTTCGGGACACCGCCCCGGCCACCGTCGCGCCCCAGGGCCTGCCGATCACCCAGGTCTGTTGGCCGCCGTCGCCGTCCCCGCTACCGACGTGGATTGACACGCCGACCTACACGACGGCGCCGCTACAGCCGACGGTGTTGCAGCCACTCGCCCCACCTTCGGGGGGTTCGGCGGGTCCGCTGACTCGTACGCCGGACGCTCCGTGGTGCCGTAGCACTCTCCTTCTGCCGCGCTGGGTCGTCCCGAGGGCGCCTACGTGGCCTCGCCACACGTGCAGCAGCCACGCCGCTTCACCAAGCTGGAGTTCGCCACCTACGACGGCACCGTCGACCCCCTGAACTGGCTCAATCAGTGCGACCAGTTTTTTAGGGGGCAGCGGACCATGGCGTCCGACCGCACGTGGATCACCTCCTACCACCTCCGTGGCGCTGCCCAGACGTGGTATTACGCCCACGAGCAGGACGAGGGCGGGATGCCTCCGTGGGAGCGCTTTCGCGACCCGTGTCTCCTCCGGTTCGGCCCCCCCATACGTGGGACCCGCCTGGCCGAGCTCGGTCGCCTTCCCTTCACCACCTCGGTGCAGGACTTCGCCGACCGCTTCCAGACGTTGGCCTGCCATGCGCCTGACGGGCTTGCCAACGCGCCTTCCCGACCACATCCGCATCGACGTCGAGATGCGCGACCCCCAGGACCTGCAGACGGCCATGTATTATGCACGCACGTACGAGCAGCGCATCAACGCCCTGCAGCAGGCGTTCCCGGGCCGCGGCATGCGTCCCCCGACCCGCCCCGCCCCGGCGGCCGCCACCCCGACACGCCCTGCCCTGCCGGCCACTACTGCGACTGCCCCCGCGCCGACACGCACCTTCCGGCGCTTGACGTCGGCCGAGCAGCTCGAGCGACACCACAAGGGCCTGTGCTTCAACTGCGACGAGCCGTATACGCTGGGTCATACGTGCGCCCGCCTGTTCTACTTGGAGACCGTCGACGACGCGGAGGTGGAGGCCCTCATCACGGAGCTCGACGCCACCACACTCTCCGAGGCCGGCGTCACGACCTACGGGCCGGTCGATGCGACCGCCTTCGTCGTCTCCCTTCATGCCATGGCTGGCATCAAGACGGCAAAGACGATGCTGCTTCCGCTGACGATCAACGTGGAGCGTCTCACCGTGCTCGTAGACACGGGTTCGACGCACAACTTCCTGTCCGGGGACGCCATGCGCCGCCTCGCACTCCAACCGGCGGGCTCGGAGAAGTTCAGCGTCACCGTTGCCAACGGGGACCGCCTTGCTTGCTAGGGGGTGGCGCGACAGGTTCCCGTCCTTATCGGCGACGAGCCGTTCTCCATCGACTGCGTCAGCATCGACCTGGGCTGCTACGACTTCATCCTCGGCATCGACTTCCTGTCCACTCTTGGCCCCATCCTTTGGGACCTCGATGTGTTGTCCCTCATCTTCTGGCGCGAGGGCGGTCGTCGCATTCAGTGGACAGGCATCGGCGGCTCCGGCGCCGCGACTCCGCAGCTCCAGTTGATGGCGGCCGCACTAGACGAGCGCATCCCCTCCTGGCGCTTCTGCATCGACTACCGTGCCCTCAACGCCCCGACGTCCAAGGACAAGTTCCCCATCCCCATAGTGGATGAGCTCTTGGACGAGCTACACGGAGCGCGCTTCTTCACCAAGCTCGACCTTCGCTCGGGCTACCATCAGGTGCACATGCACCCTGACGACATCAAGAAGACGGCGTTCCGCACTCACCATGGCCACTTTGAGTTCCTGTTGATGTCGTTCGGCCTCTCCAACGCGCCGGCGACCTTCCAGGCCCTGATGAACGACGCACTCAGCCCATACATGTGCCGCTTTGTGCTTGTTTTCTTTGATGACATTCTTATCTACAGTGCATCTTGGGCGGAGCACGTACAACACGTGGCCATCATCTTCAACGAGCTTCGAGCGCATCGTCTTCACCTCAAGCGCTCGAAGTGCTCGTTCCGCACGACCTCCGTCACGTACCTGGGGCATGTCATCTCGGCGTACGGGGTAGCGATGGACGCGGACAAGGTCGCCGCCGTTGCCGCGTGGCCGACCCCGCGGTCACCGCGGGCGCTCCGCGGTTTCTTGGGCCTCGCCGGCTCCTACCGGAAGTACATCCGGGATTTCGGCCTCATCGCCGCGCCATTGACGCGTCTCTTTCGACGCGACGCCTTCTCCTGGGACGAGGAGGCGACTACGGCATTCGAGGCTCTCCAGCGGGCGCTAACGGCGGGACCCGTCCTCCAGATGCCGGACTTTGGTATGCCGTTCGTGGTGGACTGCGACGCCTTTGGCATCGGCTTCGGCGCCGTCCTCCACCAGGGCGAGGGACCGCTCGCTTTCTTCAGTCGCCCCTTCGCCGCTCGCCATCACAAGCTCGCGGCCTACGAGCGCGAGCTTATTGGGCTGGTTCAGGCGGTGCGCCACTAGCGGCCTTATCTTTGGGGCCGGTCATTCCGTGTGCGCACAGACCACTAAAGCCTCAAGTTCTTGCTGGACCAGCGCCTCTCCACCGTTCCGCAGCACCAGTGGATCAGCAAGCTCTTCGGCTTCGACTTCACCGTCGAGTACCGCCCCGGCCGTCTCAACACGGTCGCCAGCGCCTTGTCCCGCCGTGACACTGAGGATGTCGCGGACGACGTCGCCATGGCTGGCATTATCATGTGCATCCGCTCCGGGCGATCTTTCGCCTTCATCGACGACATTCGCCGGGCAACTTCGACGGCCGCGGACGCGCAGGGCCTGCGCCAGCGCCTTGACGCCGGCGAGCTGGACGCGCCCTGGCGCTTGGATGAGGGGCTGCTCCTACATGGCCGCCGCATCTTCGTGCCCGACCATGGCGACCTGCACCACCAGGTCCTGACCTTGGCGCACTATGCAAGGCACGAGGGCGTGCAGAAGACTCTCCATTGTCTCCGTGCTGATTTTTTACATCCCCGGTGATGGCGTGATGGTCCGCGACTGGGTGCGGTCGTGCGTGACGTGCCAGCGGAACAAGACGGAGACACTACGACCCGCGGGTCTATTGCAGCCGCTGGACGTACCCTCCCAGGTATGGGTGGATATTTCCAGGAACTTCGTCGAGGGTCTTCCCAAGGTGGGCGGCAAGTCCGTCATCCTCACGGTGGTTGACCGCTTCTCCAAGTACGCGCGCTTCATCGCCCTGGGTCTTCCATATACAGCCGCGTCCGTGGCGCGGGCCTTCTTCGACGGCATCGTCCGCCTCCACGGTTTTCCTTCATCCATCGTCAACGATCGTGATCCCATGTTCACGGGACATGTCTGGCGGGATCTCTTTCGTCTGGCGGGCGTGAAGCTCCGCATGAGCACGGCGTTCCACCCTTAGACAGACGGCCAATCCGAGGTGGTCAACAAGGTGATCGCCATGTACCTTCGTTGTGTTATTGGTGATCGTCCACGAGCTTGGGTGGACTGGTTGGCGTGGGCGGAGTACTGCTACAACACTTCCTATCACTCGCCCTTCGCACCACGCCTTTCGTGGTCTACGGGCGCCCACCTCCAGCGATGCTCCCTTACGAGCCTGGGACGGCTCGGTCCGAGACGGCGGGCGACTTACTCCGCACCCGCGATGACATTCTGGCTGAGGCGCGCCAACGTCTTCTCCAAGCACAGCAGCTGGCTCGGAAGTACTACGATGCTCATCATCGCGAGGCGGAGTTCGCGGTGGGCGATTGGGTGTGGCTCGCCTCCTCCACAGGACCACGTAGTCTCTGGACCCGCGCTCCAAGCGCAAATTGGGACCTCGCTACGCCGGTCCCTTTCGTGTGCTGGAGCATGTCGGCACACTCGCATACCGCTTGGAGCTGCCAGCTGGTTCTCGCCTCCACGACGTCTTCCATGTTGGCTTACTGAAGGCCTTCCGCAGGGACCCTCCTACAGCGGCGCCGGCCCTTCCTCCTACTTCAGATGGCCGCCTCCTTCCAGCTTCCGCACAGGTGGCGAAGGTGTTGCAGGCGCAACAGCGTCGCGGCGTCTGGCATGTCTTAGTACAGTGGACCGGCCTGCCAGAGGAGGAAGCGACTTGGGAGAAGCTCGACGATTTCCGCCAGCAGTTTCCAAATGTTCAGCTCGAGGACGAGTTGTTTGAGAAGGCGGGGAGAGATGTTATGACCGGTACAACGTACCAACGGAGGAGGCCCAATGGGCAGGGTTAGTTACGGGCTTAGCCCTAGGTATCTTAGGTATATTAGAGTCCAAGTTATATTAGAAGTCCAAGTTATATTAGAAGTCCAAGTTTTATTAGAGTCCAAGTTATCTAGGGTTTAGTGGAGGCTGTCCTCCTATATAAACACATGTACCCCTTCGATATTAAGCAGACAATAAACATTATTCTGTTGTCGTCTCCCTCAGGAGACGGGAGCTCCAAACCCTAGCCGTCTCTCTCTCTCTCATGCCGCGACGGCACCCAACCGCCGGCGTCCCCAACCTCGCAGCCCACACTTCCACCCCTACAACCTACGGCCGAGACCTGGTAGAACCCTAGCCTCTACCAATTTGTTATTGGTCATGTACTTCTTTTCAAAAATAGCATTTACGTTGCAGCTCCTTGTATATATTTGATAACACTTAATAATTTGGACAGGTGGGAATTGGTCTTTGTGTTCTTACACAACCCATGCTGGAGAGACTACCAACTATGTACAGGACCCTGGGGGAGAACTATAATGAGAGAGTGTTGCCTTCTTCATCATATATTTTCATTACACTTGTTGAGTACTGAACATTTGAACCTACCGCTGGTATTCATGTGCATTCCATTTGTTGAGTTTATCATACATGGTTTCCATACGACTTCACCTATTTGCGATGTCCATAGTTTCAGACTTTCAGTACTGGTTAGTACATGCATATTGCTAGTGCTGTTTATGTCTTCATATCTTCATATATCATATATGTTACTCACTGCATTTACCGACTTTCGGACCACTTGAGCTCGAGTCTAGTAATTTTGCACATTTCATATGGTAGTCGATTTCTGTGTCCATGGTTTAGGTTTAGACTTTCAGTGGAACGTTCATATGACATTACATAATTTCCGCCATCCAGTGGTATGTTCGGATGACTGAACATAGTTTCAGACTTCAAGTTCGTTCATACGACTGAATATAGTTCGTACCAGCGACCATCGTTTCAAACTTAACATTTTCTATCTTCATAGTGTCACTTCCAGTGGTAGTTAGTATAGGCATATTGCTAGTGCTGTTTGTATCTTCATAGCTTTGTATATTTCCTTGCATTTGCTGAGTTTAGTTGCACTTGAGCCTAACACTTGTTAGACATTTGTATATGTCTTCTTCAAACTAGTAACCACCGCCCCACGCACAGATCTGTGGATCTCAGCCGCCCGTAATGCGTGCGATGGGTTTGCTTACTCCTTCCTGTTTTTTCTGTCCCGATTGTGGTGGATCCTTTCACGTTTGATTTCTGGTCAGTTTTGGTGTGCTCCGTGCAGGTCTACCCAGAGGGGACTCAGATCGTCATCCCGTGATTTGTGAGGCCGATCATCTATGACGTCCGTGCACAACCCAACCTCGTGGAGAGCACCTCTGGCCTCCGGGAGCCGGCTCCAGATGGTAACTTTCTCTTGTGTCGATCCCTCTTCACCTAGCACAGATGCGTGATTTACTGTTACCTGTGTGTCAAATCCATGTTTTGGACTGACCAAGGGGTCTGCTTTTAGTTGGCTATGTTGTTGATATTCTGCAAATGTAGCCTGTAAGAGGATCTGGTTCATGTGAAGTGATTAGCTAGCAATTTTTACATGGAAAGGGTTTTGGCATTGTCATTTCTGACCCGCAAAAAAAGGCATTGTCATTTCTGAGCATATTCTTTCACTGTAGCCTGCAAGGGGAACGGACACATGTAAAGTGTTTACCAGTTTGGATAGGTGGGTGGGTTCTGGTACATGTAGGGTGTTTCCCATAATCATTTCCGATTGTGAAGTTACAGTGACAACAGCTGTGATGGCATACCTGGCATCTATGGACTCAATTTTTGTTGATTCATTTGGATATTAAGGCAACCCATGGTAGTTGATCTATGAAATCCTACACCATTGTAGCCTTGGACTGTCTAGTGTCTACTGCTCTGTGAATAAGCATTTGAGCTCATTTGGTTTTTATCTATTTGGAGTGGTCACCATTATATATTGTCTGTGAATAAGCATTTGAACTCATTTTTTCTTGGAAGCTGTTAACAGAAGTGACAAGTAATTTTTTTTCGTTCATCATTATATGTTGCCATGATCATTTAAGATGAATAGGTGTTGCCGAACAAAGTTATATAATGTTGACTATGTGAATTTGTTAGTTGTCATGCACTTCTTTTCATTCCCAAAGTAGCATTTACACTGCAGCACCTAGCATACATTTGATACCACTCGATAATTTGGGCAGGTGCGAACTGGTCTTCGTGTCCTTACATGACCCATGCCAGAGAGACTACCATGTACAGGACCCGGGGGAGAACTACAATGAGAGAGTGTTTCCTTCAATCATTCATAAACATTCAAAGTTGTGGTTGCCCAATACAGAGAGAGGTACAACTTCATCATGTTCAATGTGTGTACATGTTTCACATGCTATATATATACTCCCTCTGTCCCATAATATAAGAACGTTTTTAACACTAGTGTAGTGTCAAAAACGTTCTTATATTATGGGACGGAGGGAGTAGTAGATAGTAGCCGCCGACCTTGTTGGAATATGTTACCAACATATCCTTTTATGTAATGGCGGGCTGTGAGCAGGGAGATCAGGAATATTCTGACAGAGAGGGCCAGAAATTTCATTACCATTCTCAGTTTTGGTAAAGAGTTGGTTCATGCCATTGAAGCCAAACAGTATGCTGTGCAGGAAGCTGAGCATGCCAAGCTCATTGTTGAGAAGGACGAGGAAGACAAGAAAAGTGCAATTATCAGGGCACAGATGAGCAAAACAGATACTAGATAATTTCTCTTTCATACAACTTCACCTACTTTCCCTGTAAGTTCCAGTCATAATTCCTAGATGCATTGTATGCCAGTGTTCTTTGTCTTCATAGCTTCATCATAAATCTTATTATATTTGTGCACTTTTGGAGCATTTGAGCATAACGCTGGTAGTTCTGTACTTTCCATTTTTTGAGTATATGATGCATGATTTCCATATGGCTTCACCTATTTGCTGTGTCATTAGTTTCAGACTTTCAGTGGTAGTTACTAGAGACTTGTTGCTAGTGATGTTTATGTCATCATAGCTCATAGTCACTTGTGGAGTTTCACTGTATTTGCTGAGTTTGGAAGCACTTCAGCCTGACACTAGTAATTTTGCACATTTCATATGTTAGATGATTGCTATGTTCACAGCTTCAGATATCGCTCATTTTTAATACATCTAGAACTTGCATGGTTTCTGTACTTGTTCTTAAGTTGTATGTTATGTACATGGTTTCTTATGTTCATTTTGGTGATTGATAAATCGTGTCGGCAACAATTTTATGCATTTTGCTATCTTCTGCAATATTTCTTCTTGTGATTGCTAATGTTTTAGTGGTAGTCTTGAAGTGGTATGCAATGCTTGTTCTCTTTGTTGTCCATGCTCCGTTCACACTTCATTATGCTTGATATCTTTTGTACGTCTTTTATTCGGTAGCTCTAAAGCATCTCTGAACTCAAACTTTCAGTGTTCCAAAACTACGCCTTGCCCTTGCAGGGTGCAACCATGACATTGTTTCAGTCTAAGTTTTGGTACTGCTGCTGACATACAGAGTGCCATTGTCATCCTTAATGATAGGGGAAAAGCTATTTTGTTACATCCTTTCAACTATTCAGTCATTCTTGATGATACAGTGATTCCACATTGCAGTAACTGACATGTTCTGTGAATTGTGAATTTCGAATGCATCTATTTTGAGCTGTATCACTGGGATAAGTTTTCCTGTGTGGTATATGGTAGTACCAGTTGGCCGCATCATCTCGGCGAACTCACTGAGATATGTTTTCCTGTGTGGTATATGATAGTACCAGTTGGTCGCATCATCTGGCAAACTCAGCGAGATAAGTTTTCCTGTGTGGTATATGGTAGTACCAGTTGGTCGCACCATCTCGGCAAGCTCACTGAGATAAGTTTTACTGTGTGGTATATGGTAGTACCAGTTGGTCATATCATCTCGTCAAACACACTTTATGAAAGACTACATAAAGAAATCAAAATTCGAGAACAGTTGCTAACAATCATCTCTATGAAAGATAGCTTTCTCCATTTTTAAGCTTTCGAAGTTAACCTTTTGGCGCACTTTAGTCTAATTTGGAGGTTATCTGTATTCAGGTCCTTGTTAATGACAACTTCAGGTACGGTCACAATGCAGCTACAGAGAAGTACGAGGATTTGATGGCTGCTAGTATGATTGATCCTACCAACGTACAGGGAAGTACTCCCTCCGTCCCAAATTAAGTGACTCAACTTTGTACTAACTTTAGTGCAAATTTAGTACACAGTTGAGTCATTTATTTTGGGACAGAGGGATTATTATATGCATGTTCCTCTTTTCCGAGGGATGCTTAGCTGTCTTCGCACTACCTTGCAGTCAACAACACCTGATCCTGTAGCTGCAAGAGATCTCCATCCCTCAATCCCTCCCTCCTTAATCTTTCATAGATCTCATAGCAGATTGTTTTGTTATATACATCCAACTTGATCTAGCAGCAAATGGATTGTTTTCTATGGTTAACTAAGTTTGCTGTCAAGATTTATGTTTTGGACACAAAGATTGATATGCGCTCCAATTTTGAACTTCAAAAAATGATGAATTTGTTTCTCTGAAATTTTCATCAATCTTTGGTTTCACTGCTGTCCCTTCAGTTTCTTTTATCTCTATTGTCCTTAGTCTGAAGACTCGGTAGATTTTACATAAACGGCCTACCCGCCGCCGCTTTTGCAGTTTATGAATGTACAATTTATGTGGTCTATGCAATTTATGTAAATGGTCCATGGATTGTGGTTTATGGAAGATTATGGGTGAGCTGTGAGCACGTTTGGAAGAATACTAGACAGTTCTGTTCTTCTGGATGGTACTTGACGCTTATTTTCATGGGTTGATGCGCCGTTGTACAAGTTGTGGCATCAACCCACACACGAGCAACGGATTGGATTGGATTGGGTGCAAAACGAAAAATGGTATGGGGTGGGTTGGGTTCTAATTTATATTTTTGGCTTGGGGTGGTGTGAACTCAAGTATTTATGCATGGTTTGGTCTGGATACGGGGTGGGCCATTCCCAGCTTGAATAAGGTGTATTAATTTTTTTCCGCGGCAGAATATGGTGTATTGACTTTTTTATTGCACTAGAATACTGTTTATTGGTTGAGCTGGGTTAGTGTAATCTCTTTTTAGTTCTATTATCGTTACATCATTAGTTCGTTACAAGCCAGGTGGAAAATGGATCAGAATTTCATTACTCCCTCCGTCTCAGTTTAAGAACTAAATATGAGCAGCGGATGTAGTTTAAACATATATTTTTATGGATGTAGTTTTTAAACATATATTTTCATAAATATAATACATATCTAGAATGACGTGCATGACTTGTAAACTGAGACGGAGGGAGTAGGGCCTGTTCGGCAACCGCCCAGCGCAAAAAATCACGGATCAGAAATCACTAGTCTTGGGCTGCTAGCCGGCTAGCCCATTTAGCTCGTTTTTGGCCTGGTAAAAAGGCTCCTGTCATTTCTTTCCTCATATGAAACGTCTACTTTTACTTTGGGATGGCAACTCTATGTGAATAACCCAAACTTTGTTCGGGTTTTTTCCGCTTCCTCAACTGCGCTCCCAAAGCGGAGCAGGCTACAACGTATTTTGGGGGAGCTGCTCAAACCGAGCTCCACAGCTTCGTGGAGTGGAGCGGAGGGGAGAGATTCCGAACATGACCCTAGAACACACGCTCCGTGTTTTTCATTAGCAGATCCAGGAAGCTAGCTTCGCGGAGCCAGGCTGTTCGGCTCAGCTCCAGGCACCGGCTCAGCTCCGTGCCTGGATTCATTGAAGCTGGAAGGTAGGTTTTTCCGAACATGCCCTTACCTATGATTGTTTGTTTTCAGCATATTTAGACAGATCAGGATTGTATTTGCCCCATGGACACAGTACCTAAGCAATATATGGTGTATTGATTGAGCATGGTTAGTGGTATCTTTGTCGGCTACTTGATTGACTCTTTTATCATAGCTGAGCAAACAAGTACATTGGCATTCACGAAAGAAAGAAAACAAGTAGAAAGGCACTTTATTTATATATGTGATGAAAAAACAATTACATATACATTTAATTTGTATATGCGCTGAAGAAACAACTACAAAGGTACTTTATTTACATATACACTGAAGAAACAATTACAATGACACTTTATTTGTATATATGTAGAAGAAACAAACAGAAAGGCAGTATATTTGAATATATGCTGGAGAAACAAATATAAACGCACTTTATTTTGCATATAAGCTCACAAAACGAACACAAAGACACTTTATTTGTATATAAGCTGAAGAAACTAGTACAAATGCACTTTATTTGTAAACAAGCTGAAGAAACAAATACAAAGGTACGTTATTTGTCTATACGCGGGAGAAACAAATACAAAGGCACTTTATTTGTATATATGTTGAAGAAACAAATAAAAGGGCACTTTGTTTGTGTATACGTTGAAGAAACAATTTCAAAGGCACTTTATTTTTATTTATGCTTAAGAAACAGTTACAAAGGCACTTTATTTCTATGAAAGGTGAAAAAAAAATATTACAAAGCCACTTTGTTTGCATGTACACTGGAGAAACAAATAGAAAGGCACTTTATTTGTATGTATGCTGAAGAAACAAATAAAAGACATTATTTGTACATATGCTGAAGAAACAAATAGAAAAACACTTTATTTGTACATATGCTAAAGAAACAAAAACAAAGACACTTTATTTGTAAATATGCTGAAGAAACAAATTGGAAGGCACTTTATTTGTATATATAGCTTGAGGAAACAAGTACAAAGGCACTTTATTTATCTTTACGTTGAAGAAACAAGTATAAAGGCCCTTTATTTAATTGTACTAGCAAACAGATCTGTGCATTACAACGGAAGAAAATAATAATCATAATGGAATTCGATGAAGGACTTTAGAAATATTGGTGGTGATAGAATTTAACACCTTACATATGTTATGTAGGGCCAATTCTTGGTGATTCTGGGTTTGAAAAATCAAAAGCTTAAAAGAACTCGATTTGCTTCTTCAAAATCATCTGAGAATCAGTAGAATCGGCAGTGTATCTCAGAATCGAGCAAAAGGGCAGCTTCTGGCGATTCTGATAAGTTCTACGAAACAAAATGTTTTGTTTAGACACAATACCCCTATTTGGCATACAAATTACAAAGAAAATGCCACCGGTGGCCACCCTTGATCCCCAACTCCCAGATCGCCTGCAGGTACCAGGTAGGGTTCTTGGGCCATCATCGCCGGAGAGCCCGCCCGACAGCTCCTCCATCCGTCGGACACCGACCCTCCACCTTGCTCCTCTGCTCCGCCCGCTTGCCTCCTCCGCCGGAGAGCCCGCCCCGGCAGCTCCTCCGCCCGCTCGCCTCCTCCGCTCTGGCCCGCCCACCGAAGAGCCTGCCCGCTCACCACCTCCGCTCTGCCCGCTCGACAGCTCCTCCGCCTGCTCGCCTCCTCCGCTCCGCCCGCTCGCCTCCTCTGCTCCGCCCGCCCGCCAGAGAGCCCACCCCGGCAGCTCCTCCGGCCGCTCGCCTCCTTCGCTCCGCTCCGCCCGCCCGCCGGACGCAGTTCTTCCGCTCTGTGTGACCCTGCAGCAGCCGACAAGAGCTGACTCATCTCGTCAGTTCAGGTACATTAGAGTCATTTCAGCATACAACTCATCTCACATTCACTGATTACAATTTCAAAAAAGAACTCGATGGTTGATTCTACATGATTTTATGAAAAACTGATTCTGTGAGAAGTTTTTCAAAAGCCGATTCTGGAGAATCAAAAGCTAAAAAGAACTCGGCCATAGTCGTGGTTGGTCTCGTAGTAGTCGAGCCGGTCATGCATCATATGCACACTTCATTTTGTTTTGAGAGCCGGAGTAGTAAAACTCAGGTGGTGTTACAATCTGAGTGAACTAGATGTCTTGTGGTCTTCCCATGTGGATGTTTCTATATTTTGCATTGTACTCCCTCCGTTTCTAAATATAAGACATTTTAGAGATTGCACTATAAACTACATATGAATGTATATAGACATATTTTAGAGTGTACATTCATTCATTTTGTTTTGTATATAGCCTCCTAGTGAAATCTCTAAAAGGTCTTGTATTTTGGAACGGAGGGAGCATGTCAGTATGTGTAAGAACTTTGTCTTTGCGTCGTTGTCGTCATTTTCCCATTTAAGACTTGTGTTTAGCTTATTGTGGAACTACCTAAATATATCCTTTTAATTTTAGGTATGTGAGATGTCTATCCTTTTCCCGGCCTCAATTATGAACTAACAAATATATTGCTTCTTCAAATTCTCGGTTTGAATGAAAATAGGCTACAGTGGCTAAGTTATCTTATTTTATTTTATTTTTCAAGGAAACTTTATCTTGTTATAGGTTCAATTTCGACTTTTTCATATGAAAATATAATCATTTTACTTTACTATTATCCTTTTTACATGTAGTCGCACATGTTCAATATACATCGTTAGGTTGCTTTCAAAGGTGAAAAATACAGGTCTCAGACCGCTCGTGTACTTCCAGTGCATAGATGTTAAGATAAAGTGCTAAACATATTAAATGAATTAACAACTAAAACCATCAATATATAGGTGTTTAACTTGTTGTTGCTAAGCCCTCTTTATTTAATGATTTAGCAACTAAAGCTTTTCATGCATTAGTGGGTTTCTTTCATTGAAATGTTTTGCCTAAGTTCACGCGTTTAGCATTGTTACTTTCTACGGTTACTATATACATCTATTTCCCCTTAATTACCTTGTCACATCAGATTTTTTGTCTACATGACAACCTTAACACTTGTACAAGATGGAGGTGGAGCATTGAAAGAGGCCTTAGAGGCTCATGATCTGGACCGAGGCAGAGCTAAGCTTCAGTCAAGGTGCTTCTGTGGACTCATCGCAGCTTCCGAGCTAGCTCAGCAGCCCGGTTCACCAAAGTCCGGCATGGCACGGCTCGCCAGCCCTACCAAAGGATATGACTCTCAGCAAACGAAATTTGCATCCAGCTGATGCTGCATTCGACGATAAAGGATTTCCCTCCTTTATATTATAAAGCAAACACCCTAGCTTGTTGGACCATAGTACAACGAATCCCAAAAGAAAACGAGAGAGAAAATAAAAAGAAAAAAATGATGACATTGACAGAACAACGAAACGAAGATGATCGGCCACCGCCGCGCCCTCGGGAGAAGTCCCAGCACGCTCCTAGCACTCCGAAGCGTCGCGTACCGAGCAACCTCTTAAAAAGGAATAAGACGACGATGCCGTTGTTGCCCGGACTACTCCTAGGGTTTCCTCCGGTACACAAAGGCCGTGTGGAAGGGGTATACCCGACGCCCCTCAAGAAGGAACAGCGGCGCGCGCAGACGTCACCGCGTCGGTGCCGGACGAGCCGCCAGAAGATTTCTCCCGACCCAAACAACCACCACCACCCCGAACGCTCCATCGAACTCCACCCAGCTAGCCGCCCACCAGCATGCACCACCATGGTCTTGAGCCATTTTCATCGTCGCTCAGAGATCACCGGCATGAGGCCAAGCTAAATAGGAAGGGGCATCGAAATCGGGGAAACAGACATGCAACCGAACCGGGGGGGGGGGGGGGGGACTGCCTCCACCGCCACTGTCGCAAACGTCCGAATGCGTCAACAGGGACAAACCAGGCCCCTAGTGGCCCGGTCGGGCTGAAACTGGCCTGCGAAGCCCCTGTCGTCACGCTGCAGCACGCCAGCAGACTGCACCGCCGTCATCCGAAGACCGTTGACACCCGAGCTCCACCGCTACGGAGCGTCGCCGCAGCGCACAGGACAGCCTTGCCGTGCCAACCCAGACGGGCCCAAAGGGGCCCAGATCTGGGCCGGGCGGGTGCCGTCGGCCATGGACGGACCCACGTCGCCCCACAAACAACGCCTGCGCCGCCGCATCGAAGAGCCCTCATCCGGACCGCGACGAGACGCAGCCGTCCTAGGAGCACCGCCGTCGGGAGGAAGAGAGCCCCGCCTCCGCCTCCAAGCGCGCGGGGAAGAGAAGTCCGCCGCCGCGGGCGCCACCCGAGCAACGGCGGCGGCGGCGAAGGGGGAGGGAGGAGGGAGGCGGACCGAGGTTAGGAGACAGGGTGGTGGCGCTCCGCAGCGGGGGGGTGGATGTACTTGTCAAGCTGCTGCTGCATTCGTGACCTTGCAATAAAGAGAAGATCTCCATTTGTGAAGACATTTAGGTGGGCTGATAATTGTCAAGCGAAACATGCAGTGAAGGAGGAGGTGCTCGGCCGTCTGGATCGCCGAAGAAACATATAGTGCAGGACGCTGACTTATGCGTGTGGAACAATCCAATCGTGGTCGAGGAGCCATACGATGAAGGGAACGTGCGAGGGTTGCCAAAGAAGTTTTTGCCCCGGCGCAGACAGCTTGCTGCGAGGGGAGTCGTTGAGGAGAGATACCATTCATCGAAGAATGGAGAGCTAGGTACACCTCATCTAGATATTCAGGAGGTGCGCCTCATGTACTTCATCTCCATAGCTCAGAAGGGAAACTGCAGCTTCTTTCCAGCTAGTGACTACTTCCTGTGTTTTTAATTGCAAGTCTTTTAAGAAATTATGTCACGGACTACATTCGAATGTATTTAGACATACTTTAGAGTGTAGATTCGTTTATTTTGCTTTATATGTAATCTATAATGCAATCTCTAAAAGATTTGTATTTAGGAACGGAGGGATCGGAGTAGTATGTACGCCCCATGTACAGACATGTGAACCATTGCTAGTAGGTTGGTTCACTAAATATCATCACAAGTGCATGACTTTTTGGTATTTTGTCTTGTGACAGTGATACCCCTGACGGCATGCATCGGGTAGTTTTCGTTCCTGCCGACATGTAAAGGTCAACAGTAATGTTTGCATCAGAATCAAGTTGACAGAGAGCCGCTGGACGAAGATGGCCGTTCAGATCATCAGTGCATTTATGTCTTATAAGCTGTGTAGACAAACTGGAGCAGAGAGTACATTGCATTTCTACGATTACCACTGCATAGAGCACGTTGGTTGCTACATGTCCTTACATAAAAGAGTATGCGAGGCACAACCCTAAGACAGAAGCCCCAATAAGAAGGAAGCACACGATTATTTCCTTGTTGTGAACAAGCTTTTTAGGAAAATACATGAAGTATAGTCAGTGATATATGCATGCACTCATGTGACGTCATATGGAGGCATCTTAGCTCAACCTGGCAATCATGCAGGTTTGGTCTGGTAGACTTTTACCAGACCCATGCCCGACTCCACTATCGGATCAGTCATCAAACCACGACCCTACCCATGGGTTTAGAGAGGGACCCATGCCAAACCCACTGGGTAACCCGATCTAGTCGGACACCCATAGGGTATGGCAAGACCCATGGATGAAGATGACAACCCATACCCTATCCATTTGATTCGGGTGTTCATGGACGGCTAAATTCATGGGTCGGATTGCCGGGTTGACTCATAGCATTGTTTGTTTTAGGAACTATGCATGCCTCTTAGAACTTACTTAATTACATTGACACAAATGCCTTAGAACGATTCTTCTATGGTGTTTGGTAAAAAACACATTGGGACAGTTCAAAAGAGAAACAACTACCAGTTCCTTCATAGAAGTGACCCGGATGACCCACTAGTAGAACTATACTCACATGAATTTATTTATTTACAAAAAAATATAATCTTTCGTATGCTATACAGGGTCCATGTATCATCCTTTCCGCCCTCTAGCGACGTCACTGGCTTGTAGCTCGTTTCTCTGACCTAACATAGACCTTATCTAGTGACTACTCCCTCCGTTCTTAAATATAAGTTTTTTTAAAAAAACATTAAGAAGTACATACGGAGTAAAATAAATGAATCTAAACTATAACATATGTCTATATACATCCGTATATAGTTTATAGCAAATTCTTTTAAAAAAATTACGAACGGAGGAAGTAGTACGTACACATCATGTACTCCCATCTCCACATCTCAGAAGAGAAATCGCAGCTTCTTTCTAACTAGCTAGTGCTTGGCTATGGTCAGTGACGGAGCCAGAAAACTGAGTTAGGGTGGCGGGGTGCTAAATATCATGCAGCCCATATGGATATGCGAGGGTTGCCAAAGAAGTTTTTGCTCCGATGCACCCAGTTTGCTGTGAGGAGAGCGTTCATTGAACCATTGCTAAGCTCTCACCGTATGGAGAGCTAGGTACACACCTCGATCATCTAGATATTCAAGTGAAACCTTATCTAGTGACTGGTAGGTACGCCTCATGTACTTCATCTCCACAGCTTCCAAGAGAAACTGCAGCTTCTTTCTAGCTAGCTAGCACAGACATATGACCACTGGCTAGTAGGTTCACTGAATATCATCCCGCGTCCATGATTGCTTGGAATTTTGTTTCGTGATAGTGATACCTCTAGTGGCATGCATCAAGTAGACTTTCGTTCTTCCGATATGTACATAGAAGTATTGTTTTCATCAAAACAAGTGGACCGAGAGGCGTTCGACGAAGATGACGGTTGTGAATGCAGTCTACTCCCTCTGTTCTTAAATATAAATCTTTCTAAAGATTTCACAGTAAACTATTTTTTTTACGAACCCACTATGCATTAGTGGAGAAACGGGCATTAGTCCCGGATCACCAACCGGGACTAATAAATTAGGACTAAAGTCCCACACCCCCCCCCCCCCTCCCGAGCCTCGGTTGACCATGACCCGGGACTAATGCCCTTTCACGTGATTGGCAGCGAGCGCCAGGGGCGGGAACCTTTAGTCCCGGTTGATAACACCAACCGGAACTAAACAACAACCACGCGTCGGCAGCTGCTAGACGCTGTATTTTTTTATAAAAGGAGGGGGTTTAGGGGTTTTATATATCGATCACTTGCATCCATCCCCTTTAATCAATTATTATGTCATATAACTCATCATTATCTTACTCATCTAAGAACTCATCATCATCTTAATCATACCAAGTTAAAATCTCATAAAAAAAACATTATAATAATCATCATTTTATTTGATCATGCCAAGTTAATATAAACTAGAAAAACTTCTCTGTCATAGGACCTAGTGCTCTGTCCTAGGTAAAATGTCATAAAACAAAATAACACCTATGTCTCCGTGATAAAGCAGTGAGATCCAACGGTCTTCAACTTATGGCTTGCGATCCTTCTTTATTTCTCTCCATGCTTCAAGTTAGAGCCTTCCTTGTGATTTGCGCTTAGACGAGTATGAAAAATCGAACTGAACCCTCAGAGGGTTTTAATTGTCATATGACCTTTGTCATGCATCAAAGGAGGCACAACATCATTTGGCAGTTTCTCTTGAAGAACATAATAGAAGTCTAGTTAGCAACGTGATCAACACCATTTACGAAATAGTACTGTACTTAATTAAGGCCCTGTTTGGAACCATAATAGATTATAATAATCTGGATTATGAAGATAGATTATATAATCTGGTTTATAAAAATAATCCAGGAGGGTATGTTTGGAGATCAGATTATAGAAACTGTAATTCAGGTTTTACATTGTACAATGACATGTATGTCCTGTATAAAAATAAGACGGTGGCGGTGGCAGTAGGTAATTATCTTCATGTTTACAAGGGTAATAGGTTATTAGTAATCCATAATCTGATTTTAGCTGGGGTAGAGTAGATTATGAGTTTTTAATAATCTGGTCATCTAGTTTTTAAAATCTACAATATAAATTGTCCTGTTTGGAAACATAATAGATTATAAAAACAAGATTATATAATCTGGGTGGTTCCAAACAGGGCCTAACAACTCTTACCAAGATATTTGTGTGAATGTCATCAACCCTCAACCTATGCACTAGTGCCATGTATGAAGTATAATTTATGCCAGGTCCCATATTATATGAAAAGTTGTCCCTACCAAACAGGACACCAATAACAAAGGTGATAAGAACATCCTTCTTCTTCCAAGTTAGATGTGATCTATAAGTATAGTGTGTCATGTCAACTATGTTTCGTGTTTCACTCGAAGAAAGGAAATAAGTTGTAAATTATAAATTAACAAATTTAATATGGATGAACGCCAACTATTTTTAAATATAGAATGCAAATTACTTGACAAATATGGTTGACAAAGTCACATGGAGGTAAAACTGAAAACATATCGACATCCATCCAAATGTCGATATTACCTTCAATATGATCTTCAGGACGAAGATCGAAGGTTATTTCCATATCCTCCTAAAATCCATATGCCTTGGCTAGAGCTTGCCAATTTGAGCACCCTAATTATGTGTTATTAACTGCATTCATTACTTTGATCAGAAATGTGTGAGCATGTTTAGTCCTCAGGTTAGCTCTCCTCGTCTCCATACTCTCTGGTCTTTAAAACTGAACCTCTCCATGATATACCTTCTTGCATGGAAGGGGAGGAACTAGTCAAACTGTATAAAACAGAAATTACACGTTGATACGTCCTAAACGTATCTATAATTTCTGCTTGTTCCATGATCTTTTGGGTGACATTGTTATATGTTTTGCTATACTTTTATATCTTTTTACACATATTTGGACTAACCTACTAACTCAGTGCACCCAGTGCCAGTTTCTGTCTACTGATGTATTTTTCAGGGGATTTTACCCAATTTTACGGAGCTTCAATAATCCCGAGAAAAATATATAAAAATCAGCGTAACGGAAGTTTCCAGATCACCGAAGATGGGCCAGAGGGGAGCCAAGGACTGCCCAGGAGACCTCCTGGCGCGGCCTGGCCCCTGGCCGCGCCCACAAGCCGCCTGGGGGGCCCACCTCTTCTGACGCCCTCCTTTGGCCTATATTTACTCCTCCGCGAGGAAACCCTTCCATAACATCCAGAATCGCGAATTTCTCCATCGTTCCGCCACCGCAGCGCTTCCGAGATCGGGAGCATCAGGAGACCTCTTCCCGACACCCTGCCGCAGGGAGGATTGACCTCCGAGAGCTTCTCCACCACCATGGACACTTCCCGGAGGTGCCGTGAGTAGTCCTCCTTGGACCATGAGCCCATGACCAGTAGCTATGTGATGTCTTCTCTCCAATCTTGTGCTTCCATGATTAGCCCTTGTGAGCTGTCCTACATGATCAAGGCATCTATGTAATTTTTCTGCTATTGCTATGCTCGGTTTGTTGGGATCCGATGGATTATGAGATTATGTTCAGATTGTTATGAGTTATATATTTGATTATCCTTTTATATTATGTTCTTTAGTGATTCATGCATGTTCTCCGTTGCTTTGTATTGCTTTGGCCGAGTAGTAGATTGTAACTCCAAGAGGGAGCGTTATGCATGATTGTGGGTTCATGCCCCCCTGATGTCTAGCTTGAGTGACATAAACATGAGATTAGGGGATGTGTTGTTACCACCAGGGAGAAAACAACGGTGCTTGTGACCACGGTTGCAAGGATTCTTTACCTTACGCATAGTTCGTTAATGCAGTTGTCCGTTGCTTTGATTTCACACTTTGGGTGGGGCTCGCAACTTAATACCAGCGAGATCTTTTGGATAGATATCTCAAGGTGGATGATTAGTAAGTAGATGCTAATGAATAAAAGGTCTACTTGTCTTGGCGTACTACCCATTACTATTGAGCCTCTAACTTTCAAGTAGCATAATTAGCATTGCGGTGCGTTTATGATTCTGTCAATTGCCCAACTGTAATTTGTTTAACCAAACATAGTTGTTTATCATCTTTTGGGAGAGAGACATCACTAGTGAACATCATGTGACTCCGGTCCATATCACCACCATAGCTTACACCTCCATCATTTACTGCTTTCATTTACTTTTCCGTTGCAATCACTATCACTGTTCCCGCTTGTGTTTTGATCCTTTGCAAACTACAAGGCCGGAGAGATTGACAACCTCTCTGTACTCGTTGGGAGCAAAGTTATTTGTGTGTGTTCAGGTCCACGTCTTCTGCTAGTGTCAGGGCAGGGGACACCTACTTGTTGATCCTTGGAGTCCTCCTGGTTCGATAACCTTACACTCTCCGTGTAAGGGAAAACTTGCTGCTGACTACATCTCCACCTTCCAACATCTGCAAGAACCTCTTCATCCTTGTTATTTTATCATCACATTCCTTGTCCTTATTTGACGAATCTGAACCCATGAACTATTTATAGAAGTACTCCTCTTCTCAATCCATCGTGTTTGCATCAAAGTAACAACGAGAACACCAAAAAAATGGCCATGGTATTTGTCTCGATAGTTGTTCAGAGTAGTGTCCACTCAGCCTGGACGGAACGAGCGATCTTTTGGACCGGCTCGTGGCCCGCTCGGTCCGGGCCGGCTCGTGGCCCGCTCGGTAAAAAGATCAGCCGGTCCGGTCCCTGAAAAACAGCCCGAAAAATTCTCGGCCCGGTCCGGTTAAAGCTCGGACCGACCGAGTGGACCGACGAGCTTCGCTGGCGGCATGGCAAGGACGTGGCCGGGGCGCGGTGAGCACCATGTGGGGCTTGGCGGAGCGTGGCGAGGGCGTGGCGGGGCCATGGCAGGGGCGTAGCAAGCCCATGGCGAGAGCGTGGCAACGCAGGCGTGGCGAGAGCTTGGCAACGCAGGTGTGGCGGGGGCAAGAGCGGGGGCGAGAGCAAGGTGTTCGATCGTCGGAAAAACTTCTATGTTTGTCTCCCTCTCCTCCGGTCGTGTCTCCGGCGATCACCGTCCACTCGCGATTCCATTTTTGCACTGACAACCGTGCCATCGTGTTCACCGACGCTGGCGCACGGTTCATCGACGCGACGGCCGACGCAGAGCTTGCCAGCATCCTCATGCAGCTGACCATGGGGGACAAGGTGCTGAGCATGTTCCCGAGCTGCCACGGCACCCACGAGTTGCATCTGCGTCCCCACGACTCAGCCTGGACGTACCCCTCCTCTCCATCCCTAACCCTAACCTGGTTCAGTCTAGTGTCGCTGCTGCTGGTGGCTGGTGATGGTGGATGTAGTCATGTAAAAATCTGTTTGTGTAGAATCCGGTGGTGGTGCCTGAATGTGTTTGTGTAGAATCTGCTTGTGGTGGTGGTGTATAGTTGGATGCCCATTGCTCTCTTTTTTCTGAAGAAAACCCTGCTGATGTAATTGGTTCAGTGGTCAAATACGCTGTCGCTTTCTCTTTTTTCTGAAGAAAACAGTGCTGCTGTAATTGGTTAAGTGGCCAAATATGCTGCCGCTGTCTCTTCTTTCTGAATAAAATGTTGCATTTATACTTTATTTGCTCTCCGAAATCAGCACATGCCTAAACAATAGCTAACTAGAACTTAAAGTGCAGTTAAATAGGATTAAACGGCAGCTGAAACTGATTCTGAAATCGGTTCACACGATCCAGAAAAGCTTGACCGAGTCAGCTCTAAAATGGTCCGGTCCGTGGAAAGCAGCCCGCACGAGAGCTCGGTCCGGTCCGGTCCGGACAGCTGGTCCAAACGCCGGACCGGACCGGGACCAGACCGGACCGGACCGGACCGGGTCCAGGCTGAGTGTCCACCATGGACGGCGTCGGCAGGGGGACATAGGATACATGGGCTACCACCGGATTTGAGGAAATGCGGAGGTAGTCCAAGGAGGGCTGGCGCATGTGTGGTACGTAGGAGGTCCAACAAGGCTTGGAAGGAAGTCGGGAGGGTGTGACAATGTCGTCGGTCTTCGTGGTGCTGATAAAGAGCGGGGAGGAAATTGACTTTGAGACGTGTTTCTAGGTGGGTTCATGTTATTTGATGCATATGTGGCGGACATCTGAATGCCCGCAAACTGCCCCACGGTTTGGTTTTGATTTGTGCGATTTTAAGCAATTGGACAGGTCTGAACAATTTAGTGACCGCCGTTGGATGACAGAAAATGTATGGATCTCCTACCCAGATATTTTTGTACGTACGTTGGTTTGGCAATCAGAGAATTACCTAGCTACCATCGTATGGGCTATAGAGAATATATTCAGGGGTACCTTAGAGCATATACAACCGAGCTTGGGAATTCGGCCCCATAAACATTCATGGACGCGCCCGGTTAGTGTCCGGACGTGTTTGTTTTAAGTCCTTATTTATCCGGTCATGCAGTCATACTCCTCATTTTCTTCTTATATGTCCGATCATTTGCATGTGATCAATGAGACGAAGAGAAAGAAACAAAAAATATAAAATGTGGTTCGGGATGGGTTGCGTCCTACATGACAGACTCACCGGACGCATCTACTAGCCCTCGGATCCTCATTACATTTGGCCTCAGTATGAGGTTTCAAGAATAGCCCCACGCGTATAGGGATGATATAGGGATCCGGTTGGTCACTCTTTTCTTCTCTTTCCTCTCCGGTCACTCACTAGACGTGTACGTGGATGTTTGAGAAGGATTTGAGGAGGCAGGTTGTAGATGTCATTATCTATGGACTATTAGGTATGGCCGAGAGTGAGGACGTCCTCAACCCATAGGCATATGAACCCGGTTTCTAAAAACGTCAAATTTTTTGAAACAATATTTCACGCATACATCTTCGTAACATGTGTATGGGGCACAATTTTTTGCAAAACAAATCTCTATTTATTATGCCTGTACAAAATATATAAATTCAAGTCCTTCTAAATAGCGTACCATGTCATATTTTGCCTTTTCTGCACAAGACAAAGAGAAGGTTGTTTTTTTACGAATCTTTGGGCATGCACATAGAATATAAAAATGTGTGCATGAAACTTTTTTAGAAGTTTTTGACATTTAAAAATAAGATTTTCGACCTATGGATGCATCCACTTACTTTCCTTACGCCAGCCCCCATATTTCAATTCACAGCTCACAATTGAAACGGCAGCTTGTTTGTACTAGCTAATACAGTCATGCCATGTGAACACTAGCTAGTAGATAGGTTCACTGAATATCATCCTACGTGCATGGTTGCTCGTTATCTTGTCTCGTCCTAGTGATATTTCTGGTGGTATGCATCAAGTGGATTTTCGTTCTTGCCGACATGCATAAGTCAACAGTATTGTTGTCACCATAAATACACATTGGCAGAGAGGGACTCTCCGAAGATGGCGGTTGTAAATGCATTTGGCTAATCATCTGTCAGAGTACAGTGTATTTTCTGTGTTAAGCTGTCTTAGGGTATAAACTGGACCAGAGTACAGTGCATTTCTATGATTACCACTACATAGGAGTACATTATTGTAATAAGTTGTAATGCACAAAAGAGTACAGAAGGCACAATCTTAAGACAGAAATAAGATCCATGAGAGAGAAAGACATTGAAGCATACGTATTTATTGAAAATGCCAAACGTATTTATCGAAAATGCCAAACAGAGACGGAGCTCCATGGAGATCTTTATTTGAAAACTTCAAAATTCAAACTATTCACTTTCAAAAAATTCTAAAAGGAAATACACATATACCTAGATACATAATGTATATGTGTGCAAATTTTCAGGTCTAAATATATTAAAATGTGAGCTACACCAAAAGAACAAATCTGAGGATTTTTAGCATATAGGAGCTCGGTCTACAAAATGCCCTACTCCACAATTATGTCCTTTTTGGTTCTACAGAGTAAAGAAGCTTTGGAGGAAAATAATGGAATATATTCTTGCACTCACGTGACGTGAAAAGGAAGTCTCGATCACTCCACTTGTTTTTTACAAGGAACTAGTCATGACCTTACTATTACAACTCTGAGGAAATGACCGAATCAACCGACTTAGTCACACCCAAGGAAAAAAATAGCGCCCTAACAGTGTATTTGAAAACTAAACGCTACGCTATGCATATTTCACTCGCTACGGCGCTATTCGCGCTAAATACGACAATTTCGTGCTATTTTTTTTTCAGACGAATTTTTCATCAGTCCACTATTCTTTTGGGCTTTTTGACCCAGTAACCCTAACCAGCGGCGACCAAACCTATAGCAACGACCAGACCTGCCGAGCGAACCCTAAATCCCTAACCAAACCTACCGAGCGACGGTGGCAGCGGCGGCCGCCGGTGCTTCGCCAAATTTCGATGTATGAACTATTGAACTTTGAACAATGCTATATGCCAAATCTCTATGTATGAACTATCTGGACCATGCTTTGTTATCTGAACAATGGTTTAGTCTTGGTTTTAGCTGCTGAAATATGTCATTTATGTTGCTATATGCTGAAATCTGAACAATGTTTTATGACACGTTATTTTATAAAATAGCGCGTTATTAGCACGCTATTTCGTTTATAGCATTTTTTAAGGCTGCGCTACTTCAAATAGTGCGCTAATTTTTTCCTTGGTCACACCGGGATAGTGTGAAACAACTATTGGGTATCTGCAACTTCGAATTTCAAACCACTCGTATATGCCCACACCATTCCTATCAGCGCATCTTCAACGCGACTCTAAAACCAGTCGCATATGTCTGGACCACGTGGTCCAAATGTGTTTTGCCATTGAACATGGTTTCGTATTTGTCCGATGGTCGGTCCGGACGCACTTTTTCCTGAAACGGAGACAAACTCTGTGTGTGTGTGGGGGGGGGGGGTGAGGGTTGTGTTTGCCGCCGTCCAGGCCGCTGTCACATCCGCGTCCGGCAACCGAGGCCCACCCAAATATCCCACCCGCATCTTCTGTGATTTCCATTAAACGCCCGCACCGCTTGTCGCGTCACATTCATGTCGGCCGAGAACATGCGGAGAAAATAATCTCCTCCGGCGACGAGGAGGACCAACAGCTGCAACAGCATCCCCGTCTCCTCGCGGAGGCCACTCTCACACAGAAAAAGATCACGATGGACCGGTCGCTCTTTAATATTGACCCGACGCCACCGCCATTGGCGCACGTGAAGGAGGAGCCACCGTCCCCGACGCGTGTCCGCGTCAAGCAGGAGCCGGCATCCCCACTCCAACGAGTGAAGGATGAACCCACGTCCGCGCCTTGCAACCGCAACCACCACATCAGAGGACGCGTGAACGAGAAGCTCTCATTCCCACTAGTGGGGACAGAGCCTATAGTCCCGGCTCGTAAGGGCTTTAGTCCCGGTTCACCAACCAGGACCAAAGGGGCGGGACTAAAGGCCTAACCTTTAGTCCCGGACCTGTTCCAAGCCGGGACCAAAAGTGCTCCACGTGGGCGCCTCGGAGCGTCCTCAGGGGCAGGCCCTTTAGTCCCGGGTCTTAACACGGACCGGGACTAAAGAGTTTCTGCAGTTTTTGTTTATTTTAGGGTTTTAGGGTTTTAGGGTTTAGGTGTTCGGGAGATTAACGTGATTCCTCGTTTGGTGTTCGGGAATTAGTTTTCATATAATTCTAAATATACATGTTTATGCATATATATATATAAGATTAACTTATCTTACAAGCGAGCATATATATACAATTATATGGAGATCTGAATTATCGGGACTAGAGCCCGTCTATTCGATTACATGGATCAACATCAGTAATGGCCCCTAGCTACACTAAATCGTCCTTTGTCATCTATAGCTTCCGTCCTCAGAAAGGTCGCAAGCTCCTCTGCAACAGCAATCGCGCGTTGCTCTGGTAGGGACTTCTCCCTCATGGCCGTGTACTATATAAGAAGAAGAGATGAATATGAATATCAATCATGATAACAAAGAATGACGGGTAAAAATAGAGGTGTGAATGTTCATTGCTTACGTCGTATCTGTAATCCTTGTGCTCAGAGGTAAATGTGCGAATGGTCTCGCAAACATAGTATCCGCATAGATGCGTCCCCCGTGGCTGCTGATCGCACTTTACGAGAATAGAATATATATAATCAAAATAATAATCTAGCATCATAAATGTATTGAAAATAGAAGTATATCATACTACTACTTACCTGAGCCGCTCTAAAGGTCAGCTTCTCATGCTTTATACCGGGAGTCACGCACTTGAACCGCTTCCAAACCCTGCCCGACAAGAAAAATGATTTGCTAAGTTTTTCATTAATTGATATATCAGAAAATCATCGAAAGAGACCCATAGAGCGCAATAATGATTGAAATTACCCTTGGAGCATGTCCTGCAGGCTTTGGAACTGTTCCAAGGGTCTTGATAATGGGTCGAAGGCATCAACTCTTCCCTTATCAATTTGAATGTCCAACAGAATCCAATGGAAGCTGCACACATGTATATATATATATGTGTGTGTGTGTGTGTTTCAGTAACTTATCAATTATACTTGTAAGTGAATGGACACAACAGAGTAAAGATTGTATGGAACAGAAATTTTGATCTGTTAGAAACCTTAGAAGGTTTTCCTCCGTCTCCTTGGGTTTATCAGTTAGCGTCGCTATATGTATTTTATCTGGGTCAATAAACCCAATATTTAGGATGTTCCTACTTTTACATTCCATAATCTTCATTCTGCATAATAGAGTACAATTTATATGTAGACAATGAATTAAAATAACTAAACAAGTTATATGTAGACAACGAATTGAAAAACTTACAGACAATAGCAACTCATAAGCGATTTGTCGAGGGCGTCGGCATTGTACATCTGGAAGAGTTCATCAAAGTCGATATGGATTTCTTCGCGGCGGCCGTAGTACTCCTGTGGGACACTCGCCACGATCATCGTTCTCCCATTCTTTGATTCACTTTTGTACCATGTATGCAAGTAACGCATATTTGTTGGGAGATCATCTTTGCTGACCAAAGGCGCTCCCATGACAAACTGTGGCTTAGGGGCTACCACAGGCTTGGGTAACCTGTCGTCTTGAAAAGCCAGAACGTCTTCAACCGAGATACCCTATTCATCCGCCCACTTCTTTGCTAATTCCAAATCTTGCCCCTGCACCAGAGAGGGAACATTCTTGGGTAACACCCTGAGGGGTGGGATCGACTGTTTGGCCTGTTGTCCAAGCTGAGGAACGTCTGATCTTTTTTTGCTTGTAGTTGAACTTAATTTGCTCCCACTTGCACTTGCACGTGATCTGCTCTTTTTCCCTTCCTTCTGCAATGTGCGTGTATAGTCATCAGGCTTATGGTGTAAGTCATACTGTGATGGAAGGGTCGTGAAGTATTTTGCATATGCTATTTGCTTCTCGGTGTATTCCGGGCGGGGCTCGGGTTCCTTCTTTTTCATCTGCGCATCATAATGTTCCTTTGCTATCCTGGCGTTTTCCTCGTCGGTATGATCATAAGGTCTGATAGGAAGATTAGCATGAGGTACCTTTGGGAGGGGCGATAGTTTGCGCTTTGGGGAGCTCCGTTGCTTAGAATCATCGACGGAGCGTTCTTGCTGGCACGCTTCCGCTTAGTATCCGGAGCGGGCGGCGGCGGAGACGGACGACCCAAGTCCGACGGCGGTGATCGAGATGGACTCGTGTTGTGCTGGCCGTCGTCATGTGGAGGGCTTGGAGGTGATGGAGGTGTAGGTGACCTGCGACGACTCGGAGGCGATGTTGTCCTTGGGGCCGAGCCTGGAAGCTTGATGTAGTTCTTGTCCCATAGGATGACTCCACCCAGTACTTCTCTGAGTGTCCTCTCATCTTTGGGTCCAGCTATATCGAGCTCCATATCATGAAACCCCGCCATGATTTCATCCACCCTGACTTTAGCAAAGCCAGCTGGAATCTCACGGCCATGCCAGCGTGCATCAGGGCCAGAAGGTAAAGCTTGTCCGACGGCCACCTTCATGGATATGTTCTTGAATTTCTGATGGAGTTCACATGATGTTGACTCCTTGATTCCATCCATGGGGTAGCCGGGACCGCCCTCAGATTCAGCCACGCTGCTTTTCCGCTTAGATGGGGCGCCGGTAATATCGAGTGCAGGATCTTCCTGACGCGCTACTCCTCTAAGCTCATCAATCTGCTTCTGTTGCTCGTTAATCCTGGCAAGCAACTGGTTGAACTTGTCATTCTCCTCATCCTGCTGTCACTTCTTTGCTCTCGCTCGGCTTGTGTAAATGTCTTGGTCTCTGGCAAACCCAAGCCACCACGGGTAAGAAAGACCGAAGCCTCGCGTTCGTCCTCCATGTTCGTCATTGCCGAGGACCAGTGTGAGCAAATCTTTCTCTCTATCTGTAGTGAACTGTCTTTTTCCCTCCTTAATTTCTTTCACTATCTTTTTCCAATTCTCCCTGGGTATCCTAAGACCGTCACTGCAGATGAGGTCCCCTGTTTCTTCATCGTACGAACCACCATGCGCAAGGAACCAATTTCTTGCTGTCAATTCCCACTCATCACGGATGGGTTCAGGTATGATGCCTTTAGCTAGCAGATCTTGCTCTTTCTTATCCCACTTTGGGATGGCAGTCTCATAGCCCCCTGGCCCCAGCGTGTGGTGATATTTCTTCTTGTCGGCATTTTTCTTGTTCTTTTCTGATAATGCCTAGGAATCTTCTAACTCCTTGTACTCTTGAAATGCCTTCTAGTGATTCGCCTGCTTGGCTAGATACCCCTCGAATACTGGCACTTTCTTTGTCTTCCGATAGTTTTTCTATAGTTTCTTCTTCCAGCTACGGAACAGTTCGACCATCTTCTTTAGAGTCCACTGCTTTACTTTGGCCCTCAGTTTTTTGCGGTGTCTTCATTCTCACATTCTGGCAGGTTGAAATGTGACATGAGATCATTCCAAAGATTATCTTTGTACCTTTCGGCGACATAGTCACTATCGGCTGCCCCTTTGCGCTTGTTCCACTCCCGAACGCTGATCGGGACGTGATCCCTAACGAGAACTCCGCATTGCTTTTTGAATGTGTCAGCAGCATTCTTAGGAAGCTTGGGTTCGCCCGTAGGCAATATCACCTCAAAGGTGTAATGCGTCCTTGCATCCAACTTTTTAGTCGGGCCTCGTTTCGTAGCTTTGCTCGATGTGGAGGCCTAAGAGGGAGAAACATTCGTCAAATGAATGTATATGTATACAATATAGAACTATCTCCAATATTTTTCACATATTACAAGTGATTGTCGAACTTTATATTTATACCTCGCCGGACTTTATTATTTCTTCACCGGCTTCTCCACCGGCTTCTCCATCAGTGGAGCTATCACCTTCTCCGTCATTGGACCTATCTCCTGCCCCATCGGCTTCATCTTCGTGTCGGTCGACCTCCATTCCATATCCGGAGGGGTTTAGATATGAAGACGGAGATTCAGCTGGTTCAACGTCGGGGCCGTCTTTGATTATATCTTCGAGAAGTTCTTCCTCTTCGAGGTTCCTGATATGTGGATCCATAGTTCTGCAAAAAACGGACATTTGATTAACTAATAAACTAACAAACTATATAAGAGGGGTTGGAAACTTCAAAGTGTCGTTTTATATAGGAGGACCTTTAGTCCCGGGTCTTGGCTAGAACCTAAACTCTAAAATATGTCTAAAGGATTCTCTTAACCTTTTAGGATTTAACAAAATGGCGACATTCTAGATGTGTAGAAAATGATCCTATTTTTCCTGATCTCATCTACCCTTCTATATGTCACATTGTCTAGTGTTAAAGGACTTTGTTGAACTTTATACCAAAAAAGAATTATTCTATCAGGAACTCCGTTCCAAAACAACTTTAGTCCCGGGTCGTGGCTCCACCCGGGACTCCTAGATTTCTGCATAGCATTCAAAGTAGGAGTACTTTTCCAATTTGAGCATTCAATAAGCAAAACCAAATCGTAAAATAAAGTAGTATTCAAATTAGCATGCTCCTCACCAACCTACGCCCCCCGGAAGGTAGCACCTCCCAATACCAGCCGGGCGGAGCCCAGTCCTGGACATGGCCCCTGTGATCAAGGAGGTGTCCTCCGCCGAGTCGACGACGAGGATGCGGGATAGGCATCGTAAAATGAACTAAAAAAATAAACTAGTTCTATTAATTTTCTTGCTAAAAATAAACTAATTGTATATATAGTAAAATAAAGTAGTTTTATAAAATCAACTAGTTCAACTATATATTAATTAACACTAACTACCTAACCCTAATAACACAAATTTAAATAACACAAAAATAACACAAATAACCTATTTAACACTAACCTACCTAACCCTAAATTCACCAAATATTCTACAAATAACACTTAAGCATATACAATAGCAAAATTAAGCAATAATCTAAAAAACACTAATTAAGCATCTATATACGTAGAAATGTCTTCTTCTTCTTCTTCTTCTTCTTCTTTCTTATTTTCTTCTCCGCTTCTTCTTCTCCTATTTTTCTTCAACTTCTCTTCTTCTACTTCTCCTCTTCTTCTATTTTTCCTCTTCTTCTCCTCTCCTCCTCTTCTTATTCTCCTTTTTCTTCTTTTCTTCTCCTCCTCTTCTTATTTTCCTTTTTCCTAATCTTATTTTCTTATTTTTGTTCATCTTTCTTCTTCTTGTAACCCTAACCTAATTATAAATATTACTAACCCTAATAATCTAGCACAAACCTAATAACAATAGGAATTAAATGACAAAAAAAATCTTCTTCTCCTCCTCTTCTTCTTCTTCCTTTTCTTCTCCTCTTCTTCTACTCCTCCTCCTCTTCTTCTACTTCTCCTCCTCACCGGCACGACGGCGGCGGTGGCGTCCCCGCCGGCGGGCACTGGCGGCTCGTCCTTCGGGTTCGGCATGGGGAGGAGGGGGCGGGGGGCTTACCGGAGTGGGAGGGGAGGGGGTCGACGGCGGTGCTTGGAGCGGGGGGGGGGGGGGGGGGGGGAGGACGGCGGGCGTCGACGACGGCGAGAGCGAGGCGGAGGTCCGGCGCCGGCGAGCAGGACGGCAGGGCGTCGACGACGGAGACAAGGGCGCGCGAGGAGGTCCGGCGCCGGAGTGGAGGACGGCAGGGCGACGACGAGGAGGACGGCAGGGCAATGGCAACGGGCAGTTCGTCCGGTGCCGCACCGGGCAGGAGAGGCGAGCGAGAGGAAGAAGAGAACGAAAATGGCGATTTGGGTTGGAAATTTCCAACTCCCGCTTATATAGGTGGAGCTTTAGTCCTGGGTCGGGGCTCGAACCGGGACTAAGGACACCCTTTAGTCCTGGGTGGAGCCACGACCCGAGACTAAAGACCCTTTTTCGGCAGACCAAAAGGCGGGAAGCACGGGCCTTTAGTCCCGGGTCGGGGCTCGAGCCGGGACTAAAGACACCCTTTAGTCTCGGGTCTAGCCACGAGCCGGGGCTAAAGACCCCTTTTCGGCAGGCGGCAGGCGAGGGGCTTTAGTCCCGGGTCGTGACTCCACCCGGGACTAAAGGGTGTCTTTAGTCCCGGCTCGAGCACCGACCCGGGACTAAAGGGTTGGGCTGGCGGCATTCCAAAGTTTAGTTCCACCTCGCTTGTCGAGAGGAGCCGCCACTGGTTTATAAGCCCCGTTGTCCCAACCGTGTCGAGCTCCTCTCTAAAGCAGGCTTACGGGCCTAAAGAGACTGTAAATTTAAAAATTGAAAATATATTTGAAATTATGGACAAAATTCAACCTGAATTCAAAGTGAAGTCACTTTGAATTTAGGTTGAATTTTCTCTATAAATTCTCATATAGTTTCAAAAATTTTCCATTAGTTTTGTTTTGTTCTTTAATTAATTTATTTTGTTTTTTATAATTCTTTGTTTATTAAAATTCTTTTTGCATATTTGAGAATTTGACAAAACTATGAAAATGAAAAGTCTTTGAAATTGAATAAATAATTCAAAACTATTTTCTATTTTAAAAATTAATTATTTTGACTATCCAAACTATTAACTATTTTGTTATTTTTAATTAAAAACTATGTTTATTAAAATTCTTTTTGCATATTTGAGAATTTGACAAAACTATGAAAATGAAAAGTGTTTGAAATTGAATAAATAATTCAAAACTATTTGCTATTTTCAAAATTAATTATTTTGACTATCCAAACTATTAACTATTTTGTTCTTTTCAATTAAAAACAATGTTTATTAAAATTCTTTTTGTATATTTGAGAATTTGACAAAACTATGAAAATGAAAAGTGTTTGAAATTGAATAAATAATTCAAAAAAAATTTCCATTTTCAAAATTAATTATTTTGACTATCCAAACTATTAACTATTTTGTTATTTTCCATTAAAAACAATGTTTATTAAAATTCTTTTTGCATATTTGAGAATTTGACAAAACTATGATAATGAAAAGTGTTTGAAATTGAATAAATAATTCAAAACTATTTTCTATTTTAAAAATTAATTATTTTGACTATCCAAACTATTAACTATTTAGTTATTTTCAATTAAAAACTATGTTTATTAAAATTCTTTTTGCATATTTGAGAATTTGACAAAACTATGATAATGAAAAGTGTTTGAAATTGAATAAATAATTCAAAACTATTTTCTATTTTCAAAATTAATTATTTTAACTATTCAAACTATTAACTATTTTGTTATTTTCAATTAAAAACTATGTTTATTAAAATTCTTTTTGCATATTTGAGAATTTGACAAAACTATGAGAATGAAAAGTGTTTGAAATTGAATAAATAATTCTGAACTATTTTCTATTTTGAAAATTAATTATTTTGACTATCCAAACTATTAACTATTTTGTTATTTTCAATTAAAAACTATGTTTATTAAAATTCTTTTTGCATATTTGAGAATTTGACAAAACTATGATAATGAAAAGTGTTTGAAATTGAATAAATAATTCAAAACTATTTTCTATTTTCAAAATTAATTATTTTGACTATCCAAACTATAAACTATTTTGTTATTTTCAATTAAAAACTATGTTTATTAAAATTCTTTTTGCATATTTGAGAATTTGACAAAACTATGATAATGAAAAGTGTTTGAAATTGAATAAATAATTCAAAACTATTTTCTATTTTCAAAATTAATTATTTTAACTATCCAAGCTATTAACTATTTTGTTATTTTCAATTAAAAACTATGTTTATTAAAATTCTTCTTGCATATTTGAGAATTTGACAAAACTATGATAATGAAAAGTGTTTGAAATTGAATAAATAATTCAAAACTATTTTCTATTTTAAAAATTAATTATTTTGACTATCCAAACTATTATTTGGTATTTTTTGTGCATTTACTTATTTTTTGAGCTAGTTGACCCTAAAATTGAAAAGCACTACAAATGAACTCTGAAAATATTGAAAGTTGGCATGGTATCATCATTTCACCCACATAGCATGTGCTAAAAAGTGGAGAGGGTTACAACAAAAATTGGATGCACTTCGTGTACAAAACAGACAATCTCTCTCAAAGTATGAGGGTTTTGAACGAGAACTCATCTATTACAAAGGGATTTCATTTTTTGAACTTATTTGAACTCCATACTTTTTGTGTGTTTAAAATTCACCATTCAAAGGCACATCACAAATTTTCAACAATTTCTGACTTAATTTGGTATTTTTCGTGCATTTACTTTTGTTTTTTTGGACTAGTTGACCCTAAAATTGAAAAGTGTTTGAAATGAACTCTGAAAATGTTGAAAGTTGGCATGCTACCATCATTTCACCCACATAGCATGTGTTAAAAAGTTGAGAGGGCTACGACAAAAACTGGATGCACTTCGGGTACAAAACGGACAATCTCTCTCGAAGTATCAGGGTTTCGAAAGAGAACTCATCTCTTACAAAATGATCTAATTTTTTTGAACTTATTTGAACTCCATACGTTTTGTGTGTTCAAAATGCACCATTCAAAGGCACATCACAAAATTTCAACAATTTCTGACTTCATTTGGTATTTTTCGTGCATTTACTTATTTGTTTTGAGCTAGTTGACCCTAAAATTGAAAAGCACTACAAATGAACTATGAAAATGTTGAAAGTTGGCATGGTATCATCATTTCACCCACATAGCATGTGCTAAAAAGTGGAGAGGGTTACGACAAAAACTGGATGCATTTCATGTACAAAACAGACAATCTCTCTCGAAGTATGAGGGTTTCGAACGAGAACTCATCTATTACAAAGGGATTTCATTTTTTGAACTTATTTGAACTCCATACTATTTGTGTGTTTAAAATGCACCATTCATAGGCACATCACAAATTTTCAACAATTTCTGACTTAATTTGGTATTCTTCGTGCATTTACTTCTGTTTTTTTGGGCTAGTTGATCGTGAAATTGAAAATCACTACAAATGAACTCTGAAAATGTTGAAAGTTGGCATGCTATCATCATTTCACCCACATAGCATGTGTTAAAAAGTTGAGAGGGCTACGACAAAAACTGGATGCACTTCGTGTACAAAACGGACAATCTCTCGCGAAGTATCAGCGTTTCGAACGAGAACTCATCTCTTACAAAGGGATTTCATTTTTTTGAACTTATTGGAACTCCATACTTTTTGTGTGTTCAAAATGCACAATTCAAAGACACATCACAAAATTTGAACAATTTGTGACTTCATTTGGTATATTTCGTGCATTTACTTATTGTTTTTGAGCTAGTTCACCCTAAAATTGAAAAGCACTACAAATGAACTCTGAAAATGTTGAAAGTTGGCATGATATCATCATTTCACACACATAGCATGTGTTAAAAAGTTGAGAGGGCTACGACAAAAACTGGATGCACTTCGTGTGCAAAACGGACAATCTCTCTCGAAGTATCAGGGTTTCGAACGAGAACTCATCTCTTACAAAGGGATTTCATTTTTTTGAACTTATTTGAACTCCATACTTTTTGTGTGTTCAAAATGCACCATTCAAAGGCACATCACAAAATTTCAACAATTTTTGACTTCATTTGGTATTTTTCGTGCATTTACTTATTTTTTCGAGCTAGTTGACCCTAAAATTGAAAAGCACTACAAATGAACTCTGAAAATGTAGAAAGTTGGCATGGTATCACCATTTAACCCACATAGCATGTTCTAAAAAGTGGAGAGGGTTACGACAAAAACTGGATGCACTTCGTGTACAAAACAGACAATCTCTCTCGAAGTATGAGGGTTTCGAACGAGAACTCATCTATTACAAAGGGATTTCATTTTTTGAACTTATTTGAACTCCATACTTTTTGTGTGTTTAAAATGCACCATTCATAGGCACATCACAAATTTTCAAGAATGTCTGACTTAATTTGGTATTTTGCGTGCATTTACTTTTGTTTTTTTGGGCTAGTTGACCCTAAAATTGAAAAGCACTACAAATGAACTCTGAAAATGTTGAAAGTTGGCATGCTATCATCATTTCACCCACATAGCATGTGTTAAAAAGTTGAGAGGGCCACGACAAAAACTGGATGCACTTCGTGTACAAAACGGACAATCTCTCTCGAAGTATCAAGGTTTCAAACGAGAACTCATCTCTTACAAATGTTTATTAAAATTCTTTTTGCATATTTAAGAATTTGACAAAACTATGAAAATGAAAAGTGTTTGAAATTGAATAAATAATTCATAACTAAAAGGTTTAGTACATTCCATACATGCATTACATAAAAGGTTTAATACATTATTACATTATTGCACCAATAGTCCTATCTATTATTTCTGTTTTCTTCTGGGTCGTAGCCATGGAGAATCATCATCATTCAATAGGATGCTTGGGTCAGTTTTCACTTTGAAGGGCGGAATTTCATGAAACTTATTATAATCTACTGACATGTTTGTCTTGTCATCTACTCCCACGATGTTTGTTTTCCCTGAAAGAACTATGTGGCGTTTTGGCTCATCAAACGATATCTTCTTTTGCTGATTTCTTTTTCTCATTTTTGTAGACATGTCCTTCACATAGAAAATCAGAGCGACATCATTGGCTAGGACAAATGGTTCGTCCATGTACGCAAGATTGTTGAGATCCACTGTTGTCATGCCGTACTTTTGGTCTACAACTACCCCGCCTCGTGTCAGCTTCACCCATTTGCATCGAAACAAAGGGATCTTAAAAGTAGGTCCATAGTCAAGTTCTCATATCTCCTCTATGTACCCATAATATGTTCCCAAACAGTGCCCATTCTTGTCTGTTGCATCAAAGCGGACACCACTATTTTGGTTGGTGCTCTTTTTATCTTGGGCAACCGTGTAAAATGTATTCCCATTTATCTCATACCCTTGGAAAGTACATATAGTCGAAGATGGTGGCCTGGCCAAACAGTACAGCTGATCTCCAACGGTGTCGTCATTCATGAATGTGTCTGCAACCAACTGCCGAAAGTCTTCTCGTGTTCCCCTTTAATCCAAGAGTCAGCCTTCCCCGGGTTTTCGGAGCGTAGAATATTCTTGTGTCTCACGATATACGGAGCCACCACGGTGGAATTGTGTAGAACTGTGTAGTGTGCTTGAGAGAAAGAATGCCCGTCCATACATACTTTTGCTTTCCTTCCTAGTGTGCCTTTTCCTGTCAGCCTACCCTCATACCGAGATTCAGGAACACCAATCGGCTTAAGGTCAGGAAGAAAGTCCACACCAAACTCAATGACCTCCTCTGTTCCATAGCCCTTGGAGATGCTTCCTTCTGGCCTAGCACGGTTATGAACATATTTCTTTAAGACTCCCATGAACCTCTCGAAGGGGAACATATTGTGTAGAAACACAGGACCGAGAATTCTAATCTCTTCGACTAGGTGAACTAGGAGGTGTGTCATTATATTGAAGAAGGATGGCGGGAACAACAACTCAAAGCTGACCAGACATTGGACCACATCAATCTGTAACCCTGATAGACTTTCTCGATCGATTACCTTGTGAGAAATTGCATTAAGGAATGCACATACCTTCACAATTGCCAGGCGAACATTTTCCGGTAGAATTCCCCTCCATGCAACCGGAAGCAATTGCGTCATAAGCACGTGGTAGTCATGAGACTTTAGGTTTTGGAATTTTTTGTCTTTCATATTTACGATTCCCTTTATATTCGACGAGAAGCCAGTTGGGACCTTGATACTGAAAAGGACTTCAAAGAAGATTTCCTTCTCTTCCTTAGTAAGAGAGTAGCTGGCACGCCCTTCAAACTGCCCTGGATGCATGCCATCTCTTCCTTTATGACGTTCCTGGTCCTCCCGTGCTTCCGGTATTTTGACTTCCCATACAAGCCCAGGAAGCCTAGAATATTCACGCAGAGATTCTTCGTCAGGTGCATCACGTCGATTGCCGAGCGGACCTCATGGACTTCCCAGTAGGGTAGCTCCCAAAATATAGATTTCTTCTTCCACATGGGTACGCGCTTATCAGGGCCGTTAGGAACAGGTTGGCTGCCAGGACCCTTTCCAAAGATTACTTTTAAATCTTTGACCATATCAAATACTTCAGCACCAGTACGGATGACAGGCTTCCCCCGGGGTTCTGCCTTGCCATTGAAATGCTTGCCTTTTTTCTTTAAGGGATGCTTGGGCGGAAGAAAACGACGATTGTACGGGTACACATTCTTCCTACATTTGTCCAGATATATACTTTCTGTCTGATCCAAACAGTGCGTGCATGCATTGTATCCCTTGTTTGACTGTCCTGAAATGTTACTAAGAGCAGGTCAATCATTGATGGTTACGAAAAGCAACGCTCGAAGGTCAAATTCCTCTTGTTTGTGCTCGTCCCACACACGTACACCTGGTTCGGCCCACAGCTGTAAAAGTTCATCAACTAATGGCCTTAGGTACACATCAATATCGTTGACGGGTTGCTTTGGACCTTGGATAAGCACTGGCATCATAATGAACTTCCGCTTCATGCACAACCAAGGAGGAAGGTTGTAGATACATAGAGTAACGGGCCAGGTGCTGTGACTGCAACTCTGCTCCCCAAAAGGATTCATGCCATCTGTACTCAGACCAAACCATAAGTTCCTTGCGTCACCTGCAAATCTCAGGAACTCTCTCTCGATTTTTGTCCACTGCCGACCATCAGCGGTGTGCCTCAACTTATCGTCTTTCATACGATCTTCCATGTGCCATCGCAACAACTTCGCATGATCTTTATTTCTGAACAGACGTTTCAACCGTGGTATTATAGGAGCATACCACATCACCTTGGCAGGAAACCTGTTCCTGGGTGGCTCGCCCTCAATATCACCAGGGTCATCTTTTCTGATCTTATACCGCAATGCAGTGTATACCGGGCATTTATCCATATTCTCGTACTTCTCACCGCGGTAGAGGATGCAGTCATTAGGGCATGCATGTATCTTCTGCACGTCTAATCCTAGAGGGCAGACAAGCTTCTTTGCTTCGTACGTGTTGGGGGCAATTCGTTCTTTCTTGGAAGCATCTTCTTCATCAGTACCAGCAACTTTTCGAATGACGAGTCAGTCACACCGGTCTCTGCCTTCCACTTCAGCAATTCTAGTGTGCTACCCAGCTTCTTCTGGCCATCTTCACAAGTTGGGTACAACAATTTGTTGTGGTCCTGTAACATCTGCTCGAACTGCAACCTCTCGTTTTCTGGGTCGCAACCTCGCCGTGCATCAGAAATGGCCCGGCCAAGATCATCAGCGGGCTCATCTGGTTCCCGTTCTTCATCCTGATCTTCTTCTTCATTGTCTTCCATTGCGGTATCAGCATACTCAGGGAACATAGATCGGTAGTTGTCATCATCGTTCTCTTCTTCTTCATCATCGTCTTCCATCATAACCCCCCTCTTTCTCCGTGCTTGGTCCAAACATTATAGCCCGACATAAAATCGGACCGAAGCAGGTGGCTCTGAATGACTCTTGAGGAAGTGTAATCCTTCTCATTCCGGCATTCAACACATGGACAATACATATAGCCACCACCATGCTTGTTCGCATCGGCTGCATCTCGAAAAGAATGCACGCCTTCTCTGTAAGCGGTTGTGCGTCGATCACCGTACATCCATGGATGGCTCATCTGCGTTATACGACAGTATATCAAATACAATCACGATCCTAAAAATTAGTACCGCACGGTCTAAACGAGGAAATATAGTTGCTAACCTTTTAGAATAAGTAGAAATAAAGAGGAAGAGGTTTAAGCGTGGCTCGGGCATCTCATATCGTAGTTGTGTTCGGTGAACTGAAGCGGCATCGCTCTAACACACATTTCAACAAACACCTCTAGTGCATCCAAGAAAAATGTAGAGTAGCACACACCCACACTCTTCCATTCAAGAAAAATGCAAGGAAGAAGGGAGAGGGGGGTTGTGGCCAATATATATAGCAGAGGACTTTAGTCCCGGTTTGAGACACAAACCGGGACTAAAGGTGGCGCACATGCGGGCTGCAGACCACGTAGCCCTTTAGTCCCGGTTTGAGACACAAACCGGACTAAAGGCTCCTTACGGGCCGGGACCAAAGCCTCATGGGCGGCATTGCGATTTGGGGCGACGTGGCCGGGCCTGCCCAGATGGACACCGGGACTAAAGGGTACATGCCAAATGCCCGTTTTTCACTAGTGTCCTCTCCCTCCATGCCCGCATTGATGGGCCCTCATCGCCACTGCCCCGCACGGTAAAGGAGGAGCTGCTGCCCGCAGTCACGAAAGTGTGTGGCCACATCCTCCACTACCTGTGAGGAGTTGTGCATTTGTATGTCTTACACTGTAGACAACAAACTGGAGCAATATAGTGCATTTCTATGATTAGCATTGAACTTCCTTTGATTTACAATATGATACTCCCTCCAATCTATATTACTTGTTGCTGATTTAGTATTAGTTTAGCTGTACTAAATCAGCATCTGGCTTCAAAGGAACAGCTGCACTTTCAGGGGGAAGACCCCAAATGTGAGGGAGGTGATCAACAAAATGAGGAGTGACATGGAGCAATGGCGCCTAGCCGGAGCAAAGTATTTATCGCCCCCATTGGGGGATCCAACATGGGATATAGCCACGTGGAATTTTGAGGACGAGGAGGAGCTCATCTGTTTCCACATTTTCTTAACACTAGTAATTTTCACACGTTCAAACCTCTCTGCCACTTGGTCATTTCATTTTTGTAATCTCCTTCTACTAAATCAATGAAAAAAATTGATAAGGAGGAAGCGAACCCCCGGCCTCTGCATCAATCGATGCATGCAGCCATGCTAAATCAATGAAATGGCAGTGAAGCTGGATCTTTCAGGAAAAAAGAAATCAGCGACATGTTAGGATTGGAGGGAGTATGTTTTCTAGTTTAAATATTTTTATGTTTGAACATGTTACTGAAAAAATAACATTATATCTACAATACCAAATAAATAAAATATAGAAAATATATATTAATGGGGCTTAAACAGTTGAAGTTTAATGGGGCTTAAACAGTTGAAGTTTAATGGGGCTTCGTCGAGTATGTTTCATACTCGGTTTATTTATTTTTCCTGCAGTGCCACTCAAATCCATCATCTTTAGATCGTTTGTGGAACTTCGCACAAAATCCCCCAGCGTCAATCTTGTATACTACCAGAGTGGCATGTTAATTTCAATATAACCGCGCCGAATCTTCCATGCCCTAGAAGACAATGCCGCACAAAATATAATCCCCCACTAAGGTGGGTGAGGGAAGGATTAGCTCTCCCTGGTTTGTGTAATCATTACACATGTTGGGAATACATCATCATGTACTTCCTTCGTTTTTAAATATAAGTCTTTTTAGAGGTTTCACTAGGAAACTACATATGGATGTATATAGACATATTTTAAAGTGTAGATTCACTCATTTTACTCCGTATGTAGTCATTTAGTGAAATCTCTTAAAAGACTTATATTTAAGAACGGAGGAAGTATTTCAATTAACTGCATGATGTATTATGTTAAAATTATATTATAGGGCAATCTCCAATTTCTGGTGAGCTTGATGCATGCAAATTACCTTAGGTTAGTGCCAATGCATCGTCTCTTCCGAGTCATTCCATGTCATCCACATCATGAAGCTTGGTGTCGTTTCTTTCGAAGTCTGGATAATAAGATCTTCCTAAGATATTTTTGTGTCCCTCTTTTCTCTGTGTGCACTGGAACTGTATGGGCACGGGATGAGTACTCTGCCTAGGCATGGCATGGATAACATTAGCCGTCTCTCGGCTTGCATACGCCAATCTGCTCTCTCTTATTTTATTTTTTTTAGAAAAGGAGGATGACCCTCGGTCTCTGCATCTAGGAGATGCATGCGACCATTTTATTGATTATTTCCGAGGACCTTACAAAGTAGTACAACAATATGCCTGAATCCGCCATCTTGGCAACATTTGCCGCTACTCCTATCCATATGATGAATGGGTGCAAGCTGAGCCAAATACCCAGACCTCTCACCTAAGCCTAACATCTAAAGCCGGAGGCCCCGACTGAGCCACATACCGGATCAAAGGCACAAACCGGTCTGACGCACTCACATGTGTCGCCGTCACCATCTTCCATCGGTTCATCTTCAAAGCAGATTGAGGTGCCAGCCTTGACAGGTGCCTCCGCCATCGACGCCACCATGACGCCAAACGACGACCTCCAACTACGCGAGTCCATCTCTAAGCAACAGACGTAGATCCATGCTAGGGTAGGGCCGCACCACCGTCATCGCCCACCACCCACAAGCGCCATCTAGCCCCAAGGTTCCCAAAGTGGCGCCTTCAAGAAGGGAACGACGTCGTGAGCGCCGCCGTCGCCCAACAAAGTTAGGGCTTTCGCCCAGGAGACCTAGGGGAAGGGGAAGTGAGGGATCGGTCCATACCGACGCCTCCAAGGAGGGGAACGACGCCCTCAGGTGTCGCCGTCGACGCGGCCGACCAAGGATTTCGCCCGAACTAGATCCCCGTCACCAGCAGCGCCTCCTGTACAGAACCGACGACCCAAGGAAGCGCGGCCCGACCAGGTTAGCCCGCACGTCGAGCATGGAAGGAGGGGATGCGCCAGATCGCGCGCACCGACCACCGCAGAAGCCGCCGTCGGTCGCCAACGACCACTGGATCCTGCCGCCCGCGCGGCCCGGACGTCAGATCCACCGCCCGCCCGGCTGCTAGCTTGCCGTGCCTCGTCCATAGAGTCGCCACTCCAGATTCGAAATTCCCCACGCAGAGGGAGGGCAACCAATGCCCCGCCGCCACGATCCTTGGCGCCTCGGGCATGCCCGGCGGCTGCCTGACGCGGCGGCGAGGAAGGGAGGGAGAGGGAGTAGGGCGGCTAGGGTTGGGAGGGGGAGGGAGGGGGGAGTGGGGAGGGAGCCTCTCTTATTTAATTACCTCTCCAGTTGAGCCCCGAGCCTACATGGCAGCTGACCACAACCAATAATGGACTAGAAGAAGTTTGAATTGAGTAGGAGGAGTAGCGCTTGAGTCCAAGGATTTCAGTCGACAGAAGACTACAAAAACCACGTTTGAATTGCGAGGCAGTTGTGGGCCTTGTGGCCACGGACTAACAGTAGTACTGAACCACTTGCACTAACAGCTAGCACACACACACTATAAGATGAGATGCACCACCCTATCAGTTTTTGCCAAGAGAACTTACGAATCACTTGCATCCCAAACAAGGTTTCTCACCGAGAGTTGTTGCGTTTCTGCATACATAGCATACTTCCACAGAATCCATGGCGAAATACTGGATGCTGCTCCACTTCTTGGCGGTCCTCTTGCCCGCGGCGAGCGCCACGTCATGCCACGTCGACGACCTCCGCGCGCTGAGGGACTTTGCCGGGAACCTCAGTGGTGGTGGCGTCCTCCTCCGCGCCGTGTGGTCCGGCACCTCGTGCTGCGGCTGGGAAGGTGTGGGCTGCGACGGCAAAAGTGGACGCGTCACGACGTTGCGGCTTCCCGGTCGTGGCCTTGCGGGGCGCATCCCAGGAGCATCGTTGGCGGGCCTGGCATGGCTTCAGGAGCTCAACCTTGCCAGCAACAGACTGGTCGGCACCATCCCATCGTGGATTGGTGAGCTTGACCACCTTTGCGACTTGGATCTCTCCGGTAATTCACTGGATGGGGAGGTACCCAAGAGTTTGATACGGCTTAAGGGCCACGCCGCCGCTGGTCGTTCATCAGGTATGACTTTCACTAACATGCCATTGTATGTGAAGCGTAACAGAAGAACACTCCAACAACAACAACCAAATATCATATCCGGGACCAACAACAAAGTACGGTCTGGTAGAAACAATGTTGTATCCGGGAACGACAACGCTGTCATATCTGGGAACAACAACACTGTGGCGGGGAGCAATAATACCATCACAACTGGGAGTGACAATACCGTAACCGGTAGCAACCATGTCGTATCTGGGAGCAAACATATCGTAACAGACAACAACAATGTTGTTTCTGGGATTGACAATAATGTATCCGGGAGCTTCCACACCGTATCTGGGAGTCTCAATACCGTATCCGGGAGCAACAATACTGTATCTGGGAGCAATCATGTTGTGTCTGGGAGCAACAAAGTCGTGACAGGAGGTTAATGGATTCTCAGTCAATCTAGCTCACAATCACTTGGTGGGGCCAATCGTGTTATGTAACTTCATGGATATAGCATCCTTTTCCTACTTTAAATAAAATTTCCAGAAATTATCTTACGTACATGCTGACATAAATATCAATGTCGGCTTGCACCAGATGTATGACGAAAAAGGCATTTTGTCCCGCTTTATAAAGCAACTGATCTACCAAGCGTGTTTGCTTATATAAATTTGCACCATGGACGTATGCATGTCATGTGTTCTGATGTGTGATGCTTTCGTATCCTTACTGGGCATTTGGACTGTCGATCACATAATGAATTATACGTGCTTAATATCAGCTAGCTACACACACTTCTCTTCGGCAAGTGAAGATGTTAGATGCATCAATGTCGAATGTTAGGATGTAGGAGATGGAGCAAAAGAGCATAGATTATAGTACAAAAAAATTGTGGCGTGTAGCCCTCTTGATATAATGGACCAGATTCTTCGATACTGGTATAGTTTAACCAGCACAATGTTTTTTTTTGCCAAGGATAAGAATCCCCGCAGAAGCACGAGCTTCTTTGGAAGCACGTGAAAAATAAAGAGATTCGTCGCGAGAGAATCTATTTTTCTTACAATGGACCGGCCCTCTTGACCGACCACGAAGGCAAGAAAATATATATAGGGTAGAGCAGGGTGCCCGACTCAAACAATCAATATATTAGGAAGCAAATTGACGGGTCGTGTGAGAGCTTTTGCCACGGTAGATAAATGGTTGCCCAGAGTTTCACCTGGCGCACACAGCTTGATGTTAGGGGTGAGCAACCCTAAAAGGGATATGGTCATCCTGTTAGATGTTAGGGCTTTGTACATCATAATAATGCAGAGATCCGGTCTTGTCCTCCTTTTATAAAAGAAAACTTGCTGTCAGGGGTAAGAGTCCTGTCGAAGGGATGCTGTTAGCTAAGCTACCAGCTTGCCTAGCTAGCTCGTAGAATATGAGAAATGATTCAATATGGGCACGAGGGAATATATTCGGTGATGTATGCATGCGCGTTAGCTTGTGACCCACCTGTCTATATTAATGTGTTTGTGTACATAAATGTTTATCAAATTCCGGTCCTGATTTATCTTATATTTTTACTTCCTCCGTCACAATATAGAAGGCATGTACGTGCACCTAGGTCGTCAATTTAATTTGTAAAAAAATATATTATTTAACAAAAAAATTATATCATTACAAAATAGAACATCTAAAGTTTTTAATGATATTTTTTTATAGTATATACTTCTCATTAAGTTGGTAAATTTGACGACCTAGATTCATGTGTCGGACTTATAAACTAAGACGGAGGAAGTATTACAAGTTTGATAAGTAAATGGAAGTAAAATTGCTTTAGAATGTAAGTAAATTAAGATGATTGATTATCATACGTGGAACGTTGGGTGAATGGATGATGGGAAGAAAACGAAAACACGAAACTTTATATTCTTTTTAATACTACTCCTTTCTTTCTGGTTTATAAGGCTTAAATCTGAAATCTCATCAACAAAGGTGAATTGTGAGTTGATGGCACTAGTTCTAACTAGCCAATGAAATATTTCTCACATATTCAATTCCCGAGGCAATAAATGTAGCATCCTCCCGATCATTGGACTTGCATATAGCTACTAATTTCCTTTCTCTTATCTCTATGAATTAAATATGGAGTGAGACTCAAAGCACTTTAACTCAATTAGACTCAAAATGAGCCGAGTATAATGAAAATCTGACATTTTTGAGATGAACCCTATAAAACGAAAAGGAGGAAGTATATATATATATATATATATATATATATATATATATATATATATATATATATATATATATGTAGAGAGAGAGAGAGAGAGAGATAAAGAAGAGATAGACACTATACTAGTCATGCCCTTTTCGAATAGACCTAATTACGACCGGACAGGTAAAAAGGCAAACAACTGTTGTAGTTTCTGTTACAACTCATAGCTTTATTTTATCACGCCTCACGTATACCTTATCTATTGACTAGTAGACCTCATGTCATCAATCTATATAGCTCACAAGGTAAATTGCAAACATGTAAACTTACCCATTCTCGTGGCTAACTAGTAGGTTCAGTGCAATGTAGGGTGGTTGCTTCAGCAGAGCAAGCACATCAACAATATTTGATTATTGTTATCACATGTGTTGCAGAGTTCCTCCATTGCCCTATATATAGTAGGGAATTATGTTGCTCATGAATTAGCTGGCCTAGCTAAGTTTTCCACTCCTGGTGCAAGGATGGAAGATCTTCCACCTTCTATTAATCCTCTCCTTGTAAAGGATTTAACTTTGATCACCGGTGAATAAAGGGGAAGTTGGATGTCATAAAAATACACTAGTGATCACGAGAAAAAAAAATGTGACTTTGATCTATTACCTCCCCAACAATACCATGGACCTCCTTTCCCTCCGGTTGTCGCTTTCCAAGATTTAAGTTTGACCATATGTTTAACCAACGAGACAGATTATGATGAAAGCAAAAAAGTTATACCACTGAATTCATAGTTTGATACGAATTTAGTGATATAATTTTTTCTCCCGCCGCAGTCGGTCTTGTTGGTTAAATTTATAGTCAAACTTAGATCGCATAAAAAGAGAACGCACTATATTCTGGAATGGAGGAGTACCTTTTTATATCATTGGGAAGTGTGTGGAGGATGGTGTACATGTGCCCCAGGTATAGTTTTCTAGTCTAGCCTTTACCTTCACAACTTTGTCTCAAGTGGCGCTATCCTATCAACTGGACGTGACTATACATCTTGGTGTTGGCCGGAACAAGCCGCGGCGAGGCTTCGGGCGCATCCAACGCGTGTATGGACGCGAGCTGGACGTGTCGGGCGCGTCGGGACTGCGGCGTAGGTGTGCGCGTGTGTACGTGTACACCGTAGGCGTGAGTGTAGGAGTGGCAGTTGGCGAGGAGGGGGTGCGTTGAGCTGGTCCATCGCGGGCTCGCCGCGCTCGACGTGTGCGTGCATGTCGGGGTGGGCGCGAGCAGAACGGGATGGACCGGGTCATGGGTGCGTGCCCGACGCAACCCTGGGTATAAGAACCCCTCGTGTACGTTGTAACTGCCGGGGGGGGGGGGGGGTTGCAGGTCGAGTTCGTGCTCGCCGGAAATACACAGGGGCCGTTCGTGCGGCAAGGTGTTTCTGCACCGGGAAATTGTTGGGGAACGTCGCATGGGAAACAAAAATTTTCCTACGCGCACGAAGACCTATCATGGTGATGTCCATCTACGAGAGGAGATGAGTGATCTACGTACCCTTGTAGATCGTACAGCAGAAGCGTTAGAGAACGCGGTTGATGTAGTGGAACGTCCTCACGTCCCTCGATCCGCCCCGCGAACAATCCCGCGATCAGTCCCACGATCTAGTACCGAACGGACGGCACCTCCGCGTTCAGCACACGTACAGCTCGACGATGATCTTGGCCTTCTTGATCCAGCAAGAGAGACGGAGAGGTAGAAGAGTTCTCCGGCAGCGTGACGGCGCTTCGGAGGTTGGTGATGATCTTGTCTCAGCAGGGCTCCGCCCGAGCTCCGCAGAAACACGATCTAGAGGAAAAACTATGGAGGTATGTGGTCGGGCAGCCGTGAGAAAGTCGTCTCAAATCAGCCCTAAAACCTCCGTATATATAGGTGGGAGGGAGGGGAGGAGGCAGCCTCAAAACCTAAAGGTTTGGCCGAAATTGGAGGTGGAGGAGTCCTACTCCAATCCTACTTGGAGTAGGATTCCACCTTCCCACTTGGAAACTCTTTCCACCTTGTGTTTTTTCCTTCTCAAACCTTATGGGCCTTAGTGGAAACTTATTCCAGCCCACTAGGGGCTGGTTTATCTCTTCCCATAGCCCATGAGACCCCTTGGGGCGTGACACCCCTCCCGATGGTCCCCGGCACCCCTCCCGGCACTCCCGGTACACTACCGATGAGCCCGAAACTTTTCCGGTAATGCACGGAAACCTTCCGGTAACCAAATGAGGTCATCCTATATATCAATCTTCGTTTCCGGACCATTCCGGAAACCCTCGTGACGTCCGTGATCTCATCCGGGACTCCGGACAACATTCGGTAACCAACCATATAACTCAAATACGCATAAAACAACGTCGAACCTTAAGTGTGCAGACCCTGCGGGTTCGAGAACTATGTAGACATGACCCGAGAGACTCCTCGGTCAATATCCAATAGCGGGACCTGGATGCCCATATTGGATCCTACATATTCTACGAAGATCTTATCGTTTGAACCTCAGTGCCAAGGATTCATATAATCCCGTATGTCATTCCCTTTGTCCTTCGGTATGTTACTTGCCCGAGATTCGATCGTTAGTATCCGCATACCTATTTCAATCTCGTTTACCGGCAAGTCTCTTTACTCGTTCCGTAATACAAGATCCCGCAACTTACATTAAGTTACATTGCTTGCAAGGCTTGTGTGTGATGTTGTATTACCGAGTGGGCCCCGAGATACCTCTCCGTCACACGGAGTGACAAATCCCAGTCTTGATCCATACTAACTCAACTAACACCTTCGGAGATACCTGTAGAGCATCTTTATAGTCACCCAGTTACGTTGCGACGTTTGATACACACAAAGCATTCCTCCGGTGTGAGTGAGTTATATGATCTCATGGTCATAGGAATAAATACTTGACACGCAGAAAACAGTAGCAACAAAATGACATGATCAACATGCTACGTCTATTAGTTTGGGTCTAGTCCATCACATGATTCTCCTAATGATGTGATCCCGTTATCAAGTGACAACACTTGCCTATGGCCAGGAAACCTTGACCATCTTTGATCAACGAGCTAGTCAACTAGAGGCTTACTAGGGACAGTGTTTTGTCTATGTATCCACACAAGTATTGTGTTTCCAACTAATACAATTATAGCATGGATAATAAACGATTATCATGAACTAAGAAATATAATAATAACTAATTTATTATTGCCTCTAGGGCATATTTCCAACAGTCTCCCACTTGCACTAGAGTCAATAATCTAGTTCACATCACCATGTGATTCCAACGAATCCAACACCCGTATAGTTATGGGGTCTGATCACGTCTTGCTCGTGAGAGAGGTTTTTAGTCAACGGCTCTGAAACTTTCAGATCCGTGCGTTCTTTACAAATCTTTATGTCATCTTATAGATGCTGCTACTACGTGCTATTCGGAAATGCTCCAAATATCTACTCTACTGTATGAATCCGTTTCACTACCCATAGTTATTCAGATTAGTGTCAAAGCTTGCATCAACGTAACCCTTTACGACGAACTCTTTAACCACCTCCATAATCGAGAAAAATTCCTCAGTCCATTTGTTACCAAGGATAAATTTTGACCGCTGCTAGTGATTCAATCATGGATCACTCTCTGTACCTCTCAACAGACTTTGAGTCAAGGCACACATCAGGTGCGGTACACAGCATGGCATACTTTAGATTCTACGGCTAAGGCATAGAAGAAGACCTTCGTCTATTCTCTTTATTCTGCCGTGGTCGGGTTTTGAGTCTTACTCAAATTCACACCTTACAACGCAACCAAGAACTCCTTCTTTGTTGATCTATTTTGAACTCCTTCAAAACTTGTCAAGGCATGCATCTTGTTGAAACTTCCATTAAGCGCTTTCGATCTATCTCCATAGATCTTTGATGCTCAACGTTCAAGTAGCTCAATCCAGGTATTCCTTTGAAAACTCCTTTCAAACAACCTTGTATGCTTTACAGAAATTCTACATTACTTCTGATCCACAATATGTCAACCACATATACTTATCAGAAATTCTATAGTGCTCCCACTCACTTCTTTGGAAATACAAGTTTCTCACAAACTTTGTACAAACCCAAAATCTTTGATCATCTCATCAAAGTGTATATTCCAACTCCGAGATGCTTGCACCAGTCCATTGAAGGATCGCTGGAGCTTGCATACTTGCTAGTATCTTTAGGATCGACAAAACCTTCTGGTTGTATCACATACAATGTTTGCTCAAGGAAACCGTCGAGAAAACAATGTTTTGATATCCTACGTGCAATATTTCATAAATAATGCATCAACAACTAACATAATTCTAACAGACCTTTAGCATCGCTACGAGTGAGAAAGTCTCATCACAGTCAACTGTTTGATCTTGTCGAAAACATCTTTGCGACAAGTCGAGCTTTTCTTAATAGTGACTTATCACCATCATCGTCTGTCTTCCTTTAAAGATCCATTTTTACTCAATAGTCCTATGACCATCAAGTAGTTCTACCAAAGTATTCACTTTGTTTTCACACATGGATCCTCTCTCGGATTTCATGGCTTCCAGCCATTTGTCGGAATCTGGGCCCACCATCGCTTTCTCCATAACTCGTAGGTTCACTGTTGCTCAACAACATGACCTCCAAGACAGGGTTACCGTACTACTCTGCAGCAGTATGCGACCTTGTCGACCTACGAGGTTTGTAGTAACTTGATTCGAAGCTCAATGATCACCATCATCAGCTTCTACTTCAATTGGTGTAGGCGCCACAGGAACAACTTCCTACGCCCTGCTACACACTAGTTGAAGTGATGGTTCAATAACCTCATCAAGTTCTACTACCCTCCCACTCAATTCTTTCGAGAGAAACCTTTCCTCGAGAAAGGATCCGTTTCTAGAAACAAACACTTTGCTTTCGGATCTGAGATAGGAGATGTACCCAACTGTTTTGGATATCCTATGAAGATGCATTTATCCGCTTTGGGTTCGAGCTTATCAGACTGAAACCTTTTCACATAAGTGTCGAAACCCCAAACTTTCAAGAAACGACAGTTTAGATTTCTCTAAACCTCATTCTATACTGTGTCATCTCAACGGAAATACGCGGTGCCCTATTTAAAGTGAGTGCGGTTGTCTCTAATGCATAACCCATAAACGATAGTGGTAATTCGATAAGAGACATCACAGTATGCACCATACTAAATAGTGCGTGGCTATGATGTTCAGACACATCATCACACTATGATGTTCCAGGTGGCATGAACTGTGAAACAATTTCCACATTGTCTTAACTGTGTACCAAAAACTCGTAACTCAGATATTCATTTCTATGATCACATCGTAGACAGTTCATCTTCTTGTTACGACGAACTTCACTCTGAAACAGAATTGAACTTTTCAATATTTCAGATTTGTGATTCATTAAGTAAATACTTCTGTATCTACTCAAGTCGTCAGTGAAGTAAGAACATAATGATATCCACTGCGTGCCTCAGCACTCACTGGACTGCATACATCAAAATGTATCACTTTCCAACAAGTTACTATCTTGTTTCATCTCAACGAAAACAAGGCCTTGCTCATGTGGTATGATTTGCATGTCACTAGTGATTCGAAATCAGGTGAGTACAAAGATCCATCAGCATGGAGCCTCTTCATGCAATTTATACTAACATGACTCAAGCGGCAGTGCCACAAGTAAGTGGTACTATCATTATTAACTCGTATCTTTTGGCACCAATGTGTAACACTACAATCGAGATTCAATAAACCATTGAAGGTGATTATTCAAGCAAATAGAGTAACCATTATTCTCTTTGAATGAATAATCGTATTGCAATAAACACGATCCAATCACGTTCACGCTTAACGCAAACACCAAATAACAATTATTTAGGTTCAACACCAATCCCGATGGTAGAGGGAGCGTGCGACGTTTGATTATATCAACCTTGGAAACACTTCCAACACATATCGTCACCTCGCCTTTAGCTAGTCTCCGTTTATGCCGTAGCTTTCATTTCGCGTTACTAATCACTTAGCAACCGAACCGGTATCCAATACCCTCGTGCTACTAGGAGTACTAGTAAAGTACACATCAACATTATGTATATCACATATATACTTCTCTCGACTTTTGCCAGCCTTCTTATCCACCAAGTATCTAGAGTTGATCCACCTCAGTGACTGTTCCCCTTATTACAGAAGCACTTAGTCTCGGGTTTGGGTTTAATCTTGGGTCTCTTCATTAGTGCAGCAACTGTTTTGCCGTTTCACGAAGTATCCCTTCTAGCCCTTGCCTTTCTTGAAACTTAGTGGTTTTACTAACCATCAACTATTGATGCTCCTTCTTGATTTCTACTTTCGCAGTGTCAAACATCGCGAATCACTCAAAAGATCATAGTATATATCCTTGATATGTTATAGTTCATCACGAAGCTCTCATAGCTTGGTGGCAGTGACTTTGGAGAACCATCACTATCTCATCTGGAAGATTAACTCCCACTTGATTCAAGCGATTGTCGTACTCAGACAATCTGAGCACACGCTCAATGATTGAGCTTTTCTCCTTTACTTTGTGGACAAAGAATCTTGTTTGGAGGTCTCGAACCTCTTAACAAGGGCACAAGCATGAAATCACAATTTCATCTCTTCGGAACATCACTTATGTTCCGTGACGTTTTACAACGTTTTCGGCGCCTTGCTTCTAAGCCATCAAGTATCTTGCACTGAACTATCGTGTAGTCATCAGTAACGTGTATGTCGGATGTTCATAGCATCCACAGACGACGCTCGAGGTGCAGCACACCGAGTGGTGCATTAAGGACATAAGCCTTCTGCGTAGCAACGAGGACAATCCTCGGTTTTACAGACTCAGTCTGCAAAGGTTGCTACTATCAATTTTCAACTAAATTTTCTCTAGGAACATGTAAAAACAGCAGAGCTATAGCGCAAGCTACATCGTAATTCGCAAAGACCATTAGACTATGTTCATGACAATTAGTTCAATTAATCATATTACTTAAGAACTCCTACTCAAAAAGTACATCTCTCTAGTCATTTGAGTGGTACACGATCCAAATCCGCTATCTCAAGTCCGATCATCACGTGAGTCGAGAATAGTTTCAGTGGTAAGCATCCCTATGCTAATCATATCAACTATACGATTCATGCTCGACCTTTCGGTCTCATGTGTTCCGAGGCCATGTCTGCACATGCTAGGCTCGTCAAGCTTAACCCGAGTGTTCCGCGTGTGCAACTGTTTTGCACCCGTTGTATGTGAACGTTGAGTCTATCACACCCGATCATCACGTGGTGTCTCGAAACGAAGAACTGTCGCAACGGTGCACAGTCGGGGAGAACACAATTTCGTCTTGAAATTTTAGTGAGAGATCACCTCATAATGCTACCGTCGTTTTAAGCAAAATAAGGTGCATAAAAGGATTAACATCACATGCAATTCATAAGTGACATGATATGGCCATCATCACGTGCTTCTTGATCTCCATCACCAAAGCACCGGCACGATCTTCTTGTCACCGGTGCCACACCATGATCATCCATCAACGTGTTGCCATCGGGGTTGTCGTGCTACTTATGCTATTACTACTAAAGCTACATCCTAGCAAAATAGTAAACGCATCTGCAAGCACATATGTTAGTATAAAGACAACCCTATGGCTCCTGCCGGTTGCCGTACCATCGACGTGCAAGTCGATATTTCTATTACAACATGATCATCTCATACATCCAATATATCACATCACATCATTGGCCATATCACATCACAATCATACCCTGCAAAAACAAGTTAGACGTCCTCTAATTTTGTTGTTGCATGTTTTACGTGGTGACCAAGGGTATCTAGTAGGATCGCATCTTACTTACGCAAACACCACAACGGAGATATATGAATTGCTATTTAACCTCATCCAAGGACCTCCTCGGTCAAATCCGATTCAACTAAAGTTGGAGAAACCGTCACTTGCTAGTCATCTTTGAGCAAAGGGGGTTACTCGTAATGATGAAACCAGTCTCTCGTAAGCGTACGAGTAATGTCGGTCCAAGCCGCTTCAATCCAACAATACCGCGGAATCAAGAAAAGACTAAGGAGGGCAGCAAAACGCACATCACCGCCCACAAAACCTTTTGTGTTCTACTCGAGAAGACATCTACGCATGAACCTAGCTCATGATGCCACTGTTGGGGAACGTCGCATGGGAAACAAAAATTTTCCTACGCGCACGAAGACCTATCATGGTGATGTCCATCTACGAGAGGGGATGAGTGATCTACGTACCCTTGTAGATCGTACAGCAGAAGCGTTAGAGAACGCGGTTGATGTAGTGGAACGTCCTCACGTCCCTCGATCCGCCCCGTGAACAATCCCGCGATCAGTCCCACGATCTAGTACCGAACGGACGGCACCTCCGCGTTCAGCACACGTACAGCTCGATGATGATCTCGGCCTTCTTGATCCAGCAAGAGAGACGGAGAGGTAGAAGAGTTCTCCGGCAGCGTGACGGCGCTCCGGAGGTTGGTGATGATCTTGTCTCAGCAGGGCTCCGCCCGAGCTCCGCAGAAACACGATCTAGAGGAAAAACTATGGAGGTATGTGGTCGGGCAGCCGTGAGAAAGTCGTCTCAAATCAGCCCTAAAACCTCCGTATATATAGGTGGGAGGGAGGGGAGGAGGCAGCCTCAAAACCTAAAGGTTTGGCCGAAATTGGAGGTGGAGGAGTCCTACTCCAATCCTACTTGGAGTAGGATTCCACCTTCCCACTTGGAAACTCTTTCCACCTTGTGTTTTTTCCTTCTCAAACCTTATGGGCCTTAGTGGGAACTTATTCCAGCCCACTAGGGGCTGGTTTATCTCTTCCCATAGCCCATGAGACCCCTTGGGGCGTGACACCCCTCCCGATGGTCCCCGGCACCCCTCCCGGCACTCCCGGTACACTACCGATGAGCCCGAAACTTTTCCGGTAATGCACGGAAACCTTCCGGTAACCAAATGAGGTCATCCTATATATCAATCTTCGTTTCCGGACCATTCCGGAAACCCTCGTGACGTCCGTGATCTCATCCGGGACTCCGGACAACATTCGGTAACCAACCATATAACTCAAATACGCATAAAACAACGTCGAACCTTAAGTGTGCAGACCCTGCGGGTTCGAGAACTATGTAGACATGACCCGAGAGACTCCTCGGTCAATATCCAATAGCGGGACCTGGATGCCCATATTGGATCCTACATATTCTACGAAGATCTTATCGTTTGAACCTCAGTGCCAAGGATTCATATAATCCCGTATGTCATTCCCTTTGTCCTTCGGTATGTTACTTGCCCGAGATTCGATCGTTAGTATCCGCATACCTATTTCAATCTCGTTTACCGGCAAGTCTCTTTACTCGTTCCGTAATACAAGATCCCGCAACTTACATTAAGTTACATTGCTTGCAAGGCTTGTGTGTGATGTTGTATTACCGAGTGGGCCCCGAGATACCTCTCCGTCACACGGAGTGACAAATCCCACTCTTGATCCATACTAACTCAACTAACACCTTCGGAGATACCTGTAGAGCATCTTTATAGTCACCCAGTTACGTTGCGACGTTTGATACACACAAAGCATTCCTCCGGTGTGAGTGAGTTATATGATCTCATGGTCATAGGAATAAATACTTGACACGCAGAAAACAGTAGCAACAAAATGACACGATCAACATGCTACGTCTATTAGTTTGGGTCTAGTCCATCACATGATTCTCCTAATGATGTGATCCCGTTATCAAGTGACAACACTTGCCTATGGCCAGGAAACCTTGACCATCTTTGATCAACGAGCTAGTCAACTAGAGGCTTACTAGGGACAGTGTTTTGTCTATATATCCACACAAGTATTGTGTTTCCAACTAATACAATTATAGCATGGATAATAAACGATTATCATGAACTAAGAAATATAATAATAACTAATTTATTATTGCCTCTAGGGCATATTTCCAACAGAAATCTCGTGTGTTGCCTCCCTCGCGTTTGTTTGTTGTCTCCGGTGATCGCCGGAAGGCCGTTGTTCCATTTTTCGCCGACAATTGGTATCAGAGCCACAAGGTTCGAGGGGCGGCCGTGGCGCGCGGCAGCGTCCGCGGAGCGCACAGCGGACATGGAGGCTGCGGCGCGTGGCGAATGCGATGGGCGACGAGTCCGCGGTGGTGCGGTGTGATGTCGTGCGCGCGACGAGCAGCGGCGGTCGCGGAGGCGAGGAGGTCGCGGAGGACCTGCGTCGTGGCGCAAAGGTAGCGGCGGCTCGGCGCGACGACCGTGCACGCGCAGTGGCGCGAGGCACGGGGCGCGGCACGACGGGAGCTGCATCGGCGGCGGTGTGCGACGGTGGCCGGCGAGGTGGCCGCGTTGCACGGCATCTGCGGCGGCTCGTGCTGGAGGCACACGGTGGCGTCGGGAGGCGGCAACCATGGTGACGACGACGTTGGGCCGGCACTCCGCTAGGCCGCGGCTTAGGGGTTGAGTGTTGGCCGGAATAAGCCGCGACGAGGCTTCGGGCGCGTCCAACGCGTGTATGGGCGCAAGCTGGACGTGTCGGGCGCGTCGGGACTGCGGCATAGGTGTGCGTGTGTGGGTGCGTGTGGTGCACGAGGGTGTTCGTGTACGTGTACACCGTAGGCGTGAGTGTAGGAGTGGCAGTTGGCGAGCGCGGGGGGGGGGGGGGGGGGGGGCGTGCGTTGAGCTGGTCCATCGCGGGCTCGCCGCGCTTGCCGTGTGCGTGCATGTCGGGGTGGGCGCGAGCAGAGCGGGATGGACCGGGCGCTCGACGTGGACAGGGTCATGGGTGCGTGGCCGGCGCAACCCTGGTATAAGAACCCCTCGTGTACGTTGTAACTGCCCCCGGGGGGGGGGGTTGCAGGTCGAGTTCGTGCTCGCCGGAAATACACAGGGGCCGTTCGTGCGGCAAGGTGTTTGTGCACCGGGAACTCTCGTGTGTTGCCTCCTTCGGGTTTATTTGTTGTCTCCGGTGATCGCCGGAAGGCCGCGGTTCCATTTTTGCGTCGACACTTGGTCATCCACGTCCCTCTCTGACCGTAGAAAGAGTTTGGTCAGCCTTGGCCATATCGGGGTGCATGTGAGATTTATGTATCCAAACTCCGTCTAGATGGACGTAGACGTTCTACAGTCCCTCTTTGGTGTTCTCCTTTCTAGGGCGATGATTTCCTAGGCAAGTCGTGACTGTCGATGTCTTATATTCAACATCGACGACTACGCAGTCGCTGCTACGACAAGCTTTTGGATTTTAACAAGTTAGCTCGGCTGAGATGGAGGGCTAGAGGCAGCAACCATCTTTACTCACAATGTACCGTCGTTGGATGAAGGGGAAGAAACCTTCGATGCCCCCAATGACTTGGAATTTTTTTCAATTTTAATAAGGGTGTTTTTGTAAGCGTGTACGCTACTTAGTATGTGGGCATGTGGCCTTCAACCTTTTCGAAGAAAGTAATGTATTTCAATATCGGAAATTGCTTTTGGTGGCCGAGCTCCATGAAAGCCTTTAAATTTAAAAAAAATACAGGGACAAGTGAAGGCGTAACACACATGTGTGTAAATTTTCAGAAAAAAATACATTGAAATGAGGGCTATGCAAAAAAGACAAATCTAAGGCTTTTTTACACATGACACTATTCATCATTTCAGGTCATGAATTTGTCTTTTTTGTGCAGATCGTATTTCAAGATATTTCATCCTAAATTTTTGCACACATACGCATAACATCCTTCTTTACTTCCATATTTTTTTTCAGATTTTTCTGAAACCAAAAAGTTTGAATTTTGAATTATTCAAAAATTTCGGCCTTCATGAAGGCCGAGCTCCAAACGTCCGCACTCATTTCAATATATATATTATCTATTGTCTTAGTATGTGTTGTGCGGTGGTGTGTGTGTGCGTGTGCGGTGGTGTGTGTGTGCATGTGTGTGTGTGTTCAACTATATGATAATAACATTAAATATCTTGGTGGATATTTCTAAAGCATTCGCTCTTGCAAATATCTTGAGGACGCGACTATTTGTAGAAAGTTCTTTATGTGCAGAACGTTCCAACCAATCAGTCTTTACCCACACATAATGATATAACAAATATCCGGTGCATCATCATCCAAGTCTAGTTGCATGACAAGTAGCTCAATGCCACTAGCAGATTGTGAGTTTCCGCCATTCTTATCAAGCACCTCATCAATACCATTGAAGTGTGAATTGAGAAACTTAATAGACGGGCATAAATTATGTCTTCTTTACTAGTGCATTTAGATACCCTGTGTTGGAAAAAGATGGTAAGGCAGTCCTTAACTATACTACCACTAGTGGGGACATGGCCTATAGCCCCGGTCCGTAAAGGGCTTTAGTCCCGGTTCACCAACCGGGACTAAAGGGGCGGGACTAAAGGCCTAACCTTTAGTCCCGGCCCTGTTCCAAGCCGGGACTAAAGGTGCTCCACGTGGGCGCCTCGGAGCGCCCTCAGGGGCAGGCCCTTTAGTCCCGGTTCTTAACACGGACCGGGACTAAAGAGTTTCAGATTTTGTTTATTTTTGGGTTTTAGGGTTTAGGTGTTCGGGATATTAACGTGATGCCTCGTTTGGTGTTCGGGAATTAGTTTTCATATAATTTAAATAGAAATAATTATGCATATATATATAAGATTAACTTATCTTACAAGCGAGCATATATATACAATTATATGGAGATCTGAATTATCGGGACTAGAGGCCGTCTATTCGATTACATGGACGAACATCAGTAATGGCCCCTAGGTACACTAAATCGTCCTTTGTCATATATAGCTTCCGTCCTCAGAAAGGTCGCAAGCTCCTCTGCAACAGCAATGACGCGTTGCTCTGGTAGGACCCTCTCCCTCATGGCCATGTACTATATAAGAGGAGGAGATGAATCTGAATATCAATCATGATAACAAAGAATGACGGGTAAAAATAGAGGTGTGAATGTTCATTGCTTACGTCGAATCTGTGATCCTTGTGCTCAGAGGTAAACGTGCGAATGGTCTCGCAAACATAGTATCCGCATAGATGCGTCCCCCGTGGCTGCTGGTCGCACTTTACGAGAATAGAATATATATAATCAAAATAGTAATCTAGCATCATAAATGTATTGAAAATAGAAGTATATCATACTACTACTTACCTGAGCCGCTCTAAAGGTCAGCTTCTCAGGCTCGATACCGGGAGTCACGCACTTGAACCGCTTTCAAACCCTGCCCGACAAGGATAATGATTTGCTAAGTTTTTCATTAATTGATATATCAGAAAATCATCGAAAGAGACCGATAGAGCGCAAGAATGATTGAAATTACCCATGGACCATGTCCTGCAGGCTTTGGAACTGTTCCAAGGGTCTCGATAATGGGTCGAAGGCATCAACTATTCCCTTATCAATTTGAATGTCCAACAAAATCCAATGAAAGCTGCACATGTATATACATATATATATATGTGTGTGTGTGTGTGTGTCACTAACTTATCAATTAGACTTATAAGTGAATGGACGCAACAGAGTAAAGACCCTCACCTGAAGTTGTATGGAAACAGTATATGGTCACATAAATTTTGATATGTTAGAAAGCTTAGAAGGTTTTCCTCCGTCTCCTTGGGTTTATCAGTTAGCGTCGCTGTATGTATTTTAACTGGGTCAATAAACCCAATATTTATGATGTTCCTATTTTTACAATCCAGAATCTTCATTCTGCATAATAGAGTACAAGTTATATATAGACAATGAATTGAAATAACTAAACAAGTTATATGTAGACAACGAATTGAAAAACTTACAGACAATAGCAACTCATAAGCGATTTGTCGAGGGCGTCGGCATTGTACATCTGGAAGAGTTCATCAAAGTCGATATGGATTTCTTCGGGGCGGCCATAGTACTCCCGTGGGACACTCACCACGATCATCGTCCTCCCATTCTTTGGTTCACTTAAGTACCATGTATGCAAGTAACGCATATTTGTTGGGAGATCATCTTTGCTGACCAAAGGCGCTCCCATGAAAAACTGTGGCTTAGGGGCTACCACAGCCTTGGGTAACCTGTCGTCTTGGGAAGCCAGAATGTCTTCAACCGGGATACCCCATTCAGCCGCCCACTTCTTTGCTAATTCCAAATCTTGCCCCTGCACCGGAGGGGGGACATTCTCGGGTAACACCCTGAGGTGTGGGATCGACTGTTTGGCCTGTTGTCCAAGCTGATGAACGTCTAATTTTTTCTTGCTTGTAGTTGAACTTGATTTGCTCCCACTTGCACTTGCACGTGATCTGCTCTTTTTTACTTCCTTCTGCAATGCGCGTGTATAGTCATCAGGCTTATGGTGTAAGTCATACTGTGATGGAAGGTTCGTGAAATATTTTGCAAATGCTATTTGCTTCTCGGTGTATTCCGGGCGGGGCTCGGGTTTCTTCTTTTTCATCTGCGCATCATGATGTTCCTTTGCTATCCTGGCGTTTTCTTCGGGGGTACGATCATAAGGTCTGATTGGAAGATTAGCATGAGGTACCTTTGGGAGGGGCGACAGTTTGCGCTTTCGGGGGCTCTGTCGCTTAGAAATCGTCGGCGGAGCGTTCTTGCTGGCACGCTTCGGCTTAGTATCCGGAGCGGGCGGCGGAGGAGACGGACGACCCAAGTCCGGCGGCGGTGATTGAGATGGACTCGTGTTGTGCTGGCCGACGTCATGTGGAGGGCTTGGAGGTGATGGAGGTGTAGGTGATCTGCGACGACTCGGAGGCGGTGTTGTCCTTGGGGCCGAGCCTGGAAGCTTGATGTAGTTCTTGTCCCATAGGATGACTCCACACAGTATTTCTCCGAGTGTCCTCTCATCTTCGGGTCCAGCTATGTCGAGCTCCATATCATGAAACCCCGCTATGATTACATCCACCCCGACTTTAGCAAAGCCAGCTGGAATCTCACGGCCATGCCAGCGTGCATCAGGGCCAGAAGGTAAAGCTTGTCCGACGGCCACCTTCATGGATATGTTCTTGAATTTCTGATGGAGTTCACATGATGTTGACTCCTTGATTCCATCCACGGGGTAGCCGGGACGGCCCTCTATCATTCTTCGTGCATCGTCGGGCGGGGCCTCAGATTCAGCCACGCTGCTTTTCCGCGTAGATGGGGCGCCGGTAATATCAAGTGCATGATCTTCCTAGCGCGCTACTCCTCTAAGCTCATCAATCTGCTTCTGTTGCTCGTTTATCCTGGCAAGCAACTGGTTGAACTTGTCATTCTCCTCATCATGCTGCCGCTTCTTTGCTCTCGCTCGGCTTCTGTAAGTGTCTTGGTCTCTGGCAAACCCAAGCCACCACGGGTAAGAAGGACCGAAGCCTCGCGTTCGTCCTCCATGTTCGTCATTGCCGAGGACCAGTGTGAGCAAATCTTTCTCTCTATCTGCAGTGAACTTTCTTTTTCCCTCCTTAATTTCTTTCACTATCTTTTTTCAATTCTCCCTGGGTATCCTAAGACCGTCACTGTAGATGAGGTCCCCTGTTTCTTCGTCGTACGAACCACCATGCGTAAGGAACCAATTTCTTGCTCTCAATTCCCACTCATCATGGAGTGGTTCAGGTACGATGCCTTTATCTAGGAGATCTTGCTCTTTCTTATCCCACTTTTGGATGACAGTCTCATAGCCCCCTGGCCCCAGCTTGTGGTGATATTTCTTCTTGTCGGCATTTATCTTGTTCTTTTCTGATAATGCGTGGGCATCTTTTGACTCCTTGTACTCTTGAAATGCCTTCCAGTGATTCGCCTGCTTGGCTAGATACCCCTCGAATACTGGCACTTTCTTTGTCTTAAGATAGTTTTTCCATAGCTTCTTCTTCCAGCTACGGAACAGTTCGGCCATCTTCTTCAGAGTCCACTGCTTGACTTTGGCCCTCAGTTTGTCTGCGGCGTCTTCATTCTCACATTCTGGCAGGTTGAATTGTGACATGAGATCATTCCAAAGATTATCTTTGTACCTTTCGGCGACATAGTCACTATCGGCTGCCCCTTTGCGCTTGTTCCACTCCCGAACACTGATGGGGACGTGATCCCTAACGAGAACTCCGCATTGCTTCTTGAATGTGTCAGCAGCATTCTTAGGAAGCTTGGGTTCGCCCGTAGGCAATATCACCTCAAAGGTGTAATGCGTCCGTGCATCCAACTTTCTAGTCAGGCCTCGTTTCGTAGCTTTGCTCGATGTGGAGGCCTAAGAGGGAGAAACATTCGTCAAATGAATGTATATGTATACAATATAGAGCTATCTCCAATATTTTGCACATATTACAAGTGATTGTCGAACTTCATATGTATACCTCGTCGGACTTTATTATTTCTTCACCGGCTTCTCCATCAGTGGAGCTATCACCTTCTCCGTCATTGGACCTATCTCCTGCCCCATCGGCTTCATCTTCGTGTCGGTCGACCTCCATTCCATATCCGGAGGGGTTTAGATATGACGACGGAGATTCAGCTGGTTCAACGTCGGGGCCGTCTTTGATTATATCTTCGAGAAGTTCTTCCTCTTCGAGGTTCCTGATATGTGGATCCATAGTTGTGCAAAAAACGGATACTTGATTAACTAATAAACTAACAAACTATATAGGGGGGGTTGGAAACTTCGAAGTGTTGTTTTATATAGGAGGACCTTTAGTGCCGGGTCTTGGCTAGAACCTAAACTCTAAAATATGTCTAACGGATTCTCTTAACCTTTGTACCAAAAAAGAATTATTCTATCAGGAACTCCGTTCCAAAACAACTTTAGTCCCGGGTCGTGGCTCCACCCGGGACTCCTAGATTTTTGCATAGTATTCAAAGTAGGAGTACTTTTCCAATTTGAGCATTCAATAAGCAAAACCAAATCGTAAAATGAAGTAGTATTCAAATTAGCATGCATTCAATTATAAGCAAATACATCATGTCTTTTGTCCGTACATCGTCGAATATTATCACTAATACTCCTCGAATACTATCATACATATAGCATCACTGATACATCTAGAACCGTAGCGCCCGACGGGTATGGGCGCGGGCGGTGGACACCCAAAGAGAAGGAACCATCACAGGATCATAGATCCAGTGAGATCCTCGAAGAACCTGCCAGGTATGCTCGAACCTGCCCTCCAACGCAACCATGTAGCGACGGATGTGATCATCCTCCTCGCTGACACGGTGACGTACCACCTCCGCGGTGTCCGGAAGCATCGGCACCCTCACTGGCCCACGCGACCGCCACCACACAAGGATCGGGTCAACAACGGGTTGGCTCCTCACCAACCTACGCCCCCGGAAGGTAGCACCTCCCAATATCAGCCGGGCGGAGCCCAGTCCCGGACAGGGCCCCTCTGATCAAGCAGGTGTCCTCCACCGAGTCGACGCCGAGGATGCGGGATAGGCATAGTAAAATGAACTAAAAAAATAAACTACTTCTATTAATTTTCTTGCTAAAAATAAACTATTAACACTTAAGCATATACAATAGCAAAATTAAACTATTAACACTTAAGCATATATAATAGCAAAATTAAGCAATAATCTAAGAAACAGTATTAACACTTAAGCATATACACTATACAATAGCAAAATTAAATGACAAAAAAAATATTTCTTCTTCTTGTAACCCTAACCTAATTTTTCCTCTTCTTCTATTTCTCCTCTTCTTCTACTTCTACTTCTCCTCTTCTTCTACTACTTCTCCTCTTCTCTTCTTCTACTTCTCCTCTCCTCCTCTTCTAATTTTTTCTCTTCTTCTACTTCTCCTCTTCTTCTATTTTTCCTCTTCTTCTCCTCTCCTCCTCTTCTTATTCTCCTTTTTCTTCTTTTCTTCTCCTCCTCTTATTATTTTCCTTTTTCCTAATCTTATTTTCTTATTTTGGTTCATATTTCTTCTTCTTGTAACCCTAACCTAATTCTAAATATTACTAACCCTAATAATCTAGCACAAACCTAATAACAATACGAATTAAATGACAAAAAAATCTTTTGTTTTTTCTTCATTTCTTCCCTTTTTCTTCTTTTCTTCTCCTTTTTCTTCCTTTCTTCTCCTTTTTCTTCCTTTCTTCTCCTTTTTCTTCTTTTCTTCTCCTTTTTCTTCCTTTCTTCTCCTTTTTCTTCCTTTCTTCCCTTTTTCTTCTTTTCTTCTCCTTTTTCTTCTTTTCTTCTCCTTCCCTTTTTCTTCTTTTCTTCTCCATTTTCTTCTTTTCTTCTCCCTTTTCTTCCTTTTTTCTCCTTTTTCTTCCTTTCTTCTCCTTTTTCTTCCTTTCTTCTCCTTTTTCTTCCTTTCTTCTCCTTTTTCTTCTTTTCTTCTCCTTTTTCTTCTGTTCTTCTACTGGCCGGAGTGTTGGGGAGGAGGGGCGGGGGGCTTACCGGCCGGAGGTGTCGACGGCACGCGGCGAGGAGGACAACGGCGCGCGGCGAGGAGGACGGCGGCGAGAAGCGGGAAGGGCGGCGCGCGGCGAGGACGACGGCGACGGCGGCGAGGAGGACATCGGGCAGCCTGACGGCGTCGTCGAGGTCGTCGGTGTGCCGCGCCGGGTAGGAGAACGAGAGGAAGAAGAAGAGAAATGAACGATTTGGGTTGGAATGTTTCTAAGTCCTGCTTATATAGGTGGATCTTTAGTCCCGGTTCGTGGCTCGAGCCGGGACTAAAGGCCCTTTTTCGGCAGAGCAAAAGGCGGGAAGCAGGGGCCTTTAGTCCCGGTGCGGAGCTCCAACCGGGACTAAAGGGGGTCTTTAGTCCCGGTTGGAGCCACGTACCGGGACTAAAGCCCCTCCTCGGCAGGCGGCAGGCGAGGGGCTTAGTCCCGGTCGTGGCTCCACCCGAGACTAAAGCCCCTCCTCGGCTGCACAATAAGTTTAGTCCCACCTCGCCTAGCGAGGGGGACTAACACTTGTTTATAAGCCCCGTCGCAGCTACTCCATCGAGCTCCTCTCTAAAGCAGGCTTACGGGCCTAAACTGACTGTAAATTTAAAAATTGAAACTATATTTGAAATTGTGGAGAAACTTAAACCTAAATTCAAAGTGAGCTCACTTTGAATTTAGGTTTAAGTTTCTTTACAAATTCTCATATAGTTTCAATTTTTTTCTATTTTCAAAATTAACTATTTTGTTATTTTCAATTAAAAACTATGTTTATTAAAATTCTTTTTGCATATTTGAGAATTTCACAAAACTATGATAATGAAAAGTGTTTGAAATTGAATAAATAATTTAAAACTATTTTCCATTTTCAAAAGTAATTATTTTGACTATCCAAACTATTAACTATTTTGTTATTTTCAATTAAAAACTATGTTTATTAAAATTCTTTTTGCATATTTGAGAATTTGACAAAACTATGATAATGAAAAGTGTTTGAAATTGAATAAATAATTCAAAACTATTTTCTGTTTTCCAAAGTAATAATTTTGACTATCCAAACTATTAACTATTTTGTTATTTTCAATTAAAAACTATGTTTATTAAAATTCTTTTTGCATATTTGAGAATTTGACAAAACTATGATAATGAAAAGTGTTTGAAATTGAATAAATAATTCAAAACTATTTTCTATTTTCAAAAGTAATTATTTTGACTATCCAAACTATTAACTATTTTGTTATTTTCAATTAAAAACTATGTTTATTAAAATTCTTTTTGCATATTTGAGAATTTGACAAAACTATGATAATGAAAAGTGTTTGAAATTGAATAAATAATTCAAAACTATTTTCCGTTTTCAAAAGTAATTATTTTAACTATCCAAACAATTAACTATTTTGTTATTTTCAATTAAAAACTATTGGAACTCCATACTTTTTGTGTGTTCAAAATGCACCATTCAAAGGCACATCACAAAATTTCAACAATTTCTGACTTCATTTGGTATATTTCGTGCATTTACTTATTTATTTTTTGAGCTAGTTGACCCTGAAATTGAAAAGCACTACAAATGAACTATGAAAATGTTGAAAGTTGGCATGCTATCATCATTTCACCCACATAGCTTGTGTTAAAAAGTTGAGAGGGCTACGACAAAAACTGGATGCACTTCGTGTACAAAACGGACAATCTCTCTCGAAGTATGAGGGTTTCGAACGAGAACTCATCTCTTACAAAGGGATTTCATTTTTTTGAACTTATTTGAAATCCATACTTTTTGTGTGTTCAAAATGCACCATTCAAAGGCACATCATAAAATTTCAACAATTTCTGACTTCATTTGGTATATTTTGTACATTTACTTATTTTTTTTGAGCTAGTTGACCCTGAAATTGAAAAGCACTATAAATGAAATCTGAAAATGTTGAAAGTTGACATGATATCATCATTTCACCCACATAGCATGTGTTAAAAAGTTGAGATGGCTACGACAAAAACTGGATGCACTTCGTGTACAAAACGGACAATCTCTCTCGAAGTATCAGGGTTTCGAACGAGAACTCATCTCTTACAAAGGGATTTCGTTTTTTGAACTTATTTGAACTCCATAATTTTTGTGTGTTCAAAATGCACCATTCAAAGGCACATCACAAAATTTCAACAATTTCTGACTTCATTGGGTATATTTCGTGCATTTACTTATTTTTTTTGAGCTAGTTGACCCTGAAATTGAAAAGCACTACAAATGAACTCTGAAAATGTTGAAAGTTGGCATGCTATCATCATTTCACCCACATAGCATGTGTTAAAAAGTTGAGATGGCTACGACAAAAACTGGATGCACTTCGTGTACAAAACGGGCAATATCTCTCGAAGTATCAGGGTTTCGAACGAGAACTCATCTCTTACAAAGGGATTTAATTTTTTTGAACTTATTTGAACTCCATACTTTTTGTGTGTTCAAAATGCACCATTCAAAGGCACATCACAAAATTTCAACAAGTTCTGACTTCATTTGGTATATTTCGTGCATTTACTTTTTTTTGAGCTAGTTGACCCTGAAATTGAAAAGCACTACAAATGAACTCTGAAAATGTTGAAAGTTGGCATGCTATCATCATTTCACCTAGATAGCATGTGTTAAAAAGTTGAGAGGGCTACGACAAAAACTGGATGCACTTCGTGTACAAAACGGACAATCTCTCTCGAAGTATCAGCGTTTCGAACGAGAACTCATCTCTTACAAAGGTTTATTAAAATTCTTTTTGCATATTTGAGAATTTGAAAAAACTATGAAAATGAAAAGTGTTTGAAATTTAGTACATTCCATACATGCATTACATAAAAGGTTTAATACATTATTACATTATTGCACCAATATTCCTATCTATTATTTCTGTTTTCTTCTGGGTCGTAGCCATGGAGAATCTTCATCATTCAGTAGGATGCTTGGGTCAGTTTTCACTTTGAAGGGCGGAATTTCATGAAACTTATTATAATCTTCTGACATGTCTGTCTTGTCATCTACTCCCACGATGTTTCTTTTCCCTGAAAGAACTATGTGGCGTTTTGGCTCATCGGACGATATCTTCTTTTGCTGATTTCTTTTTCTCGTTTTTGTAGACATGTCCTTCACATAGAAAACCTGAGCGACATCATTGGCTAGGACAAATGGTTCGTCCATGTACGCAAGATTGTTGAGATCTAGTGTTGTCATGCCGTACTTTTGGTCTACAACTACCCCGCCTCCTGTCAGCTTCACCCATTTGCACCGAAACAAAGGGATCTTAAAAGTAGGTCCATAGTCAAATTCCCATATCTCCTCCATGTACCCGTAATATGTTTCCAAACAGTGCCCATTCTCGTCTGTTGCATCAAAGCGGACACCACTATTTTGGTTGGTGCTCTTTTTATCTTGGGCAACCGTGTAAAATGTATTCCCATTTATCTCATACCCTTGGAAAGTACATATAGTCCAAGATGGTGGCCTGGCCAATAGTACAACTGATCTCCAACGGTGTCGTCATTCATGAGATGTGTCTGCAACCAACTGCCGAAAGTCTTCTCGTGTTCCCCTTTAATCCAAGAGTCAGCCTTCCCCGGGTTTTCGGAGCGTAGTATATTCTTGTGTCTCACGATATACGGAGCCACCACGGTGGAATTGTGTAGAACTGTGTAGTGTGCTTGAGAGAAAGAATGCCCGTCCATACATACTTTTGCTTTCCTTCCTAGTGTGCCTTTTCCTGTCAGCCTACTCTCATACCGAGATTCAGGAACACCAATCTGCTTAAGATCAGGAGGAAAGTCCACACAAAACTCAATGACCTCCTCTGTTCCATAGCCCTTGGAGATGCTTCCTTCTGGCCTAGCACGGTTAAGAACATATTTATTTAAGACTCCCATGAACCTCTCGAAGGGGAACATATTGTGTGGAAACACAGGACCAAGAATTCTAATCTCTTCGACTAGGTGAACTAGGAGGTGTGTCATTATATTGAAGAAGGATGGCGGGAACAACAACTCAAAGCTGACCAGACATTGGACCACATCAATCTGTAACCCTGATAGACTTTCTCGATCGATTACCTTCTGAGAAATTGCATTGAGGAATGCACAGACCTTCACAATTACCCGGCGAACATTTTCCCGTAGAATTCCCCTCAATGCAACCGGAAGCAATTGCGTCATAAGCACGTGGCAGTCATGAGACTTTAGGTTTTGGAATTTTTTGTCTTTCATATTTACGATTCCCTTTATATTCGACGAGAAGCCAGCGTGACCTTGATACTGAAAAGGACTTCAAATAAGATTTCCTTCTCTTCCTTAGTAAGAGCGTAGCTGGGACGCCCTTGAAACTGCCTTGGATGCATGCCATCTCTTCCTTTATGACGTTCTTGGTCCTCCCGTGCTTCCGGTGTATCTTTTGACTTCCCATACAAGCCCAGGAAGCCTAGAATATTCACGCAGAGATTCTTCGTCAGGTGCATCACGTCGATTGCCGAGCGGACCTCATGGACTTCCCAGTAGGGTACCTCCCAAAATATAGATTTCTTCTTCCACATGGGTATGCGCTTATCAGGGCCGTTAGGAACAGGTTGGCTGCCAGGACCCTTTCCAAAGATTACTTTTAAATATTTGACCATATCAAATACTTCAGCACCAGTACGGATGACAGGTTTCCCCCGGGGTTCTGCCTTGCCATTGAAATGCTTGCCTTTTTTCTTTAAGGGATGCTTGGGGGGAAGAAAACGACGATTGTACGGGTACACATTCTTCTTACATTTGTCCAGATATATACTTTCTGTCTGATCCAAACAGTGCGTGCATGCATTGTATCCCTTGTTTGACTGTCCTAAAATGTTACTAAGAGCAGGCCAATCATTGATGGTTACGAAAAGCAACTCTCGAAGGTCAAATTCCTCTTGTTTGTGCTCGTCCCACACACGTACACCTGGTTCGGCCCATAGCTGTGAAAGTTTATCAACTAATGGCCTTAGGTACACATCAATATCGTTGCCGGGTTGCTTTGAACCTCGGATAAGCACTGGCATCATAATGAACTTCCGCTTCATGCACAACCAAGGAGGAAGGTTGTAGATACATAGAGTAACGGGTCAGGTGCTGTGACTGCAACTCTGCTCCCCAAAAGGATTCATGCCATCTGTACTCAGACCTAACCATAAGTTCCTTGCGTCAGCTGCAAATATCGGGAACTCTCTCTTGATTTTTCTCCACTGCCGACCATCAGCGGCGTGCCTCAACTTATCGTCTTTCGTACGATCTTCCATGTGCCATCGCAACAACTTCGCATGATCTTTATTTCTGAACAGACGTTTCAACCGTGGTATTATAGGAGCATACCACATCACCTTGCCAGGAACCCTCTTCCTGGGTGGCTCGCCCTCAATATCACCAGGGTCATCTTTTCTGATCTTATACCGCAATGCAGTGCATACCGGGCATTTATCCATATTCTCGTACTTCTCACCGTGGTAGAGGATGCAGTCATTAGGGCATGCATGTATCTTCTGCACGTCTAATCCTAGAGGGCAGACAAGCTTCTTTGCTTCGTACGTGCTGGCGGGCAATTCGTTCTTTCTTGGAAGCATCTTCTTCATCAGTACCAGCAACTTTTCGAATGACGAGTCAGTCACACCGGTCTCTGCCTTCCACTTCAGCAATTCCAGTGTGCTACCCAGCTTCTTCTGGCCATCTTCACAAGTTGGGTACAACAATTTGTTGTGGTCCTGTAACATCTGCTCGAACTACAACCTCTCCTTTTCCGTGTCGCAACCTCGCCGTGCATCAGAAATGACCCGACCAAGATCATCAGCGGGCTCATCTAGTTCCCGTTCTTCATCCTGATCTTCTTCTTCATTGTCTTCCATTGTGGTATCAGCATACTCAGGGAACATAGATCGATAGTTGTCATCATCGTTCTCTTCTTCTTCATCGTCGTCTTCCATCATAACCCCTCTTTCTCCGTGCTTGGTCCAAACATTATAGCCCGACATAAAACCGGACGGAAGCAGGTGGCTCTGAATGACTCTTGAGGAAGTGTAATCCTTCTCATTCCGACATTCAACACATGGACAAAACATAAAGCCACCACCATGCTTGATCGCATTGGCTACATCTCGAAAAGAATGCACGCCTTCTCTGTAAGCGGTTGTGCGTCGATCACCGTACATCCATGGATGGCTCATCTGCGTTATACGACAGTATATCAAATACAATCACGATCCTAAAAATTAGTAACGCACGGTCTAAACGAGGAAATATAGTTGCTAACCTTTTAGAATAAGTAGAAATAAAGAGGAAGAGGTTTAAGCGTGGCTCAGGCATCTCATATCGTAGTTGTGTTCGGTGAACTGAAGCGGCATCGCTCTGACACACATTTCAACAAACACCTCTAGTGCATGAAAAAAATGGAGAGCTAGCACACACCCACTCTCTTCCATCCAAAAAAAATGCAAGGAAGAGGGGGGTTGTGCTATATATAGGCAGAGGACTTCAGTCCCGGTTTGAGACACAAACCGGGACTAAAGGTGGCGCACATGCGGGCTGCTCCCCGCGTAGCCCTTTAGACACAAACCGGGACTAAAGGCTCCTTACGGGAGGGGACTAAAGCCTCGAGGGAGGCATTGCGATTTGGGGCGACGTGGCCGGGCCTTTAGTCCCGGCCCAGAGGCAGGCCGGGACTAAAGGGTCCCGGCCAAAGGCCCGTTTTCCACTAGTGTACTCTCTTTGTTTCAAAATATATGACCTTTTAAAGATTGCACTATGGACTACATACGAAGCAAAATGAATGAATATACACTCTAACATACCTCGATATACATCCGTATATGTTCCATATTGGAATATGTAAAAGGTCTTCGATTTAGTAACGGAGGGAGTAGCTAGCTTCATGTCGTTAGAAGTAACTTTCAGCACCGGCGGAAGGGTTTAGATGGCTTTAGGAGTTCTGTAAACCCCGCTATCATTAATAAATATGTGTGTGATGTAAGTTATACTAAGGGTGCCCACTAAGACATAATTTGGTGGTGTGCTTTCTATATTTTTGTTACACATTCACTTTGTTATGTTATGTTATGTCATGTCATGGCTAACTTCCAACCTCCCAGATTAGACCCTAGGAATGACGTCTGAGGCGATCGCTGGGGCGGTCCCTGAGACGACCGGAGGAGCGCTCCCTCTGGCCATCGGAGGGCCGCTCGGAGGGGCGAACGGAGAGCTGGGCGGCGGGGCGATTCGCACATCCCCTCTGATCGAGAGCGACGGCGAAGGGAACTGCGGGGAATCTCATTGGAAGTGGATGGTGTCGTTCGAAGACACCTCCTCAGAGGATCGAGTGCAGCGATTCGGTGTCATCAAACTTCATCAGGTATCTCGCTGGATTACCATTCGGGATGAAGATAACGACATATTGGCAGGTCGATACTTGCAGGATGAGGAAACTCCGAAGATCGGGCATACCATGGAGATTGATGGGTTTCAACTTATCGTCAGAGAGCTGTGTGAGGCTCATCAAGGGGATCTTCACAAGAGCAAGGTAAGTTTTGATCTTCATTCTAATTCCCCTCGGTTTGGAGGGCGTTTTTGGGTCCTCGCAGATCAGGAATCAGATATATGAGGTAGAGGAGATCAATTACGAAGCGATAGATAGTTCAACGGAGGAAGCTGATGCTATTCGTTTGGAGCCTGTTACAATTAGGCAAGGTGTTATAGCAGAAGCTACGGTCCCGAGGAAGGACATGGCGAAGCAGAGGGTCCGTCCATGGATCGGTCCCTTGCCAACAGGGAAACTACCACCGATCACCTTGTCCGATTTCTTCCCGGCGGCGGCCTGGTGTGTAGTCAAGGGCAAGAAGAAGAACAAGATGGTACGTACAATCACAGAGTTAGCGCCTGTTACGGAGCCGAGTTTAACGCAGGCTGAGATGCGATTCCAAAGGGAATCGTTTTTGAAATCGGCTTCACTGGATGCGGGCTTAGTGTTGGACTCCAACTACGTGAATACCAATGGGTATATGGCCCAAGAGATCAGCCCTGTTGCTCACAAGTCCAAGTCGGACAGCACAAGTCCTGGGTATAGGGCCCAGGACTTAGTTCTTTCGACAAAAGCTTCTACCGTGCGACCGGTTGGCCTGGGCGGAATAGATCACGCGGCTTCTCTTTCCCTAGACGCCATCCCATGCACGAAGTTGCCTGGACCTAGGGTTCCTCGGCGACATAATCGCGACTTCCCGGCGTTGGGAACTGGACGAGCTGCTCGGGTGCCGCCTCCTCCAACTGGTGGAAGGGACATGGCGGGCAGGGGTGCTTCCAAGCAGCCGCCGGCCTCGCAACCTAGACCGACTAGACAGGGGGACCGATCCTCTACCGCAAAGAAGGCTGCTGCTGCGCAGGTTACGCGTCTCCCTCCTGGCGCTGCGCAGGCAGGAAGACCGCCAGGGGCAGCCGGTCAGGTGGGGGAGACTGGGGATCATAGGTCTCAGTAGCGAAGACGCTGGGGCAATGATGGCGGCGCCAGGTATGGAGACGGTCAGTTCCGCGGGTCATCATCATATGGTGGTGGGCGTGGGCATGCAGCAATGAACAATGGGACTAGCAACTAGGGTTTTACTGCACCACCGGGGAAATTTGTGCCGGGGACGTCGGGACCTCCTCATCACAAGAGAGGTGGCTTCCGACAGAATTGAGCGGGCAGACGGGGAGGTAGGAAGCCGAGGCCTCATATGCCTGCTCAAGAGGCGCCAGCAGAGATTGATGAGGCTGTTAGGGCGACTGTGCGAGAGCCAATGCATGAGGCGGCTGACCCTGCAATAGCTGAACAGAATCTTGTGGTAGCAAAAGGAGATGGAGGTGATAGACCCTCCAAGTGGGCATGTAAGAAAGAGAAGATGGTGTGCTATCGTTGCAGTGAGGCGGGGCACTTTGTTTCTGAATGCAAGGCTGAGCTCTGTGTGATTTGTCTTAAGCCGACGCATGGTACAGCTAAGTGTCCTCTTACGATTGGGATTTTGCCGGTAGTGACCATTTATGGTGTCTCGAGTCAAAATTAATGTTCTTCGAGTCGCCGGCGGCGACGGCGACACTTCATACACCATATGCTGGATTCACGGGCACGGTGACGGTGACTCGGGGAATCTTGACTGTGGAGCAGGTGGTGCAACAGCTCAAGGAACTTGTATCATCAACTTTCAGGTGGGAACCGGTTTTGATATGAGATAATGTCTTTAAGTTCGTTTTTCCTACTAAGGAGGATTTGGCTCGCTTGCTTAAGTTCGGTATGTGTAGAGTGGCTAGCACAAGCTGCGTACTTGAGTTTGATGCCTGGAAGTGTGAGGAGCCCAAGGGTGTTCCTCTACCTCAGATTTGGGTACACTTTGCAGGAGCTCCTTCCAGGGCTATGAATGACTCTAGAGTTGTATGGAGTTTGGGTTTGCTTATTGGTAAAACAGAGGAGGTGGATATGGTGTTCACTAGATCCAAAGGCATCGTGAGGATGCTAGTGAGTGTGCTAGATATTCAGATTATTCCAGATGAGGTCATTTGGACTTATGAGGGGATGCGATAAACTCTCCAGTTGGAAATAGAGAGCCCTACTCTTTTTGATGCACCGGACACGGATAAGGATACCAATATGACTGATGGTGATGATGCGGATGGTGCCAAGGATAATACAGATACTTCTTTTGAGTCAGGGCCTAAGTTTTCTTCTCAGAAGAATACACAAGCACAACCCACTCAGTCTATGCAATACTCAAACACTGGTACAAAGCTCTTGGCCTCTGCCTCTGATCTAGATTTGCGGTTTGGTTCTTTTGAACCTGCATCTGCGCCGGCAAAATTTTGTCGGTCCACGCGCAAGGATACTGACTCGCGGGTGAGACTGCCGAGGTTTATGAGAAAGAATCCTAGGACCAACATAGGTATTCTGCAGTCTACTAATATGTTGCAACCAGTTTCCTTGGAGGCGTATTTGGCAGATGCAAAGTTAGTTAGTAACCAACCTGGGTCTATTCATTCGGCTATGGAGGCTGAACCAGTTCGTCATTTCAGTGGAGTTGGGGATCTTCCTGGGATGGAGTCGGGAGTTGCGGATGCTCCCACTATGAACTCTGCAATAGGTGTTGCAGAGCCGGCGCTAGCTACTGCACCGGTTACTGCTGGCGCCAACACGGCTTCGGGTACGACGCTGGTGGCAGCACAGCCACCTAAGGCTGCTGTAACACTGATGGGAGGCGGCGCTTGCATGGGAGGAGACCCACAGGAGCTAGGTGCGTCGAGTAAGGCTGCACCTGTAGCTCATGCAGCCGACGGTGTTGCTGTTCTGACGGCTGCTGTTGTGCGCCTAGTGCATGGCAGTGCACAAGCCTGCCCGGCCATCGGTCGGCCGGAGGGTATTGGAGCCGAGCTGGACGCTGCTATGGGTGCTGCTAAATTGGGAGATGCGAGCACGGCCATAGACGGCACTTTGCCCGTACCGGTTCGGCATATGGTGGGTGAGGATGCTGCTTCTCTGACAGTTTCTACACCGCAGCCCGTTGTGATCTCCGTTGATGAAGTCATAGCATTTGGAGGAGTTCCAGATCCGATGGGTCCAGATAGACGGACTAGTCGACGGGTACAATCTCAGCCCGATGCGGATGACTTGCAGATTGGGCGGGTTATGAGGGCTGCTAAAATGAAGGAGGTTCAGAATTCGACAGGTATGTCCATTAATACTGAGCATTCCATTCTTCATTTTTCTCCGCAAGACATAATAGATAATGCTACCTCTGTGGGGGTCAACTTGGGTAGTACAAGCAAAGAGGTTTCCAAATCTATTAACGACTTATTGGACTTAGAAGTTGATAGGGCTTTGGATATTATTCGCAACCTAGCTGCAATTAAACCAATGAATGATGAGGCAATATCTAATATGGGAGGTCTGAATTTACTGTGGGAAAATTTAGTCCCACCTGAGGATAGAGAGGAGCCACGGGAGGTTCTGCATCTTAATCAGCAACCCAAAGTTATACTTAATGATGGTGGCGAAGATACGACTGCTTATATGGACCAGGAGTATGCTTCTGAAAAGCCAAAACGAACTTATAAAAGGAGAGTCTATACAGTTTCTGCAATACGTAGGAGCGCTAGATTCAAGACTGCTAAAACATTCCACGATGAAATATGAAAGGAATGTTTTGGAACAGCAGAGGTCTGAGAGACTTGGCTAAAATTCGGTTCCTTGCAGAAACAACGTTACAACATAGTCTTGACTTCATCGCGTTGATGGAGATGGGACGGGATAATTTCACATCGCAATTTCTAAACTCTCTTTCGGTAGGTGTTGAATTTGATTGGCATTGTCTCCCACCAAGAGGAAGGTCCGGAGGGATCTTACTTGGTGTCCGTTGTCATACACTTCAAGTACGAGAAGTGGTGCTAGGGGAGTTCTCGGTCAAATTTCGAATTAGAACCAAGGAAGATGGGTTCCAATGGGCTCTGGTTGCGGTTTATGGGGCAGCACAAACAGAGCAAAAGCCAGTCTTTCTAGCTGATTTGGTTCGAATTTGCGATGACACTTTACCACTAGTGGTAGGTGGTGATTTCAATATCATCAGGAGAGCTGATGAGAAGAACAACAATAACTTTGATGGCAGATGGCCTTTTATGTTCAACACAATTACAGAGAGCCTAAACCTACGGGAGATTGATCTCTCAGGTAGGAAATATACTTGGCCAATTCTCTACATAATCAAACTTTTGAAAAATTGGACAGGGTACTTACTAGTGTTGACTGGGAACAGAAATTCCCGCTAGTCATGGTTTGTGCACTTCAAAGGGCTATATCTGACCATACCCCACTCCTACTAGATTCTGGCTAGGCCACTCACAAGGGCAAAAAGATGCTTTCTCTTTTGAATCAAGTTGGTTCACACGTGAGGGGTTTGTGGACATGATTGCTAGGGAATGGAACAAGGATGCGGGTGGGAAGTCTAATGTTGATATCTGGCAAAATAAAATCCGCCATCTTAGACAATTCTTGAGAGGTTGGGCTAAGAATGTATCTGGGGTTTATAAAGATGAGCAAGATAGACTGCTCCAATTTATAGACACTCTGGATCGTCAAGCAGAGACTCGCATGCTGGATGAACACGAGAGGGCGTTAAAGAACGAGGTTGAACAAAGAGTTCGAATCCTTCTTCGAGAAGAGGAAATGAAATGGGCTGTCAGAGCTAAAGTTAGGGCAATTGTCCAGGGAGATGACAACACAAATTTTTTCCACTTGATTGCGAATGGCAAGCATCGGAAAAAGAGGATAATACAACTAGAGCAAGATGAGGGTACAATAGTAGGTCATGAGAACCTAAAATTGTACATCACAAATTATTATAAACGGTTGTTTGGTGCTCCGGCTCATAGTTTTGTGTCTATGGACGAGCATGAGATCGCGGATATTCCTCAGATCGGACAAGCCGATAATGAGAGTCTATCCGCTCCATTCCTAGAGAAAGAGGTGTTACACGCGATTCAGGGTATAAAAACGGTAAAGCGCCGGGGCCAGATGAGTTCCCAGCTGAGTTCTATAAGAAATGTTGGCATATTATTAAGAAAGATCTTATGTCTATGTTTCACGATTTGTTCTCCGGGCACTTACAACTCTTTAATCTTAATTTTGGTACGATAACGTTGTTACCAAAGAAAGAGGGTGCTTCGCGTTTTGAACAATTTCGTTCCATATGTCTGCTCAATGTTAGCTTTAAAATTTTCACAAAGGTGGGAACGGATAGGCTAACTAAGATGGCACATTCTGTGGTGCAATCTTCGCAGACGGCCTTCATGCCTGGTCGGAATATACTTGAAGGGGTGGTCGTTCTACATGAAAACCTTCACGAATTGCATTCCAAGAAGCTTAACGGAGTCCTATTTAAGGTAGACCTCAAAAAGGCTTACGATAAAGTCAAATGGTCTTTCTTGCAAGAAACTCTGTGTATGAAGGGGTTTGGCGAGATTTGGCGAAAACATATAGATTATTTTATACAAAAGGGCAGTGTCGGTATTAAAGTAAATGATGATGTAGGTCATTTCTTTCAGACACTTAAGGGACTTAGGCAGGGAGACCCTATGTAACCTATTCTATTTAACATCATAGCGGATATGTTGGCGCTAATGATCAGGAGGGATAATGACAAAGGGTTAGTAGGGGGACTAGTGCCACACCTAGTAGACGGGGGTCTCCGTCCTACAATGTGGATGACACGATCCTTTTCATGGAACACGATCTCAAAAAAGCCAGAAACATGAAGCTCATATTATGCTTATTTGAACAGCTATCTGGGCTAAAGATTAACTTCTTTAAAAGTGAACTCTTCTATTTTGGGGACGCAAAAGCAGAACAACTCACTTATAATCAACTCTTTAGTTGTGAGGGTGGTACGTTACCGTTTACGTACTTAGGGATCCCTATTCATCACCGAAAGTTAACTATTAAGGACTGGAAGTGTATCGAGGACCGATTTGAGAAAAAATTGAGTTGCTGGAAGGGCAAGCTACTATCCTATGGAGGACGATTGGTTTTAGTCAACTCCGTGTTGACAAGCATGCCAATGTTCCTTCTATCCTTTTTTGAAGTACCAGTTGGGGTGCGAAAAAGGTTGGATTTTTACCGATCTCGATTTTTCTGGCACAGTGATGAGATCAAGACCAAATATAGGCTGGCTAGATGGGATATTATTTGTAGGCCAAAGATCAGGGAGGGTTGGGGATTGAAAACTTAGAGGTTAAGAACAGGTGTCTGCTCAGCAAGTGGCTTTTCAGACTATCTGTGGAATCATAAGGTATGTGGATACAAATTCTGAAGAACAAGTAGTTACAGCAAAAAACCTTAGCTCAGGTCACCGTGAGACCTGGAGATTCACCTTTTTGGAAGGGTCTATTGAAGACAAAAACGGCTTTTTTTAACAGGACTAAATTCATCATAGGCAATGGTGAATCTAGTAGATTCTGGGAGGATAATTGGCTAGGTGACGAGCCACTAGCTCTTCAATATCCGCAGCTGTATAATATTGCCCAGCGCAGACAGACGTCTGTTGCGGCAGTGTTACGTGAGACTCCTCTCAACATTCAGTTTCGCAGATCCTTAGTTGGCAATAGATGGGTTAGATGGCTACATCTAGTCAGAAGGCTAATGGATGTTAGTCTTTCTGATGATCCTGATAGTATTACTTGGAGACTGACCTCCAATGGTACATTCTCGGTGAAATCAATGTATGACCATATTATTGATAATTCACTTATTCCAAAATCTATGCATATTTGGAACGTTAAAGTTCCCCTTAAGTTAAAAATCTTTTTGTGGTTTGTCCACAAAGGAGTTGTTTTAACTAAGGATAACTTGGCCAAACGAAATTGGAAAGGAAATCAAAGATGTAGCTTCTGTCAGACGTATGAAACAATTAAGCACCTCTTTCTCGACTGTCCTATGGCTAAAATCTTATGGCGCTCAATCCATATTGCTTTTAACATTCCCCCGCCTACTAGCATTAACATGTTATTTGGGACGTGGCTGGACGGGATTAATGTTTCTTTCGCCAAACTAATTCGAGTTGGAACCTCTGTACTTTTGTGGGCTATATGGAACTGCAGAAATGACCTAGTTTTTAACAGACAACAATGTATTAATTTTTTGCAGGTCACCTTCAGGGCTACCGTCTTGATCCGCATGTGGTCCTTACTCACTCTTGTGGAAACCAGGGAGCCTTTGGTTACTGGGTGTGCACGATGGGAGATGGTAGCTCAGGCTATCTTCAGCCGATATGGATGGCGACATGCTGATAGAATAGGGAGTTAGTTAACTACACCTATTTATATCTTCGGTTTTGGCGTTGATCGCCTTGTAATTTCTTTTCACACTTTTCCGTTCGACTTTGTACTTATTTTGGATCTTTCCGGTACTTAATAAATGGCTGCATGCATCACTCGATACAGAGGCCGGGGCGATGCCTCCTTTTTGAAAGAAAAGGCTAACTTCCAAAATAATAAAACAGGGAGGTGGATGATGTTCAGACCATCAAGTTGCCAAGAGTGTGGTGTGGATCAACTATTAGGCTGTCCGTAATGATAGTATCATAGGTAGTATCATACATGTCAACTAGACAATTTCGATGAGGTGGCATAGAATTAAATAAAGAAAGAGAGGGTTGAGTATCATATCATGATACCGTATCATATTAAATGATGTGCTACTATGTGTCTTGCATGGCAATAAATGAACTATCCTATGATACTAACATATGATACTATACATTACGGATGTGGTATCATACACTAGTATCATATGCATGATACTAGTATATGATACTACCCATTACAACCAGCCTTAGTAACTACTACCTCTGTCCTCATTTATTGGCCCCCTTCGTATTTTGCATCAATTTTTTATCATATATTTAGCTAACGAAATGTTAATGCATGTTATCAAAAACATATATAGTTAGGGGCGTATTTGAACATAATTTTCAATTATATTACTTTTGCTACGTATAACTTATGTTTCACTAGGACGGAGGTACTACACTAGTTTCTACTATTCCTTTTTACATGTTTCAGTTGGCATCTTTTTTTGAAAAAAAAAGAAGGTTCACCTCCGGCCTCTGCATTAGGAAGATGCATACGGCCACTTTGAGTTGTCATCTAGGCACAACATTTGCAACAACTATGGATACATGTAAACTCTAAAGTGGATGCTGCTATTTTAGTGTATGGAGAATGGAGATCGCTCATATATATGTGGTCTACGCATGTGGATGTTTGTATATTTTTGCATTGGTTGTATAAAAACTTTGTCTTTGTGTCGTTGTCGTCATTTGCCCATTCAAGACTTGCGTTTAGGTTATTGTGGAACTACCTAAATATGTCCTTTTAATTTTAGTTATGTGAGATGTCTATCTTTTTCCCGGCCTTCATTATGAAATACTCCCTCCGTTTCAAAATTCTTGTCTTAGTTTTGTCTAGAAATGAATGTATCTAAATACTTCCTCCGTCACAGTTTATAAGGCATGCGCGTGTACCTAGGTCGTCAATTTGACTTATATAAAATATATTATTTAACATAAAAAATTTATCATTAAAAAATAAAACATATAAAGTTTGTAATGATATATTTTTTGTAATATATGTCTCTCATTAAATTGGTCAAATTGACGACCTAGATACACGTGTCGGACTTATAAAATAAAACGGAGGGAGTACTAAAATTTGACTAGATACATTCATATTTAAACAAATCTAAGACAAGAATTTTGGGACGGAGGGAGTAACAAATTATTGCTTCTCTAAATTCTTTGTTTGAATGAAAACAGGCTACAGTTGCTAACTTTATCTCATTTTTTTTGGACGGGAATGTTATCTTGTTATATGTTCGATTTCTGCGTTTTTCATCTCAAAATATAATCATTTACATTACTATTATCATTTTTACATGTAGTCGCACATGTTCAATATACATCTTTAGTTTGCTTTCAAAGGAGAAAAATAGATATTCTGGACCGCTCCTGGACAACCGCGCCTTAGAGGCTCGCGAGCTGGACCGAGGCTCGAGTCGAGGTGCCTTTGTCGGCTCATCGCAGCTTCCGAGCTACTCAGAAGCTCGGTTCACCAAAGTCCAGCACGGCTCGGCTCATGTCCAGCCCTGCCAAAGGATATGACCGTCAGTAAACGAAATTTGCATCCAGCTGATGCTGCATTCGTGACCTTGCAATAAAGAGAAGTTCTCCATTTGGGAAGACATTTAAGGTGGGCTGATAATTGTCAAGCAAACTTTGCAGTGAAGGAGGAGGTGCTCGGCCGTCTCGATCGCCGAAGAAACATATAGTGCAGGACGCTGACTTACACGTCTGGAACAATCCAATCGTGGTCGAGGAGCCATATGATGAAGGGGACATGCGAGGATTGCCAAAGAAGTTTTTGCCCCGGCGCACACAGCTTGCTGTGAGGGGAGTCGTTGAGGAGAGCTACCGTTCATCGAAGAATGGAGAGCTAGGTACACCTCATCTAGATAATCAGGAGGTGCGCCTCATGTACTTCGTCTCCATAGCTCAGAAGGGAAACTGCAGCTTCTTTCCAGCTAGTGACTACTTTCTGTGTTTCTAAATGTAAGTCTTTTAAGAAATTATGTCACGGACTACATTCAAATGTATTTAGACATAGTTTAGTGTGTAGATTCATTTATTTTGCTTTTTATGTACTCCATCCGTTCCTAAATATAAGTCTTTGTAGAAATTTCACTAGTGGACTACATACGGATGTATATAGACATACTTTAGAGTGTAGATTCATTCATTTTGCTCCGTATGTAGACATATAATGAAATCGCTTAAAAGACTTATGTTTAGGAACGGAGGGAGTAGTCTATAGTGCAATCTTTAAAAAGACTTGTATTTAGGAACGGAGGGGTCGGAGTAGTATGTACGCCCCATGTACAGACATGTGAACCATTGCTAGTAGGTTGGTTCACTAAATATCATCGCAAGTGCATGACTTTTTGGTATTTTGTCTTGTGACAGTGATACCCCTGGCGGCATGCATCGAGTAGTTTTCGTTCCTGCCGACATGTAAAGGTCAACATTAATGTTTGCATCAGAATCAAGTTGACAGAGAGCCGCTGGACGAAGATGGCCGTTCAGATCATCAGTGCATTTATGTCTTATAAGCTGTGTAGACAATAAATTGGAGCAGAGAGTACATTGCATTTCTATGATTACCACTGCATAGAGCACGTTGGTTGCTACATGTTCTTACATAAAAGAGTATGCGAGGCACAACCCTAAGACAGAAGCACCAATAAGAAGGAAGCACCCGATTATTTCTTTGTTGTGAACAAGTTTGTGGGGAAATAAATGGAATATAGTCAGTGATATATGCATGCACTCATGTGACGTCATATGGAGGCATCTTAGCTCAGCTGGCAATCAGACAGGTTTGGTCTGGTAGACCTCTACCAGACCCATGCCCGACTCCACTATCGGATGAGTCATCAACCCACGACCCTACCCATGGGTCTAGAAAGGGACCCATGCCAAACCCACTAGGTAACCCGATCTAGTCAGACACCCATAGGATATGACAACCCATACCCTATCCATTCAAATCCGGTGCCCATGGACAGCTAAATTCATGGGTCAGATTCCCAGATTGAGTCATAGCATTGTTTGTTTTAGGAACTATGCATGCCTCTTAGAACTGACTTAATTACATTGACACAAATGCCTTAGAACGATTCTTCTATGGTGTTTGGTAAAAAACACATTGGGACAGTTCAAAAGAGAAACAACTACCAGTTCCTTCATAGAAGTGACCCGGATGACCCACTAGTAGAACTATACTCACATGAATTTATTTATTTACAAAAAAATATAATCTTTCGTATGCTATACAGGGTCCATGTATCATCCTTTCCGCCCTCTAGCGACGTCACTGGCTTGTAGCTCGTTTCTCTGACCTAACATAGACCTTATCTAGTGACTACTCCCTCCGTTCTTAAATATAAGTTTTTTTAAAAAACATTAAGAAGTACATACGGAGTAAAATAAATGAATCTAAACTATAACATATGTCTATATACATCCGTATATAGTTTATAGCAAATTCTTTAAAAAAAAATTACGAACGGAGGAAGTAGTACGTACACATCATGTACTCCCATCTCCACATCTCAGAAGAGAAATCGCAGCTTCTTTCTAACTAGCTAGTGCTTGGCTATGGTCAGTGACGGAGCCAGAAAACTGAGTTAGGGTGGCGGGGTGCTAAATATCATGCAGCCCATATGGATATGCGAGGGTTGCCAAAGAAGTTTTTGCCCCGGCGCACACAGCTTGCTGTGAGGCGAGTCGTTGAGGAGAGCTACCGTTCGTCGAACAAAGAAGATAGGCTACTAGCTAAACTACAAGCTCTCACACCGGCTGTATGGAGAGCTAGGTACACCTCATCTAGATATTCAGTGATGCCTTATCTAGTGACTAGTAGGTGCGCCTCATGTACTTCATCTCCACAGCTCACAAGAGAAACCGCAGCTTCTTTCTAGCTAGTCACTAGTAGGTACCCCTCATGTACATACATGTAAACCATAGCTAGTACTAGGTTGGCTCACTAAATATTATCACAAGTGCATGACTTTTTGGTATTTTGTCTTGTGATAGTGATACTCCTGGCGGCATGTATCGAGTCAAGGGTCCGGTAGGCCGTTGGACCCATACGAGAAAAATATCATCTTAACATTTTTTTCCTTGATCTCACCTTTACTTTTAACTTTAAACTTTACTAGTTTCATCATCGATTTGCACATAGAGCATGTTTCATCGACACAGCTCAATTGTCGATAGAATCAGACAGCTACAACGTACCTCTTTGTTTTGAAACTAATTTTGTTACTTTTGGGCCTCTCATGATCCAGGAATCATAGGCTTTTCCTTAAACCCATGCCGGCTAAGTGTATCTTGAACACATTGGATGGTAAGCCTTTCGTTAGCGGATCCGTAAGCATATCCTTTGTCCTTATATGCTCGAGACTTATAGTGTGATCCTGAATTTTATCTTTCACAACATAATACTTTATATCTATTGTTTTGGTAGCATTATTTAACTTGTTGTTGTGAGCATAGAATATTGCGGGCCGGATGTCACAGTACATCTTTAGTGATTTGTCAACAAAATCTATCACTTACAAGTCGGGTATAAATTTCTTTAACCATATCACCTGTCTGGTGGCCTCAAAACATGCTATCAAGTTTGGTGCTTTCCGTCGGCCTGCGCTAACCCTAGATCGGTAGGGGTTGTTGGTGGCGCTGCGACGCACGGTGAACATCGTACCATGTGCGTCCGGCACCCCACCTATTTATATGACGCGGCAACAGGGGCCCACCAACCATAGTTTGGTTGGACGCTCCCGATCAGGACGCGAGTCAAGAGTCCGGTGGGCCGTTGGGCACACACGGAAAAGAGATCATCCTAACAAACCATAGCTAGTACTAGGTTGGTCCACTAAATATCATTACAAGTGCATGACTTTTTGGTATTTTGTCTTGTGATAGTGATACTCCTGGCGGCATGCATCGAGTAGTTTTCGTTCCTGCCGATGTGTAAAGGTCAACAGTAATGTTTTCATCAGAATCAAGTTGACAGAGAGTCGTTGGACAAAGATGGCCGTTCAAATCATCAGTGCATATCTGTCTTATAAGTTGTGTAGACAATAAACTGGAGCAGAGAGTACATTGCATTTCTATGATTACAACTGCATAGAGCACGTTGGTTGCTACATGTTCTTACAGAAAAGAGTATGCGAGGCACAACCCTAAGACAGAAGCCCCAATAAGAAGGAAGCAGACGATTATTTCCTTGTTGTGAACAAGCTTTTTAGGGAAATACATGGAATATAGTCAGTGATATATGCATGCACTCATGTGACGTCATATGGAGGCATCTTAGCTCAACCTGGCAATCAGGCAGGTTTGGTCTGGTAGACCTCTACCAGACCCATCCCCGACTCTACTATTGGATCAGTCATCAAACCACGACCCCCCATGGGTCTAGAAAGGGACCCATGCCAAACCCACTGGGTAACCCGACCTAGTCGGACACCCATAGGGTATGGCAAGACCCATGGATGAAGATAACAACCCATACCCTATCCATTCGGATCGGGTGTTCATGGACGGCTAAATTCATGGGTCGGATTGCCGGGTTGACTCATAGCATTGTTTGTTTTAGGAACTATGCATGCCTCTTAGAACTTACTTAATTATTTTTTTGCGGGAAGTCATAGGAATTTATTTCAAAATAATAGAGTTACAATCCTCAACGACTAGATCACTGACACACGAAGGAGCTTGCCCCAGCCAACATGATGTGCTATCTCCACACCGTCCATAGTTCGCTAAACAATCTGCAACCATATTTTGATCACGGAAATTTTTTACAGGAACAAAAACCCTATCACTTAAGAGAAATTTGGTCTCGTGGATCATATGACCATAAGCTGATTTATCCAAGGATGCATCAGATATAGTTTTAATAGCAGCAGCACAATCTGATTAGAACTTACTTAATTACATTGACACAAATGCCTTAGAACGATTCTTCTATGGTGTTTGGTAAAAAACACATTGGGACTGTTCAAAAGAGAGACAACTACCGGTTCCTTCATAGTAGTGACCTCGATCATCTAGATATTCAAGTGAAACCTTATCTACGCCTCATGTACTTCATCTCCACAGCTCACAAGAGAAACTGCAGCTTCTTTCTAGCTAGCTAGTACAGACATATGACCACTGGCTAGTAGGTTCACTGAATATCATCCCGTGTCCATGATTGCTTGGTATTTTGTTTCGTGATAGTGATACCTCTGGTGGCATGCATCAAGTAAACTTTCGTTCTTCCGATATGTACATAGAAGTATTGTTTTCATCAAAACAAGTGGACCGAGAGGCGTTCGACGAAGACGGCGGTTGTGAATGCAGTCTACTCCCTTCGTTCTTAAATATAAATCTTTTTGAAGATTTCACTATAATTTTTTTTTACGAAACCACTATGCATTATTGCAGAAACGGGCATTAGTCCTGGTTGATAAAGGACTTTAGTCCCGGATCACCAACCGGGACTAATAACTTGGACTAAAGCCCCCCTAGCCTCGGTTGGCCACGACCCGGGACTAATGCCCTTCCACGTGGCTGACAACGCGCGCCGGGGGGCGGGGACCTTTAGTCCCGGTTGATAACACCAACCATGACTAAACGATAGTCACGCGTCGGCAGCGGCTAGACGTTGGATTTTTTTTAAAGGAGGGGTTTAGTCGTTTCATATATCGATCACTTGCATTCATCCACTTTAACCAATTATTATGTCATATAACTCATCGTCATCTTACTCATCTAACAACTCGTCATCGTCTTAATCATACCAAGTTAAAATCTCATAAAACAGAAAAACATCATAATAATCATCATTCTAATTGATCATGCCAAGTTAATATAAACCAGAAAAATTTCTCTCTCATAGGACCTAGTCCTCTCTCCTAGGTAAAATGTCATAAAACAAAATAACACCTATGTCTCCGTGATGAAGCAGTGAGATCCAACGGTCTCCAACTTATGGCTTGCGATCCTTCTTTATTTTTCTCCATGCTTTAATTTGGAGCCTTCCTTGTGATTTGCGCTCAGACGAGTATGGAAAATCGAACTGAACCCTCATAGGGCTTTTAATTGTCATATGACCTTTGCCATGCATCAACGGAGGCACAAAATCATTTGGCAGTTTCTGTTGAAGAACATAATAATAGTCTAGTTAGCAATGTAATCAACACCATTTACGCAATAGTAGTGTACTTAATTAACAACTCTTACCAAGATATTTGTGCAAATGTCATCATCCCTCAACCTATCACTACTAGGAAAAGGCCTGCTAGTGGCACACCTAATTTGGCTACTAATGGCGCCACTAGCATCACGCCATTAGAATTTTTTACTAATGGCGCACCAGGCAGTGTGCCATTAGTATAGCTCCAGGTGCGCCATTAGTATGCCTCCCAGGTGCGCCATTAGTATGCCTCCCAGGTGCGCCATTAGTGTGCCTCCCATGTGTGCCATTAGTATAGCTCACGGTGATAACCAGACATCGTAGAGTTAACATATTTATTGTGTGCCAATTCCTTCTACTTTTCTTTTCCTCTCCAACAATTAAAATAATAAGAGTTACAGAGTTACCGATCCATATAAACACCTCATGGTGCCAAACATCATAGGGCTTTATAGGTTTGTTACAGGCTAACACTGTTCAAAACTTCAGTATTGTGCAGAAGCACACATGCTACAAATAAGCTGAAAGAGTTGGTACACAAAACTGCTAAAATTGTGATGAAATCAAGAAACTTCAAGAACCAGCCTCTGCGATGCAGCATAGAACCTCAAGATCTGGTCATCACCGTGGAACTGTAAACGAATCAACGGATCCTGGCTTAGCACGCCATCTGCCAAAAAATGGGGCCTTTCTAAGAATCTCAAGCATCTGCTGGTACTCACAAGCCATATCCTGCAACAGAGATGAGACATCTTAAACCTTCACTTATTGTATTCACAATCATTGCTCACAAAGAATCAGAAATCATTTAATGTAATCTAGCTCTATGGCTTCAACTCATTATCCATCTGACTAATTAAAAACCGTACAGTATAGGATGAAATACCTTAATTGCACGATAAGCAATCTTCTCGTGACAAAATTTTGTGGCTAATGGATGTTCAAGTGATATGAAGGCCTCTGCCAATCTTATCCTGTCATCAAAACACAGATATTTTATCAGGCTTACATCAGGACTTCAGAATGCTAGGAATGAGAAAGGGAACTCTCTTACTTGCAGAGCAATGACTCGGTGGAGGGTAAGGATGCTGCCTTTGAAGATGTGCCTTGTTTCCTCCCAGTTGTTCCTAAAATAACTTCGATCATGCAAACCAGATTTATTCCAACATATTGAGTACCTAATAAAACATTAATGGCAAAGCTAAGCTTCTATTTTAAAAGTTCAACCAAAGAATGGTGCATGAAGATACAGTCAGAGCAAAATGCAAAGGAGTTCAAAATGGCAACAAACCATATTAACTGTGCTGTTCAAACAGGGCTTATTTTCACTTTCAGGTTGATAAATAAACTTATAAACAATAGCAGATTTATTCAGCTATTGTCCGCAATAAAAAATATGATTTACTTTGTTATGCTTCTTGTGTTGAATCAAAGGACATGCCAACAGTACATGCACACATCTCTTATCAGGTATAATAAGTCTAGCATTTGGACCCTGCTAGGTATAATAAGTCTAGCATTTGGACCCTTAGACATCCTGTTCTTGAATCACTTGACGGCAGAATTCAGTTAATTATAGTCTCATATCAGCAACATTCAGTATCATACTTAGCTTCTCCTCTGTGATTAGCTGCTCCGGCGTCATTTCCTCCGCGTGGTATGCATCGTGCTCCAGACCTACATCCGACATGTCGTGTGGTTCAGATCTGATATTTTCAAAGGTGATTTGCATCAGCGATAAGGATTCAGATGCAGAATGGATATCAAACAAGAAGGAAAGGTGGATCAAAGTACCTGATACAAAGCAGCGCATGTTCGTCCTCTGGTCTCTCAAGAGTTGTGATTCTTTTGCGTTGCCCCATCGCAAATAAGCCGGATGACAATCAGTTCGATTCTGACTAATAGACTTGAGGATCTTACTTGAAGTTCAGTCGGCACATATCCTGCATCGACGGCAGCTCTGGTCGCACCCACTGCACAAGGAACAAAAAATGTAAAACAGGAATGGGTTTCACACGAGGCCTGGCCTTCACAGGTTTGTTGTCAACTAGGTTCAATGGACAATCAGGTAAAAGCACAAACCTGCTGCGCCAAGTTTCTCTGCTAGCTGCGCCAACAATTTGAAATTCTCGACACTCTTCAAACCTCTGCCTCCAGTGACTACCACACGTGCATTTGCCAGGTCTGACCATTCTGTGTCTTGGGATGTAAGATTCACCCATGAAGATTTCCTTGAGCTCGCTGCAGATCGAAGGAAAGAGTTTTACAAAGATGTCGCATGATTTATAAACTGTTATTATTAACATGTTTTTGTAACAGTAAATACAACCCGCATATGCACCCACAAACCTGTGACATCAGCACCCACACACCCAAGCATGAGCGCCTGCTCAAGACTGAACCATGGACCATAAACCATAACAAGTCCATGGAAATGGAAACCTAGTACTAACACTCAATCAGACCTTGAACTTCTATTGCAGAAGTCAGAATATTGTCTTAACAGATCCATGGTCTAAGAAAGGTAATGCAACATTAACAACAAAAACTCTGCAAGGCATAGAAGAGTGTTGATAATAGAAGAATATGGTGAGGGAACCACACAAACTTTCACTAAGGAAAGAGAGATCAACCTGGGTTATGGGCGCAACTTTAGTTCTGACATAGACTCAGTAGCTGGAGAAAATGATGTTGATCTAATACTCATCATACAAGGAGACTCCCCGTCCCCGGTATATTGTACAGTGCAGAGTGCATTTCCAGCATAAATTGGCCTGAAGAAAAGAGTGTCTTATCTTAATCATCAAAAGTTTAATTGCTGACGGGTTATAGCATCGAGTTGTCTATGTTAAACACCAAAGAGATGGTGATTACCCTATGAATACCCCGAATTCTCCATGAATCACCGATAACAATGCAAAAACATTGGACTGCCGTACCTCACAAAGACCCGTTGTTCACATATGGCAGTGACGTCCATGACAGGGGAGACATCTAGAAGAGCCGCTGCACGTGGAAGCAAATTCTTCCCGAACGACGTCGACGAGGCTATCACATGAGAGTATCCACCTTTCTGCTGCACGGAGCGGAGCAGCTCGGCCAAGGCTCAGCTAAAGGATGCGCAAACACGTCTGAATCCGCAACAAGAACCTGCCACAAAAGAGAGACAACTGATGAAGAAATGAACATGTGCTTCCATTCTCGCCAAGTTCTCTTTCACCCTTGCTGAACTGAAATGCAGAGCATGGCAAAAAAGAAAAAGATGCAACTAATAGTATTATGTATGGGAACAGGAGGTAGCCAGCAGCAAGCAACAATACCTCATTGACCAATGGGTGGCTAGACGCAGCATGCTCGGCAGCCTTGTGCAGCGTCGGTCCGGATCCACCGAGAAGAAGAGACACCTTGTTTACTTTGGCGATGGCCTCGGCAGCCGCGAACGCGCTCAGGGAAGATGGCTTGACGAGCCCGCCTTCGTGCTCCGCTATGATCAGTGTGCTCACCTAGCAAGCAGGACAGCAGCAGGGTCTAGGAGACCCAGGGGCAAACTAGCCTTTTTAGGTAATGATGGTGAGGCAAGACTGATGTTCGGTAATAATTCAGGAGAAGTAATAATGGCATAACCGCACAAGGAGCAGGCAAATTCATCTTCTTTTGTTTAATTAGCGTTCACATGCTACTCTGGAGTGGAGTAGACGATACTAGCAGAGGAAGTAGCAGGCAGGCATGGAGCTGAATCTGTCCAAGAGAAGAGAGAGCACACTAAGACAAACACACACACACACACACAGAGAGAGACTGAGAGTAGCATAAGGCAAAGTTGAAGTTCTAAACTCAGCATTGATATTAGGGTAAATTAATATGACTTGGGCTCTCAAAGAGTAAACATAATATGTCATCTGTAAGAATTTACTCCAACGGACTAATGATTCGCTTTGTTTTGAATTTCATTAGGTTTATGCAATGCTAGACCAGCCAGGGACTATCTCTCTTGGTGGCATTTCTTGAAGATGAAGAAGAGCCTGAGCAAGCACCCTGAGAACGATATGCCTTGAACACAGGAAGGTGGCCCATGAGCACAGATACTCAGTTAGCCACACCAGAGGAGATACTCGGTCCCACTGTATGCAATACAAATAAGATCCTTTATATTCCGAGCTTCTGAAATAATCACTTATTGCAATTTGTTATATCCTGACCTTGTTGATTAAGAACAATAGAACTATAGAAGTGTTGGAAACTGCATATGCAGCGATGACATCTTCTTGCTCAAATGTTCAACATTACTCCCTCTGTCCCATGACACTATAGAAATTGTGACGAACTATGTTCCATTGCTAACATAATATGATTATTGCATACACCAAATCACTACGATGTAAAATATATCCTCTCCGTCCCAAAATTTTTGTCTTAGATTTGTCTAGATATGGATGTATCTAGAAGCGTTTTAGTGTTAAATACATCCATATCAACAAATCTAACACAAGCTTTTTGGGACAGAGATAATACTTGACATTGATTAGATGTGAATCTCAATAGCCAAAAAGATGAATTCAGGCTATAAATAGCCAGGGGGAAATACTTGTCTGTTTCTCCTGAAACAAGTCTAGAATGTCAAAACACATGGAAGCCTGTAAAGAAAATTTCTTGATTGCTTCACCCAAGGATATATGGTAAGTCACAATTTACAAAGATCACCAACTGTGAACTGTCTGCATTCACAATTCCACATAGTACATAGTACATACAACATATTAATGTTGTTCATCATTCTTAGTCGGGATTGCTTCTGCGAAAAACAAAGAAATTAGTAGAAGAAGTTTCACAACAGACAGTATACAGTAGTATTACTACTTGGTAAACTTTTGGTGGATAAATCATCCCTCAAAAGAAAAACAAAGAAACCCAGATAATTCAGTTTGTGAATTTCACCGAATGACCCTGGGATAAATCGACTAGTGGCCAAGGGAGGGAGGGAGGGAGGAGAAGACCTTGTTGTTGTAGGCGCGGGTCGTCGGGGATGATGCGGAAGTTGAAGGCGCGGCGGAGGCAATCCTGTCCGGCGGCGGGATCCGCGAGGCGGCGGCGCACGGCTCCGAGGAGGCGTCGTGCGGCTGCACGGGAGACGGGGGCGTCGAGGCGGCCGAGCAGGGCCTTGGTGGCGCCGTACTCGGAGGCTGCGCAGGACGCCAGGAAGGCCGCCACCTCCACGTCCATGTCCTCGCCAGGGCTCGCCGGCGCTGCCATTGCCGTCTGAGGGAAGGTTCGATTTGGGTGAGGACAGGGGGTTGACTGATCGTGCTGGTCGAGGACGACGGTGGGTGGTCAGCGGCGGTTGGTTTGGATAGAGGTGTAGGCAATGGCTGATCTGCATGCCGCCTGACCGGATCAAGATCGAGAAGGGGAGAGGGTGGGGGCGTCGACGCCGGGGCCGATGGGAGACAGGCCGGGGTGGGGTGGAGGAGGTCGTCGTCCTTGTCGGTGGCGGCGGGGCTGAGGTAGGGTGAATCGGGAGCGGCGGCGGTGTTGGAGTAGAGATCGAGCGCGTGATCTGAATATTTCGAGATATTTTGTTAGTTGGAACGCGGGAGTGGTGGACATTGAGCGCGCAAGCTCAAAGGAGTGGGGGTAGGTGGCTGTCCAAAATATCAGGTTACTAATGGCGCTGATGGGGTTATAGTCCTAGGGTAGGGTCATAGGCTTGCCCTATGGGTCCTACCCAAGGACTACCCTTCATAAGGGATAAGGTCCTTAGTCAGTTCCGACTGAATTAAGGACTTCCCATCATCTAGTCGGTGACGATTTCTCCATCATCCAGTCGGAGATGAGCATTCGGAGCGTATCAAACTTACCGACTGGATTCCACTCTGTACATCGTAACCCCTCTGGAGGGCAACGGTCATACGTTTCCATGTACCTTTATTAGCATTTAAGACATATGTTACCTGTAACGTATGCAGTTATTCGCCACAACTCCACCCCTGTGCATCGAACCGTTGTGAAGGGTAGCGCACTCTATATAAGCCGCCCTTCCCCACTGGTGCAGGGGTCAGCAATTCACTGTAATCCGTATTCCACTCGACAACAAGCTCCCAAGAGCACTGAGACGTAGGGCTTTTACCTCCACCGTAGAGGGGCCTGAACTCATACAACCTCGCTGTAGCTAAGGCTCTGCCAATCCTTTCGTACCCTACACATCTACTGTCAGACTTATACCCACGACAGTTGGCGCCCACCGTGGGGCAGGCGTCTAAGCGACTTCCGGCGAGTTTGCGACTACATCTTTTTCATCATGTCATCTGGTGGAGATTTGAGCATGGGTCACGAGATCCTCTTTGGCGCTCTCTCCTTCATCGTCGACGATTTGGCATGGCTTCGGGATGCCCCTCTCGACGTCGAGGCGCTCCCAGTCGCGGGGCTACGCACTTCCGTGCCAGCGCCCGCGGTATCCTTCTTCTCCAGCAGTCGGCTCCGGTGTCGACCTACGCCGCCGTCGCGCGCCGCCACAAGCGGTCCCGCCGTCCGCGGCTCCAGCGTTGGGTGCAACACGCCCAGGCGCGCCAGAACGCGTCCTCACAAGTGGCGGTCCTAGAGTCGGTTGTAGTGGCGCCGCCGTCCCAACGCTCGGACTCAGTTCCGATTGAGTTTCCTTCCGAGTACTTGGGCCGCGGGCCTGCAGCCGAAGTTCACATGGCCAACTCCCATGAAAGTCCCCGCCAAACCGGCCGGAACGAGCACGAGGTCGGCGAAACATCCGGTGCTCGCCGTCAGCCCCATCGTTCTGCCAGTCGGCACACACGTCGGAGCAACATGGAGGTGTTCCGCACACCCGTCCTCAACCTGGCTGCCGCTGCCAAAATAGCCGATTCCCTCCAGCCGACTGATTCAGAGGCTGGCAGAGGGATCGAGAAGATCCGTGCCCTGCTGCACACGGCGCAGCAGCAAAATTCGCCGGTCTCCCAATCGCACAACAGGATCCACAATAGTTCTGTTCACGTGAACACGCATCGGTCAGTTCACAGCCCCGGTTCTCATCAGCGACACAGGGGAGGCAGCCGTTCCATGAATCCTGAAGATCGTCGCCGCTCACGCACCCCTCCGTGGGGTGGGCCCTACGGGCCCCGACATCATGATGATCGGCGTTCAGTCGGTGACACTTATGATCCAAGGCCCGACGCGAGAGGGCATATCGCCCAGAGGAGGATCGACAGGGGCCGAGCCCACGGCGATGGTCACGATATGGACCGTCCGAGTGGAAGCAGGACCATCGTCTCTGGTCCCGAGTGTTTCAGTCGAGCCATCCGTTCGGCTGACATCTCTCCCAACTTTCGATTGGCGACAGGGATCAGCAAGTTTATAGGGGAATCCAAGCCAGAAACTTGGCTGGACGACTACCGAGTGGCAGTCCAGATCGGAGGAGGGGACGACCACGTCGCCATGAAACACCTCCCCCTGATGCTCGACGGCTCGGCACGAGCGTGGCTGAACCAGTTGGCTCCCTCAAGCATCTACAGCTGGGCAGATCTGGCCCGAGTCTTCATCAGGACCTTCGAAGGGACGTGCAAACGCCCTGCTGGTCTCGTGGAGCTCCAGCACTGTGTCCAAAAGCATAATGAGCCCTTGCGCGATTTATTTCAGCGTTGGACGACCCTCTACCACACGTGGAGAACGTCACAGAGCACCAAGCAGTCTGCGCCTTCAAGGCAGGCGTGCGGTACAGAGATCTGTACCTGAAGTTCGGTCGAACAGGCGACAACTCCATGAGTAAGATGATGGATATAGCGGCACGCTATGCAAATGGCGAAGAAGAGGACCGCGTTCGTAGAGGCAAGCACAAAGCAGTCGCCGATGGAGATGGGAACGGCACTCGGAAGCAGAAGCAGAAAGCTCCGTCCACTCCGCAGGCAGAGGCCGCAGCCGTTACCAATGCCAAGTTCAAGGGCAAGGGGAAGGCTCAGTTCACCCCCAAGAAGAAGTAGTTCGGAAACCACATCCTGGACCAGCCATGTCCAATTCACACGAAGATGGATGAAGAGGGCAACGCCATATTTCCGAAGCATACCACTCAGCAATGTCGCCTCCTGATCCAGGGGTTCGGCGAAGGGCAGCCGAGTGAAAAGGACAATGAACAGGATGAGGAGGACAAGGAGGATCCGTTCCCCCAAGTCCATGCAACACTCATGATTTTTGCTGACGTTGAGAGCAAGAGTCGACTGAAGCTGGTGAACAGGGAGGTGAACATGGCCACGCCGACCAACTCCACGTTCCTCAAATGGTCTCAGACTGTGATCACCTTTGACCAGTCAGATCATCCAGCACACGTACCCACCCCAGGGAGGCAGGCTCTGGTCGTCGACCCGGTGGTGGAAGGAGTCCGACTGCGCAAAGTCCTCATGGACGGCGGCAGTGGCTTGAACATCATGTACGCTGACACTCTCAAGGGGATGGGCATTCCGATGTCCAAACTTAGCGAGAGCAGCCTGCAGTTCCATGGAGTCGTCCCTGGACGAAAGGCCAAGTCACTCGGCCAGATCGCGTTGGACGTCGTCTTCGGCTCCGACATGAACTTCCGCAAGGAAAAGCTGACATTCGAGGTGGTGGACTTCCAGAGTGCGTACCACGCAATTCTGGGCCGCCCGGCGTATGCGCGTTTCATGGCCCGTCCATGTTACGTGTACCTCAAGCTGAAGATGCCAGGCCCAAAAGGTGTGATCACTATCACAGGCAATCGGTAGCGGGCCGAGGAGTGTCTGCAGCAGGGATCGAGGATCGCCGATCAGCAGATGGCTGTCCTCGAGCTTGACGAGTACAAGAAGACAGTCGACCCCGCTGACTTGATGCGTTCGAAGAAGCCAGCTTCGGAGTTCGCATTCCAGTCGACGGGAAAGACGAAGAAGTTCAGCATCCACCCGACAGACGGCACCGCTGCCCCGACGAACATCTCCACCACCCTCGATCCTAAATAGGAAGCCGAGCTCATCCAATTCCTCCGTGAGAACTGGGACATCTTCGCATGGAAGCTCGCTGACATGCCAGGTGTACCCAGGGAGTTGGCTGAGCACCGACTGCATGTGGATCCCGCCGCTCGACCTGTCTGAGAACGCCTGCGTCGGTCCGCCGCGCACAAGAGGAAGGCAATCGGAGAAGAGGTGGCTAAGCTTTTGGCAGCCAACTTCATTCGCGAGGTACACCACTCCGAGTGGCTCGCCAACGTTGTCATGGTGCCCAAGAAGGACAAGTCGCTCCGAATGTGCATCGACTTCAAGCATCTCAATAAGGTCTGCCCGAAAGACCATTTTCCGCTCCCCCGCATCGATCAAATTGTCGATTTGACTGCGGGTTGCGAGCGTTTGTCATTCCTTGATGCCTACTCGGGCTATCATCAGATCCATCTGTATGGCCCCGATGAATTAAAAACAGCCTTCATCACCCCATTCGGGTGCTTCTGCTACATCACTATGCCATTTGGTTTGAAGAATGCAGGAGCAACCTTTATGCGCATGATCCAAAAATGCCTCCTCGACCAGATCGGTCGGAATGTGGAGGCGTATATGGATGATATTGTAGTCAAGTCACGCAAAGGTTCCAACCTGCTGACTGACTTGGCAGAAACATTCGCCAACCTTCGTAGGTACGATATCAAGCTCAACCCAGCCAAGTGTTCATTCGGTGTTCCCAGCGGAAAGTTACTCGGTTTCTTTGTTTCCGAACGAGGGATCGATGTCAACCCCGAAAAGATCGGGACCATCGTTCGAATGGAGCGGCCGGTTAGAATACACGGTGTTCAAAGGCTCACAGGTTGCCTAGCGGCTTTGAGCAGGTTTATGAGTCGACTCGGCGAGAAGGCACTTCCTCTGTACCGACTCTTGAAGAAATCAGATACTTTCGAGTGGACAGACGAAGCCCAAATCGCATTCGACGACCTCAAAGTCCTACTTTCCACCCAACCGGTTATTACTGCTCCGCTCAGTAAAGAACCCATTCTTCTGTACATCGCGGCTACAAATCAAGTCGTCAGCACTGTTCTCACAGTCGAACGGGAAGAAGAAGGCAAAGCATACAAGGTTCAGCGGCCAGCGTATTATGTCTCCGAAGTCCTGACTCCTTCCAAGCAGAGGTATCCCCATTATCAAAAACTTATCTACGGGATTTACATGACTGCAAAGAAGGTGACTCATTATTTTCAAGACCACTCGGTGTTTGTCGTTTCTGATGCTCCGTTGTCGGAAATCCTACACAATCGGGACGCATCGGGCCGAGTGGCGAAGTGGGCAATGGAGATGTTATACTGCGACATCAAGTTCGAGGCCAAGAAAGCTATAAAGTCTCAATCTCTGGCTGACTTCATAGCAGAATGGGTAGAACAACAGCAACCGACCCACATCTACTCGGCTCATTGGACAATGTTCTTCGATGGGTCCAATATGTTGAATTGCTCCGGCGCTGGCGTTGTGATCATATCGCCAAAGGGTGACAAACTCAAGTATGTGTTGCAGATACACTTTGATTCCTCCAACAACGAGGCAGGGTATGAAGCTCTCCTTTACGGACTGCACTTGGCCATCGCACTCGGCATCCGTCGCCTGATGGTCTATGGCGATTCGGATTTGGTGGTTAATCAAGTGTTGAAGGAGTGGGACGTCAGGAACCCCACCATGACCACATACTGCAATGCAGTGAGGAAGCTCGAGAAAAAGTTTGAAGGTCTGGAACTCCACCATGTTCCGTGACTGAAAAACCAAGCAGCTGATGAGTTGGAAAAACTCGGATCCACTCGGAGACCAGTCCCGAGTGACGTCTGCCTCGAGCACCTCCACCTTCCCTCAGTTAAAGAAGATCCTTTCACAGAGGAACCAGTACAACCAAAGAGCTCGACAGATCCGACTGAAGTCGAAGTCCCTGTTGTGGTTGATTTGATCATGGAGATTCTTGCTATCATCTCCGATTGGACTGTGTCGTTCATTGCATACATCCTGAGGCAAGAATTACCAGAAGACGAAGTCCGAGCCAGACAGATCGTCCGCAGGTCAAAGTCGTTCACTGTCATTGATGGCCAGTTGTACAAGGAAAGCGTTTCAGGCGTTCTTCAACGATGCATCTCCCCTGAGGAGGGACAGTTAATCTTGGAAGAAATTCACTCAGGAACCTGCGGTCATCACGCTTCCTCAAGGGCAATCGTCGCGAAAGCATTCAGAGCTGGCTTCTTCTGGCTGTAGGCAAATGAAATGGCGAAGGATATGGTCGACCGATGCGAAGGCTGTCAGTTCTACTCTAACAAGTCCCACAAGCCAACATCTGCGTTGAAGACAATCCCTCTTGTTTGGCCGTTTGCAGTATGGGGATTAGATACAGTCGGTCCATTCAGGACAGGCCAAGGGGGATTCACACATCTGTTGGTGGCAGTCGACAAGTTTACAAAGTGGATTGAAGCCAAGCCCATCAAGAAGCTTGACGCCCTTACGGCCATCAAGTTTGTCAGGGACATCATCTCCAGATTCGGGGTACCTCACAGCATAATTACTGACAATGGAACAAACTTTGACTCGGACAGATTCAAAGGTTTCTGTACAGGCCAAGGTATTCGAGTGGATTTTGCATCTGTGGCGCATCCCCAAACAAACGGGCAAGCAGAGAGGGTGAATGGAATTATTCTGCAAGGTTTGAAGCCTCGACTCCTGCGAGAAGTGGGACATGCCGCCGGCGCATGGGTCACCGAGTTGCCTTCGGTGCTGTGGGGTCTCCGCACAACCCCAAATAGATCTACAGGGCGATCCCCGTTCTTCCTCGTTTACGGAGCATAGGCAGTCCTTCCGAGTGACTTGCTTCACAACGCTCCACGAGTTGAACTCTTCTCCGAAGCTGAAGCAGAGCAAGCAAGGAAAGACGGAGTGGATCTTCTAGAGGAGGAGCGCGAGATGGCACTGACTCGCTCAACCATTTATCAACAAGATCTGCGGCGGTTTCATGCGCGACACGTCACGAGTCGTACATTCCAAGCAGGCGACCTGGTGCTCCGAGTGGATCAGCAGAGACCTCACAAGTTGGCTCCCGCCTGGGAAGGACCCTTCATCATCTCCAAGGTGTTGAACAACGGATCATATCGACTCTACAACCTCGACAGGGAAACGGACGAGCCGCGAGCGTGGAACGGAGATCTCCTGAAGCGTTTCTACACGTGACCGTCGACTGAAGCAATGTAAAGAACAAATACGTTGAAGTAATACAAAGGAGATTGACATTTGCAGATTCAAATTTCTTCCGTGTTCGCAGACTCCGGTCTTAAAAAAAACTTAGCTGCGAACCAGAATCGCCTAAGTACAAACTTTCTCCGAGTATGCACTAAACGTCACACTCGGGGACTTAGCTGCGATCCAGAATCGCCTAAGTACTAACTTTCTCCGAGTGTGCACTAAACGTCGCACTCGGGGACTTACCTGCGATCAAGAATCGCCTAAGTACAAACTTTCTCCGAGTGTGCGCTAACGTCGCACTCGGGGACTTAGCTGCGATCCAGAATCGCCTAAGTACTAACTTTCTCCGAGTGTGCACTAAAAGTCGCACTCAGGGACTTAGTTGCGATCAAGAATTGCCTAAGTACAAACTTTCTCCGAGTGTGCGCTAAACGTCGCACTCAGGGACTTAGCTGCGATCCAGAATCGCAGAAGTACTAACTTTCTCCGAGTGTGCACTAAACGTCGCACTCGGGGACTTAGCTGCGATCAAGAATCGCCTAAGTACAAACTTTCTCCGAGGGTGCGCTAAACGTCGTACTTGGGGACTTAGCTGCGATTCAGAATCGCCTAAGTACTAACTTTCTCCGAGTGTGCACTAAAACGTCACACTCGGGGACTTAGCTGCGATCAAGAATCGCCTAAGTACAAACTTTTTCCGAGTGTGCGCTAAACGTCGCACTCGGGGACTTAGATGCGATTAAGAATCGCCTAAGTATTAAATTTCTCCGAGTGTACACTAAACGTCGCACTCGGGGACTTAGCCGCGATCCAGAATCGCCTAAGTACTAACTTTCTCCGAGTGTGCACTAAACGTAGCACTCGGGGACTTGTTTGCGACCAAGAATCGCCTAAGTAGAAAGCTTCCTTCGAGTGTATCTTACAGATCCACTCGGAGGCTTAGCAGACCCTCATTGAGGCTCATGTAGATGTCAAGACAACTGACAATTACATGAGTACCATGAACCTCATTGAGGCTCATGTAGATGTCAAGACAACTGACAATTACATGAGTAGCAGAACCTCATTGAGGCTCATGTAGATGTCAGGAGAACTGACAGTTACATGAGTAACAACTCGCTCCGAGTACGACCTTACAGTCGCACTCGAAGACTTAGCCGCGATCACGAATCGCCTAAGTACACAATTGCCTTCGAGTGGATCCTACAGATCCACTCGGAGACTCAGCAGACCCTCAGTGAGGCTCATGCAGATGTCAAGACAACTGACAATTACATGCTCCGCATGTTTGCCATTGGCTTCACCAAGAAACGCCAAACAAAAACCACGAGCCAAAATCGTGTCAACAATTCTTTGGCAAAGGAAGAGCAAAAGATTCGATTCAAATTCAAAGTTCGTCTAAAGATAGTTGGTTCGGTGTAGATCAAGCTTATCCACACCGAACCACGAATGTGACGGCCAACAGCAATGGCCAAAGTTTGATACAACTACCACTCGGCATACCGAGGTAAAGTTTTTTCATGCGTCGTGAGGACTGGCACTGGGACTGGCAGGCTCCACGAAAGTGTCGAGGTCGATCCCGTCTGCGATGCGAGTGGCGCTCTCAAGGAAGGTCTCCATGAAGTCTTCGAATCGAAGCTTCTTCGTGTTGGCGACCTGCAGCGCTTTCAGCTTCTCTTCGCGAGCCTCCTTGGAGTGCACTCGGACCAGCGACAGCGCCACGTCCGCACCACAGCGAGCAGCAGACTTCTTCCACGCCTGCACTCGGTTCGGGACGTCCTCTAGCCGAGTCATCAACCCTTCCATCTCTTGCCGGGACTCGTCTTCGGGCCACAGCTCCTTGTTGATTTGGCCGACGACCTCTCTCAGTCGACCGATGAAAGGCCCCACTTTACCCAGGCGAATGTGCGCTCGGAGCATGTCTCGATTGGCGTCGTCGCCGAGTGGAACGTTCGGAATAACCGACCGCTCAACGCCAGCTGCTTCAGCCTCAGCGTCCATACAAAAATCTGCAAAGACAAGACGAGCAGAAAGTAAGCGCAGAATGAAATACACAGTCAACAAGCACTCGGAAAAACAGAACTTACCACCGAGAAGTGCAATCATCTTCCTTGCCCAGTCACTGACGTACTTCTCCTGTGCTATGCACCGCCTGTTCATCACCTTCATCTGTCCCATCAGCTCGGTTCTTTGTTTCCCCATTTTCTCCATTTCGGCCACCAATGCCTTGTTTGCCTCACGGGACCCCTCCAAGGACTTCTCTCGTTCAGCCAGAGCGCCCTTCACACCAGCCAAGTCATGCACTGCTGCCTCCAGTTCCGCAGCAAGCTGAATCTTTTCAGCCTTCAGAGTGTTGTACGCTGATCCCATCTCGCAAGTCTTCTGCAAATCAGCGCGAAGAGAAGATCAGACAAATTCAACAAGGGAAACAATAAAAACCCCAAGTTCTTCAGACCCCTGCCAACGCAAGCAGTCGACAACGGTCTCGGGGACTACACCCAGTGGGTTCACTAAGAGTGACCCCACTGGCATGAAGCTCAAACAGGTCCGACCTATTGAGATACATAACAAAAACAAGCTTATGAGGCTACTACTACCCGACCTGAGTAAAATTACTCTCGGGGACTAATCCAGTAGGTGCACTCGGAGTGCCCCCACCGGTAACATTCGAACAGATTAGTTTTGATCTGATCAACTTAAAGAAAATGTATATAATGACAACTTCCGGTGCAAGCACTCGACAGAAGTCTCGGGGACTACACCCACTGGGTTCACTAAGAGTGAACCCACTGCAAAATAATCATCCTGTATCCGAGTATATTGCTTAAACACCCAGTGGGTTACAAGGGGAAAGCAAATACTTGCTAGCCCACTTACTCGGATATCGTCCCGGAGTTCCAAGCTTCGCCTGTACACAGACGCGATGGAGTCGTACGCTCTCTTGGCATCACCCGTCATCAACTCCGCCTGCACCATGGCCTCCTTGGCAGCTCCCACCTGATCTTCCGGAAGGCGCTGGGCGTCGAACTGGACGGTCGATGGACCAGGCACCACAAGAGACTCCTTGGGCATCCCAAGTCCGGCTCCAGTCGGTTCAGCAGCGATGAGCGCCGTTTCAGTCGACGGCATCGTCTCGGTTGGCGGCGCGTCCATGGCGAGAGTAGTAACAGACGGAACAGCCTCAAGGACAGGCGCCGCAGCTTGCTCGGACCTCTTCTGGTCGTCCTCCTCCACATGAATCACCTCTCAAGGAAGCCCGACCAAACGACGTGAGACCACAGGAAAAGGGCAAGACCAAAGACAGAATTCGTGAAACAATAATGTAAGCTCTCGGAGTCGCCACGACGTACCTTGCTGGGATGTGGCAACGTTGTCCGTATCCATGGGATCGTCTTCCTGGCGTGGCAGAGAAGTGGCGGAGGTGGCAGCTCTGTCGAGTAAAATTCACTCGACCAATAAGCATGAATTCAATCAAATACTGGAAGAAGATAGAAGAACAATACACTTACGTTGAGGCGACGGGAACGGCGATCCTCATCCGCGGCAAAGCCTTCCGAGGCTTGGATCCACTGGGTTTGGCGACCTTAGAGGGCTGGCCCGCGGGCTCAGCAGCAGAGTCCCTAGTCCTCTTTGTGCTCCGAGCACTCGGAACCACGGGAGTAGCTCGCGAGGCACTCGAAACCTCAGGAGGAGCTGGCGGGGCACTCGAGGCCGCTGGAGGAGCCGACGGAGCCACGGGTTTGTGACGGCGTTTAGTTCGAGGCTCTGGTGGTGGGGGTGGCGAGTTCTGTTCCTCATCTTCCACCTCTTCTTCTTCGGACTCCTCCTCCGTCTCCTCACTATCGGTGACATACTCGACGCTCTCCACGCTGCCCTCCTGGCTGCCTTCCTCTTCCTCAGCCGGATTCCCGTTCGAGACAGGAGAAACCAGTTGGTCCACGCCTGCACGAGATACAGTCGACAACATCAGACGTCATACAGTGATACAAGAGAAAGCGATAAATCTAAGACAATTGTGTGCACTCGACAAGTTATACTCACCTCATTCGGAGGAGGGTTGTCCGCGCGGAAGGGCTTCACTCGCGGGGCTCCTCTGGGGTTATCGCAGGCGCCTGTGATGTTGCGGACCCACGATGTCACAAGCTCCCCGGTTACGCACTCGGGGTTAGTACGAGTGGAGTCCTCATGCCCCGTGTAGTGCCGCATGGCGTGGTGTCGAGCTTGCAAAGACTGGATACACCGACCCAGAAAAATCTCCAGCAAATCTATGCCAGTGGCTCCCTTTCGGACGACCTCTACCAGCGCATCGACCAGAGGCTGGATCTGGATCTTCTCCATCTTCGTGAGCGCAAGCTGCCTAGGCGGAGCCGGTCGGTCTAGGCTAAAAGGTGGCAGTCCAGTTGCGGCATTCGGGCAAGCAACGTCCTGGCAGTAGAACCAAGTCGACTGCCAGTTCCTAACGGATTCAGACAACTGAAGAGCGGGATAGCTACTTTTACTTTTCTTTTGGAAGCCTAAGCCTCCGCAGAGCTGGAGGAGGTGAGTTTTGTCGTCCGGCTGGCTAAGTCTTTTGATGATTTGAGATCTAGCAGAGAAGATGTGCTTAAAGAGCCCCCAATGGGGAGGACAGCCGATAAAACACTCGCACAGCACGACGAAGGCAGAGAGATGAGCTATTGCGTTGGGAGGAAAATGGTGGAGCTGTGCCCCGAAGTGGTTCATTATACCTGTGAAGAAGGGATGAGGAGGCAGAGAGAAGCCTCGGTACACGTGACTGAGTAGCAAGACGCGCTCCCCCTCCTGGGGCGCCGGCTCCGTCTCGCCCTCCGCCGGCAACCTCCACCTCTTGTTCTCGATCATGCCTTGCTCCACCAGCTCTAGCATGTCCTCCTTCGTCACCGTGGAGGGGAGGAAATCCCCCTGGATCCAACCCGCCGGCAGTGCTCGCTGCCGCCGCTGAGTAGGAGCCGCCGCCTTCTTCTTCTTCCGCGCCTCGAGCATGCTCGTCTGCCCCTTCGTCATGGTGGAGTCTGCAGATCCGCAGGGGAGGAGGAGAAGGAAGGAGCTTGGGATGCGCAGCAGGTCACGAGAGAAGCGGGGCAAGTGCGTGTTATCAGGCGAGTGCAACAAAAAACCCTCGCTGTAGAGGTTTAAATAAGGTTCCGACTAGGTCACTAGCAGGTGGCCCCAAAATCTTATCCCCCGACTGGTTGCTGCGATATTAGTGGAGGAGATGAAGGCGCAGAAATCGAGGCGGCACATACTACTCGATTACGATGTCGTCATCCCCGCTGAGCGCGCGGCAACCGAAATTTGAGGATCCCAAAAAATCCGCCGCTGTCAGTTGACTGGTCACGTCAAAAGATTCCACGGAAGCACTCCGTCCCTGACGGTTCGTTTCACAAATACATCCACTCGGATCACTGGTCAAGAGGATAAAATGGATCGAGGCAAACAACGCCAAAGTCGCATCCGTACGAGTCGGATCCATACTCCAAGCATCGCTTCGTCGTTCCAACCCCAATCCATTCGGGGACTAATGATGGGGTCATAGTCCTAGGGTAGGGTCATAGGCTTGCCCTATGGGTCCTACCCAAGGACTACCCTTCATAAGGGATAAGGCCCTTAGTCAGTTCCGACTGAATTAAGGACTTCCCATCATCCAGTCGGTGACGATTCCTCCATCATCCAGTCGGAGATGAGCATTCGGAGTGTATCAAACTTACCGACTGGATTCCACTCTGTACATCGTAACCCCCCTGGAGGGCAATGGTCATACGTTTCCATATACCTTTATTAGCATTTAAGACATACGTTACCTGTAACGTATGCAGTTATTCGCCACTACTCCACCCCTGTGCACCGAACCGTTGTGAAGGGTAGCGCACTCTATATAAGCCGCCCTTCCCCACTGGTGCAGGGGTCAGCAATTCACTGTAATCCATATTCCACTCGACAACAAGCTCCCAAGAGCACTGAGACGTAGGGCTTTTACCTCCACCGTAGAGGGGCCTGAACTCATACAACCTCGCCGTAGCTAAGGCTCTGCCCATCCTTTCGTACCCTACACATCTACTGTCAGACTTATACCCACGACAGGCGCACCACCTACAAATGCGCCATTAGTAACCCTGGTTACTAATGGCGCACCAGCTGGTGGTGCGCCATTGGTAGTTTTGTAAAAAAAATATAGTAGTGGCGCATCACCTGTAAATGCGCCATTAGTAACCCTGGTTACTAATGGCGCACCAGCTGGTGGTGCGCCATTAGTAGTTTTGCAAAAAAAAATAGTAGTGGCGCACCGAGTGTGTGGTGCGCCATTAGTGTCCATCACACTAATGGCACACCTCCACATGGTGCGCCACTGCTATATAGTAGTGGCGCACTACTTGTCTGGTGCGCCATTAGTGTCTATATATATCATCTATAGCCCTTTTCCTAGTAGTGTATGCATTAATGCCATGTATGAAGTATAATTTATGCCAGGTCCCATATTATACGAAAAGTTGTCCCTACCAAACATGACATAAATAACAAAGGTGACAAGAACATCCTTCTCCTTTCAAGTTAGATGTGATCTATAAGTATAGTGTCTCATGACAACTATGTTCCGTGTTTCACTCGAAGAAAGGAAATAAGCTGTAAATTATAAATTAACAAATTTATATGGATGAACACCAACTATTTTTAAATATAGAATGCAAATTACTTGACAAATATGGTTGACATACTCACATGGAGGTAAAACTGGAGACATATCAACATCCATCCAAATGTTGATATTACCTTCAATATGATATGATCTTCAGGACGAAGATCGAAGTTTATTTCCATATCCTCCTAAAATCCATATGCCTTGGCTAGAGCTTGCCAATTTGAGCACCCTAATTATGTGTTATTAATTGCATTCATTACTTTGATGAGAAATGTGTGAACATGTTTAGTCCTCGGGTTAGCTCTCCTCATCTCCATACTCTCGTGGTCTTTAAAACCGAACCTCTCCAAGATATACCTTCTTGCATGGCAGGGGAGGAACTAGTCGAATTTTATAAAACAGAAATTACACGTTGAAGCAAAGAAACAGAAATCATGCTTAACTAAGAAAAAACACTTGTCATCGTTGCATACTGCGCAAACATCAAAGGTCTCGTCAAGCTTGATAGTGAAGAACCCGTTGTCTCGCAGGTGACGCGTGTCGCAGACACCCTGATAGTCGCCATAGAGTTCACACTCCCATAATCATCTTCAGACATTTCCTCTGTTTCCGGATTAATTGCAATGAAGTCAACTACATTGAAATACACTTTAATAAACTTTTCTCCAAAAAGTGAAACAATACATACACTAGATTGAAATACACTACATTGAAATACACTTGAATATGAAATACACTTAAAATGAAACACATTTAAAATTCACCACATTGAAACACATTTAAAATTCACTACATTGAAATACACTACATTTCTTCTTCTAGTTCTCTAATATCGAAAGCTAATTTTCATCTATATTGAATATTCCCCTAATACTTTAGATTTGCTTAAATACGAACATTCACAAAATGATTAAATCCTGCTACAACAAATCCACACGCACACACTTGCACAATCATATACTAATTAAGCTCAAACATATGAATTATTATCCCCTAATACAAATTAATCTCTTCTTGTCGGCAGTCGGAGATGAGGAGCAGCGATGAGAGCGAGGCGGCCTGGCGGCGGCGTTGATGAGTTCTCCCGTGCTGTAACTGGCACTGGGACAGAGCGGCTATATATAATGAGATACCTTTAGTCACGGACTAAAGGTTTCCTTTTCGGCAGCCCAAATTACATGCGGAAAGGGACTTCACAAAAAGTTTGGAGTTCAAATAAGTTTAAAAAATGAAATGCCTTCGTAACACATGAGTTTTGGTCCGAAACCCACATACTTCGAAGAGATTGTCCAGTTTGTACATGAAGTGCATCCACTTCTTGTCCTAACCCTCTCAACTATTTAGCACATGCTATGTGGGTGAAATGATGATACCATGCCAAGTTTCAGCCTTTTTAGAGTTCATTTGTAGTGCTTTTCAATTTCCGAGTCATTTGGCTCAAAAAATCGTTAAATGCATGAAAAATAGCAAATGAACTCAGAAAGGGTTGAAAATTGATGACGTGGCTTTGAATGGTGCATATTGAATGCACAAAAAGTCTAGAGTTGAAATAAGCTTAAAAATGAAATGCCTTTGTAAGAGATGAGTATTCGTCCGAAACCCTAATACTTCGAAAGAGATTGTCCTGTACACAAAGTGCATCTAGTTTTTGTTGTAACTCTCTCAACTATTTAGCACATGCTATGTGGGTGAAATGATGATACCATGACAAGTTTCAGCCTTTTTCAGAGTTCATTTGTAGTTCTTTTCTGTTTCAGGATCATTTGGCTCAAAAAATCATTAAATGCTTGAAAAAAGCAAATTAATACTCATTTATTACAAAGGCATTTCATTTTTTAGGCTTGGTAGACATGTCCTTCACATAGAAAACCTATGCCACATCATTGGCTAGGACGAATGGTTCATCTGTGTACTCAAGATTATTGAGATCCATTATTGTCATTCTGTACCACAGGTCTTCCTTTACCCCGCCTTCTTTTAGATTGACCCATTTGCATCGAAACAAAGGGACCTTCAAATATTTTCCATAGTCAAGTTCCCGTATCTCCTCTATGTAACCGTTATATGTGTCATTTGGCCTATTGGTGTTTGTTGCATCAAAGCGGACACCACTGTTTTGGTTTTGCTCTTTTTATCTTTGGTGATCGTGTAAAATGTATTCTCATTTATCTCGTGCCCTTTGAAAGTCAATATAGTCAAAGATGGTGACTTGGCCAGCAAGTACAGGTCATCTCCAACAGTGTCGTCATGCATGAGACGTGTTTTCAACCAACCGTCGAATGACGTCATGTGTGTACGTTTGATCCATGTCTCAGACTGCTCTGTGTTCTTGAGCATACAATATCCATGTGTTCCTTGATATATGGAGCCACCAAGGTGGAATTTTGTAGAACTGTGTAGTGTCCTTGCGCCCAATAATGCCCATCCCTACATATTACTGAACCATTTCCTAGCGTGCCTTTTCCACCGAGTTTGCCCTCATATCACGATTCAGGAACACCAATCGGCTTAAGATCAGGAATAAAGTCAACAGAAAACTCAATGACCTCCTTTGTTTCATGGCCCTTGAAGATGCTTCCTTCTGACCTAGCACGGTTATAAACATATTTCTCTAAGACTCCCATGAACCTGTCAAAAGGGAACATATTGTGTAGAAATACACGCTCAGAATGGCAATCTCTTCAACTAGGTGAATTAGGATGTGCGTCATGACATTGAAGAAGAATGGTGGGAACACCAACTCGAAACAGACAAGACATTGCACCAAATCATTTTGTAACCTTGGTAGGTTTTCTGGATCGATTACCTTCTGAGAGATCGCATTGAGGAATGCACATAGCTTCACAATGAATGATCGGACGTTTTCCGGTAGAAGCCCCCCTCAATCCAACCGGAAGCAATTGCGTCATAATCACGTGGCAGTCATGAGACTTTAGTTTCTGGAATTTTTCTCTCATATTTATTATTCCCTTTATATTTGACTAGTAGCCAAACAGGACCTTCATACTGAGTAGGCATTCAAAAAAGATTTCCTTCTCTTCTTTGGTAAGAGCATAGCTGGCAGGACCTTCATACTGCTTTGGATGCATGCCGTATTTTTCGTGCATACGTTGCTGGTCCTCCCGTGCCTCTGATTTATCTTTTATCTTCCCATCAACGCCAAAGAATCCTAGCAGGTTCACGCAAACATTCTTCGTCACGTGCATCGCGTTCATTGCGGAGCGGACCTCTAGGTTTGTCCAATAATGTAGGTCCCAAAATATATATTTCTTCTTCTACATGGGTGCGTGTCCGTCAGCGTCATTCGAAACAGATTGTTCGCTGGGACTCTTTCCAAATATTAATTTTAAATCCTTGACCATATGAAATATATGATTACCAGTACGGTGGTCAGGCTTGTTCCGGCGATCTGCCTCATCTTTGAAATGCTTGACTTATTTTCTTAAGAGATGTTTGACCGTAAGAAATCGACGATGTCCCACGTACACATTCTTCTTACATTTATCCAAATATATAGTTTCAGTGTCATCTAAACAGTGCGTGCATGCGTGGTATCTCTTATTTGTTTGTCCTGAAAGGTTACTAAGAGCATGCCAATCATTGATGGTTACAAACAGCAACACTCGTAGGTCAAATTCCTATTGATTGTGCTCATCCCACACACATACACCTTTTTTATCCCACAGTTGTAAAAGTTCTTCAACTAATGGTCTTAGATACACATAATGTCGTTGCTGGGTTGCTTGGGGCCTTGGATGAGCACTGGGATCATAATGAAATTCCACTTCATGAACAACCAAGGAGGAAGGTTATAGATGCATGGAGTCAGATGCCAGGTGCTATGATTGCTTCTCTACTCCCCAAAAGGATTAATGTCATCTGCACTTAAACCAAATCATATGTTCCTTGCGTCATCTGCAAAGACTCCCACTCACTCTCAATTTTCCTCCAGTGCTACCCATCAGTGGGTACTCTCAACTTCTTGTCTTTCTTACTGTCTGCTTTGTGCCATCGCATCAACTTGGAATGCTCTTTGTTTTGGAAGAAACGTTTCAACCGTGGTATTATAGGACCATACCACATCACCTTGGCAGGAATCCTCTTCCTGGGGCGCTGCGCTCAACATCGTCACCAGGGTCATCGCGACTCATCTTGCAGTGCAACACACCGCATACCAGGCATGCATTCAAATTTTCGTACTCCTCACCGCGGTAGAGGCTGCAGTCATTAGGGCATGCATGTATCTTCTGCACCTCTAATCCTAGAGGGGAGATAGCCTTGTTTGCTTCGTACGTACTGCCTGGCAATTCGTTGTACTTTGGAAGCATCTTCTTTAATATTTTCAGTAACTTTTCAAATCCCTTGTTAGATACACCATTCTATGCCTTCCATTGTATCAATTCTAGTGTGATACCCAGCTTCTTCTTGTCATCTTTGCAATTTGGGTACAACAATTTTTTGTGATCCTCTAACATGCGCTGCAACTTCAACTTCTCCTTTTCACATGCGTAGTTTCTCTTTGCATCAGCAATGGCCCGACCAAGATCATCAGCGGGCTCATCTGGTGCCTCTTCTTCAGCTTCTTCTCCCATTATAGTACCATCGTATTCAGGGAACACAGGATAGCTGTCATCATCCTCTTCTTCTTTATTCTCTTCCATTAGAACCCCTCTTTCTCCGTGCTTGGTCCAACAGTTATAGCCGGAAATGAAACCGGTGGACGTGAATGACTCTTGACTTAGAGTAAGTGTTATCATTCTTACAGAGCACATGGACAACACATAAAACCATCCCATCGGTTTGCCTCAGCCGCATGCTGAAAACTCTGCACGCCATTAATGAAATGGGGAGAGTATCGGTCATCGTAGATCCATTGCTGGTTCATCTTCATTACAGAAGACCGAAAAGACCAAATTAATACAAGTTCATACATAAAGTTCATACACACTTGTCCTCATAAAACAACATACAAGAGTACCTAGCTAAAGTATTTAAATGCAACAACAAATGCGACCAATATCAGAACTAAGGTAACAATTGATCCAACAACATAGTGATACCAAGCCTCTTTAGTAACGTCATATTTTCTAATCTTTCTAATCTTCAAGCGCATTGCATCCATCTTGATCTCGTGATCATCGACGACATCGGCAACATACAACTCTACTTTCATCTTCTCTTCTTCAATACTTTTCATTTTTTCTTTCAAATACTCGTTTTCTTTTTCAACTCAATTTAACTTCTCGACAAGAGGGTCGGTTGCAATTTCCGATTCACATACCTCCTAGATAAAAATATCTATGTCAACTTGATGGGCATAATTGTCATAAACACGAAATGCAATAAATAGTTATAAAAGAGAATATACCACATCTGAATCATAAACCGAACGAGGGCCGGCGGGGAAGGATATCAAGCCTATGACACTATGTATAACAACCAATCATACAAGTAAGAAAACTATCTAAATCATACAAATAAGATTATTTTTTATAAAAAAGCATAAGAACAAGAGGATCACCAAGGTGGTGCCGGCGAGGGGACGGTGCGGGCGATCGATGGTGGTTAGGACGGGGACGGGAAGGCACTAAGTAAACCACACCTACACATATGCAAATTAAGAAGTTAATTTGAGCTCAAATTGCATATGAATCAAATAAACTCCCACAAAATTACTCCCAAACTAAAACCCACAAATCACTATACTTATAAAGCATTGCACAAGCTAATCTAGCAATGAGAGATGAAAGGACAAAGTTGCTAACCTTTGTGAACACTTGAAGAGATGGGTACCTCAAATATGGACAAATCTTGGCAAAAAATGGAGGATCAGCTCGAGCTAAGGGGAAGAACAGAGAGGGGGATGGAGAAAGCGGAGAAATGGGCTCGGTCTGGACGAAGGACTTATATAGGGACATCTTTAGTCCCGGTTGATTATACAAACCAGGACTAGATGGCTACCTCTTGTCCCGGTTTGTGATGCAAACTGGGACTAAATGGGCTCATGCGGGCCCCAGTCTAACGCCATCATGTCACCATACTTTAGTCCCGGTTTGTATGATTTTGAAATAATCATACAAATTTCACAAGGAGCTAAAACTTTTGATCAAGTTTGATGTCCCAAAATTTCAGTTTTTTCAATCTGGTTTTGTATATTTTTCAGGGGTAATGTTCATGTGGGTGTAGGTGCCCCGGGTGTACGCCATATCCTCACCTCACCAGACAAAATCGCAGCTTCTTTCTAACTTGCTAGTACTCTTGTATAAAGTTCACTAAATTGTGGAGGAATCCTGCTGCTCTGAACCGGGCGTCGCAGTTCGTCAGTTTTATCTTCAGTTTCGTCAGAAATAAGATAGGCGTGTGTGTGGAGTCTGTTCCCGCGCGCGCTCGTAGCATAGGCTAGATTTGCTAATATTAGTTAGACTTCGCGATGATCGCTCTCATGGGATGGCACGAAGACACTGCGAACATGGCGGCGATGAGGGGCGACGAGGAAGCGGTCGTGGGATGGCGCGACATTGGAGCTCGATCGTGGCTCCGGTAGACTAGGGACTTTCGGTTGCGTTTGTAACTGAAGTATAAATAAGATGAGTAGAAAACGCTGCGGAAGTTAAGCGGCACAAAAACATTCGTCTCCTCCCTTTCGATCTATCAGAGAGAAGCGAGAGAGTGATCCTGAGGTGAGAGAGAAGAGAGAGACTTGCCCCTGCAACGACAATTGGCATCAGAGCCATCCGAAAGGATCCTGCGGAGATGCCCGAACGCCGGACAGGTCGCTGACGCCGCAACGATCAGGCGAGCACCGGGGGCACAACTTGTCGAGGGGCAGGGCCCGCCGGGAGGTGATCGTCCGCCAGGTGCAGCAGGGAGCCGCGGGCATGGGAAACCCTAAGCAGTATCCCATGCTCACGCGCACGAACTATGGGGATTGGGCGCTGCTCATGCGCGTCAGGCTGCAGGCCCAGGGCCTGTGGCGCGCCATCCAGGAGGGGACCGACGTCGAGCGTGACGATCGCAACGCCCTGTCCGCCATCTTGTGCGCGGTGCCGCCGGAGATGCTGCGGGCACTGGCCGGGAAGGACTCTGCCAAGGAGGCCTGGGATGCCATCGCCGCCATGCGCGTGGGGGTGGAACGCGTTCGTGAGGCGAAGGCGCAGCGCCTTCGATCCGAATTCGAGGCACTGTCATTCAAGGATGGGGAAACCGTCGACCATTTCGCGTTGCGCCTCACCGGTCTCATCAACGATCTTCACGCACTCGGAGACACCGTCGAAGAGGTGAAAGCGGTGAGAAAGTTGTTGCGCTCGGTACCACCAAAGTTCATGCAGGTTGCCATCTCGATCGAGACGCTGATGGACCTCAAATCCATGTCCATCGAGGAGGTAACGGGTCGCCTTCAAGCCGTCGAGGATCGGTACGCACTGCTAGGGGCAGACGGTGCAGGTGGCGCTCAGCTTCTCCTGACAGAGGCTGAGTGGCTCGCGCGGCAGAAGCAGAAGAGCCCAGAAGAAGGTTCCTCCGGGGGAGCCGGCGGCTGGAACGGCGGAAGGGGCAACCACCGAGGTGGCGGCGGACGCGGCAACGGTGGCCGGGGTACCGGTGGATGCGGGAACAACCAAGGAGGCCACGACACCGGTGGGCGCGGGAACAAGGGAAAAGAGAAGATGAAGTGCTACAACTGCAACAAGGAGGGGCACTTCGCGCGCGAGTGCCGACAGCCACGGCGCGAGCATGGTGAGGAGGCGAACCTCATGCAAGGCCCGGACGATGCCAAGCCTGCACTGTTGATGGCCCACGCCGTCGAACACCCGGCCACGGACACAGTCGACATCGTCGCGCCACAGACTGTGCTCCTCAACGAGGAGCGTGGGGTGCCGGCCGATGCCGGCAACGGCACCTGGTATCTCAACTCGGGCGGCCCGAGTCACATGGCGGGAATGAAGGACGTCTTCGCTGCACTCGACGAGACGGTGCAGGGCACCGTGCAGTTTGGAGATGGCTCGGCCGTCAGCATCCAGGGCAAGGGCACGGTGGTGTTCGAAGGCCTGAGCGGGGAGCAGCGTGCGCTGGCGGAACTGTACTTCATCCCCACTCTCAAGAGCTGTTGGAATTATGCCCTAGAGGCAATAATAAATATGGTTATTATTATAATTCCTGTATCAAGATAATAGTTTATTATCCATGCTATAATTTTATTGAATGAAGACTCATTTACATGTGTGGATACATAGACAAAACACCGTCCCTAGCATGCCTCTAGTTGGCTAGCCAGTTGATCAATGATAGTCAGTGTCTTCTGATTATGAACAAGGTGTTGTTGCTTGATAACTGGATCACGTCATTGGGAGAATCACGTGATGGACTAGACCCAAACTAATAGACGTAGCATGTTATACGAATCCTTGGCACTGAGGTTCAAACGATAAGATCTTCGTAGAATATGTAGGATCCAATATGGGCATCCAGGTCCCGCTATTGGATATTGACCGAGGAGTCTCTCGGGTCATGTCTACATAGTTCTCGAACCCGCAGGGTCTGCAAACTTAAGGTTCGACGTTGTTTTATGCGTATATGAGTTATATGGTTGGTTACCGAATGTTGTTCGGAGTCCCGGATGAGATCACGGACGTCACGAGGGTTTCCGGAATGGTCCGGAAACGAAGATTGATATATAGGATGACCTCATTTGATTACCGGAAGGTTTTCGGAGTTACCGGGAATGTACCGGGAATGACGAATGGGTTCCGGGAGTTCACCGGGGGGGCAACCCACCCCGGGGAAGCCCATAGGACTTGGGGGAGACACACCAGCCCTTAGTGGGCTGGTGGGACATCCCACAAGTGCCCTATGTGCCAAGAAGAAGAAAATCAAGAGAGAAAAAAAAGGAGGAGGTGGGAAGGAAGGGGGACTCCCTCCCACCAAACCTAGTCCAACTCGGTTTGGGGGGGAGAGTCCTCCCCCTTGGACTCTTGAGCCCCAAGGCAAGGCCCCCTCCCTCCCACCTATATATACGGAGGTTTTAGGGCTGATTTGAGACGACTTTTCCACGGCAGCCCGACCACATACCTCCACGGTTTTTCCTCTAGATCGCGTTTCTGCGGAGCTCGGGCAGAGCCCTGCTGAGACAAGGTCATCACCAACCTCCGGAGCGCCGTCACGCTGCCGGAGAACTCTTCTACCTCTCCGTCTCTCTTGCTGGATCAAGAAGTCCGAGATCATCGTCGAGCTGTACGTGTGCTGAACGCGGAGGTGCCGTCCGTTCGGTACTAGATCGTGGGACTGATCGCGGGATTGTTCGCGGGGCGGATCGAGGGACGTGAGGACGTTCCACTACATCAACCGCGTTCTCTAACGCTTCTGCTGTACGATCTACAAGGGTACGTAGATCATTCATCCCCTCTCGTAGATGGACATCACCATGATAGGTCTTCGTGCGCGTAGGAAAATTTTTGTTTCCCATGCGACGTTCTCCAACAGTGATATCAGAGCTAGGTTCATGCGTAGATGTCTTCTCGAGTAGAATACAAAAGTTTTTGTGGGCGGTGATGTGCGTTTTGCTGCCCTCCTTAGTCTTTTCTTGATTCCGCGGTATTGTTGGATTGAAGCGGCTTGGACCGACATTACTCATACGCTTACGAGAGACTGGTTTCATCGTTACGAGTAACCCCCTTTGCTCAAAGATGACTGGCAAGTGACGGTTTCTCCAACTTTAGTTGAATCGGATTTGACCGAGGAGGTCCTTGGATGAGGTTAAATAGCAACTCATATATCTCCGTTGTGGTGTTTGCGTAAGTAAGATGCGATCCTACTAGATGCCCTTGGTCACCACGTAAAACATGCAACAACAAAATTAGAGGACGTCTAACTTGTTTTTGCAGGGTATGCTTATGATGTGATATGGCCAACGATGTGATGTGATATATTGGATGTATGAGATGATCATGTTGTAATAGAAATATCGACTTGCACGTCGATGGTACGGCAACCGGCAGGAGCCATAGGGTTGTCTTTATACTAACGTTTGTGCTTGCAGATGCGTTTACTATTTTGCTAGGATGTAGCTTTAGTAGTAATAGAATAAGTAGCATGACAACCTCGATGGCAACACGTTGATGGAAGATCATGGTGTGGCGCCGGTGACAAGAAGATCGTGCCGGTGCTTTGGTGATGGAGATCAAGAAGCACGTGATGATGGCCATATCATGTCACTTATGAATTGCATGTGATGTTAATCCTTTTATGCACCTTATTTTGCTTAGAACGACGGTAGCATTATAAGGTGATCTCTCACTAAAATTTCAAGACGAAATTGTGTTCTCCCCGACTGTGCACCGTTGCTACAGTTCGTCGTTTCGAGACACCACGTGATGATCGGGTGTGAAAGACTCAACGTTCACATACAACGGGTGCAAAACAGTTGCGCACGCGGAACACTCGGGTTAAGCTTGACGAGCCTAGCATGTGCAGACATGGCCTCGGAACACATGAGACCGAAAGGTCGATCATGAATCATATAGTTGATATGATTAGCATAGGGATGCTTACCACTGAAACTATACCCAACTCACGTGATGATCGGACTTGGGATAGTGTAAGTGGATCATGAACCACTCAAATGACTAGAGAGATGTACTTTTTGAGTGGGAGTTTAGCATATAATTTGATTAAGTTGAACTCTAATTATCTTGAACATAGTCTAAGTCCACTTTGAATATATTTGTGTTGTAGATCATGGCTCACGCGACAGTCATCCTGAATTTTAATACGTTCCTAGAGAAATCTAAGTTGAAAGATGATGGAAGCAACTTTGTAGACTCGGCTCGTAATCTTAAGCTAATCTTACAAGCTGGGAAGAAGGATTATGTCCTTAATGCTGCGCTAGGAGATGAACCACCCGCTACGGCTGATCAGGATGTTAAGAACGCTTGGTTAGCACGTAAGGAGGACTACTCAATAGTTCAATGTGCAGTCTTGTATGGCTTAGAACCGGGACTTCAACGTCGCTTTGAGCGTCATGGAGCATTTGAGATGTTCCAGGAGTTGGAGTTTATCTTTCAGAAGAACGCCCGGATCGAGAGGTATGAGACCTCCGATAAATTCTATGCTTGCAAGATGGAGGAAAACTCGTGTGTCAGTGAACATGTGCTCAAAATGTCTGGATACTCAAACCGTCTAGCTGAACTAGGGATTGAACTCCCGCAAGAAGCTATCACTGACAGAATCCTTCAATCACTGCCGCCAAGCTACAAAGGCTTTGTGGTGAACTACAACATGCAAGGGATGAACAAGTCTCCCGGCGAGTTGTTTGCGATGTTGAAAGTCGCAGAGTCTGAACTCCGTAAAGAGCATCAAGTGTTGATGGTGAATAAGACCACTAGTTTGAAGAGAAACGGCAAAGGCAAGAAGGGCAATTCGAAGAAGAGCGGCAAGCCTGTTGCCAATCCGCCGAAGAAACCCAAAGCTGGACCTAAGCCTGAAACGGAGTGTTTCTATTGCAAGGGTATGGGTCACTGGAAGCGCAATTGCCCCAAGTATCTGGCAGATAAGAAGGCGGGCAAAGAAAAATCAGGTATATTTGATATACATTTTATTGATGTGTACTTAACCGGCTCTTGTAGTAGTGCCTGGGTATTCGATACCGGTTCTGTTGCTCATATTTGCAACTCGAAGCAGGAACTGCGGAATAGACGAAGGCTGGCGAAAGACGAAGTGACGATGCGCGTAGGAAATGGTTCCAAGGTTGATGCAATCGCCGTCGGCACAGTGTCACTTCAGCTACCATCGGGATTAGTGATGAACTTAAATCATTGTTATTTAGTGCCTGCGTTGAGCATGAACATTATATCTGGATCTTGTTTATTGCGAGACGGTTACTCTTTTAAGTCTGAGAATAATGGTTGTTCTATTTCTATGAGTAACATCTCTTTATGGTCATGCACCGAATGTGAGAGGATTGTTCATATTGAATCTTGATAGCGATACGCATATACATAACATTGAGACCAAAAGAGTTAGAGTAAACAATGATAGCGCCATATTTTTGTGGCACTGTCGCTTGGGTCATATTGGTGTAAAGCGCATGAAGAAACTCCATGCTGATGGACTTTTGGAGTCACTTGACTTTGATTCACTTGACACGTGCGAATCATGCCTCATGGGCAAGATGACTAAGACTCCGTTCTCCGGAACAATGGAGCGTGCAAGTGACTTATTGGAAATCATACATACCGATGTGTGTGGTCCAATGAGCGTGGAGGCACGCGGCGGATATCGTTATTTTCTCACCTTCACTGACGATTTAATTAGATATGGTTATGTCTACTTGATGAAGCACAAGTCTGAAACATTTGAAAAGTTCAAGCAATTTCAGAGTGAAGTGGAAAATCATCGTAACAAGAAGATCAAGTTCCTACGTTCTGATCGTGGGGGTGAATATCTGAGTTTCGTGTTCGGTGCTCACTTAAAACAATGTGGAATTGTTTCACAGTTAACACCGCCTGGAACACCACAGCGTAATGGTGTGTCCGAACGTCGTAATCGTACTTTGTTAGAGATGGTGCGATCTATGATGTCTCTTACTGATTTGCCGTTATCATTTTGGGGTTATGCATTAGAAACAGCTGCATTCACTTTAAATAGGGCACCATCAAAATCCGTTGAGACGACACCATACGAACTGTGGTATGGCAAGAGGCCAAAGTTGTCGTTTCTTAAAGTTTGGGGATGTGATGCTTATGTCAAAAAGCTTCAGCCTGAAAAGCTGGAACCCAAAGCGGAAAAATGCGTCTTCATAGGTTACCCAAAAGAGACAGTTGGGTACACCTTCTATCTCAAATCCGAGGGCAAAGTGTTTGTTGCTAAGAACGGAGCTTTTCTCGAGAAAGAGTTTCTCGAGAGAGAATTGAGTGGGAGGAAGATAGAACTTGACGAGGTTGACGAACCTCTCATCCCTCTGGATGGTGGCGCAGGACAAGGGGAAACCTCTGTCATTGCGACGCCGGTTGAGGAGGAAGTTAATGATGATGATCATGAAACTCCAGTTCAAGTTTCTGTTGAACCACGCAGGTCGACGAGATCACGTGCTGCTCCAGAGTGGTGCTGAAATCCCGTCTTATCAATCATGTTGTTAGACAACAATGAACCTGCAAGTTATGAAGAAGCAATGGTGGGCCCAGATTCCAACAAATGGCTAGAAGCCATGAAATCCGAGATAGGATCCATGTATGACAACAAAGTATGGACTTTGGAGATACTACCTGAGGGCCGCAAGGCTATTCAGAATAAATGGATCTTTAAGAAGAAGACGGACGCTGACGGTAATGTGACCGTTTATAAAGCTCGACTTGTGGCAAAGGGTTTTTCACAAGTTCCAGGAGTTGACTACGATGAGACTTTCTCACCCGTGGCGATGCTTAAGTCCGTCAGAATCATGTTAGCAATAGCTGCATTTTTCGATTATGAAATCTGGCAGATGGATGTCAAAATGGCGTTCCTTAACGGTTTCCTTAAGGAAGAGTTGTATATGATGCAACCCGAAGGTTTTGTCGATCCTAAGAATGCTAACAAGGTGTGCAAGCTCCAGCGATCCATTTATGGACTGGTGCAAGCATCTCGGAGTTGGAACAAACGCTTTGATGAGGTGATCAAGTCATTTGGGTTTATACAAGTGGTTGGAGAATCTTGTATTTACAAGAAAGTGAGTGGGAGCTCTGTGGCGTTTCTAATATTATATGTGGATGACATATTACTGATTGGAAACAACGTAGAGCTTTTGGAGAGCATAAAAGGTTACTTGAATAAAAGTTTCTCTATGAAGGACCTAGGAGAAGCTGCTTACATTCTAGGCATTAAGATCTATAGGGATAGATCAAAACACCTGATAGGACTTTCACAAAGCACATACCTTGATAAAGTTTTGAAGAGGTTCAAAATGGAACAGTCCAAGAAAGGGTTCTTGCCAGTTTTACAAGGTATGAGATTGAGTAAGACTCAGTGCCCAGCAACTGATGAAGATAGAGAGCATATGCGCTCCGTCCCCTATGCTTCAGCCATAGGTTCTATCATGTATGCGATGCTGTGCACTAGACCGGATGTTAGCCTGGCCATAAGTATGGCAGGTAGGTTCCAGAGTAATCCAGGAGTGGATCACTGGACAGCGGTCAAGAATATCCTGAAGTACCTGAAAAGGACTAAGGAGATGTTTCTCGTATATGGAGGTGACGAAGAGCTCGCCGTAAAAGGTTACGTCGATGCAAGCTTTGACACAGATCCGGACGACTCTAAGTCGCAAACCGGATACGTATTTATTCTTAATGGGGGTGCAGTAAGCTGGTGCAGTTCCAAGCAAAGCGTCATAGCAGATTCTACATGTGAAGCGGAGTACATGGCTGCCTCGGAGGCGGCTAAGGAGGGTGTCTGGATGAAGCAGTTCATGACGGATCTTGGAGTGGTGCCAAGTGCACTGAATCCAATAACCTTGTTCTGTGACAACACTGGTGCCATTGCCTTAGCAAAGGAACCACGGTTTCACAAGAAGACCAGACACATCAAACGACGCTTCAACCTCATCCGCGACTACGTCGAGGAAGAGGACATAAATATATGCAAGGTGCACACGGATCTGAATGTAGCAGACCCGCTGACTAAACCTCTTCCACGGCCAAAAAAATGATCGACACCAGAACTGTATGGGTGTTAGATTTATTACAATGTAATTCACATGGTGATGTGAGGGCTGGATTATTGACTCTAGTGCAAGTGGGAGACTGTTGGAATTATGCCCTAGAGGCAATAATAAATATGGTTATTATTATAATTCCTGTATCAAGATAATAGTTTATTATCCATGCTATGATTGTATTGAATGAAGACTTATTTACATGTGTGGATACATAGACAAAACACCGTCCCTAGCATGCCTCTAGTTGGCTAGCCAGTTGATCAATGATAGTCAGTGTCTTCTAATTATGAACAAGGTGTTGTTGCTTGATAACTGGATCACGTCATTGGGAGAATCACGTGATGGACTAGACCCAAACTAATAGACGTAGCATGTTGATCGTGTCATTTTGTTGCTACTGTTTTCTACGTGTCAAGTATTTATTCCTATGACCATGAGATCATATAACTCACTGACACCGGAGGAATGCTTTGTGTGTATCAAACGTCGCAACGTAACTGGGTGACTATAAAGATGCTCTACAGGTATCTCCGAAGGTGTTAGTTGAGTTAGTATGGATCAAGACTGGGATTTGTCACTCCGTGTGACGGAGAGGTATCTCGGGGCCCACTCGGTAATACAACATCACACACAAGCCTTGCAAGCAATGTGACTTAGTGTAAGTTGCGGGATCTTGTATTACGGAACGAGTAAAGAGACTTGCCGGTAAACGAGATTGAAATAGGTATGCGGATACTGACGATCGAATCTCGGGCAAGTAACATACCGAAGGACAAAGGGAATGACATACGGGATTATACGAATCCTTGGCACTGAGGTTCAAACGATAAGATCTTCGTAGAATATGTAGGATCCAATATGGGCATCCAGGTCCCGCTATTGGATATTGACCGAGGAGTCTCTTGGGTCATGTCTATATAGTTCTCGAACCCGCAGGGTCTGCACACTTAAGGTTCGACGTTGTTTTATGCGTATATGAGTTATATGGTTGGTTACCGAATGTTGTTCGGAGTCCCAGATGAGATCACGGACGTCACGAGGGTTTCCGGGATGGTCCGGAAACGAAGATTGATATATAGGATGACCTCATTTGATTACCGGAAGGTTTTCGGAGTTACCGGAAATGTACCGGGAATGACGAATGGGTTCCGGGAGTTCACCGGGGGGGCAACCCACCCCGGGGAAGCCCATAGGCCTTGGGGGAGACACACCAGCCCTTAGTGGGCTGGTGGGACAGCCCACAAGTGCCCTATGTGCCAAGAAGAAGAAAATCAAGAGAGAAAAAAAAGGAGGAGGTGGGAAGGAAGGGGGACTCCCTCCCACCAAACCTAGTCCAACTCGGTTTGGGGGGGAGAGTCCTCCCCCTTGGACTCAGCCGACCACCTTGGGGCTCCTTGAGCCCCAAGGCAAGGCCCCCTCCCTCCCACCTATATATACGGAGGTTTTAGGGCTGATTTGAGACGACTTTTCCACGGTAGCCCGACCACATACCTCCACGGTTTTTCCTCTAGATCGCGTTTCTGCGGAGCTCGGGCAGAGCCCTGCTGAGACAAGGTCATCACCAACCTCCGGAGCGCCGTCACGCTGCCGGAGAACTCTTCTACCTCTCCGTCTCTCTTGCTGGATCAAGAAGTCCGAGATCATCGTCGAGCTGTACGTGTGCTGAACGTGGAGGTGCCGTCCGTTCGGTACTAGATCGTGGGACTGATCGCGGGATTGTTCACGGGGCGGATCGAGGGACGTGAGGACGTTCCACTACATCAACCGCATTCTCTAACGCTTCTGCTGTACGATCTACAAGGGTACGTAGATCATTCATCCCCTCTCGTAGATGGACATCACCATGATAGGTCTTCGTGCGCGTAGGAAAATTTTTGTTTCCCATGCGACGTTCTCCAACAGTGGTATCAGAGCTAGGTTCATGCGTAGATGTCTTCTCGAGTAGAATACAAAAGTTTTTGTGGGCGGTGATGTGCGTTTTGCTGCCCTCCTTAGTCTTTTCTTGATTCCGCGGTATTGTTGGATTGAAGCGGCTTGGACCGACATTACTCATACGCTTACGAGAGACTGGTTTCATTGTTACGAGTAACCCCCTTTGCTCAAAGATGACTGGCAAGTGACGGTTTCTCCAACTTTAGTTGAATCGGATTTGACCGAGGAGGTCCTTGGATGAGGTTAAATAGCAACTCATATATCTCCGTTGTGGTGTTTGCGTAAGTAAGATGCGATCCTACTAGATGCCCTTGGTCACCACGTAAAACATGCAACAACAAAATTAGAGGACGTCTAACTTGTTTTTGCAGGGTATGCTTGTGATGTGATATGGCCAACGATGTGATGTGATATATTGGATGTATGAGATGATCATGTTGTAATAGAAATATCGACTTGCACGTCGATGGTACGGCAACCGGCAGGAGCCATAGGGTTGTCTTTATACTAACGTTTGTGCTTGCAGATGCGTTTACTATTTTGCTAGGATGTAGCTTTAGTAGTAATAGAATAAGTAGCATGACAACCTCGATGGCAACACGTTGATGGAAGATCATGGTGTGGCGCCGGTGACAAGAAGATCGTGCCGGTGCTTTGGTGATGGAGATCAAGAAGCACGTGATGATGGCCATATCATGTCACTTATGAATTGCATGTGATGTTAATCCTTTTATGCACCTTATTTTGCTTAGAACGACGGTAGCATTATAAGGTGATCTCTCACTAAAATTTCAAGACGAAATTGTGTTCTCCCCGACTGTGCACCGTTGCTACAGTTCGTCGTTTCGAGACACCACGTGATGATCGGGTGTGAAAGACTCAACGTTCACATACAACGGGTGCAAAACAGTTGCGCACGCGGAACACTCGGGTTAAGCTTGACGAGCCTAGCATGTGCAGACATGGCCTCGGAACACATGAGACCGAAAGGTCGATCATGAATCATATAGTTGATATGATTAGCATAGGGATGCTTACCACTGAAACTATACCCAACTCACGTGATGATCGGACTTGGGATAGTGTAAGTGGATCATGAACCACTCAAATGACTAGAGAGATGTACTTTTTGAGTGGGAGTTTAGCATATAATTTGATTAAGTTGAACTCTAATTATCTTGAACATAGTCTAAGTCCACTTTGAATATATTTGTGTTGTAGATCATGGCTCACGCGACAGTCATCCTGAATTTTAATACGTTCCTAGAGAAATCTAAGTTGAAAGATGATGGAAGCAACTTTGTATGCTGGGCTCGTAATCTTAAGCTAATCTTACAAGCTGGGAAGAAGGATTATGTCCTTAATGCTGCGCTAGGAGATGAACCACCCGCTACGGCTGATCAGGATGTTAAGAACGCTTGGTTAGCACGTAAGGAGGACTACTCAATAGTTCAATGTGCAGTCTTGTATGGCTTAGAACCGGGACTTCAACGTCGCTTTGAGCGTCATGGAGCATTTGAGATGTTCCAGGAGTTGGAGTTTATCTTTCAGAAGAACGCCCGGATCGAGAGGTATGAGACCTCCGATAAATTCTATGCTTGCAAGATGGAGGAAAACTCGTCTGTCAGTGAACATGTGCTCAAAATGTCTGGGTACTCAAACCGTCTAGCTGAACTAGGGATTGAACTCCCGCAAGAAGCTATCACTGACAGAATCCTTCAATCACTGCCGCCAAGCTACAAAGGCTTTGTGGTGAACTACAACATGCAAGGGATGAACAAGTCTCCCGGCGAGTTGTTTGCGATGTTGAAAGTCGCAGAGTCTGAACTCCGTAAAGAGCATCAAGTGTTGATGGTGAATAAGACCACTAGTTTGAAGAGAAACGGCAAAGGCAAGAAGGGCAATTCGAAGAAGAGCGGCAAGCCTGTTGCCAATCCGCCGAAGAAACCCAAAGCTGGACCTAAGCCTGAAACGGAGTGTTTCTATTGCAAGGGTATGGGTCACTGGAAGCGCAATTGCCCCAAGTATCTGGCAGATAAGAAGGCGGGCAAAGAAAAATCAGGTATATTTGATATACATTTTATTGATGTGTACTTAACCGGCTCTTGTAGTAGTGCCTGGGTATTCGATACCGGTTCTGTTGCTCATATTTGCAACTCGAAGCAGGAACTGCGGAATAGACGAAGGCTGGCGAAAGACGAAGTGACGATGCGCGTAGGAAATGGTTCCAAGGTTGATGCAATCGCCGTCGGCACAGTGTCACTTCAGCTACCATCGGGATTAGTGATGAACTTAAATCATTGTTATTTAGTGCCTGCGTTGAGCATGAACATTATATCTGGATCTTGTTTATTGCGAGACGGTTACTCTTTTAAGTCTGAGAATAATGGTTGTTCTATTTCTATGAGTAACATCTCTTTATGGTCATGCACCGAATGTGAGAGGATTGTTCATATTGAATCTTGATAGCGATACGCATATACATAACATTGAGACCAAAAGAGTTAGAGTAAACAATGATAGCGCCATATTTTTGTGGCACTGTCGCTTGGGTCATATTGGTGTAAAGCGCATGAAGAAACTCCATGCTGATGGACTTTTGGAGTCACTTGACTTTGATTCACTTGACACGTGCGAATCATGCCTCATGGGCAAGATGACTAAGACTCCGTTCTCCGGAACAATGGAGCGTGCAAGTGACTTATTGGAAATCATACATACCGATGTGTGTGGTCCAATGAGCGTGGAGGCACGCGGCGGATATCGTTATTTTCTCACCTTCACTGACGATTTAATTAGATATGGTTATGTCTACTTGATGAAGCACAAGTCTGAAACATTTGAAAAGTTCAAGCAATTTCAGAGTGAAGTGGAAAATCATCGTAACAAGAAGATCAAGTTCCTACGTTCTGATCGTGGGGGTGAATATCTGAGTTTCGTGTTCGGTGCTCACTTAAAACAATGTGGAATTGTTTCACAGTTAACACCGCCTGGAACACCACAGCGTAATGGTGTGTCCGAACGTCGTAATCGTACTTTGTTAGAGATGGTGCGATCTATGATGTCTCTTACTGATTTGCCGTTATCATTTTGGGGTTATGCATTAGAAACAGCTGCATTCACTTTAAATAGGGCACCATCAAAATCCGTTGAGACGACACCATACGAACTGTGGTATGGCAAGAGGCCAAAGTTGTCGTTTCTTAAAGTTTGGGGATGTGATGCTTATGTCAAAAAGCTTCAGCCTGAAAAGCTGGAACCCAAAGCGGAAAAATGCCTCTTCATAGGTTACCCAAAAGAGACAGTTGGGTACACCTTCTATCTCAAATCCGAGGGCAAAGTGTTTGTTGCTAAGAACGGAGCTTTTCTCGAGAAAGAGTTTCTCGAGAGAGAATTGAGTGGGAGGAAGATAGAACTTGACGAGGTTGACGAACCTCTCATCCCTCTGGATGGTGGCGCAGGACAAGGGGAAACCTCTGTCATTGCGACGCCGGTTGAGGAGGAAGTTAATGATGATGATCATGAAACTCCAGTTCAAGTTTCTGTTGAACCACGCAGGTCGACGAGATCACGTGCTGCTCCAGAGTGGTGCTGAAATCCCGTCTTATCAATCATGTTGTTAGACAACAATGAACCTGCAAGTTATGAAGAAGCAATGGTGGGCCCAGATTCCAACAAATGGCTAGAAGCCATGAAATCCGAGATAGGATCCATGTATGACAACAAAGTATGGACTTTGGAGATACTACCTGAGGGCCGCAAGGCTATTCAGAATAAATGGATCTTTAAGAAGAAGACGGACGCTGACGGTAATGTGACCGTTTATAAAGCTCGACTTGTGGCAAAGGGTTTTTCACAAGTTCCAGGAGTTGACTACGATGAGACTTTCTCACCCTATGCGCCAAGAAGAAGAAAATCAAGAGAGAAAGAAAAAAAAGGAGGAGGTGGGAAGGAAGGGGGACTCCCTCCCACCAAACCTAGTCCAACTGGGTTTGGGGGGGGAGAGTCCTCCCCCTTGGACTCGGCCGACCCCCTTGGGGCTCCTTGAGCCCCAAGGCAAGGCCCCCTCCCTCCCACCTATATATACGGAGGTTTTAGGGCTGATTTGAGACGACTTTTCCACGGCAGCCCGACCACATACCTCCACGGTTTTTCCTCTAGATCGCATTTCTGCGGAGCTCGGGCGGAGCCCTGCTGAGACAAGGTCATCACCAACCTCCGGAGCGCCGTCACGCTGCCGGAGAACTCTTCTACCTCTCCGTCTCTCTTGCTGGATCAGGAAGGCCGAGATCATCGTCGAGTTGTACGTGTGTTGAACGCGGAGGTGCCGTCCGTTCGGTACTAGATCGTGGGACTGATCGCGGGATTGTTCGCGGGGCGGATCGAGGGACGTGAGGACGTTCCACTATATCAACCGCGTTCTCTAACGCTTCTGCTGTACGATCTACAAGGGTACGTAGATCATTCATCCCCTCTCGTAGATGGACATCACCATGATAGGTCTTCGTGCGCGTAGGAAATTTTTTGTTTCCCATGCGACGTTCCCCAACAAGAGCAACATCATCTCGCTGGGGCAGATGGACGAGAACTGCTGCACCATCGTCATCGATAACGGCGTGCTGAACATCTACGATCGACACAAGGCGCAGATCACGCGCGTACCTCGACGGAGGAATCGCCTCTACATCGTCAACCTCGTCATCGCCACGCGTGTATGCCTGCTGGCCAAAGCGGATGAAACGGGGTGGCTCTGGCATGCCCGATATGGGCACCTGCATTTCCGTGCACTGCGTGCCCTCGCCGCCAAGAACATGGTGCGCGGCCTTCCCACAATCGAGCATGTGGACCAATTCTGCGATGGCTGTGCACTGGGAAAGCAACATCGCCTGCCGTTCCCCCCGACGACGACTTATCGCGCGGAGCGCGCCCTGGAGCTCGTGCACACTGATATGTGCGGGCTGATCACCCTGACAACTCCTGGTGGAAGCAGGTACTTCTTGCTGGTAGTTGATGATCATAGCCGATACATGTGGGTTGAGATGCTCAGGACGAAGGACGAGGTGTTCGCAAGGTTCAAGAAGGTGAAGGCTGCGATAGAAGCACAAGGAGAGTGTCGGCTGCTCGCGTACTGGTCGGACCGGGGCGGCGAGTTCAACTCTGGCGCCTTCAAGCTGTACTGCGCGGAGAGCGGCATCCGACACCAGACCAAGGCGCCGTACACGCCACAGCAGAACGGAGTCGTGGAGCGCCGCAACCAGACCGTTGTTGAGATGGCACGCTGTCTCCTCAAGGCGATGCGCGTGCCGAACACCTTCTGGGGCGAGACGGTGAGGACCGCCATCTACATCTCAACCGATCCCCCGCCAGGAGCCTCAACGGTGTCACACCGTATGAAGCCTAACATGGAAAGAAGGCAAGCGTGCACCTCTTCCGCATGTTCGGGTGCGTGGCGCATGTCAAGCGGCTCGGGCCAGGGGTCGACAAGCTCGCAGACCGCTCGACACCCATGGTGCTCATCGGGTATGAGGAGGGAGCAAAGGCGTATCGCGTCTACGACCCTGCGGCGAAGAAAGTGCAGGTGACGCGTGATGTAGTCTTCGAGGAGGGAAGGCCGTGGGACTGGGAGTCTACGCCCGAGACGGTCGCCACGGTGCCTCTGTCGAACACCTTCGTCATCGTCTACAACACCGCGCCTAGAGAGACGGTGGTCGATGCCGGAGTCACCTCTGGACCGGCTACTGAACCACCGCACACTCTAGCGGGCGCCCCACCAGAGCCAGCTACACCGACGGTGGAGACGTAGCACAAGTGGGCGACGCCTCCCACACACGATGAAACCAGAGACGCAAGCTCCAGACCACGTCGATACATGTACATGGAAAACCTGTTGGAAGAACTTGATGAAGAAGGAGCACAACAAGCCGAGCTGTGCATGGTGGCAGCAAAGGAACCAGCAAGCGTCGATGAGGCCCTCGCTGACGAAGCGTGGAAGGAGGCCATGGACGAGGAGATGCGCTCCATCACCGACAACAACACCTGGGAGCTCACGACGCTCCCTGCCGGTCACCGCGCGATCGGACTCAAATGGATATTTAAGGTGAAGAGGGATGCATCCGGCGCCATCATCAGACACAAAGCTAGATTGGTGGCGAAGGGGTATGCCCAGCGACAGGGGGTGGACTTCGATGAAGTGTTCGCCCCGGTCGCGCGGATGGAGACAGTGCGCCTGTTGCTGGCGCTGGCGGCACACAGCGGCTAGAAGGTGCATCACATGGATGTGAAGTCCGCCTTCCTCAATGGCGATCTAGTGGAGGAAGTGTATGTGCACCAGCCGGCCGGGTACATCGACGGCGAAAGCTCGAGCAAGGTGCTGAAACTTCGGAAGGCGTTGTATGGGCTGCGTCAGGCCCCCCGCGCCTGGAATGCTAAGCTAGATGAAACCCTGATCAAGCTAGGGTTCAGGCGATGTCCGCTTGAGCATGCTCTATACCGACGAGGTGATTCAGAGAACTATCTCCTCGTCGGGGTTTATGTCGATGATCTGGTGATCACGGGCACAAGCAGCGATGACATCAGCAAGTTCAAGGTGCAGATGGGTGAGCTCTTTCAGATGAGCCACCTTGGTCTCCTAAGCTATTACCTGGGGATCGAGGTGAAGCAGGGCGACGGCGAGATCACGCTTTGCCAGGCTGGTTATGCGAGGAAGGTGCTCGAGCTTGCGGGAATGGAAGCCTGCAGGCCCTGTCATACGCCCATTGAGAACCGAGTGAAGCTCGGGAAGACCAACGGCGGAGAGGCTGTTGATGCGACCCTATACAGGAGCGTGATCGGGAGTCTCCGATACTTGGTTCATACAAGACCCGACATTGCCCATGCTGTGGGATTCGCAAGCCGGTTCATGGAGGCCTCGGGCGCACGGCACTGGAGCGTAGTGAAACAGATCCTACGCTATGTTCAGGGGACGCTTGGATATGGATGCTGCTACCGGACGGGCTCGTCGACACCCAGCCTCGTTGGATACAGTGACAGCGACCACGCCGGAGACGTCGACGACCGCAAGAGCACGACAGGCATAGTCTTCTTCCTCGGCGGCAGCATCATCACCTGGATCTCGCAGAAGCAGAAAGTTGTAGTGCTCTCATCCTGCGAGGCAGAATATATCGCGGCGGCAGGCGCTGCATGTCAAGGCATCTGGCTGAGCCGTCTGCTCGCCGAGATGTTGGGAATGGAACCAGTGAAGTTCAAGCTGCTGGTAGACAACAAATCAGCAATCGCACTAAGTCAAAACCCGGTGTACCATGATCGGAGTAAGCACATCGACACTCGCTTCCATTTCATTCGTCAGTTCATCGAGGAAGTCAAGGTCGACGTCTTCTTCATCAACACCAGCAGGCAGCGAGCCGACCTGCTCACCAAGGCTCTTGGCCGCGTCAAGTTCGTCGAGATGAGGCAGATGCTGGGTGTGCAGGAAATAACATCTGGGCATCAGGATTAGGGGGTGAAGTGTGGAGGAATCCTGCTGCTCTGAACCTGGCGTCGCAGTTCGTCAGTTTTATCTTCAGTTTCGTCAGAAATAAGATAGGCGTGCGTGTGGAGTCTGTTCCCGCGCGTGCTCGTAGCATGGGCTAGATTTGCTAAGATTAGTTAGACTCCGCGATGATCGCTCTCGTGGGATGGCACGAGGACACTGCGAACATGGCGGCGATGAGGGGCGACGAGGAAGCGGTCGTGGGATGGCGCGACACTGAAGCTCAATCGTGGCTCCGGTAGACTAGAGACTTTCGGTTGTGTTTGTAACTGAAGTATAAATAAGATGAGTAGAAAACGCTGCGGAAGTTAAGCGGCACAAAAACCTTCGTCTCCTCCCTTTCGATCTATCACAGAGAAGCGAGAGAGTGATCCTGAGGTGAGAGAGAAGAGAGAGACTTGCCGCTGCAACGACATAAATATCATCCAGCCAACATGTTGCTCGATATTTTGTCTTGCTTGTGATCCCTGTGGTGGCATCAAGTAGTTTCCCATTCTTGCCGACATGTATAAATCAACATAAGTATTTTCATCATGGCCAAGTTGACAGAGATGCGCTATAATTGAAGACGTCAATCGTTAAGTGCAGTCTACTGATCATCCCCCGAGAGTACAGTGCATTCAGGTGTCTTACGTTGTAGAGTTAATTGCAGCAGAGTACAGTGCATTTCTATGATTAGCACTGTGCTTTCTCTGTTTCAAATATAATACTCTTTCCGATCTAAAATAAGTGTGTGAATTTAATTAAAATTTAAACTAAAATCACGATATTTATTTCTGATCGGAGGGAGTTTGTTACAATTACTCTAAAATTATGATGCAATGAACAAGTCCTCGATGACATTTGCCTTATGTTGTTTGGCGGTCTCTGTCGATTGGTAGAAAATAGACCATTCGGCATGAATAGTTAGCTATACCAAAAACAACGAACAATAGATTGCTAGAAAACACTATGTTTTTAAATCCACATTTCATGCCTAGCCAAATACCACAAATTATTTGGTAATTAATGATGGTGCTTCGGAATTTTTCCATTATTTTTCTATAATCGGGTAGAATTATTCGGCTTAAGAAAAGTGAACATATTCCCCAAATTAGGCCGGTCACAATGCGTGTCTTCCGAGCCATACCATGTCATCCACACTATCAAGATGGGTGTTGTTTCTTTTGACATCCGCATATAATACGATAGGTGTCGTGGTTTTAGTTAAAATTTAAACTAAAACCATGATACTTATTTCTGATCAAATGGAGTATGTTACAATTACTTTACAAATATATTGCAACGAACAAGTCCTCGATGACATTTGCCTTATGTTGTTTGGCAGTTTTTATCGATTGGTAGAAAACATACCATTCGGCATGAATGGTTAGCTATACCAAAAACAATGAACTATAGATTGCTAGAAAACACTATGTTTCTAAATCCTTATTTCACGCCTAGCCAAATACCACCTATTATTTGGTAATTAATGGGAATTTTCCCACCCACGATTTTTCTATAATCGGATAGAATTATTTGGCTTAAGAAAAGTCAACATATTTCCCAAATTAGGCCGGTCACAATGCATGTCTTCCGAGCCATACCATGTCATCCACACTATCTAGATTGGTGTTATTTCTTTTGACATCCGCATATAATATCTTCCTAGGATTTTTTGTGTGTGTGTGTGTGTCCCTCTCTTTCTCTCTGTGCACCGGAACTATAGCCGCACGGGATCACTGGAACTATGGTAGCTGACGACAAGCAATAATGGACTATAGGACGTTTGAATTGAGTAGGAGAGGTTGCCAGCTTGAGTCCATGCCACCCACGCATTTCAGTCGACAGAAGACAACAAAAACCAAGTTTGAATAGGGAGGCAGTGCTGGACCTTGTAACCACGGACTAATAGTACTGAACCACTTGCAACGCATGGTTACAAACAGGCACACTATAAGATAACACGCACCACCCAAGCAGTTTTTGCCAAGAGCACTTACTTGCCAATCACTTGCACCCCAAAAGGCTTTCTTGCTGCCAATCCATGGCAAAATGCGGGCTGCTTCTCCTGTTCTTGGCGTTCCTCTTGCCGGTGGCACGTGCAACGTCGTGCCACCCCGACGATCTCCGTGCTCTACGGGGCTTCGCCGGGAATCTCAGCGGCGGGGCTGTCCTCCTCCGTGCTGCGTGGTCCGGTGCCTCGTGCTGCGGCTGGGAAGGTGTGGGCTGTGACGGTCCTAGCGGCCGTGTCACGTCCCTGCGGCTCCCTGGGCACGACCTTGGGGGAGCCATCCCAGGAGCATCTTTGGCAGGCCTCGCATGGTTGGAGGAGCTCAACCTTGCCAACAACAGACTGGTTGGCACCATCCCGTCATGGATTGGCGAGCTTGACCACCTTTACTACTTGGATCTTTCAGATAATTCATTGGTTGGCGAGGTACCCAAGAGTTTGATACGGCTCAAGGGCCTCGCCATCGCTGGTCGTTCATCAGGTATGATTTTTACTAACATGCCATTGTATGTGAAGCCTAACAGAAGAATGCTCGACGAACAACCAAATACAATATCTGGGAGCAACAACACTGTCAGATCTGGGAGCACCAATGTTGTTTCTGGGAACGACAACACTGTCATATCCGGGAACAACAACAATGTGGCTGGGAGCAACAACACTATCGTAACCGGGAGCGACAATACCGTAACTGGTAGCAACCATGTCGTATCTGGGGACAAACATATCGTAACTGACAACAACAATGCCGTATCCGGGAATGACAATAATGTATCTGGGAGTTTCCATACCGTATCCGGAAGCCACAATACTGTATCTGGGACCAACAACACTGTATCTGGGAGCAACCATGTCGTATCTGGGAGCAACAAAGTCGTAGGAGATGCATGATTTGTAAGTGGAGTGTCCATCTTCCGTGACGGAGCTCACCTTGTTGTCCGAGTTCGGTGTAGCTCACAATCACTTGGTGGGGCCAATCGTGTTATGTAACCTCATAAATATATATAGCAACATATTCCTGCTTAAATAATATTTCCCTAAAAATATCTTATATACATGCTGACCTGAATATCAACGGGTGCTTGCAGCTGATGTAAACCAAGCATGGTCTCTTATGAACAAGTTTGCATCGTCGATGTCCAGATGGGGTGAATATTCCATCTCCTGTATTCTCTGTGATGTGTGATGTGTTCTTATGCTGATTGGGCTGTTTATCACGGGGTGAATTATAAGTGTTTATTCTCAGCCAGCTACAGAATTCTCTTGTGCAAGTATCAATGTTACATGCATATGCATCGATATGGGATGTTTGGATGAATGGAGATGGAGCAAAAGATCAGATTAGTTTAGAGCTAAATACACTGCAGGTGCCCTAACTTATCCGGCATGGTAGTTTGGTTCCTAAACTCAAAAAATAAACAAAAATGATGCTGTAACTTGTTCGGACGTTCAAATATGATGCCGCTGGGCATATGCCGCCGTATCGAATGCCTGTGTGACATGCCAACGTGTCGCTGGGCCACATGTCAGCGACTGCAGGCGCTGGACAAGTGCTATTTTTTACGAAAACACCCCTGAACTTGAATTAACTATCGCCAAAAAATAAACAAGAAGTTAGCATGGAACTTGCTTGTTGTCTGACAAACGAGCGGACCACCAGGCCACGCTTTCATTTTCGTTTAAATCCTAGCTGGCAATTTATATGGACGATTCCACGTATCGCTACGTACATGTTTTCCATATACTGGTTTAATTTTATTTTACTTTGAAGTACGGCTTTTTTCGGTGAAGTTTCGGTTTAGTTTTCATGATACATAATTTTTTCATATGAAAAAACAATGCTTATCAATAAGAAATTATTATCTATTTGATATCTTTATTCTGTTTTCATTCTTATATACCTTGAAAGGATAAATATGAACATTTCTATAATTTATGTGGATTTGAAAAGTTGAGCGTATATAAAAAACACGGTGTAACACAAAAACTGACAATATTGTACTTTATTCTATCTTGTTTTATATTACTCGACGTATTTTCATTCAGCACCACAGGCATGCGCAATTATTTTGTGTCTTCATTGTATTTTTTAAAATATAAAATTATTAGAAATTTAAAATATTGTTTTTTAAATATTGTACAACATGTATTAATAATAAATTTTAGGAATGTACTAACATGTTAGCATTTTTTTCAAAATGTAAAAACAATTTTACACAATAGGTTTTAAATACACGTTCATCATTTTCTAAAACACAGTGAGCATTTTCTAAAATAATACAAAAATGAAAAATGAACGTGTATTTCAAAAAATGATCATCATGTTTTTAATATGCGGTTAACTTTTTTAAATACACTTAAATTTTTGAAAAAAGTTCATGTTTATCTCTTCGAAGTATACGACAACAAAAGCAGAATAAAGATATAAAATAAACAATAATTGAGTATTGATACTTATTTTATTTTTTTCATATGGGAAAATTTATGTATCTTGAAAACTATACAAAAACTTCACTCAAATAAAAACAAGATTGAAACTTACATAAAATAGAAAGTAAAACTAGTAGAAACATCTGTAGAGCGATACGTGGAATTGTCTACATAAAGTATTTGTTGGTAGTTAAACACAAACCAAAGTGTTGCCATGTGGTCTGCTTGTTGGTCAGCCGACGAGGGATGGGTGTGGTTTGAATTCCCTCCAGTTGATTTCGTATGTATTTTTTATAACAATTAATTAAAGTATAGGAGGTATTTTTTGTGACAATTAATTAAATTCCAGGGGAATTCTTTGTGATAATTAATTAAATTGCAGTGGTTCCCCTAAAAAGAAAAAAAAATGTCCGGGGTCTTTTTTTAGGGGAAACATGGCACTAGTACAAAAAGGGTCTTTTGTCCCGGTTCGTAAGGGCTTTCTATCCCGGTTTTGGAACCGGGACTAAAAGGTCGTTACTAATGCCCTCGGCCTTTAGTCCCGGTTCTTACACCAACCGGGACAGATGGGCCTCCACGTGGTCGTTGCAGCCAGGCCAGGCAGGGGGGCCTTTAGTCCCGGTTGGTGACACCAATCGGGACCAAAAGGCATCCACGCGTCAGCACCTGGCTGAAGCTGAGTTTTTTTTTGAAAGGGGCTGGTTTAGGGGTTAATTTAGGTTGTTATATACACCAACCAAGGAGCATCCACGAGCAAGCACAAAAAGAAATAATTTTATCTTTCATCAATGAGCATCCATGAGCATGCACAAAATTTCATCACGCACATCACCATCATACTTAAAAGTGCAGTAGCAGTTCAACACTATCGTACTTAAAAGGTTTACACTATAAAGATTAAAGCTCCATCAGGTTCTTAAGATCTTCACTCCTGCTTCTTCACCTTCTCCTTCATCATCCTGATGCGCTTAGAGCGGCGAAGCCCCAGGCCAGGCTGTGGGATGTACTCCTCTACCAGAATTGGCATGGCCCTGTTGACCAGCTGTGGGATCACCATCGCGAGGCCATCGTCGCTGCTACTTTTGCTGTAGCCAGAGTCGCTGCTACTTTTGCTATAGCCAGAGTTGCTGCTGCCGTAGACATAGAACCTGTCGCAGTACTCGCTGCTCCTGCTCCCATTGCCTTGCCAAATGCAAAAAAGTTTTTTTAAATGGGTGTGAGACATAACCTAATGGATAGGAAGAAGAGACAGAGCGTACTGGCATCGTCGTCGTCCTGGTAGCGCCTCCGACACATAGTCGTGTCGAACACCTTCACGGCGAACGTGGCGTTGTCGTCGTACCTAAAGACAAGGAAGTACCCGTGCCGCAGGTCGTAGGCACGGACGAACTGCTTCCAGCCACGATCTAGGTACATGCTTCCATCGGTGTCGAACGCCACCTCCACGTCCCACAGCTTGCGAAGCCCGTTGCCGGCCTGCCTCAGCTTCATGTTCTGTGGCCGATGACCGTCCAACATCTTCACAAAATTGTCCGGCAGCACCTGCCTGCTGGAGGATTTCTCAAGTATAATCGTGAAGAACTCCATCTCTGAAAAGCAGCAGAAGAGACCAATTACTATCCTTTACAACATTGTCTGTACTCGCTGTTCCTGCTCCCATTGTCTTGCCAAATGCAAAAAAGTTTTTTTTAAATGGGTGTGAGACATAGCCTAATGGAGAGGAAAAAGAGACAGAGCATACTGGCATCGTCGTCGTCCTGGTAGCGCCTCCGACACATAGTCGTGTCGAACACCTTCACGGCGAACGTGGCGTTGCCGTCGTACCTCAAGACAAGGAAGTACCCGTGCCGCAGGTCGTAGGCACGGACGAACTGCTTCCAGCCACGATCTAGGTACATGCTTCCATCGGTGTCGAACACCACCTCCACGTCCCACAGCTTGCCAAGCCCGTTGCCGGCCTGCCTCAGCTTCATGTTCTGTGGCCGATGGCCGTCCAACATCTTCACAAAATTGTCCGGCAGCACTTGCCTGCTGGAGGATTTCTCAAGTATAATTGTGAAGAACTCCATCTCTGAAAAGTAGCTGAAGAGACCAATTACTACCCTTTACAACATTGTCATACAACATTTACAGCAACATGATCATCAGTATTAGGTAGGACTTTTCTGCATAGTGCTCTCCAATTTTAGCATTCAAAGTAGGAGTACTTTTCCAATTTAAGCATTCAATAAGCAAAACCAAAACGTAAAATAAAGTAGTATTCAAGTTAGCATGCATTCAATTATAAGCAAAACTACATCATCTCTTGTCATACATATAGCATCACTAATACAACTAGAACCGTAGCGCCCGACGGGTATCGTCGCGGGCGGTGGACACCCAAAGAGAAGGAACCATCACAGGGGTCATAGCTCCAGTGAGATCCCTGAAGAACCTGCCAGGTATTGGAGAACCTGCCCTCCAATGCAACCATGTAGCGACGGACGTGCTCGTCCTGCTCGCTGACACGGTGACGCACCACCTCCGCGGTGTCCGGAAGCCTCGTCACCGTCACTGGCCCACGCGACCGCCACCAAACAAGGATCAGTCAACAACGGGTTGCCTCCTCACCAACCTACGCTTCCCGGAAGGTAGCACCTCGCAATACTAGTCGGGCGGAGCCGAGTCCCGGACAGGGCCCCTCTAATCAAGCAGGTGTCCTCCGTCGAGTCGACAACGAGGATGCGGGATAGGCATCGTAAAATGAACTAAAAAATAAACTAGTTCTATTAATTTTCTTGCTAAAAATAAACTACTTCTATATATAGTAAAATAAAGTAGTTTTATTAAATCAACTAGTTCAACTACTAAGCACTTACTATAAATAAATAAAACCAAAGTTATATTCACTATGGTGGTAATACTAGTTGTTAATTATCTGTCTCATATTGCACTACAACTAACAATCTAATGAACAAGAATTAATATATGCCATCTTTTGGTTGGTAACAACATTAGATTAATTCAACTACCATAAATTTTGCCAAAGTGGCAGAAATGTTTATTCTAGTGAGAAAAAATTGCATATCTAATCCCATTGCTCATGCAGGACAACATAGGATAAGCATATCAAAGGAAATGATATTCCTAGAGTATCCGAAATACACAAGTATCCGAATTGCACAAGTATCCGATATGCAGGACTACCAAAATAGGTCGAGATGCACAAGCAGTATCAGATTCGTAGGACTACCAACATAATGCTATATGTTTCTTCTACATTCGTGCCTACAATAATTATTTTTATCCTATAATTGTCACTTCTTTTTCAACAGTAGGTATTATTCCATGGAATTTCTAACATAAGTACTTGTACATGTTATGGAAAAATGTCAATATCTCCTTCCTTGATATTAATCAACTATTAGAGAATTTATTTTCCTTAGTTATTAACAGATGCATACTATCTAGATAACATCTTGCAAACTAGAACACAAACATATGGTACAAGAAATTAAAAACATTGTTAGTTTAATTAAAAAAAAAGGTTTCGAACAAAGATCTGGATGACTACAAATTTGACATATTCGATCTTTGCATATATATATGGACATACAAACATGCATATTCAACAATAATATCACCAAAAAAAATCAAAAATTAAAAACAATAAATAAAAAAAACAGAGCTGTGGCGGCGGCGGCTCACATCGGGGGCGGCCGGGGCGACGGCGTGGGCGGCGAGGGCGGCGGGGGGCGGAGGGCGAGGGCGACGGTGACGGGCAACGGCTCGGGGGCGGCGGTGGGCGACGGCAGCGGGGGGCGGAGGGCGACGGGCGACGGCGACGAGCTCGGGGGTCGGAGGGCAACGGGCGACGGCGACGGGGCACCCTGGCGGCGCCGTGGATGAGCTCGCGGCGTCGTCGGGCGTGGATGAGCTCGCGGCACCGTGAAATCTGAAATTTCCAAAGTGTTGGCTTATATAGCAAAGGCATTGGTCCCGGTTCATGGCACCAACCGGGACCAAAGGCCTCTTTTCAGCAGCCCAAAGGGCGGGAAACAGAGACCTTTGGTCCCGTTTGGTGGCACCAACCGGGACCAAGGCCTCTTTTCAGCAGCCCAAAGGGCGGGAAACAGAGACCTTTGGTCCCGGTTGGTGGCACAAACCGGGACCAATGCACACATTTAGTCCCGGTTGGTGCCACCAACCGGGATGAAAGGTGTGTTCGCGGCAGTTCCAAAGAAGTTTAGTCCCACCTCGCCAAGCGATGCGCCCTGTTAATGGTTTATAAGCCCCTCTACGGCTGCTTATTCGAAGTGTCTTATAAAGAAAATTCAACCTAAAAATCGAAGGGTGTTTTGGTTGAATTTTCTCTATAAGCGCATCTATTTTGTTGCAATTTTTTTTGATTTTATGAAAACGTTTTTTAGTTGATATTTTTTGATTTTTTTAGTTCATTCTTTTTATTAATGTTTTATTTGATTCTTTCTAATTCATTCTTTTTAGTTCATTTTTTAACAAATAAATAGCAACCGGGACCAAAGGGCGTGTGCTGGCGCGGTGCGGTGCTATGTTTTGTCCCACCTCGCTAGCCAAGAGGGGCTCGGAGTGGTTTCTAATTACTTATTTATTTTCTTTTACGATAATTCTTTTTGCTATTAAAGTTTGTAACAAAATTCTAATTACTTATTTATTTTCTTTTATGATAATTCTTTTTGCTTTTAATGTTTCGAACAAAATTCTAATTACTTATTTATTTTCTTTTATGATAATTCTTTTTGCTATTAAAGTTTGTAACAAAATTCTATATAATTTTAGTTTGAATAATACTAGAGGTTTATAAAAGTTTTTTACTTGATTCCTTTAGTACCAGTTCTAAGACTGTTACAAAGGCATTTTATACGGAAACTTGTGTGTTAAAACATGCATATTCATACGGAAACTTGTCTGTTACAACATGCATTTCGAATGAACTACAAAAAGGTTGAAAGTTGGCATGGTATCATCATAATAGTTGTGGAGAAAGTCTTCATTTTTTCTTCGCTTGTGTCCTTTCCTTATTGCGCCATAACCATGGATAATCCTTATCATTTATCAGGATGCTTGGGTCAGCCTTGATTTTGAAGGGAGGAATTTCATGAAACTTTTCATAATCTTCGGACATGCCTGTCTTACCCTCCACTCCCACGATGTCCCTTTTTTCTGAAAGAACTATGTGGCGCTTTGGCTCATCGTATGATGTATTCGCTTCCTTATTTTTTCATTTTCTCGGTTTGGTAGACATGTCCTTCACATAGATAACCTGTGCCACATTATTGGCTAGGACGAACGGTTCGTTAGTGTACCCAGGATTGTTCAGATCCAGTGTTGTCATTCCGTACTGTGGGTCTGCCTGTACCCCGCCTCCTGACAGATTGACCCATTTGCACTTAAATAAAGAGACCTTAAAATCTACTCCGTAGTCAAGTTCCCATATGTCCACTATGTAACCATAATATGTGTCCTTTCCCCTCTCGGTGGCTGCATCAAAGCGGACACCGTTATTTTCGTTGGTGCTCTTTTGATCTTGGGTGGTCGTGTAAAATGTATTCCCATTTATCTCGTATCCTTTCCAAATCGTAACAGTCGAAGATGGTCCCCTGGACAATGAGTACAACTCATCACAAACAGTGTTTTCACCTCTGAGACGTGTTTCCAACCAACTGCTGAAAGTCCTGATGTGTTCGCATGTAATCCAGTCGTCGCACTGCTCCGGGTGTTTGGAGCGCAGACTGTTCTTGTGTTCATCGACATAAGGGGTCACCAAGGTAGAGTTCTGTAGAACTGTGCAGTGTGCTTCAGACCAAGAATATCCGTCCCTGCATATTATTGTCTCCCCTCCAAGCGTGCCTTTTCCAGTCAGTCTCCCCTCATACGCGATTTAGGGAGACCTATATTCTTAAGGTCAGAAATGAAGTCAACACAAAACCCAATGACATCCTCTGTTTGATGGCCCATGGAGATGCTTCCTTCTGGCCTAGCGCGGTTACGGACATATTTCTTTAGGACTCCCATGAACCTCTCAAAGGGGTACATATTGTGTAGAAATACGGGGCCCAGAATGACAATCTCGTCAACTAGATGAACTAGGACGTGTGTCATGATATTGAAGAAGGATGATGGGAACACCAGCTCGAAACTGACAAGACATTGCACCACATCACTCCTTAGCCTTGGTATGATTTCTGGATCGATCACCTTCTGAGAGATTGCATTGAGGAATGCACATAGCTTCACAATGGCTAATCGGACGTTTTCTGGTAGAAGCCCCCTCAATGCAACCGGAAGCAGTTGCGTCATAATCACGTGGCAGTCATGAGACTTTAGGTTTTGAAACTTTTTCTCTGCCATATTTATTATTCCCTTTATATTCGACGAGAAGCCAGTCGGGACCTTCATACTAAGCAGGCATTCAAAGAAGATTTCCTTCTCTTCTTAGGTAAGAGCGTAGCTGGCACGACCTTCATACTCTTTGGAGGCATTGCCATTTTTTCGTGCAAACGTTGCAGGTCCTCCCGTGCCTCAGCTCTATCTTTTGTCTTCCCATACACGCCCAAGAAGCCTAGCAGGTTGACGCAAAGGTTCTTCATCACGTGCATCACGTCTATCGAAGAGCGGACCTCTAGGTCTTTCCAGTAGGTAGGTCCCAAAATATAGATTTCTTCTTCCACATGGGTGCCTGTCCCCCAGCGTCACTCGGAACAACTAGTCCATCGGGACCCTTTCCAAATATTACGTGTAAATCATTGACCATAGCAAGTACGCGATCACCGGTACGCATGGCGGGCTTCTTCCGGTGATCTGCCTCGCCTTTGAAATGCTTGCCTTTCTTTCGACATTGATGGTTGGTCGGAAGAAATCGACGATGGCCCAGGTGCACATTCTTCCTACAGCTTCCCAGGTATATACTTTCGGTGTCAGCTAAACAGTGCGTGCATGCGTGGTATCCCTTGTTTGTCTGTCCTGAAAGGTTACTGAGAGCGGGCCAATCGTTGATGGTTACAAACAGCAACACGTGCAGGTTAAATTCCTCCTGTTTGTGCTCATCCCACGCACGTACACCATTTCCATTCCACAGTTGTAAAAGTTCTTGAACTAATGGCCTTATGTACACATCAATGTCGTTGTCGGGTTGCTTAGGGCCTTGGATGAGAACTGGCATCATAATGAACTTCTGCTTCATGGACATCCAAGGAGGAAGGTTATACATACATAGAGTCACGGGCCAGGTGATGTGATTGCTGCTTTGCTCCCTGAAAGGATTAATGCCATCCGCGCTTAAACTAAACCATACGTTCCTTGGGTCACGTGCAAACTTCTCTCGATTTTTCTCCACTGGGACCCGTCAGCGGGTGCTCTCAACTTCTCGTCTTTCTTACGGTCCTCACTGTGCCATCGCATCAACTTGGCATGCTCTTTGTTTTTGAACAGTCGTTTCAACCGTGGTATTATAGGAGCATACCACATCACCTTCGCAGGAACTCTCTTCCTGCGGGGCTCGCCGTCAACATCACCAGGGTCATCTCGTCTGATCTTATACCGCAATGCACCGCATACCGGGCATGCGTTCAAATCCTCGTACGCACTGCGGTAGAGGATGCAGTCATTAGGGCATGCATGTATCTTCTGCACCTCCAATCCTAGAGGGCATATAACCTTCTTTGTTGCGTACGTACTGTCGGGCAGTTCATTATCCTTTGGAAGCTTCTTCTTCAATATTTTCAGTAGCTTCTCAAATCCTTTGTCAGGCACATCATTCTCTGCCTTCCACTGCAACAATTCCAGTACGGTACCCAGCTTTGTGTTGCCATCTTCACAATTGGGGTACAACTTTTTTTGTGATCCTCTAACATGCGATCGAACTTCAGCTTCTCCTTTTGACTTTCGCATTGCGTCCTTGCATCGACAATGACCCGATGGAGATCATCATCGGGCACATCGTCTGGTTTCTCTTGATCTTCAGCAGCTTCCCCCGTTGCAGCATCATCGGGCACATCGTCTGGTTCCTCTTGATCTTCAGCAGCTCCCCCCGTTGCAGCATCACCGTATTCAGAGGGCACATAGTTGTCATCGTCTTCTTCTTCGTCGTCTTCCGTCATAACCCCCATTTCTCCGTGCCTCGTTCAAACATTATAGTGTGGCATGAAATCCTTGTAAAGCAGGTGGGTGTGAAGGATTTTCCGGTCAGAGTAAGACTTCATATTCCCACATTTACTGCATGGACAACACATAAAACCATTCTGCTTGTTTGCCTCAGCCACTTCGAGAAAAATATGCACGCCCTTAATGTACTCGGAGGTGTGTCTGTCACCATACATCCATTGCCGGTTCATCTGCGTGCATTACATATAATTATGTGTGTCTAAATTAAGAAAATCAGACAAATATCTATCTAAATTAAGAAAATCACACAAGTATCATAAAGAAGATAAGAACAAGAGGCTTACCACGGTGGTGCCCGCGACGAGATCGGCGCGGGCGATCAACGGCGGTGAAAACGGGGACGGGGCGTGACGGACCCCTAAATCTAGACAAATCTCGAAAAAAATGGAGCTCCTAGGTCGAGCTTCGAGAGGAGAAAGCTTAGCTAGTGTGGCTCGGGCATTTCATCGAACGCCTCATGTGCATAGGAGGTGAACTAGAGCACCGAAATGCCCTCTCCTCGCCGGATTGAAAAAGCAGAGCACTGTGGAGTGCTCTGCCGCGGCGGTGGGTATATATAGGCAAGTTATTTGTCCCGATTCGTGGCATGAACCGGGACTAAAGCCGCCCCTTCTGTCCCGGTTCATGCCACGAACCGGGACCAATGGTTGTGGACCAGCGGCGAGGACCATTGGTCCCGGTTCGTGGCTCGAACCGGGACAAATGGTTCCACACGAGCCGGGACCAATGCCCACGAGGCCCCGGCCGGCCCCTTGAGCTCACGAACCGGGTCTAATACCCCCCATTGGTCCCGGTTCTTGAAAAACAGGGACTAATGGGCTGGTCAGGGCCGAACGATAGCCCTGTTTTCTACTAGTGTGGTCTCTTTTATTGCATGGTAATATAAGGTACACTGTAATGTCATTTGGCTGAAACAGCCAACTATAAGAACCATAAGCTAAAGATAAGATGCTTTTTACAAAATTGTGAGTCTCCATATTTGAAATTCTACCTTCATGAATGATTCGGACCTCCCCTTACTCCTGAGGGCGGATATCGATCTCTTGCAAAATATGGCTGTAGATTCCTTTGCTTCCTTAATTTGATTGACAACCGTTTTTACATCACATGTGATAGTGCACCCATGAAGATTGAGATCAGCTGCAAGGGATAGTGCCTCCAAACAGACCATTGCTTCAAGTGTTCCAAGATCATCATCGTTATCAATGATGCAAGCTGAAGAGCTAAGGCAAATTTCTTGGGCGTCTCGGCACACGGCCGCCGCCGCACCCTTGCATCTGTTCTTGGCTGTCCCACCATCGACATTAATCTTTACCATGCCTTCCGCCGGAGGGATCCACTTCGGCACCTGTAGTGCCCGTTGCGTAGTTTTTACCTTGCTCCTGTGGCATGCCCGCGTTGATATCCAAGTCCGCTAGGTATCTCAAGATGAAGCCATGGGTTGCCTCCGGACTCTGGAAGACGGATTCATGAATTGCTTTCCTTCTGACGCTTCAGATTGCCCGCAAAGTAATGATAAGCTTTGTAAAAACCACATGTGGTATCGTTTCAAGCATGCGGAAGAGCCATTCCGCTTATTTCGGTCAAAAATATGCGAGACTAAACCTCTGGGCTGCTGGGCTGGGCTGCCAGCCCATGTAGCAGCGGAGTAGCTGGACCTGGATGGAGGAGTCACTAACGGGCCCTACATCGGGGAGGGGCTTCGCCGGAAATTTGTTGAGATCGAGATTTTTCTACCCGAGACCTCCGCATCGAGCGCCGCCGGAAGCCGCCGCCTACCTCCAAGTCGAGGGCTGTGAGGCAGGCCGGCGCCGCACCGCCGTGCTGCGAGCCGCCTACAGCGCCGAGATTGATCCCCGACTCCGTGTGGAGCCGCGGGGATGGAGCCCCCCGTGGCCAAGAAACCGACGGTGAGAATCGACATGGTACTGTCGCCGTTCTTCTTCTTCTTCTTCTTCTTCTTCTCTATACTCTTGGTTGATGCGGAGATCCGGTGGACGGCGATTAGAAAACAACCGATTTGTAATGTGAACAGTGTAGTTCTTCATTGGTCATCAGGGTAAATCACAGAAAGCAGGGATCAACCCTTATTGGTAGAACATATTCTTGAGGGATTTGGGTGCAGTATACTTGTTTTTGCCGGCGTCGCATTATCCGCCGCATTCTCCTCGACCCCCCAGCCCCAGCTAGGACAGCATCGAGTACTGGTGTATTGGAAGGGGAATGACACTAACTCGGAGCAGTGAGATTTTTGGGGTGCTCAGTCAAATCAAATGTGGTGGAAATCCATTGTTTTTGTGTGCTTTGGGATCACTTTGTGCTAGCTTGTGTCTCCTGGTTCATTACATATTCGTCATTCGGGTCACTATATCGCTTGGTACTACTGTTTGTTTTTACGCTATAAATGTTTCAAGCCTCTGAATTTTGCTAACCGATAACAGAGTAACTAGATCTCGTATCTCTGTATATGCAGCAGCCAGAGGAGGAAGATAGGTTGAGCGTGCTCATGGATGACGTTTTACTGTCTATCTTGAGGAATGTCGACATAAGCACCGCTGTAAGGACAAGTTCGCTGTCAACTCGGTGGAGGCAGCTGCCCTGGCTGCTGCCTGAGCTGAGCATTGATGTCAGGCATTTCCTACCTGTTCCACTCCAAGACTCGGTTGTGGCAAATGACATTCAGCAAGCTATGGTTGCTCTGACCAAAGCAGCCAAGTGCTTGTTTGCTAAACCTCGGAGAGAAACCACCATCACAACACTGCAGCTTAACCTCTACTTGATCAGCACTTTCTTGAGCGACATTGGCCCACTATTAGGTGATGTGATTGACAGTGGTTTGCTGAAAGATTTGGACCTTTGCCTTCTTGATGATCTGAAACCTGGTGACTCTTCTGAGCTGCACATGCTACAGCTCGCCAAAGACATGCATGGTTTCTTCAATGCCTACCCCAGTGTGTTCCGTTGCCTCACGAGACTTTCTCTGCATGGTGTTTGTTTTATCGAGTTGGATGTGCACCATCTCCTGTTTGACTGCTGCACACAACTGAAGCATCTAAGGCTCCATTATTGTGATGCTGGCCACCGCTCTCTGTGGAAGATAGATGCACCAAACTCAAAACTCAGTGTTCTGGAAATCGACACATGTTGCTTCGAGAGAATTGAGTTGGTCTGCCTTCCAGAACTGGAGAAGCTCTATTGGAATACTTGGGTGTCTGAATATATCTCCTTGTCGTTTGGTGATGTCCCGTGTCTTGGGGAACTAAAACTCTCATCTGCTTTGACATTTTATAGTACAGTATTTAAATTAAGTGAGCTTCTACATGGAACCACAAGCATACATACTTTGACATTGGATTTCCAAGGAGAAAATGTAAGTACCAGTTCATTTCTTTGTATTCGCTAATACAGTCACACATTTGTATTTTCTATATGGTCAGAGCTATCTAGTTATGCCATGGATGTGTATTTTGCATGATGGAGAACACACATGACACATAGCTGTAGATAATTTGATAACATCCATCTCTATGCTTTTAAACTGTTTTGTATAGATGCTTCTGAACTACTTTGTTCTTATTTTCTTTTACTTTTGTGATCAGCTTTGGATCCAACCTGAAATGAAGCAACTCTGCACCGCATTCAACATGCTAAGGAAGCTGACTTTGCGTGGTATCTTTGTTGAATTTGACATTATATGGACAACAGCCTTCCTTGAGGCAGCCCCATCCATGGAAATATTACATATTGAGGTAATGATGTTTCAGTCTACCATTCCAGCTTTGTTGTTTCCCTTACATTTGAATGTTTTGTAAGCTTTTCTCGCTTTCACAATTTATGAACACATCTATACCTTCCATCTTTGTAAAAAATTGAAGTGAGGGTTCCCTTTCTTTTACCCCTAAATCGCGTTGCCTTCCTTCTTCTTTCCTCAAACACGCAGCAAAAATTGCATGTCGTTGCTCATACATAATAAGAGAAGTTTATTTTTTAATACTGTAATCCAGCTACATCCGTAACATATTGTTCATGCAAATATAGGTATGGGACCATGAATGCAGCGCATTTGCGAACGTTGGGGAGAAAAGGTCGGTATTTGCTGAAAGAAAAAATCCTCAGTGGGAGATGGACTTCCATTGCTCCAAGAACTTGCTACTGAAAGAGCTCCAGATTGTCGGCTTTAGGTCGCTGGAACAACAGTTTGTGTTTATAAGAGCCTTGCTGGACCGAGCTCCCAACTTGCAGACGATACTTCTCAAAGGAGCCGAGCAATGCAAATACTGTGATGCCCTTGATGCCAAGTCGTGGTGTTCAACATACCCTTCCTTTCCAAAGAGTGAGGATGAGCAAGCAATGGTGGCGACGCGAATCTCAGATGGAAAATCCTCACCACGGGTGATTTTCCGTGAATGACCCTTTTCCCTTGGGGATGATGAGCCCTCTGTAACGTTTTCTATGTTAGTCAAACAGTTGCATGAATTCAGGAGCTGTTATGTACCTTCTCTTTCTTTTGTTTTGAGAAGTACAAATAAGTGTACTTCTGTGTTAGTCAAACAGTTGCATGAATTCAGGAGCTGTTATGTACCTTTTCTTTCTTTTGTTTTGAGAATTACAAATAAACGTACTTGACTCTTCTATATTTGCACTGCTTAACATATTTCTGCCTGTTTGTTTGTTTGTTTCGATATAGATGACGTAAACTGTGACGTGATGTTTGATCGCGCGGCACCTTGTGGCTTAGTTGGTTGTATGTAACATTGGTTTTGCACAGCTATCACAGAAACAGTGTCGATGTAGTTTATGTTCCTGAAAATTAGCCTTCCGTATCCTGAATTCAATGTGCGTTTGTGAGTTGTAACGCGCAAGTACACATATCCAGGTTTGAAGTTGATGGACAAAACTGTTTTTGCTGCCCCTATCTAGTATAGGTTTAAAATTCAGTCAGAAGACACGTTAATTTAGCTGCTGAATTTAAGCTGCCGACCATCCTGCCAAGAGGAGAGGACAGTGCATTTCTATGATCTGATTACCACTGCATAGTACTTCCTCTGTTCCTAAATATAAGTCTTTTTAGATATTCCACTACGAACTACATACGGATGTATATAGACATACCTTAGATTGTAAATTCATTTATTTTGCTTCGTATGTAGTCCGTAGTGAAAATTCTAAAAATACTTGTATTTAGGAACAGAGGGAGTATGCGCTTACGATAGAAACCCCAAGATGAGGAGAGTACAAGACGTCATTTTGCAGAGTAAACAGACAAGGTTTCTCCTGCTCCGTGAGCACATTATCAACAAAAAAATAGCAAGTAAACCACCATGGTCTACAACATTCATTCAGTTCAACAATGAATGATCCAATCCCACAAACAATAGAAGGCATATGGATTATCCAAGATGACATTTTTAAGGCAGGTACAGCTGAATACACGACAAGTTTGTCCACAATGGTACCCAGGTTACATTTGACAATACACGTCTCATTTAACAACACATGGTTGAAACACATGTGACCATTCTACTGCTGCATCTACAGGTACAACCGGATAACAAATGCAATGCCGATGTTCACCAGAATACAACCAGTAGTAACAGCAGCATGCCCATACAGATGATTAATTGTACTTGGACACAAAATATTGGTCCCAAAGTCAGAAAACCATTACAGCTACAGAACTAGTTGCGAAATAAGATAGAACGCCAGAGGCAGGTCTTGTGCAAGACTAGAAAGATGTACTAGCCAGAACCATAAACTAAACTGGGGAACACCCAGAGGCTACTTAGTAGACCACAGTCAGGAGGGGTGGAAATAGCATAGAAAATGAAGTTAACTACATTGTTTGGCACTGGCTGACCAAGCTCGACCGCAGTCCAAGTTTCACCAGGATCTTTAGATAGCTTCGCAAAATAAATGCAGTTACTCTTTCCTCCCCATCTTTCCGGGCTCATGCAACAAAATGTAGGATTCCTTCTATCGAGGCTGACAAACAGGGCATAATTTTCCAACTTGTCCAACTTAACCCACTTAGCTGGCTTGACAGAAAAGTTGAGGCGAAAGACCCTAAAGATTGCTGATTCACCAGAGTACGTTTGGTCAACCATGAGTAGCATGTCATCACAGGCCACCAACCATGAGTTTATAGGCGCAAACTCCTTTTTAATTTCTAATTCTTGCATGCTGAACTGAGGTGTCAAGTGTACAGTGTGGAGCCTTAGAGGATTTTCTACGACAATGATATCACCTTTGAAGAAGACAATCTGATAGATGAGTTCATAATCAAGAGTAAGGGTATGCTCTGACCAGGAGTGTGTTCCAACCTGCCACTCAAACATGGACTCTCTTGAGAAAAGGAGGAGGCGAGAGTTGGGTGAAATCAATGGGGCCGTAAGGATGCCTATGCCACAAAAGTACCCAAGATCATTGTTAGGTGGGAGTTTGGGGGGCATCACCTTGGTACCAGTGTACACATCGACAAGGAGGCAGTGCTCCTTGTGGGAGAAGATAAGATACCCATATGAGCAGCCCAAATAGTAAATTTTATTTGGACTATTTTTAGGCACTGAACACGCAAGGGATGAGTTTTTCTTGCTAGGATCACTGAGCTGCCATTTGCAATTAGATAAAAGGATGGGCTTGATACGGCCGCTATGTGGATGAACATAAGGACCATCTGGTTTGAAGTGAAGTGGCGGGAAACTGAATGTATACACAAAGGGAAGGGTAGAAACAGCAGTGCGCCAAGAGCGGCAGGTGCTAATGAAAGCAAGGAAGTCATGGAATGAGTCAAACAGAGCAATAATCCCGTGAAGCAGAATTTCAGGAAGCAGGCTGTCCAGCAGATCTCCACAAACATAAGGTCCAGACAAAGCCAACGTGGTCGAGGCTGAGGCAGAGCAGGTTTTCTTAGAGGGCCTCTCCACAGTGGTAACTTCTCTGGCACATATAAATTCAAGAACAATGCATCAATATAAAGATCTGAAACACACTATATTGAATAAATATTTCAGGAGTTAATACACTACAAGAAATGCAGTACGCTTTAACTGAACAATAAGGAAAACAAGAGTGACAACTGGGACATGCCAAACTTCAATCAGAAGAAGCTACTCCAGAACCACCTACGACTTTTTTTTCTGCGTTAGCATAACTATAATAGCTTCAGTGTGCCAGCCAGCGCTATGTACAATTTAATATCTGCAAATAATGACAAAGGGTGCGCGTTGTAGAGATCCTCAAACTTTAATAGCAATAGGTGATGATTTTGCTCGACGTAAAAACGCAACAGTATCCTCCCCTTATGCTAGAAAACTTTTATGTGATGATTTTCTCAACTCACTTGGTCGTCAAACTGAAGTGAGCATTGTTCATGGCAGAACCATGACCATGACTGCATGAGAAAGACCAAATGAACAAGAGACACAACCGCGCAATAAACTGAGAGACGCTCTTTGCTGATTCTGCTTTGGATCCAGCCCAAGCGCGCACCAAACTGAATCACATCAGGTGACCAATTTCCTCATACCTCCAAGGTTTACGTGGACAACTTTGATTAGAAATTTTAGTTCATTCCTTTTCAATAATAAGCCACAATAAAAGGATCCATCAAATCGCATTGGACATTGAGTTACAGGAAATCACTGAAACAAGCGATCACAATTCATGGCAGCAACATGACCACCACCAAACAAAAAGTTACCAAAATCAAAATTGTAATACTCGTCTACATTGAAATTAAGGAAAACTGAAACCATTTCCCTCATAAGAGAAAATGGAGTCATCAACAACCGAACCGAGTGCCACACCTTGTAGACAGTGGTGTAGATCCAAATTTAGGGGAGACTAGTGACAGTGAGTCAATTATAGCACCACTAATTCACAAAAATACCCTAAATATCACCCTGCCAAATCATCAATATGTTCCTACAAATTCGCCAAAATGCTCGAAATTTTACTATGGATTCACTAGGGCGAGATTGCTGACTCTCCCGATTCTAGGCTCGCATCTGCTTAAAACCTAACGAAAACGAAGATGTGGAAGATAAAAAGAGAGATGAGCAAGGTTAGGGTCGGGAGTAGACCTGGAGCTGAGAGCTGCATCCTCCTCCTCCTCCGGCGGAGGCGGCGGCGGCGGCTCGGCACTCTGCGGCGGCAGCCGCGCTCTTCCGCGGCGGCGGCGGCTTCCGACCATGGGGCGCACGACTACCACTCACTTGTTAGATATAATCTTGATGTTTTATGTATCTGCATGTTTATTTTCTGCATGAGTTAGAGTCACATAGGGCCAATGCATATTAGGTGGTTCGGTTGGCATGTATTGAGGAGTTGCCCAAGTACCGCGTGAGGCGGACGACGATGCCGTGTGTGATGCACGGTGCTGCATGCAAGCTGGGCAAAGCGTTGGTCTGCATAGATGTTTGAACCGAGTGATTCGGTCAAGTAAGTTAGTACGTGAAAATAGCAAGTGGAGTTTGCATGTAGCTAAATTAGTGGAGCGGCTGCACACGCTCAGGACGTGGGCAGTTAGTTAGCTCATGGCTGATCGTGGCCGTTGTGTGCGTGTGTCATATAAGTTGTTATCTTGTTTGCTTTGGAAAGAAGAGAAAATATAGAGAGGAGAAAAGCTGTGAGCTGTGTGAGGCAGCACGAATCAAATTTCTTGTGTTCTTGTGTGTGTTGTGTGAAACAACCAAGAGAGAAGAGGTGAGCTGAGAGAATTAGGTCCAACATCACTATGCGACTGTGAATCCGTTTGATGGATCGACGGCCCACATAGCCACCTTCTTAAAAGTTCGTCTTTGCGATAGCACATTGGGCCGTAAAGAAAATGGGCTGTCACCTCCTTGTGTGGCTGCACCAGACCAAGAGAGGTTTACCTATAAGGCCCGCATCGCCTGAATCCTATTTGGCGCCCTTAGAACATCAGAAATGATAAGTGCCTCCCCTCCAAAAAAAAAAGATAATTGCCTGATGTCAGGTACGATCACATGGCAAATCGAACATTTTCAATGCCAATTATATTGCCGCAGGGTTGGAAAATTAGTTGACACACACAGTAATTTCTATCAAAAATATACTGAAGGACGAAGTTGCCATGCTTGCCAACTAAAACTGACATCCTCGCTTAAATATGTCATCGAAAATGTTTGATTTGTCATGTGCTTCTATCCGACGTCCATGCGTTATTAGGTTCCTAGAGCATCTCCATTAGTTGTCCTATAATATGGCTTTAACCACGTTTTATGCCATTTAAGGCAAAAAAAAGGTCTCTCTAACAATTGACCTACCATATGTACAATATTGATGCTACAGTGTCGTGCTGTTGAGAATTCTTCTTTGTTGGTTGATGAGAGGATATGCAGGACTCATGTGTATTTATAGGATGATTTTCACCGATTGGCCTGAGAAATCATTAACTCGGTCAAAATCAAGAAACAATTCAAAATTGAAAACCTCAATCAAAATAATTGACCTAGTCAAAATTGTGAACCATATAAGAAGTTGAGCACCTCAACTGAATAAAAACTTTGAACCAAATTTGAAATAATCTCTATCAAATTCGTTGACACGGTCAAATTCATGAATCAAATCCAAAATTGAACACCTCAACTGAGAGAAGTCTAAAATTAGGGAGCACAATGTATTTAGTAGAAAGGTTGGGTGCATTTTGCTGCCTTGTTGGTGTTGTTGGTTTCTTAAAAAAATACTTACTCTGTTTCAAAAATATAAGTTGTATTACTTTAAAAATATTTAAATCAAATTTATAGAGAAATATATCAAAATTCATAATATCAAATCAGTATGATTAGGTTCATCATGAAATGATTTTTCATACTATTTTTATTTAATATTGTGGATGTCAATATGTTTTTGCTTTGAACTTGAAGTTAAAGAAATTTGTCTTTTCAAAAAACTAATAGTCCTTATATTTGCGAACTGATGGAATATATAGTTTGACTGGTTGGGAAGACGATGGAGTGTGTTTTATTTTTATTTATGGTTTGACTGGTTGTTATATATGGATTCTACACATCTTGTCAAGATTATAATGAGTGATCCACATTTTTGGTTCCATTTTTTAGTGGTGGAACAAAACTGTTTTGCTACCTAGGTTTATGATTCAGCCTCAAGATGTACTGTAGATAATAAACTGGATCACAGTACATTGCGCTTCTATGATTTCATACCACTGCATGGTAAATACTTCCTCCATTCTTAAATATAAGTCTTTTTACAGGTTTTACTGGAAGACTACATACGAATGCATATAGACATAGTTTAAAGCATAGATACACTCATTTTGCTTTGTATGTAGTCTTCTAGTGAAATCTTTAAAAAAAACTTATGTCTATGAACAGAGGGAGTACATTCCTACACGTTGTACATGGACAATACATAAGGCACACATTTAATAAAGAAGGCCCATGTAAGTGGGAAGAACAAGAAGCCATTTGCAGAGCGAGTTCCACATTACACAGACCAGCTTTCCCGTACTCCATCAACACATTATCAACTAAAAATGGCAAGACACCCACCAAAAAAGAGTCCATTCATTCAGTTCAACAATGAATGATCCAACCCCGCAAAAAAAAACATATAAATGATCCAAGGCGACTTTTTAAAAGCATCAGAATGAATACTCCCTTCGTCACGGTTTAGAAGGCGTGCTTGGAAATTCTCTGAAACCTAGGCAGTTATTGATTGACTGTGAGATAGGTTAAAAACTAACATTCACACTACTCATACATATAGAAGAAATACAACAGAGTACTAATTAGCTGCTATGAGTAAATGCAGTGCGCCTTAAACCTTGTCTATTATGAAAATGCACGTAAATTTAACTGTGTCTTCTAAACCGTCACGGCGGTAGTACATAATAAGGGAGATAAAGTTGAATACACAACGAGTTTGTCCACAGTAGTACCCCAAGTTACGCTTGACAGTATGAATTGTCCCTTTTATCAGCAGATGGTTGAAACCCATGTGTCGCAAGCAGATGACAAATGAAATCTCGATGTTCACCACAACAGTGTGCCAATCAATTAACAGAAAACATTGGTCCCGATGTCACGAAAACGTTGCAGTTACCGAACCATTTGCTTGCAAAGAAAGACGCAAGGTCAGGTCTTGCACAAAACTAGACACAACTCTGTGGCAGGATTACTGGCCAGAACCATAAATTAAACTGGGGAACACCCAAAGGTCACTATAGAACATGGGGTGAACTGTTCTTTTTGGCACTGGCTGACCAAGCTTGACCGCGGTCCAAGTTTCATCAGGATCGGCAGATAGCCTTGCAAAGTAGATGCAGTTACTCTTTCCTCCCCATCTTTCCGGGCTCATGCAACAGAATGTGGGGTTCCTCCTATCAAGGCTAACAAACAACGCACGATTTTCCATCTTCTCCATCTTCATCCACTTTGCAGGTTCACCAGAAAAGGTGAGGCGATGTACCGCAAAGGTTGAGTTAAATAAGGCATCTGATCCACCAAAGCTTAAACTTTGAGCAACCATGAGAAGCATGTCACCAGAGACCACCAACCATGTGTTGAAAACGCTGAACTCCCTTTCAAATGCTACTTCTCGCATGCTGAACTGAGGTGACAAGCGTATAGTGTAGAGCCTTAGAAGAGCATATGTGACAAAGATATCACCTTTCAAGGACACAATTTGATAGACGCGTTCACGACCAATATCAAGAGGGTGCTCGGACCAGGAGTTTGTTCCAACCTGCCATTGAAACATGGAAGCCCTCGAGAAAAGGAGGAGGCGAGAACTGGCTAAAATTAATGGAGCCGTAAGGATGCCTATGCCACAAAAGTATCCAAGATTGTTGTTGGGTGGGAGTTTGGGGGGTTTCACCTTGGTACCAATGTACACATCCACAAGAAGGCAATGCTCTTCATAGGAGAAGATAAGATACCCATATGAGCTGCCCAAATAGTGCATTGTATTTGGGCAATTTTCAGGCACTGAACACGCAAGGGATAGGTTTTTCTTGCTAGGATCACTGAGCTGCTATTTGCAATTAGATAAAGGGATGGGCTTGATATCGCCACTATGTGGATGAACATACGGACCATCTGGTTTCAAGTGGAGCGGCGGGAAGCTGAATGTATACACAGAAGGAAATGTAGACACCGGAGTGCGCCAAGAGTGGCATGCGCCAATGAAAGCAAGGAAGTCATGGAATGAATTAAAGCGAGCAATAATTTCGTGAAGCAGAATTCCCTGAAGCAGGCTGTCCAGGAGATCGGCACAAACATGAGGTCCAGCCAAAGGCAAAGAGGTAGAGGCTGAGGCAGGGCAGGGACTCTCCACAGCGGTAACTTCTCTGCCACATAGAAATTCAAGAATAATGGATCAAAATAAATAATTCAAACATAAATAAATATTTTAGGAGTTACTATACCACAAGAAATGAAGTACGCTTTAACTGAACAATAAGGCAAACATGAGTGTCAACTGTGACAAGCCAAACTTCAATTAGAATAAGCTAGTCCAGAACCACTTACGAGTTATTGTTAGATTGATCTCTTCCCCAATGGGCCGGACCTTGACTCACGTCCTGATCGGAGGCGTCCAGTCCAAGTAAGGCTAGTGGGCCCCTGTCGCGCAGTGCTATATATAGAGGAGGTGGGGACCATGGCACGGGTTACGAGGTTTGCCGCCGCCACTAGTTCCCACTCCTAACCCTAATCCGATCCAGAGGGTAGCACTGAAGCGATGGGAAGTCCATCACCGCCGCTACATCATCTCTCTCTCCTTCCCCACCGTCGTCACCACCTCACGACGGTAGCCAGATGGAGCTCATCGAGCACGCTACTGTTGGGGAACGTCGCATGGGAAACAAAAATTTTCCTACGCGCACGAAGACCTATCATGGTGATGTCCATCTACGAGAGGGGATGAGTGATCTACGTACCCTTGTAGATCGTACAGCAGAAGCGTTAGAGAACGCGGTTGATGTAGTGGAACGTCCTCACGTCCCTCGATCCGCCCCGCGAACAATCCCGCGATCAGTCCCACGATCTAGTACCGAACGGACGGCACCTCCGCGTTCAGCACACGTACAGCTCGACGATGATCTCGGCCTTCTTGATCCAGCAAGAGAGACGGAGAGGTAGAAGAGTTCTCCGGCAGCGTGACGACGCTTCGGAGGTTGGTGATGATCTTGTCTCAGCAGGGCTCCGCCCGAGCTCCGCAGAAACGCGATCTAGAGGAAAAACTATGGAGGTATGTGGTCGGGCAGCCGTGAGAAAGTCGTCTCAAATCTGCCCTAAAAGCTCCATATATATAGGAGGAGGGAGGGGGACCTTGCCTTGGGGTCCAAGGGACCCTCAAGGGGTCGGCCAAGCCAAGGGGGGGAGGACTCCCCCCCCAAACCGAGTTGGACTTGGTTTGGTGGGAGGAGTCCCCCTCCCTTCCCACTTCTTCCCTTTTTTTTTTTCTTTTCCTTTGATTTCCTTTTCTTGGCGCATAGGCCCCCTTTGGGCTGTCCCACCAGCCCACTAAGGGCTGGTGTGTCTCCCCAAAGCCTATGGGCTTCCCCGGGGTGGGTTGCACCCCCCCGGTGAACTCCCGGAACCCATTCGTCATTCCCGGTACATTTCCGATAACTCCGAAAACCTTCCGGTAATCAAATGAGGTCATCCTATATATCAATCTTCGTTTCCGGACCATTCCGGAAACCCTCGTGACGTCCGTGATCTCATCCGGGACTCCGAACAACATTCGGTAACCAACCATATAACTCAAATACACATAAAACAACGTCGAACCTTAAGTGTGCAGACCCTGCGGGTTCGAGAACTATGTAGACATGACCTGAGAGACTCCTCGGTCAATATCCAATAATGGGACCTGGATGCCCATATTGGATCCTACATATTCTACGAAGATCTTATCGTTTGAACCTCAGTGCCAAGGATTCGTATAATCCCGTATGTCATTCCCTTTGTCCTTCGGTATGTTACTTGCCCGAGATTCGATCGTCAGTATCCGCATACCTATTTCAATCTCGTTTACCGGCAAGTCTCTTTACTCGTTCCGTAATACAAGATCCCGCAACTTACACTAAGTTACATTGCTTGCAAGGCTTGTGTGTGATGTTGTATTACCGAGTGGGCCCCGAGATTCCTCTCCGTCACACGGAGTGAAAAATCCCAGTCTTGATCCATACTAACTCAACTAACACCTTCGGAGATACCTGTAGAGCATCTTTATAGTCACCCAGTTACGTTGCGATGTTTGATACACACAAAGCATTCCTCCGGTGTCAGTGAGTTATACGATCTCATGGTCATAGGAATAAATACTTGACATGCAGAAAACAGTAGCAACAAAATGACACGATCAACATGCTACGTCTATTAGTTTGGGTCTAGTCCATCACGTGATTCTCCCAATGACGTGATCCAGTCATCAAGCAACAACACCTTGTTCATAATCAGAAGACACTGACTATCATCGATCAACTGGCTAGCCAACTAGAGGCATGCTAGGGACGGTGTTTTGTCTATGTATCCACACATGTAAATGAGTCTTCATTCAATACAATTATAGCATGGATAATAAACTATTATCTTGATACAGGAATTATAATAATAACTATACATTTATTATTGCCTCTAGGACATAATTCCAACAGTCTCCCACTTGCACTAGAGTCAATAATCTAGCCCTCACATCACCATGTGAATTACATTGTAATAAATCTAACACCCATACAGTTCTGGTGTCGATCATGTTTTGGCCGTGGAAGAGGTTTAGTCAGCGGGTCTGCTACATTTAGATCCGTGTGCACTTTGCATATATCTACGTCCTCCTCCTCGACGTAGTCGCGGATGAGGTTGAAGCGTCGTTTGATGTGTCTGGTCTTCTTGTGAAACCTTGGTTCCTTTGCTAAGGCAATGGCACCAGTGTTGTCCCAGAACAAGGTTATTGGATCCAGTGCACTTGGCACCACTCCAAGATCCGTCATGAACTGCTTCATCCAGACACCCTCCTTAGCCGCCTCCGAGGCAGCCATGTACTCCGCTTCACATGTAGAATCTGCTACGACGCTTTGCTTGGAACTGCACCAGCTTACTACACCCCCATTAAGAATAAATACGTATCCGGTTTGCGACTTAGAGTCGTCCGGATCTGTGTCAAAGCTTGCATCGACGTAACCTTTTACGGCGAGCTCTTCGTCACCTCCATACACGAGAAACATCTCCTTAGTCCTTTTCAGGTACTTCAGGATATTCTTGACCGCTGTCCAGTGATCCACTCCTGGATTACTCTCGAACCTACCTGCCATACTTATGGCCAGGCTAACATCCGGTCTAGTGCACAGCATTGCATACATGATAGAGCCTATGGCTGAAGCATAGGGGACGGAGCGCATATGCTCTCTATCTTCATCAGTTGCTGGGCACTGAGTCTTACTCAATCTCGTACCTTGTAACACTGGCAAGAACCCTTTCTTGGACTGTTCCATTTTGAACCTCTTCAAAACTTTATCAAGGTATGTGCTTTGTGAAAGTCCTATCAGGCGCTTTGATCTATTCCTATAGATCTTAATGCCTAGAATGTAAGCAGCTTCTCCTAGGTCCTTCATAGAGAAACTTTTATTCAAGTAACCTTTTATGCTCTCCAAAAGCTCTACGTTGTTTCCAATCAGTAATATGTCATCCACATATAATATTAGAAACTCCACAGAGCTCCCACTCACTTTCTTGTAAATACAAGATTCTCCAACCACTTTTATAAACCCAAATGCTTTGATCACTTCATCAAAGCATTTGTTCCAACTCCGAGATGCTTGCACCAGTCCATAAATGGATCGCTGGAGCTTGCACACCTTGTCAGCATTTTTAGGATCGACAAAACCTTCGGGTTGCATCATATACAACTCTTCCTTAAGGAAACTGTTAAGGAACGCCGTTTTGACATCCATCTGCCAGATTTTATAATCGAAAAATGCAGCTATTGCTAACATGATTCTGACGGACTTAAGCATCGCTACGGGTGAGAAGGTCTCATCGTAGTCAACTCCTGGAACTTGTGAAAAACCCTTTGCCACAAGTCGAGCTTTATAAACGGTCACATTACCGTCAGCGCCCGTCTTCTTCTTAAAGATCCATTTGTTCTGAATAGCCTTGCGGCCCTCAGGTAGTATCTCCAAAGTCCACACTTTGTTCTCATACATGGATCCTATCTCGGATTTCATGGCTTCTAGACATTTGTTGGAATCTGGGCCCACCATTGCTTCTTCATAATTTGCAGGTTCATTGTTGTCTAACAACATGATTGATAAGACGGGATTACCGTACCACTCTGGAGCAGCGCGTGATCTCGTCGACCTGCGTGGTTCAACAGAAACTTGAACTGGAGTTTCATGATCATCATCATTAACTTCCTCCTCAACCGGCGTCGCAACGACAGAGGTTTCCCCTTGCCCTGCGCCACCATCCAGAGGGATGAGAGGTTCGACAACCTCGTCAAGTTCTATCTTCCTCCCACTCAATTCTCTCGAGAGAAACTCCTTCTCGAGAAAAGTTCCGTTTTTAGCAACAAACACTTTGCCCTCGGATTTGAGATAGAAGGTGTACCCAACTGTCTCTTTTGGGTAACCTATGAAGACACACTTTTCCGCTTTGGGTTCCAGCTTTTCAGGCTGAAGCTTTTTGACATAAGCATCACATCCCCAAACTTTAAGAAACGACAACTTTGGCCTTTTGCCATACCACAGTTCGTATGGTGTCGTCTCAACGGATTTCGATGGTGCCCTATTTAAAGTGAATGCAGCTGTTTCTAATGCATAACCCCAAAATGATAACGGCAAATCAGTAAGAGACATCATAGATCGCACCATCTCTAACAAAGTACGATTACGACGTTCGGACACACCATTATGCTGTGGTGTTCCAGGCGGTGTTAACTGCGAAACAATTCCACATTGTCTTAAGTGAGTACCAAACTCGAAACTCAGATATTCACCCCCACGATCAGACCGTAGGAACTTGATCTTCTTGTTACGATGATTTTCCACTTCACTCTGAAATTGCTTGAACTTTTCAAATGTTTCAGACTTGTGCTTCATCAAGTAGACATAACCATATCTACTTAAATCGTCAGTGAAGGTGAGGAAATAACGATATCCGCCGCGTGCCTCCACGCTCATTGGGCCACACACATCGGTATGTATGATTTCCAACAAGTCACTTGCACGCTTCATTGTTCCGGAGAACGGAGTCTTAGTCATCTTGCCCATGAGGCATGGTTCGCACGTGTCAAGTGAATCAAAGTCAAGTGACTCCAAAAGTCCATCAGCATGGAGTTTCTTCATGCGCTTTACACCAATATGACCTAAACGGCAGTGCCATAAAAATATGGCGCTATCATTGTTAACTCTAACTCTTTTGGTCTCAATGTTATGTATATGCGTATCGCTATCAAGATTCAATATGAACAATCCTCTCACATTCGGTGCATGACCATAAAAGATGTTACTCATAGAAATAGAACAACCATTATTCTCAGACTTAAAAGAGTAACCGTCTCGCAATAAACAAGATCCAGATATAATGTTCATGCTCAACGCAGGCACTAAATAACAATGATTTAAGTTCATCACTAATCCCGATGGTAGCTGAAGTGACACTGTGCCGACGGCGATTGCATCAACCTTGGAACCGTTTCCTACGCGCATCGTCACTTCGTCTTTCGCCAGCCTTCGTCTATTCCGCAGTTCCTGCTTCGAGTTGCAAATGTGAGCAACAGAACCGGTATCAAATACCCAGGCACTACTACGAGAGCCGGTTAAGTACACATCAATAACATGTATATCAAATATACCTGATTTTTCTTTACCCGCCTTCTTATCTGCCAGATACTTGGGGCAATTGCGCTTTGAGTGACCCATACCCTTGCAATAGAAGCACTCTGTTTCAGGCTTAGGTCCAGCTTTGGGTTTCTTCGGCGGATTGGCAACAGGCTTGCCGCTCTTCTTCGAATTGCCCTTCTTGCCTTTGTCGTTTCTCTTGAAACTAGTGGTCTTGCTCACCATCAACACTTGATGCTCTTTACGGAGTTCAGACTCTGCGACTTTCAGCATCGCAAACAACTCGCCGAGAGACTTGTTCATCCCTTGCATGTTGTAGTTCAACACAAAGCCTTTATAGCTTGGCGGCAGTGATTGAAGGATTCTGTCAGTGATAGCTTCTTGCGGGAGTTCAATCCCCAGTTCAGCTAGACGGTTTGAGTACCCAGACATTTTGAGCACATGTTCACTAACAGCCGAGTTTTCCTCCATCTTGGAAGCATAGAATTTATCGGAGGTCTCATACCTCTCGATCCGGGCGTTCTTCTGAAAGATAAACTCCAACTCCTGGAACATCTCAAATGCTCCATGACGCTCAAAGCGACGTTGAAGTCCCGGTTCCAAGCCATACAAGACTGCACATTGAACTATTGAGTAGTCCTCCTTACGTGCTAACCAAGCGTTCTTAACATCCTGATCAGCCGTAGCGGGTGGTTCATCTCCTAGCGCAGCATTAAGGACATAATCCTTCTTCCCAGCTTGTAAGATTAGCTTAAGATTACGAGCCCAGTCTACAAAGTTGCTTCCATCATCTTTCAACTTAGCTTTCTCTAGGAACGTATTAAAATTCAGGATGACACTTGCGTGAGCCATGATCTACAACACAAATATATTCAAAGTGGACTTAGACTATGTTCAAGATAATTAGAGTTCAACTTAATCAAATTATATGCTAAACTCCCACTCAAAAAGTACATCTCTCTAGTCATTTGAGTGGTTCATGATCCACTTACACTATCCCAAGTCCGATCATCACGTGAGTTGAGTATAGTTTCAGTGGTAAGCATCCCTATGCTAATCATATCAACTATATGATTCATGATCGACCTTTCGGTCTCATGTGTTCCGAGGCCATGTCTGCACATGCTAGGCTCGTCAAGCTTAACCCGAGTGTTCCGCGTGCGCAACTGTTTTGCACCCGTTGTATGTGAACGTTGAGTCTATCACACCCGATCATCACGTGGTGTCTCGAAACGACGAACTGTAGCAACGGTGCACAGTCGGGGAGAACACAATTTCGTCTTGAAATTTTAGTGAGAGATCACCTCATAATGCTACCGTCGTTCTAAGCAAAATAAGGTGCAAAAAGGATTAACATCACATGCAATTCATAAGTGACATGATATTGCCATCATCACGTGCTTCTTGATCTCCATCACCAAAGCACCGGCACGATCTTCTTGTCACCGGCGCCACACCATGATCATCCATCAACGTGTTGCCATCGGGGTTGTCGTGCTACTTATGCTATTACTACTAAAGCTACATCCTAGGAAAATAGTAAACGCATCTGCAAGCACAAACGTTAGTATAAAGACAACCCTATGGCTCCTGCCGGTTGCCGTACCATCGACGTGCGAGTCGATATTTCTATTACAACATGATCATCTCATACATCCAATATATCACATCACATCATTGGCCATATCATATCACAATCATACCCTGCAAAAACAAGTTAGACGTCCTCTAATTTTGTTGTTGCATGTTTTACGTGGTGACCTAGGGTATCTAGTAGGATCGGATCTTACTTACGCAAACACCACAACGGAGATATATGAGTTGCTATTTAACCTCATCCAAGGACCTCCTCGGTCAAATCCGATTCAACTAAAGTTGGAGAAACCGTCACTTTCCAGTCATCTTTGAGCAAAGGGGGTTACTCGTAACGATGAAACCTGTCTCTCGTAAGCGTACGAGTAATGTCGGTCCAAGCCGCTTCAATCCAACAATACCGCGGAATCAAGAAAAGATTAAGGAGGGCAGCAAAACGCACATCACCGCCCACAAAACCTTTTGTGTTCTACTCGAGAAGACATCTACGCATGAACCTAGCTCATGATGCCACTGTTGGGGAACGTCGCATGGGAAACAAAAAATTTCCTACGCGCACGAAGACCTATCATGGTGATGTCCATCTACGAGAGGGGATGAGTGATCTACGTACCCTCGTAGATCGTACAGCAGAAGCGTTAGAGAACGCGGTTGATGTAGTGGAACGTCCTCACGTCCCTCGATCCGCCCCGCGAACAATCCCGCGATCAGTCCCACGATCTAGTACCGAACGGACGGCACCTCCGCGTTCAGCACACGTACAGCTCGACGATGATCTCGGCCTTCTTGATCCAGCAAGAGAGACGGAGAGGTAGAAGAGTTCTCCGGCAGCGTGACGGCGCTCCGGAGGTTGGTGATGATCTTGTCTCAGCAGGGCTCCGCCCGAGCTCCGCAGAAACGCGATCTAGAGGAAAAACTATGGAGGTATGTGGTCGGGCAGCCGTGAGAAAGTCGTCTCAAATCTGCCCTAAAAGCTCCATATATATAGGAGGAGGGAGGGGGACCTTGCCTTGGGGTCCAAGGGACCCTCAAGGGGTCGGCCGAGCCAAGGGGGGGAGGACTCCCCCCCCAAACCGAGTTGGACTTGGTTTGGTGGGAGGAGTCCCCCTCCCTTCCCACTTCTTCCCTCTTTTTTTTCTTTTCCTTTGATTTCCTTTTCTTGGCGCATAGGCCCCCTTTGGGCTGTCCCACCAGCCCACTAAGGGCTGGTGTGTCTCCCCAAAGCCTATGGGCTTCCCCGGGGTGGGTTGCCCCCCCCGGTGAACTCCCGGAACCCATTCGTCATTCCCGGTACATTCCCGGTAACTCCGAAAACCTTCCGGTAATCAAATGAGGTCATCCTATATATCAATCTTCGTTGCCGGACCATTCCGGAAACCCTCGTGACGTCCGTGATCTCATCCGGGACTGCGAACAACATTCGGTAACCAACCATATAACTCAAATACACATAAAACAATGTCGAACCTTAAGTGTGCAGATCCTGCGGGTTCGAGAACTATGTAGACATGACCCGAGAGACTCCTCGGTCAATATCCAATAGCGGGACCTGGATGCCCATATTGGATCCTACATATTCTACGAAGATCTTATCGTTTGAACCTCAGTGCCAAGGATTCGTATAATCCCGTATGTCATTCCCTTTGTCCTTCGGTATGTTACTTGCCCGAGATTCGATCGTCAGTATCCGCATACCTATTTCAATCTCGTTTACCGGCAAGTCTCTTTACTCGTTCCGTAATACAAGATCCCGCAACTTACACTAAGTTACATTGCTTGCAAGGCTTGTGTGTGATGTTGTATTACCGAGTGGGCCCCGAGATACCTCTCCGTCACACGGAGTGACAAATCCCAGTCTTGATCCATACTAACTCAACTAACACCTTCGGAGATACCTGTAGAGCATCTTTATAGTCACCCAGTTACGTCGCGACGTTTGATACACACAAAGCATTCCTCCGGTGTCAGTGAGTTATACGATCTCATGGTCATAGGAATAAATACTTGACATGCAGAAAACAGTAGCATCAAAATGACACGATCAACATGCTACGTCTATTAGTTTGGGTCTAGTCCATCACGTGATTCTCCCAATGACGTGATCCAGTCATCAAGCAACAACACCTTGTTCATAATCAGAAGACACTGACTATCATCGATCAACTGGCTAGCCAACTAGAGGCATGCTAGGGACGGTGTTTTGTCTATGTATCCACACATGTAAATGAGTCTTCATTCAATACAATTATAGCATGGATAATAAACTATTATCTTGATACAAGAATTATAATAATAACTATACATTTATTATTGCCTCTAGGGCATAATTCCAACAGCTACAAGGTAATGAACCACTACTCACACCGAACACATCTAGCTTTATCGATCCACGGGATCTATCAATGGTATCATGAGCCACGAGGCTTTAGATGAGTTTCGGTTGAAACATGTACAAGAAAAGATTTCCCCATCCCCGAAATGAACCCGAGAAGGGCAAAGTTCAAAGAAGAGAAAACTTTCACCGGAGTCATCTTCGGCAAATAATCGCCGCCGCAAGGCCGCGCCTGTTCCTCTCGATCCCCACACGCATCGGCAAGCCGAGGTGTGGGGAAGAAGAACCTACCTCCTCAGAGGCAAAGTATGGATCTAGATCCAAAAGAAAACCAAGAAAAGTATACGGACCCGATCCGCAAAAGGCAAGAAAAAAGGGGGAGAGGAACATGCAAAGAAGAACAAATTAAGGTTCGCCCTGCGGATCCAATGACAACTAGGCACCACGGCCAACCCACTCGACGGCGACCTGCTCCCCGCAAGGGAACGCGCCATCGGCGAAAGGGGAGGCCACGGCGCCATGCTTCTTTCTCTGTGACAAAGGAAAATAAAAACGAAAAGAAACGGCACCACGGGCACGCCATTCGACGGCGGTGCGCTTCCACGAAGGGAAACGCACCACCGGCGAAGGAGGTGGCCGCGGTGCCCACAGGATCTAATGCCCGAGAGCTCGAAAGGAAGGGGGCTCGGCCTCCCGCAAGCAGCACCCTGCGCGGCCACCTACAGGGACGCACGCGCGCGGCATGGATAACCCACCGCCGGCGGCCGCTGTCAGCCCGTACAAGAGGCGCGGCAGGGGCATGCGCGAGGCGCGGCAGGGGCAGGCGACGAGAGGCCAGCTCGGCGGGGCCTTAGAGCCACCGCGCGAGGGAAGGCCGCCGTCAGCCCGTACAAGAGGCGCGGCAGGGCAGGCGACGAGAGGCCACCTCGGCGGGGCCTTAGAGCCACCGCGCGAGGGAAGGGCCCGGCCCCCCATCGGCCAACCCCGACGAGCAGCTCTCGAGAGAACAGGTTCGAGCGGCGCGAGGGGGGAGAATGAATCGGCTTAGGGTTTCGGCCAGCCGGTTGGGCTTTTTGTTGCCCCGAGGGCGGCGGCGCACCGTCGGATCCGACGTACGGCCGAGATTCGCCCGGATCTGGAACCCTAGGCCACGGCAGGCCTTCGGGCCGCAGGTCGCTGCGCCAGGCCGGCCCACTCGAGGCCGCAGCCAGACTAGGGCGCTGCAGGGAGGCTTTGGTTCCTGCCCGGCAGGGTGGCTGGTGGCGGGCCGAGGCCACGGGCCGGCCCAGCCGGCCAATTTTTTTAATAAATGATTTCCAAGTTTTCTGTCTATTTAGACAGATTTGAAAGTGTTTTCTAGACATTTTTTCTATGGAAATATGTTTAGAAAAATAGCAATTAAAAATGTTCAAAGTTTCTGTGAATATTTACAGAATTGTTATATTATTTTTCTGTAAAGAAAAGTAAAAGGATTATAAAGTTCATGAATTTTTAATTATGACAGAGTATTTTTCTGTAATAGTAACATGATTTTTCTGAAAAAAAAATAAATGATTCTGAGAATAAAAGAAGATTTTCAGAAAAAGAAAAGTTCATGAATTTTATAAAAGTGATTATATATAAAGTTCATGAATTTATTAATTTTAACAGAATATTTTTCTGTAAAGGTGTATGAATTTTTATATTCACGTTTTTCCGCTGCAAAGTAAATGTTTAATCCTCCAATTAAATTGGAACCAACGGGAAAATTTAATTGGAAGAACTGTTATTAGCAAAGTTTTTCCCTTGTGGGTGAAATAAGATTCAAACAGTTTCCGCTATGTCAATAGAATGATGTTTGTTTTAAAGTGAAATATGGTATTGTTATTTTCTGACCAACGTTGATGATAACAATACTATAATTGTATGAGTCATTTTATGTTTAAAGCTTAAATCTCTTATAAATTTTGTATCAAAGTGATCAATTTTCGGAGCACAGATAGAGAAATGCATATTTCCATTTCTGCTGCAATATGGTTAATGATGATGATTATTTCTTAGCAAAGTTGTTCAATAAGAATATTATCATCACATTGTTTATGAGTTTTATGCATTATTTCCATTTCCACCCAACGGTGATATGGAATTAATGTAGAAGGATGATGTTTTATTCTAATTCTGCCACTACGGTGATTTAGAATATTCCATAAAGTTTTAAAAGGTTTAATGTGCATGATTTTAATCAGACCAACGTAGGGTTATTTTTATGCTAATTACCGTTGTTTATTGGCTAAGTTTTCTCAGATTAAAAGTTATTCAAGCTTTCACTCATGAAAGCGAATGTTTTGGGTACTAGTGACCCGAAAGATGGAAAAGAAAGGTCATAACTTGAGGGAATAAATTCTCCCTAAAGAATGGCTTCACAAGAAAAGAACTCTTGGATATTAATTCAAGAAAAAGAAGAGAGATAAATCATTGAGAGTCTTGGTTGACGAATGTCTTTCATGTACTCTCTATGATGAAGTCTCCTTTTTCAATCAACATGATTGAAATGAAACAAGCAACACGCATGTTTAATTTGACCAACGTCGGATCAAACATGTGTGTCAAAGATAATTCAGATTTATTTCTGGATTTGATGCAGTCAAAAGAGCCAATTATGGCATTTATGTCCCTTACAAGGAATTGCCCGCATGGCGGGAAAAGTCTGGGAAGAATGCCTGCTCAACCGGGTAAAGTTGACATTGTATTATGTCAACAATCCATGTATGGCGGGAGAAATTTTGGCAAAGGCCTTATCCTGGATGACTGGAGAAAAGTTATGATGACTCATATGCGGTTAATGTCCCACTATGGGAGAAAAGTATGGAGTAGCTATCAAGCTTTCCTAGTATCGACCGTACACCTTATGTGTAACGGTCATTATGCAATTACTAAATCCAGAAAGGATAAAAGTAACAGACGAACCTAAAGACAAGAATGATATGCAAGTATGACTTGCAAAAGTGACAACTATAAAGAACTCTGTTGAGTTTCTGAAATGAAATGAGGAAAAAAGTACTCCCATACTAGTTAACTTATAACTTTATTTTATATGAAGTGATAAGATGAATGAGCTAGATAATCGAAGTTTCCTCATTTCACAAGAACTATGAATGGGTTTCGAAATTGTGGCAGAAAAGTTCTTGCCACATTTCGAGGGGGAGATAGAGACATGAAATACATTGTAGTGTATTTCATGACTCATCTGTACTTTAGATGATGTGATGCACATTACTCCTTTGTACTTTAGATGATGTGATGCACATTATGCATCTAAAGTGATCCATTAATGAAGAATGTGATTGTCAAGGGGAGTACGACAGTCATTATAATATCGTCATTATGATACCCCTAAAGTAAAGAAACAGTTGTATTTTCGGATCTTTTATAGTTCCGAAAGCAGATTAAGGAATACAACAATGGTGCTTAAAGTACCGTAAAGAAGAAAGTTTAAAGATACAATATTTCTTTAGTGAAGATGGAGTAATCTGGGGGAGCATGTTCTATGACCCATATAACACCTGTTGTTAGCTCTAAAAGGGATCTTGTGATACAGGTCCGTGTAAAACCTATTGCCTTTTGGAAATGGGTGACTAAAGAATTAATTTGCCTCTTGGCAATGACTTGTGTTTTTTTCTACATTAGTGTAGCTATACTATCTTCAGTGTGCCAGCCAACGCTATGTACAGTTTTATATCATCAAATCATGACAGAGGGGGTGTGTTATAGTCTTATAGAGCATGCTCGAAATGAATAGCAATAAGCGATTACTTTGTCGACGTAAAAACGCAATAGTATGCCCTCTTTCTTCTAGAAAATTTTCATTTCATGATTTTCTTATCTGCAATTTTCTTATCCGCACCATGGCCATGACTCCATGAGAAAGACCAAATGAACAAGAACCCATATGCTGATGAAAAGAAAGGCACTCTTTGCTGATTCAACTTTGGATCCAACACAAGCGCGCACTAAATCAAGTCACATCAGGTGACGAATATACATTTCCATATAACATACAAAAGGACGATAACCCACCCCTGTTCACGTGCAAAACTGTGATGTTTTTTTAAATTTTTATTCCATCTCAATAATGAGTCACTAAAAGTATCCACCAAATCCAATCTGACACGTCTCCCTCCCTCCCTCCCTCCCTCCCAACCCTAGCCGCCTCCCCCTCCCCATCCCTTCCTTGCCGCCGCCTGAGGCAGCCACCGGGCAAGCCCGGGGCGCCAAGGATGGTGGCAGTGGAGCCTAGGCTGCCCTGCCTCTGCATGCGGAGTCCCGAATCTGGAGCGGCGGCTCCATTGGCGAGGCACGGCAGGCTAGCAGCCGTGCGGGAGGTGGATCCGGCGTCTCGGCCGCGCGGGCGGCGGGATCCAGTGGTCGCTGGCGTCAGGCGGCGGCTTTTGCGGTGGCCGGTGCGCGTGATCTAGCGCCTCCCCTCCTTCCCTGTTCGGCGTGCGGGCCAGCCTGGTCGGGCCGCGCTTCCTTGGATTGTCGGTTTTGTACAGGAGGTGCTGCTGGTGGTGGGGATCTAGTTCGGGCGAAATCCCTGGTCGGCCATGGCCGGCCGCGTCGACGGCGACGCCTGAGGGCGTCGTTCCCCTCCTTGGAGGCATCGGTATGGACTGATCCCCTCACTTCCCCTTCCCCTAGGTCTCCTGGGCGAAAGCCTTAACTTTGTTGGGCGGCGGCGACGCTCACGGCGCCGTTCCCTTCTTGAAGGCGCCGCTTTGGGAACCTTGGGGCTGGGTGGCGCTTGTGGGTGGTGGGCGACGGCGGTGGTGCGACCCTATCCTAGCATGGATCTCCATCCGTTGCTTGGAGATGGACTCGCGTAGGTGGAGGTCGTCGTTTGGCGTCATGATGGCGTCGATGGCGGAGGCACCTGCCAAGGCTGGTACCTCCATTTGATCTGAAGATGGACTAGCGGAAGATGGCGGCGACGAGACATGTGAGTGCGTCGGACCGGTTTGTGCCCCGGACCCGGTATGTGGCTCGGTCAGGGTCTCCGGCTTTAGATGTTAGGCTTAGGTGAGAGGTTTGGGTATTTGGTCCAGCTTGCACCCCTTCATCATATGGATAGGAGTAACGGCAGATGTTGCCTAGATGGCGGATTCAAGCATATTTTGTACTGCTTTGTAAGGTCCTCGAGAATAATCAATAAAATGGCCGCATGCATCTCCCAGATGCAGAGGCCGGGGGTCATCCTCCTTTTCTAAAAAAAAATCAAATCTGACACTGACACTAGTGGGGACGGGGCCTTTAGCAGGGGCTTTAGTCCCGGTTCACCAACCGGGACTAAAGGGGCGGGACTAAAGGCCTAACCTTTAGTCCCGGCCCTGTTACAAGCCGGGTCTAAAGGTGCTCCACGTGGGCGCCTCGTAGCGCCCCAGGGGCAGGACTTTTAGTCCCGGTTCGTTACACGGGCCAGGACTAAAGAGTTTCAGATTTTGCTTATTTTTGGGGTTTTTTTTAATGAAATTATTTTTGGGTTTTAGGGTTTTAGGGTTTAGGTGTTCGGGAGATTAACGTGATGCCTCGTTTGGTGTTCGGGAATTAGTTTTCATATAATTATATATATATATATATATATATATATATATATATATATATAAAAGGTTAACTTATCTTACAAGCGAGCATATATATACAATTATATGAAGATCTGAATTATCGGGACTAGAGCCCGTCTATTCGATTACATGGACGAACATCAGTAATGGCCCCTAGCTACACTAAATCGTCCTTTGTCATCTATAGCTTCCGTCCTCAGAAAGGTCGCAAGCTCCTCTACAACAGCAATCGCGCGTTGCTCTGATAGGACCTTTGTCGTCATGGCCGTGTGCTATATAAGAAGAAGAGATGAATATGAATATCAATCATGATAACAAAGAATGACGGGTAAAAATAGAGGTGTGAATGTTCATTGCTTACGTCGAATCTGTGATCCTTGTGCTCAGAGGTAAACGTGCGAATGGTCTCGCAAACATAGTATCCGCATAGATGCGTTCCCCGTGGCTGCTGGTCGCACTTTACGAGAATAGAATATATATAATCAAAATAATAATCTAACATCATAAATGTATTGAAAAAAGAAGTATATCATACTACTACTTACCTGAGCCGGTCTAAAGGTCAGCTTCTCATGCTCGATACCGGGAGTCACGCACTTGAACCGCTTCCAAACCCTGCCCGACAAGGATAATGATGTGCTAAGTTTTTCATTAATTGATATATCAGAAAATCATCGAAAGAGACCGATAGAGCGCAAGAATGATTGAAATTACCCTTGGAGCATGTCCTGCAGGCTTTGGAACTGTTTCAAGTGTCTTGATAATGGGTCGAAGGCATCAACTCTTCCCTTATCAATTTGAATGTCCAACAGAATCCAATTGAAGCTGCACATGTATATATATATATGTGTGTGTGTCAGTAACTTATCAATTACACTTATAAGTGAATGGACACAACAGAGTAAAGACCCTCACCTGAAGTTGTATGGAAACAGTATGTGGTCACAGAAATTTTGATCTGTTAGAAACCTTAAAAGGTTTTCCTCCGTCTCCTTGGGATAATTAGTTAGCGTCGCTATATGTATTTTATCTGGGTCAATAAACCCAATATTTAGGATGCTCTTACTTTTACAATCCAGAATCTTCATTCTGCATAATAGAGTACAAGTTATATATAGACAATGAATTGAAATAACTAAACAAGTTATATGTAGACAACGAATTGAAAAACTTACAAACAATAGCAACTCATAAGAGATTTGTCGAGGGCGTCGTCATTGTACATCTGGAAGAGTTCATCAAAGTCGATATGGATTTGTTCGGGGCGGCCGTAGTACTCCTGTGGGACACTCAACACGATCATCGTTCTCCCATTCTTTGATTCACTTAAGTATCATTGATGCAAGTAACGCATATTTGTTGGGAGATCATCTTTGCTGACCAAAGGCTCACCCATGACAAACTGTGGCCTAGGGGCTACCACAGCCTTGGGTATCCTGTCGTCTTGGGAAGCGAGCAAATCTTCAACCGAGACACCACATGCAGCCGCCAACTCCTTTGCTCTTTCAAAAGCTAGCCCCTGCACCGGAGGGGGAACATTCTCGGTTAACACCTTGAGGGGTGGGATCGACTGTTTGGCCTGTCGAAGTATCGTTTTATATAGGAGAACCTAATCTCTAAAATACCAGCCGGGCGGAGCCCAGTCCCAAACACTTAAGCATATACAATAGCAAAAGCAAACTAGTTCTATTAATTTTCTTGCTAAAAATAAACTATTAACACTTAAGCATATACAATAGCAAAATTAAACTATTAACACTTAAGCATATTCAATAGCAAAATTAAGCAATAATCTAAGAAACACTATTAACACTTAAGCATATACACTATACAATAGCAAAATTAAATGACAAAAAAATATTTCTTCTTCTTGTAACCCTAAACTAATTTTTCCTCTTCTTCTATTTCTCCTCTTCTTCTACTTCTACTTCTCCTCTTCTTCTACTACTTCTCCTCTCCTCTTCTTCTATTTTTTCTCTTCTTCTCCTCTCCTCCTCTTCTTATTCTTCTTTTTCTTCTTTTCTTCTCCTCCTCTTCTTATTTTCCTTTTTCCTAAATCTACATATTACTAACCCTAATAATCTAGCACAAACCTAATAACAATAGGAATTAAATGACAAAAAAATCCTTTTCTTCTTTTCTTCTCCTTTTTCTTCCTTTCTTCTCCTTTTTCTTCTTTTCTTCTCCTTCTCCTTTTTCTTCCTTTCTTCTCCTTTTTCTTCCTTTCTTCCCGTTTTCTTCTTTTCTTCTCCTTTTTCTTCTTTTCTTCTCCTTCCCTTTTCTTCCTTTCTTCTCCTTTTTCTTCCTTTCTTCTCCTTTTTCTTATTTTGTTCTCCTTTTTCTTCCTTTCTTCTCCTTTTTCTTCCTTTCTTCTCCTTTTTATTCTTTTCTTCTCCTTTTTCTTCCTTTCTTCTCCTTTTTCTTCTTTTCTTCTCCTTTTACTTCTTTGCTTGTGCTGGTCGGAGTGTTGGGGAGGAGGGGGAGTGGGGCTTACCGGCCGGAGGTGTCGACGGCGTGCGGTGAGGAGGGTGGCGCGCGACGAGGAGGACGGCGGCGGCGAGCAGGACGACGACGACGGCGAGGAGGACGGCAGGCGGCGGCGAGCAGGACGGCGGACAGCCTGACGGCGTCGTCGAGTTCGTCGTTGTGCCGCACCGGGCAGGAGAACGAGAGGAAGAAGAAGAGAAATGGACGATTTGGGTTCGAAATTTTCTAACTCCCGCTTATACAGGTGGATCTTTAGTCCCGGTTCGGGGCTCGATCCGGGACTAAAGACCCCTTTAGTCCCGGGTGTAGCCACGACCTGGGACTAAAGGCCCTTTTTCGGCAGACCAAAAGGCGGGAAGCAGGGGCCTTTAGTCCCGGGGCGTGGCTCGAACCGGGACTAAAGACACCCCTTTAGTCCCGGGTGGAGCCACGACCCGGGACTAAAGGCCCTTTTTGGCAGACCAGAAGGCGGGAAGCAGTGGCCTTTAGTCCCGGGGCGTGGCAAGAACCGGGACTAAAGTGTTGCCTATATAAACCCTCGCCCCTGCCCACCATATCCCCCGTTTTTTGGTTGTTGAAGTGTGACCATGCCATGCTCTTGCCACTCTAGTTCATGCACATGACGTGTTCGATGAAATGCCCGAGCCACTCTACTTAAGCTTTCTCCTCTCCAAGCTCGACCTCCAAGCTCCATTTTCCTAAATATTTGTCTAGGTTTGATCGTGCACCAACTGCACAAGTGTTTTAAAATGTTAACTACTTCATCATTTCATTTGTCACTACTAGTATAGCTCATTTCAAATGCTCAAATTAACTTCTTAGAGTCTGCACATGCGTAGGGTGTCGTCCCGTGCCCGTCCTCACCATTGTCGATCACCCCGTGCCGATCTCGTCGCGAGCACTACCGTGGTGAGCCTCTTGTTCTTATCTTCTTTTTAAAAGAAAAAAAATCTTACTTGTATGATTTAGATACATACTTGTATAAATTACTCACTTTATTATTTATTTTTATTATATAGTGCGATGGTTTTGGTATCCGCCTCCGTCGGCCCTCGTCCTGTCTATGATTCGGATGTGGTATATATTATCTTTTATAACTATTTGTTTTATTTAGTGTTTATGACAATTATGACGACCAATGTGACATATATTTTTTTAATCTAGGAGGTATGTGAACCGGAAATTCCAACCCACATAAAAATTCTTGTCGAGAAGTTAAATTTGGTTGAAAAAGAAAACAAATACTTGAAGAAAAAAATGAAAATAATTGAGGATAAGAATATGGAACTCGAGTTGCATGTCGCCGATGTCATCGATGATCGCAAGCTGAAGATCGATGCAATGCGGTTGAAGATGGATGCAATGCGCTTGAAGATGGATGAAATGCGCTTGAAGATTAGGAATATTAGAAAATATGCCATTGATAAAGAGGCTTGGTATCATTATGCTGTTGGGTCAATTGTTACCTTAGTTGCGATTTTGATCGCGTTTGTTGTTGCATTTAAATGTTTTACATAGTTGTATGTTGTTTTATGAGAGAACTTTATGTATTTATTTTTTGCAATAATAACATTTGATCACTACTGTTCTTTGGCTTTAATGTGATGATGAACTTGTATTAATTTGGTCATATGTTCTGCAATGGTTTTTTGAGCTAGTTGACCCTGAAATTGAAAAACACTACAAATAAACTCTGAAAATGTTGAAAGTTGGCATGCTATCATCATTTCACCCACATAGCATGTGTTAAAAAGTTAAGAGGGCTACGACAAAAACTGGATGCACTTCGTGTACAAAACGGACAATCTCTCTCGAAGTATCAGGGTTTCGAACGAGAACTCATCTCTTACAAAAGGATTTCATTTTTTTAAACTTATTTGAACTCCATACTTTTTGTGTGTTCAAAATGCACCATTCAAAGGCACATCACAAAATTTCAACAATTTCTGACTTAATTTGGTATATTTCGTGCATTTACTTATTTTTTTGAGCTAGTTGACCCTGAAATTGAAAAGCACTACAAATGAACTCTGAAAATGTTGAAAGTTGGCATGCTATCATCATTTCACCCACATAGCATGTGTTAAAAAGTTGAGAGGGCTACGACAAAAACTGGATGCACTTCGTGTACAAAACGGACAATCTCTCTCGAAGTATCAGGGTTTCGAACGAGAACTCATCTCTTACATGGATACTATGAAAATGAAAAGTGTTAGAAATTTAGTACATTCCATACATGCATTACATAAAAGGTTTAATACATTATTACATTATTGCACCAATATTCCTATCTATTATTTCTGTTTTCTTCTGGGTCGTAGCCATGGAGAATCTTCATCATTCAGTAGGATGCTTGGATCAGTTTTCACTTTGAAGGGCGGAATTTCATGAAACTTATTATAATCTTCTGACATGTCTGTTTTGTCATCTACTCCCACGATGTTTCTTTTCCCTCAAAGAACTATGTGGCGTTTTGGCTCATCGGACGATATCTTCTTTTGCTGATTTCTTTTTCTCGTTTTTGTAGACATGTCCTTCACATAGAAAACCTGAGCGACATCATTGGCTAGGACAAATGGTTCGTCCATGTACGCAAGATTGTTGAGATCCACTATTGTCATGCCGTACTTTTGGTCTACAACTACCCCGCCTCCTGTCAGCTTCACCCATTTGCACCGAAACAAAGGGATCTTAAAAGTAGGTCCATAGTCAAGTTCCCATATCTCCTCTATGTACCCGTAATATGTTTCCAAACAGTGCCCATTCTCGTCTGTTGCATCAAAGCGGACACCACTATTTTGGTTGGTGCTCTTTTTATCTTGGGCAACCGTGTAAAATGTATTCCCATTCATCTCGTACCCTTGGAATGTACATATAGTCGAAGATGGTGGCCTGGCCAAACAGTACAGCTCATCTCCAACGGTGTCGTCATTCATGAGATGTGTCTGCAACCGACTGCCGAAAGTCTTCTCATGTTCCCCTTTAATCCAAGAGTCAGCCTTCCCCGGGTTTTCGGAGTGTAGAATATTCTTGTGTCTCACGATATACGGAGCCACCATGGTGGAATTGTGTAGAACTGTGTAGTTTGCTTGAGAGAAAGAATGCCCGTCCGTACATACTTTTGCTTTCCTTCCTAGTGTGCCTTTTCCTGTCAGCCTACCCTCATACCGAGATTCAGGAACACCAATCGGCTTAAGGTCAGGAAGAAAGTCCACACAAAACTCAATGACCTCCTTTGTTCCATAGCCCTTGGACATGCTTCCTTCTGCCCTAGCACAATTACGAACATATTTCTTTAAGACTCCCATGAACCTCTCGAAGGGGAACATATTGTGTAGAAACACAGGACCGAGAATTCTAATCTCTTCGACTAGGTGCACTAGGAGGTGTGTCATTATATTGAAGAACGATGCCGGGAACAACAACTCAAAGCTGACCAGACATTGGACCACATCAATCTGTAACCCTGATAGACTTTCTCGATCGATTACCTTCTGAGAAATTACATCGAGGAATGCACATACCTTCACAATTGCCAGGCGAACATTTTCCGGTAGAATTCCCCTCAATGCAACCGGAAGCAATTGCGTCATAAGCACGTGGCAGTCATGAGACTTTAGGTTTTGGAATTTTTTGTCTTGAATATTTACGATTCCCTTTATATTCGACGAGAAGCCAGTCGGGACCTTGATACTGAAAAGGACTTCAAAGAAGATTTCCTTCTCTTCCTTAGTAAGAGCGTAGCTGGCACGCCCTTGAAACTGTCCTGGATGCATGCCATCTCTTCCTTTATGACGTTCCTGGTCCTCCCGTGCTTCCGGTGTATCTTTTGACTTCCCATACAAGCCAAGGAAGCCTAGAATATTCACACAGAGATTCTTCGTCAGGTGCATCACGTCGATTGCCGAGCGGACCTCATGGACTTCCCAGTAGGGTAGCTCCCAAAATATAGATTTCTTCTTCCACATGGGTACGTGCTTATCACGGCCGTTAGGAACAGGTTGGCTGCCAGGACCCTTTCCAAAGATTACTTTTAAATCTTTGACCATATCAAATACTTCAGCACCAGTACGGATGGCAGGCTTCCCCCGGGGTTCTGCCTTGCCATTGAAATGCTTGCCTTTTTTCTTTAAGGGATGCTTGGGCGGAAGAAAACGACAATTGTACGGATACACATTCTTCCTACATTTGTCCAGATATATACTTTCTGTCAGATCCAAACAGTGTGTGCATGCATTGTATCCCTTGTTTGACTGTCCTGAAATGTTACTAAGAGCAGGCCAATCATTGATGGTTACGAAAAGCAACGCTCGAAGGTCAAATTCCTCTTGTTTGTGCTCGTCCTACACACGTACACCTGGTTTGGCCCACAGCTGTAAAAGTTCATCAACTAATGGCCTTAGGTACACATCAATATCGTTGTCGGGTTGCTTTGGACCTTGGATAAGCACTGGCATCATAATGAACTTCCGATTCATGCACAACCAAGGAGGAAGGTTGTAGATACATAAAGTAACGGGCCAGGTGCTGTGACTCCAACTCTGCTCCCCAAAAGGATTCATGCCATCTGTACTCATACCTAACCATAAGTTCCTTGCGTCAGCTGCAAATCTCGGGAACTCTCTCTCGATTTTTCTCCACTGCCGATCATCAGCGGTGTGCCTCAACTTATCGTTTTTCATACGATCTTCCATGTGCCATCGCAACAACTTCGCATGATCTTTATTTCTGAACAGACGTTTCAACCGTGGTATTATAGGAGCATACCACATCACCTTGGCAGGAACCCTCTTCCTGGGTGGCTCGCCCTCAATATCATCAGTGTCATCTTTTCTGATCTTATACCGCAATGCAGTGCATACCGGGCATTTATCCATATTCTCGTACTTCTCACCGCGGTAGAGGATGCAGTCATTAGGGCATGCATGTATCTTCTGCACGTCTAATCCTAGAGGGCAGACAAGCTTCTTTGCTTCGTACGTGCTGGCGGGCAATTCGTTCTTTCTTGGAAGCATCTTCTTCATCAGTACCAGCAACTTTTCAAATGACGAGTCAGTCACACCGGTCTCTGCCTTCCACTTCAGCAATTCCAGTGTGCTACCCAGCTTCTTCTGGCCATCTTCACAAGTTGGGTACAACAATTTGTTGTGGTCCTGTAACATCTGCTCGAACTGCAACCTCTCCTTTTCTGTGTCGCAACCTCGCCGTGCATCAGAAATGACCCGGCCAAGATCATCAGCGGGCTCATCTGGTTCCCGTTCTTCATCCTGATCTTCTTCTTCATTGTCTTCCGTTGCGGTATCAGCATACTCCGGGAACATAGATCGGTAGTTGTCATCATCGTTCTCTTCTTCTTCATCGTCGTCTTCCATCATAACCCCTCTTTCTCCGTGCTTGGTCCAAACATTATAGCCCGACATAAAACCAGACCGAAGCAGGTGGCTTTGAATGACTCTTGAGGAAGTGTAATCCTTCTCATTCCGACATTCAACACATGGACAAAACATATAGCCACCACCATGCTTGTTCGCATCGGCTGCATCTCGAAAAGAATGCACGCCTTCTCTATAAGCGGCTGTGCGTCGATCACCGTACATCCATGGATGGCTCATCTATGTTATACGACAGTATATCAAATACAATCACGATCCTAAAAATTAGTACCGCACGGTCTAAAGGAGGAAATATAGTTGCTAACCTTTTAGAATAAGTAGAAATAAAGAGGAAGAGGTTTAAGCGTGGCTCAGGCATCTCATATCATAGTTGTGTTCGGTGAACTGAAGCGGCATCGCTCTAACACATTTCAACAAACACCTCTAGTGCAAGCACCCACCCACAATCCTCCATCCAAGAAAAATGCAAGGAAGAGGGGAGAGGGGGGCTGTGCTATATATAGGCAGAGGACTTTAGTCCCGGTTTGAGACACAAACCGGGACTAAAGGTGGCGCACATGCGGGCTGCCCACCGCGTAGCCCTTTAGTCCCGGTTTGGGACACGAACCGGGACTAAAGGCTCCTTACGGGCCGGGACTAAAGCCTCGAGGGAGGCATTGGGAATTGGGTCGACGTGGCCGGGCCTTTAGTCCCGGCCCAGAGGCAGGCCGGGACTAAAAGGTCCAGGCCAAAGGCCCGTTTTCCACTAGTGTAAGTTTCAGTTCATGACTTAATCAAGTGAGCATAGTTCAAGGCAAAAGCATGGCCACGACCGAACAAAAAGTTATCAAAAACCGTAATACTCATCCACAACATTGTTTATTTTTTGAATTTTTAGCGGGGAGGAGGGGAAAGCCCCTCAACTATGTGAATTATATTCATTTTGTCTATAAGGAAGGAAAGCACGACAAAGAACACCATAGCGAGAAAACTAACAACATTGGCCAGCCAGACCAAACCACGACACTGCACCGTCGACGCAATCGAAAGACTCCATGCATCTGAGACTACAGAATGCCGCGAGACCACCTGCGTCGCGAGGCACAATCGAAGACTACGTGAGGCCGAGACGACGCCATGGCACCTGTGTGCCACCAGCATAATCGACATCGCCTAGCAAACCAAACTGTAGCACTGCATCGTTCACGCAATACATCGACACCTCACAAACCAAGACTGCATGACGCCGCGGCAGCACCTGGGACGGGGGTGCATTCGAACAGTTATGCAAGGTCGAGACAATGCCATGACACCTGTCTGTCAAACAGTGTAGCCGCAGGGCACCGCCAAGCAGAGACACACACACCACCGTCGAGCCCAGACAGTCTCCACCACCACCGATCACCCACCTCAAACCAGCCAAACACCATCCCAAACCCCGGCAAGCAGCATGGACCAGTATCTCCTAAGACAAGCGCCACCAAGGTGGTAAAACGACGTCAAGGACGCCGCCGCGGTTCGATCCAGTAGCTGCATCTAAGGCTTTCGCCCAGAGAATGAACAGAGTTGACATGAAACCAATGCCATATGTATGCTGAGTGCACACTCCATTCAAAGTGCCAAATTTAACAAATTAAAACTAGCAAAACAAACCCCAAAATTGCCAAATTACGAAATGTAGTATGTGATGGTGTATGCTGAGTGCTGAAAAAATAAATCAAATTGCAAGGATGAAGCAGATGATACTGTCAGCTAACAGTTGCAGATGGTTCTTCTTTCAGTTTCATCAGACTACCACCAGGCGCTCCCCCTCGGCTTCGTCAGTTTCGTCAGAGAGGAAAGCACCATCGTATCTTACGAGTTTGTTTTCAAATAACCTGAGCTGCGACTCGGGCGTAGACTAGGCTAGATCTTTCCTATAGCTGCGGCCTTGACCTGATCGTGGGATGGCACGAACAAGAGGGTCATGGGCGCACCACGGGCGAAGCGCGGGGGGCGTTGGGATGGCAACGCACACGACCTGCTCCTTTCCCGATTCTCTCGTTTTCAGTTAGCTTTGTATTCGTTGCTTATAGTGGTGAAATGAAACAGAAAAGCTGTACTTGCACGCGGCACAAAACTTCCTTCGTCTACCTCTAACCAGAGTGAGAGAGAGAGAGCAAGCTTGAGCGGTTTAGGGTCTGACAAGTGGCATCAGAGCCGCGTTGACAGGATCCGGCGACCTGTGATGGCGGGTGATGGTGGCAAGAAGAAGGCGGAGGGCGCCGACGACGACGGAAGCAAGAGCTTGCCACGATACGCGGTCGGCCAAGGGCGCGAGCTGGCGGTGGTGAGGCAATTCGCTCCGGTCGTGTCGGGTCACGCCAACGTGCCACCATTGACATGCACGAAGTGCGCCGAGTGGAGCCTTCTCATGGAGGTTGGGATGCAGGCAAGAGGTATGTGGCGCGCGATCGAGGGCGCCGAGGACCTCGACGAGGAGTACGGGTACCGCAATGACAAGGGGGCGATGGAGTTCATCCTCCGATTAGTCCCCGCTGAGATGCTGCCCATGCTCCGGTAACACAAAACTTCCCAGTAGTTGTGGGAGGCGATCCGAGCCATGCGCGCAGGATCCGCGCGGGTTCGGGACGCCAAAGCCCAAAACCTCCGGGGGGAGTTCGAGCAGGTGCGTCACAAGTCCGGTGAGTCCATCGACGAGCTAGCCATGTGCCTCACAGGGTTGTGCGCGCGCCTCGGGGAACTTGGAGATGCGATCAGCGGCAAGCGCGTCATCCAGAAGTGGCTGTGGATCGTGCCCAAGCAGTACTCGCAGCTCGCGCTGTCCATCGACAACCTTGTCGACTTGGACACCACGTCAATCGAAGAGGTTATCGGTCGTTTCAAGGCGGCCGAGGAGCGCTTCGAGCTGGACGCCGAGGAAGAAGGTGACAGCAAGCTCCTCCTCACAATGGAGGAATAGAACGCGCGTGCCAAGCGAGGAGATCAAGGCGGGTCCCCTAGCGGGGGGGCCAGCGCCGGGAAGAAACCTCAAGGGAAGGGGCAAGGCGACCGCGGCAAGAACGCCGCTCATCCTGGCGGCGGAAAGGGCGGGCCTAGGCGCTCCGGAAACTGTCGCTATTGCGGCATTAGCGGCCACTGGGTTCGCGAGTGCCGCAAGAAGATCAAGGACGAAGGCACGGGGGAGGCTCATCTCGCGGCTGCAGAAGACGAAGACCCTGCGCTACTGATGGCACAGGTGACTCCTCTCACGGATGAGCCCAACCGCGACACGTCTGGGATCAGCTCGTGCATCTCCACGAGGAGAGCGCCGAGGTGAACCTCAGGGCGGCAGGGGACGCCAAGGAACCCACTTGGCACCTGGACACCGGTGCTTTGAATCACATGACAGGAGACGCTACCGTCTTCTCCGAGCTAGATCGCCACGTCGCCGGCACGGTGCATTTCGGTGACGGGTCGGTGGTCGAGATCAAGGGTCACGGAACGGTGGTCTTCGTGGCCCACGGAGGGCGTCACCGCGTGCTCTCGAAGGTATACTATATACCTCGGCTGCGCACCTCGATTATCTCTGTCGGACAGCTCGACGAGGCGGGATGCACCGCACTGGTCCGGAGCGGCATGATGGTGGTGCGAGACCGGCAGGAGAACGTCATCGTCAAGGTGGGCAGGACGAGGAATCGTCTCTACACCGTCCAGCTGGACATCACACGTCCTGTGTGCCTGTCAGCGTCCGCTGGCGAGGATGCGTGGCGGTGGCACGCCCGCTACGGACATCTGAACTTTGACACACTTCGGAAGCTATCCCAGGACGACCTGGTTCGCGGCATGCCTCTGATCGAGCACGTCGACCAGGTGTGTGACAGCTGCCTGGTTGGGAAGCAGCGGCACGCCTCCTTCCCACAAGAAGCAGCCTATCGGGCCGGTGATCGCCTGGACCTTGTCCACGGTGATCTCTGCGGACCAATCTCACCGCCCACACATGGAGGGAAAAGGTATTTCCTGCTGCTTGTTGATGACAAGTCTTGCTACATGTGGATTGTGCTTCTGAGCAGAAAGGACGAAGCACCGACTACGATCAAGCGCTGGCAGGCCGGAGTAGATCTGGAGAGCTCCAGCAAGCTGCCCGCACTGCACACCGACAGGGGCGGGGAGTTCACCTCAACAGAGTTTGGAGAGTACTTGGCTGATCGCGGCATACGCCGGCAGCTCACTGCCCCGTACTCGCCGCAGCAGAACGGTGTGGTAGAGCGCCGGAACCAAACGGTGGTCGGGACAGCTCGGTGTCTTCTGAAGGCAAAAGGGATGCCGAACGAGTTCTGGGGAGAGGCAGTGACCACCGCGGTTCATCTATTGAACTGCGGACCAACAAAGTCCGTGCGCGGCATGACTCCCTACGAAGCCTGGCATGGTCAGAAGCCGGCGGTGAGCTATTTCCGCACCTTCGGGTGCATAGCCCACGCCAAGGTCACGCGGCCCGGCCTCAAGAAGCTGGATGACCGCAGCCAGCGCACCGTGTTCATCGGGTATGAGCATGGACAGACCAAGGCGTGGCGCGTCTTCGACCCAGTGAGCAAGCGAGTGCACATCACGAGGGACGCTGTCTTCGACGAGACGGCGCACTGGGACTGGGAGATGGAGACTGCGGGGGAGGGGACGTTCACAATCGAGTTCACGTCCGCCCAAACCCTTACATGGCAGGCAGAGCAACCCAGGACTGGAGGAGAACCGGGACGGTGCCCAGTCACTCCCCTCGCTGACACATCGCCTGCACCCGAAGAGCGTGGAGAGGCGCCGGAGCACGCACACACTCCGCAACCAGGGGTGTACAAAGGCAAAGGCGTGAAGGAGGGGTACGTATCCCCTCCGTCTGGCACCACGCCGAACACGGCACTGGGCTCCCAGGAGGCCCCACGCCGGTACCGCATGGTCGATGTTGTTCACAATGAATCGGAGCCGGTGACTCTGGATCCTGGGGAGCTGCTGCTGGTGGCGGGGGAGGAGCCCAACTGTTTTGAAGAAGCGGAGCCACACGCTGCCTGGAGGGCAGCCATGGTAGATGAACTACAGTCCATCGACGACAACAACACATGGACGCTCACCACGCTCCCGCCGGGCAAGAAGGCGATCGGGGTGAAGTGGGTGTTCAAGCTCAAGAAGAACTCTGCGGGCGAGATCATAAAACACAAAGCGAGGCTCGTCGCAAAGGGATATGCACAGCATGCAGGGGTGGACTATGAGGAAGTTTTTGCTCCGGTGGCACGACTCGAGTCCGTGCGGCTACTGCTAGCCATAGCCGCGCAGGCTGGGTGGGAGGTGCACCACCTCGACGTCAAATGAGATTTCCTCAACGGAGAGTTGCAGGAGGAGGTATACGTCACACAGCCACCAGGTTTTGAACACGCCGACGAAGAAGAAAAGGTGTTCCGTCTCTCCAAGGCGCTGTACGGGCTCTGTCAAGCGCCGCGGGCCTGGAATATCAAGCTAGACGAGACACTGGTGGCACTCGGCTTCCAAAGAAGCGCATCCGAGCACACAGTCTACATGCATTATGACGGCGGGGAGCGACTGCTGCTAGGGGTCTACGTCGATGACCTTATTGTCACTGGATCAAGTCTACAGGCCATCGCTCAGTTCAAACAGCAGATGATGTCCGTGTTCTCCATGAGTGACCTTGGATTGCTGAGCTATTATCTCGGCATCGAGGTGCATCAGGGAACGGACTCGATCACGCTCAAGCAAGCGAGCTATGCAGCCAAGATCGTGGAGAAAGCTGGGATGGGAGGATGTCACCCAGTACACATCCCCATGGAGCCTCGCCTGAAGCTGAGCAAGGAGAACACGAACCCTCCGGTGGACAAGAAGCTCTACCGCAGCATTGTGGGAAGCCTCCGCTACCTGGTACACACACGTCCAGATATTTCCTATGCAGTAGGTTTTATCAGCAGGTTCATGGAGGCTCCCATGACAGAGCACTGGGCGGCGGTGAAGCAGGTGCTGCGATACATATCAGGCACACTGAGCTTCGGTTGCAGATACAAGAAAGGTGAAGTGGAGCCGCTGCTGATCGGTTTCAGTGATGCTAACTTCGCCGGGGATGTCGATGATAGGAAGAGCACATCAGGTATGGTGTTCACCTTCGGGGGGAGCGCGATTAGCTGGCAGTCCCAGAAGCAGAAGGTGGTCGCTCTTTCATCCTGTGAAGCCGAGTACATGGCGGCGACTGCAGCAGCATGCACAGGCGTTTGGTTGCGGAGAATGCTTGAAGACCTGCTCGGTGATCCAGGAGGTGCAACCCTACTTCTCATCGACAACAAGTCGGCAATCCAGCTCTACAAGAACCCTGTCTTCCATGACAGGACGAAGCACATCGAGACACGTTTCCACTTCATCAGGGAATGCGTGCAGGACGGGAGGATTGCCGTCGATCACATTCACACAAGCAAGCAGCTGGCCGACATCATGACCAAGGCACTGCCTCGCATGAAGTTTCAAGAGCTACGGGAGAAACCGGGGATGATCAACATCAGCAACTGATTAAGGGGGAGATTGTCAGCTAACAGTTGCAAATGGTTCTTCTTTCAGTTTCTTCAGACTACCACCAGGCGCTCCCCCTCTCCGTCAGTTTCGTCACAGAGGAAAGCGCCATCGTATCTTACGCGTTTGATTTCAAATAACCTGAGCTGCGACTCGGGCGTAGACTAGGCTAGATCTTTCCTATAGCTGCGGCCTTGACCTGATCGTGGGATGGCACGAACAAGAGGGTCATGGGTGCACCACGGGCGAAGCGCGGGGGGCGTTGGGATGGCAACGCACACGACCTGCTCCTTCCCCGATTCTCTCGTTTTCAGTTAGCTTTGTATTCGTTGCTTATAGTGGTGAAATGAAACAGAAAAGCTGTACTTGCACGCGGCACAAAACCTCCTTCGTCTACCTCTAACCAGAGTGAGAGAGAGAGAGAGAGCAAGCTCGAGCGGTTTAGGGTCTGACAGATACTTCACCTTCAAACTTGACCCGTTTATTTTCAGAACGACGATTCTTTCTCGGAGATTTTCGACTTCCAAGCATTGGGCGTCATAATTTTTGTGAAACCATCTTAAATTTGACCACAATATCTAGAGATCATATCATGGTACTGTGGCAGTTTTTTTATTTTTCATATCATGCTCTATTGCAGCACCGATGAGATCTTTATTGCAATGCGGGTAGGGAGCGTCCGGCGAGAGCTCCGTTGCAGCTCCGATGACCGCTCCATTACAACCATACAACATCGTCGGATTTGTTGTGACGACGGCCGCGGCGAGGTGATTTGTACAGCAACAACGACAATTTCTGTAGCATTGGCGGTGAGCTGCGTAAGCTGCCCTGCTTGTAGCAAACTATGTGTTGCATTCACGGGGTAGATCACTTCACCACGGCGATGCGCGTACATGGACTTCATCATGCAGCAACGCTGTGATGCGAATGGCCGGTGTCGAGCCCTTTATTGCACTAGAGCCCTGCTGCCCCGATGTGCAGCAGTACGCCCACTGCATCGAGACTTCACCTGCCGGCGGGCAGCACCACGTCATGCATTGCAGCTTCCTGCCCGGCGGGGTGTGTGAGACGGAGCGCCACGCATGTTGCATGGCAGCAACTCCCAGGCGCTGGTCATATCCATGGGTCACGTGCCGCCGCTTGCTGCGCTGCAGCTCCGCCGCCATGTCAAGATTCGGAGTGCAGCGTCCCTGGTCGACGACGATTGTGGGGTCGCAATGCGGCTGTGCTTGCAACTCGAAAAGAGAAGAAGTGAGTGGAGCTGATGTTGTGGAGGACGGTTGGGAATTGCTGCTTTGAAGAACGGTGGGGAGCTGGTGTTGTGGAGAGATGTAGAAGACGGCCATGTTCAAGAGACAGGGTGTTGCTATAAATCATCCGACTGATCTTGAGACGTTAGATCCAACACTTGTAAGACATTGGATTTGGTTAACGTATGCCATATGTATTTCTCCGCATTGCAGCAGGGCGCCCGCTTCGATCTCCTCGGCCGCAGCACCGTTAGCGGTCTGCACATCGTGGCCAGCAGTACCGGAAGCGTCGTCGCTGCAAGCATCACGGCCACCACCGTCAAGAGCTGTGCTGCATCACCGTGAGCCGGCGGCAAAGCTCCATTGCAACATCGGGTGCAACATCATAGCTCACGGCCCGTCGACGAGCGTTGCATCGAAAGCCGGCGACGAAGCTCTTGTGCAGCATCGAGGTTTCATGACAGCTCCGGGACTCCCATAAGCACTTCATTACTGCACACTAGGGGCCACCGTCGAAGGTCTATTGCAGAACCGAGGTCGGATCGCAGCTCCGGGACGACGTTGAGCTTTGTATCAAAGCTCCGGGATCTGCTGGCAAGCGCTCCATTGCAGTGCTGCTGCGCGACCTCCGGTCCCTTGAAGCATCTTCACGCGACCCTATTGCAGCGTCGGTGCCCCCTTGCAACAGCGTCCATGGGCGGCCTTGTAGCGGCCGTCATCTCCTAGCTTGTCACGGAAGCACATGGGCTGTGGGCTTAAACCTCATGTGCTCGTTGTTTCATCAGTCTGTCAGTTAGGTGTTCGTTTTTTTCTCTCCACTTAAGCAGCGAATAACAGCTAGTGAGCTGAGTAGATAAGGTAGTTAGGGTAGCTAGTTTTTCTCCCGTAGACAAGGTCTAACGCACGCATGAACTGGATCGTGGGATGGCGCGGTCGTGGTGGTTGCAGCGGGCGAATAGCTCGGGCCATGGATGGCTCTGCGTGTGTGTGTGTTTGTAACAGAATAAGAGCAGAAGATATACAGAGAAAAGGATGCAAGTTGTTCGCATCGCCAAAACCCTCGAGTCCCTGTGATCTTGTTCGTGTGATCTTGATCGAGAGAGAGAGTGAGTTGATCTGATTCATGCTTACAATTGGCATCAGAGCCTCGTCAACCTCGGGATCATGACAGGAAGCGAGGAGGGCACGAGGGTCGCCGCCGCCGACGGGTCCAGGACGCCGTCGCCGAGAGGCGCGGGCGCACCCTGACGCGCTCGCCCATTGGAAGGAACAGACGCACCGGGCGCGGGCGTGAGATCGCCGCGCCGGTAGTGCAGATGCGCGAGGTGGCCGTGCCGACGGTGTTCCCAACCTGACTCGGAGCAACTACGGCGACTGGTCGCTCCTCATGCGAGCCATCCTACAGACTCGCGGGCTATGGGACGCCGTCACCATGGGAACAACCGAGTTCCACGACGACCGCATGGCGCTGGAAGCCGTCCTCCGAGCGGTGCCGCCAGAGATGCTCGCCGTCCTCTCCATGAAGGAGACGACGAGGGAAGCGTGGGACGTCATCAAGACCATGCGGATGGGCTCGGCCGCTGTGCGTGAGGCCAGGGCGCAGAGCCTCCGCCGGGAATTCGAGGACATCCGCTTCAAGCCCGGTGAGAACGTCGATGACTTCGCCATGCGACTTACTGGGCTCGTCAACAATCTCTCGATACATGGTGATCCTGTCGGAGATGGGCGCGTCGTGCGCAAGTTCCTTCGCGTTGTGCCTCGCAGGTACGCCCAGGTCGCACTCTCCATCGAGACCCTGGTCGACCTCGACACCCTAACGGTGGAGGAGCTCACCGGCCGTCTCAAGGTGGCGGAGGATCGCTTTGATCGGGACGGCGATGGTGAAGGCGGTGCCCACCTCCTGCTGACCATGGAGGAGTGGCGCGCGCGTGAAAAGGGCTTGGCCGCCAACGGCGGCAACTCGTCAGGCTCACCAGGGCGTGGGCAAGGGCGTGGCCGTGGGCGCGGCCGTGGCGGTGGCCACGGCGGAAGAGGCAAGTCTCCCGCCGGCACGGAGTCTGGCGGCGCTAACGGTGCTGATGCAGATCGTGACAAGTGTCACTATTGCGGCATCTCTAGCCACTGGGTCCGTGATTGCCGCAAGAAGAAGCGCGAGGAGGACCAGACCCTCCTTGCCCAGGGCCAAGCGGGGGAGGACGACGACCTTGGCCTGCTGATGATCGAGCAGGTCTCCCTGGCGGCAGCAACCACTGAATCATCCACCGCGACGGGACATGAGATCATCCTCCTCAATGAGTCGCGCGCCCCGGCTGAACTGCGTCGCTCCCCCGAGGATGTGGATGCAGCCTGGTACCTTGATACGGGCGCGTCGAACCACATGACCGGGGATGAGGCGGCGTTCTCCGAACTAGACAAGGGCATTCGCGGCTCAGTCAAGTTCGGGGACGGCTCGCTCGTGCCGATCCATGGGTGAGGAACCGTCCACTTCTCCACGACTGGGGAGGAGCACCGTGCACTCACCAACGTGTACTGGATTCCTCGGCTAAGGAGCACGTCAAGGCCGGCGTCATGACGGTGCGCGATCGCCAGAACCGCCTCCTGGCCAGAGTACCTCGCTCCCGCAACCGGCTCTACGTCGCGCGACTACTGCTCGCCACCCCTTCCTGCCTCGCCGCGCACGCCGACGAGGAGGCATGGCGCTGGCACGCTCGCTTCGGGCACCAGCACTTCGACGGCCTCGAGAGGCTGACACGTTAGGGCATGTTAAAGGGGATGCCCCTGATCCACCACATCGAGCAGGTATGCGACGCCTGTATGGTGGGCAAGCAGCGGAGAGCGCCCTTCCCACAACAGGCTAAGTACCGTGCTGCCGAGCCCCTTGAGCTGGTGCACGGTGATCTTTGTGGCCCCATCTTGCCACCCACGCCGGGCGACAAGCGCTACTTCCTACTGCTCGTCGACGACCACAACAGGTTCATGTGGCTATACCTACTTCGCAGCAAGGACGAAGCAGCCGAGGCGATCTAGGGCTTCCAGGCGCACGCGGAGCGCGAGACGGGGCGGAAACTCAAAACTTTTCGCTCCGATCGTGGCGGGGAGTTCAACTCGGCAGAATTCAGCTCGCATCTAGCCGAACTTGGCGTCCAGCGGCACCTCACTGCACCATATACGCCGCAGCATAACGGCGTGGTGGAGAGGCGAAATCAGACCGTCGTTGGGATGGCCCGGTGCATGCTCAAGGGGATGGGAGTGCCACCACAGTTCTGGGGCGAGGCCGTGACCACGGCCGTCTTCGTGCTCAACGGAGCATACTCCAGGAGCGTTGCGGGGAAGACTCCGTTCGAAGCCTGGCACGGTAGGAAGCCCTCAGTCGACTTCTTGCACGTGTTCGGTTGCGTGGCGCACGCCAAGGACACACGGGGACACCTGTCGAAGCTTGAAGATAGGAGCAAGGCCACGGTGCTGCTCGGATACGAACCCGGGAGCAAAGCCTATCGGCTCTACGACCCCGTGGGCAAGCGCGTCCATGTCTCTCGTGACGTCGTGTTCGACGAGACACGAGCATGGGAGTGGGAGAAGAAGGGCGCCGCAGCAACCGACACCGGTTTCGTCATCGAGACCACCTCAACTTTCACTAATAGCCCTCGTCTACACTGCCGGAAGCCACGCTATCAGCCGCCGCTGCGACACCCTCTACTGAGGCAGGGACAGCATCAGCAGGTTCAGAGGAAGACGGTGGTGATGCACCTGCTGCAAACTCTGACACCGCAGGTGGGAATGCTGCGGGCGCAGCAGAGGAACGAGCACCACCTGCGCGCACCAGGGCCAACCTTGTGCCATCGCATCCGATGACGACACGAGGCAGAGACGACATCTTCCTCCCCAACCCTCGCTACATGAGTACACCGGAGAAAGCAGCACGGAGCGGGCTGCTGGCTGGACTAGAGGAGCCCAGCGGCGCTGATGCCGACATCGATGATGACGAGCTTGTAGACGAACTGCATCTGGCACTTGGGGAAGAACTTGGCTCCTTCCAGGAAGCACAAGCTGAGGCGTGCTGGCGACATGCAATGATGGAAGAGATGAAATCCATCGAAGCGAACCACACCTGGGACCTCGTCGATCCACCTGCTGGCCATCGCTCGATCGGTCTCAAGTGGGTCTTTAAGGTCAAGAAGGACGCCAATGGAGATGTGGTAAAATACAAGGCGATGCTAGTGGCGAAGGGATATGTGCAGAAACACGGGGTGGACTATGATGAGGTCTTCGCGCCGGTGGCAAGGCTCGAGTCTCTCCGCCTCCTGCTCGCTCTGGCTGCACGAGCCGGCTAGACCGTGCACCACATGGATGTGAAGTCGGCTTTCCTCAACGGCGATCTGGAGGAAGAGGTCTACGTGGCTCAGCCACCAGGCTTCACTACAGCCGGCGAGGACGCCAAAGTGCTCAAGCTCAAGAAGGCTCTGTATGGGCTGAAACAAGCCCCTCGCGCGTGGAAGGCCAAGCTAGATGCAAGTCTGGCCTCGCTAGGGTTCGCCAGGTGCCCCTCGAAGCACGCCGTGTATGCCAGAGGCGCGGCGAGCTCCCGTCTAGTTGTCGGCGTCTACGTCGACGACTTGATCATCACGGGAACCGACGAAGAAGAGATCGCGGGATTCAAGAAGGAGATGCAGTCACTCTTCGACATGAGCGACCTGGGGCGGCTCCACTACTACCTTGGGATCGAGGTGAGGCAGCACGGCGGAGGCATCGACCTCGGCCAAGCTGCGTACGCTGCCAAGATCCTCGACAAGGCTGATATGACAGGATGTAACCCCTGTCACATGCCCATGGAGCTGCGGTTCAAGCTCAGCAAGGTGAGCACGGTGAAGCCAGTAGATGCCACAGAATACCGAAGCATCATGGGCATGCTTCGCTACCTCGTCCACACCAGGCCAGACCTAGCATTCTCCGTCGGGTATGTATCAAGGTTCATGCATGATCCGATGACAGAACACATGACGGCGGTGAAGCACATCCTGCGCTATGTGGCCGGGACTATGCACTGGGGAGTGCGCTACGCTCGTGGTGACCATGGAGCTCCACTGACCGGCTACAGCGACAGCGACCTTGAAGGCGACGTAGACAGTCGCAGAAGCACCACCGGAGCTGCGTTCTTTCTGGGAAGCAACCTGGTAAGTTGGCAGTCACAGAAGTAGAGAGCGGTGGCTCTCTCTTCGTGTAAATCAGAGTACATGGCGGCCACCACTGCCGTGTTGGAACTCAGCAGCAATAAAGAGGGAAAATTAGGGCACGACAAGGGCCCTTGGCTACAAGATTTTGTGTGCGCGTGTTTGTCGTGATTTAATGTAATCGATCCTGAGGGCTGAGTTCCAACAATTGGTATCAGAGCAAGGTCGAGGAGAAGCTGCGCTTGCCCCGGGGAGGCGACCCGACAAGCGCCTCGGGGCGAGCTATATAGTCGTTGAATGGTGCACCAACAAGGAGGAGAGGACAATAGTCGTTCGTTGAGCGATGGAGGATGAGGAGGTTCAGGAGATCGTCGTTCGGCGGAGCGATATGGAGGGAGACGGCGGGCTGTCGTCGGGTAAGGTGGTGGAAGGAGATCATTGATGGGAGAGGTGGTGCCGAGGTGCGGCGCTTGAGCCCATCAAGATCGCCGTCCAGGGGAGTTGGACGAGTCAAGGAGTCGTGCGAGTCGCATGTTCGGGTGTCGTCATGTCCAAGTGCTCGTCTGGGTGATGATTCGTTGAAGTTGAAATGGTGTGCACGGTGTTCCGTGAGTCATGTCCATGTCCTCGTGGAGCGTCCTGGTTGCGGCCAGCGTTGGTTCAATGTCATGTCGAAGGCGGACGGTGGTAGGCGATGCCATCGTAAAGCGAGGAGATGTGCAAGCAGTGGAGAGTGGATCTACTACAAGCAAGTACAGGGAGTATGGTGTGGACCGAGTGCAAGGCAACGGCCAAGCAATGACGATGGCACAACATTGTAGAGCAATGAGGTTCTGTATATTTTCAGACGGGTCATACTCAATGTACGGATATGACGGTTTAGTCGATGTGTCAACAAGTTACGAGTCAACAACGAGTCAAGACAAGCCGGAACACGAAGAAGATGGCAAGTCAAGATTAGGGAGAGAATATTAGGTACAATCGTGAGTTTGTGTCTAGTCCTAGTTAGCAAATTAGGGCAGTACTTGTGTTAGTCTATTTAGGTAGGTTTCCTGGCTTGTATGCCACGTGCATACAATAGTTTGATTAGGATTTCCCTAAGAGGCAGACTAGGCTTGAGTTTCACGTGTCCGTGTACTCGTAGCTAGATTAGCAAAGTGCAAGTTGGGTCTGGTTATAGGGCTGTGTCCGAGTAGTTTTTGGACCTGGCTAGGTGTGCGTATATATATACACGTAAGAGTCAGGCCAAGGAATTTAGTCTCAACGTGAGAAAAATTGAGTTGAGATAGAAGGAAGCAATAAAGAGGGAAAATTAGGGCACGACAAAGGCCCTTGGCTACAAGATTTTATGTGCACGTGTTTGTCGTGATTTAATGTAATCGATCCTGAGGGCTGAGTTCCAACATGCCGCGTGTCAGGGAATCTGGTTGGCTCGGCTGTTGGGAGAGATCAAAGATGAAGAACAAAAGGCAGCCGTGCTCAACGTCGACAACAAGTAAGCCATATCATTGAGTAAGAACCCTGTTTTCCATGATCGAAGCAAACATATAGAAATCAGATATCACTTCATTCGGGAGTGCGTGGAGAATGGAAAGATTCAGATCGAGTTCGTTCGATCCGAGGAGCAACTTGCTGATGTGCTAACCAAGGCATTAGGGCGAGATAAACTTCACGAGCAGCGAGCAAAGATCGGGATGGTGGAGTTCAACGAAGCACACAAGGTTTAGGAAGTGATTGTGGGCTTAAACCTCATGTGCTCGTTGTTTCGTGAGTCTGTCAGTTAGGTGTTCGTTTTTTTTCTCCACTTAAGCAGCGAATAACAGCTAGTTAGCTGAGTAGATAAGGTAGTTAGGGTAGCTAGTTTTTCTTCCGTAGACAAGGTCTAACGCCCGCATGAACTAGATCGTGGGATGGCGCGGTCGTGGTGGTTGCAGCGGGCGAATAGCTCGGGCCGTTGGCTCTGCGTGTGTGTGCGTTTGTAACAGAATAAGAGCAGAAGATATACAGAGAAAAGGATGCAAGTTGTTCGCATCACCAAAACCCTCGAGCCCCTGTGATCTTGTTCGTGTGATCTTGATCGAGAGAGAGAGAGTGAGTTGATCTGATTCGTGCTTACATGGGCAGTGACCCTCACCCAAGGCCCTGGCGCTGGAACATCGGCGACAGGCCCTTCTAACAGCATCCCCTCTGCATCGACTCCAGCTGGCCTTCCAGCGCCGATGAGTTTGCCTCATCTTCGTCGGAATTGGAACATCTCCTTCAAAAAAAGAGCTCGACACCGGCGTCTCCCAGAAAACAACTCTGCACTCAGCTGCTGCTTCGATTCACCGGTGAAAAAGGTGAGGCAGGGGACGGGGCTTGTGAGCAGGATCGACCAACAAAGGGGGTTATCGTTAATTATTCCGATTTTAAACGTTTTCTAACTTGTAGTGGTGCGCCGTCCCCATTGCCAGAAGACGTAGCCACTGTCCCCATGGCCGGAAGACGTCGCCGCCGCCACCGTCGCCGCGGAAGAGCGCTGCAGCCGCAGCAGGGCGCCGAACCCTGGCGGCCGGAAGACGCCGCTCTCAGCTCCAGGTCTGCACCCTGACCCCAACCGTAACCTGTCTCGTTTCTCCTTTCTCTTCCAAAATTTATTTAGGGTTTGTTTGTTTATTATAAGCGGACGGGAGTGGTCCATCGAAACTAGAATCAGTACCCGTTCTAGTGATTTTGTAGTGAAATTTAGGGTACTTTAGTAGTGCTACTAGTTAGTGCACCGGCCTCCCCTTAATTTGGATCCCCACCACTGTTTAGTGTCTATACAAGGTGCGTTTGTACTAGCAATGTACACTAACATGGAACAAGTTCACTCGGATCAGTTGTTGATAACTTCACTGTCTCTCATCGGTGAGATGGTTTCGGTCCTTAATTACAATTTCGGGCGGGCCAGGGGCCTCCTCTGCTTGCATCTTCGTGCGGATCTGGCTCCTCCCGGCGCACTGTGGTTTCCTTCGTGCGGCGGTGGTTCAGTTTCAGCAGCGAAGTGGCTCATCAAGGAGTGGTGCGGGGTGACGCTACGGGTGAAAGCCCTGTGTTGACTTCGGTCGGCAGCGATGTTCTTGTTAGGCAATAAACCGTGTCGATGAACCTGGCGCGTCGGGCTCGTGTGTGGGCGCGCGTCGGGCATGTCGGGTGCATCGGGTTCACAATGTAGGTGTGCGTGTGTAGACGTGTGTGTTGCACGGGGGTGACCAGGCACGCGCGCACCGTAGGCGTGATTGTAGGAGGAAGCTGTTGACGAGCGGGCGCGGTGATCGCGGGCTGATCCGGGAATTCGTGCGTGGACTGGGCGAGCGAGACGGACGGATCCAGCGCGAGCGAGTGGAGGTGGGGGTGCGTGCCCAGTGCGCTGGCTCGGGTATAAAGCCACAGAGGGCATCGTTGTAATGGCGTGGGACATCGAGTTCGTGCTCGAGGGAATACAGAGGGAGGCGTTCGTGCGCCGGAAAACCCTAGCGTCTACCCCGTCTACCCCCCCAATAAACCGTGTCGATGAACCTGGCGCGTCGGGCTCGTGTGTGGGCGCGCGTCGGGCACGTCGGGTGCATCGGGTTCACGGTGTAGGTGTGCGTATGTAGGCGTGTGTGTTGCACGGGGGTGACCGGGCACGCGCGCACCATAGGCGTGATTGTAGGAGGAAGCTGTTGGCGAGCGGGCGCGGTGATCGCGGGCTGATCCGGGACTTCGTGCGTGGACTGTGCGCGCGAGAGCGTGTCCTGGGCGAGCGAGTGGAGGCGTGGGTGCGTGCCCAGTGCGCTGGCTCGGATATAAAGCCGCATAGGGCATCGTTGTAATGGCGTGGGACGTCGAGTTCGTGCTCGAGGGAATACAGAGGGAGGCGTTCGTGCGCCGGAAAACCCTAGCGTCTACCCCGTCTACCCCCCCCCCCCCTTCTTCCTCTTTTGCTTGCTGGTTCGTGCGGGGACAGGGCGAGCGTGCAGAAGAGCGTGAGCCGGCGAGTGTAGACACCAACAGTTCTTGGCGTCGGATCTCTCTTTGGAGGTGTCGTTGTACCATCACCACCACATGGTTCGGAATTTTTTTTGAAAAGGGCCACATGCTTCGGATGAAAAAAAATATATTTTTGTTAATGAGTTTATTTTTGGACCTTATCTCAGAAAATAAAAGGCATCCCAAGCATCAGAATGCCAAGACTCCCCCGGGCATTGAGCTTATTGTTTCCAGGAAATGTAAACATAGTCTGAAGACATGAAACTTGGCATGGAGGAGATCCCAACGGTGATGCTCCATGATTGTTCCATGCGCACTCTCCATTGCTACTGTTCTGAATGATCTCTCGAAACAGGCTTGCTCACTGCTTTATAAATAAAGCCACACTCTTCGTTTCAATAAAGCCATACTCTTCGTTCTCACTGTTTCGAATGATATCTCTGTTGTTTTTTCTTTGATCTGCTTCCAAATTAATGATCTGATGGTCGTAACTGGTTATACCTGTCTATGAGTTGAGCTCCATATATATGTCCAAGTTTTATGTCGTTCCATGAACAATGCTCCTCTGTTCTAATATACGTACTTTACCTACTTGGTACCAACAAGGAGTTCAATCCCGGTGATGCACTACTAGAAATGATGGGACGGATATCTATCCCAACCGTTTAATGTCCGTCTATCCATATACCTTCATTGAGTAGGCTCGCCGTCTTAGAAACCAACTTCGATGGCACACTTTCACACATCCGGACACATGGCCACACCAGAATCCTCTATCTAAAGATGACCACACCCAGCTAACTCCGGTCAAAACCCGTTGCTCCACATCCTGCTCCTTTGCACCACATCCGCCATGACCGTGGGAGAGCCTGTCGACAGAGATGAAGCACGACCGCTTGGTAGAGCCGTCGTGCCAAGTGCATCGAGGCCGGCATGCTGGCCAGCTCCTCCGAGGTATCCGACGATGACCCCATGATGGTGACGGGCTCCTGTGACGACTCGGCACCGGACCCCGCGCCAGTGCATGCTTGCGTGACCACTAGTAAGAAAAACCTTATAGGTAGGAGCCTATTAGCAGCGCTGAAAAATAGCACGCGCTGCTGCTACTTAGCAGTAGTGCTGGAAATACTACGCGCTATTGCTAATGTTCTTAGCAGTAGCGTTGGCCCTATTTCCAGCGTTACTGATAAACAGGGCCCAACAAGGTCACCCGCATTAGCTATAGTAGGAGCGTCGGTCCTAATCCAGCGCTAATGCTAAGATCTATAGCAGTAGCGTTGCGTCGCATCCAGCGCTACTGCTAAAAAGGGCCCAATAGCAGTAGCGCTACTCCGGAACCAGCGCTACTGCTATGTTCAGTTAACACCCCACCGTGGTCTCGAAATTTCCTAACTCCCTCACTCCCCCACCCCCTCTCCTCGATCTCAAGTCGTCACCGCCTCCCTCGCCTCCCTCGCCGTCGCCGTTGTCGTCGCCGCCGCATCCCTCGTCGTCACCACCGCCCCCTCCCCTCGTCGCCGCCACCACCCCCTCGCCGCCGCCTCCCTCGCCGTCGCCGTCGCCCCCCTCCTGCTCCGGTAAGCCCCCACAGTGGCCTTGATCTTGTTCACGGCCTCGTACCCACGTAGAGGGATTGTTGTTTTCTCAGTTTGTTGTTTCCTGGTGGTTGGGTCCAGCAGAATGGAGGCATCACAACCCTGCAAAAGGTCATTATAAAAGATACATTGTTAGATTTGTACGCATCTATGTATATTTTAGTAAAAGTTCATGGAAATATATAGTACTATTTCCACCTTAACAGTTTTAATCTACTCTTAATGGTTGGTAGTTATAATTAGAAAGTTCAATGCATGCTTTCTCGACAGTCTCATGTTTATTCTACAAGGGACACATGGAGTAGTATGTTTATTAGTTTATATAGAATGAAAATGATAAGACAACTTCTTCGTTGTTTGTGACCACATAAATGAATTTAGTTCATGCTATGCCATGTTGATCATTGGTCATCTAAACTTGGGGAAAATAGCCCTTGTGAGATGATCCTTGATCATCTAAAATTGTTGGTGTTGTTCACTTAAAGGTTGATGATTTCAAGTACTTAGACTTTGTAAGAAACACCTCTTGCATAATTTAAGTTTAAAACATAAATCTTATTTTTTAGACCCTAGAAGCTTAATAAGAGTTGAAGTTCTCTCAAAATATTGCTTCAAAGCAGGTACTTATGACAATTTGGTGAGAAACCAAAAATTAAGCTCATGGTTTTTCTTAGCTGACATCTAGCAAATGTTGTATTTGAAATGTAGTGCACATTATTATTCGAGTTTTGCCGGAATGTCCGACTGGCCCATGTTTTGCTGGAATGTTGATTTCTTTTCCGTTCCGGCAAATTTCAGGCGCTCCATATGTCCACTTTTTAGCAAATGTCATGCCGAAAATTTCCTTGAATTTTCACATAACTAGTGCTAGAAACTAGGACATATGGAGTGCTTGGGAATTGTCGGAAAGGGTAATGAATCAACATTCCGACCAAATATAGGCCCCTTTTTATTATTCATGCTTCTGTTTATATATAGATGTTCAATTCTTTCGATATAGTGTCACAGTTGTTGTTTACACATTTACAAACATGTTTCATGGATTATAAGTTAAATTACCACATTAAAACAGGAAATGTCTGACGATTAATATTGAGAGTGTGAATATTGCGGCAACTATCGGGGTATGTGTGACACGCCTCACCTGCGAGACGATAGGTTCTTCAGCATAAAGCTTGACGAGACCTTCAAAGTTTGTATGGTATGCAACGATGACAAGTTTTTTTTCGTAATTAGGCATGCATGACTTCTGTTTCTTAGCTTCAACGTGTAATTTTTATTTTATATAATTCGGCTAGTTCCTCCCTTGCCATGCAAGAAGATATGTGTTGGAAAGGCTCGGTTTCGAAGACCACGAGAGAATGGAGACGATGAGCGCTAACCTGGGGACTATACATGGTCACACATTTTTTATCAAAGTATTTAATTCAGTTTTTAACACAGAAATAGGGTGCCCAAATTGGGAAGATCTTTGCAAGACATATGGATTTCAGGGGGGTATAGAAATAACCTTCGATCTTTGTCCTGAAGATAATATACCAGGCAACATCGACATTTAGTGGTTGTCGATATGCTTCCTGTTTTACCTCTATGTGAGTTCCTCAACAATATTTGTCAAATAATTTGCATTCTATATTTAGAAATAGTTGGTGTTCATCCATATACTAAATTTTTTAAATTATAATTTACAGCTTATTTCATTTTTTCGAGTGAATTACGAAATTAATTGACACGACACACTACACGTATGGATCACATCTAACTTGGGAGGAGAAGGATGTTCTTTTCTACTTTCTTGTTGGTGTCCTGGTTTCTAGGGATAACTTCCCGTATAATTTGGGAATTGGCCAAAACTATACATTGTACATGCCACTAGTGCACAGGTTGAGGCCGGATGACATTCGCCGAAATATCTTGGTAAGAGTTTCCTAATTATGTACACTCTACTATTACATAAATGGTGTTGATTACATTGCTAACTAGGTTATTATTATGTTCTTCAACAACAACTGCGAAATGATGTAGTGCCTCTGTTGATGCACCCAAAAGGTCATATGAAAATTAAAAGCCCGCTGAGGGCTGAGTTTGATGCTCCATACTCGAGTAACCGCAAATCAAAAGCAAAAAGGCTGCAAATTGAAGCATGGATAGAAATAAAGAAGGATCACAAGCCACAAGTTGGAGACCGTTGGATCTCTGTGCTTCATCATGGAGACATAGGTATTATTCTGTTTTATGACATTATACCTAGGAGCGACGACTAGGTCTTATGAGAGACAAGTTATTCTGGTTTATATTAACTTGACATGATCGATTAAGATGCATGCATATGATGACTATTATGATGTTTTTCTGTTTTACGAGATTTTAACTTGGTATATGATTAAGATGATGATGAGTTGTTAGATGAGTATGTAAGATGATGATGAATTATATGACATGACACTTTATGTGTATGATGTGATGCAAATTATGCATGTTTATTATGATATGATGAAACCACTGTATAAAGCATGCACAAATACGTAGGGGGACATAAATACGATGCGAATTAAATATTAAAAGCAGGAATATTAGCAGTGTTGGAATTATGCCCTAGAGGCAATAATAAATATAGTTATTATTATAATTCCTGTATCAAGATAATCGTTTATTATCTATGCTATAATTGTATTGAATGAAGACTCATTTACATGTGTGGATACATAGACAAAACACCGTCCCTAGCAAGCCTCTAGTTTGGCTAGCCAGTTGATCAAAGATAGTCAGTGTCTTCTGATTATGAACAAAGTGTTGTTGCTTGATAACTGAATCACGTCATTAGGAGAATCACGTGATGGACTAGACCCAAACTAATAGACGTAGCATGTTGATCGTGTCATTTTGTTGCTATTGTTTTCTGCGTGTCAAGTATTTATTCCTATGACCATGAGATCATATAACTCACTGACACCGGAGGAATGCTTTGTGTGTATCAAACGTCGCAACGTAACTGGGTGACTATAAAGATGCTCTACAGGTATCTCCGAAGGTGTTAGTTGAGTTAGTATGGATCAAAACTGGGATTTGTCACTCCGTGTGACGGAGAGGTATCTCGGGGCCCACTCGGTAATACAACATCACACACAAACCTTGCAAGCAATGTAACTTAGTGTAAGTTGCGGGATCTTGTATTACGGAACGAGTAAAGAGACTTGCCGGTAAACGAGATTGAAATAGGTATGCGGATACTGACGATCGAATCTCGGGCAAGTAACATACCGAAGGATAAAGGGAATGACGTACGGGATTATATGAATCCTTGGCACTGAGGTTCAAACGATAAGATCTTCGTAGAATATGTAGGATCCAATATGGGCATCCAGGTCCCGCTATTGGATATTGACCGAGGAGTCTCTCGGGTCATGTCTACATAGTTCTCGAACCCGCAGGGTCTGCACACTTAAGGTTCGACGTTGTTTTATGCGTATTTGAGTTATATGGTTGGTTACCGAATGTTGTTCGGAGTCCCGGATGAGATCACGGACGTCACGAGGGTTTCCGGAATGGTCCGGAAACGAAGATTGATATATAAGATGACCTCATTTGATTACCGGAAGGTTTTCGGAGTTACCGGGAATGACGAATGGGTTCCGGGAGTTCACCGGGGGGGGGGGGACCCACCCCGGGGAAGCCCATAGGCCATGAGGGTGGCGCACCAGCCCTTAGTGGGCTGGTGGGACAGCCCAAAAGGGCCCTATGCGCCATACAAAGGAAAATCAAAGAGAAAGAAAAAAAAGGGAGGTGGGAAGGGAAGGAAGGACTCCCACCCACCAAACCAAGTCCATCTCGGTTTGGGGGGGGGGGAGCCTTCCCCCCTTGGACTCGGCCGACCCCCTTGGGGCTCCTTGAGCCCCAAGGCAAGGTCCCCTCCCTCCCACCTATATATATGGAGGTTTTAGGGCTGATTTGAGACGACTTTTCCACGCCAGCCCGACCACATACCTCCACGTTTTTTCCTCTAGATCGCGTTCTGCGGAGCTCGGGCGAAGCCCTGCTGAGACAAGGTCATCACCAACCTCCGGAGCGCCGTCACGCTGCCGGAGAACTCTTCTACCTCTCCGTCTCTCTTGCTGGATCATGAAGGCCGAGATCATCGTCGAGCTGTACGTGTGCTGAACGCGGAGGTGCCGTCCGTTCGGTACTAGATCGTGGGACTGATCGCGGGATTGTTCGCGGGGTGGATCGAGGGACGTGAGGACGTTCCACTACATCAACCACGTTCACTAACGCTTCTGCTGTACGATCTACAAGGGTACGTAGATCACTCATCCCCTCTCGTAGATGGACATCACCATGATAGGTCTTCGTGCGCGTAGGAAATTTTTTGTTTCCCATGCGACGTTCCCCAACAAGCAGTAGCGCTGGAATATTAACAGTAGTGCTGGCTTAGCAGTAGCGCTTTATTTATTCCAGCGCTACTGCTAACGTAGATACCAGTAGCGTTTTCAATCGGGCGCTACTGCTAACCTGGCCTCAGCGCTACTAGTAAGGGTAAAACCAGCGCTACTGGTAGCCTTTCTCCTACTAGTGGACAATGAAGCAGGCGCAGGTGCATTACGTCGCCATGGCAGAGCAGGAGCCCGCGCTGGCTCCTATGTTGGCATTCCGACAGGCGCATGAGGAACATCGGTACACCATGTTCCTTCTCGAGCAACACCTGTTGGTGGAGTGCCAAATCGACAGCGAGGGCGTGAGCGAGGAGGTCGTGGTAGCCATGGTCGCGACGAACCCAAAGTTCATCGCTGACCAGCATGCGAACTATGAGGCCGTCGACGCTCAAGCCGTCACTCTCAACGAATAGGCGGTCTGGGAGGCGGCGTTGTTGGCAATCACGGACGAGAACGTCGCGAGCTGCGTGTCCTACGTGCCGCCGATGAACTTTCGAGCGGTCCGATGGAACAACAAGAATGTCGGCGTCTCCATTTTCATCGTGGACCTCACATCCTCCGGCTACTAGGCACACACTCTTCCAAGGATGAGTAGGCATAGGAGGCGGCAGCGCGTTGTGTCCCATGTGGGTCGGACCGTCTCCTATGTTCTACTCTTTTTTGTCAGTGACCGTTCCTTTACTTCTGGGGTCTTATCGTGGGCGCTTACGGGCCCAACAAGGGCTTAGACGCAAGATGCCGCCGTAGTGTAGGTTTAGGCATGTCCCCTTTTTAAAATGAAAATTGTTTAAAATATAATGAATGTGCTCCGATTTTTACAAACATCATCCGAATTGCATGAACTTTGCCCGATTTGATAAAAAGTTTTTTAAATGTATACGGACAATGTTGAATGACCGGTTCCCTTATCAAAGTCCCTGAAGGAATGCGAGAGCAAGTTTGCAGGTCGATGTTGAAGATGTCATAAGATTGTAGCCACCACTTTCCATAATGTGGAAAGGTCCGGTTGTCCGCTTTGTCAAAGTCTCGGCCTCTGACTTACTCAAGAGCAATGCACAAAAGAAAACCGATAATATCTAGAGCCTGTGGACACATCATACAACGACGTCGTCTTCAACGAAGCAGCTAGCGCAGCAGCCGCAAATGTCTTCGAAAGATCGGCGAGGAAGGAAACAATTGGTGTGCTGCGGGTCTCACCCGTAACGGATCGGATACTTGACTAGCTGTCTGACGGTGACCTCTACGACTTAGCTGTCTGACCTCCACCTCTGGACGCCGACGAGGAGCACGCCCTGAAGTGGACGGCAGCCGTCCGCTCGTCGACTCTCTTCACCGGCTGACGTGTTCTACTCCTTCTGATGAATATACTGATCAAAGTCCGATGAATGGACGTGTCCAAAACTGTACCGCTACCTTGAATTCTGATGAATATATGCTGTAATTATGTCAGAACATGTGAACTGATGGATAATTCTATTCATCAGTTGAACTAATTGGTCATTCTTTTTGTGAACCTGCAACTGGTTTTAACTGGCCGATTTCTATCAAATATTTGTTCCATCTTTCTAACCTTTATTGTTTTCATAAGGCTGCCCATAATGAAAGCTAGTATTTTGCATGTCAACTAAACAATTTTAATGAAATAATGTGAAATTAAATAAGAAAAAAAAATTAAGAATTAAGTATCATATCAAGATCAAAAATGATGTGCACACGATAAGTTGGTGTGCACAGCCCTTGCAAGTTGCAAGATGGCACATTTAGCACTGAGTTTCTATGCATGGACGGCCTGATTACACTGTCATCCCCAAATCATGCACACAGTGTCATGTGCATGGCAATGCTATCATGATGATATATCACAATAAATACTAGATCACTGATGACGCTCGTTGCTCCATCCATCTTTTTTCGATACAATAATAGTAATATACATACAAATATTAAAATAAATTTCAATAAACTACCGATATATTGGTTAGCACTCAAAGCGAAATTTAATCTGATTGAAACAAAGTAGTGTAATTTTGGAGGGGCTAGTGTGTACTCTCTTTCTGTTTGTGAGGGCATATGAAGCTATAGTAACCTCTATGTGAAAATTTTTACAACACACAACTTGTATCACACAGGTACATTGAACATATATGCAAGAAACAGCAGGTACGTCTGAAGTTTGATCCGAATATCGACAACCAATATCTAAAGTAAGAGATCATAAAAAACACACGCGTTGGAGTTGCAGCTATTAGGTAATTTATAGCAGCTACAACATAGAAATTGCATCGGCAGGACCAAGAACAACAGCTATTAGGTAATTTATAGCAGCTACAACATAGATATTGCATCGGCAGGACCAAGAACAACGCAGTTTTCATTAACATTTAAGTCATGAACAGATCATTTGCTCACTAAGAAAAAAATATCACTAGTGCAAAATCAGACAATAATCCCGATTCGTAAGAACCTTTAGTGTCAGTTCTGCAACCGGCACTAAAGGGTGGGGACTAGGCCACCCTTTAGTGCCGGCTCGTCATGAACCGGGACCAAAGGCCCACCACGTGGCACGAGCGCGCGCCGGGGGGATGGGGGCCTTTAGTCCAGCGCGCGCCGGCTCGTCATGATTTATTTTTTCTTTTAATTTATGTTTTCTATTTTTTTTAAATTTCAAACATGTTTTATGCTACTATATATTGTACACGCTATGCATATATAAAAGTAGAATTTCTCGTAGAACCGATCATATATATATATCATCGAGTTTATCACACACACACACACACACACATATATATATATAGGGATGGACTATTCATCACCCTGGATGAGGAATAGTCATTCTTCATCCTTCCTCTATTTTCATATCAATGCACCATAATTTATGTTCCACAAATTTTGTCTTATTTCATACGTAAAAAGAGAACGTAAAAAAATATATAGTCATCATAAAAAATATGTTATGTCATGTAAAATTACAAAAACAAAAACATAGTGTAAATTATACATAAAATGAGATTTTCTGGTCTTATAAACTATATTTTTGTTTTTTTATTTTAAACATTACGTAGTGAATCATTATAAACGTAATTATTTGCATTTCAAATGTAATTTATTTATGAAACGATTGTAAGATTACCTCAGGTCAAGAATAACTTATTCTACACCCTGTTACTTCCGGCTAATGATGAAGTCATAGATTTCTTCAATACTTTGACACAAGACAACGTGACATACAGAAGCTAGCTAGGGTATGTAGATGAGATCAAAAAAAATTTGGTCAACTTGTGCACATCCATAGTGGGGGCATTTTGATAAATCTCTTATTAAAGGGCTAAGAGACTCTATTGTATACATACATATACTAATTAATTGCAAATACATAGCAAAATTTGCGAATAAAACATTAAAATATGGAAATTTTGCAAATACTAATTGCTATACATTGGATCAAATATCAAAATTCATCAGTATTTTTCTATACGTTGTAGTTTACATATATATATACTGATTTCTATACATATTGAATCATCTAAATATGAAAAAATGTCAAAATTGCTATACATATGTACTAAAACATACAAAAAATATATATAATTTATCTAACTTAAGAAAATGTGTGTGTGTGTGTGTTCATGCATATGTGTGTGTCTGTGTGTGGGCTCGGGGAGGGGTGGCCATGGATGGCGGCATAGGGGCAAGGGAGAGGGCGGAGCTCACAGCGGGGCGACGGCGAGGCGAGGCGAGTCGGGGCGACGATGTCGTGGGCGACGCGGCGAGGAGCTCGGGGCCGGAGGAGCGGGTGCGGGCGTCGTCCCGGGCGGCGTCAGGCCGGGATCGAGGAGGAGCGGGCGCGGGCGGCATTGGGGATCGGCACGAGGAGGCGCGGGCGGCCGGCGTCAGAGGCGGCGACGAACTCCGACGTCGGGGAGGCGAGACGGCGACGGCGCGACGATGTCGAAGAGGTCGAAGAAAGCAGAGAAACTGAAAATTTTGAAGTGTGAGTGAGTATATATATGCAGATACCTTTAGTCCCAGTTGGAGCCACCAACCGGGACTAAAGGTCACTTTTGGCCAACCGAAGCGGCAGGAAGTGCAGGTCTTTAGTCGCAGTGCAGGTCTTTAGTCGCAGTTGATGGCTCCAACCGGGACTAAACGGGGGCCTTTAGTCGTGGTTGAAGCCACCAACCGCGACTAAAGGTGGTGCGTTGCCAGGGGAGGGGCGCGGTGGATGTTTAGTCCCACCGCTAGTTGAGGGGAGCGAGCACCTGTTTATAAGCCCCGGCGCATGCACTGCATCGAGCTCCTCTCTAATGCACGTCTTCTGGGCCTACCTCACCAGCGCTATCCTGGTGGGACTACTCGGAATTGCGGGCATGCATTCTGGTCGTATGCACGCCATTGTGGCCGAGTATGCTGGCTTTTTTAAATTTTTATTTTTTTTGTTTTCTGCTTTATTTATTTACTTTTGTTTCTCAGTTGTTTTTTGCTTTATTTAGAGTTTCTTTGTGAATCTTTTTGCTTTAGGTAAAAAATTTATAAACTTTCTTTTAGTACCAGTAGTTTTCAAATTTGAATAGTTTAAGTTTGAATTATTTGAAATTTGTGTAAATCACTAGTTTGTGAATAACTTTACTTTAAAAATAGATTTTTCAGTGATTCTTTTTGTTCTGTTTAATATTAGTGTCTTTTATCATTATATTCAATTTGGTAATTCTTAGGTCATTTAAAAAAATGAAATACCTTTGAAACATATGAGTTTTCGTCCGAATCTCTGGTACTTCGAAAGAGATTGTTCATTTTGTATACGAAGTGCATCCAGTTTTTGCCGTAACCCTCTCAACTTTTTTCTACATGCTATGTGGGTGAATTTATGATACCATGCCAACTTTCAACCTTTTCAGAGTTCATTTGTATTTCTTTTCAATCTGAGAGTCATTTAGCTCAATTTTTTTTAGTAAATGCATGAAAATAGCAAATGAAATCAGAAATGGTTGAATACTGATGACGTGGCTTCGAATGGTGCATACTGAATGCACAAAAAATCTGGATTGAAATAAGTTTTAAAAAATGAAATGCCATTGTAACAGAAGAGTTTTAGCCCAAAACCCTGATACTTCGGAAGAGATTGCCCATTTTGTACACAAAGTGTATCCTGTTTTTGTCGTAACCCTCTCAACTTTTTTGCATATGCTATGTGGGTGAACTGATGATACCATGCCAACTTTCAACCTTTTCAGAGTAATTTGTAGTGCTTTTCAATTTCAGGGTCATTTAGCTCAAAAAATCAGTAAATGCATGAAAAATAGCAAATAATGTGAGAAAGGGTTGAAAATTGATGAGAAATTAATCACACATAAGTACCCTAACTATTACAAAGATTCCCTCCAGTTTGTCTGAAGTGGGACTTTCCAGATATATAAGTCTAGAAACTCACTAGAGAAGAAGGTGATGAAAGTGAAGCCGGTCACAACCCAAAGTGGGATTTTGGGTGTAAAACTTTTTCTTCGCGTGTGTCCCTTTGCGCCGTAACCATGGACAATCTTCATTATTTAACTGGATGCTCAGGTCAATATTCATTGTGAAGGGGGCAATTTCATGAAACTTTTCATAATCTTTTGACATGTCTGTCTTGTCCTCCACTCCCACGATGTTTCTTTTTCCTGAAAGAACTGTGTGGCGCTTTGGCTCATCGTATGATGTATTCGCTTCCTTATATTTTCATTTTCTCATTTTGGTAGACACGTCCTTCACATGGAAAACTTGCACCACATCATTGGCTAGGAAAAATGGTTCATCTTTGTACGCAAGATTGTTGAGATCCACTGTTGTCATTCCATACTGCGGGTCTTCCGTTACCCCGCCACGTGTTAAATTGACCCATTTGCACCAAAACAAAGGGACCTTCAAATGTCGTCCATAGTCAAGTTCACATATCTCCTCTATGTAACCATAATATGTGTCCTTTGGCCTATTGGTGTTTGCTGCATCAAAGCGGACACCACTGTTTTGGTTGGTGCTCTTCTTATTTTGGGTGATCGCGTAAAATGTATTTCCATTTATCTCGTACCCTTTGAAAGTCAATATATTCAAAGGTGGTACTTGGACAGTAAGTATAGCTCATCTTCATCAGCGTCGTCATGCATGAGACATGTCTGCAACCAACCGGCGAAAGTCCCCATTTGTTCACGTGTAATCCTGTCGTCAGACTGCTCCAGATGTTTGGAGCGTAGAATATTCTCGTGTTCCTCGATATACGGAGCCACCAAGGAGGAATTTTATAGCACTGTGTAGTGTGATTGAGTGAGAGAATGCACATCCATACATATTAGTGCTTTCGGTCCTAGCGTGCCTTTACCATCCAGTCTGCCCTCAAGTCGCGATTCAGGAACAACAGTGAGCTTAAGGTCAGGAATAAAGTCAACACAAAACTCAATGAACTCCTCATTTTCGTGGCCCTTGGAGATGCTTCATTCTGGCCTAGCACGATTATGAACATATTTCTTTAAAACTCTCATGAACCTCTTAAAGGGGAACATATTGTTTATAAATACAGGACCCAAAATGGCAATCTCTTCGGCTAGGTAAACTAGGACATGTGTCATGATATTGAAGAAGGATGGTGGGAACACCAACTCGAAACTGACAAGACATTGCACCAAATCATTCTCTAACCTTGGTATGAGTTCAGGATCGATTACCTTCTGAGAGATTGCATTGAGGAATGCACATAGCTTCACAATGGCAAATCAAACGTTTTCCGGTAGAAGACCCCTCGATGTAACTGAAGCAGTTGCGTCATAATCACGTGGCAGTCATGAGACTTTAGGTTCTGGAACTTTTTCTCTGCCATATTTATTATTTCCTTTATATTCAATGAGAAGCCAGACGGGACCTTCATACTAAGGAGGCATTCAAAGAAGATTTCCTTCTCTTCTTTGGTAAGAGTGTAGCTGGCACGACCTTAATGTATGACGTATTTTCCATGCATATGTTGCTAGTCCTCCCGTGCCTCCGGTGTATTTTTTGTCTTCCCATACATGCCCAAGAAGCCTAGCAGGTTCACGCAAAGATTCTTTGTCATGTGCTTCACGTCAATTGCAGAGCGGACCTCTAGGTCTTTCCAATAGGGCAGGTCCCAAAATATAGATGTCTTCTTTCACATGGGTGCGCGCCCGTGAGCGTCATTTGAAATAGATTGTCCACCAGGACCCTTTCCAAAGATTACTTCTAAATCCTTGACCATATAGAGTACATCATCACCAGTACGGTGGCGAGGCTTCTTCCGGTGATCTGTCTCACCTTTGAAATGCTTGCCTTTCTTTCTTACGGGATGCCTACTTGGAAGAAATCGATGATGTCCCAGGTACACATTCTTCTTACAATTATCCAAATATATATTGTCGGTATCATCGAAACAGTGTGTGCATGCGCGATTTCCCTTGTTTGTCTGTCCTGAAAGGTTACTGAGAGCAGCCCAATCATTGATGGTCATAAACAGCAACGCATGTAGGTCAAATTTCTCCTGTCCGTGCTCATCCCACACACGTACACCTTTTTCATTCCACGGCTATAAGAGTTCTTCAACTAATGACCTTAGATACAATATCAATGTCGTTGACGGGTTGCTTAGGGCCTTGGATGAGCACTGGCATCATAATATACTTCCGCTTCATGCACAACCAAGGAGGAAGGTTATACATACATAGAGTCACAGGTCAGGTGCTATGATTGCTGCTCTACTCCCCAAAAGGATTAAAGTCATCTACGCTTAGATCAAACCATACATTCCTTGCGTCAGCTGCAAAGTCTCGCAACTTCCTCTCGATTTTTCTCCACTGCGACCCGTCAGCGGGTACTCTCAGCTTCCCGTCTTTCTTACGGTTTTCTCTGTGCCATCGCATCAACTCGGCATGCTCTTTGTTTTGGAACAAACGTTTCAACCGAAGTATTATAGGAGCATACCACATCACCTTGGCAAGAATCTTCTTCCTGGGCCGCTCGCCCTCAACATCACCAGGATCAGCGCGGCTGATATTATAGCGCATTGCACCGCATACCGTACATGCATTCAAATCCTCGTACTCAGCGCGGTAGGGGATGCTGTCATTAGGGCATGCATGTATCTTCTGCACCTCTAATCCTAGAGAGCAGACAACCTTCTTTGCTTCGTACGTACTGTCGGGCAATTCGATGTCCTTTGGAAGCATCTTCTTTAACATTATAAGCAACTTCTCAAATCCCATGTCAGATACACCATTCTCTGCCTTCCATTGCAGCAATTCCAGTGTGGTGCCCAGCTTTTTCTTGTCAGCTTTGCAATTTGGGTACAACAATTTCTTGTGATCCTCTAACATGTGCTACAACTTCAGCCACTCCTTTTCACTTGTGTGGTTTCTCTTTGCATTGGCAATGGCCCGACCAAGATCATCAGTGGGCTCATTTTATGCCTCCTCTTCAGCTTCTTCCTGCATTGCCAGCTCAGCTTCTTCCCCCATTCTTGTACTATCGTATTCAGGGAACCCATGGCCAGGATAGCTGTCGTCTTCCGCTTCTTCCTCATTAATTGTCTTCCATCATAACCCCTCTTTCTCCCTGCTTGATTCAAACATTATAGTGGGACATGAAACCAGACTCAAACAGGTGGACATGAATGGTTCTTGACTTAGAGTAATTCTGGATAGGGCCAGGATATCTATCGTCGTCCTCTTCTTCTTCATTGTCTTCCATCATAACCCCTCTTTCTCCGTGTTTGGTCCAAACATTAAAGTGGGGGCATGAAACCGGACTCAAACAGGTGGACGTGAATGGTTCTTGACTTAGAGTAATTCTGATCATTCTTATAGACAACACATGAACAACACATAAAGCCATTCGCCCGCTTGTTCGCCTCAGCCACAATCAGAAAAGTATGCACACCTTTAATGAACTGGGGAGAGCATCGTTCATCGTACATCCATTTCCGTCTCATCTTTATTACACAACACCGAAAAGACCAAATTAATACAAGTTCATACATAAAGTTCATACACACTTATTCTCATAAAACAACACACAAACTCTCTAGCTAAAGCATTTAAACGCAACAACAAATGCGATCAAGATTGCAACTAAGGTAACAATTAATCCAACAGCATAATGATATCAAGCTTCACTATCAATGGCATATTTTGTAATATTTCTAATCTTCAAGCGCATTTTCTCCATCTTGATCTTGTGATCATCGACGACATTGACAACATACAATTCCAGTTTCATCTTCTCTTCTTCAATTCTTTTCAATTTTTCTTTCAAATACTCGTTTTCTTTTTCAACTAAATTTAACCTCTCGACAAGAGGGTCGGTCGGCATTTCCGGTTCACATGCCTCCTAGATAAAAATATCTATGTCAACTTGATGGGCATAATTTGTCATAAACATGAAATTCAACAAATAATTATAAAAGAGAATATACCACATCCGAATCATAAACCGGACGAGGGCCGACGGGGACGGATATCAAAACCATGCCACTATGTATAACAAACAACGTACGGGTAAGAAAATTATACAAGTATCTATATATATATAAATCACACACATGATTTTTTTATAAAAAAGATAATAAGAACAAGAGGCTCACCAAGGTGGTGTCGGCAAGGAGACGGTGCGGGCAATCGACGGTGGTTAGGACGGGGACGGGAAGGCACTAAGCAAACCACACCTACATATGCAAACTAAGAGTTAATTTGAGCTCAGATTGCATATAAATCAAATAAACTACCGCATATAATTACTCCCAAAGTAAAACCCAAAAATCACTATACTAATAGAGCATTGCAAGAGCTAATCTAGCAATGAGAGATAAAAGGACAAAGTTGCTAACCTTTGTGATCACTTGAATGGATGGGGGGCCTTCAAATCTTGACAAATTTGGGCAAACTGAAGGATGAGCTCGAGATTTGTGGAAGAACAGAGAGGAGAGGAAAGAGGAAGAACAGAGAGCTTGTTCGGGGGTGGACGAAGGGTTTATATAGGAAAACCTTTAGTCCCGGTTCATGACACAAATCAGGACTAAAATGTGAGCTTCTAGTACTGGTTCGTGCCACGAACCCGGACTAAAGGTGCTAGTGGGGCCCTAGACTCGCACCAGCCTGCCATCACCCCTTTAGTCCCGGTTCGTGTCACGAACCAGTACTAGAGGTTCAACACGAACCGGGACTAATGATGCCCGCCTCCCTAGCCGTTGGAACCGGCCGTTTACAAACCGGGACTAATGTATATCACGTAAAGTAGTTTTTCTACTAGTGTACTTAAGCAGAACAAATAAATCATAAACACACAAGTAACAATATTTGCGACAAACCGCAAAACAGGAAGTCCTTGAATGCATGATATGATATGATACTTAAAGGAGATCGGGGTCAGGTCATATTAAAATAGCACCTTCAAAATAAACAATTATAAGCTAAAAGATATCACATGAATATAAATCGTATGATATCATAAAATCTACAGCTCGCAAAGCATCATGATGTAGTGATATAATATTCAAAAAAACTAGCAGGTATAACTTCTTATTTTTCACTATGCAATGGAAGAAATGAGACAACTTACTATGCCAAAATGAAAAAATGCAGTAAAAAATAATTGCATATACCTATAGCATGTAGGTGACAGTTCTTAGACAGGGAAAATCCAACTTGGAGTCCTAAATTGGCAAGTTGGTAGTTGGAACTCAGTTTAGGCATAGGAAAATCCTATTACACATTCAGGAATTATGTACTATGAAAAATAGGATTTTTGTTCCTGCATGGCTAACACATATTAAATGTCCTATCATAGAAAATAACAATGTGTATGTACTTAATCAATTCAATAATTGTCCTCGTCTCAAGATTGAACTCGTCTCCTATTTGCATTACAATTGGTTTTGAAGCGAGATGCTCTCAACAGAGGGATCTTATATAGCGACATTAAGAAACACATATACAGTAATTTCTCTATGATAGTAAAGTGGTAAAATGAAGCTAGTAAAGTGGTAAACCCAAGAGGATCACACTTATGACATTCATCATTATCACAAATTTTTCATTGATAGCTAGACAAAATTTTACGATGAGGAAAATCGGTCAAGGTAATTACATGCATGAATAGGTACATACATATGCATTGGATGTAAATCAAATCCCAAGAATTAATAATATCAAACTAATAGCACCAAAAAAGAATGAAACAAATAATTACCTCTTCCAATGCTCGCTTAGGCACCTTCCGGGACAAACTGATGCGGAATCTTTGGATATACAAAACTGCCTAGATAATAAGATTTACCTCTCGAGGTAATTAGCAAATAGCACATAATCATGTACACATTTTCAAAATATTGGTTTTAGGGAATTCAGAAATACCATGAAGCCTGATGCATTCAAAACAAGGGAGGTTTGAATTAGTAATTTCTGGTTTGAGATCCATTAACCAGTGCAGACAGAAGGTAGAGTTGTATACCATATTGTTTACTAGATGATGGGGGTGGCAGTAAGGAGACGTTGCAGAGAATGTCATCAACAGTTCTGGATCACCATCACTAGTGGGGACGGGGCCTTTAGCCCCGGCCCGTAAGGGGCTTTAGTCCCGGTTCACCAACCGGGACTGAAGGGGCAGGACTAAAGGCCTAACCTTTCGTTCCGGCCCTCTTACAAGTCGGGACTAAAGGTGCTTCACGTGGGCGCCTCGTAGCGTCCCAGGGGCAGGACCTTTAGTCCCGGTTCGTTACACGAACCGGGACTAAAGATTTTCAGTTATTGCTTATTTTCGGGTTTTTTTAATGAAATTATTTTTGGGTTTTAGGGTTTTAGGGTTTAGGTGTTCGGGAGATTAACGTGATGCCTCGTTTGGTGTTCGGGAATTAGTTTTCATATAATTTAAATAGAAATAATTATGCATATATATAAGGTTAACTTATCTTACAAGCGAGCATATATATACAATTATATGGAGATCTGAATTATCGAGACTAGAGCCCGTCTATTTGATTACATGGACGAACATCAGTAATGGCCCCTAGCTACACTAAATCTTCCTTTGTCATCTATAGCTTCCGTCCTCAGAAAGGTCGCAAGCTCCTCTGCAACAGCAATCGCACGTTGCTCTGGTAGGACCTTCGTCGTCATGGCCGTGTGCTATATAAGAAGAGGAGATGAATATGAATATCAATCATGATAACAAAGAATGACGGGTAAAAATAGAGGTGTGAATGTTCATTGCTTACGTCGAATCTATGATCCTTGTGCTCAGAGGTAAACGTGTGAATGGTCTCGCAAACATAGTATCCGCATAGATGCGTTCCCCGTGGCTGCTGGTCGCACTTTACGAGAATAGAATATATATAATCAAAATAATAATCTAGCATCATAAATGTATTAAAAATAGAAGTATATCATACTACTACTTACCTGAGCCGATCTAAAGGTCAACTTCTCATGCTCGATACCGGGAGTCACGCACTTGAACCGCTTCCAAACCCTGCCCGACAAGGATAATGATTTGCTAAGTTTTTCATTAATTGATATATCAGAAAATCATCGAAAGAGACCGATAGAGCGCAAGAATGATTGAAGTTACCCTTGGAGCATGTCCTGCAGGCTTTGTAACTGTTCCAAGGGTCTCGATAATGGGTCGAAGGCATCAACTCTTCCCTTATCAATTTGAATGTCCAATAGAATCCAATGAAAGCTGCGCGCGCGCGCGCGCACACACACACACACACACACATATATATATATGTGTGTGTGTGTGTGTGTCAGTAACTTATCAATTACACTTATAAGTGAATGGACACAACAGAGTAAAGACCCTCACCTTAAGTTGTATGGAAACAGTATGTGGTCACAGAAATTTTGATCTGTTAGAAACCTTAGAAGGTTTTCCTCCGTCTCCTTGGGATAATTAGTTAGCGTCGCTATATGTATTTTATCTGGGTCAATAAACCCAATATTTAGGATGCTCTTACTTTTACAATCCAGAATCTTCATTCTGCATAATAGAGTACAAGTTATATATAGACAATGAATTGAAATAACTAAACAAGTTATATGTAGACAACGAATTGAAAAACTTACAGACAATAGCAACTCATAAGCGATTTGTCGAGGGCGTCACCATTGTACATCTGGAAGAGTTCATCAAAGTCGATATGGATTTGTTCGGGGCGGCCGTAGTACTCCTGTGGGACACTCAGCACGATCATCGTTCTCTCATTCTTTGATTCACTTAAGTACCATTGATGCAAGTAACACATATTTGTTGGGAGATCATCTTTGCCGACCAAAGGCTCACCCATCACAAACTGTGGCTTAGGGGCTACCACAGCCTTGGGTATCTTGTCGTCTTGGAAAGACAGCAATTTTTCAACTGAGACACCACATGCAGCCGCCAACTCCTTTGCTCTTTCTAAAGCTAGCCCCTGCACCGGAGGGGGAACATTCTCGGTTAACACCTTGAGGGGTGGGATCGACTGTTTGGCCTGTTGTCCAAGCTCAGGAACGTCTGATTTTTTATTGCTTGTAGTTGAACTTGATTTTGCTCCCACTTTCACTTGCACGTGATCTGCTCTTTTTCACTTCCTTCTGCAATGTGCGTGTATAGTCATCAGGCTTATGGTGTAAGTCATAAGGTCTGATAGGAAGATTAGCATGACGTACCTTTGGGAGGGGCGGCCGTTTGCGCTTTGGGGTGCTCTGTGGTTAGGAATCGTCGGCAGAGCGTTCTTGGTGGCACGCTCCCGCTTAGTATCCGGAGCGGGCCACGGCGGAGACGGACGACCCAAGTCCGGCGGCGGTGATCGAGATGGACTCGTGTTGTGTTGGCCGACGTCATGTGGAGGGCTTGCACGTGATCTGCTCTTTTTCACTTCCTTCTGCAATGTGCGTGTATAGTCATCAGGCTTATGGTGTAAGTCATATTGTGATGGAAGGGTCGTGAAGTATTTTGCAAATGCTATTTGCTTCTAGGTGTATTCCGGGCGGGGCTCGGGTTCCTTCTTTTTCATCTGCGCATCATGATGTTCCTTTGCTATCGTGGCGTTTTCCTCGGGGGTACGATCATAAGGTCAGATAGGAAGATTAGCATGACGTACCTTTGGGAGGGGCGACCGTTTGCGCTTTGGGGTGCTCTGTGGCTTAGGAATCGTCGGCGGAGCGTTCTTGGTGGCACGCTCCCGCTTTGTATCTGTGGCAGGCTCAGGCTTTGTATCCGGAGCGGGCGGCGGCGGAGCGTTCTTGGTGGCACGCTCCCGCTTTGTATCCGTGGCAGGCTCAGGCTTTGTATCCGGAGCGGGCGGTGGTGGAGCGTTCTTGGTGGCACGCTCCCGCTTTGTATCCGTGGCAGGCTCAGGCTTTGTATCCGGAGCTGGCGGCAGCGGAGCGTTCTTGGTGGCACGCTGCCGCTTTGTGTCCGTGGCAGGCTCAGGCTTTGTATCCGGAGCGGGCGGCGGCGGAGACGGACGACCCAAGTCCGGCAGCGGTGATTGAGATGGACTCGTGTTGTGCTGGCCGACGTCATGTGGAGGGCTTGGAGGTAATGGAGGTGTAGGTGACCTGCGACGACTCGGAGGCGGTGTTGTCCTTGGGGCCGAGCCTGGAAGCTTGATGTAGTTCTTGTCCCATAGGATGACTCCACCCAGTACTTCTCCGAGTGTCTTCTCATCTTTGGGTCCAGCTATGTCGAGCTCCATATCATTAAATCCCGTCATTGATTTCATCCACCCCGACTTTAGCAAAGCCAGCTGGAATCTCACGGCCATGCCAGCGTGCATCAGGGCCAGAAGGTAAAGCTTGTCCGACGACCACCTTCATGGATATGTTCTGGAATTTCTGATGGAGTTCACATGATGTTGACTCCTTGATTCCATCCACGGGGTAGCCGGGACCGCCCTCTATCATTATCCGTTCATCGTCGGGCGGGGCCTCAGATTCAGCCACGCTGCTTTTCCGCTTAGATGGGGCGCCGGTAATATCAAGTGCAGGATCTTCCTAGCGCGGTACTCCTCTAAGCTCATCAATCTGCTTCTGTTGCTCGTTAATCGTGGCAAGCAACTGGTTGAACTTGTCATTCTCCTCATCCTACTGCCGCTTCTTTGCTCTCTCTCGGCTTCTGTAAGTGTCTTGGTCTCTGGCAAACCCATGCCACCACGGGTAAGATGGACCGAAGCCTCACGTTCGTCCTCCATGTTCGTCATTGCCGAGGACCAGTGTGAGCAAATCTTTATCTCTATCTGCAGTGAACTTTCTTTGTCCCTCCTTAATTTCTTTCACTATCCTTTTCCAATTCTCCCTGGGTATCCTAAGATTGTCATTGCAGATGAGGTCCCCTGTTGTTTCGTCGTACGACCCACCATGCGCAAGGAACCAATTTCTTGCTCTCAATTCCCACTCATCACGGAGTGGTTCAGGTACAATGCCTTTATCTATCAGATCTTGCTCTTTCTTTTCCCACTTTGGGATGGCAGTCTCATAGCCCCCTGGCCCCAGCTTGTGGTGATATTTCTTCTTGTCGGCATTTATCTTGTTCTTTTCTGATAATGCCGGGGCATCTTCTGACTCCTTGTACTCTTGAAATTCCTTCCACTGATTCGCTTGCTTGGCTAGATACCCCTCGAATACTGGCACTTTCTTTGTGACGCCCTCGGCTTAATCGTACGCTAATCATACACGCAAATGCGTACGATCAAACCCAAGGACTCACGGGGAGATATCACAACACAACTCTAGACACAAATAAAATAACATCAGCTTCATATTACAAGCCAGGGGCCTCGAGGGCTAGAATACGAAAGCTCGATAAACACACGAGTCAGCGGAAGCAACAAATATCTGAGTACAGACATAAAACATGGGGTGCCTTAGAGAAGGCTAGCACAAAAGATACAACGATCGAACGAGGCGAGGCCTCCTGCCTGGGAACCTCCTAACTACTCCTGATCTTCAGCGGCCTCCACGTAGTAGTAGGCACCGTCGGGGTAGCAGTCGTCGGTGGCGGGGACCTCCATCTCCTGGGCTTCATCATCTGGTCGCAGCAAACGGATCAAGGGAACAAGGGGGAGCAAAGCAGCGGTGAGTACTCATCCAAAGTACTCGCAAGTCTTACATCAGAACTATTCTAATTATGCATCAGTATCAAAGAAGGGGGTTATATGTGGACTGACTGCAGCAATGCGAGAATAGAGAGAGAAGGCCTAGTCCTATCGAAGACTAGCATCTTCAGGGTCTTGCAGCAATAGACGAGAGTAGAACAGGGGGGGTAACACATTAATAGTCATATTGTTGCAGCAATATTAAAGTGAGGTCACGCCTAAAGATCCTCCCTCGACTCCCTGCGAGGAAGCAATCCCGAGGCAAACTAATTCCAGTTAAGTAACAATTGTAGTTGTATAAGATCGGGGCACAACTCCAAGTCGTCCTGTAACCGTGGACACGGCTATCCGAATAGTTAATTTTCATCCCTGCAGGGGTGCACCACATGTCCCGTCACGCTCGATAACACTCTGGCCGGACATACTTTTCTGGGTCCTGCCCGACCTCGGAATATCGACACGTCGCAGCCCCACCTAAGACTAATCAGAGAGGCCAGCCCGCCGGTCTAAATCCTAAGCACAAAGGGTTCATGGGCCCAGTTCCCCTTCACGCTCCTGCACGTGGCGTGGGCGGCCGACGTCAGTCCTAGCATCCCTTAATCACAAGCGCGATGCATCTCGGGACCACTCGGGCGCGCGCCGCTACACTGCTGGCATCTAAAAAGCTTCGGCTGATACCGCGACGTCGAGTACCCATAATTCTTCCCGCGTAGCCGGTTAGTGCGAAAAGGTCTCCGACCAACCCAGATCAAATACCCAAATCCATTAGCATTTTAATTAGGCCAACAACACGGTCTCGCGGGAATCCACCCGTCTTACAACTAATCACCAATGATCCCAGTAACATGGTCGAGTAACTGTGTGGTTGTAACATCGGGGGAATCCGAGGTATCACCGTCGTTGGATTCCGAACGACGTACCCGGCAAGGTGGGCTTAGAGGAATCACCCTCGGGGGTCCCACACTCGCGGGGTGGCACGACAGAGACGTCATCGGGAATGGTGAAAGAGGAATCACCCTCGATAACCACGACCGACTAGCTATACTACAGAGATATCATCAGGAGTACTTAGCGAGGTGTCACCCTCGGTACCCGATAGTATCCCTGTAGCGTCGTACAACGAAGGGGGGTGAACGTGCTGTGTCGGGTCTGGCTCGTCGATCAGAGATCGAGATTTGGAAACAAGCGGGGCAACTGATCTACGGGGTCAGAGGGGATGACTGCTCCACCTATACTAAGCATATTAAAGGTACAGGACTGAAAGTAGCATTTCATCAAAAACAGGCTATGCATCAGATATAGGAGCTAACTACAACAGTAGCAAAATACTAATGCAAGCAGTAGGAAGAAAGACATAGGCGATATAGGAATGATCAAGGGGAGTTTGCTTGCCTTGCTGCTCTGCGGCAAAGGACTGATCGGCAGGGTCGTAGATGTACCCGGCAGCAGCGTCAGTCTCGGGGTCTACCGGTAAGAAGAGGGGGAAGAAACAATAAATAATAGCACCGATGCAACACAAAACACGACATGGAAATATGCAGGCTAGGCATGAGCTAACGCAGGAACATCCGTCATAGACGGGTCGGAAGAATATCTGACGATATTTTCCGGGTCTCGGGCTACTACCGGTTACACTGGAAACGATGGAAAAGTTCCATGTTTGCTCTGCTAGGGACGCGTGACAGACGAACGGACCGTGTATCCGGGTTCGTCTCGCTTTGCTGATCAACTTTCATGTTGAAATTATTTTGATCTGACTTACGGATTATTTAATATTAATTTTTAAAGTTTTATTAATTATTTAAGAAGTAAAAACAGATTTAAAAGATTTAGTAAAATCCTATTATGACATCATCGCGATGTCAGGCTGACATCACATTTGACCGGTCAACTGACCAGCGGGTCCCGAACGTCATAGGCACAAGTTTTTATTAAGATTAATTATTTATTAATCAGATTAATTCAACGAGGGACCCACGTGTCATACTCTAATTATGTTAATTAATTATTTTAACTAATATATCTATTTATTTATTTATTTAAGAAAAACATTATCTTTAATTATCGCGTGGGGCCTCCCTGTCATTGACAGCGGTGCATTGGCCCCACCGGTAAGTGGCCTAAGGTTATTTCCTCATTTATTTTTATTAGATACCTATCCGTGCAAATACCGTATTCCTCTAAATACCCAAATACACAAATACATACATCACATCTCATACATACATACATACATACGCATCTAATACACCATTTATTCTTTTTCATTTATCTTTTCTCTCAACACTCATCTCTCATCTCTCTGTTAACAGAGGCAGAGAAGTTCTTTTGCTACTCCACCTAGAAGAACACAAACTTCGAATCCTTCTACCGGAGTCCACCGTCGACGGATCGAGGCCCCGTTTGCCGGAACGGAACCGTGACGTCGAGGAGAACGGTAAGGTGGGAGGAGGCCGGCGGGGGAGGGGGCTGCCGGCGGGGGGGAAGGGCGGCCGCCGGTTGGGGAGGGAGAGGGGCGAGGTGGGGGGAGGCGAGATGGGGGAGAGGGGCGACAGGAGGGGAGGGAGTTACGGGACTGGGAGGAGGTCGTGGGGAAGAGAGGGATCGTGGGGAGGAGAGGGTCACGAGAGGGAGGTGGGGGTCCTCTCGTGGTGGAGGTGGGGTGGGGCCCCCACGAGGGGGGGGGGGGGCTGGCGGCGGCGGCGTGGGGAAAGGAGGGAGTAGCGAGGGAAGGGGTCTGGTCGCCAGGGGGGATTAGGGTTTGCGGGGTGGGGCGCGGGAGGTGGCCGGCTGGGCCCTTTTTGGCCCAGCTGGGCCGGTTGGGGGAGGGGGGGTTGTTCCTTTTTTTTTTTGATTTGTTTTGTTTTATTTTCTCTTTTTCCTTTTCTTTTTATTATTTCTTTCTTTCAGTTTTCTTTCTTTCTTTTATCATTATTGTTTCTTTAATACTTTCCTCGTTTTTACATATATATTCTTGTAATATTTGCAATGAACTCATAACGTACTCTACTTTTGTTTTCAAATCTGAAATCCGGACAAACTCGAATCAACGCGGGTCTGAGATGGAAATCCGATGACGTGGCATCATTAACGGTTGATCACTGTAGCTTAATTACGATTACTACTGTAGCAAAAGTCGAGGATGTCACATTCTTTGTCTTCAGATAGTTTTTCCATAGCTTCTTCTTCTAGCTACGGAACAGTTCGGCCATCTTCTTTAGAGTCCACTGCTTGACTTTGGCCCTCAGTTTGTTTGCGGCGTCTTCATTCTCACATTCTGGCAGGTTGAAATGTGACATGAGATCATTCCAAAGATTATCTTTGTACCTTTCGGCGACATAGTCACTATCGGCTGCCCCTTTGCGCTTGTTCCACTCCCGAACGCTGATCGGGACGTGATCCCTAACGAGAACTCCGCATTGCTTCTTGAATGTGTCAGCAGCATTCTTAGGAAGCTTGGGTTCACCCGTAGGCATTATCACCTCAAAGGTGTAATGCGTCCGTGCATCCAACTTTCTAGTCGGGCCTCGTTTCGTAGATTTGGTCGATGCTGAGGCCTAAGAGGGAGAAACATTCGTCAAATGAATGTATATGTATACAATATAGAGCTATCTCCAATATTTTTCACATATTACAAGTGATTGTCGAACGTCATATGTATACCTCGCCGGACTTTATTATTTCTTCACCGGCTTCTCCATCAGTGGAGCTATCACCTTCTCCGTCATTGGACCTATCTCCTGCCCCATCGGCTTCATCTTCGTGTCGCTCGACCTCTATTCCATATTCGGAGTCGTTTAGATATGACGTCGGAGATTCAGCTGGTTCAACATCGGGACCGTCTTTGATTATATCTTCGAGAAGTTCTTCCTCTTCGAGGTTCCTGATATGTGGATCCATAGTTCTGCAAAAAACGAACATTTGATTAACTAATAAACTAACAAACTATATAAGAGGGGTTGGAAACTTCGAAGGCTCGTTTTATATAGGAGGACCTTTACTACCGGGTCTTGGCTAGAACCTTAACTCTAAAATACCAGCCGGGCGGAGCCCAGTCCCGGACACTTAAGCATATACAATAGCAAAATTAAACTAGTTCTATTAATTTTCTTGCTAAAAATAAACTATTAACACTTAAGCATATACAATAGAAAAATTAAACTATTAACACTTAAGCATATACAATAGCAAAATTAAGCAATAATCTAAGAAACACTATTAACACTTAAGCATATACACTATACAATAGCAAAATTAAATGAGAAAAAAATATATTTCTTCTTCTTGTAACCCTAAACTAATTTTTCCTCTTCTTCTATTTCTCCTCTTCTTGTACTTCTTCTTGTACTTCTACTTCTCCTCTTCTTCTACTACTTCTCCTCTCCTCTTCTTCTATTTTTCCTCTTCTTCTCCTCTCCTCCTCTTCTTATTCTCCTTTTTCTTCTTTTCTTCTCCTCCTCTTCTTATTCTCCTTTTTCTTCCTTTCTTCCCTTTTTCTTCTTTTCTTCTCCTTTTTCTTCTTTTCTTCTCCTCCTCTTCTTATTCTCCTTTTTCTTCCTTTCTTCCCTTTTTCTTCTTTTCTTCTCCTTTTTCTTCTTTTCTTCTCCTTCCCTTTTTCTTCCTTTCTTCTCCTTTTTCTTCCTTTCTTCTCCTTTTCTTCCTTTGTTCTCCTTTTTCTTCCTTTCTTCTCCTTTTCTTCTTTTCTTCTCCTTTTTTTCCTTTCTTCTCCTTTTGCTTCCTTTCTTCTCCTTTTTCTTCCTTTCTTCTCCTTTTTCTTCTTTTCTTCTCTTTTTTCTTCATTTCTTCTCCTTTTTCTTCCTTTCTTCTCCTTTTTCTTCTTTGCTTGTGCTGGCCGGAGTGTTGGGGAGGAGGGGGCGTGGGGCTTACCGGCCGGAGGTGTCGACGACGCGCGGCGAGGAGGGCGGCGCGCGGCGAGGAGGACGGCGGTGGAGACCAGGACGACGGCGACGGCGAGGAGGACGGCAGGCGGCGGCGAGCAGGATGGCGGGCAGCCTGGCGGCGTCGTCGAGTTCGTCGCTGTGCCGCGCCGGGCAGGAGAACGAGAGGAAGAAGGAGAGAAATGGACGATTTGGGTTCGAAATTCTCTAACTCCCGCTTATACAGGTGGATCTTTAGTCCCGGTTCGGGGTTCGATCCGGGACTAAAGACCCCTTTAGTCCCGGGTGGTGCCACGACCCGGGACTAAAGGCCCTTTTTCGTCAAAAAGGCGGGAAGCAGGGGCCTTTAGTCCCGGGGCGTGGCAGGAACCGGGACTAAAGGGTGTCTTTAGTCCCGGATGGAGCCACGCCCCGGGACTAAAGGCCCTTTTTCGGCAGACCAGAAGGCGGGAAGCAGGGGCCTTTAGTCCCGGGTGGAGCCACGCCCCGGGACTAAAGGCCCTTTTTCGGCAGACCAGAAGGCGGGAAGCAGGGCCTTTAGTCCCGGGTCGTGGCAAGAACCGGGACTAAAGTGTTGCCTATATAAACCCTCGCCCCTGCCCACCATATCCCCTGTTTTTTGGTTGTTGAAGTGTGACCATGCCATGCTCTTGCCACTCTAGTTCATGCACATGACGTGTTCGATGAAATGCCCGAGCCACTCTACTTAAGCTTTCTCCTCTCCAAGCTCGACCTCCAAGCTCCATTTTCCTTAATATTTGTCTAGGTTTGGCCGTGCACCAACTGCGAGCGCCACCGTGGTGAGCCTCTTGTTCTTATCTTCTTTTTAAAATCAAAAAAATCTTACTTGTATGATTTACATCCATACTTGTATAAATTACTCACTTTCATTATTTTTTGTTATTATATAGTGCGATGGTTTTGGTATCCGCCTCCGTCGGCCCTCGTCCTGTCTATGATTCGGATGTGGTATATATTATCTTTTATAACTATTTGTTTTATTTAGTGTTTATGACAATTATGACGACCAATGTGACATATATTTTTTTAATCTAGGAGGTATGTGAACCGGAAATTCCAACCCACATAAAAATTCTTGTCGAGAAGTTAAATTTGGTTGAAAAAGAAAACAAATACTTGAAGAAAAAAAGTGAAAATAATTGAGGATAAGAATATGGAACTGGAGTTGCATGTCGCCGATGTCATCGATGATCGCAAGATGAAGATCGATGCGATGCGGTTGAAGATGGATGCAATGCGCTTGAAGATGGATGAAATGCGCTTGAAGAATAGGAATATTAGAAAATATGCCATTGATAAAGAGGCTTGGTATCATTATGTTGTTGGGTCAATTGTTACCTTAGTTGCGATTTTGATCGTGTTTGTTGTTGCATTTAAATGTTTTACATAGTTGTATGTTGTTTTATGAGAGAACTTTATGTATTTATTTTTTGCAATAATAACATTTGATCACTACTGTTCTTTGGCTATAATGTGATGATGAACTTGTATTAATTTGGTCATATGTTCTGCAATGGTTTTTTGATATATTTAATTTCATAATAGAGATGAATCGCCAATGATAATATTTAATTTCATAATATGGTTTTTTGAACTCCATCCTTTTTGTGTGTTCAACAATTTCTCACTTCATTTGGTATATTTCGTGCATTTACTTATTTTTTTTGAGCTAGTTGACCCTGAAATTGAAAAGCACTACAAATGAACTCTGAAAATGTTGAAATTTGGCATGCTATCATCATTTCACCCACATAGCATGTGTTAAAAAGTTGAGGGGGCTACGACAAAAACTGGATGCACTTCGTGTACAAAACGGACAATCTCTCTCGAAGTATCACGGTTTCGAACGAGAACTCATCTCTTACAAAGGAATTTCATTTTTTTGAACTTATTTGAACTCCATACTTTTTGTGTGTGCAAAATGCACCATTCAAAGGCACATCACAAAATTTCAACAATTTCTGACTTCATTTGGTATATTTCGTGCATTTACTTATTTTTTTTGAGCTAGTTCACCCTGAAATTGAAAAGCACTACAAATGAACTCTGAAAATGTTGAAAGTTGGCATGCTATCATCATTTCACCCACATAGCATGTGTTAAAAAGTTGAGAGGGATACGACAAAAACTGGATGCACTTCGTGTACAAAACGGACAATCTCTCTCGAAGTATCCGGGTTTCGAACAAGAACTCATCTCTTACAAAGGGATTTCATTTTTTTGAACTCCATACTTTTTGTGTGTGCAAAATGCACCATTCAAAGGCACATCACAAAATTTCAACAATTTCTGACTTCATTTGGTATATTTCGTGCATTTACTTATTTTTTTTGAGCTAGTTGACCCTGAAGTTGAAAAGCACTACAAATGAACTTTGAAAATGTTGAAATTTGGCATGCTATCATCATTTCACCCACATAGCATGTGTTAAAAAGTTGAGAGGGATATGACAAAAACTGGATGCACTTCGTGTACAAAACGGACAATCTCTCTCGAAGTATCAGGGTTTCGAACGAGAACTCATCTCTTACAAAGGGATTTCATTTTTTTGAACTCCATACTTTTTGTGTGTGCAAAATGCACCATTCAAAGGCACATCCCAAAATTTCAACAATTTCTGACTTCATTTGGTATATTTCGTGCATTTACTTTTTTTTTTTGAGCTAGTTGACCCTGAAATTGAAAAGCACTACAAATGAACTCTGTAAATGTTGAAATTTGGCATGCTATCATCATTTCACCCACATAGCATGTGTTAAAAAGTTGAGAGGGCTACGACAAAAACTGGATGCACTTCGTGTACAAAACGGACAATCTCTCTCGAAGTATCACGGTTTCGAACGAGAACTCATCTCTTACAAAGGGATTTCATTTTTTTGAACTTATTTGAACTCCATACTTTTTGTGTGTGCAAAATGCACCATTCAAAGACACATCACAAAATTTCAACAATTTCTGACTTCATTTGGTATATTTCGTGCATTTACTTATTTTTTTTGAGCTAGTTGACCCTGAAGTTGAAAAGCACTACAAATGAACTTTGAAAATGTTGAAATTTGGCATGCTATCATCATTTCACCCACATAGCATGTGTTAAAAAGTTGAGAGGGATATGACAAAAACTGGATGCACTTCGTGTACAAAACGGACAATCTCTCTCGAAGTATCAGGGTTTCGAACGAGAACTCATCTCTTACAAAGGGATTTCATTTTTTTGAACTCCATACTTTTTGTGTGTGCAAAATGCACCATTCAAAGGCACATCCCAAAATTTCAACAATTTCTGACTTCATTTGGTATATTTCGTGCATTTACTTATTTTTTTTTTGAGCTAGTCGACCCTGAAATTGAAAAGCACTACAAATGAACTCTGTAAATGTTGAAATTTGGCATGCTATCATCATTTCACCCACATAGCATGTGTTAAAAAGTTGAGAGGGCTACGACAAAAACTGGATGCACTTCGTGTACAAAACGGACAATCTCTCTCGAAGTATCACGGTTTCGAACGAGAACTCATCTCTTACAAAGGAATTTCATTTTCTTGAACTTATCTGAACTCCATACTTTTTGTGTGTGCAAAATGTACCATTCAAAGACACATCACAAAATTTCAACAATTTTTGACCTCATTTGGTATATTTCGTGCATTTACTTTTTTTTTTTGAGCTAGTTCACCCTGAAATTGAAAAGCACTACAAATGAACTCTGAAAATGTTGAAAGTTGGCATGCTATCATCATTTCACCCACATAGCATGTGTTAAAAAGTTGATAGGGCTACAACAAACACTGGATGCACTTCGTGTACAAAACGGACAATCTCTCTCGAAGTATCAGGGTTTCGAACGAGAACTCATCTCTTACAAAGGGATTTCATTTTTTTGAACTTATTTGAACTCCATACTTTTTGTGTGTGAAAAATGCACCATTCAAAGGCACATCACAAAATTTCAACAATTTCTGACTTCATTTGGTATATTTCATGCATTTACTTATTTTGTTGGGCTAGTTCACCTTGAAATTGAAAAGCACTACAAATGAACTTTGAAAATGTTGAAAGTTGGCATGCTATCATCATTTCACCCATATAGCATGTGTTAAAAGGTTGAGAGGGCTACGACAAAAACTGGATGCACTTCGTGTACAAAACGGACAATCTCTCTCGAAGTATCAGGGTTTCGAACGAGAACTCATCTCTTACAAAGGGATTTCATTTTTTGAACTCCATACTTTTTGTGTGTGCAAAATGCACCATTCAAAGGCACATCACAAAATTTCAACAATTTCTGACTTCATTTGGTATATTTCGTGCATTTACTTATTTTTTTTTTGAGCTAGTTGACCCTGAAATTGAAAAGCACTAAAACGAACTCTGAAAATGTTGAAATTTGGCATGCTATCATCATTTCACCCACATAGCATGTGTTAAAACGTTGAGAGGGCTACGAGAAAAACTGGATGCACTTCGTGTACAAAACGGACAATCTCTCTCGAAGTATCACGGTTTCGAACGAGAACTCATCTCTTACAAAGGGATTTCATTTTTTTGAACTTATTTGAACTCCATACTTTTTGTGTGTGCAAAATGCACCATTCAAAGACACATCACAAAATTTCAATAATTTCTGACTTCATTTGGTATATTTCGTGCATTTACTTATTTTTTTTGAGCTAGTTCACCCTGAAATTGAAAAGCACTACAAATGAACTCTGAAAATGTTGAAAGTTGGCATGCTATCATCATTTCACCCACATAGCATGTGTGAAAAAGTTGAGAGGGATACAACAAAAACTGGATGCACTTCGTGTATAAAACGGACAATCTCTCTCGAAGTATCAGGGTTTCGAACGATAACTCATCTCTTACAAAGGGATTTCATTTTTTTGAACTCCATACTTTTTGTGTGTGCAAAATGCACCATTCAAAGGCTCATCACAAAATTTCAACAATTTCTGACTTCATTTGGTATATTTCGTGCATTTACTTATTTTTTTGAGCTAGTTCACCCTGAAATTGAAAAGCACTACAAATTAACTCTAAAAATGTTGAAATTTGGCATGCTATCATAATTTCACCCACATAGCATGTGTTAAAAAGTTGAGAGGGCTACAACAAAAACTGGATGCACTTCGTGTACAAAACGGACAATCTCTCTCGAAGTATCACGGTTTTGAACGAGAACTCATCTCTTACAAAGGAATTTCATTTTTTTGAACTTATTTGAACTCCATACTTTTTGTGTGTGCAAAATGCACCATTCAAAGACACATCACAAAATTTCAACAATTTTTGACTTCATTTGGTATATTTCGTGCATTTACTTTTTTTTTGAGCTAGTTCACCCTGAAATTGAAAAGCACTACAAATGAACTCTGAAAATGTTGAAAGTTGGCATGCTATCATCATTTCACCCACATAGCATGTGTTAAAAAGTTGATAGGGCTACGACAAAAACTGGATGCACTTCGTGTACAAAACGGACAATCTCTCTCGAAGTATCACGGTTTCGAACGAGAACTCATCTCTTACAAAGGGATTTCATTTTTTTGAACTTATTTGAACTCCATACTTTTTGTGTGTGCAAAATGAACCATTCAAAGGCACATCACAAAATTTCAACAATTTCTGACTTCATTTGGTATATTTCGTGCATTTACTTATTTTTTTGGGCTAGTTCACCCTGAAATTGAAAAGCACTAGAAATGAACTCTGAAAATGTTGAAAGTTGGCATGCTATCATCATTTCACCCATATAACATGTGTTAAAAAGTTGAGAGGGCTACGACAAAAACTGGATGCACTTCGTGTACAAAACGGACAATCTCTCTCGAAGTATCAGGGTTTCGAACAAGAACTCATCTCTTACAAAGGGATTTCATTTTTTTGAAATTATTTGAACTCCATACTTTTTTTGTGTGCAAAATGAACCATTCAAAGGCACATCACAAAATTTCAACAATTTCTGACTTCATTTGGTATATTTCGTGCATTTACTTATTTTTTTGAGCTAGTTCACCCTGAAATTGAAAAGCACCACAAATGAACTCTGAAAATATTGAAAGTTGGCATGCTATCATCATTTCACCCACATAGCATGTGTTAAAAAGTTGATAGGGCTACGACAAAAACTGGATGCACTTCGTGTACAAAACGGACAATCTCTCTCGAAGTATCAGGGTTTCGAACGAGAACTCATCTCTTACATGGATACTATGAAAATGAAAAGTGTTTGAAATTTAGTACATTCCATACATGCATTACATAAAAGGTTTAATACATTATTACATTATTGCACCAATATTCCTATCTATTATTTCTGTTTTCTTCTGGGTCGTAGCCATGGAGAATCTTCTTCATTCAGTGGGATGCTTGGGTCAGTTTTCACTTTGAAGGGCGGAATTTCATGAAACTTATTATAATCTTCTCACATGTCTGTCTTGTCATCTACTCCCACGATGTTTCTTTTCCCTGAAAGAACTATGTGGCGTTTTGGCTCATCGGACGGTATCTTCTTTTGCTGATTTCTTTTTCTCGTTAATGTAGACATGTCCTTCACATAGAAAACCTGAGCGACATCATTGGCTAGGACAAATGGTTCGTCCATGTACGCAAGATTGTAGAGATCCACTGTTGTCATGCCGTACTTTTGGTCTACAACTACCCCGCCTCCTGTCAGCTTCACCCATTTGCACCGAAATAAAGGGATCTTAAAACTAGGTCCGTAGTCAAGTTCCCATATCTCCTCTATGTACCCGTAATATGTTTCCAAACAGTGTCCATTCTCGTCTGTTGCATCAAAGCGGACACCACTATTTTGGTTGGTGCTCTTTTTATCTTGGGCAACCGTGTAAAATGTATTCCCATTTATCTCATACCCTTGGAAAGTACATATAGTCGAAGATGGTGGCCTGGCCAAACAGTACATCTCATCTCCAACGGTGTCGTCATTCATGAGATGTGTCTGCAACCAACTGCCGGAAGTCTTCTCGTGTTCCCCTTTAATCCAAGAGTCAGCCTTCCCCGGGTTTTCGGAGCGTAGAATATTCTTGTGTCTCACGATATACGGAGCCACCACGGTGGAATTGTGTAGAACTATGTAGTGTGCTTGAGAGAAAGAATGCCCATCCATACATACTTTTGCTTTCCTTCCTAGTGTGCCTTTTCCTGTCAGCCTACCCTCATACCGAGATTCAGGAACACCAATCGGCTTAAGGTCAGGAAGAAAGTCCACACAAAACTCAATGACCTCCTCTGTTCCATAGCCCTTGGAGATGCTTCCTTCTGGCCTAGCACGGTTACGAACATATTTCTTTTAAGACTCCCATTAACCTCTCGAAGGGGAACATATTGTGTAGAAACACAGGACCGAGAATTCTAATCTCTTCGACTAGGTGAACTAGGAGGTGTGTCATTATATTGAAGAAGGATGGCGGGAAAAACAACTCAAAGCTGACCAGACATTGGACCACATCAATCTGTAACCCTGATAGACTTTCTCGATCGATTACCTTCTGAGAAATTGCATTGAGGAATGCACATACCTTCACAATTGCCAGGCGAACATTTTTCGGTAGAATTCCCCTCAATGCAACCGGAAGCAATTGCGTCATAAGCACGTGGCAGTCATGAGACTTTAGGTTTTGGAATTTTTTGTCTTTCATATTTACGATTCCCTTTATATCCGACGAGAAGCCAGTCGGGACCTTGATACTGAAAAGGACTTCAAAGAATATTTCCTTCTCTTCCTTAGTAAGAGTGTAGCTGGCACGGCCTTGAAACTGCCTTGATGCATGCCATCTCTTCCTTTATGACGTTCCTGGTCCTCCCGTGCTTCCGGTGTATCTTTTGACTTCGCGTACAAGCCCAGGAAGCCTAGAATATTCACGCAGAGATTCTTCGTCCGGTGCATCACGTCGATTGCCGAGCGGACCTCATGGACTTCCCAGTAGGGTAGCTCCCAAAATATAGATTTTTTCTTCCACATGGGTACGCGCTTATCAGGGCCGTTAGGAACAGATTGGCTGCCAAGACCCTTTCCAAAGATTACTTTTAAATCTTTGACCATATCAAATACTTCAGCACCAGTACGGATGACAGGCTTCCCCCGGGGTTCTGCCTTGCCATTGAAATGCTTGCCTTTTTTCTTTAAGGGATGATTGGGCGGAAGAAAACGACGATTGTACGGATACACATTCTTCCTACAGTTGTCGAGATATATACTTTCTGTCTGATCCAAACAGTGCGCGCATGCATTGTATCCCTTGTTTGACTGTCCTGAAATGTTACTAAGAGCAGGCCAATCATTGATGGTCACGAAAAGCAACGCTCGAAGGTCAAATTCCTCTTGTTTGTGCTCGTCCCACACACGTACACCTGGTTCGGCCCACAGCTGTAAAAGTTCATCAACTAATGGCCTTAGGTACACATCAATATCGTTGCCGGGTTGCTTTGGACCTTGTATAAGCACTGGCATCATAATGAACTTCCGCTTCATGCACAACCAAGGAGGAAGGTTGTAGATACATAGAGTAACGGGCCAGGTGTTGTGACTGCAACTCTGCTCCCCAAAAGGATTCATGGCATCTGTACTCAGACCTAACCATAAGTTCCTTGCGTCAGCTGCAAATCTCGGGAACTCTCTCTCGATTTTTCTCCACTGCCGACCATCAGCGGTGTGCCTCAACTTATCGTCTTTCATACGATCTTCCATGTGCCATCGCAACAACTTCGCATGATCTTTATTTCTGAACAGACGTTTCAACCATGGTATTATAGGAGCATACCACATCACCTTGGCAGGAACCCTCTTCCTGGGTGGCTCGCCCTCAATATCACAAGGGTCATCTTTTCTGATCTTATACCGCAATGCAGTGCATACCGGGCATTTATCCATATTCTCGTACTTCTCACCACGGTAGAGGATGCAGTCATTAGGGCATGCATGTATCTTCTGCACGTCTAATCCTAGAGGGCAGACAAGCTTATTTGCTTCGTACGTGCTGGCAGGCAATTCGTTCTTTCTTGGAAGCATCTTCTTCATCAGTACTAGCAACTTTTCGATTGACGAGTCAGTCACACCGGTCTCTGCCTTCCACTTCAGCAATTCCAGTGTGCTACCCACCTTCTTCTGGCCATCTTCACAAGTTGGGTACAACAATTTGTTGTGGTCCTGTAACATCTGCTTGAACTGCAACCTCTCCTTTTCTGTGTCGCAACCTCGCCGTGCATCAGAAATGACCCGGCCAAGATCATCAGCGGGCTCATCTGGTTCCCGTTCTTCATCCTGATCTTCTTCTTCATTGTCTTCCATTGCGGTATCAGCATACTCAGGGAACATAGATTGGTAGTTGTCATCATCGTTCTCTTCTTCTTCATCGTCGTCTTCCATCATAACCCCTCTTTCTCCGTGTTTGGTCCAAACATTATAGCCCGACATAAAACCGGACCGAAGCAGGTGGCTCTGAATGACTCTTGAGGAAGTGTAATCCTTCTCATTCTGACATTCAACACATGGACAAAACATATAGCCACCACCATGCTTGTTCGCATCGGCTGCATCTCGAAAAGAATGCACGCCTTCTCTGTAAGCGGCTGTGCGTCGATCACCGTACATCCATGGATGGCTCATCTGTGTTATACGACAGTATATCAAATACAATCACGATCCTAAAAATTAGTACCGCACGGTCTAAATGAGGAAATATAGTTGCTAACCTTTTAGAATAAGTAGAAATAAAGAGGAAGAGGTTTAAGCGTGGCTCAGGCTTCTCACATCGTAGTTGTGTTCGGTGAACTGAAGCAGCATCGCTCTAACACACATTTCAACAAATACCTCTAGTGCATCAAAAAAATTGGAGAGCAAGCACCCACCCACAATCCTCCATCCAAGAAAAATGCAAGGAAGAGGGGAGAGGGGGGCTGTGCTATATATAGGCAGAGGACTTTAGTCCCGGTTTGAGACACAAACCGGGACTAAAGGTGGCGCACATGCGGGCTGCCCATCGCGTAGCCCTTTAGTCCCGGTTTGGGACACGAACCGGGACTAAAGGCTCCTTACGGGCCGGGACTAAAGCCTCGAGGGAGGCATTGAGAATTGGGGCGACGTGGCCGGGCCTTTAGTCCCGGGCCAGAGGCAGGCCGGGACTAAAGGGTCCAGGCCAAAGGCCCGTTTTCCACTAGTGCATGGTATGTTCGAAGAGGGACATGTGATTGTATATGTTTCTCACCGGCGGCCGGAGGCCGCATCGCGTGACGCGGTGAAGGTGGACACGGTGGCATTTGCCACATGGATGCGGGAAACGGCCAGGGCGAATGTGTTCTTGCTGGCTGAGGTAGCCTCGCCCGCCGCTCGCATGAGATCCACCAGTTGCAGTGCGAGTTGGTGGTCGATGGCGTGGCTGAATCGTGCAGCCTGCTTCCTCCTATTGGGGAACGTTGCATGGGAAAGAAAAAAAATTCTACGCACACGAAGACCTATCATGGTGATGTCCATCTACAAGAGAAGATTTGGATCTACGTACCCTTGTAGATCGCACAACAGGAAGCGTTAAGAAACACGGTTGATGTAGTGGAACGTCCTCACGTCCCTCGATCTGCCCCGCGAACCGTCCCACGAACCGTCCCGCGATCAGTCCCACGATCCGTTCCGATCTAGCACCGAACGAACGGCACCTCAGATATTCATCTTTATGGTGTTCGGACACACCATCACACTATGGTGTTTCAGGTGGCATGAATTGCGAAAACAATTTTCACATTGTCTCAACTGCGTACCAAAACTCGTAACTCAGATATTCATCTCTATGATCATATCATAGACAATTTATCCTCTTGTCACAATGATCTACACTCTGAAATAGCTTTGAAATTTTCAATATTTCAGACTTGTGATTCATCAAGTAAATATTCATGTATCTACTCAAATCATCAGTGAAGTAAGAACATAACAATATTCACTGCGTGCCTCAACACTCATTGGATTGCACACATAAAAAATGTATTGCATCCAACAAGTTACTTTCTTATTCCATATGGTATGATTTTGCATGTCTCAAGTGATTCAAAATCAAGTGAGTCCAAACGATCCATCTGCATGGAGTTTCTTCATGCGTTTATACCAACACGTATGGTTTGCGTGTCTCGAACGTTTCAAAAATGAGTAAGTACAAAGATCCATCAGCATGAAGCTTCTTCATGTATTTTACATCAACATGACTCAAGCGGCAGTGTCACAAGTAAGTGGTACTATCATTATTACTTTGTATCTTTTGGCACCAATATTATGAACATGTGTAACACTACGATCGAGATTCAATAAACCATTGAAGGTAATTATTCAAGAAAATAGAATAACCATTATTCTCTTTAAATGAATAATCGTATTGCAATAAACACGATCGAATCATGTTCATGCTCAACGCAAACACCAAATAACAATTTATTTAGGTTTAACACCAATCCCGATGGTAGAGGGAGCGTACGATGTTTGATCACATCAATCTTGGAAACACTTCCAACACTCATCGTCACCTCGCCTTTAACTAGTCTCTGTTTATTCCGTAGCTTTTATATTTTGAGTTACTATTCACTTAGCAATCGAACCGGTATCTAATACCTTCGGGCTACTAGGAGTACTAGTAAAGTACACATCTATATCATGTATATTAAATATATTTCTGTTGACTTAGCCAGCCTTCTCATATACGAAGTATCTAGGATAGCTCCGCCTCAGTGACCGTTTCCCTCATAACATAAGCACTTAGTCTCGGGTTTTGGTTCAATCTTGGGTTTCTTCATTAGAGCAACAACTGGTTTGCCATTTCATGAAGTATCCCTTCTAGCCCTTGCCCTTCTTGAAACTAGTGGTTTTACTAACCATCAACAATTGATGCTCCTTCCTGATTTCTACTTTCACAGTGTCAAACATTGCGAATTGCTCAAGGATCATCATATCTATCCTTGATATGTCATAGTTCATCATGAAGCTCTAACAGCTTAGTGACAGTGACTTTTGGAGAACCATCACTATCTCATCTCGAAGATTAACTCCCACTTGATTCAAGCGATTGTTGTACTCAGACAATTTAAGCACATGCTCAACGATTTGAAATTTTCTCCTTTACTTTGTAGACAAAGAATCTTTTTGGAGGTCTAATACCTCTCAACAAGGGCGCGAGCATGAAATCTCAAATTCATCTCTTAGAACATCTCTTATGTTCCGCGGCGTTTCAAAACGTCTTCAGCGTCTTGCTTCTAAGTCATTAAGTATTACGCATTGAACTATCACGCAGTCATCAAAAACGTGTATGTCGGATGTTCGCAATATCCACAGACGACGCTCGAGGTGCAGCACACCGAGTGGTGCATTAAGGACGTAAGCCTTCTGCGCAACAATGAGGACAATACTCAGTTTTACGGACTCAGTCCGCGAAGTTGCTACTATCATCTTTCAACTAAATTTTCTCTAGGAACATATAAAAACAGTAGAGATATAGCGCAAGCTACATCGTAATTCGCAAAGACCATTAGACTATGTTCATGATAATTAGTTCAATTAATCATATTACTTAAGAACTCCCACTCAAAAAGTACATCTCTCTAGTCATTTGAGTGGTACATGATCCAAATCCAGTAACTCAAGTCCGATCATCACGTGAGTTGAGAATAGTTTCAGTGGTAAGCATCTCTATGCTAATCATATCAACTAAATGATTTATGCTCGACCTTTCTGTCTCATGTGTTCCGAGGCCATGTCTGGACATGCTAGGCTCGTCAAGCTTAACCCGAGTGTTCCGCGTGTGCAACTATTTTGCACCCGTTGTATGTGAACGTTGAGTCTATCACACCCGATCATCACGTGGTGTCTCGAAACGACGAAGTGTAGCAACGGTGCACAGTCGGGGAGAACACAATTTCGTCTTGAAATTTCAGTGAGAGATCACCTCATAATGCTACCATCGTTCTAAGCAAGATAAGGTGCATAAAAGGATTAGCATCACATGCAATTCATAAGTGACATGATATGGCCATCATCTTGTGCTTCTTGATCTCCATCACCAAAGCACCGGCACGATCTTCTTGTCACCGACGCCACACCACGATCTCCATCATCATGATCTCCATCAACGTGTCGCCATCGAGGTTGCCGTGTTAGCTATGCTATGACTACTAAAGCTACGTCCTAGCAATATAGTAAATGCATCTGCAAATACAAACGTTAGTTTAAAGACAACACTATGGCTCCTGCCGGTTGCCGTACCATCGACGTGCAAGTCGATATTAACTATTACAACATGATCATCTCATACATCCAATATATCATATCACGTCATTGGTCATATCATATCACAAGCATACCATGCAAAAACAAGTTAGACGTCCTCTAATTTGTTGTTGCATGTTTTACATGGCTGCTATGGGTATCTAGTATGATCGCATCTTACTTACGCAAAAACCACAGTGGAGATGTGCAAATTGCTATTTAACCTCTCCAAGGACCGCCTCGGTCAAAACCAATTCAACTAAAGTTGAAGAAACCGACACCCGCCAGTCATCTTTATGCAACGAGGTTTCATGTCAATCGATGAAACCAGTCTTTCGTAAGCGTACGAATAATGTCGGTCCGGGCCGCTTCAATCCAACAATACCGTTGAATCGAGAAAAGACTAAGGAGGGCAGCAAATCGAACATCACCGTCCATAAAACCCTTTTGTTCTACTCGAGATAACATCTACGCATGAACCTAGCTCATGATGCCACTGTTGAGAACGTTGCATGGGAAACAGAAATTTTCCTATGCACACGAAGACCTATCATGGTGATGTCCATCTAAAAGAGGAGATTTGGATCTATGTACCCTTGTAGATTGCACAGCAGGAAGCGTTAAGAAACGTGGTTGATGTAGTGGAACGTCCTAACGTCCCTCGATCCGCCCTGCGAACCGTCCCGCAGCTCGACGATGATCTCGGCCTTCTTGATCCAGCAAGCAAGACGGAGAAGTAGATGAGTTCTCCGGCAGCGTGACAACGCTCCGGTGGTGGTGACGATCTACTCCTGCAGGGCTCCGCCCGAGCTCGGCAGAAATACGATCTAGAGGAAGAACTAGGGTGTCTAGATCTGAGTTGCACGTGGCAAAAGTTGTCTCAAATCAGCCCTAAATCACCATTATATATAGGAGGGAGGGGGAGGAGGCTTGCCTTGAGGGCCAAGCCCTCAAGGGTGCGCTGGCCAGGGAGGAGAGGAGGAATCCTACTCCAATTAGGATTGGAAAGTGGAGTCCTTCTCTTCCTCCCACCTTTCTTTTTTTTCTTTGGTCTTCTTCTCTTGGCGCCAAGGCCCTCTTGGGCTGTCCCACCAGCCCACTAAGGGCTGGTGCGCCACCCCTAAGGCCATTGGCCTTCCCCCGGGTGGGTTGCCCCTCTCTAGATGAACTTTTGGAACCCATTCGTCACTCCCGGGACAATGCGTGTAATGCCCGAAAATCTTCCGGTAACCAAATGAAACCATCCTATATATAAATCTTTGTTTCCGGACCATTCCAGAAACCCTCGTGACGTCCGTGATCTCATCCGGGACTCCGAACAACATTTGGCAACCACACATATAACTCAACTATACTAAAACATCATCGAACCTTAAGTGTGCAGACCCCACGGGTTCGAGAACTATGTAGACATGCCCCAAGGCACTCCTCGGTCAATATCCAATAGCGGGACCTGGATACCCATATTGGATCCTACATATTCTCCGAAGATCTTATCGGTTGAACCTCAGTGTCAAGGATTCATATAATCCCGTATGTCATTCCTTCTGTCCTTCGGTATGTTACTTGCCCGAGATTCGATCGTCGGTATCCCCATACCTATTTCAGTTTCGTTACCGGCAAGTCTCTTTACTCGTTTCGTAATACAAGATCCCATGACTTACACTTCGTCACATTGCTTGCAAGGCTTGTGTGTGATGTTGTATTACCGAGTGGGCCCCGACATACCTTTCCGTCACACGGAGTGACAAATCCCAGTCTTGATCCATACTAACTCAACGAATATCTTCGGAGATACCTGTAGAGCACCTTTATAGTCACCCAGTTACATTGCGACGTTTGATACACACAAGGTATTCCTCTGGTGCGAGTGAGTTATATGATCTCATGGTCATAGGAATAAATACTTGACACGCAAAAAACAATAGCAATAAAATGACACAATCAATATGCTATGTTCATAGTTTGGGTCTTGTGCATCACATGATTTCCTAATGATGTGATCCCGTTATCAAGTGACAACACTTGTGTCTATGGTTAGGAAACCTTGACCATCTTTGATCAACGAGCTAGTCAACTAGAGGCTTACTAGGAAGAGTGTTTTGTCTATGTATCCACACATGTATTTGTGTTCCCAAGCAATACAATTATAGCATGGATAATAAACGATTATCACGAACAAAGAAATATAATAATAACTAATTTATTATTGCTACTAGGGCATATTTCCAACACCTCCTCCTTCCCTTCGTCTCCAACGCCATGGCAGATGTGAACCATCGGTGTCGTTATCACCATCGTTGTTGGTGGGGCACGGAGCAAAGGTAGAGGAGTGGTTGCCACTGAGAGGAATTAGGCAAAGGAGATGTCGCGCCCTGAGATTTGCATCGATCCATCGATCCATGTCCACCCCCGGTCGTGGGGATGGGAGAGGATGGCAGGATAGAGAATACGGAAGGGGAACCAAAGGTGTAGCGGCGGTGAGTAGCCCTAGCGTAGGTGTTGTACGCATGCTCGCATGTACTTGGTTGATGGGCTTGGTGCGGAGCCGAATTGATGGGCTAATTGGTCTAGTTAACCACGTTGCACGTATTTTTTCACAGGAGTAACCACCCTCAGGACAACTAGGCCCAATTAGTGATTGATTACTGGGAGATGGAGCGATCAGGCGAACAAAAACGACCAGTGGACGAGATTCGACGACCAAAATTGCTGAGGCACCGAGAGAGCTGGGATTAGGCTCAGTTTTACTGTCCTAAATTATATTATTATATATTGCTCATGATAATATATAAGGTCATATAAGATAATATCTACGATTTTACATATGAAGATAATATCATACACTAGTATCCACGTCAAGAATATATATCATGCACTAATATAATATGCATCATACTAACTTATAATAATACCCATCACGGGTAGCCAAGGCAATATCCTCTATCTTATTTAATGGAATAGAACCAAACGAATTCCATTTTTCAAGTATGCAATAGGCTATAGCATTGCCTTAGGTTATGGGTAGAATAATCGACTAGAGTCTAACGAATTTCAGTCGACAGACAACAACAAAAACCAAGTTCCAGTTTTTATCTGGCATGTGTAACCAGTACACATGTGAATGAAAGTACAACATATTGTATTACTATATGTCTCACATGGGAATAAATGAATTTATATAAGATACTAATCTATGATACTACACATATGAAGGTGGTATTATATACTAGTATCATGTATATAATACTATCATTAGGGGAAGCCTACGAAAGTCTTCTCTATCTTATTTAATGGGCTAGTGTCAAACGAATTCCAGTTTCCAAGTATGCTAGGGGTTATAGCCTAGGTTTCTGGTAGAATAATCGACTAGAGTCTAATGAATTTCAGTCGACACACAACAACAAAAATCAAGTTCCAATTTTTATGTGGTCTATGTGACCATTACACATATGAATGAAAGTACCACGTGATGTATCATTATTTTTACCTGCATGATGTATTATATTTAGATCATATTAGAGCGCAATCTTGAATTTGCAGTGGACATTTGTTTAGAATCCACAGGAACATTGTCTCATGCTGAAAGTATATTTCATCTTAATGAGACACACATGTATCAAACCTGAGGTCTGGCCCTTTCTAGGATGAGGTACAACTGTGATGAAGCGTAGACCCTTTGTCTCGGGCCGGAATGTATTTTTATCACAAATATCTTGAAGTACAAGGCAAGATCTATCAAGAGGTTACATGAGATAAGGGAGATAGAGAGAAGAGATAGAATCGGTTTAAGATACATCAACTAACAACCGTATCCTATACAATGTGTCTAACACTCCCCCTCAATCTAAACCCTATTTAGCAAGGTTGAGATTGTACTTAAACTCATCTAGCCTCTTCATTGTAAGCGGTTTGGTGAACCCATCAGCAAGTTGATCACCTGTTGGAATAAACCTTATATCAAGCAATTTGCGTGTTACTCTTTCTCTGACAAAGTGGAAATCAACCTCAATATGTTTAGTTCTTGCATGAAAAAAGGGATTAGCTGAGAGATAGGTTGCACCAAGATTGTCACACCATAATCTGGCAGCCTGAGGTACCTTGATTCCGAGTTCATGTAGCAAAGTCTGAATCCACATTACCTCAGCTGTTGCATTTGCTAAAGCCTTATACTCAGCCTCAGTACTAGACCTTGAGACGGTTGCTTGCTTCCTTGCACTCCATGACACAGGATTTGTTCCCAGAAATACAGCAAAACCACGTGTTGGTCTTCTGTCATCAGCACATCCTGCCCAGTCTGCATCAAAGTAGGCTGACACAAGCATAGATGGAGATTTTACAATTTGAAGACCAAGGCCTTCTGTAAACTTGAGATACCTCAAAATTCTTTTTACTGCTGTCCAATGAGAAGTAGTAGGGGCATGTAAATATTGACATACTTTGTTAACAGAGTATGAAATATCAGGCCGTGTGAGAGTCAAATACTGCAATGCACCTACAATACTCCTATAGTTCGTTGCATCCTCTGGCCCAAGTGCTTCTCCACTCTCAATGGTGAGTTTTTCTGAGTTAGAGATAGGTGTACTAACTGGCTTACATTTTTCCATACCTATTCTTTTAAGAATATCAGTAGTGTACCTTTCTTGTGTAAGAAGGATACCATCTTTTACCTTCTTTACCTCGATTCCAAGAAAGTAGTGAAGATCTCCTAGATCCTTGAGAGCAAACTCTAACTTTAAATCTTTAAGCAAACAAGTTGTAGCATCTGGACTGGAGCTGGCAACAATTATATCATCAACATAGACAAGAACAAATATAGTAACATTGTTCTTACTGTAGAAGAATAGGGAGGTATCTGCTTTTGATGGTGTGAATCCAAGTTTTTGTAATTGTGTACTTAACCTGGAATACCAGGCTCTTGGGGCCTGCTTCAACCCATACAAAGCTTTATCCAATTTGCAGACATGATGTGGTGTGTTCTTATTTTCATACCCTGGTGGTTGCCGCATGAACACTTCTTCCTCAAGAACACCATGAAGAAACGCGTTCTGGACGTCTAGCTGTTGTAGGCTCCAACCTCTGGAAATAGCAATAGACAGTACAAGTCGAATAGTGGCTGATTTAATAACAGGGCTGAAAGTATCCTCATAATCAATGCCAAACCTTTGTTTAAACCCTTTTGCAACCAGTCTATCTTTGTATCTGTTTATACTACCATCAGCTCTTTTTTTGATTTTATATACCCATTTGCAATCTATCACATTGGCACCTTGCTTTGGTGAGACTAACCGCCACGTTTTATTTTGTATTAATGCATCATACTCAACATCCATGGCTTTCTTCCACTCCTTGTGAGCAAGTGCATCATGCAAGGTTATTTGTTCACCAGTACTTGTGAGGAAAGCACGTTTGTGTGTGTGTCATACCTGACTGTACCGTCTGTATATTTCTTGTCCTTGACAATACCTGACCGAGACCGTGTATGACGAGGAGGGGGTGTAGTTGCGGCAGAACTGTCCACAGAGAGGTCAGCCGCAGAAGATCCAGGCGAGGCGGTCTGGCTGGCCCCCGCAGCAACAGGAGCAGAAGGCGGCCCACTGTTGGTGGAGCCAATGGGCGCCGCGCCTGGGATCGCGTCAAGGGTGGCGCTGACGCGGTTGAACGATGCACGTGGGGCGCTGTCGGTTGGCGGGGGAGGATCCGCCTCGGATCTGCCGACGCAGGTGGTTGCCGCGGATGGCGTGGCGCAGCTGGCAGTTGGCGCGGGGAAGCCGCCAACGCGGGTGGACCCCGCAGGTGGGGCGCTGTCGGCCACGCGGTTGCGGGCGGTTGGCGCGGCGCTGACGCGGGTGGGCACCGCACGTGGTGTGCTGGCGGGTGGCGCGGGAGAATCTGCCTGGGGCTCCGTGTCGGGCTGACAGGCAGCCTCGGATCGACCGCCGGCAGGAGCGGCAGCGGCCAGAAGATCTGCTTGGAGTTCCGCGACGGATTTGGCTGCATCTGGAGACATGAAATAACGCCCTGTAGCTGCATTTTCAGCGTCAGTTTCAGCAGATTCAAAGATATTTTTCACAGGATTAGTCCTAATTAATTCACCCCCGTGACTGGAAGATGGAATAGGCTCGGAAACGAGGGAGATTTCGGCATGCAAAAGAGATCCCGCATTAGGATGGAGTTTGGCAAAGGGAAACATTGTTTCATCAAAGATAACATCACGGGAAATATAAATACGACCGGATGAGATGTGTAGACACTTGTAGCCTTTGTGAAGATTACTATAACCAAGGAACACACATTGGGTGGATCGAAACTCTAGTTTATGATGGTTATAGGAACGAAGATTTGGGTAACATGCACACCCAAAGATTTTGAGAGAACTATAGTCTGGTTTTTGATGAAACAAACGTTCTAATGGAGTAGTGTTGCCAATGACTCGACTAGGCAAACGATTGATAAGATATGTGGCTGTGATAAAGGCCTCATCTCAATATTTAAGTGGCATGGATGCGTGAGCTAGAAGGGATAGGCCAACTTCAACAATATGACGGTGTTTTCGTTCGGCCGAGCCATTTTGTTGATGAGCATCGGGACAAGAGACATGGTGAATAATCCCAATGCTACGAAAGAAGGAGTTAAGTTTTTCATACTCTCCTCCCCAGTCACTTTGGACTGCAAGATTTTTTTTATCAAATTGTCTCTCAACAAGTGTTTGGAATTCGTGAAAGATAGAAAAAACTTCAGATTTGTTTTTAAGCAAATAGATCCATGTGAACTTGCTGTAATCATCGATGAAACTGATATAATATTTCTTTCTACCAAAAGAATCTCTTGCATGACCCCATACATCACTGAAAATAAGCTCTAAAGGAGCATGAGACACACTATTTGACAAAGGATAGGGAAGTTGGTGAGTCTTGACACATTGACAAGCCTCACAAACAGACTCTGTATTGGAACTATTTGACAATGCAAGATTGCCTTTATTGACTACTTGCTTAACTATATTTGAGGAAGGATGCCCTAATCTCTGGTGCCATCTAGCTAGTGACGGCTTGGTGGTGGAGTAAACTTGGCGACGCTGTCGATTAAACACTCTTGATGTGATGGGGTATAGTCCTCCAATGCATCTACCGCGATGGATGAGTTCCCTCGTTGCCCGATCCTTAATGAAAAAATAGGTAGGATGAGTTTCAAAAAAGATATTGTTGTCGAATGTCAAACGTGACATGGAGGCTAGGTTCTTATCGGCTTGTGGAACATGGAGAACATCTTTAAGAACAAGGTCACGTTTGAGACTCGGGGAATTAATAGAGGATTGCCCAATGTGAAGAATATCCATACCTCCACCGCTTGCGGTGTGAATCTGATCGTTTGCCATGGTACCTCTCCCGGAGAGCGAGCTTGTCTAGCTCATTTGTGACGTGATCTGTGGCGCCGGAGTCGGCGTACCAAACCGTCTCACCATCGGCTCCACCGTGTTTCCGTGTGGCGGCAGCAGCTTGGCGTGTCTCGGGTGTATAGTCCTCATCATATCGGTGCCAACAATCAATGACTTCGTGGCCCGGCTTCTTGCAAAGTTGGCACCTTGGTCGGCGATTGTTGTTGTAGCCGCCGCCATTGTAGCCGTTGGTGTAGCCACCGCCGCGATCACCAGCACTGCCAGGGCGAGGCTGGCCCTGGTGTCCGGCGCGTCCTCCACCGCCGCTTCCGTGCCCGCGTCCTTGTTGTCCACGCCCACGGCCACGTCCGCGGGAGGCGGTGTTGACAGAGGATTGACGTAGATTGGATCCCTGCAGCATACTGAGCCGGGCGTCGAAGCTTAGAAGCTGGCTGTAGAGCTCCTGGACCGTGACCGGTTCGACCCGTGCGGCCAATGCGGAGATCACGGGATTGTAGTCGATGTCGAGGCCGGCGATGACGTGAGAGATGATCTCAGCATCTCCGAGCGGTGCACCGGCGCAGGCAACTTCATCGGTGAGGGTTTTGATCTTTCCAAGATATTCTGCCATGGTTAGATTACCTTTTTGCAGATTGGTGAGGGCCATCCTGGTGTTGATCTTTTGGGCTTCTGTTTGTGCAGCAAACATGGCGTGGATGGAAGTCCATACCTCGGCCGGCGTCTGAAGCATCGCCACTTGCGCGAGAACCTCTCGAGAGAGAGATCCCATGAGGTATCCTTGTACCTGCTGTTGCTGCGCATACCAGATTGATCTGGCGTAGTTGAAGACCTGCTCTTCCTTCCCATCCTTGGTGATGGAGATGGTGGCGGGAGGCGCCGGGCTTGCGGCGTCGAGGAAGTGTTCCATCTGTGCTCCCTTGATCTGGGGTAGCACGACGGCCTTCCAAAGAAGAAAGTTCGTCCTAGTGAGCTTCTCTGATGGAAGTGGACCGAGAGAGAGCGAGGTGTTGGAGGAGGATGAGGGCGCGGCGGATGTGATTTGGGTGGATGTAATGGTGGGGAGCGCGGGGCCTGTCATCGTCGACTCTCTCTGCGATCAATGGAGCAAGTTCTCTTTCTCGGTAGCTAGGCGTCGAGAGGAAGGGCTCTGATGACCATGTGATGAAGCGTAGAACCCTTTATCTCGGGCCGCAATGTATTTATATCACAAATATCTTGGAGTACAAGGCAAGATCTATCAAGAGGTTACATGAGATAAGGGAGATAAAGAGAAGAGATAGAATCGGTTTAAGATACATCAACTAACTGTTGGGGAACGTCGCATGGGAAACAAAAATTTTCCTACGCGCACGAAGACCTATCATGGTGATGTCCATCTACAAGAGGGGATTTCCGATCTACGTACCCTTGTAGATCGCACAGCAGAAGCGTTAAGAAACGCGGTTGATGTAGTGGAACGTCCTCACGTCCCTCGATCCGCCCCGCGAACCGTCCCACGAACCGTCCCACGATCCGCTCCGATCTAGTGCCGAACGGACGGCACCTCCGCGTTCAGCACACGTACAGCTCGACGATGATCTCGGCCTTCTTGATCCAGCAAGAGAGACGGAGAGGTAGATGAGTTCTCCGGCAGCGTGACGGCGCTCCGGAGGTTGGTGGTGATCTAATCTCAGCAGGGCTCCGCCCGAGCTCCGCAGAAACGCGATCTAGAGGTAAAACCATGGAGGTATGTGGTCGGGCTGCCATGGCAAAAGTTGTCTCAAATCAGCCCTAAAACCCCACTATATATAGGAGGGAGGGAGGGGAGGAGGCAGCCTCAAACCCTCAAGGTTTGGCCGAAATTTGAGGTGGAGGAGTCCTACTCCAATCCTACTTGGAGTAGGATTCCACCTTCCCACCTGGAAACTCTTTCCACCTTGTGTTTTTCCCTTCTCAAACCTTATGGGCCTTAGTGGGAACTTATTCCAGCCCACTAGGGGCTGGTTTATCTCTTCCCATAGCCCATGAGACCCCTTGGGGCGTGACACCCCTCTTGATGGTCCCCGTCACCCCTCCCGGCACTCCCGGTACACTACCGATGAGCCCGAAACCTTTCCGGTAATGCCCGAAACCTTTCCGGTAACCAAATGAGGTCATCCTATATATCAATCTTCGTCTCCGGACCATTCCGGAAACCCTCGTGACGTCCGTGATACCATACGGGACTCCGAACAACATTCGGTAACCAACCATATAACTCAAATACGCATAAAACAACGTCGAACCTTAAGTGTGCAGACCCTGCGGGCTCGAGAACTATGTAGACATGACCCGAGTGACTCCTCGGTCAATATCCAATAGCGGGACCTGGATGCCCATATTGGATCCTACATATTCTACGAAGATCTTATCGTTTGAACCTCAGTGCCAAGGATTCATATAATCCCGTATGTCATTCCCTTTGTCCTTCGGTATGTTACTTGCCCGAGATTAGATCGTCAGTATCCGCATACCTATTTCAATCTCGTTTACCGGCAAGTCTCTTTACTCGTTCCGTAATACAAGATCCCGCAACTTACACTAAGTCACATTGCTTGCAAGGCTTGTGTGTGATGTTGTATTACCGAGTGGGCCCCGAGATACCTCTCCGTCATACGGAGTGACAAATCCCAGTCTTGATCCATACTAACTCAACTAACACCTTCGGAGATACCTGTAGAGCATCTTTATAGTCACCCAGTTACGTTGCAACGTTTGATACACACAAAGAATTCCTCCGGTGTCAGTGAGTTATATGATCTCATGGTCATTGGAACAAATACTTGACACGCAGAAAACAGTAGCAACAAAATGACACGATCAGCATGCTACGTCTATTAATTTGGGTCTAGTCCATCACATAATTATCCTAATGATGTGATCCCGTTATCAAGTGACAACACTTGCTTATGGTCAGGAAACCTTGACCATCTTTGATCAACGAGCTAGTCAACTAGAGGCTTACTAGGGATAGTGTTTTGTCTATGTATCCACACATGCATTGTGTTTCCAATCAATACAATTATAGCATGGATAATAAACGATTATCATGAACAAAGAAATATAATAATAACTAATTTATTATTGCCTCCGGGGCATATTTCCAACAGTCTCCCACTTGCACTAGAGTCAATAATCTAGTTCACATCACCATGTGATTCCAACGAATCCAACACCCATATAGTTATGGGGTCTGATCACGTCTTGCTCGTGAGAGAGGTTTTAGTCAACGGTTCTGAAACTTTCAGATCCGTGTGTTCTTTACAAAACGTTATGTCATCTTATAGATGCTGCTACTATGTGCTATTCGGAAATACTCCAAATATCTACTCTACTATACGAATCCGTTTCACTACTCATAGTTATTCGGATTAGTGTCAAAGCTTGCATCGACGTAACCCTTTACGATGAACTCTTTAACCACCTCCATAATCGAGAAAAATTCCTTAGTCCATCAGTTACTAAGGATAAATTTTGACCGCTGCTAGTGATTCAATCATGCATCACTCTCTGTACCTCTCAACAGACTTTGAGTCAAGGCACACATGAGGTGCGGTATCCAGCATAGCATACTTCAGATTCTACGGCCAAGGCATAGAAGACGACCTTCGTCTATTCTCTTTATTCTGCCGTGGTCGGGTTTTGAGTCTTACTCAAATCCACACCTTACAACACAACCAAGAACTCCTTCTTTGCTGATCTATTTTGAACTCCTTCAAAAACTTGTCAAGGCATGCATCTTGTTGAAACTTCCATTAAGCGCTTTCGATCTATCTCCATAGATCTTTGATGCTCAACGTTCAAGTAGCGCAATCCAGGTACTCCTTTGAAAACTCCTTTCAAACAACCTTGTATGCTTTACAGAAATTCTACATTACTTCTGATCCACAATATGTCAACCACATATACTCATCAGAAATTCTATAGTGCTCCCACTCACTTCTTTGGAAATACAAGTTTCTCATAAACCTTGTAAAAACCCAAAATCTTTGATCATCTCATCAAAGTGTATATTCCAACTCCGAGATGCTTGCACCAGTCCATTGAAGGATCGCTGGAGCTTGCATACTTGCTAGTATCTTTAGGATCGACAAAACCTCCTGGTTGTATCACATACAATGTTTGCTCAAGGAAACCATCGAGGAAACAATGTTTTGACATCCTATGTGCAATATTTCATAAATAATGCAGCAACTACTAACATAATTCTAACAGACTTTTAGCATCGCTACGAGTAAGAAAGTCTCATCATAGTCAACTATTTGATCTTGTCGGAAACATCTTTGCGACAAGTCGAGCTTTTCTTAATAGTGACTTATCACCATCATCGTCTGTCTTCCTTTTAAAGATCCATCGTTACTCAATAGTCCTATGACCATCAAGTAGTTCTTCCAAAGTCTACACTTTGTTTTCATACATGGATCCTCTCTCGGATTTCATGGCCTCCAGCCATTTGTCGGAATCCAGGCCCACCATTGCTTTCTTCATAACTCGTAGGTTCACTGTTGCTCAACAACATGACCTCCAAGACAGGGTTACCGTACCACTCTGCAGTAGTACGCGACCTTGTCAACCTACGAGGTTTTTAGTAACTTGATCCGATGCTCGATGAGCACCATCATCAACTTTCACTTCAATTGGTGTAGGCGCCACAGGAACAACTTCCTGCGCCCTGCTACACACTGGTTGAAGTGATGGTTCAATAACCTCATCAAGTTCTACCACCCTCCCACTCAATTCTTTCGAGAGAAACCTTTCCTCGAGAAAGGATCCGTTTCTAGAAACAAACACTTTGCTTTCGGATCTGAGATAGGAGATGTACCCAACTGTTTTGGATATCCTATGAAGATGCATTTATCCGCTTTGGGTTCGAGCTTATCAGACTGAAACTTTTTCACATAAGTGTCGAAGCCCCAAACTTTCAAGAAACGACAGTTTAGATTTCTCTAAACCTCAGTCTATACTGTGTCATCTCAACGGAAATACGCGGTGCCCTATTTAAAGTGAATGCGGTTGTCTCTAATGCAAAACCCATAAACGATAGTGGTAATTCGATAAGAGACATCATAGCATGCACCATACCAAATAGTGCGTGGCTATGACGTTCAGACACATCATCACACTATGATGTTCTAGGTGGCATGAACTGCGAAACAATTTCCACATTGTCTTAACTGCGTACCAAAACTCGTAACTCAGATATTCATTTCTATGATCATATCGTAGATCGTTTATCCTCTTGTTACGACGAACTTCACTCTGAAACAGAATTGAACTTTTCAATATTTCAGACTTGTGATTCATTAAGTAAATACTCTTGTATCTACTCAAATCGTCACTGAAGTAAGAACATAATGATATCCACTGCGTGCCTCAGCACCCATTGGACTGCATACATCAAAATGTATCACTTCCAACAAGTTACTATCTTGTTTCATCTGAATGAAAACAAGGCTTTGCTCATGCGGTATGATTTGCATGTCACTAGTGATTCAAAATCAAGTGAGTATAATGATCCATCAGCTTGGAGCCTCTTCATGCAATTTATACCAACATGACTCAAGCGGCAGTGCCACAAGTAAGTGGTACTATCATCATTACCTCGTATCTTTTGGCACCAATATCATGAACATGTGTAACACTACAATCGAGATTCAATAAACCATTGAAGGTGATTATTCAAGCAAATAGAGTAACCATTATTCTCTTTAAATGAATAATCGTGTTGCAATAAACACGATCAAATCATGTTCACGCTTAACGCAAGCACCAAATAACAATTATTTAGGTTTAACACCAATCCCGATGGTAGAGGGAGCGTGCGACGTTTGATCATATAAACCTTGGAAACACTTCCAACACGTATCGCACCTCGCCTTTAGCTAGTCTCCGTTTATACCGTAGCTTTCATTTCATGTTACTAATCACTTAGCAACCGAACCGGTATCCAATACCCTCGTGCTACTAGGAGTACTAGTAAAGTACACATCAACATCATGTATATCAAATATACTTCTTTCGACTTTTGCCAGCCTTCTTATCTACCAAGTATCTAGAGTTGCTCTGCCTCAGTGACTGTTCCTCTCATTACAGAAGCACTTAGTCTCGGGTTTGGGTTTAATCTTGGGCCTCTTCATTAGTGCAGCAATAGTTTTGTCGTTTCACGAAGTATCCCTTCTAGCCCTTGCCTTTCTTGAAACTTAGTGGTTTTACTAACCATCAACTATTGATGCTCCTTCTTGATTTCTACTTTCGCAGTGTCAAACATCGCTAATTGCTCAAGGATCATTGTATCTATCCTTGATATGTTATAGTTCATCACGAAGCTCTCATAGCTTGGTGGCAGTGACTTTGGAGAACCATCACTATCTCATCTCGAAGATTAACTCCCACTTGATTCAAGCGATTGTCGTACTGAGATAATCTGAGCACACGCTCAACGATTGAGCTTTTCTCCCTTACTTTGTGGACAAAGAATCTTATCACAGGTCTCGTACCTCTTAACAAGGGCACAAGCATGAAATCACAATTTCATCTCTTTAGAACATCTCTTATGTTCCGTGACGTTTGAAAACGTCTTCGGTGCCTTGCTTCTAAGCCATTAAGTATTTTGTACTGAACTATCGTGTAGTCATCAGAAACGTGTATGTCCGATGTTCACAGCATCCACAGACGATGCTCGAGGTGCAGCACACCGAGTGGTGCATTAAGGACATAAGCCTTCTGCGCAGCAACGAGGACAATCCTCTGCAAAGTTTGCTACTATCAACTTTCAACTAAATTTTCTCTAGGAACATATAAAAAAAGTAGAGCTATAACGCAAGCTACATCGTAATTCGCAAAGACCATTAGACTATGTTCATGACAATTCGTTCAATTAATCATATTACTTGAGAACTCCCACTCAAAAAGTACATCTCTCTAGTCATTTGAGTGGTACATGATCCAAATCCACTATCTCAAGTCCGATCATCACGTGAGTCGAGAATAGTTTCAGTGGTAAGCATCTGTATGCTAATCATATCAACTATACGATTCATGCTCGACCTTTCGGTCTCATGTGTTCCGAGGCCATGTCTGCACATGCTAGGCTCGTCAAGCTTAACCCGAGTGTTCCGCATGTGCAACTGTTTTGCACCAGTTGTATGTGAATGTTGAGTCTATCACACCCGATCATCACGTGGTGTCTCGAAACGAAGAACTGTCGCAATGGTGCACAGTCGGGGAGAACACAATTTCGTCTTGAAATTTTAGTGAGAGATCACCTCATAATGCTACCGTCATTCTAAGCAAGATAAGGTGCATAAAGGATTAACATCACATGCAATTCATAAGTGACATGATATGGCCATCATCATGTGCTTCTTGATCTCCATCACCAAAGCACCGGCACGATCTTCTTGTCACCGGCGTCACACCATGATCTCCATCATCATGATCTCCATCAACGTGTCGCCATCGGGGTTGTCGTGCTATTCATGCTATTACTACTAAAGCTACGTCCTAGCAATATAGTAAATGCATCTGCAAGCACAAATGTTAGTTTAAAGACAACCCTATGGCTCCTGCCGGTTGCCGTACCATCGACGTGCAAGTCGATATTAACTATTACAACATGATCATCTCATACATCCAATATATCACATCACATCGTTGGCCATATCACATCACAAGCATACCCTGCAAAAACAAGTTAGACGTCCTCTAATTGTTGTTGCATGTTTTACGTGGTGACCATGGGTATCTAGTAGGATCGCATCTTACTTACGCAAACACCACAACGGAGATGTATGAATTTCTATTTAACCTCATCCAAGGACCTCCTCGGTCAAATCCGATTCAACTAAAGTTGGAGAAACCGACACTCGCCGTTCATCTTTGAGCAACGGAGTTACTTGTAGCGATGAAACCAGTCTCTCGTAAGCGTACGAGTAATGTCGGTCCGAGCCGCTTCGATCCAACAATACCGCGGAATCAACAAACGACTAGGGAGGGCAGCAAAACGCACATCACCGCCCACAAAAACTTTTGTGTTCTATTCGAGATTACATCTACGCATGAACCTAGCTTTGATACCACTGTTGGGGAACGTCGCATGGGAAACAAAAAATTTCCTACGCGCACGAAGACCTATCATGGTGATGTCCATCTACGAGAGGGGATTTCCGATCTACGTACCCTTTTAGATCGCACAGCAGAAGCGTTAAGAAACGCGGTTGATGTACTAGAACGTCCTCACGTCCCTCGATCCGCCCCGCGAACCGTCCCACGAACCGTCCCGCGATCCGTCCCACGATCCGCTCCGATCTAGTGCCGAACGGACGGCACCTCCGCGTTCAGCACACGTACAGGTCGACGATGATCTCGGCCTTCTTGATCCAGCAAGAGAGACGGAGAGGTAGATGAGTTCTCCGGCAGCGTGACGGCGCTCCGGAGGTTGGTGGTGATCTAATCTCAGCAGGGCTCCGCCCGAGCTCCGTAGAAACGCGATCTAGAGGTAAAACCGTGGAGGTATGTGGTCGGGCTGCCGTGGCAAAAGTTGTCTCAAATCAGCCCTAAAACCCCACTATATATAGGAGGGAGGGAGGGGAGGAGGCAGCCTCAAACCCTCAAGGTTTGGCCGAAATTTGAGGTGGAGGAGTCCTACTCCAATCCTACTTGGAGTAGGATTCCACCTTCCCACCTGGAAACTCTTTCCACCTTGTGTTTTTCCCTTCTCAAACCTTATGGGCCTTAGTGGGAACTTATTCCAGCCCACTAGGGGCTGGTTTATCTCTTCCCATAGCCCATGAGACCCCTTGGGGCGTGACACCCCTCTCGATGGTCCCCGTCACCCCTCCCGGCACTCCCGGTACTCTACCGATGAGCCCGAAACCTTTCCGGTAATGCCCGAAAACTTTCCGGTAACCATATATCAATCTTCGTCTCCGGACCATTCCGGAAACCCTCGTGACGTCCGTGATCCCATCCGGGACTCCGAACAACATTCGGTAACCAACCATATAACTCAAATACGCATAAAACAACGTCGAACCTTAAGTGTGCAGACCCTGCGGGCTCGAGAACTATGTAGACATGACCCGAGTGACTCCTCGGTCAATATCCAATAGCGGGACCTGGATGCCCATATTGGATCCTACATATTCTACGAAGATCTTATCGTTTGAACCTCAGTGCCAAGGATTCATATAATCCCGTATGTCATTCCCTTTGTCCTTCGGTATGTTACTTGCCCGAGATTAGATCGTCAGTATCCGCATACCTATTTCAATCTCGTTTACTGGCAAGTCTCTTTACTCGTTCCGTAATACAAGATCCCGCAACTTACACTAAGTCACATTGCTTGCAAGGCTTGTGTGTGATGTTGTATTACCGAGTGGGCCCCGAGATACCTCTCCGTCATACGGAGTGACAAATCCCAGTCTTGATCCATACTAACTCAACTAACACCTTCGGAGATACCTGTAGAGCATCTTTATAGTCACCCAGTTACGTTGCAACGTTTGATACACACAAAGAATTCCTCCGGTGTCAGTGAGTTATATGATCTCATGGTCATAGTGTTGGGGAACGTCGCATGGGAAACAAAAAATTTCCTACGCGCACGAAGACCTATCATGGTGATGTCCATCTACGAGAGGGGATGAGTGATCTACGTACCCTTGTAGATCGTACAGCAGAAGCGTTAGAGAACGCGGTTGATGTAGTGGAACGTCCTCACGTCCCTCGATCCGCCCCGCGAACAATCCCGCGATCAGTCCCACGATCTAGTACCGAACGGACGGCACCTCCGCGTTCAGCACACGTACAGCTCGACGATGATCTCGGCCTTCTTGATCCAGCAAGAGAGACGGAGAGGTAGAAGAGTTCTCCGGCAGCGTGACGGCGCTCCGGAGGTTGGTGATGATCTTGTCTCAGCAGGGCTCCGCCCGAGCTCCGCAGAGACGCGATCTAGAGGAAAAACCGTGGAGGTATGTGGTCGGGCTGCCGTGGAAAAGTCGTCTCAAATCAGCCCTAAAACCTCCGTATATATAGGTGGGAGGGAGGGGAGGAGGCAGCCTCAAAACCTAAAGGTTTGGCCGAAATTGGAGGTGGAGGAGTCCTACTCCAATCCTACTTGGAGTAGGATTCCACCTTCCCACTTGGAAACTCTTTCCACCTTGTGTTTTTTCCTTCTCAAACCTTATGGGCCTTAGTGGGAACTTATTCCAGCCCACTAGGGGCTGGTTTATCTCTTCCCATAGCCCATGAGACCCCTTGGGGCGTGACACCCCTCCCGATGGTCCCCGGCACCCCTCCCGGCACTCCCGGTACACTACCGATGAGCCCGAAACTTTTCCGGTAATGCACGAAAACCTTCCGGTAACCAAATGAGGTCATCCTATATATCAATCTTCGTTTCCGGACCATTCCGGAAACCCTCGTGACGTCCGTGATCTCATCCGGGACTCCGAACAACATTCGGTAACCAACCATATAACTCAAATACGCATAAAACAACGTCGAACCTTAAGTGTGCAGACCCTGCGGGTTCGAGAACTATGTAGACATGACCCGAGAGACTCCTCGGTCAATATCCAATAGCGGGACCTGGATGCCCATATTGGATCCTACATATTCTACGAAGATCTTATCGTTTGAACCTCAGTGCCAAGGATTCGTATAATCCCGTATGTCATTCCCTTTGTCCTTCGGTATGTTACTTGCCCGAGATTCGATCGTCAGTATCCGTATACCTATTTCAACCTCGTTTACCGGCAAGTCTCTTTACTCGTTCCGTAATACAAGATCCCGCAACTTACACTAAGTTACATTGCTTGCAAGGCTTATGTGTGATGTTGTATTACCGAGTGGGCCCCGAGATACCTCTCCGTCACACGGAGTGACAAATCCCAGTCTTGATCCATACTAACTCAACTAACACCTTCGGAGATACCTGTAGAGCATCTTTATAGTCACCCAGTTACGTTGCGACGTTTGATACACACAAAGCATTCCTCCGGTGTCCGTGAGTTATATGATCTCATGGTCATAGGAACAAATACTTGACACGCAGAAAACAGTAGCAACAAAATGACACGATCAACATGCTACGTCTATTAGTTTGGGTCTAGTCCATCACATGATTCTCCTAATGATGTGATCCCGTTATCAAGTGACAACACTTGCCTATGGCCAGGAAACCTTGACCATCTTTGATCAACGAGCTAGTCAACTAGAGGCTTACTAGGGACAGTGTTTTGTCTATGTATCCACACAAGTATTGTGTTTCCAATCAATACAATTATAGCATGGATAATAAACGATTATCATGAACTAAGAAATATAATAATAACTAATTTATTATTGCCTCTAGGGCATATTTCCAACAGTCTCCCACTTGCACTAGAGTCAATAATCTAGTTCACATCACCATGTGATTCCAACGAATCCAACACCCATATGGGGTCTGATCACGTCTTGCTCGTGAGAGAGGTTTTAGTCAACGGTTCTGAAACTTTCAGATCCGTGCGTTCTTTACAAATCTTTATGTCATCTTATAGATGCTGCTACTACGTGCTATTCGGAAATGCTCCAAATATCTACTCTACTATACAAATCCGTTTCACTACTCATAGTTATTCGGATTAGTGTCAAAGCTTGCATCGACGTAACCCTTTACGACGAACTCCTTAACCACCTCCATAATCGAGAAAAATTCCTTAGTCCATTAGTTACTAAGGGTAAATTTTGACCGCTGCTAGTGATTCAATCATGGATCACTCTCTGTACCTCTCAACATACTTTGAGTCAAGGCACACATCAGGTGCGGTACACAGCATGGCATACTTTAGATTCTACGGCTAAGGCATAGAAGACGACCTTCGTCTATTCTCTTTATTCTGCCGTGGTCGGGTTTTGAGTCTTACTCAAATTCACACCTCACAACGCAACCAAGAACTCTTTCTTCGCTGATCTATTTTGAACTCCTTCAAAAACTTGTCAAGGCATGCATTTTATTGAAACTTTCATTAAGCTCTTTTGATCTATCTCCATAGATCTTTGATGCTCAACGTTCAAGTAGCGCAATCCAGGTATTCCTTTAAAAACTCCTTTCAAACAACCTTATATGCTTTACAGAGATTCTACATCACTTCTGATCCACAATATGTCAACCACATATACCTATCAGAAATTCTATAGTGCTCCCACTCACTTCTTTGGAAATACAAGTTTCTCATAAACCTTGTACAAACCTAAAATCTTTGATCATCTCATCAAAGTGTATATTCCAACTCCGAGATGCTTGCACCAGTCCATTGAAGGATCACTGGAGCTTGCATACTTGCTAGTATCTTTAGGATCGACAAAACCTTCTGGTTGTATCACATACAATGTTTGCTCAAGGAAACCGTTGAGAAAACAATGTTTTGTCATCCTACATGCAATATTTCATAAATAATGCATCAACAACTAACATAATTCTAACAGACTTTTAGCATCGCTATGAGTGAGAAAGTCTCATCATAGTCAACTGTTTGATCTTATCAAAAACATCTTTGCGACAAGTCGAGCTTTTCTTAATAGTGACTTATCACCATCATCGTCTGTCTTCTTTTAAAGATCCATTTTTACTCAATAGTCCTATGACCATCAAGTAGTTCTACCAAAGTCTACACTTTGTTTTCACACATGGATCCTCTCTCGGATTTCATGGCTTCCAGCCATTTGTCGGAATCTGGGCCCACCATCGCTTTCTCCATAACTCGTAGGTTCACTGTTGCTCAACAACATGACCTCCAAGGCAGGGTTACCGTACTACTCTGCAGCAGTACGCGACCTTGTCGACCTACGAGGTTTGTAGTAACTTGATTCGAAGCTCAATGATCATCATCATCAGCTTCCACTTCAATTGGTGTAGGCGCCACATGAACAACTTCCTGCGCCCTGCTACACACTGGTTGAAGTGATGGTTCAATAACCTCATCAAGTTCTACTACCCTCCCACTCAATTATTTCGAGAGAAACCTTTCCTCGAGAAAGGATCCGTTTCTAGAAACAAACACTTTGCTTTCGGATCTGAGATAGGAGATGTACCCAACTGTTTTGGATATCCTATGAAGATGCATTTATCCGCTTTGGGTTCGAGCTTATCAGGCTGAAACTTTTTCACATAAGTGTCGAAACCCCAAACTTTCAAGAAACGACAGTTTAGATTTCTCTAAACCTCAGTCTATACTGTGTCATCTCAATGGAAATACGCGGTGCCCTATTTAAAGTGAGTGCGGTTGTCTCTAATGCATAACCCATAAACGATAGTGGTAATTCGATAAGAGACATCATAGTATGCACCATACCAAATAGTGCGTGGCTATGACGTTCAGACACATCATCACACTATGATGTTCCAGGTGGCATGAACTGCGAAACAATTTCCACATTGTCTTAACTGTGTACCAAAACTCGTAACTCAGATATTCATTTCCATGATCATATCGTAGACAGTTTATCCTCTTGTTACGACGAACTTCACTCTGAAACGGAATTGAACTTTTCAACATTTTAGACTTGTGATTCATTAAGTAAATACTCCTGTATCTACTCAAATCGTCAGTGAAGTAAGAACATAATGATATCCACTGCGTGCCTCAGCACCCATTGGACTGCATACATCAAAATGTATCACTTCCAACAAGTTACTATCTTATTTCATCTCAATGAAAACAAGGCCTTGCTCATGTGGTATGATTCGCATGTCACTAGTGATTCGAAATCAGGTGAGTACAAAGATCCATCAGCATGGAGCCTCTTCATGCAATTTATACTAACATGACTCAAGTGGCAGTGCCACAAGTAAGTGGTACTATCATCATCAACTCGTATCTTTTGGCACCAATACCATGAACATGTGTAACACTACGATCGAGATTCAATAAACCATTGAAGGTGATTATTCAAGAAAATAGAGTAACCATTATTCTCTTTAAATGAATAATCGTATTGCAATAAACACGATCCAATCATGTTCATGCTTAACGCAAGCACCAAATAACAATTATTTAGGTTTAACACCAATCCCGATGGTAGAGGGAGCGTGCGACGTTTGATCATATCAATCTTGGAAACACTTCCAACACGCATCGTCACCTCGCCTTTAGCTAGTCTCCGTTTATGCCGTAGCTTTCATTTCGCGTCAGTAATCACTTAGCAACCGAACCGGTATCCAATACCCTCGTGCTACTAGGAGTACTAGTAAAGTACACATCAACATCATGTATATCAAATATACTTCTCTCGACTTTTGCCAGCCTTCTTATCTACCAAGTATCTAGAGTTGCTCCGCCTCAGTGACTGTTCCCCTTATTACAGAAGCACTTAGTCTCGGGTTTGGGTTTAATCTTGGGTCTCTTCATTAGTGCAGCAACTGTTTTGCCGTTTCACGAAGTATCCCTTCTAGCCCTCGCCTTTCTTGAAACTTAGTGGTTTTTCAAACCATCAACTATTGATGCTCCTTCTTGATTTCTACTTTCGCAGTGTCAAACGTCGCGAATCTCTCAAAGATCATTGTATCTATCCTTGATATGTTATAGTTCATCACGAAGCTCTCAAAGCTTGGTGGCAGTGACTTTTGGAGAACCATCACTATCTCATCTGGAAGATTAGCTCCCATTTGATTCAAGTGATTGTCGTACTCAGACAATCTGAGCACACGCTCAACGATTGAGCTTTTCTCCTTTACTTTGTGGTCAAAGAATTTTGTTGGAGGTCTCGTACCTCTTAACAAGGGCACAAGCATGAAATCACAATTTCATCTCTTTAGAACATCACTTATGTTCCGTGACGTTTAAAACGTTTTCGGTGCCTTGCTTCTAAGCCATTAAGTACTTTGCACTGAACTATCGTGTAGTCATCAGAAACGTGTATGTCGGATGTTCACAGCATCCACAGACGACGCTCGAGGTGCAGCACACCGAGTGGTGCATTAAGGACATAAGCCTTCTGCGCAGCAACGAGGACAATCCTCGGTTTTACAGACTCAGTCTGCAAAGTTTGCTACTATCAACTTTCAACTAAATTTTCTCTAGGAACATATAAAAACAGTAGAGCTATAGCGCAAGCTACATCGTAATTCGCAAATACCATTAGACTATGTTCATGACAATTAGTTCAATTAATCATATTACTTAAGAACTCCCACTCAAAAAGTACATCTCTCTAGTCATTTGAGTGGTACATGATCCAAATCCACTATCTCAAGTCCGATCATCACGTGAGTCGAGAATAGTTTCAGTGGTAAGCATCTCTATGCTAATCATATCAACTATACAATTCATGCTCGACCTTTCGGTCTCATGTGTTCCGAGGCCATGTCTGCACATGCTAGGCTCGTCAAGCTTAACCCGAGTGTTCCGCGTGCGCAACTGTTTTGCACCCGTTGTATGTGAACGTTGAGTCTATCACACCCGATCATCACGTGGTGTCTCGAAACGAAGAACTGTAGCAACGGTGCACAGTCGGGGAGAACACAATTTCGTCTTGAAATTTTAGTGAGAGATCACCTCATAATGCTACCGTCGTTCTAAGCAAAATAAGGTGCATAAAAGGATTAACATCACATGCAATTCATAAGTGACATGATATGGCCATCATCACGTGCTTCTTGATCTCCATCACCAAAACACCGGCACGATCTTCTTGTCACCGGCGTCACACCATGATTTCCATCATCATGATCTCCATCAACGTGTCGCCATCGGGGTTGTCGTGCTACTCATGCTATTACTACTAAAGCTACGTCCTAGCAAAATAGTAAACGCATCTGCAAGCACAAACGTTAGTTATAAAGACAACCCTATGGCTCCTGCCGGTTGCCGTATCATCGACGTGCAAGTCGATATTTCTATTACAACATGATCATCTCATACATCCAATATATCACATCACATCGTTGGCCATATCACATCACAAGCATACCCTGCAAAAACAAGTTAGACGTCCTCTAATTTTGTTGTTGCAAGTTTTACGTGGTGACCAGGGGTATCTAGTAGGATCGCATCTTACTTACGCAAACACCACAACGGAGATATATGAGTTGCTATTTAACCTCATCCAAGGACCTTCTTGGTCAAATCCGATTCAACTAAAGTTGGAGAAACCGTCACTTGCCAGTCATCTTTGAGCAAAGGGGGTTACTCGTAACGATGAAACCAGTCTCTCGTAAGCGTACGAGTAATGTCGGTCCAAGCCGCTTCAATCCAACAATACCGCGGAATCAAGAAAAGACTAAGGAGGGCAGCAAAACGCACATCACCGCCCACAAAACCTTTTGTGTTCTACTCGAGAAGACATCTACGCATGAACCTAGCTCATGATGCCACTGTTGGGGAACGTCGCATGGGAAACAAAAAATTTCCTACGCGCACGAAGACCTATCATGGTGATGTCCATCTCCTTGAGGTGGTGAGACTAGAATTTCTTATTGCGCATGCAAGATGGTGAGTTTTGATGCGAGATGGTGAGTTTTGATGCGAGACGCTTCAAATCAATTCAATGTTTCAGTAACGATGACAATAGATGTAGAGCGTTGTCCCTTAGGGGAAGTGCCCGAAGACTTCCCCGTTGTGGTCAGCAAGGTTAAGTCAGCTCCAGCAAAGGTGCAACAACTACAATGCGTCGACAACTCGTTATTTTGGCGGTAGTGACTGTTCAGTGATCTTGCGACCTCAATGTAATTCTCAGTACGTACGGGATAATTCATAGTTCTAGTGGACCTTTATAATGGACCGGGTCTGCACAAAATAAAATCACAAGAAAATTGAACATGCTCTTTAGTGATCTAAACCTTATGTTGTTCAGTGTCCCGCTTTGATTGCAAGAAAAATAGAACGGTGCTGTGCGCCGGCATGTCAGCCGAAACTTTCGGCCGACCATACGCGAGCCGCACGATCCGCCAGCCGCCGCGCGTCCGCATCGTTAGATCTATCCATGCAACAAATATTCCTCAGTGCAGTAAATTTTGATCACGATGGAACAAATTTTTATATGGTTGCAACAAAAAATGATTGTAGCAGAAAAATATCAACGTGCTGCAACAAAAAACAACGCTGATGATGCGTGGTAACAAAACAAAAAAAAGGTTGTAGCAAAGCAATTCGGTGAACTCGGGTTGCAACTCTCACGAACGAGGATGCAACTTTTTTACTGAACGGTTGCAGCAAAAAATGATGCTGGTTAGAGCAAAAATTAACACGGTTGTAACAAAAGTAAAAAAAACACCGATTGTAAGGAAAAATCCGATGAACTGGAGTTGCAACCAAACGTATATGCAGCTTTTTTACTGGACAAATGTAGCAAATAAAAAAAACGCTCGTAGCAAATATGAATGCTGGCTGTAACAAATTTAAACGAAAAAAGTTGCATGCCTAATCAGCGGTTTGCACGGGTCGCGTGCGGCCAGCCGAACGATTCGGCCGGCACACCGGGCCAGAAACATTTACCAGAAAAATAAGGTTTTATATCTTTATTTCATGCCCAACCAGGCACCACATATTATTTGGTAATTAATTATAGCGCTGCAGCATTTTCCCACAATTTTCCTATAAGTTGATAGAACTAGTCGGCGTACGAAAAGACAAAACTAGGCCGGTCACAATCCGCCTTTTCTTTGTAGCCTATCCATGTCACCCACATCATGTAGGCTGGTCTACATGAGATGACACGAGCGCCATACTGCATCGAATCTTTTGACGTCCGCATAATAAAAGCTTGACAGTATTCTTTCTGTTCCCTCTTTTTTTTTTGACAGCAATTCTGTTCCCTGTTTCTCTATGCAATGGAATTGTGGCCGCACGGGATCACTGAGCTAAGCATACGTGATAAGAGCATCTCCATCTCCCTAATGACATTTTAGGGTTGCATCGGTGCTTTTTTTTTCTAGGACGAACGAGTTTTCAGCCGTGTCCTTATGTTTCGGCATCCAGACGTTAACTTTTTTGAATTCTTCTTTTTTGCTGTCAAAAAGACGTCACGAATTCGGCAATCATCATGCCACAAGTTGACAATCAGCATGCCATAGTTCGACGGTCAAACACACCCAATAGTTCGGCGATCAAAAGAAATAGTGATGAAACGGATAAACGGCCGGCTCGGCATCGTGCGGCTCCTCTGCCGTGGGACTGGCCGGGTTCGTCATCAGTGTAGTCGGGCTTGTCGTCGGCGTGACACCACTGGAAAACGGGCCTTTGGCCGGGACCCTTTAGTCCCGGCCTGCCTCTGGGCCGGGACTAAAGGCCAGGCCACGTCGCCCCAAATCGCAATGCCTTTAGGCTTTAGTCCCGGCCCGTAAGGAGTCTTTAGTCCCGGTTCGTGTCTCGAACCGGGACTAAAGGGTTTGGAGGATTTAGTCCCCGTTCGTGTCTTGGACCTTTGGTCCCGGTTCGTGTCTCGAACCGGGACTAAAGGGTTTGGAGGATTCAGTCCCCGTTGGTGTTTTGAACCGGGACTAAAGGGACACGAATCGGGACTAAAGGTGCTCAGATTTTTTTTGCTGTTTTTAAATTCTTGTTTGTAGTTTCTGTTTTAAATTGCTTATATCTTTTAGGATATTTGATGTTTTTGATTGATTCTTTTTGCATTAGATTCAAAATTTTGTCTAGTTTCTGTTTGTACCATTATATTTCAAATTTGAATGGTTTAAATTTGTATTTGTTTAAATTTGCTTCAAACCCAGTTTTTGAATAACTTGAGTTCACAAATAGTTTTTAATTTAATTCTTTTTGCTCCCACTCATGTGTTAGGTTGTTGTCACAGTAAGATTTATTTGGTTATTTTTAAAATAATTTAAATTAGGATTTTAATTAAAGAAATATTGTTTGGCTTATATAGTTGTTTTAGTCATTTAATTGTTGTTTTTAATTATTTTTAGTTAGTTCTTTCTGTAGATTTTAACTTGTTGTGGTATGGTGCATATTTAATGCACAAAAAAAATCTACAGTTCAATTAATTTTAAAAAAATGCCTTTGTAGCAGATGGGTTTTCCTTTGAAACCTTGATACTTTGAGTTTTGTAGAAAATAAACAGAAATGATAAAATCTTCAAAAAATAAACAAAAATGATAAAATCTTCAAAAAATAAAATCCTTTGAGATGTTGTTAGGTTTTAGTGTCTAGTCGTATAGAAATTTTGAGATATGAAATTTGACTGTTTTTGCAAAAAAAGGAAAAAAAATAAACGGCCATAACTTTTACATACGACATTCACAAAAAATTAATATATCAAAAAAACTAGAAAAAATTGGTACTCGATTTCACCCGGGCTTGCCCGGTGAAGTTTTCTCACATGCTCAAAATTCCAAATGGAAAAAAAGTTATTTCAAAAAGAAGTTTTTTCCAAAAAAAAAGAAAAATAATTTTATTTAAAAATATTAGGTTGTTTTCATTGAAATTCACTATTGTTGTTACTTATTAAGTTTATTTTAATAATTGTTTGTAATTCAAAAAATTAAATCATGTGACATGACATCAAGACCCAAGTTGTTTAGGATTGATAGTTTACTATTATCAGAAAAACAACAAGTGCACACTTGGCAACTAGGGGCGATAGAACCAGAAAGTTAAGCGTGCTCGGGCTGAAGCAGTGAAAGCATGGGTGATCGGCCGGGAAGTTAGACGATTTGAAATGAGTGATCCACGCTAGAGCAGTGAGGATAGGTGATTAGAGATTAAATTGTCAAATAATTCAAAGATTAGAAAATTGGAATAAAACATAAAAAATATTCAAAAATAAAATTTGAAAAAAAAAAAATCTACCTTTTCGGGTCAAACAAACAAAAGAAACAGACGGATCATTTAGTCCCGGTTCGTAAGTAGAATTGGGACTAAAGGTACTCCCTCCGAGGCGGCCACGTGGAGAACCTTTGGTCCCGGCTTGGAACAGGGTCGGGACTAAAGGTTAGGCCTTTAGTCCCGCCCCTTTAGTCCCGGTTGGTGAACCGGGACTAAAGCCCCTTACGGGCGGGACTAAAGGCCCTGTCTCCACTAGTGTTCTCGTCCATCGTCGACGTGTCTATCCCCATCAAGAACTCCAGGTTGGTGTTCCTCTTCTTTGCAGCGACTTTGATCATCAACTCCAACCACCGCCCGTCGGATTTCTCCTCCCTCCTAGAAGCGCTGCTCTTGACGTCGGCGATGCATTGCTCGATCGAAGCTTGCAACCATTCGGCAGCGGCCGCCGCGTCCCTCGTAGTCGTGGCTTTTTTGGTGCCATCTGGGCGCCCTTCTGCCGCAGCCAGGGCAGGACCGTTTGGATTGTAGGTCTCCTTGGCCTTGTCGATAGCGAGTCGAGCTTCCCTCCATTTCTCGCAGACTCGATCCTGAAAAACACGTGAAGGAACTTGAACTCTTGGTCCTCGTTGTTGGCGCGATACATGGCGAACATCCGAACCATCTACACAACCTGGGCAAAAATATGTCGTCAAAGCACACGACGACGCGACAACCATACTTGACCCTCAACATTGGCGCCACTTTTCGGGCGAGCAACGACGTCCTCGACGATCCCATGCCACATGTTGCAGTCCGTCTGGATCATCGACCAGCGGTTCAACATGGCCTTGTCGCTGCGGTCCATGTAGATGTTGGCGAAGTCGGGGTCGACCAGCATGCGTTCGTCGAACGCCGTTTTGATTCTCCCCCAGTACGTGTCAGTGTTCTGACTCACGCCGATGATCGGGTCAATGCTGACGGTCTTCTATGCTTCCGCAAGGCACTCGTCTTCCTTTGACGTCCACTTGACGCGTGGTTCGGCTGGTTTGGCGTTCGTCACCCGCTTTCTCTTCCCTTCCTTCTTCTTCGGCATTCGTTCTGGTTCCACCTCCACCGCCTCTTCCTCTCCCTCCTCCTCCTCGTCGTCAATGTCGCTGGTGTTGTCCATTGTTTCATCCTGCACGCCGAACTCCGGGTGCAACGCGGCGGCGATGGAACCGCTTGTGATGATCTCGTCCATGTCAGCGTCGACGTAGTTAAACTACAGCAACGAAGTGGGCGCGAATAGAAGGACACCACGATGCAGAGACGATGCAGGAAAGGCTGCTGATGAGTACGCGGCGGCGAGTAGCAGTACTGGGTATTGAGGCCGGCGTTGAACGCGGGTGAGAGAGTATGCAGGGCGTGGCCGAAGCCGGTGGGGGGAGGAACGCTGCAGTGCGCCATGCATGAAGATGGTGTTGGTATTTAAGCCGTCATGCGCATCGCCGTCAGAGTAGCCAGGCGAGGGTACGTACCCCAGGACAACATCAGCGAGGAGAGGTTGGCCGGCGACGCAACGCCCTGGCGACCCCTCCATGCGTTCCGCGGGTTGCGACCGGGCGGGTTCATCATCCCCGCGCGGGACACCTCTTCCTGATCAACCGCCGCCGCCGTCGCGTCCTTGATCTTCTTAGCATCGAGCCTCCTCCACCGGTCTGTTGTGACAGCCTCCCGGCGCTGGACATCTGCCCTTCACTTGGCGTCCGAAACGCCCGCCGGCCTAGGCATCAGATTCCTTGGCTTCCTTTGCTTCAGCTGGCTGGAATCAGCAGTGGTGGCGGGGCGAGGGAAGGTGTACTTCTTCGATGACATGGCGGCCGGATGACTCGAGCGGGAGAAGAATGGCGGGAGTAGGTGGGGAAAGGGAGGAGGAAGGGGGAGAAAACGGCGGGAATAGGCCCGGCTGCCGCCGACAGAGCGGCCCGCTTGGCTTTTCGCTTCGACCCGCGCTCCCAAGCGCCCCCCGGAGGGGCTGGTTTCGGCTCAGGTTCGCCGGCTGTTATTTTGACCCAAACCGACACTAAACAAAGAGTTGGGGGCACGACTGGACCGATTTTTCACCGTCGGTGGTAAAAAAAGCATCCTGAGAGGGCTGTTGAGAGGGGGGGGAGAGAGGGGGCGAGTGGAGATGCTCTAAGAGCCGTATTTTAGCTTGCATTAGAGCCACTTCAGTAGAGTCGCCATAGCAACGTTCATATGCATACACAACGTTTCATATTGCATTGTGCAGGCCGTTGAGACAAGACGCAAACTCAGTCTTCATAATGGCTGCATTCATCTTGTAAGACCACTTGTGAATGGCATGTTATTTTTTTCCCCAATCTACAATACATATTTAGTAGAATGAATAACATATTAAATCTGAGCACGACGGCAATGGCTTGGACGACCATGAGCACGATGGCAAGGGCGAGGACGATTCTGTTGGGGACTGGTATCGCTGGCAATTGATAACTTGATTTCAGCAGCGGCGACTCGATTTTGATGGTGATGCTCAAAATGTGGACGCTTGTGATACTTCTTCTCACCATTTCAAACATCGCCATCGATTCCACGACTTATAACTAGAGCATGCATACATTGTGTTGGAAGATTAGACAAGTTTATGATTAATTTTAATAAATAATTCATGATTAAAACAAAACATAGCATGTAATACTCTATGTCTCAATCAATCTAAAAAAGCAACCGAACATGCACAACATCACCGTCAAGAAGCAGCAACTACAGCAATGAACATTAATAGATTATGAATAACGTACTGTTCGTTAGTTGCAGCAAGAGTGCATGTCTTGATGATGATGTTGACGACGATCCTTTGTTGATGGCAATGAAGACGACGATGAGTAATACCGCCCGACTTGGACGGTAGACGACCCGTGGTGAAGACTTTGAGCAATCGCGCAAAGCGATTCCCAAAACATAATTCGTCCTCTCCCAGTGCAGGATCGCAAAGACAAACGGTTCCGGAAACATGCTCTCTCGCACGCCGATGCACGTCGACGTTCGAGATGAGATAGACTACGACGGTGACGCAAGTTGTGAGATGAGACAAAATCCTATATGTTTTCGGTGTGTCGCGATCATGTCTCAAATCGACTTGGTTTCCAAGTCGTATACCTGCCGGACAAAAAATTCTCAACTTGTGTGAAAAGACATAAAAATAAAACGGCAAAAGAAAGCCATGCCCCCGCAAGGCAACGGAGTGGAATTTGACGGACAATTCATGCATGTCGGACATACGCGCCGCCCGGCCAGGAGAGCGAGCGCGCGTGAGGTCTTTTTATTTCTCTTCTCAACACACGCTTAGAAAGGTGAGGAGAACTCACTATATAAAAAGGTCAAACTCTTCCCCAACTAGCGGTATGAGACTAAACTTTAACACCATCACACAACCACTTGCCATTTTACTTATAGACTTAATTTAAGATTTTAGAATTTATAGATGAACCAAAACCATTAATTCTAACACATTGCACATGACGGTAAATTGCTCCTCCACATGCACACATCCATCTAATGGTAAAAACTATACTAACCATTTTGGGACACATAAGAAAATCATTAGTGAAATCATTATGTGTCCCACAAAATGATGTGTATAAGATTTAACATCGCTTCACGGTGATACCAGTCATACTCCGAGATCATCACCCTGTCCGCCAGGCGCTGGCGGTGATAGTGCAGGTTGTGGGCGGTGAGTAGGAAAGTTTACGCTATGGGCGGCGAGAAGGGAAGTGGAGGTTGTCGATATTTTCATGGTTGCGCATGTCTCGCACCACCCTCAAGACCGAGGCGGACCGACACTTCGCCGACCTGACCAGAGCCAAGGAGCTTGTATAGTTGAATCAGTTGGTAACCTTCGGCCTAAAGGAAGCCATAAAGAAATACAAGGAGCTAAGTGAGGCGATGGAAACGAAGATCCAGACGGTACGGTGATGCTTGAGCTTGAGAAAACGGAAGGCCTACTAAAAAGAGCGAAGGAGGCGATGCAGGAGATTTGCTCAGTGCTTTTGGCGCAACGAGCTGCCGGCTAAGAACATCTTTGGCCTTGTCACCACATTGAAACAGGGGCGATGTGATAAGAGCATCTCCAACAGCCACGTTAAAACAGCATCGCGTCGTAAAATTGATCATTTTAACACGTGTGTAATAAAAAAATGTGCTCCAACGGATGCGCGATAAACGCGCACGGGACATATAGAGTACAACGCCTTGTCCGAATCGTCATCGCGCGTTTTGTATTTGGTGCGCCCGCTTTCGTGCGCCGCACAATCGAGCGCTCGCGCCGCATTCTCTCCACTGCGTCACCTTCGCCCCGTCCCCCGCCGACGAACTGACCCGATGGAGGCCCTGGCCGGCATCCTCTCACCCCGTCCTACACCTGCGAACCCTCCGCTGTGGCGGCCGCCGCCACAAATCCTAGCACGGGGAGCTTTGGCTTTGCCTCGGCCGGCACTCCTCCAAGCACCGGCGTCGCGTCCGGCCTTTTCAAGCCGCCTCGGATGACCTCGGCAGCGGGTGGCCTCACACCGGCGCCCGCCGCGATGGTGTGGACCTTTTATGTGGGCATGGATTTGAACTTGTGGACATGAACTTGGTTGGATGATGTTGTGGACATAAACTTTTTATGTCATCATGAACTTGTTTGTGTGATTTAAATTATACCATGTCTTTCTTTTAATATTTGAAATTCATTTTGTATTCAAAATGTATCTAAAATGCAACATATGCCAAGCGCCGGCTATTCGCACGTGCTGTAATTTAACACGTCTGCTAAAGCTACATGCGCTGTATTTTCACGCGTCTGTTGAAGTCAGCGTTGACCGTCGTGTTAAAACAGACGAACGGGGCGTTATAAATTAATTTTTAATGTGGCGCGAGTTAGACGGCTGTTGGAATGCTCTTAGGATTTCTTGTTGTGCATACAATAAGACAAGATTGCGGCGATTACACTGCACGCATCGACAGCTTGTTTAGTCCTTCGGTGGTTCAAGGATTTCAATGTAATTCTTCATTACGTTGGGACGCTTCGTATTTCTAGGAAACACTTAAAATGGACTAGGTCCTTTTCGTAAAATAAATGAATGAACTAAACAAGCATGTAGCTCAATGATCTCGACCAGCTAGAAAATACTAAGTTTCTATGCTATTTCATGCCCAACCATACGCGCATATTATTTGGTTATCAATAAAAGCGATGCTGCATTTTTCTTCAATATCCCCTATAATCGGATACAAGTAGTCGGTGTAAGAAAAGTCCACATAGTCCTTGCACTAGGCCGGTCACAGTCCGCGGTCCCTTCGGGGCCGGATTATCGACATCAAGATTAATGTACATGAGATGACACGGGTCCTATAGTGCATTGTAGCATCTCTTGACGTACACATATAAAACTGTCCCAGTATTCTTTGTGTTCATCTTTTTCTGTGCCACCGAACTGTGGCCGCACGGGCTCACTGTATTTCACTGAGACTAGGCATATGTGACTGGCCGGGGCGATGCCTCCTTTTTGAAAAAAAGGGCATATGTGACAAAAACTGTTTCTGTGTTTGCATATGGAAATCTGCCCTCTCTATTGACTCGGTTAAAGGTTAGAGTTTAATTTTAATTTTAGACTAAGCCTGAACTAACTCTAATCAAAAAGGTGTCTGGATGAAAGGGTTAGATTACCAATAAATACACTTTTTTCAATCATTTGCCTTCTTTATCTAGGATTTTGGGTGATGAAAGGAGAGAGAAAAGTAACTTTTTCTGGGTCCCACTAACTCTAACCTAAAAAAACACCTCTTGGGTGGGTTAGGCTGGTTGTAATGGGTAGTATCATATACTAGTATCATGCATATGATACAAGTCTATGACACCACATCCGTAATGCATAGTATCATATGTTAGTATCATAGAATAGTTCATTTATGGTCATGCAAGACACATAGTAGCACATCATTTAATATGATATGGTATCATGATATAATACTCAACCCTCCCTTTCTTCATTTAATTCTATGCCACCTCATTGAGATTGCCTAGTTGGCATGTATGATACTACCTATGATACTCCCATTACGGACAGCCTTAGATGCATCTAACCAACTCTAACCCATTACTAGTGGAAAACGGGCCGTTGGCCAGTACCCTTTAGTCCCGGCCTCCATCTGGGCCGGGAATAAAGGCCCGGCCACGTCGCCCCAAAATCGCAATGCCGCCCACAAGGCTTTGGTCCCGGCTCGTAAGGAGCCTTTAGTCCCGGTTTGTGTCTCAAATCGGGACTAAAGGGCTACGCGGTGTGCAGCCCGCATGTGCGCCACCTTTAGTCCCGGTTTGTGTCTCAAACCGGGACTAAAGTCCTCTGCCTATATATATTGGCCACAGCCCCCCTCTCCTCTCTTCCTTGCATTTTTCTTGGATGGAAGAGTGTGAGTGTGTGCTAGCTCTCCATTTTTCTTGGATGCACTAGAGGTGTTTGTTGAAATGTGTGTTACAGCGATGCCGCTTCAGTTCACCGAACACAACTACGATATGAGATGCCCGAACCACGCTTAAACATCTTCCTCTTTATTTCTACTTATTCTAAAACGTTAGCAACTATATTTCCTCGTTTAGACCGTGCGGTACTAATTTTTAGGATCGTGATTGTTTGATATACTGTCGTATAACGCAGATGAGCCATCCATAGATGTACGGTGATCGACGCACAGCCGCTTACAGAGAAGGCGTGCATTCTTTTCGAGATGCAGTCGATGCGAACAAGCATGATGGTGGCTATATGTTTTGTCCATGTGTTGAATCTCGGAATGAGAAGGATTACACTTCCTCAAGAGTCATTCAGAGCCACCAGCTTCGGTCCGGTTTTATGTCGGGCTATAATGTTTGGACCAAGCACGGAGAAAAGAGGGGTTATGATGGAAGACGACGATGAAGAAGAAGAGAACGATGATGACAACTACCGAGCTATGTTCCCTGAGTATGCTGATACCGCAATGGAAGACAATGAAGAAGAAGATCAGGATGAAGAACGGGAACCAGATGAGCCCGCTGATGATCTTGGCCGGGTCATTTCTGATGCACGGCGAGGTTGCGACACAGAAAAGGAGAGGTTGCAGTTCGAGCAGATGTTACAGGACCACAACAAATTGTTGTACCCAACTTGTGAAGATGACCAGAAGAAGCTGGGTAGCACACTGGAATTGCTGAAGTGGAAGGCAGAGACCGGTGTGACTGACTCGTCATTCGAAAAGTTGCTGGTACTGATGAAGAAGATGCTTCCAAGAAAGAACGAATTGCCCGACAACACGTACGAAGCAAAGAAGCTTGTCTGCCCTCTAGGATTAGACGTGCAGAAGATACATGCATGCCCTAATGACTGCATCCTCTACCGCGGTGAGAAGTACGAGAATATGGATAAATGCCCGGTATGCACTGCATTGCGGTATAAGATCAGAAGAGATGACCCTGGTGATATTGAGGGCGAGCCACCCAGGAAGAGGGTTCCTGCCAAGGTGATGTGGTATGCTCCTATAATACCACGGTTGAAACGTCTGTTCAGAAATAAAAATCATGCAAAGTTGTTGCGATGGCACATGGAAGATCGTATGAAAGACGATAAGTTGAGGCACACCGCTGATGGTCGGCAGTGGAGAAAAATTGAGAGAGAGTTCCCGAGATTTGCAGGTGACGCAAGGAACTTATGGTTTGGTCTGAGTACATATGGCATGAATCCTTTTGGGGAGCAGAGTTGCAGTCACATCACCTGGCCCGTTACTCTATGTATCTACAACCTTGCTCCTTGGTTGTGCATCAAGCGGAAGTTCATTATGATGCCAGTGCTTATCCAAGGTCCAAAGCAACCCGGCAACGATATTGATGTGTACCTAAGGCCATTAGTTGATGAACTTTTACAACTGTGGGCCGAACCAGGTGTACGTGTGTGGGACGAGCACAAACAAGAGGAATTTGACCTTCCAGCGTTGCTTTTCGTAACCATCAATGATTGGCCTGCTCTTAGTAACATTTCAGGACAGTCAAACAAGGGATACAATGCATGCGCGCACTGTTTGGATCAGACAGAAAGTATATATCTGAACAAATGTAGGAAGAATGTGTACCCGTACAATCGTCGTTTTCTTCCGCCCAAGTATCCCTTAAAGAAAAAAGGCAAGCATTTCAATGGCAAGGCAGAACCCCGGGGGAAGCCTGTCATCCGTACTGGTGCTGAAGTATTTGATATGGTCAAAGATTTGAAAGTAATCTTTGGAAAGGCTCCTGGCAGCCAACCTGTTCCTAACGGCCCTGATAAGCGCGTACCCATGTGGAAGAAGAAATCTATATTTTGGGAGCTACCCTACTGGGAAGTCCATGAGGTCCGCTCGGCAATCGACGTGATGCACCTGACGAAGAATCTCTGCGTGAATATTCTAGGCTTCCTGGGCTTGTATGGGAAGTCAAAAGATACACCGGAAGCACGGGAGGACCAGGAACGTCATAAAGGAAGAGATGGCATGCATCCAGGGTAGTTTCAAGGGTGTGCCAGCTACGCTCTTACTAAGGAAGAGAAGGAAATCTTCTTTGAAGTCCTTTTCAGTATCAAGGTCCCGACTGGCTTCTCGTCGAATATAAAGGGAACCATAAATATGAAAGACAAAAAATTTCAAAACCTAAAGTCTCATGACTGCCACATGCTTATGACGCAATTGCTTCCGGTTGCATTGAGGGGAATTCTACCGGAAAATGTTCGCCTGGCAATTGTGAAGGTATGTGCATTCCTCAATGCAATTTCTCAGAAGGTAATCGATCGAGAAAGTCTATCAGGGTTACAGATTGATGTGGTCCAATGTCTGGTCAGCTTTGAGTTGTTGTTCGCGCCATCCTTCTTCAATATAATGACACACCTCCTAGTTCACCTAGTCGAAGAGATTAGAATTCTCGGTCATGTGTTTCTACACAATATGTTCCCCTTTGAGAGGTTCATGGGAGTCTTAAAGAAATATGTTCGTAACCGTGCTAGGCCAAAAGGAAGCATCTCCAAGGGCTATGGAACAGAGGAGGTCATTGAGTTTTGTGTGGACTTTCTTCCTGACCTTAAGCCGATTGGTGTTCCTGAATCTCGGTATGAGGGTAGGCTGACAGGAAAAGGCACACTAGGAAGGAAAGCAAAAGTATGTATGGACGGGCATTCTTTCTCTCAAGCACACTACACAGTTCTACACAATTCCACCGTGGTGGCTCCATATATCGTGAGACACAAGAATATTCTACGCTCCGAAAACCCGGGGAAGGTTGACTCTTGTATTAAAGGGGAACACGAGAAGACTTTCGGCAGTTGGTTGCAGACACATCTCATGAATGACGACACCATTGGAGATCAGCTGTACTGTTTGGCCATGCCACCATCTTCGACTATATGTACTTTCCAAGGGTATGAGATAAATGGGAATACATTTTACACGGTTGCCCAAGATAAAAAAGAGCACCAACCAAAATAGTGGTGTCCGCTTTGATGCAATAGACGAGAATGGGCACTGTTTGAAAACATATTACGGGTACATAGAGGAGATATGGGAACTTGGCTATGGACCTACTTTTTAAGATCCCTTTGTTTCGGTGCAAATGGGTGAAGCTGACATGAGGCGGAGTAGTTGTGGACCAAAAGTACGGCATGGCAACAGTGGATCTCAACAATCTTGCGTACATGGACGAACCATTTGTCCTAGCCAATGATGTCGCTCAGGTTTTCTATGTGAAGGACATGTCTACAAAAACGAGAAAAAGAAATCAGCAAAAGAAGATATCGTTCGATGAGCCAAAACGCCACATAGTTCTTTCAGGAAAAAGAAACATCGTGGGAGTAGATGACAGGACAGACATATGAGTAGATTATAATAAGTTTCATGAAATTTCGCCCTTCAAAGTGAAAACTGACCCAAGCATCCTACCGAATGATGAAGATTCTCCATGGCTACGACCCAGAAGAAAACAAAAATAATAGATAGGAATATTGGTGCAATAATGTAATAATGTATTAAACCTTTTATGTAATGCATGTATGGAATGTACTAAACCTTTTAGTTTTGAATTATTTATTCAATTTCAAACATTTTTCATTATCATAGTTTTGTCAAATTCTCAAATATGCAAAAAGAATTTTAATAAACATAGTTTCTAATTGAAAATAACAAAACAGTTAATAGTTTGGATAGTCAAAATAATTAATTTTGAAAATAGAAAATAGTTTTGAATTATTTATTCAATTTCAAACACTTTTCATTATCATAGTTTTGTCAAATTCTCAAATATGCAAATAGAATTTTAATAAACATAGTTTTTAATTGAAAATAACAAAATAGTTAATAGTTTGGATAGTCAAAATAATTAATTTTGAAAATAGAAAATAGTTTTGAATTATTTATTCAATTTCAAACACTTTTCATTTTCATAGTTTTGTCAAATTCTCAAATATGCAAAAAGAATTTTAATAAACATAGTTTTTAATTGAAAATAACAAAATAGTTAATAGTTTGGATAGTCAAAATAATTAATTTTGAAAATAGAAAATAGTTTTGAATTATTTATTCAATTTCAAACACTTTTCATTTTCATAGTTTTGTCTAATTCTCAAATATGCAAAAAGAATTTTAATAAACATAGTTTTTAATTGAAAATAACAAAATAGTTAATAGTTTGGATAGTCAAAATAATTAATTTTGAAAATAGAAAATAGTTCTGAATTATTTATTCAATTTCAAACACTTTTCATTTTCATAGTTTTGTCAAATTCTCAAATGCAATAGAAAAGGTTGTCTACCCGGGGTGTCGTCAATTTCTTCCGACCAATCATACCGTAAGAAAGAAAGGCAAGCATTTCAACGGTGTGGCAGATCACCGGAAGAAGCCTAACCTCCCTACTGGTGATGAGTTATTGGCTATGGTCAAGGAGTTGGATCAAATAGTAATCTTTGGAAAAGGTCCCGGTGGTCAATCTGTTCCAAAAAATGACGTTACCGGACATGTGCCCATGTGGAAAAAGAAATCATTATTTTGGAAGCTACCCTATTGGAAACACCTAGAGGTCCGGTCTTCAATCGACGTGATGCACGTGACGAAGAATCTTTGTGTGAACCTGCTAGGATTCCTGGGAGTGTATGGAAAGACAAAAAAATGAAATCCCTTTGTAACAGATGAGTTCTCGTTCGAAACCCTGATACTTCGAGAGAGACTGTCCGTTTTGTACACGAAGTGCATCCAGTTTTTGTCGTAACCCTCTCGACTTTTTAGCACATGCTATGTGGGTGAAATGATGATACCATGCCAACTTTCAACATTTTCAGAGTTCATTTGTAGTGCTTTTCAATTTCAGGGTCAACTAGCTAGCTCAAAGAAAAATAAGTAAATGCACGAAAAATACCAAATGAAGTCAGAAATTGTTGAAAATTTGTGATGTGCCTTTGAATGGTGCATTTTTAACACACAAAAAGTATGGAGTTCAAATAAGTTCAAAAAAATGAAATCCCTTTATAACAGATGAGTTCTCGTTCGAAACCCTCATACTTCGAGAGAGATTGTCCGTGTTGTACATGAAGTGCATCCAGTTTTTGCCGTAACCCTCTCAACATTTTAGCACATGCTTTGTGGGTGAAATGATAATACCATGCCAACTTTCAGCATTTTCAGATTTCATTTGTTGTGCTTATCAATTTCAGGATCAATTAGCTAAAAAAAGTAAATGCACGAAAAATACCAAATGAAGTCGGAAATTGTTGAAAATTTGTTATGTGCCTTTGAATGGTGCATTTTGAACACACAAAAAGTATGGAGTTCAAATAAGTTCAAAAAAATGAAATCCCTTTGTAACAGATGAGTTCTCGTTCGAAACCGTGATACTTCGAAAGAGAATGTCCGTTTTGTACACGAAGTGCATCCAGTTTTTGTCGTAACCCTCTCAACTTTTTAGCACATGTTGTGTGGGTGAAATGATGATACCATGCCAACTTTCAACATTTTCAGATTTCATTTGTAGTGCTTCTCAATTTTAGGGTCAACTAGCTCAAAAATAATAATTAAATGCACGAAAAATACCAAATGAAGTCAGAAATTGTTGAAATTTTGTGATGTGCCTTTGGATGGTGCTTTTTGAACACACAAAATGTATGGAGTTCAAATAAGTACAAAAATGGAAATCCCTTTGTAACACATGAGTTCTCGTTCGAAACCCTGATACTTTGAGAGATATTGTCCGTTTTGTACACGAAGTGCATCCAGTTTTTGCCGTAACCCTCTCAACTTTCTAGCACATGCTATGTGGGTGAAAATGATGATACCATGCCAACTTTCAACATTTTTAGAGTTCATTTGTAGTGCTTTTTCATTTCAGGGTCAACTAGCTCAAAAAAAATAAGTAAATTCACGAAAAATATCAAATGAAGTCAGAAATTGCATAAAGTTTTTTTTGTTAAAATACTTAATAGAAAACAAAAAAAGAGTCAACTAAAAAGAATCAACTAAAATATTAACTAAAATGAATGAATTAAAAATAATTAACTAAAATTATCAAAGTGCTTATTTGTTGGAAAGAATCAAGTAAAACATTAACTAAAAAGAAACAAAAAAAGATCAACTCAGTAGAAAACTAAAATAGAAGAGAAAAAAAATATTTAATAGCAAAGAATTAAAATATAAACTAGGACTAAAAATTATTAAAGTAAAAAAAATGTTGGGCATCACGGCGTGCATACGACTAGAAACCCTACCCGACAGGTGGGCCAGGATGCAGGCCCGCGGGCCCAATAGGCCCAACATGCAGCGAGAGGAGAGTTAGGCCCATAGGCCTGCAATAGAGAGAAGCTCAATTGAGCAAGGCGCGGCAGTGCTTAGAAAGCACTGCCAGCGCCCCTCGCTAGGCGAGGTGGGACTAAAGGTTGCCCTGCGTCGCACCGGAGCCAGCCGAGGTCTTTAGTCCCGGTTCGGGGCTCGAACCGGGACTAAAGACCACCTTTAGTCCCGGGTGGAGCCACGACCCGGGACTAAAGCCCCTCGTTTCCCGCCTCCTCGCCTACCGAAAAGGGGTCTTTAGCCCCTGGTCATGGCTAGACCCGGGACTAAAGGGTGTCTTTAGTCCCGGTTTGAGCCCCAACCCGGGACTAAAGCTCCACCTATATAAGCGGGAGTTGGAAATTTCCAACCCATCTCCTCTCGTTTTCTTCCTCCTCTCGCTCTCGCGTGCGCACCAGACGACGACGCGATCGACGCCTCCAGGCTGCCGGACCTTCGCCTCGCTCTCGCCGTCGTCGACGCCCGCCGTCCTCCTTGCCATCGCCGATACGCCTCGCCTCGCCATCGCCGTCTCGCCTTGCCTCACCGTCGCCGTCTCGCCTCTTCGACATTGTTGCGCCGTTGCCGTCTCGCCTCCGGCCCAGAGCTCCTCGCCGCGTCGCCGACGCCGTCGCCGCCCCCAACTCGCCTCGCCTCGGCGTCGCCCCGTTGCTCCGCCGTGAGCTCCCCCTATCCTCCCTCTCCCTCTCCCCCTGTGCCGCCATTATTTTTATAATTTAAGAAAGTTTTTTTCTTTACAAAGTTTGTAGAAAAACTATTAATACCTACACAATAGAATCGGTATTATTTGATCCATCGGGAAATTTATTTTCATACTATTTTTACTATTGCAGCCACTGATCCGAGCAAATTTAGTGAAACACAAGAAAAAACGAATTTAGGAGAAACTAACCTTTTAAAAATGGAAGAAAAGGGTAGCCAACCTGTGCAGTGAAATAAGTTTGCTAGCTGTGTACAAACCTTTGAACTTGGCTCGTCCGTTGTTTCCGTCCAACTATATGCATAACTTTGAACTAAATATGTACTCCTTGCGTTCCTAAATATTTGTCTTTCTAGAGATTTCACTATGGACTACATACAGATCTGTATGTAGACATAATATAGAATGTAGATTCATTCATTTTGCTTTGTATGTAGTCCAGTTGAATCTCTAAAAGAAAAATATTTAGGAACAGAGGGAGTAATTATTAAAACGGTGGTCAAGAAACTCATCTGAAGTGTCAAGATGCAATAAACATTTCGCAGATAAATATTGTGTGTTAGCATAGCACCGAATCAAGATTGCATGACTTGACAAACCAGTCCCTTGCAATTTGATCCAGTGGTGTATGTAGGGTTTTAGACTAGCTGTTGTATGTAGTGTTGATAGCATCACTAATACAATTGCAGATGCTTACATACACGAATTTTTACACACACTTAAAACTTTTGTCAATATATAGTTGAACTAGTTGATTTAATAAAACTACTTTATTTTACTATATATACGATTAGTTTATTTTTAGCAAGAAAATTAATAGAACTAGTTTATTTTTTTAGTTCATTTTGCGATGTCTATCCCGCATCCTCATCGTCGACTCGGCGGAGGACACCTGCTTGATCAGAGGGGCCATGTCCGGGACTGGGCTCCGCCCGGCTGGTATTGGGAGGTGCTACCTTCCGGGGGGCGTAGGTTGGTGAGGAGCCAGCCCGTTGTTGACCCGATCCTTGTTTGGTGGCGGTCGCGTGGGTCAGTGACGGTGCGGAGGCTTCTGGACACCGCGGAGGTGGTACGTCACCGTGTCAGTGAGGAGGATGAGCACGTCCGTCGCTACATGGTTGCGTTGGAGGGTAGGTTCGACCATTCCTGGCAGGTTCTTCAGGGATCTCACTGGTGCTATGATCCTGTGATGGTTCCTTCTCCTTGGGTGTCCACCGCCCGCGACGATACCCGTCGGGCGCTACGGTTCTAGCTGTATTAGTGATGTTATATGTATGATAGTATTCGAGGAGTATTAGTGATAATATTCGACGATGTACGGACACAAGAGATGATGTAGTTTTGCTTATAATTGAATGCATGCTAATTTGAATACTACTTTATTTTACGATTTGGTTTTGCTTATTGAATGCTCAAATTGGAAAAGTACTCCTACTTTGAATACTAAAATTAGAGAGCACTATGCAGAATTCTAGGAGTCCCGGGTGGAGCCACGACCCGGGACTAAAGTTGTTTTGGAACGGAGTTCCTGATAGAATAATTCTTTTTTAGTACAAAGTTCAACAAAGTCCTTTGACACTAGACAATGTGACATATAGAAGGGTAGATGAGATCAGGAAAAATAGGATCATTTTCTACACATCTAGAATGTCGCCATTTTGTTAAATCCTTAAAGGTTAAGAGAATCCGTTAGAGATATTTTAGAGTTTAGGTTCTAGCCAAGACCCGGGACTAAAGGTCCTCCTATATAAAACGACACTTCGAAGTTTCCAACCCCTCTTATATAGTTTGTTAGTTTATTAGTTAATCAAATATCCGTTTTTTGCAGAACTATGGATCCACATATCACGAACCTCGAAGAGGAAGAACTTCTCGAAGATATAATCAAAGACGGCCCCGACGTTGAACCAGTTGAATCTCCGTCGTCATATCTAAACCCCTTCGGATATGGAATGGAGGTCGACCGACACGAAGATGAAGCCGATGGGGCAGGAAATAGGTCCAATGACGGAGAAGGTGATAGCTCCACTGATGGAGAAGCCGGTGGAGAAGCTGGTGGAGAAATAATAAAGTCTGACGAGGTATACATATGAAGTTCGACAATCACTTGTAATATGTGAAAAATATTGGAGATAGCTCTATATTGTATACATATACATTCATTTGACGAATGTTTCTCCCTCTTAGGCCTCCACATCGAGCAAAGCTATGAAACGAGGCCCGACTAAAAAGTTGGATGCACGGACGCATTACACCTTTGAGGTGATATTGCCTACGGGTGAACCCAAGCTTCCTAAGAATGCTGCTGACACATTCAAGAAGCAATGCGGAGTTCTCGTTAGGGATCACGTCCCGATCAGCGTTCGGGAGTGGAACAAGCGCAAAGGGGCCGCCGATAGTGACTATGTCGCGGAAAGGTACAAAGATAATCTTTGGAATGATCTCATGTCACATTTCAACCTGCCAGAATGTGAGAATGAAGACGACGCAAAAAAATTGAGGGCCAAAGTCAAGCAGTGGACTCTAAAGAAGATGGCCGAACTGTTCCGTAGCTGAAAGAAGAAGCTACGGAAAAACTATCGGAAGACAAAGAAAGTCCCAGTATTCGAGGGGTATCTAGCCAAGCAGGCGAATCACTGGAAGGCATTTCAAGAGTACAATGAGTCAGAAGATGCCAAGGCATTATCAGAAAAGAACAAGAAAAATGCAGACAAGAAGAAATATCACCACACGCTCGGGCCAGGGGGCTATGAGACTGCCATCCCAAAGTGGGATAAGAAAGAGCAAGATCTGCTAGCTAAAGGCATCATACCTGAACCCATCCGTGATGAGTGGGAATCGAGAGCAAGAAATTGGTTCCTTGCGCATGGTGGTTCGTACGACGAAGAAACAGGGGACCTCATCTGCAGTGACGGTCTTAGGATACCCAGGGAGAATTGGAAAAAGATAGTGAAAGAAATTAAGGAGGCAAAAAGACAGTTCACTGCAGATACAGAGAAAGATTTGCTCACACTAGTCCTCGGCAATGACGAACATGGAGGACGAACGCGAGGCTTCGGTCCTTCTTACCCGTGGTGTCTTGGGTTTGCCAGAGACCAAGACACTTACAGAAGCCGAGCGAGAGCAAAGAAGCGACAGCGGGATGAGGAGAATGACAAGTTCAACCAGTTGCTTGCCAGGCTTAACGAGCAACAAAAGCAGATTGATGAGCTTAGAGGAGTAGCGCGCCACGAAGATCCTGCACTCGATATTACCGGTGCCCCATCTAAGCGGAAAAGCAGCGTGGCCGAATCTGAGGCCCCGCCCGACGATGCACGAAGAATGATAGAGGGCGGTCCCGGCTACCTCGTGGATGGAATCAAGGAGTCAACATCATGTGAACTCCATCAGAAATTCAAGAACATATCCATGAAGGTGGCCGTCGGACAAGCTTTACCTTCTGGCCCTGATGCACGCTGGCATGGCCGTGAGATTCCAGCTGGCTTTGCTAAAGTCGGGGTGGATGAAATCATGGCGGGGTTTGATATGGAGCTCGACATAGCTGGACCCGAAGATGAGAGGACACTCGAAGAAGTACTCGGTGGAGTCATCCTATGGGACAAGAACTACATCAAGCTTCCAGGCTCGGCCCCAAGGACAACACCGCCTCCGAGTCGTCGCAGGTCACCTACACCTCCATCACCTCCAAGCCCTCCACATGACGACGACCAGCACAACACGAATCCATCTCGATCACCGCCGCCGAACTTGGGCCGTCCGTCTCCGCTGCCGCCCGCTAAGGATACTAAGCGGAAGCGTGCCAGCAAGAACGCTCTGTCGATGAGTTCTAAGCAACGGAGCTCCCCAAAGCGCAAACTATCACCCCTACCAAAGGTACCTCATGGTAATCTTCCTATCAGACCTTATGTTCGTACCGACGAGGAAAACGCCATGATAGCAAAGGAACATTATGATGCGCAGATGAAAAAGAAGGAACCCGAGCCCCGCCCGGAATACACCGAGAAGGAAATAGCATATGGAAAATACTTCATGACCCTTCCATCACAGTATGACTTACACCATAAGCCTGATGACTATACACGCACATTGCAGAAGGAAGGGAAAAAGAGCAGATCACGTGCAAGTGCAAGTGGGAGCAAATCAAGTTCAACTACAAGAAAAAAAAGATCAGACGTTCCTTAGCTTGGACAACAGGCCAAACAGTCGATCCCACCCCTCAGGGTGTTACCCGAGAATGTTCCCTCTCTAGTGCAGGGGCAAGATTTGGAATTAGCAAAGAAGTGGGCGGATGAATGGGGTATCCCGGTTGAAGACGTTCTGGCTTCCCAAGACGATAGGTTACCCAAGGCTGTGGTAGCCCCTAAGCCACAGTTTGTCATGGGAGCGCCTTTGGCCAGCAAAGATGATCTCCCAACAAATATGTGTTACTTGCATACATGGTACTTAAGTGAATCAAAGAATGGGAGAACGATGATCGTGGCGAGTGTCCCACGGCAGTACTACGGCCGCCCCGAAGAAATCCATATCGACTTTGATGAACTCTTCGAGATGTACAATGCCGACGCCCTCGACAAATCGCTTATGAGTTGCTATTGTATGTAAGTTTTTCAATTCGTTGTCTACATATAACTTGTTTAGTTATTTCAATTCATTGTCTACATATAACTTGTACTCTATTATGCAGAATGAAGATTCCGGAATGTAAAAGTAGGAACATCCTAAATATTGGGTTTATTGACCCAGATAAAATACATATAGCGACGCTAACTGATAAACCCAAAGAGACGGAGGAAAACCTTCTAAGGTTTCTAACAGATCAAAATTTCTGTGACCACATACTGTTTCCATACAACTTCAAGTGAGGGTCTTTACTCTGTTGTGTCCATTCATTTATAAGTGTAATTGATAAGTTACTGACACACACACACACACACACACACACACACACACACACACATATATATATATATATATATATATATATATATATATATATACATGTGCAGCTACCATTGGATTCTGTTGGACATTCAAATTGATAAGGGAAGAGTTGATGCCTTCGACCCATTATCGAGACCCTTGGAACAGTTCCAAAGCCTGCAGGACATGCTTCAAGGGTAATTTCAATCATTCTTGCGCTCTATCGGTCTCTTTAAATGATTTTCTGATATATCAATTAATGAAAAACTTAGCAAATCATTTTCCTTGTCGGGCAGGGTTTGGAAGCGGTTCAAATGCGTGACTCCCGGTATCGAGCATGAGAAGCTGACCTTTAGAGCGGCTCAGGTAAGTAGTAGTATGATATACTTCTATTTTCAATACATTTATGATGCTAGATTATTATTTTGATTATATATATTCTATTCTCGTAAAGTGCGACCAGCAGCCACGGGGACGCATCTATGCGGATACTATGTTTGCGAGACCATTCGCACGTTTACCTCTGAGCACAACGATTACAGATACGACGTAAGCAATGAACATTCACACCTCTATTTTTACCCGTCATTCTTTGTTATCATGATTGATATTCATATTCATCTGCTCTTCTTATATAGTACACGACCTTGAGGGAGAAGTACCTACCAGAGCAACGCGCGATTTCTGTTGCAGAGGAGCTTGCGATTTATTGTAGCTAGGGGCCATTAGTGATGTTGGTCCATGTAATCGAATAGACGGGCTCTAATCCCGATAATTCAGATCTCCATATAATTGTATATATATGCTCGCTTGTAAGATAAGTTAATCTTATATATATATATATATGCATAAACATGTATATTTAGAATTATATGAAAACTAATTCCCGAACACCAAACGAGGCATCACGTTAATCTCCCGAACACCTAAACCCTAAAACCCCAAAACCCTAAAATAAACAAAATCTACAGAAACTCTTTAGTACCGGTCCGTGTTAAGACCCAGGACTAAAGGGCCTGCCCCTGAGGGCGCTCCGAGGCGTCCACGTGGAGCACCTTTGGTCCCGGCTTGGAACAGGGCCGGGACTAAAGGTTAGGCCTTTAGTCCTGCCTCTTTGGTCCCGGTTGGTGAACCGGGACTAAAGCCCCTTACGACCGGGACTATAGGCCCTGTCCCCACTAGTGCACCTGTTTGGATTTTTAAGGGTTAGATGGGTCCAATCTAACCAACTCTAACTCTAACCCTAACCCTAGAATCCAAACATGGCCATTGAGCATCTTGCTAGTAGATCTTGAACTTATATTGTTTTGTGTCACTTGATTTTGCTTGAAAATACTAAGTTTCTATGTTTTCATTTCATGCCCAATCAAACACATATATTATTTGGTACTTCTTCCACCCTATAATACAATAAAAAATTCAAGAAATATGTGTGATAGCTTGGTTTATTAAGGATGATATAGATTACTTATATCAATAACGAATTTTATTTTTTTGTATCAGTCTAGATCCCGTAAAAATAACAACCGTTGACGGATGTGTGCGGAACGTTACAATATGATAGCTTAAGAAACGTCTTACATTACAGAGTGGAGAAAATAATTAATTATATATGCGTCTTGCCAATATTTCCTATAATATATACCAATATATAAATACCTAAAGAAGCATATTCAATTAATCTTGACCATCAATCTATGTTAATCCAATAACCTAGGCTACTTCAATCACAAGCGCTCAACATATTTAGGGCGCAATATATATATATATATATATATATATATATATATATATATATATATATATATATATATATATATATCTTTTGTACCAATAAAAAAAGTCTTAAAGCCCAGATTCAAGTAATCTTGACCATCTACCCAGGTTAAATGAACGACCTAGATTATTTTAATCGCGAGCGCTTAACATGTTTAGCATGCTTTAATACCATATATCAAATATCGATATTGACACAAATAACATAATTAAGAAGTAAATAATATCATATATCATATTTGCATGCAACTGATATGTCGTCTAATATCAACGTGCACACGCATATTTACTCATTATACAAAATATCAATATCAACACTAATCATATAATTAACATGCAATCAGTATGTATCATCATGCAATTAAGAGTAATTCTAATGAGGCGACTCATTTCGTCCGCCGTCGTCTGTTTGGATCGACGCGGATAAAAATGATGGCACAACTCGCCGATTCATTCGGAAAACATGTCCACTCCATGTCCGCGCCGACATATTTCTGGTCCAAATCTGGGCCAGAACTGCGTCGGTGCGGACGCGCGCGCCCTCTCGGTGTCCGCCCCAACCACCGCGGTCAACATTATTTATGACGGCCGTCATCCTCAGGCCCACGCATCAGCGATCGCGGCCGACCTTTTTTAATCCGAACGTGCGGTGGGTTCTGCCATCTGCTTCCAGAACCCCGCCCGTCCACATCCAGCCACCTCCTAAGCGACCAAAACCCTAGCACCATGGCTGGCGGCTTCCCAAACAAGGGCAAGGCCCCACTCTACCCTGCGCCATCTCATCGTTGTCGTCTTCCCACCGGCCTCGCCAGCGTGTGAGCGTCCCGGTGCACCAAGCGCGGTGGCACTGGAAGCACCGCGTGCCGCTCCCTTACCCCAATATCACGCTACCGCATGACTGGCATCTAAATACGGAGAGGATTCCGATGCCGGTCGTGCCGTAGTCGGCGCGGGTGCATGCGGAGGAGGTGATCACGCCGATGACCGAGCAGCGGTGACACCCTGCGTACGCGACCGACTCCCCTAACTGGGAGATGTGGTTCACGGTGGAGCACGAGGAGCAGCACCATCATGGCGTGCGTGAAGTGCAGCCAGGAGGCCCTCCGTCGCCCCCGCCTGTCGTCAGCGACGAGGACCAGGAGGCTGAGGCCGCCTACCAATCGGCGCTCGCAGCTGTTTTCCGCGACAGCAAGGAGGAAGCGCGGCGCAGGGCCTACGAGAAGGCGGCGTACCAGCAGCAGCTCACGGAGGCCATCGCGCTGTCGGTCGCCGGCGACTACGTCATGCCACCTCCACCGAAGCCCGAGCCCACGGAGCTGCAGGAGGTCTATCAGTGGACCGGTGTCGTCCACAAGTTCGTCACTGCACCGCCCATCTGGCTGGGCGCGACACCGTAGCAGGAGCAAGCCTACCTCAAGCACTGGAGGGCGCAGCACCTGCGGGCGGAGCGCGCCGAAGCCCTTCGGCTGATGGAGTTCGAGAAGGAGGCGGAGGAGGAACGACGGGAGGCGGAGGCGGAAGAGCGTGTCGCTGCTGCACTGTCATCGCCACCAGCACAGTCCGCGTCGGGAGGACAGACGACGGAGGCGCAGGCAGTTGAGTTGTGGAACACGGTGTTCTCCTGCACCGGCCCTGCGCCTATGCTGGTCGACCTCACCGGCTCCGACGACGAAGCCGCCGCCGCCTAGGGCTGCCCTCGTAGTTTTAGTTTTTTTTATGTTTAACTAGTGTAATGCGAACACGTGAACTCTCGCCGGCCCTCGTGGTCGGCTTTTAATGTTTAGTTATGTATTTATGTATTTTTTTCGCACACAGACAAAATAGATCCGATCAGCGTTGGACACATACATTGATTTATTTGCGGAAGCGGACGTTTGTGTTCGCTTGATCAATCCAAACAAACAAAAATCGAATAAAATTACCGTCCATTTAGTTCGGTCCGTTGGAATTGTCCTAATATTCTCTTACGTATCAGTGCATTGTAAGCACACATTTACTAGTATAGAAGTAGTCTGCGTAGAAAAGTCGAAAGAGTTTGCACTAGGCCGGTCACAATCCGCATTCTTTTCGGAGATTGTCCACCTCATATAAATTGCAGTACATGAGACGACACGATCGCCATAGTGCATTGTACGTATGTTTTGAGGCCTGCATAGTAAAATCTCCCCGGTATTCTTTGTGTTCCCTCTGTTTCTGTGCCATGTAACTGTGGCTGCACGGGATCACTGTGTTTTACAGAGGCTAGGCATATGTGGCAGGAACTGTATCTGTGTTTGCATATGAAAATATCTGTCCTCTCTCTCGCTACTCAATTTCTCAACCTCTCTAGCATCATGTCCACGACAAGCATTGATGGACTATGGCCGAGCTGTCCACGTCAATGGCACCGCACATGTAGAGTTGATGAGTAGTAGTCGCTAGTAGCTATCTTGAACCCATGCCACCCACGAGTATACAGTAGCATTGCCCTAGGTTCCAGGGGGAAGCATCCACAAGCATTGATGGACTAGTGCCGAGCCTGTCCACGACAGCTAGAGTTGGGAATAAGGCGTAGCCAGCTTTGATTCCATTCCGCCCACGGGTTTCCGTCGGCAGACAGCAACAAAAATCAAGATTTGACTGGGAGTCAGTCGTAGGCACTTTTTGCATTCCGGTGCTAGAGCTATTTTGAGCTAGTTGGAGCTGAAGTAACCCTCAAAGCATCCAAACACATGTGCTAGCTTGTGTTAGATGAAAACTAACCCACCTAAAATACTATTTCTGAGATGAGATGCTAATTGAAGCTAGTTGTGGTGGATCCATAAAAAAAACTTTTTTTAGCCACACCGAATCCCTCCTCCCGCATCTTATCTCCTCCCATCTCTCCCTATCCTCCCGCACCCACTCGTCACCACCGCCGGCCGCGCTCCCCGTGCAGGCCGCGCTCGCCACCGCCGGCCGCGCTCGCCCCTGCAGGCTGCCGCAACCCGTCCCCGCCCCCGCCCCCGCTCACCACCAACGTCGCCACGTCCTCCTCCCGCATCCACTCGCCACCGCCGGCCGGACTCGCCACCGCCGGCCGCGCTCGCCCCTGCAGGCCGCCTGTCACGTTCAAGATGCGACCCTATCCTCAATTTGGCACGAGGGCCTCGTCAGGGATAGAAGCGCATCTCGTCGTATCGCAAGAATGGATATCGTTACAAGTACATGTACTGAAAAGTAGAGATATATATAAAGAATTGGCTTACACTCGCCACATGCTACATCAGAGTCACAACAGTACATTACATAATCATCAGGAGTAAGAGCAGGGTCCGACTACGGACGAAAACAAACGACAAAAGAAGAACGACGTCCATCCTTGCTATCCCAGGCTGCCGGCCTGGAACCCATCCTAGATCGATGAAGACGAAGAAGAAGCAACTCCAAATGAACAATCAACGCGCTCGCGTCAAGTACCCTTTACCTGAACCGGCAACTGGTGTTGTAGTAATCTGTGAGCCACAGGGGACTCAGCAATCTCATTTCCAAAGGTATCAAGACTAGCAGAGCTTAATGGGTAAGGTATGGTTAAGTGGTGAGGTTGCAGCAGCGGCTAAGCACATATTTGGTGGCTAAACTTACGAGTACAAGAAATAAGAGGGGGAAGATCTACGCATAGCGGACGGGAACTACGGATGATCAAAAGAATGATCCTGAACACCTACCTACGTCAGACATAACCCCACCGTGTCCTCGATCGGAGAAGGAACTCACGAAAGAGACAGTCACGGTTACGCACGCAGTTGGCATATTTTAATTAAGTTAACTTCAAGTTATCTATAACCAGTGTTAAACAAAGTATCCACGTTGCCACATAACCGCGGGCACGGCTTTCCGAAAAGATACAACCCTGCAGGGGTGCTCCAACTAGTCCATCACAAATTACCACAAGCCGCATAGAAATCCTCAATCATGAAGCTCGCGATCTCGTCGGATTCCCTAGTGGAAAACCTCAACTCTGAGATTACCCAAAGCATCACCGGAATCCCGATGCACAAGATATTTCGTCAAAGGTAAAACTAATCCAGCAAGGCCGCCCGACGTGTCGACGATCCCGATAGGAGTCGCGTACCTCGTTCTCAGGACACGACGGATGAGCGATGGTTACCACGCCAAACGCCGAGTTGCCCCGGGTAGCGTTAATAAGCTGCTCTGTTTTGGACCAACACTCATGAGGAGCACTGGCCCGGGGGTTGATTAAATTTCCTCGGGTTAATTACTCCCTATGCAGTTCATTAGTTATTAGGCAAATGTAGTACCAAAGTTGGGCCTTGCCAGACCAGTCTTAATCTAAAACGAATTATCAAGGGGGTCCCCATAACAACCCCGATCGTGTTAGGAGCGCTCGTTTATGGAACATAACACCGGTAGCCGAAAACTAAGGGGGCAAAGGTGGAACAAAACACCAGGCTAGAAAGGCCGAGCCTTCCACCTTTTACCAAGTATATAGGTGTATTAAATTAAATAGCATTTACATATGGTGATATAACAAGGAAGCCATGTTATCACATGGAAGCATCTGCACCTGCAACTAGCAACGCTAACGACAGGGTTAAGCAAGCGGTAACATAGCCAATCAGTGGTTTGCTAGGTCGAACAGGTTGAAGGTTGTCATGGCATTGTTGAGAGGCTGATATGGAAACATGTGGTAGGCAACGAGACATAAACGTAGAAGCGATAACTAGCATTGCAATGATAGTAATGGTATCTGTGGAAATGACCATCTTGCCTGAGATCCCGCTTGGAAGAAGAACAACTCGGTGAAGTCAGCGAACCAACGTAGTCGAACGGGTCCTCACATTCCGACACGCTTGCGGAACTCTATCGAGACGGAGGAAACCGGAAACAAACATCAACACAAATATTCACCACGGCAAATGCAAGACATGATGCACACCCTAATATGATGCATGATCAGTTCAAAGATGCAAGAGATGGCATGGCAATTCACCTCACACAAACACTACACATTAAATGAAGCTCGATATGCAACGGGTTGCATATCGACGAAACTCCACGTTTAATTATTTAATCCACTCTCGTTAATTATCACGGCAATATTACATTGTGGTTATCATGGCAAGGGTGAAGCGATGAACCTACAAATCATCCTAGTCGGTTAAACTCGCGGAACATAGATCGGATCTACGACACTAAAGACATGCAACACCATATGTTATGCCATGAATGCATTATGCATGCGAGTACAACACATCACGACAAGGAGGTAAATAAGCATGGTGTTGCCATGGCGAGCGAGAGGAAACCATGGCGGCAAATCGGAATCGATGCCACGGCAACGTTCCTATCCCGATAACTCGAGGAGAAACCGGTGCCAACGTGTACGAACGCGTGCGGGAACGGAAAATAAAGATGGGGTGATCCCGTATCTCGGGTTCCCATGTGTCGAGGGCTCGACGAAAAGGAAGACGACATGCACGGCAAATAAACGGTGCAAACATACGGTGCATACATGCATTCAACTTGTACAACACACACATCCGAACATCACTAGCACACGGTACACGACATGTCCCATCGGTATACCTTCGACGCGTGCGAATCGGAGGGGTTTGGTCGAAGCGGACGTCGTGGTCGTCGTTGAAGTAGTCGTACATGCGCCGGTAGTTGAAGTAGTGGTACACGGTCTCGTCGACGGTAGTCGTTCGCTCGGCGTCGTGGTTCCCAGGTCTTCGGCGTCGGTAGTCGTTCACGAATTCGTAGATGTCCGGGGTCGTCGGGGCGTCGTGGTACTCGCGGCGAACTTGTCGGTTCCACGACGGAGGGGAACGGCGCACGCGACGACGCATGCGGCACCACAGCAAATGCATCGGCGCTGGTAGACAACGGCAAGCAGCACGGCAACCAAGCCGCAACCTACGGCAACTAGTTAATCAGCTAGCAACCACAAGCAAGCGGTGCAGCAGAGCAAAACGGCAGTCTAGCACAGCAACTAGCACTAGCAAGCAGCAACCTGCCACTAGCAGCAATGCAAACTAGCAGCAGCAAAGCAAGCGAAAACAACAAACGCACGACAGCGGCGCAAGCACGGCAACAGCAGCATGCCACCAGCAGCAATGGCGACAGCTACAGCAGCGGCGCACCAGCATCTCCAAGCAGCAGCGGTCAACAGCAACAGCGGCAAGCAGGCACACCTAAGGCAGCAGAACAGCAAAACGCAGCAACTATAGACAGCCGCGGCACAAACAGGCAAGCAGCTAGCTACTACAGCTACACGGACCGGCATCGGCAAGCCACACAAGTAGGCAATCAGCTCAAAACAGCAGCAGCAACCGCCACATCAGGCAGCAGCAGCTTAGCAACGCCACAGCAGGGCAGCAATGACAGCTATCGCGGACACAACAGCAACACTTGACAGCAACAGCAAACTGCAGCAGCGGGACTGGCACGGGCTCGAGGGGGCGAACACCGGCGATGGGAGGCGCGGGGTGGAGCAGGCGGCGCTGGGCGCTACCACCGGAGGCCAGGGGCGGCGCGGGCGACGGCGGAGCAGCGCGGCGACGCGACAAGGAGGGCTAGGGCGCAGGGGCGCTGGGACGGCGAGGCGCAGGCTGAGGGCGCGGCAGCGGCCATGGACAGCTGCTGGAGGGGATCAGGGAGGAGGAGGCGTGCAGCTGAGGAGGAGGCATCCACGGGAGGCCATCGCGAAGGAGGCACAGCTGAGCACCGGCGGAAGAGACGCGCGACCCCTGCTGGACGGCGGCGCGGGAGGCGAGGAAGGCCTGGGCAGAAGAGGCAGCCGGTGGGGCAAGCATAGCGCAGGGCAGAGGGAATCGGGATCAGAGGGGGGATCGCTAGGAGCACGACTGCATGGGGGGTGGAACAGAGAGGGATCGCTAGGGGATCCCTCTACGCTAGGTTGGAGGCCCGGGTGGACCTCGGGCGTGGCACGCCCCCTCTTCCTTTGCCTTACTCTTTTAAAAACAAAAAAAAACAGCAAACCCCAAAAGAAAAGGATTTTTATAACAAAGATAAAAAATACTTTTTAGCTCCTTTAAAACAAACCCAACCATAAAAAATAGTTTTGGGTTTTTTTTAAACGAATAAAAATAAAACCTTTTTTTAAAGAATTAAAAATCACAACCCTTTTGAAGAATTAAATTAAAACTCTTTTAACAAGAAGACAAAAATAACCCCTTTTAAAAGAATTAAATAAAACCTCTTTATTTAAAGAATAAATAAAAGCCTTTTAAAAGAGAAAATAAAATGGAAGGGTTTTAAAATAAAACAAACGGAGAAATAAAATAAAAACCTAAGGACTGCTCCTACATTTAATAAAAGGGCTTTTATTGAAAAGAAGAAGACGCACCCTTTTAAATAGAGGTTTAAAACGAAGACTTTGGCAAAACCACAAAAACGGAATGAGAGAGGAGAGAAGGGGAGAAGGTTTAGGTCGGCGATGCAACGGGGTTTAGCAGTGGCTCTCACGCTCCCTCTCTCATCACTCCAACAAAACCACGTCACTCACGAAGCACTAACGCCTAACAACACGGAGCAACAAGCAACACCGACAAAACCAGTTGACATGACGCCATGCATGATGCGATAATGCAAACTAAATGACGATGCAACAAACAAAACTAAACACACGCCGGAAACGGAATAAAGGGGGAATCTTCTGGAACGTCGGCATCGGGCTGTCACAACTCTTCTACACTACAAGAAGATCTCGCCCCGAGATCCAAGAATAAAAGGGGGGAGAGGATGAGAAAGAACAAGAGGTAAAAACTTAGTCGCTTCTTTGACAAATGAGTGAAACCAACGATCCTTGAAGGTTGCAAGGAGATGAGGAATGACATGAGAAAGAAGCCAGAATTCACGGAAAATTTCGGCAGCACTTCGGTAGGAAAATGGGACAAAAAATCGAAAAGGTAGAAGAAATAGACAATAAACATGACAAACAACTAAATAGAGCAAGGGAACCATGATCTTGCTAGAACAACAAGATTGACCCAAAAGAGCAATAACACGAAGCCTCCGGAACAATAGAATAGGAACTAGCTCAAGCGGAAGAAGAGAATGAAGAAAGGAATGACAACTATCATCACAATAGAATTTAAGAGCCTCCGGATAGAAGAATAGACGGAGTAGTTGGAAAACCAACAACGAAAAGGACAAGATAGTAGTGGGCTTATGAAAATAATCTCAACAAACATGAGGTGACAACCAACCACTAAAAGAAACAAGGATAGATGAAAGCAAAGATAAGAAAACTTCTTACACCAAGAAGGTGCATTGAGAACTAGGATTAATGACAAGCACCATGATAGCACAATCCATAGGAAAAGCTTTAGATGACATCCAACCAAGATAGCTCAATGAAGAAACCATGAGTTGAAATATCTCATGATCATAGAATTGGTGGGTTTAATTATCTCGTTCTTGAAAGGAAAACTCTTCGAGGCTCCTACACTAACAAGAAGGCTATAATACCGCCTCAAAGGATAAGGAAGAACAATTGCACATATAAATGCAAGAGAAAGGATACTTGAGGTACTCCAACAAGAATCTTGAAGAACACTTAAGAATGAATCACATCCTTGATGAACCACGAAGAAGGACCTCCGTATACAAATGAACGATGCAAGGATATGAAGGTAGAAAAGAATATGATTATGACCTGCCAAGATTTAGATGAAGCCTCACAAAGAGATACTAAAAAGAACTTGGGACTCCGGAAAAGAAAGATAGGCACTTGAGAAACGAATTGATATCATGAGCCACTCCGGAAGAAGAATTGAAATCTCTTGGAAGAAGGAAGAACAAGAATAAGAATTATATTATGCTTATCCTTCATCAAGTTAAATTGATGACAAGCAACGGATTTAGCATACCACTTATTCCTCTAAAAATAATCTTGAAGAGGCAGAGGGATAAGCACCACTTGAAGCATAAATGAAAGAAGCACGGGTAAGAATTCCAATTGAATGGGAATACCAAGAAAGCATGGATACACATGAGAATGAAGAGATCATGATCCACCTGAGAGAGAAATTTAAACAAGACACCAGAATAATTGAGAGACGAACGAAGAGACAACAATTGAGAAGATTTGAGGATGAAAGCTGAAAGCTGAGAACGAAAAAGTCCTCTGAAATGATGGCCTTCGGAGGATCGAGTAATAAAAACAACTCAGAGAAGCACCGGATAGCACAAAAGGGATTACTCATGATTGGAAACAATTCCAAATTATAACACAAGGCTGAAATGATGAATATCTAAGAGAATGAACCAAGATTCGAGAAAAACACTCCTTCGAATTGCAAGCTGAGAATGAAGACGAGAGCAACACCAAAAATTAATGAGACACTCCGGAATAAAGAAGGATGCAAGGTTGAGCCAAATAAGAGAATTAATTCAAATAGAACTTGAAGAAGGGATATGACTGATGAAATTCATACTTACGTCATAGTTGAAAAGAATTAAAGATCTCCGGAAAGAAATTAAAAGAGCCAGGAAAGATCCTGGGAAAGAACCTGTGGGTTATGGGCCCACTCAAAGAAACCACCGTTGAAGAGATTACTAGAACGGGAGATATTGCACCGGTAAAAAGAGAACTAGATGAGGTTGAGCACCTCGAAAGAATTAAAAGAATTGAAAACACGAAACTTCCAAGATATCTTCAACACTCCGGATGAAAAGAGAGGAATGAATAACCAAGATAGCCTGAAAGAATCTCCAACATGAAAAAGAATTACAAGGATAATTAGGATATGATGAACACGGATAGCCGAATTAAATTCACCGGTAAGGATGACAAGAATGAACAAAGATGAACACGAAGCTCCTGAGAATCTTCACAACGAATCACCGGATAAGATAGAAAAGAACACATAGCGGAAGCACAATGAAAAGAAACTCTTGGATGGAAATTGAATCACTGAGAAAAGGGCGGGAGGGTGGGGAAAAACAAAGACAACTTGGGCTAGATGAGATGAACTCCAGAATAAATGAGAGAAAGATCTTTCAAATTGGAGAGGGTTGAATCCACTTCGAGAGAAACACATCGGTTGAAAAGACTTGATACGATGACTCCGGTTGAAAGGAATTGATAAGACAATTGATAGAGCAAAATAATTTGCATTCACATAAAAATTATGATAACACCTCTTAGGAAAGATCTGAAATCATCACTTGACATCGAAGCAACTTGAATTACCATATTTAGCAAAACAAAGGGTGCGGCTTATGAAACAAGCCAGAACAAACTCATGAGAAAGATTTCCGTTCGATATTTTCGTGGACAGGATCACACGGGCACGATTTTACAGTAGTCATCAAGTGCAAGTCAGTGCACCCGACATACGAAGCGTCCCCGAGTCGTAGCAAGCTACAAGGACTCTTTAAGACACAACGTGTACCGCTATAAGTCGACCGTGAACAAACGAATCCACTAGATGTCGAACCCCAACCTAACATCATGCATTTGTTGGAAGATTGTCCTATAAGCAACTACTTGAATTCCCACCTATGAATTCCCGAAATATCTGGTCATGCAATCTGGTACACGGATACAAGGAGTAATAATCACACAACTCCTATACTAACCAATCGCTTGTATCACATCCGTCAACACACGACCAGAATCTCGGACCTTCATCTACAACAGACCCTCGTGATCACAACGATACAAAGTATGGCAGTACTCCCGAACAATCTGCACCAGTACTGGGGACATCGGGGTTATCTCGCCACTACTAGTATTGAAGCAATTACGAACATCCTTCGTTCTGAGATACTAAGAAATCTGAATGATAACGATGCGCTCAAGAATCCCCTGGAGCTCAACTCCCCGGAAGAAGATCAAGTCAGACAGGAGGCACCAAGACAGAACTCCGTCACATCGGCATCATATAGATCTCAAAAATATCCTCGTGATCCTAAAAAGAAATTTGAGTGAGAAGAGGAGTAGAATAAATTATTACGTCAAGATTCCTCACCAGAGCATAGAAGAGGAGAAAAAGAATCCTACTCTCCGATATATAACTAAGACTCAAATAGTTTTTCACTAGACTCGAGTCGGCCAAGTTCGATCAATCAAGGGGGCTCCTAGGTCGGTACTGCTCTGATACCAACTTGTCACGCCCAAGATGCGACCCTATCCTCAATTTGGCACGAGGGCCTCGTCAGGGATAGAAGCGCATCTCGTCGTGTCGCAAGAATGGATATCGTTACAAGTACATGTACTGAAAAGTAGAGATATATATAAAGAATTGGCTTACACTCGCCACATGCTACATCAGAATCACAACAGTACATTACATAATCATCAGGAGTAAGAGCAGGGTCCAACTACGGACGAAAACAAACGACAAAAGAAGAACGACGTCCATCCTTGCTATCCCAGGCTGCCGGCCTGGAACCCATCCTAGATCGATGAAGACGAAGAAGAAGCAACTCCAAATGAACAATCAACGCGCTCGCGTCAAGTACCCTTTACCTGAACCGGCAACTGGTGTTGTAGTAATCTGTGAGCCACAGGGGACTCAGCAATCTCATTTCCAAAGGTATCAAGACTAGCAGAGCTTAATGGGTAAGGTATGGTTAAGTGGTGAGGTTGCAGCAGCGGCTAAGCACATATTTGGTGGCTAAACTTACGAGTACAAGAAATAAGAGGGGGAAGATCTACGCATAGCGGACGGGAACTACGGATGATCAAAAGAATGATCCTGAACACCTACCTACGTCAGACATAACCCCACCGTGTCCTCGATCGGAGAAGGAACTCACGAAAGAGACAGTCACGGTTACGCACGCAGTTGGCATATTTTAATTAAGTTAACTTCAAGTTATCTATAACCAGTGTTAAACAAAGTATCCACGTTGCCACATAACCGCGGGCACGGCTTTCCGAAAAGATATAACCCTACAGCGGTGCTCCAACTAGTCCATCACAAATTACCACAAGCCGCATAGAAATCCTCAATCATGAAGCTCGCGATCTCGTCGGATTCCCTAGTGGAAAACCTCAACTCTGAGATTACCCAAAGCATCACCGGAATCCCGATGCACAAGATATTTCGTTAAAGGTAAAACTAATCCAGCAAGGCCGCCCGACGTGTCGACGATCCCGATAGGAGTCGCGTACCTCGTTCTCAGGACACGACGGATGAGCAATGGTTACCACGCCAAACGCCGAGTTGCCCCGGGTAGCGTTAATAAGCTGCTCTGTTTTGGACCAACACTCATGAGGAGCACTGGCCCGGGGGTTGATTAAATTTCCTCGGGTTAATTACTCCCTATGCAGTTCATTAGTTATTAGGCAAATGTAGTACCAAAGTTGGGCCTTGCCAGACCAGTCTTAATCTAAAACGAATTATCAAGGGGGTCCCCATAACAACCCCGATCGTGTTAGGAGCGCTCGTTTATGGAACATAACACCGGTAGCCAAAAACTAAGGGGGGAAAGGTGGAACAAAACACCAGGCTAGAAAGGCCGAGCCTTCCACCTTTTACCAAGTATATAGGTGCATTAAATTAAATAGCATTTACATATGGTGATATAACAAGGAACCCATGTTATCACATGGAAGCATCTGCACCTGCAACTAGCAACGCTAACGACAGGGTTAAGCAAGCAGTAACATAGCCAATCAGTGGTTTGCTTGGTAGAACAGGTTAAAGGTTGTCATGGCATTGTTGAGAGGCTGATATGGAAACATGTGGTAGGCAACGAGACATAAACGATAGAAGCGATAACTAGCATGGCAATGATAGTAATGGTATCTGTGGAAATGACCATCTTGCCTGAGATCCCGCTTGGAAGAAGAACAACTCGGTGAAGTCAGCGAACCAACGTAGTCGAACGGGTCCTCACATTCCGACACGCTTGCGGAACTCTATCGAGACGGAGGAAACCGGAAACAAACATCAACACAAATATTCACCACGGCAAATGCAAGACATGATGCACACCCTAATATGATGCATGATCAGTTCAAAGATGCAAGAGATGGCATGGCAATTCACCTCACACAAACACTACACATTAAATGAAGCTCGATATGCAACGGGTTGCATATCGACGAAACTCCACGTTTAATTATTTAATCCACTCTCGTTAATTATCACGGCAATATTACATTGTGGTTATCATGACAAGGGTGAAGCGATGAACCTACAAATCATCCTAGTCGGTTAAACTCGCGGAACATAGATCGGATCTACGGCACTAAAGACATGCAACACCATATGTTATGCCATGAATGCATTATGCATGCGAGTACAACACATCACGACAAGGAGGGAAATAAGCATGGTGTTGCCATGGCGAGCGAGAGGAAACCATGGCGGCAAATCGGAATCGATGCCACGGCAACGTTCCTATCCCGATAACTCGAGGAGAAACCGGTGCCAACGTATACGAACGCGTGCGGGAACGGAAAATAAAGATGGGGTGATCCCGTATCTCGGGTTCCCATGTGTCGAGGGCTCGACGAAAAGGAAAACGACGTGCACGGCAAATAAAAGGTGCAAACATACGGTGCATACATGCATTCAACTTGTACAACACACACATCCGAACATCACTAGCACACGGTACACGACATGTCCCATCGGTATACCTTCGACGCGTGCGAATCGGAGGGGTTCGGTCGAAGCGGACGTCGTGGAAGTAGTCGTACATGCGCCGGTAGTTGAAGTAGCGGTACACGGTCTCGTCGACGGTAGTCGTTTGCTCGGCGTCGTGGTTCCCAGGTCTTCGGCGTCGGTAGTCGTTCACGAATTTGTAGATCTCCGGGTCGTCGGGGCGTCGTGGTACTCGCGGCGAACTTGTCGGTTCCACGGCGGAGGGGAACGGCGCACGCGGCGACGCATGCGGCACCACAGCAAATGCATCGGCGCTGGTAGACAACGGCAAGCAGCACGGCAACCAAGCCGCAACCTACGGCAACTAGTTAATCAGTTAGCAACCACAGGCAAGCGGTGCAGCAGAGCAAAACGGCAGTCTAGCACAGCAACTAGCACTAGCAAGCAGCAACCTACCACTAGCAGCAATGCAAACTAGCAGCAGCAAAGCAAGCGACAACAACAAACGCACGGCAGCGGCGCAAGCACGGCAACAGCAGCATGCCACCAGCAGCAATGGCGACAGCTACAGCAGCGGCGCACCAGCATCTCCAAGCAGCAGCGGTCAACAGCAACAGCGGCAAGCAGGCACACCTAAGGCAGCAGAACAGCAAAACGCAGCAACTATAGACAGCCGCGGCACAAACAGGCAAGCAGCTAGCTACTGCAGCTACACGGACCGGCATCGGCAAGCCACACAAGTAGGCAATCAGCTCAAAACAGCAGCAGCAACCGCCACATCAGGCAGCAGCAGCTTAGCAACGCCACAGCAGGGTAGGCAACGACAGCTATCGCGGACACAACAGCAACACTTGACAGCAACAGCAAACTGCAGCAGCGGGACTGGCACGGGCTCGAGGGGGCGACCACCGGCGATGGGAGGCGCGGGGTGGAGCAGGCGGCGCTGGGCGCTACCACCGGAGGCCAGGGGCGGCGCGGGCGACGGCGGAGCAGCGCGGCGACGCGACAAGGAGGGCTAGGGCGCAGGGGCGCTGGGACGGCGAGGCACAGGCTGAGGGCGCGGCGGCGGCCATGGACAGCTGCTGGAGGGGATCAGGGAGGAGGAGGCGTGCAGCTGAGGAGGAGGCATCCACGGGAGGCCATCGCGAAGGAGGCGCAGCTGAGCACCGGCGGAAGAGACGCGCGACCCCTGCTGGACGGCGGCGCGGGAGGCGAGGAAGGCCTGGGCAGAAGAGGCAGCCGGTGGGGCAAGCATAGCGCAGGGCAGAGGGAATCGGGATCAGAGGGGGGATCGCTAGGAGCACGACTGCATGGGGGGTGGAACAGAGAGGGATCGCTAGGGGATCCCTCTACGCTAGGTTGGAGGCCCGGGTGGACCTCGGGCGTGGAAGGCCCCCTCTTCCTTTGCCTTACTCTTTTAAAAACAAAACAAAAAACAAACCCCAAAAGAAAAGGATTTTTATAACAAAGATAAAAAATACTTTTTAGCTCCTTTAAAACAAACCCAACCATAAAAAATAGTTTTGGGTTTTTTTTAAACGAATAAAAATAAAACCTTTTTTTAAAGAATTAAAAATCACAACCCTTTTGAAGAATTAAATTAAAACTCTTTTAACAAGAAGACAAAAATAACCCCTTTTAAAAGAATTAAATAAAACCTCTTTATTTAAAGAATAAATAAAAGTCTTTTAAAAGAGAAAATAAAATGGAAGGGTTTTAAAATAAAACAAACGGAGAAATAAAATAAAAACCTAAGGACTGCTCCTACATTTAATAAAAGGGCTTTTATTGAAAAGAAGAAGACGCACCCTTTTAAATAGAGGTTTAAAACGAAGACTTTGGCAAAACCACAAAAACGGAATGAGAGAGGAGAGAAGGGGAGAAGGCTTAGGTCGGCGGTGCAACGGGGTTTAGCAGTGGCTCTCACGCTCCCTCTCTCATCACTCCAACAAAACCACGTCACTCACGAAGCACTAACGCCTAACAACACGGAGCAACAAGCAACACCGACAAAACCAGTTGACATGACGCCATGCATGATGCGACGATGCAAACTAAATGACGATGCAACAAACAAAACTAAACACACGCCGGAAACGGAAGAAAGGGGGAATCTTCTGGAACGTCGGCATCGGGGTGTCACACCGCCGCAGCCCGCCCCCGCCCCGGCCGCACTCGCCACCGCCGGCCACCTCCGTCCGTCCGCCCCAGCCGGCCACCTCCGTCTCGTCCCGTCCAGACCGCCCCAGGCCCCGCACCAGGCCGCCCAGGTTATGTCATTTGTGAGCTGATGGAGGCCACACAAGAGCTGGCCACAACAAATCCTGCTTAAAAAGGGACACATGATTGATAAAGGTGCATTTATTGTCAAACTAACCTTTACATCCAAACACCACCAAAGGTTAGAGTTAATTTATGGTTAGACTAAAGTTAGAAACTAACTCTAACCTCTAGCCTTGTTAGAGTATCCAAACAGGGTCGTAGGCTGTGGCCACGGTGTTGGTCCGAACCACTTGCACAGGTTAACTCCAACGCATCAAACTCCGGTCCAATGTGTACGCAAGCAAACTGGCAAATGTCATAGTGGTTCCACTTTCGATTCATTTCTGGTTTAAATTTAAACCGCGTTTGCAATCAAACGAACAGCGTGTGAACGTACAGGACACGCGTCCTTGTTCTTTCCTAGCCCGCCCATCAGAAACACAACTCCTTTTCTTCTTCCCCTTCCCTCGCTCCGCCCTTCACCCCTCGTCATCACCGCCGTCACACACGTCATTTACCTTGCTTTGCCCGTTGTTGGAATAACTTTCTTTTCCCGTCGTGTCGCCACTCCGCCCTACGCCCGCGGTCGTCCACCTTGCTGCCTGTGAAGGGGCTCGACATGCCCTTTTCGGCCGCGTCTCCACCACGACTGTAAGGTGTTCGATGCTTTGCTTGCAAGGTATCATGGATAGTCGGGACGGATATTTCTTTCATAACTTCATTTATTTATCAAATGATTCCTCTTTGGACGATGAGGACATAGTAGTGGCAGCATTGATCGTCCATGACCACATCAGTAGGATGCAGACTCGGTTCAGGGGATCAATCCCCGGCCATGCTCCGGCCTTAAACCGCAATAGGGAGAAAGGGCACGACATCCATTATTCCGATTACTTTGAGGGAACCGCATCAATTTCGTCGCCACTTCCAAATGAGGAGGTATGTGTTTAATCGTATTCATGAGGGACTGGTTGCATATGATCCATACTTTGAGTGTAAAGAGGATGCCCTTGGCAAGCTTGGCTTCTCTTCTTATCGGAAATGCACTGCTGTTATGCATGCTTGCATATGGAATTCTTGATGATCTTGTGGATTAGTATGTTCGTATGAATGAGTTCACATGTCTCCAATTAATGTGCAGTTTCTGCAAGGCCGTGGTGGCTGTGTTTGGTCCTGAATACCCGAGAGAGCCAAATGCCGCTGATATAGAGAGGTTGTTGACGATCAATGCCGAAAGGGGCTTTGTGGACATGCTTGGTATTATCGATTGTATGCACTGAAAGTGAAAGAACTGTCCATTTGCTTGGCAGTTGTAGGTGTCAAATCCGACATATCTCGTAGTAGGGGTCCTAAGGTAGGCGTCTTGGAGCGAGGGTGACATGGACATAGGTTTTTACCCAGGTTCGGGCTCTCTTAAGGAGATAATACCCTACTTCCTGATTTTGATTGTATTGATATGAGGATAGTACATAGTAAAAGTATCTACACAAGATTGTTGTAGTGAATATGATTGTCTATTGACTAGCCTGACCTCGGATTATATAGTGTACCAGACGCCTACGGTTTAGAGGAGTCCTTGTCTTGTGCGCCAAATCTTATGGAATCTCCCTTGTATGCATCATGGACTATCTAAACTAGCCCATTAGTGAACCATCATGGGGTCCTCGGCCAGACCCACTGGTCGAGAGACAACATGGCAAGTACCCCCTAGTCCAGGACACCATTAATAACCCTGGACCGGTCTTCAAGTTAGGGACGCCCCTCGGCTCTTCCGAACTGTTCTTCGTCTTCGGCCGCCGGTCTTGAAAACTGGTTCAACAAATCTTCCCATCTCTGATCTTGAAGATCGCCGAGGTGTATTCGAAGAGTTCACACGTCGGGAATCCGAGGAGCCTTTTAAGTTTTTGGTCTTTATCGATGCCTTGTTATTTTTTACGCCACACCTCGGGTTTGATGTGTTTCCCGTGCGGTGGTATCCTCTTGCGTCCGAGCTCCAACATCAAACTGTAACCAAGGTGTATTTTTGCAGCTGAGCTCCAACATTGGTTGGCATCCGAGGTGTCATAGATTACCTCGGTCTCTGAAAATTTGAAGGGGTTCATCTGAGCTTAAATCACGGAATAGTCTTTTATGGAGCCATCCATTCACATCCGAGCTTTATACAGGACTGCTTCCGAGGTATCTTTTTGCAGCCGAGCTCCAATGTCGGTCTACATCCGAGGTGTCATAATTACCTCAGACTTGAAAAAGTTGAAGGAGCTCAGTCGAGCTTAATGCCGTAAATGCTCTTCATGGAGCCAACCGCTTGTATGTCGGCTTTATGCCGGACTACTTGTGAGGTGGTGCATCACCTCGGTCATGGACTGATTTTGTATAATTTTTTGGATTTGTGCAATTTATTCTCTGTCGAAATATAGCCACCAGCCCTCAAAGTGGGTGTCGGCCTAAAATCCAAAATACATGTGAAGGTAAACATAAAACCACTGATCCTAGTAGCCCCTGAGACTCGGGCCAATTCACAAATCAGCCTCATGATTGATTCCTTGCTTAGCAACATGCTTTTAGGAATTAAAAGACGGTGTGCAGTAGCCCCCGAGACTCAGGTTGGGTGCCACCGACCGACCCGAGGGTCGAATTTCCTCTCAAACCGTGTTTTACTTTTAATTTGTTGCATTGAATAAGCAATGCAGTAGCCCCGAGCCTTAGTTTGGGCACGGGTGGTTGATTTAAGGATCGATATTTGTTTGAAACAAACTTTGTTACGTTTGACACAATTTATATGTAATAATTCTATGTATCCAATTACTTTAGATCATCAATGCTCGGATGCGCATTGTACAAGACTTTGTTGACCAACCATAGGCTTCAACCTCCTCGGCCAGTAGCCGAGGAGTGTTTGTTCTACTTTGTAAAGCCTTTATAAGGGCAAAGATTTATGGCAAACCAGGCAATCCGACCATACGGTTTTGTAAACAAAGATACGCGGAGAGATATGTTATATTACTTTTTAACGTAAGGAACACCTTGTGGGAAAAAAGTTTATTTATAAGTTCCTTTTCCCAGGATACCATGTTGACCACGATGTTGACCACGTCAAACCTCAACTCCGATCAATGTGGGAGGAAAATATTGAGGATATTGTTTGGGGAATGTTCCCGAACTCTGTGGTCTTTAACGAACCAAATTTTTCACTATCGTCGTTACCGACCAATTATATTCTTAAGATGGCTAGCTTTTGGCTTCATCCAGTCTGAGGTACTAATCCGGATAACCTGACAGTAACAATCACAGAGGTGCTCTCTTTACACCCTATCCGAACAATCCGGAACGTAGGGGGTAAGCACGAGAGCCACGAAACCCAGCTTGACCAAAATCTGAAGTCAAATTGATGCAAATGTATGGATTTATAACGATGGTTACGGAAGGCAGCACTTGTATATTAAATACAAATGCTTTTATGCTATATGTTATTTTGACTCCTTTGTGACTGTTTATCATTTGAGAGTGGCTCATCGCCGGCTTCTACCACTTTGTAGATGCTACGCAGGGTGTTTTCGCAGTAACAAGACAACCCTTAGCTGACGTCTCGGTGCCCGGAGGCGGTTGTGTTAGCGAAAACGAGGCAATCTGATATCTAGGCTTTATAACTTTCACTTAATCATAGGAGCTTAAAGTTTGGGAGGCTAGTTACTGGCCCTCGATTAGTGTTTGGCGTCTGTCAAGGTCAAGCCAATAACACTCCGGTCGATATTTGCTATATACATCTGTACGTACTCCTTTAATGAAACATTTAAAAAGACTTACATTTAGAAACAGAGGGAGTACTTGACAGGATCATTTGAGCCGGACAAAAAAGTTCTTCACGATCCATTGAGCGGTGCCCCTGGGTGGATATGTTTGTCAAGATATTTTCTAGGTCCATCTACTCTAAAAGCATTCTCCTAATTTATATAGATATTTAATGTTATCTATAAAATCTTGCATATAGAACCAAATAAATACATCAAGGGCAATGAATAATATTGGTTTTCTCCGATTTATGTTGAAACCCACTCTAAAAAGATAGTCTTAAGCACCCAAAATAAATAATCTAAATAACTTGTAGAACAAACTACATGTTAACGTTTATTATTAGAATTTCTTTCGTATGATAAATATTGAATTGTACCGAAATAAAAATCAGCAAGTTTTAGTTTATTAATGCTTCTACTACCAAAAAGTAGCAGTTTATATAACATGTCAAATATTTAACAAACTAAAACTTTTTGGTACTAGAAGCATTAATAAACTTTATTTAACTAATATTTGACATGTTATATAAACTGCTCCTTTTTGGTACTAGAAGCATTAATAAACTAAAACTTGCTGATTATTATTTCGGTACAATTCAATATATATATATATATATATATATATATATATATATATATATATATATATATATATATATATATTAATAGTTACATAATTGAGAAGAGGTGAAAATGTTTAGTATAAACGGACTACACCGGAAACCAATTAATACAGTATGAAAAAAGAATCAATGGAACGAAAACTAGTACGCTGACATGAAAAAAATATAACATGTTAAAATAAAAAATAAAACGGAAAACGGCACGCTAAGCCAAATTAAGCCGATCAGTAGACGCATGACTACCAAATCGTCCGACATAAAGGCTTGAACCTTCGAAGAAACTATTTTCCATACCACAACGACCGCTTGTAAAAAAGAATAAGAAAAACATGAAATAAAATCAAAAAGTTAAAAGAAAGAAAATAAGCAAAATAGAGAATATACAACAAACCTTAAACATCAGTAAAAGGTTCAGCAGGCCGTTGAGCGATCAAACCACGAGACACATACGAAAAACCTCCTAAAACAGTATACATTCGATATGAATCAAGCAAAACATAACCCACGGCATGGCGAAAAATGTATAGCTTATAGATAAACTAATACTATGAGACACACCCGAACAGTCAATAATAGGATTAAAAAAAAATTCCAAAGTGATCACAACATCAATTCAGATGAAAGATTACCTGCGCAGAAGAAAATTACTGTAAATAAGAGTGAACGAACTATAGGCTCTAGCCCTTATAGAAAATGAGCAACAAACATCTAAAATAAGTCTCATATGCACGAGAGATTAATAAAAGGCCACTGGTTAAGTCAAACGTACCAACAGATGCGGAGCCAGCGGGATGACCACAAACATTCAATAACTGATTATCGGATGGGCGGCCATTAATAGTATATTCTGTCATGAATGAACGAAAACCTCGTCTACGACCAACAACAGCCCTATGAATATCAGGAGGACGACCAGGACGACGAAGAACGCTTCGGCTAATACCACTGCGAGCCATTAACCCAAGAACCACTATTGTGTGAATGTGACAACCTACGACACGAAGGAAAACAATAAGAAGAATCACAGGTCGTTTGTCTCTTTATATAGCATCAGATACACATGTGCATCAGCAGTAAGAACACCAGAAACTAAATGAAAACGAAATTGATCAAACTTACGTGGCCACATGCATGTGCTATGCATGGGCACATGAATCAATGCAACTCTAAAATGGGACATGTCATTTTTTTATAGAAAATAAATTAACATTGATTATTATTTAGACTGCAAAATATTAGTCAAACGATACAAAAGGAATGCAAAAAAAAATCAACTATCAACGTATCCAACAAACAACAATAACTTAGGCCTTACGTGGCCACATGCATGTGGCATGCATGAACACATGGATCAATGTAATCTAGAAGAGGCCACGTCATTTTTCTTAGAGAAGAATGACACGTTGGTGATTATCTAGACTATAGAATATTGTCTAAACAAAGCAAATACAGCACGCTGCTACAACAGAAATTGAGAAGCCGATGATCCATGCTTCAAACCCACAAATTACAAAACTAAAGTCAACAAAATCAGAAAATTCGAACCTTTATGGGCCTAGAGTCTGTTTATACATTCTTGTGGTGTGTACATGTTCCTATACTAAGGCCTGAAAAGAGTTCTTCACATATGTTTGGTGCGCCTTTTCGTAATGAATAATACGATGTACTCCCTCCATTCCTAAATCTTTGTAGCGATTTTACTAGTGGACTACATACGGATGTATATAAACATACTTTTAGAGTGTACATTCAATCATTTTGCTCCGTATGTAGACATCTAGTGAAATCGCTTAAAAGACTTATATTTAGGAACGGAGGGAGTACTATTCACGCAACTCTTGTTTTGCCTTCTGCATTGTGTAAAATACAAATGGAAATTTTTTGGATGAAATTGCAGGTGCACCAAATGTAGCCAACCTGTAACCACGATTTTCCCCTTAAAAGAACGCATGGGAGAGTAGATGGAGGGCGTGGAGGAGTATCAAGTTTCACCAGCCAATAATCCAAATCCTTGGCATAGGTGCAGCAGCTCGGAGACCCGAGTCAAAAGTCTCTCAGGAAAAAAAATGTAATCCAAAGAAGGAGATCCATGGAGAGCTTGCAGGGATCAGTATATACACGTTTGAACTCATGCACATAACTGCCTATGAAGAGGATGGGGACTGTCCTCCATTAGAGAAACAAGTCTTGCTAAGTCTTAGTCGATTGAGACTCTATTAAGTCTTAGTCGATGAGTCGATGTTATATTCGTGAGATCTTACATTAAAATTCGTGCAATTTTTTTTGCCAATTTCTAATTTTTCTTTCTTGCATTTTTTGTCACTTGATTGAGACTTGGTTAAATCTCATTCGACTAAGACCTAGCCACACCTTTAAAAAAAATCAATTACGTGTACTTCCTCCATCACAGTTTAGAAGACGCTTGGAAATTCTTTCGAACGTAGGTGGTTATTGATTGACTGTGAGATGAGCTAAAAAATAACATTCATATTACGCATGCATATAAAAGTAATATAACGGAGTACTAATCAGCTGCTATGAGTAAATGTAATTTATCTTAAATCTTACGTATTGTAAAAATGCACGTAAAATTTAACTGTGTCTTCTACATACGAAGGAAGGGGTAGTGAAGTTAAACTGCCGCTCAACAATGATTCTATGCTGCATTCAGCAAGCAAGATTTCCTTCTCCCTGCCACAATTCATCAAGAACACGAGTCATGTGGCGTACCTATATCAGGCTAAAGCAAACCCTTCCAACGAACTACAGTTTGGCAAAACATCACATGAACATGCTATGTTCTACTCCTTCCGTTCCTAAATATAAATCTTTTAAGATATTTCACTAGGAGTCTACATACGGAGCAAAATGAATGAATCTACACTCTAAAGTATGTCTATATGCATCCGTATGTAGTCCACTAATAAAATCTCTTTAAAGACTTATATTTAGGAACGGAGGGAGTAGGACTCCATTCAGTCTAATTTGGCACGATGCCATGAAGGGGCTCACGCCGTGCGTCGCGGCAGTGCAGGCGGCCCACTGCCCCCGTTCACTGCCCCCGTTGCGGCGCTCGAGCGCATCGCGTCGACCCTAGTCCACCCTGACGTGTGCCCAGGCCGCTACCACACCACTCGCCGTCGCGGCCGATCTCAACCACCACTGTTGTCGATCTCAACCCACCCGCCTCTGCCCGCTTGCTGCCCCCGTTTCGGCGCTCGAGCACAGCTTTTGGATCAAATCAACGCGACAGCTACAGTGATTGGGGATGATGCGTGTGCTTGATGCAGAACGGCGACGGCGCGGCGGAGCGAAGTACTTGCACGTGGAGGCGGGCCTCCATGGCTCACACGGGGAACTCCGAGGTTATGGCGCAGCAACGGGACTCCTTATGGCCAGATAGAGGCGCCTAACCTTTGCTCCCCTCATCGTATCCCCTCCTCCGGCAGGAACTCATCATCTGGTGAGATCCTCTTCCCATGCCCCAACCGTGTGCCAAGCACCGACACATTTTTTTGTTTTGTGGGGATTTGTTTGCTGATGAATGAATGTATTGAATGTAAGATTGTATTGTTGTAGAGACAGAGAATGGAACACCACCTTCAGTTTGTCATCTGATCCCATATTCTCTACCCCGTGAGTGAAATAAGATAACAGTCCATTGATCAATTCACGTAGCCTCTTTGTTTTGCTTTGCTTGTTCCGCTTAATTTCTCATCATGGTGAAATTAACAATGGATGGGTTGATTTCTGAACAAAATAGGATATGACTGACTACATTAGTTAGTTAGCTTATTATTTTAATAAATCAAAATGATTATAAAAAAATTAAAAGCGTGTGGTTTTTTTCTCTCCAGTCACAACGCACGAATCCTTTTACTATGATTACTATATAAACAAACAAAATTCGGATAAAACAGATGTGCGGTCGTGCATTAGCCCTTACGGCGCGCGCACGCGGTATAAGATGGCATGCACCGCCCAGCAGTTTTCGCCAACAACACTTGCTTTCCAAAACAAAACGTTTCTCACCGAGTAGCTACGTTCGTGTATACAGTCATAGCAGACCACCGCTGAATCCATCCTCCATGGCGAGGTGCTGGCTGCTGCTCCTCCTCTGTGCGTTCCTCTGGCCGGCGGTGAGCGCGACGCCGTGCCACCACCACGACCTCCACGCGCTGCGGGGCTTCGCCGAAGAGCTCGGCGGCGGGGGAGCCCTGCTCCGCACCGCATGGTCCGGCGCCTCGTGCTGCGACTGGGAAGGCGTGGGCTGCGACGGCGCCACCGGTCGCGTCACGGCGCTGCGGCTCCCCGGCCACGGCCTCGCCGGGCCTATCCCGGGAGCTTCTCTAGCGGGCCTCGTGTGGCTGGAGGAGCTCTTCCTCGGCTCCAACTCTTTCGTCGGCGTTCTCCCCGACGAGCTCTTCGGCCTCGCCAGGCTAAGGAAGCTCTCACTCGCATCCAACGAGCTCACCGGCGAGCTGAGCCCACGCCTCGGCGAGCTCACACGCCTCACCTCGTTGGACTTGTCCGACAACCGCTTCTCCGGCCGCCTCCCGGACGTGTTCGACGACCTCACGTCGCTCGAGCATCTGGCGGCGCACTCCAACGACTTCTCCGGCTTCTTGCCGCCGTCTCTGGCATCACTATCTTCCCTCCGCGAGCTCAACCTCCGGAACAACTCCATGTCCGGTCCGATTGCTCGTGTCAGCTTCTCTGGCATGCCATTTCTTTCCTCCGTCGACTTCTCCACAAACCACCTGACCGGGTGGCTCCCGACTAGCCTCGCCGCCTGCGGCGAGCTCCGGTCGCTCAACCTTGCCAACAACACGTTGGTCGGCAACATCCCGTCGTGGATGGGTGAGTTTGACCGCCTCTGGTACTTGGATCTCTCCAACAACTCATTTGTTGGCGAGGTGCCCAGAAGTTTGATACGGCTCATGGACCTCACCACTGTGGGTACTTCACCGGGTATGGCTCTCAGTAACTTGCCATTGTATGTAAATCACAATAGAAGAACACTCGACGAGCAACCAAACACCATTACCGGGACCAACAACACCGTGAGATCTGGGCGCAACAACACCATGTCCGGGAATGACAACACTGTCATGTCCGGAGACAACAACGCTGTGTCTGGCAGCTTCAACACCCTCGTATGTGGGGACAACAATGTTCTAACTGGTGACCACCATGTCGTATCCGGGAGCAACCATATTGTGACTAACAGCTACAATAAAGTGTCTGGGTGCACCAATAATGTATCCGGGAGCAACCATACTGTATCCGGGAGCAACAATACCGTATCTGGGAGTAGCAATACGGTATCTGGGAGCAACCATATTGTCTCTGGGAGCAACAAAATCGTAACTGGAGGTTAGTGATCTCTGTTCAGTGGATGATTCCATCTGCAAGTATCAGATCCCGGAGGGCATCGAAGAGAGACTCGTGAAGTGAGGAATAAGAGGTTCTCTAGCTAGTCTGAACTGAAAATCTTGGGTAGATGGATACCCTAGCTTGTTCCAAGTTGAGGGGCACCATCAAGACCTTTTGTATCTTTACTGCTTTTTTAGCATAGTATTTCAATTTCCGCAGCCATATTAGTATGTATTTCCGTACTTGTAATATTAGTGTTAAGTTCAAGCCTATCATGAGAAATATCCAATGATGGACTCGCCTTTCTCCGATGATGCATACAGCTTGTGGTTGTTGTTATTAGATGTGTGAATCTGGTTGAATGATCCCTTACTTGTTACTACTCTCCAGATGGTCATGGCCTTTTGGCACCATTATTAGTGCTAATTGTCTACAAGACAAGATCTAGAGGATGCAAAATTGTGAGGTGAGGAAGTGAGGACGGTCTCCAGTTGGGGTAGGATAAGCTGCTGCTAGGGTAGGACGAGGCAATGCAAGGTTCATATACCGATGGGTTGGACCCACTTGGATGAGCCCCTTGCCGTATGACTTGACAGGTTTTGGCTGCATGAGCTGCACTTGCATGTAGTCATGTGTGTCCATGCATGGCTTTGACTGGCTCCAGAGAATCATTGCTTTTTTCTCATCCCTTTTCTTCCTGCTCCTCCTCCACCTTTTCTTCTTCTTGTTATACATACATCCTCCTTCTACTCGTGCCTTCTCTGTGTGTGTGTGTGTGTGTGAGACATGCATCCACGTATAGAATTTTTTCTAGTACAATAAAATTTCTCCCATGATGAAAATCATCTGTGTTTCAAATATTCTTCTTCCATTGCATCAGCCCGCCTGCGGGGCCTACATGGATGAGCAGCCCTACGCGTCTGATTGTACTTGCTATATGCAAAAAACAAATGCTTCAATGAACAGAGTACCGAGCGCTTTTCAAGATTATGTGTATGCAGTTGAAGCGGATGTTTATTGAGTTTTTTATCCAACATGGGCATAATCTTTGGATTGGTCCACCATCTGTATTAACATAGGCGTAGATTGTTGTCCAATTGTTGATTTTCTTTGTTAGACTGTTGATGCTTGGTTATGTGCATTCTAGTTATGCAAAAGTCGCGGGTGATACTCTTAATGCTCTATCTGCTTGATGCTACATTTTAAGTTAAGAAAGTGCCCTTTATTGAAAATAAACAACCATAACTATCAAACTTCGGTCCCCAAACGTCCGCGGACACACCCGGGCGTGTCCGCAGAAATTGACCATATTTCACACAAAATTTCCCCTCCACAACTGAATGTAACTAAACTGAATACTCAAATTCACACTAGCTCATGCAACATCCTACGTAGCTAAACCACATGTCATCAGACTAACAAAAATTAACATGCCTTACTAACTAGGAACGAGAACGCTGACTAGAGACGTTCATCCACAGCCACCCTTGCCCTTGCCCTCCCCGTCGTCCTTGTGGCAGTAGCGTTCGATGACACAGAGCGGATCTGCTCAATGCTAGAGCTTTCCGATTCGTCGTCCTCCTCGTCTTTGTCCTCCTTGGGGGGCATTCCATCCATGGCACGGACCGCATGGCTTTGCTATGATGTCATCACCTCGACCACCCTCCTCAGCCGCCTATCGGCTATGCAGGAACGGTGGGCTACCACCGACACTGCCTCACGGCCTGCCGAAGCCTCCTTCATGTTGCAAGCTATTGTGGCGGCATGCGCCACGAGGGTTGCGATAGCCGCCTGCGCTTGAAGTCGCACCTGAAGCCTCATGCGGTGGCCACGCCACGCCTCCCTCTTGGATTCGCATCAGGTCATGGAGGCGCAAATGTCCACCGTTTCGCCGCCCGACACTACAGGGACAAGGTCACGCCTACAAGGTTTTGGCCACATGGTCGGGTTGCGCCATGCGACTGTGGTGACCGCTGCCGGTGATGCGCCACGAGATCCTCCAACTCAGGATTCAGCCGCGAGTTGGGGAACGGATTCCCGTCGGCTCGTTGAAGACCGCAGGAGAGCTGTCTCCTCCCAGGAGTGTCAGAGAACATTATGGACGACCATCTGCTCATCGAGGTTGCAAGGGATTAGCTCGCAGTCGTGGGATCCGGACATGTCAAAGTTGGATACATGGGATGCCATGGCGGAGAATGCCGAAGTTGGTCGGAGATTAAAATCATGGTTACTAGAAGTGAATGTGATTCAATAGATTTGGAATGACCAAAGAGTATCCGCATGCATTCATATTAGATAGAGGCTGTCCATAATATTGATCCAATAGGAAGAGCCGGTGAATCATTGTCAATATGCAATATGTATGAGCTAAGCATATCAGAACTGGGCAAATAGGATAACATGAAAACAATAATCAAATTTTGGAATTACGCCAAAAAATAAGATGGGCGCACATATCATTTAGTAATCTGTAGAAAATTAAATTAGTTCTGCTAAAGAATACAACTTCAACAAACAATGCAAGCACAATCAGAAAATATAAAAGGTACGTAGAGAGTGTTCTACAACTTGGCGAAATTTGATGAGAATACCACAAACGATGAGGCAACTAATGAATGTTTATATCTTTTACATGACTGAACATAATATTCTGATAAGTTACAAAATTGTAACTTAAAAGCAATTTGTATCGTCAAAGTTTTGAACATCAACTATGAATATATCTATATTCTACTAATAAAGGAAGTAGTGTTTCTTACTACCGTAATTTTCGTTCATGTGTTATATACATCCATTGCCATAAGTTCGTCCGTCAAATGTTTCAACACTTTTTTCTGGATCCATCGTTGCTGGTCCGGATTTTGGTCCATGGCTTATCCTTTCTTCCGAGCTGAGCTGAGTTGGGATGGGCCTGGTACTGGTATGTTTTTCGTGAATCGCTGGTGGGGGGTTTCAAACTCAGGCCTCTCTTCTCTGTCCCAAAGGTTGCAGCCATCCAACACATCTTTTGCTCATGTTTTAGAACGGATTCACCGGCAAATCAAATAGCCCCGCCTCTCTTATTTACTCTCAATTCTATTTCCTCTGTTTCAAAATAAGTGTCTTAAATTTAATACAATTTATAATACAGCTAGTATAAAGTTAAGACACTTATTTTAAGACTAAGAGAGTACCAATTTAAATACTCCGGGAGAAAGAGAATCATCAAGGAGCCGTGAAAATAAACTGACAGAGGATCAGCTGTGGGTCCTAGATATTCTAGGGAAGGAGGCAAATAAATGAAAGGAATTGTTTGCGTAGATCGACATAAGTCCCGCATTAAGATCCGACTGAAATGGCTTATGAATTGGAGGACACCACCACATTTATAGTTGGGGCAATATCCGATCCCAATCCTAACAAGAAGAAAACAAAAAAAAAACGATCTCAAAGACGGCAAGAACAAGTCATGGGAAACAATTGGGAGAAGGCAAGGATCTCCCGTGACGTCGCGAGTGCAAAAATATCGTCCACATAGACGAACACTTTTTCGACAAGGGAGAACAAGAAAGAGGAGAGGTACAAGCTCATGTTGGATGCGCAAAAGGAGAGGATGAAGTGAAACCGGATGAGGGCAAAGAGGAGGCTTGAAACTGAGAGGGAGAAGATTGAGTTGGAGAAGTAAGAGGCAGCGATCAAATGAAAACTCGAGAAGGCCAAGACATTTGAAGAGATTGAGCTCGAAAAGGAGAGGTTGCAACTCGCACGACACGCGAAGGGTACAAAGATCATGTTGACGGACAAAACCATCTTGGATGAGCATGACAAGAAGTGGCTTGCGAAGAAGAAAAAGATGATCAACGACCGTAGGAGGCGACGAGAGCGGCTGCGGCAACGGGTTAGGCGGCCCGGATGCAGATGGAGATGGCTGCCTAGACGGAGAAGGACAACCAGAGTCTAAATAATTTGATTAATTGTGCATAACTCCATAATTCACTCCGGGGCCCGGCCTCAGATGAGCCCGGTGAATAGTACCTCGTTTTGAAATAGAAAAAAGTTTCAAAGAAAAAGTGGTGCAAGGTGTTTCTGTGCGTCAACTTCGTGTAAAATTTTATGAACTTTGGATATTCAAGATGGTCATGGCAAAAAAGACAAAATCAAACATGAACAGTGCATTTTTCAAAAGTTTCTCAGACATCCAAAATTTGTCTTCCTTGCCACAAGCTCCTCGAGTGTTCAAAGTTTACAAATTTTTGCACAGAGTTCATGCACAGTAGCATCTTGCACCACAAAAAAGCTTAATTTTTTTAATGTATTTTTCTTTTTCAAAACGAGACATTGTTTATGCCCGGACTCATCTGAGCACTGGAGCCAAATCGCCGCATCTACAACATTTCACTTGGCATCCCTGAGCCTGCACTTGTTCGAGTGCGCCACGTCCCAATACACTCAGATTATTTCCTTCTACATTTTTGCTAATTCTGGAAATGGGTAAGCATATATACTTGAGCCAAGTGTTCATCTCCACCATACAATTTACTCATTTGGATACTACGACTAGGTTAGCAGCCCCTAATGTTGGAACTCGCCCACAAATCGGTCACATCACAGACGATGAACACGCGCATACTTTTTTTTTAACCAAGGGTCCTTGTAGTGCCCTAAATTTTTAAGATCGATATGAAGCCGTGCTTGCCCCGGGGGCGCGACCCACCTCAGTGCAGGCGATATGGTCGCTAGGTGGTGTAGCGACGAGGAGGAACATGTGATAGTCGTTTAGTGGACTGGCAAGGAGGGAAGACGGCAGACTGTTGTCGGAAGTTGGTGGAAGAAGATCTTTGACGTCAGCCGTGGTGCCGAGGTGCGATGCCGGGAGGCTTGTCAAGATCGACAAATGGGGAGTTCGTTGAGACAAGGAGTCGTGCGAGTTAGCACAATGGTCGTCGTCGTCTCCATGAGTCGTCGCCGTCATGTTCAGGTGCTTGTCTCTATGAGGGTCAGTTGAAGATGAAGCATGTCAAGGCCGATGGGTTGTCCGGTATGGTGTGGCACCAAGAGCGAAGACGTGAAGTGAAGATCAAGCTCAAGCATGTAGCGGGACAAGGACCAGCGAAGGGGAGCCTCTTTAATGAGCACCTCTCTCTACATGGCACGGTGTGTGATCCATTGGCATGTATTGCGTTAGGGGTGACCGATGGTGTCACCTGGCAGCGCAACTGGAAGTCTGAATCATACGTTGATATGGATCGTCAAGTCTGTGCCATGTGGTCCCAAGGACTCTTCCATAGAGCATTGTCGCTTGCGGGCATGGCGGATGTGGTGGAAGGGAGGAGGATGTGGAGCGGCTTGTATTGTGTCGTGGAGTAAGCCGTGTGGCCACCTTTAAAGAGAGGTTTTCTGTGTGGCCAAGTGTCCGGCTGCGTCAATGTGCAGCGCCTGAATGGGTTTCTCACCCGGCGAGCCCGCTTAATGGCAGCATACGGATGGACATGGCATTGAACAGGCGTGGTAGATATCCATCTAGTCCCGTCTAGTAACATGTCTTTGGCATGGAACAAGCGCGGACACGAGGGGCACGTTGAGGGCGGCATCCTCAGAGGGCACGCCACTTCAATGGTGGAGCCACTGAGAGGTTGAGTCCGCTCCAGGACAATGTTAATAAGGTTTTTGACGATAAAAGTACTTCTCTTATGTAGGTTATCTACAGATGTACCGGGACTCTTCGTTTATGGTCCTTTCTACAACGTATGGAGAATCGAGACCTATTTACGGAGGTGTGTTGGATGCTACAACGAGGGATACTTTTAGCCCAAATTAGTGGCAGCATGATTTTTGGATTGGCCCCCCTTCTCCTTAGGCGTTATACGGATTCTTCATGTTTCTTTGTATCTTGCCTTTTTATTTTTGTATGTGAGACAGGACATTGTTTGGTTGTGTGCATCTTAGTTATGCAGTGGTCGGTTGTAATAATTAAATTAAGTAATAAAACACCCTTTTTCGAAGAAAAAAACAACTACATGAATGCAAGCAGATGGCGCTGGGCCGAAGCGCGCGTGGGCAAGGAGGTGAGGATTTTGGGTGTCCCAGGGTGGTCAGAAGCAGGCGTGGCTCATGCCTCAACGCCCACAACCCCCCCCCCCCCCCCCCCCATTGTCTCGGATTAAAGGGAGAACGTGCTTCCGGACCACCATTCTGACCAATGCAGACCACTTTGGATGGCTAACCACGTCAGGACCATGGGTCCGGACGGTTGTGGTAGTTTAAGGGTCGGCATTGAAAATGCCCTTACACACAAAAATTTATAATGAAAGGATAGATTACAGTGTCCTATACTAGGGCATCCCAGCCAAGCTGACCTAATCTATGGGCTAGGCTGACAGCCCATCAAGATGGAAGGACTCCGGAGGCCTTAACATGTGGCATGAGCATAACGGAATCCACAAAAGACCTGACGCGTACTCCAATCATAGTTGTAGATTCCGCGTGTAACCCTAAGATGGCAACCAATCATATGTAACCCTAGATACCCCCGATGTCTATATAAGTCGGAGGGTTTAGCCCCTAGAGGGGAGAGAGACATTCATCATCATCAATACATAGGGTTTAGACCACAACTTACGATATCGAGGTAGATCAACTATGTACTTCGATACACCCATAATATAAACAAGAGTAGGACATGAGGTTTTACCTCCTTAAGGACAGCCTGAACATGAGTAAAAACTTCGTGTCTCCTGTTTCTTGTTGCCCATCCATCTGATCTAACAGATCGGGCCTCCCTACCCGAGGTCTGTCCGTTTTAACACAAAACATTGTCATTGCCATCTATAACCATCTCGGGCCAGACTTAGGTTTTCTCCGCAGAGCTAGTGACCAAGCACTTGAGAAGCGCCACCATCGAAATTAATCAAGTGTAGTTTCCACCATTTTTTGGGTCGAGCAATGGTTCATAGATTGCATCTGACCCGTTAAGGTAACCACAGAAACAGGAGAGAGGAACACTCGCGTAGACCTTGTGATGGCACCACAACCCACAATGAGGCCGCCGTTGTAGGTTGGAGTGGTTATCACACAGACAAACATCGACGACAAATCACATCAGCACGGACCGCCATCTCGCAGGAGATACATCGTCCTAGATTAGTTGGCCAAGGGGCCGACATATAGATGGATAAAAAGCAAGGCTGATCAGTTCATGGCGCCGAAGCTCGGCTGGCCGCAACACCCACCCAAGATCCATCTGGGGCGGATAGGAGGCCGGGTTCTGGCAGGGATGGTGAGGCGATCCTGACTGGCCACGCAACAGGCGCACACATCGATCCTCGGACCGCCATGGATTGAGCCCGAGTCCTAGACAGCCCACTGGATCGAGGACTTGCTAGCCTCGAGCCATTATGGCTCCGGGACATTGGATCTGAGGGAGGGGCTCAAGATGAGATATCATATAACAAAAAATTGCAAAATGAGCTCAAGATCCATGGAGCCTTTTATTTGAAAAGTTCAAAATTCAAATTATTGGGTTTCAAAATTTTCAAAAAATACACACATGCATACTGATGTATACTATTCCCTCCGTTACTAAATATAAGTCTTTTTAAATATTTCATTTAAAGACTACATATAAATGTATATAGACATATTTTATAATATATATTCACTTATTTTGTTTTGTATGTATTTCACTAATGAAATTTTTAAAAAGATTTGTATTTAGGAACGGAAGGAGTATTTGTTCGCAAAGTTTAAAGGTGAAATACCTTTTCGTGTGAGCTACACAAAAATAACAAATCATGTTTTTCTAGCACATGTAGTTTCTTTTGCGGGGCTAATACATGTACGATTCTTATCTTATCTTAGCCCTACTAATAAAGCACGAAACATTTCTGCCTGTCTGTCATGCATTTTATAAAAAAAATACCCGAGTTTCTCTTTAAACAATCCCTAGTCCAGCATTAAGTGTCTATGGGCTTCGGCCCAACTGCAGCATTATCTCCGCAGTTCAGTGCTGGTTGTTGTTTTTTGAGATAGCTTACCAGGCTTGCTGCCTGGTAGCTCAGTGTAATAGACCTATTTTCAGCCCGTTTAGGTCTTTGACTTTTATTATTTACAAATAATATATTAAGCAGGATCACGCTATAACTTTAGAGCTGTAACTCGGATTAAAATTATTTGTATATGTAATTTTATTAGAAAAATGCATAGTTTCCAATCGTGCTATTACTTGCTCTTGTGAGCCACTTTAAAATTCTGTTTTGGGCATAACCTTAACTAACCTAATTAATTGCTATGGTATATTTTGGAAAATGCTAACACACAACATATCAATTATATATATGGAGTATGTTAGGAGGCTCAATATATATATGGATCAGAGGGAGTATCAAGGATAAGTTTTAATGGACATATAGGAGTAATAAAGAAAGGAGAGAATAAAGGGCGTGAGACAATTTTTTTATTAATATTCAAGCGTACACAGAGATGCCCTAAAACACATTTAATAGAATCCTTTTATTGAGAATTTTCTCATGACTTGGTGCAAATTTCAAACATTGTTTCAACTTACAAGTATTGCTTTGGTACATTTTTTTTTGGAAATTATACTCTTTAACATCAGACTAGTCATACAAAAACCATACCAAAAGTATTGTATCCATGCTTCTTAATGTACTACTGATATTAATTTCTACTAGAACTTAGTGTTCACCTCTCTATCGTGACCGGGCACAACTCGGATGTTGTTGGGCCGTGCTGGCGGGAAGTGGATGTCAATTATCTCTCCCGTTGTACACATCGATAAGTACTTGTGTATCATTATTATTCTTTTTTGAAAATTTCGGGCTCCATGAAGCCCGAGAGCAAAAAAAATCCCAGATAGTCTTTTTTTCTGGCGATGAAAGAGTATATTACTCAGCACAAATGATGGACTAGGACCAATCTAGTCTATGACAACGGAACGGGACCAGCTGGGTTGTTGAGGAGCAGGAGTTGCCGTCTTGAGTACATGCCTGCATACCACCCACAAATTTCTGTCGACATACAGCACCATGGATGAAAATCGACAGCGGTGGGCACGGACTGGTCCTTGCAACGCATGGCCACCCATGAATTCAGTCGACTGACAGCACCGTGCATGAAAGTCAAGTTTGAACCACTTGCAACGCATGCTTCCTTCCACGCGTGTATATAAGATACAATGCACCACCCAAGCAGTTTGTGCCAAGCAAGAGCTAGCGCTTGCGAATCCCATGCATCCCAGAATGGTTTCTTGTTGAGTTCTCGCGTTTGTGCACACATAGCTGCTGATTCCATGGCGAAATGCTGGCTGCTGCTGCTCTGCTTGGCGTTTCTCTTGCCAGCGGCGTGCGCGACCTGCCACCCCGACGACCTACGCGCGCTGCGGGGCTTGGCCCGGAACCTCAGAGGCGGTGGTGCCGTCCACCTCCGCACGGTGTGGTCTGGCGCCTCGTGCTGCGATTGGGAAGGTGTGGGCTGCCATGGCGCCAACGGCCGCGTCACCGTGCTGCGGCTCCCCGGCCATGGCCTCGCAGGGTCCATCCCAGGAGCCTCTCTCGCAGGCCTGGCGCGCTTGGAGGAGCTCTTCCTCAGCTCCAACTCTTTCGCCGGCACCCTTCCCGATGCGCTCTTCGGCCTCGTTGGGCTGCGGAAGCTCTCCCTCGCATCCAACAACCTCGTAGGTCAGCTGAGCTCGCGCCTCAGCGACCTCAAAAACCTCACCTTGTTGGATTTGTCCATCAACCGCTTCTCCGGCCAACTCCCAGACAACGTGTTCCACAACCTCAAGTCGATGGAGCATTTGGCTGCACACTCCAATGGCTTCTCAGGATTGCTGCCACCGTCCTTGTCATCCTTGTCATCTCTTCGTGAGCTCAATCTCTGCAATAACTCTTTGTCTGGTCCGATTGCTCGTGTCAACTTCTCCGGCATGCCACTTCTTTCTTCGGTTGACTTCACTTCAAACTACCTGAGTGGGTCGCTTCCACTTAGCCTCGCGGATTGTGGTGATCTCAAGTCACTCAGCCTTGCCAACAACAGATTGGTCGGCACCATCCCGTCGTGGATTGGTGAGCTTGACCACCTTCGCTTATTGGATCTCTCAAATAATTCATTGGTTGGCAAGGTACCTAAGCGTTTGACACGTCTCAAGGGCCTCGTCGCCACTGTGGGGCACTCACCGGGTATGGTTTCCACCAACATGCCATTGTATGTGAAGGGTAATAGACGCATACTCGGCCAACAACCAAATGTCATATCTGGGAGCCGCAACACTATCAGATCTGGAAGCAACAATGTTGTATCCGGGAATGACAACACAATTCTATCTGGGAACGACAATGTCGTAACTGGGAGCAACAATGCCGTATCTGGTAGCGGCAATGTCGTAACTGAGAGAAACCATGTTGTGTATGGGAGCAACAATGTTGTATCCGGGAGAAACAATGTTGTGACAGGGAGCAACAATGTTGTATCAGGGGGCAACCATGTCGTATCTGGGAACAACAAAGTAGTAACTGGAGGATAGTGATATGTGAGTGGATTGATTCCCTCTTCCCCCGAGGAGCTCATGTCCTTGTCCAAGTTCAATGTAGTTTACAATCGCTTGATGAGCCCAATCGCGTATTTGTAACTTCATGGGTATAGTATCCTTTTACTACTTAAATATCCACAAAACGTTTTACATACACGCTGAACTAAACAGCGACTAGTTTGAAGCCGATGTTGATCAAGCGTGTTTGCTTATGTGCAAATTCTCATCATGGATGTCTAGACGTGGTGATTATTGCATCTCTTGTATTCCATGTGATGTGTGATGCTTTCTTATATGTGATGATTGTGCTATGGATCATATGGTGAATTATAGTACCTTCTTATCTATATATTTCGCTTGTGCAAGTGTCAATGCTAATTACATGCATCAATGTGAAATGTTTGGATGAGGGAGATGGAACAAAGAGCAGTGATAAATGTTGCTGGCATCAGATCACTTTTGTAGTGCTAAACTGTTGTCTACCCATCCACATGACACTATGGCCCTGTTCGGCAGCTCTCCGCTCGTGGAGTGGCTGGAGCGGAGCGGGCGACACAACGTATTTTTTGAGAGTTGTAAAAGTGCCGCTCCGTCTACTCCTGTATTTTACGGAGCTGGAGGGTTTACCGAACGCGGCCTAGGTTTGAGGCTCCACGATTTCTTTTTCCCGTTGTAATTTTGTTGAAGTAGTGTGGCAGTCGACACAATTGCAGACGGGAGTCTCGCGGAACCACATATGTAAATGGTGATGCAATACGGATCCTTGGCCAGGTTCATATAATTCTATGAACATTTCCCAAAGACACAAGAAGGATTGCCAAAATTACCAGAGACATGATGATGGCAAAGATCTTGCAATCCATGGTAGCCCGGGGTAGCTGGATATTTGAGGTTAATCTAACTATCTGGGGCATACGACGAATGCAAAGTAGCAGTGCAATGCAAGGGTTTAGTTGTACTGAACCGCGAGTGGGATGTACTCTCTCCGTTTTTAAATATAAGTCCTTTTAAAAATTACAATATACACTACATACGGATGTATATAGATAAATTTTAACTAGAGGTTCACTCATTTTGTTGAAGTCTATAGTAAAATCTCCTAATATTTAAAAATGGAGGAAGTATATACGTATGTATGGAAACTGGAAGATTGTTGTTCGGTTCCGTGCCACTTGCACTTTTTTTTGAACTGGAACACCTGGCATTCCATTAATCACCTCGGACCGACAAGTCGGCGGTCAGTGCAACGGTTACAGTGTTTGGAAGGCTACCCAGCCATACACACCTCTCGTACCCAACCCAAAACCGCTAGCTCATGAGCTGGAACGTTACACATGCGAGTACAGTAAACTACACTCCAGTCAATGAACGCAAGCTGCAGGCCAGTGAGAGGAGCGGCGGCGCCGGGGGCCGGTGAGGGAAGGGGGCGACGCCGGGGGGCGGGTGAGGGGAGGGGGCGGCACCGGGGGCGGTGGAGGGTTGGCCGGCCGCCGGTGGTGCTGGAGCGAGGCGCGACGCGGTGGAGAGAGAGACAATAGTGGGGGAGTGGGGGTAGTGGAGCGAGGGGAGGGGGGACGACCCTTATAGTCTCGTCCCCTTTGCCGTTTGCCCCCGGACGGCAAAGAGCCCCATGACGAACGGCAAAGGCCCCCCAGATGGCAAAGAGACCCTTCTGTCGGACCTGGCAGGCCTAATGACTGCTGGGACCCATCTGTCCTCTTTGCCGTCTGTCCTAGGTCTCTTTGTCGTCCGCTGACAGACGGCAAAGGACTGGCCAATGGCAAATAGTTTGTTTGCCAACAGTCTGCCCTTTACCATCTGCTTGATGTTAGCTGACGACAAAGAGGTTCTTTGCCATCAGCCAGCAGGCGGCAAAGAACTGGCTGATGGCAAATTACCAGATTCTAATAGTGAGCTCCTATATATATTGGGGGTTTAGGGCTGATTTGAGACACAACTTTGCCACGTGCAACTCAAACCTATACCACGTAGTTTTACCTCTAGATCGGATTTCTGCGGAGCTTGGGCGGAGCCCTGCAGGAGTAGATCATCACCATCACCGGAGCGCCGTCAGGCTGCCGGAGAACTCATCTACTTCTCCGTCTTGCTTGCTGGATCAAGAAGGCCGATGTCATCGTCGAGTTGTACGTGTGCTGAACGCGGAGGTGTCGTCCGTTCGGCGCTAGATCGGAACGAATCGCGGGACGGTTCGAGGAACGTGAAGACGTTTCACTACATCAACCGCGTTTCTTAACGCTTCCTGCTGTGCGATCTACAAGGGTACGTAGATCCAAATCTCCTCTCGTAGATGGACATCACCATGATACGTCTTCGTGTGCGTAGGAATTTTTTTGCTTCCCATGCAACGTTCTCCAACACTTTATGTGTACAACATCATAGAACTTATACTTTCCCCTTCCAAGGCTTAGTAACTTATACTTGCCCCCCCCCCCCCCCCTAGTCATTCTTGGCTCTGTCCCTCGTGGCACTGATTCTTTTTTTTGTGTTTGTGATATTTCATACTTTGTGTACATGTCGAAATGACGGTTACTCTTGCAAATATTATGTGTGACATGTTGGCAAAATGATAGTTTTGATGTTAGTGATCTCCTGTTGTCAGTGAGTTGTTTGTTGGTTATTATCTTCTTGTGTGATCCACTGATCTTATCGTGTAAATGCTTTGGATAAAATTTATACAACATGTCGATTCTGACAAAACTATAAGTTTTCCAAAGGGACACTGTCATTTCCCATGGTAGTCATGGGCCTAGACAACCAAATTTGAGCACCGTGCAACATGCCATCCAAATCCGGTAAAAAAAGACCTCTGAAGCCCTTCAAGGCAGGTCGACAACTACATGCCCGTGAGCGGAATCTCACATTCTTCGCTCGTAGTGAATGATAGAATGCATTCATATCAAATCATACATAAACGGTATTTGTGGGCCTCTCAAAACAAGACAATGGTTGTTGAATGAACGGACACCAGCATCATGGCTCTGTAGTTTTTTCCCTAGATTTTTTTCTTTTGTTTTTTCTTTGCCGGTTCTTTCGGTTTTCTTTCCGCATTTTTTTCCTTTTTATTTACCGATGATCATTGTTAGGATAAGTCAAGATTGAAGGCACTCTCGGAGGCACCTCTCATGCACTGGCAGAGCCTCGGGGAGGCCAAAGGGGGCCACGGCCCCCCTTCCAAAAGCAATTTTTTACTACCACTAAGAATCTTGATCCACCACATGAATAGACAATTTTCCTCTCTAGCCCAATGCACGAATGCACCTCCCACCCTCTCATGCTCATCTCTCCCTTCACCAAATCGATAGAAAATGCGTCTCTCTTCCTGACTCGCCTCAGTAGCGATCTATAGGTCTTCTTCCCAAGCCCCAACACCCCAATCTCACTCTCCCTTTCTCTGCTACTCCGTCTGGTTTTGATTGACAATGCACCGCCAATGCACCGGTTATTTGCCACTGCATTTGCATGTCACTGTTGCTAATGCCTTTCATGTCATCTAGATGCGCATGTCGTGCTGAGCGCCAACTATCAGCACTCACGGTTTGTTGTTTCATCTGTACATGTGCTGCTATTTGTACCTTTTCTCGTCATGATGTTGCGGTGTTGCATCTGCATTGCATCTACACGGCACAATGCACTACATATTAATTGAATGGGTGAACAATAAACTATTCCCGAACAACTTATGGACTGAAGAAGCAAAGATTCAAATTTAGTTAAAGAAAACTGATTTTGAGATGTTCATAAAATTTTGATTTCCATGTAAGCGTGGTGCTTTAGATTCCGATTGGCATACCCACGTAAACTTGATTGCGCATTTTTTAATGCATATTTTGAATTTGACCCCCCCCCCCCTCTTGGGTGCTTGTGACGCTCCGGCACTAGTCTCATGTTTCTCATGCTCATGCACAAGCGACAGAACCATTGAGGTGAAAGTCGTGGTTGTTCATCACGGAGACACCGATAATAACGAGGCTTTTTTTGATTTTTTTTAACATCGATTAAATGCACAACCATATTTTGAATTCAGAAACATTATTCTAAATCCACAGACTTATTTATTTTAAATATATGAAATTTAAAATCTGTCAGAGAAGCCAGGTCGCAGGTTTTAAAACCTTTCCTAGCATAAAAGCAAAAGGTTTTGAAACCGTTCTTTCCAGGAAACGGGCTCACAATTTTATTTTATTTTTGAGGTAGGGCTCACATTTTCTGTTCCTCGCCAAAGAGCGTGGGCTATTGGGCCCGCCCTCATTGCGCGACAGCTCGTGGCCTCCCGCATGATTCTCAAAAAAAAAAAAAAAAAAGTCTTGGCGAATCGAAAGCAAACAGGAGGACGGGCCTTGTTGTTCTGTTCCGAGAGTTTCCATGGCTCGTCACCCCACACCTCGTCATTCTTGACGCGTTGGTCTTAATTTATCGATCACTCTCTTCTCCCCGCAAAAGAGAAACAGATAAATCATTCTGCCTCTGCCTCAGTTCTAGCGTGGCAGTCGTCGTGTCGTCCCGGCGCCCGCGCTGCTCTGTTCTAGCGGTCACCGTCGGTCTCTCGGTCGGACGTCGGTGTAAATAGACTCGTTTTTTAAAGGAAAAATCAACAAAGTATCCGCCCAAAATTGGCCCAATATACGCCGGGGAGTATCATTCAGGGACGCTAGAGAGAGAGAGATAATAAAAAATCTCGCTAGGGTCCGTCCGTCCGTTGTCAGAGGTGAGTGCCCAGACCACGCCCGCCGCCCTCTTCTTCTCCTTCTCCGCAAAGCCAGTCATGAGTTTCAGGGTCAGTAGACAGCGCGCCAGCTCTTTAAATTTCCAGTCCACACCAGTGCACGCGAGGGTGAATTTGAATTGAATTTCAAGGTCTCTCTATCCGCATTGGCATTGCCCTCTTCTTCTTCATGGGAGGAGTACTGCTGTTTATCAATCTGTTTCAATCTTTTTATGTAACCGGCTCAATAGCAGCAGCACTCGGATTACTCCTCCGGAGTGCTTTGCTCCCGTGTACGGATAACTTATCGTTTAAAAAAATGATATATAAGTAAGAGTAAATAAATTACGGAATAATCGGCGAGCTGCAGTCCGATTCTCCCTCTCTACTCCATCGCCATGCCTCTTTCTTCTTAATCTAACACTGTATAAACTCTTAACCGTTATTGTAGCAGCCATGTACATGTTGAATCGTTTATGCTTTTATATAAGTTGTTTTGTCGTGGTTTTGTCAGAGTGAAGTGAATAACCAGAGCCAAAAACTATATATGCCCAGATTTGGGGTTCAAAGTTCCGCCATGCTGCCGTGATTAACTATGAACCTGGCCATATATACTTTTGTTGGCAATGATGAGAATAGCACATGTACGTCAACCTTGATTTATGTGGCAGCTAAATAATATGGTTCCTTGATTTATGTTGCAGCAACTGGACGAGGAAGAAGATAGGCTCAGCACTTTCACTGATGATATTTTACTGACCATCTTGGGGAGAGTCACTTCACTTGTTGCTACAAGGACAAGTGTGCTCTCTACACGGTGGAGGCATCTGCCTTGGTTGCTGCCTGAACTCAGCATCGATGTCCAGGATTTCCTACTTGCGCTGAGCCTATTGAGGAAAATGATATGGAGCAAGCCATGGCCTCTTTGACCAAAGCAACCAGGAGTTTCTTGAATAAACAACAGAGAGAATTCACTATCTCAAGTTTGCATCTTAACCTCTATTTGATCAATCCTTTCCTGTGTGAAGTTGGTCACCTGATAGGTGATGCAATCGACAGTGGTTTGTTGAAAGATCTGGATCTCGGCGTTCTTGATGAGACATAGCCTCTTGACCGTAGCGAGGAAGAGATGCAACAGCGTGCTCAAGAAATAGATTCTTTTTTCAGTGCCTACCCTAGTGTGCTCCACTGCCTCACAAAGCTCTCTCTAAAGAATGTAGACTTTGAGAAATTGGACATGCACCATGTGCTGCTTGACTGCTGCAAGCAACTGAAGCATCTAAGCCTCTTTCGTTGTGATGTTGGTTCCTTCTCTCTCTTTAAGATTGATGCACCAGACTCAAAACTTTGTGTCCTAGAAATCGATAAGTGCCGCTTTGTGAGAATTGACCTGGTCTGCCTCCCGAAATTGGAGAAGTTCTTATGTGAGACCTGGGTACCTGAGTATGCCCCGGTGACCTTTGGTTTTGTCCCATCTCTTTGGGACTTAGAGCTCTCATGTGGTTCAAATTGCGATCAACGCGAATTTAGATTAAGTAAGCTTCTATATGGAGTAACAAGTATACATACTCTCACATTGGATTTCCAAGGGGAAAACGTAAGTACTACTTCATTTTCGCTAACTATGCATTTTTTGGTAATCTGTATGCCTGTCACATTGGATTTCAAGGAGAAAACGGCAGTGCTATTTTAGTTTTGCTAAATGGTACTCCCTCCGATCCAATATAAGGGTCGCATTTTTGAACTAAGAATAGTTCAACCTTATTTCAAAACTGTGGCACTTATCATGGATCGCAGGGAGTACATCATTTGGTATTTGTCATGTCACAACATTTATGAAAGTTATATCATGGATGCCTTTATTCCTTAATAATCTCATTGATGTCCTTGCAAACTATTCATTGTTATTTTGTTTGTTTATTTATTTATTTAATGTTGTGATCAGCTTTGGTTGCAACCTGAAATGGAGGAACTCTGCACCGCATTCCGCAACCTAAGGAAGCTGTTCTTACGTGGTATATTTGTTGAATTTGACATTTTATGGACAACAGCCTTTCTTGTAGCAGCACCATCTGTCGAAATGTTGCACATTGAGGTAATGTCTTTGTCTGTATTTCTTTTCTTGTCCACATTTGGAGCTTTAGTTTTTCACAAATTAGTGTAAGCTGTTCAAAACTTGATACCAGTGACATATGTAATGCATCTGTCACACAAATGCAGGTATGGGAACATGTATGTGATGTTGGTGAGGCCAGACCCGCTTCCTTCCTTACCAGAAGTACTCCTCGGTGGGAAAGGCACCTGGACAGCAGCTCCGAGAACAAGCTTCTGAAAGAGCTAGAATTCGCTGGGTTTAAATCACTTGAACACCAGTTTACGTTTATAAGATCAATGTTGCAGCGATGTCCCAACCTGCAGAAAATAGTTCTGAGGGGAGATGAGCATTGTAGTTCCTGTGACGCCCATAAGGCGTCTCGTCCTTTGAAATTTCCAAACAGGAAAGAGGAGCAAGAAATGGTGGTTAAGCGGATTAGGGGTGGCTTGTTCTTGCCAGAGATATTTTTTTACGAATAAGAAGAGACACCAAATAGTTTCCAGTACTTATAAGTTGCAAGAAACAGTTTGTATGCTCTGTTTCTGAGATAAGTCTGTTTAATGCCACCAAGTGTGAGGTTTGGCTTTTTTGCAGTACATTTAACCCCATTAACATGCTGTGTCATCTGGTTCTGCTAATCTTTCATAAACTGTGTTAATTCCCTTAAAATTGCTTTCTGGAATAAAGGAAATACAAATGTTCTTTATGGAAAGCACTGTATATACATCTAGGAGACGGACGAGTACCACAACTGTTCGCTATGGGTACAGCAGTTATGGAACGAAAATCTCCCTCCCCCAACCTCATAGGCCGGAGCTTTAAAATCTCCTTTGCATCATGAGTATAATTTTTTTGCCTCATCAGGTTTTCATCCCAACTCCTAGATCCACTTGAGAATAACCCGGACACCCATTTGATCCTTGTTTTCTTCCTAGCAGATATTTGAAGGCCGGAATCCCTAGGGATCCAATTATTCCTCCAAATATTAATACTAGTCCCATCGACCACTCTCCAAATGATGCCTTTTTTAAGCAGTTCGAGGCCATGCATAATTCCTTGCCAAGTAAGGAATGTAGCTTGAGGGAACACCGTATCAATAAGATGTCCATGTGCATAATTCTCAACTCATTAATGAGTTGGATGTGAAAGCTGAATCTGCACTTCTTAGTCCTTCAAATTGGATTATTAAGACCGAGGCTGAGAAGAAGTTGCAGATCTTACTAAGAGAGGAGGAGATGAAATGGGCCCTTCGAGCAAAGGTCTCGAAGGTCGTTCATGGGGATGATAACACCCACTTCTTTCATATGGTTGCGAATGGCAGACATCGAAAGAAGAAAAAAAAATCAGCTAGAGCAGGATGAGGATACAATCATAGGGCAGGGGAACCTGAAATTGTACATTTATATGAGTACTACTAGCAAAATGGCCCGTGCGTTGCCACGGAAGAAAAAAAACATAATCTCCAATGATGGTGACCACATTATGTTCACATATCATCGCTTGATTTTAAAATTTTATGCACAAATGCAAGAAAATGTTTCTTCTTTTAAATTTATTTACAAGTTGAAGCAATCTTTACATTTCAAAAAATATATATCATGGTTGTCAAGAAGCTTTTTGGGGAACCAGAACATAATTTTGTCTCTCTTCATGAGAATGAAAGTGGTGACATGCCTCAACTCAGCTCGGATGAGAATGAGATTTTGTCATCACCATTTACAGAGAAGGAGGTATTATGCATTGTCACAGAAGCAAAAAAGATGATGTGACACTACAATTAAGGATGTGTGAAAAAGTTCGGAGTGAGCTACATTTTTTGATGTTTGTTGAAACTACATCGGACCCATGAGATACTGGAACACCTTTCCCCACACATTCAGTGAATCACAATATTGGGGAAACCCTCCCGAACAAGGCATGGATCACAATATCTGGCTCCAACAAATAGAACGCCTAACACTCAGGGGGTACACATAAATGGCAGAAGAAGAAGCTGGCATATCAGCAGCACTTGCCGCGTCACCCACAGGAAAGTTGCACTTCATGCAACTATTGTTCATGATGCTCAAAAAGCCAAGGCGACGGTGAACCAACAAACAACAATGAATTTCCTCAAAGAAGCAAAAAAACAAAAATACAAACAGCAATGAAAGGCTTCGCCAGGACAATTAATCTCCTCCGACGATGAATAAACCAATGTATTGAGCAATATCCAAATGTACTCCAGAATCTATATATGCAACCCACACGTGAGTTAATGAAGGAATATCTTGTGCAGCAGCTTATGCAATCTACCGTACATTGGCATATACTAATGTAGCTAGTAGTATTCTCCACCGATTTTCATTGACGTATATTATCAATCCGACCATGCATAAACAGCCCATCCTGCCCAGATAAGCAAAGTAAGCAGCCCATGCCAAAGAAAGAAAGGCAGTAATAACCATATATATATATCCCTTATGAGTTATGACCAAAGTAGTAAGAAAAGGATAAAACAAACCACGATGCCCTTGAAAAACTGACAAACATCGATCATATTACTCACAGAGTGCAGAAATTTTCAAAGGATATACACATCCAGATATGCACAGTACAAATCATGCACGAATCAAGAACTCGAATGGCCCAGTTACTCGGTGAGCAACTTAAAAACAGCTAGCCACCCAATGCACAACACCCCTACAAATGTTTGATGCAGCAGACCCCAAGAGATCATCAAAAAGTTATACAAAGTGAAAAAAAGCCACGTGGAGTGAACACTTGGTTCATGCAATGCAAGCAACAAAGTGGCACTGCCAATAGTTAACACAAAACACACAAGCCAGTCTCAACCTCTATAAAAGTATAAATTCACCCAACCAGAGCATGTTTATCAAACTACCAAAATATAGACCAAAACACTGCTACATGAAGTTATGCTACAGCCAGAACGAAAGAAACACCGGCATAACATCAAACCAGGACCAGGTACTGCCTTATGCATAGACTTCCTCTACCTGCGCTCCAAAAAATCCACAAACACTAATCAACAGTGCCACACCTATCTGCAGCTAGTTAGCGCCGGCCTCTCTCCCGCACACGCATCCTAGAGCTGCATACTTCTCCTATAGGAAACCATACTGCATGCCTAAACATTGATGTACTCTGACTCTGCAATCATGTGAGCCACGAAATAAACACTAAAACAACCAAGCCAACATATAAGACAGCAATCAGGCCGCATCCACAATCAATGGCGTCAATTATGGTAAGAAACACAGTAATTAATGTATTTTGCCACGACACGTGCAGAGCAGCAAAGTGTGAAAAACATCCGCTTATTTCAGGAGAATAACACTATACTGAAACAGGCAGCATGAGTGTGTGCACATCAAACTACTATATGACATCATACCCATAGCAATAGATGAGCTAATAACAACACGGTTTGCCATTGTAATAAAAAGGAGTTCTCAGACGCACAGGAAAAATAGCACCTGAAACATGACTAACTGCTGTAGTGTATCTACCAATAGAATAGGTTTTCTACTTAAAACTGTGCCGCTACTGATTGTATGGATATGGAATAAAATGCATGGCAGGCTACAGGGGAGCACAGTAACAACTTAGCTACAAGGAACAAAAAATGACAGCCAAATCTATGCTCAATTGCTCATACGACATAAAGCACCCCTCCTCCTTTTCCACTTTTCTCCCCCATGCACACAAAATGGTAACACAATCAGATACTCCATATCGCTGCATGAACCAACATTGCATGCTAGATATATAATTACCAGTGTACATGTCTGAAGTATTCAGAACCTAGCTACCAGTGAACATGAATGGCCAAAATCCAAAATGCAGCACAACTGAATCATCTAAGCCTTTTCCATTGTGATACTGGCTCCTTCTCTCTCTTTAAGATTGATGCACCAGACTCAAAACTTCGTGTCCTAGAAATCGAGAAGTGCCGCTTTGTGAGAATTGACCTGGTCTGCCTCCCGAAATTGGAGAAGTTCTTATGTGAGACCTGGGTATCTGAGTATGCCCCTGTGACCTTTGGTTTTGTCCCATCTCTTGGGGACTTAGAGCTCTCATGTGGTTCAAATTGTCATCAACGCGAATTTAAATTAAGTAAGCTTCTATATGGAGTAACAAGTATACATACTTTCACATTGGATTTCCAAGGGGAAAACGTAAGTACTACTTCATTTTCGCTAACTATGCATTTTTTGGTAATCCGTATGCCCGTCACATTGGATTTCAAGGAGAAAACGGCAGTGCTATTTTAGTTTTGCTAAATGGTACTCCCTCCGATCCAATATAAGTGTCGCATTTTTGAACTAAGAATAGTTCAACCTTATTTCAAAACTGTGGCACTTATCATGGATCGAAGGGAGTACATCATTTGGTATTTGTCATGTCACAACATTTATGAAAGTTATATCATGGATGTGTTTATTCCTTAATAATCTCATTGATGTCCTTGCAAACTATTCATTGTTATTTTGTTTGTTTATATATTTATTTAATGTTGTGATCAGCTTTGGTTGCAACCTAAAATGGAGGAACTCTGCACCGCATTCCGCAAGCTAAGGAAGCTGTTCGTACGTGGTATATTTGTCGAATTTGACATTTTATGGACAACAACCTTTCTTGTAGCAGCACCATCTGTCGAAATGTTGCACATTGAGGTAATGTCTTTGTCTGTATTTCTTTTCTTGTCCACATTTGGAGCTTTAGTTTTTCACAAATTAGTGCAAAACTGTTCAAAACTTGATTCCAGTGACATATGTAATGAATCGGTCACACAAATGCAGGTATGGGAACATGTGTGCGATGTGGGTGAGGCCAGACCCGCTTCCTACCTTACCAGAAGTACTCCTCGGAGGGAAAGGCACTTGGACAGTAGCTCCGAGAACAAGCTTCTGAAAGAGCTAGAATTCGCTGGATTTAAATCACTAGAACACCAGTTTACGTTTATAAGATCAATGTTGGAGCGATGTCCCAACCTGCATAAGATAGTTCTGAGGGGAGATGAGCATTGTAGTTCCTGTGATGCCCTTAAGGCATCTCGTCCTTTGAAATTTCCCAACAGGAAAGAGGAGCAAGAAATGGTGGTTAAGCGGATTAGGGATGGCATGTTCTTGTCAGAGATATTTTTTTACGAATAAGAACAGGCGTCAAATAATTTCCCGTACTTAACCTTATAAGTTGTAAGAAATAGTTGTATGCTCTGTTTCTAAGATAAGTCTGTTTAACGCTACCAAGTGTGAGGTTTGGCTTTTTTGCAGTACATCTGACCCCATTAACATGCTATGTCATCTGGTTCTGCTAATCTTTCATAAACTGTGTTAATTCCCTTAAAATTGCTTTCTGAAATAAAGGAAATACAAATGTCCTTTATGGGAAGCACCATATATAAATCTAGGAGACGGGCGAGTACCACAACTGTCCGTAATCGGTACATGTAAAAACTTTGTGAATTTTAAAATTGTTCAGGAATTTAAAAGATATAATTCTGAATCAAAAAATTGTATGTGTAATTTTAAAAAGAAACAAATATAGAAAAAAACTGAAAAGGAAAAATGAAAAGAAAACAGAAAACACAAAGAAGGAAAACAGAACCAAAATAGAGTAAAGAAAAACCCCTTCTAGAACCTCCCCAAATAGGGTGGAAGGTTCCAGAAGCTTACTAAAACAGTCTGCTGTGTCCAGTTACGTAGTGCTACTGGGCCAGCACAGTAAACGTCTCACACGTTATCAAAAAAAAGGGAAGGGTGGGTGTGGCAGAAATTAGTAATTACCTCAAACTTTACAAGGATAATGGTTTATTATCAATCCATAATCTGCTTTTATCTGGAGTAGAGTAGATTGTGAGTTTTTAATAATCTGTTCATCTAGTTTTTATAATCTACAACATAATCTCTTTTGTTTGGAGATGGTATAGATTATAAGAACTGACTTATTATAATCTGAGTGGTTTCAAACAGGGCCTTAGCTCAAGCATTGAAACAAAGGGTGAATTGCTGAAGCTTTCTTGCCTGCGAACAAACACAGATGCCATTCTATCAATTCCATTGTGCCCCAAGCAGATCGATGGGGGATGGGTACATGAGAAACGGGATATTCTCCATTCGTTCTTCCTACCGAATGTTGGTGGCCACTAAGCTTTGGCGTGAGGTGTGGCTAGAAGAAAGGTCGGACTCGTCAAACTCTGAAGCTGAGCAAAACTCTTGGACTACAATCTGGAATGTTGAGGTGTTTTCAAAAATCAGAAATTTATGTGGAGACTTGCCCGACAGTCCATACCTACTGCCGATTGGCTTCATCACTGAAGCATGTCAACTACTACTACTAGATGCGGTATGTGCGGCGCACCTGACTCGTAGCAGCACTCATTCCTTCATTGCAACATGACATGGTGTGTTCGGGCACTTTATGATCTAGACTTGGTGGATGTTCATCAACCTCGGAGCAGAAGGAGCAAAATGGTCGTCGGCTTAAAGTACACGCGAAGCTGCGAATTTCTGTCTGGCGACTCGCCCGTGCGTCCTTGCCTACAGGTGAAGACATGGAGAGACGTTAGATGAGTGACACGGCGATAAGCCCTATCTGTGACGCTACATCGGATTCATGAAGGCATGCCTTATTGGATTGTAACTTGGCAAACAGTGTGTGGCGCTTCGAGATGACGATGTCGCCATTTCACTTGCCGGTGACAAGACCCCGCACGTCAGACTATATATGGTTTTTTGGTTTGAGCGGAACTCTTGCTGAAGATCATACTCCCTCCGTCTCAAAATAAGTGTCTTGACCTTTGTATAATTTTGTACTAGAGCTAGTACAATGTTGAGACAGTTATTTTGGGACGGAGGGAGTATTTGTCAAGGTGCTAGGGAACCTATGGGCCATCTGGTGTGCACGGCACTGCGCCATTCGTGAAGTAGAGTTCCAAAGCCCTCTCTTCATAAAACGTTACCTTGAAGAGATCGAGATGTGCCAAGCAATGCTTATGACTAACGGAGACTGACAAGTTCGCCCCCCTCCAGCAACGAAGTGGGTGAAACCGGAGCAAGGGAAGGTGAAACTAAATGCCGATGGTGCAGTGGGCGTTGTGTGTCAGGATGGGGGTGGCATATTCCTCGAAGCATCGACTTTGGTGTTGGATGGAGTCACTGACCCAACTATGCTCGAAGCCCATGCATGTAGAAAGGCACTTTCCTTGGGGGAGGACATGCATGTAAATAACCCAAACATCGCATCCGATTGTTGAGAGTCGTGAAAGAGCTTCATTCGACTGTTTGGATATGTCCTTTAGTCTATTCAAAATTTGAGCAGTATATCTTGATAATATGCTTGGAGAACAGTGAAAGAATCAATTGCGTGAAATATGGTCCAGATAGGAACGAAGCGCTTCATCGACCAAGTAGGGCATGATCGATGGATAAGGCCCTACCCTTTGATAAATCGCTACAAATTCCTGAATGATAGGTAAATATCCAGCCCATTAATGCTAGGCGTAATGAGGATAAGGGACTCCAATAAACTTCTTTTCATTCTATGAACTTTAAGATGTATGAGCAAAAAGATTTATTCATATTCACGAAGCCCTAGTTTTTTGGGCCGAGTTGCCGACGTTCTAATAAAGAATTCTAGCTTAGTCCGGGAAAGAGCTGGCAGTAACATAAAGAAAGGGGTCCATATAGCTATTGCGCCCGCCCCTGAGCAGCGGCGATGAGGGCTAGGGTTTACATTGCTCCTAACCGGTCTCATGGAACCATTATCTTGGCTTGCACCCCAAAATGATCTTCTATTCTCCATACAGGCCTCCGGGCTAGCAACACCGACTGTTGCTGCGATCGGCGGCAAAGCCGGCTGCAGCAACAATGGTTGTTGCGACAAGGGGCTGGTAGCAACGGTGGTCGGCGAAGCCATGCGGCGGACGACTTGCTTGCTAGGAGCAGTTCTAGAGCAAGGATGAGCGGGCCATAGACACGTCAGGTGTTGCGGTTCATGCAGAGATCAGATGGTCAGGCATTTCACATCCGACGGTTGAGGACGCGGATGTTATTTTCGTTCTTTGCAGTCGGATGTCGCCTGGCACGTGCCAAAACAAAAGGTTTTTAAAACCGGTTTTTCTAGGAAACGGACTCACATATTTTTTTCCTCAACGAACAGTAGCCCTGGGAGCGCTATTGGGCCCGGCCCATTGCGCGACAACTCGTGGCCTCATCGCGAATCGTGATTCTCAAGAAAAATAAAAAGTTTCCCTAAAAAAAGCCTTGACAAATCGGAAGCGAACAGGAGGACACATCTTGCTGTTTCGTGACGCACGCCATCGAATGGACCACGTCGTCGCCACGCTCGGCGGCCGGGGTGGATGCCACTCGCTACTTCGGCGATCGAGATCATCAGATCCTCAACATTGGCGCACTGTTTTTCCTTTTCTTTTTTTTCGACGGGAGCAGAGCAGAGACGAGGCGGCAGCACGACGCGGCTCGATCTGCCGGCCGCTGATAGAACCTCATGATTCTTTACGCGTTGGTTGGTCGAAATTTATCAATTATTACTCTGTAAGTCTGTATACACACACACAAAACAGATAAATCACTGTGCCTCCGTCTATGTTGTAGCCGTGTCGTCGTCGCCGCCTCACTCTACGCTGCTCTGTTCTACTCCTTAGAATTCGATTCGATTTTAAAAAGAAAGTATCGGCCCAACGCTGGCCCAGTAGGCACGCAATTCGTATATATTCCTTTCGTCCCAAAATAACTGTCTCAACTTTATACTAGGTCTAGTATAATTTTGTACTAAGCTTAAGACACTTATTTTGAAACGGAGGGAGTATCAATCAGTGGCGCTAGAGAAAACAAAAATCTGGCTAGGGTTCGTCCGTCCGTCCGTTGTCAGAGTTGAGAGCCCAGACCTCAGTCCCCGCCCTCTTTTTTTTTCCGTAAAGCAAGCCCCTCCTCCTCCGTTAACGTACGTTCAATCCATTCCGGATTCGGTTTCGTTTGTTTGCATCTATCTCTATCTCTCTCTCTCTCTCTATAACGCGGGGGATGAATTTGAATGAATTTCAGGGTCCTTTGGCGCAGGCGCCCGGGTCAGTACCGTGCCAGATCTTTAAATTTCCGCGGGAGGGCCCTGGATTTCACGCTGCACGTTCCAGTCCAAGCCGGATTCGACCCTGAATTTGAATCTGACTTGAATTTCAGGTTCTCTGTCCGTCCGCCACACCTTCCTTCTTTCTTCTTTCCTTATCAATCTATTTATATGACCGGACGGATCGATCGCAGCAGCATCACAAGTAGAGGATTCCACCTCCGGAGTGCAAGCCAACTCGGTTTCACTAGCTCCGGTACATGGATAACTTTATCATTCTTTTCGAATAGTAAATAATAATCGGCGAGCTCGTGTTGCTAGCTGCAGTTTCCGACTGGGAGCAGTGATTTGATTTTCGTTTTGTATTTTTTCTCGCCACAGGCCGAGATGGCCGAATTTCGGTCATTTTCAAAAATTTCGGTTGAAATTTGACTAAAATTTGACCAGCATTTGACTGAAATTTGACCAAAATTTGACCAAAAATGATTCTTTTCGGCGGATAGATATTTCTCGCCCCAGGCCGAAATTCGGCCGAAATTTGATTTTTACGGCCGAAATTCAAATTTTTACGGCCAGTCTGGGAGGGGGCTTTGCTGCTCCGGGTGCAGCGCTAAGTTATTATTATAAATAGTGGCACGATAAGGACGGGGATTGGCCTCCACGCTCGCCTGAAAGAATTCGTCCAAATCCCCCTAGGTTTTTCAGCTTCCTATACATTGCCTAGACCTCACACTCCATGGAGGTGAATAAGATTTCAACAACAGTTCCCATATCCAAGTAAGTTCCCTCTCTTCTTGTTCCAGTTTTCTTCTTAAAATTCCCCTGTAGGCACAATGCCAAGAGCTGTATAACTCGTAACAGTTATTATAGCTCGTTGAATCGTTTATTTTTGTTAAGTTGTTTGTCTATCGTATTATACCAATAATTTCCGTGCTTGTGTCGGAGTGAACTGAATAAACAGAGCCAAAATATATGACCAGATTTGGTTTCAAAGTTTCACCATGCATGCTGCAGTGACTTCGTTTTGTCTTTGCTCCCCCGCCCCCCTAACACGCAAAATTATGAATCTGGACGTACTTTTCATTGGCAATGATGAGAATAACATATGCCGATCTAATGAGATGTCTCTTTTTTCCCTGGCAACATTAAACTCCAGTTTACATCTTTCTGTTGTCAGAAGTTGAACCATACACAAAAGATGCACATTGCTTACTTTAGATGGCACTGTAGATGCAAATTTAGCCGTGAGATCGAATGTTTGATACTAATCAAGAGCCGGAGTTTTAGTTCCATCTTGGAGTTCAAAGTTTCAGAGTTGGTATGCCGTAGTAGTAGAGATAATCACCATGTGTAAATATTCTCTGTTTGGTATTTCTGAATAAAGTTACTATGTGTGGCAGCTAAATAATGGATGCTTGATTTATGTTGCAGCAACTGGACGTCGAAGATAGGCTCAGCACTCTCACTGATGATATTTTACTTTCCATCTTGGGGAGAGTCAGTTCACTTGTGGCTACAAGTACAAGTGTGCTCTCTACACGGTGGAGGCATCTGCCTTGGTTGCTGCCTGAACTCAGCATCGATGTCCAGGATTTCCTATCCGCTCCGTGCGCTGACCCTATTGATGAAAATGATATGGAGCAAGCCATGGCCTCTTTGACCAAAGCAACCAGGAGTTTCTTGAATAAACAACAGAGAGAATTCACTATCTCAAGTCTGCATCTTAACCTCTATTTGATCAACACTTTCCTTCACGAAGCTGGCCCACTCATAGGTGATGCAATTAACAGTGGTTTGTTGAAAGATTTGAATCTTGGCATTCTTGATGAGACATGGACTAACGACCATAGCGACGAAGAGATGCAACAGCGAGCTCAAGACATAGATGGTTTTTTCACCGCCTACCCTTGTGTGCTCCACTGCCTCACAAAGATCTTTCTAAAAAATGTAGGCTTTGACAAATTGGACATGCACCATGTGCTATTCGACTCCTGCAAGCAACTGAAGCATCTAACCCTTTATCATTGCGATACTGGTTCCTACTCTATCTTTAAGATTGATGCACCAGACTCAAAACTCTGTGTTCTAGAAATTGAAAAGTGTCGCTTTTTGAGAGTTGACCTTGTGTGCCTCCTGAAATTGGAGAAGTTCTTTTGTGATTATTGGGTATATCGGTATGCCCCATTGACCTTTGGTTTTGTCCCATCTCTTGGGGAGTTAGAACTCACATGTGGTTCAGTTTGTGAGGAACACATATTTAAATTAAGTGAGCTTCTACATGGAGTAACAAGCATACATACTCTCACATTGGATTTCCAAGGTGAAACCGTAAGTACTACTACTACTTTATTTGGTTTCGTCATGTTGTCACATATATGAAAGTTATATCATGGATGTGTTACATATGATAGAGAACATACATAGCTGTAAATTCTTTGATGATCTCATTTTTGTACTTGCAAACTATCAATTCTTGTTTTGTTTGTATATTTAATGTTGTGATCAGCTTTGGTTGCAACCTGAAATGGAGGAACTCCGCACCGCATTCAGCAAGCTAAGGAAGCTGTATGTACATGGTATATTTGTTGAGTTTGACATTTTATGGACAATGGCCTTTCTTGCAGCAGCACCATCCATGGAAATGTTACATATTGAGGTCATGTCTTTGTCTGTGTTTCTTTTCTTGCCCACACTTGGAGCTTTAGTTTATTACAAATTTTAGCGGAAAATTATTTAAAACTTAATTCCTATGACAGTTATAATGATTTTTTGACACAAATACAGGTATGGGAACATACATGCGATAGCGGCGAGGCCAGACCCGCTTCCTACATTGACAGAAGGAGCCCTCACTGGGAAATGCACTTGGATAGCAGCTCTGAGAACAAGCTTCTGAAAGAGCTAGAATTCATTGGATTTAAATCGCTAGAACAGAAGTTTACGTTTATAAGATCCATGTTGGAGCGATCTCCCAACCTGCAAAAGATAATTCTGAAAGACGAGGAGCAGTGTGATGTTGGCTTTTGAACATGCGTATGCACCTGTACAGGCGTGACTACGCGATTCTTGCTTCGGACGGCTACTTGACGGAATTTGCGTAACTAGCGACACGAATAAAACTGATCGATGGATTTGATGGCTAAAGGCCCGTGTCCAGCCTTTGCTTTGTATTGCTTTTTGTTTTTCTCGTGTTACAATCAACACCCCTAGGGTGTCTTTTATACACGTCCACAAGGGACTATGAAAATAGACTAGGACTAGGAATCCTAATACTACTAGGAGCAGTGTGATGACTGTGACGCCCTTAAGGCACCTCGTCCTTCAAGATTTCCACATAAGGAGGAGCAAGAAGTGGTCATTAAGCAGATTAGAGATGACATGTTCTCACCCGAGATAATTTTTTCATGAATAGAGATGACTTATCTCAGGCCTAATAATTTTTCATACTTCTTATAAGTTGTAAGAAACAATTTGTTTGCTCCATGTCCTGTCACTTAACATTCCTCCTCGTTTCCTGGTCGCTGAGCATTTCAGATTAGTCTTGACTCTGCACATTTGTTGATCTTGTGTCAAAAATGAGCTCAGAGTTATACTCCCTCCGTTTCTAAATATAAGTCTTTTAAGATATTTCACTAGAGGTCTACATCCGGAACAAAATGAGTGAATCTATACTCTAAAAGATGTCTATATACATCCGTATATATAGTCTATTAGTGAAATCTCTAGAAAGACTTATATTTAGGAGCGGATGGAGTAGTTCACATATGTAATTAGGTGGTTATAGCGGCCAAGTGGTGTGATCGTCTTTACATGTGTCCCTCATACCTGTATATATGCACCTTTTGTAACAGACGTCTATTAGAAGTGTCCCAAACTACAAGCAGAGCACGAACACCAAAAAAGCTGGAAGGGGGACCAAAAGAGAACCACCAATTCCAAACGAATATCGAGCCCATTCACACTGACAACCAGCCGATAACACCCGAGCATATGAGGCGGAAGACTTGTATGAGATCTCACATTTAGATGAGATGTATATTTAGATACTAAAAAATGAAATTATGTCTACAACTCAAAAAAAATCAGCTCGAAATTTGATGTACATTTGAAGATTTAAAAAACACACATTCAAATGTGAATAGTAGCCCCCCTCGCGTTGCTCCCGTGTCGACCGAGAGGGAACCCTAGCGCCGTCGGCCCTGGCGCCCCCCTCGCATTGCTCCCGTGTCGGCCGAGGGGGAACCCTAGCGCCGTCGGCCCTGGCGCCCCCCTCCCTCCTCTCCTTCTCGTCACCGCTGGGGCGCGCCGCCGAGCAAAGCCCAGCTGTCGTCGACGGCGCCGGGACTTCCTCTCCCCTCTGTTGACGTAAACGGCGCGAGCGATCCTCTCGACGGGTGGCAGGCGTTGGTGACGGAGCACGACGTCGTAGGCTCGGGCGGCGACGGCAGACTCCTGTGCATGCTCCACGGCTGATGTGGCGCCCTAGTGACTGCGTGGATGGCTGCATGGGGTGTGCCCGTGGTGTCCGTGGCCCCGATCTGGCGTGGTCAGATCTGGTCGTTGGCGACACGGGTGGCGCGGGGCTGCTCCCTGGTGGATGTGGCTGGCCTGGGCTGGGTCATCCTTCGCTGGCTCCCTGTTGCTCCTGGTTGGTCTTCGCGGTGGGGCAACTCATTGTGGTGGCGTTAGTTGTCAGTGTGGTCCCGACACGGCACTTGGACGCGACCATAGGGCGCGTGGGTGGAGGTTCCTGGCGGCCAGGCTTGCCGGGACCTTGGCCTATGGCTGCGGGTGAAGCTGGTAAAGAAGATCCAGATTGTGGGAAACTCTTGGTCGGCCACGTTCGGCTGCACCGACGACGGGGCTCAAGAGCGCCGCTTTTCTTCTTGGAGAAATCGGTCTATGTCTTCTCCTCTACTTTCCTGCTACCCGCCGTCGGGCGAAAACCCTAATTCCGGTGGGCGGTGGCGGCGGCCTTGACGTCATGACCTTTCTGAAGGCATCACCTTGAGGGTTGTGTGATGGTGGGCACTATGTGGATCATCGACGACTGGTGGTGGTGGGCATTTCTTCGGGGGAAACCCTAGGATCTGGTCTTCCAGATCGGACGATGGCGGTACTCCGATGCCGTTTTTCTCTTGGTAACATCGTTTGTGGAGCAACGATGGATGACAGAGGCAGGAGGTGGAGCGACTTCGTCTTGCATGGAGTTGTGGTGAGCTGTCAAGTCATGCATGTCTAACATGTGCTACGCTAAGTCATGCCTAGTTGGTAGATGCTACGCACAACAGTTCTTTCAGAGTGTTGGTGTCTAGACGGATGAGCACAGGGTGGTGGCGCCGTTGGCCGCCGTGGTGGCGCTGATGGGTGTACGGACTTGCAAGGATGATGCGGATCTCTTTCCTGAAGATGGATCAGTGGTACGAAGATGATCGCGGCTTCTAAAACGTGTGCATGTGATATGCTCTTTAGGTCTGCTGCACCGGTTCACTAGTAGAAAACGGGCCTTTGGCCTGGACCATTTAGTCCCGGCCTGCCTCTGGGCCGGGACTAAAGGCCCGGCCACGTCGCCCCAATTCTCAATGCCTCCCTCGAGGCTTTAGTCCCGGCCCGTAAGGAGCCTTTAGTCCCGGTTCGTGTCCCAAACCAGGACTAAAGGGCTACGCGGCGGGCAGTGGTGGTGGCAACCGTTCGTATCCCCCTTTAGTCCCGGTTGGTGGCTCAACCCGAGACTAAAGGCCTAACACGTGGCCTACCGTGGTTGTGGCGACGGTTGGTATACCTCTTTAGTCCCGGTTGGTGGCTCAACCCGGGACTAAAAGCCTAACACGTGGCCTACCGTAGTGGTGGCAACCGTTTGGTATACCTCTTTAGTCCCGGTTGGTGGCTCAACCCGGGATTAAAGTGTTGGGGAACGTCGCAAGGGAAACAAAAATTTTCCTACGCGCACGAAGACCTATCATGGTGATGTCCATCTACGAGAGGGGATGAGTGATCTACGTACCCTTGTAGATCGTACAGCAGAAGCGTTAGTGAACGCGGTTGATGTAGTGGAACGTCCTCACGTCCCTCGATCCGCCCCGCGAACAATCCCGCGATCAGTCCCACGATCTAGTACCGAACGGACGGCACCTCCGCGTTCATCACACGTACAGCTCGACGATGATCTCGGCCTTCTTGATCCAGCAAGAGAGACGGAGAGGTAGAAGAGTTCTCCGGCAGCGTGACGGCGCTCCGGAGGTTGGTGATGATCTTGTCTCAGCAGGGCTCCGCCCGAGCTCCGCAGAAACGCGATCTAGAGGAAAAACTACGGAGGTATGTGGTCGGGCAGCCGTGAGAAAAGTCGTCTCAAATCAGCCCTAAAACCTCCGTATATATAGGTGGGAGGGAGGGGAGGAGGCAGCCTCAAAACCTAAAGGTTTGGCCGAAATTGGAGGTGGAGGAGTCCTACTCCAATCCTACTTGGAGTAGGATTCCACCTTCCCACTTGGAAACTCTTTCCACCTTGTGTTTTTTCCTTCTCAAACCTTATGGGCCTTAGTGGGAACTTATTCCAGCCCACTAGGGGCTGGTTTATCTCTTCCCATAGCCCATGAGACCCCTTGGGGCGTGACACCCCTCCCGATGGTCCCCGGCACCCCTCCCGGCACTCCCGGTACACTACCGATGAGCCCGAAACTTTTCCGGTAATGCACGAAAACCTTCCGGTAACCAAATGAGGTCATCCTATATATCAATCTTCGTTTCCGGACTATTCCGGAAACCCTCCTGACGTCCGTGATCTCATCCGGGACTCCGAACAACATTCGGTAACCAACCATATAACTCAAATACGCATAAAACAACGTCGAACCTTAAGTGTGCAGACCCTGCGGGTTCGAGAACTATGTAGACATGACCCGAGAGACTCCTCGGTCAATATCCAACAGCGGGACCTGGATGCCCATATTGGATCCTACATATTCTACGAAGATCTTTATCGTTTGAACCTCAGTGCCAAGGATTCGTATAATCCCGTATGTCATTCCCTTTGTCCTTCGGTATGTTACTTGCCCGAGATTCGATCGTCAGTATCCGCATACCTATTTCAATCTCGTTTACCGGCAAGTCTCTTTACTCGTTCCGTAATACAAGATCCCGTAACTTACACTAAGTTACATTGCTTGCAAGGCTTGTGTGTGATGTTGTATTACTGAGTGGGCCCCGAGATACCTCTCCGTCACACGGAGTGACAAATCCCAGTCTTGATCCATACTAACTCAACTAACACCTTCGGAGATACCTGTAGAGCATCTTTATAGTCACCCAGTTACGTTGCGACGTTTGATACACACAAAGCATTCCTCCGGTGTTAGTGAGTTATATGATCTCATGGTCATAGGAATAAATACTTGACACGCAGAAAACAGTAGCAACAAAATGACACGATCAACATGCTACGTCTTATTAGTTTGGGTCTAGTCCATCACATGATTCTCCTAATGATGTGATCCCGTTATCAAGTGACAACACTTGCCTATGGCCAGGAAACCTTGACCATCTTTGATCAACGAGCTAGTCAACTAGAGGCTTACTAGGGACAGTGTTTTGTCTATGTATCCACACAAGTATTGTGTTTCCAATCAATACAATTATAGCATGGATAATAAACGATTATCATGAACAAAGAAATATAATAATAACTAATTTATTATTGCCTCTAGGGCATATTTCCAACAGTCTCCCACTTGCACTAGAGTCAATAATCTAGTTCACATCACCATGTGATTCCAACGAATCCAACACCCATATAGTTATGGGGTCTGATCACGTCTTGCTTGTGAGAGAGGTTTTAGTCAATGGTTCTGAAACTTTCAGATCCGTGTGTTCTTTACAAATCTTTATGCCATCTTATAGATGCTGCTACTACGTGCTATTCGGAAATGCTCCAAATATCTACTCTACCATACGAATCCGTTTCACTACTCATAGTTATTCGGATTAGTGTCAAAGCTTGCATCAACGTAACCCTTTACGACGAACTCTTTAACCACCTCCATAATCGAGAAAAAAATTCCTTAGTCCATTAGTTACTAAGGATAAATTTTGACCGCTGCTAGTGATTCAATCATGGATCACTCTCTGTACCTCTCAACATACTTTGAGTCAAGGCACACATCAGGTGCGGTACACAGCATGGCATACTTTAGATTCTACGGCTAAGGCATAGAAGACGACCTTCGTCTATTCTCTTTATTCTGCCGGGGTCGGGCTTTGAGTCTTACTCAAATTCACACCTCACAACGCAACCAAGAACTCCTTCTTTGCTGACCTATTTTGAACTCCTTTCAAAAACTTGTCAAGGCATGCATCTTGTTGAAACTTCCGTTAAGTGCTTTTCAATCTATCTCCATAGATCTTTGATGCTCAACGTTCAAGTAGCGTAATCCAGGTACTCCTTTGAAAACTTCTTTCAAAAACAACCTTGTATGCTTTACAGAAATTCTACATTACTTCTGATCCACAATATGTCAACCACATATACCTATCAGAAATTCTATAGTGCTCCCACTCACTTCTTTGGAAATACAGGTTTCTCATAAACTTTGTACAAACCCAAAAATCTTTGATCATCTCATCAAAGTGTATATTCCAACTCCGAGATGCTTGCACCAGTCCATTGAAGGATCACTGGAGCTTGCATACTTGCTAGTATCTTTAGGATCGACAAAACCTCATGGTTGTATCTCATACAATGTTTGCTCAAGGAAACCGTTGAGGAAACAATGTTTTGACATCCTACATGCAATATTTCATAAATAATGCAGCAACTACTAACATAATTCTAACAGACTTTCAGCATCGCTACGAGTGAGAAAGTCTCATCATAGTCAACTGTTTGATCTTGTCGGAAACATCTTTGCGACAAGTCGAGCTTTTCTTAATAGTGACTTATCACTATCATCGTCTGTCTTCCTTTTAAAGATCCATCTTTACTCAATAGTCCTATGACCATCAATTAGTTCTTCCAAAGTCTACACTTTGGTTTCATACATGGATCCTCTCTCGGATTTCATGGCTTCCAGCCATTTGTCGGAACCCGGGCCCACCATCGCTTTCTCCATAACTCGTAGGTTCACTGTTGCTCAACAACATGACCCCCAAGACAGGGTTACCGCACTACTCTGCAGCAGTACGCGACCTTGTCGACCTACGAGGTTTTGTAGTAACTTGATTCGAAGCTCAATGATCATCATCATCAGCTTCCACTTCAATTGGTGTAGGCGCCACATGAACAACTTCCTGCGCCCTGCTACACACTGGTTGAAGTGATGGTTCAATGACCTCATCAAGTTCTACTACCCTCCCACTCAATTCTTTCAAGAGAAACCTTTCCTCGAGAAAGGATCCGTTTCTAGAAACAAACACTTTGCTTTCGGATCTGAGATAGGAGATGTACCCAACTGTTTTGGATATCCTATGAAGATGCATTTATCCGCTTTGGGTTCGAGCTTATCAGACTGAAACTTTTTCACATAAGTGTCGAAACCCCAAACTTTCAAGAAACGACAGTTTAGATTTCTCTAAACCTCAGTCTATACTGTGTCATCTCAACGGAAATACGCGGTGCCCTATTTAAAGTGAGTGCGGTTGTCTCTAATGCATAACCCATAAACGATAGTGGTAATTCGATAAGAGACACCATAGTATGTATTATACCAAATAGTGCGTGGCTATGATGTTCAGACACATCATCACACTATGATGTTCCAGGTGGCATGAACTGCGAAATAACTTCCACATTGTCTTAACTGCGTACCAAAACTCGTAACTCAGATATTCATTTCTATGATCATATCGTAGACAGTTTATCCTCTTGTTACGACGAACTTCACTCTGAAACAGAATTGAACTTTTCAATATTTCAGACCTGTGATTCATTAAGTAAATACTCTAGTATCTACTCAAATCGTCAGTGAAGTAAGAACATAATGATATCCACCGCGTGCCTCAGCACCCATTGGACTGCATACATCAAAATGTATCACTTCCAACAAGTTACTATCTTATTTCATCTCAATGAAAACAAGGCCTTGCTCATGTGGTATGATTTGCATGTCACTAGTGATTTGAAATCAGGTGAGTACAAAGATCCATCAGCATGGAGCCTCTTCATGCAATTTATACTAACATGACTCAAGCGGCAGTGCCACAAGTAAGTGGTACTATCATCATTAACTCGTATCTTTTGGCACCAATATCATGAACATGTGTGACACTACGATCAAGATTCAATAAACCATTGAAGGTGAATATTCAAGAAAATAGAGTAACCATTATTCTCCTTAAATGAATAATCGTATTGCAATAAACACGATCCAATCATGTTCATGCTTAACGCAAGCACCAAATAACAATTATTTAGGTTTAACACCAATCCCGATGGTAGAGGGAGCGTGCGACGTTTGATCATATCAACCTTGGAAACACTTCCAACACGTATCGTCACCTCGCCTTTAGCTAGTCTCCGTTTATGTCGTAGCTTTCATTTCGTGTTACTAATCACTTAGCAACCGAACCGGTATCTAATACCCTCATGCTACTAGGAGTACCAGTAAAGTACACATCAACATTATGTATATCAAATACACTTCTTTCGACTTTTGCCAGCCTTCTTATCTACCAAGTATCTAGAGTTGTTTCCGCCTCAGTGACTGTTCCCCTCATTACAGAAGCACTTAGTCTCGGGTTTGGGTTTAATCTTGGGTCTCTTCATTAGTGCAGCAACTGCTTTGCCGTTTCACGAAGTATCCCTTCTAGCCCTTGCCTTTCTTGAAACTTAGTGGTTTTCCAAACCATCAACTATTGATGCTCCTTCTTGATTTCTACTTTCGCAGTGTCAAACGTCGCGAATCGCTCAAGGATCATTGTATCTATCCTTGATATGTCATAGTTCATCACGAAGCTCTCAAAGCTTGGTGGCAGTGACTTTTGGAGAACCATCACTATCTCATCTGGAAGATTAGCTCCCACTTGATTCAAGTGATTGTCGTATTCAGACAATCTGAGCACATGCTCAACGATTGAGCTTTTCTCCTTTACTTTGTGGTCAAAGAATCTTGTTGGAGGTCTAGTACCTCTTAACAAGGGCACAAGCATGAAATCACAATTGCATCTCTTCGGAACATCACTTATGTTCCGTGACGTTTTTACAACGTTTTCGGCGCCTTGCTTCTAAGCCATCAAGTATCTTGCACTGAACTATCGTGTAGTCATCAGTAATGTGTATGTCGGATGTTCATAGCATCCACAGACGACGCTCGAGGTGCAGCACACCGAGTGGTGCATTAAGGACATAAGCCTTCTGCGTAGCAACGAGGACAATCCTCGGTTTTACAGACTCAGTCTGCAAAGGTTGCTACTATCAATTTTCAACTAAATTTTCTCTAGGAACATATAAAAACAGTAGAGCTATAGCGCAAGTTACATCGTAATTCGCAAAGACCATTAGACTATGTTCATGACAATTAGTTCAATTAATCATATTACTTAAGAACTCCCACTCAAAAAGTACATCTCTCTAGTCATTTGAGTGGTACATGATCCAAATCCGCTATCTCAAGTCCGATCATCACGTGAGTCGAGAATAGTTTCAGTGGTAAGCATCCCTATGCTAATCATATCAACTACACGATTCATGCTCGACCTTTCGGTCTCATGTGTTCTGAGGCCATGTCTGCACATGCTAGGCTCGTCAAGCTTAACCCGAGTGTTCCGCGTGTGCAACTGTTTTGCACCCGTTGTATGTGAACGTTGAGTCTATCACACCCGATCATCACGTGGTGTCTCGAAACGAAGAACTGTCGCAACGGTGCACAGTCGGGGAGAACACAATTTCGTCTTGAAATTTTAGTGAGAGATCACCTCATAATGCTACCGTCGTTCTAAGCAAAATAAGGTGCATAAAAGGATTAACATCACATGCAATTCATAAGTGACATGATATGGCCATCATCACGTGCTTCTTGATCTCCATCACCAAAGCACCGACACGATCTTCTTGTCACCGGCGCCACACCATGATCATCCATCAATGTGTTGCCATCGTGGTTGTCGTGCTACTTATGCTATCACTACTAAAGCTACAGCCTAGCAAAATAGTAAACGCATCTGCAAGCACATATGTTAGTATAAAGACAACCCTATGGCTCCTGCCGGTTGCCGTACCATCGACGTGCAAGTCGATATTTCTATTACAACATGATCATCTCATACATCCAATATATCACATCACATCGTTGGCCATATCACATCACAATCATACCCTGCAAAAACAAGTTAGACGTCCTCTAATTTTGTTGTTGCATGTTTTACGTGGTGACCGAGGGTATCTAGTAGGATCGCATCTTACTTACGCAAACACCACAACGGAGATATATGAGTTGCTATTTAACCTCATCCAAGGACCTCCTCGGTCAAATCCGATTCAACTAAAGTTGGAGAAACAGTCACTTGCCAGTCATCTTTGAGCAAAGGGGGTTACTCGTAACGATGAAACCAGTCTCTCGTAAGCGTACGAGTAATGTCGGTCCAAGCCGCTTCAATCCAACAATACCGCGGAATCAAGAAAAGACTAAGGAGGGCAGCAAAACGCACATCACCGCCCACAAAAACTTTTGTGTTCTACTCGAGAAGACATCTACGCATGAACCTAGCTCATGATGCCACTGTTGGGGAACGTCGCAAGGGAAACAAAAATTTTCCTACGCGCACGAAGACCTATCATGGTGATGTCCATCTACGAGAGGGGATGAGTGATCTACGTACCCTTGTAGATCGTACAGCAGAAGCGTTAGTGAACGCGGTTGATGTAGTGGAACGTCCTCACGTCCCTCGATCCGCCCCGCGAACAATCCCGCGATCAGTCCCACGATCTAGTACCGAACGGACGGCACCTCCGCGTTCAGCACACGTACAGCTCGACGATGATCTCGGCCTTCTTGATCCAGCAAGAGAGACGGAGAGGTAGAAGAGTTCTCCGGCAGCGTGACGGCGCTCCGGAGGTTGGTGATGATCTTGTCTCAGCAGGGCTCCGCCCGAGCTCCGCAGAAACGCGATCTAGAGGAAAAACTACGGAGGTATGTGGTCGGGCAGCCGTGAGAAAAGTCGTCTCAAATCAGCCCTAAAACCTCCGTATATATAGGTGGGAGGGAGGGGAGGAGGCAGCCTCAAAACCTAAAGGTTTGGCCGAAATTGGAGGTGGAGGAGTCCTACTCCAATCCTACTTGGAGTAGGATTCCACCTTCCCACTTGGAAACTCTTTCCACCTTGTGTTTTTTCCTTCTCAAACCTTATGGGCCTTAGTGGGAACTTATTCCAGCCCACTAGGGGCTGGTTTATCTCTTCCCATAGCCCATGAGACCCCTTGGGGCGTGACACCCCTCCCGATGGTCCCCGGCACCCCTCCCGGCACTCCCGGTACACTACCGATGAGCCCGAAACTTTTCCGGTAATGCACGAAAACCTTCCGGTAACCAAATGAGGTCATCCTATATATCAATCTTCGTTTCCGGACTATTCCGGAAACCCTCCTGACGTCCGTGATCTCATCCGGGACTCCGAACAACATTCGGTAACCAACCATATAACTCAAATACGCATAAAACAACGTCGAACCTTAAGTGTGCAGACCCTGCGGGTTCGAGAACTATGTAGACATGACCCGAGAGACTCCTCGGTCAATATCCAACAGCGGGACCTGGATGCCCATATTGGATCCTACATATTCTACGAAGATCTTTATCGTTTGAACCTCAGTGCCAAGGATTCGTATAATCCCGTATGTCATTCCCTTTGTCCTTCGGTATGTTACTTGCCCGAGATTCGATCGTCAGTATCCGCATACCTATTTCAATCTCGTTTACCGGCAAGTCTCTTTACTCGTTCCGTAATACAAGATCCCGTAACTTACACTAAGTTACATTGCTTGCAAGGCTTGTGTGTGATGTTGTATTACTGAGTGGGCCCCGAGATACCTCTCCGTCACACGGAGTGACAAATCCCAGTCTTGATCCATACTAACTCAACTAACACCTTCGGAGATACCTGTAGAGCATCTTTATAGTCACCCAGTTACGTTGCGACGTTTGATACACACAAAGCATTCCTCCGGTGTTAGTGAGTTATATGATCTCATGGTCATAGGAATAAATACTTGACACGCAGAAAACAGTAGCAACAAAATGACACGATCAACATGCTACGTCTTATTAGTTTGGGTCTAGTCCATCACATGATTCTCCTAATGATGTGATCCCGTTATCAAGTGACAACACTTGCCTATGGCCAGGAAACCTTGACCATCTTTGATCAACGAGCTAGTCAACTAGAGGCTTACTAGGGACAGTGTTTTGTCTATGTATCCACACAAGTATTGTGTTTCCAATCAATACAATTATAGCATGGATAATAAACGATTATCATGAACAAAGAAATATAATAATAACTAATTTATTATTGCCTCTAGGGCATATTTCCAACAGTCTCCCACTTGCACTAGAGTCAATAATCTAGTTCACATCACCATGTGATTCCAACGAATCCAACACCCATATAGTTATGGGGTCTGATCACGTCTTGCTTGTGAGAGAGGTTTTAGTCAATGGTTCTGAAACTTTCAGATCCGTGTGTTCTTTACAAATCTTTATGCCATCTTATAGATGCTGCTACTACGTGCTATTCGGAAATGCTCCAAATATCTACTCTACCATACGAATCCGTTTCACTACTCATAGTTATTCGGATTAGTGTCAAAGCTTGCATCAACGTAACCCTTTACGACGAACTCTTTAACCACCTCCATAATCGAGAAAAAAATTCCTTAGTCCATTAGTTACTAAGGATAAATTTTGACCGCTGCTAGTGATTCAATCATGGATCACTCTCTGTACCTCTCAACATACTTTGAGTCAAGGCACACATCAGGTGCGGTACACAGCATGGCATACTTTAGATTCTACGGCTAAGGCATAGAAGACGACCTTCGTCTATTCTCTTTATTCTGCCGGGGTCGGGCTTTGAGTCTTACTCAAATTCACACCTCACAACGCAACCAAGAACTCCTTCTTTGCTGACCTATTTTGAACTCCTTTCAAAAACTTGTCAAGGCATGCATCTTGTTGAAACTTCCGTTAAGTGCTTTTCAATCTATCTCCATAGATCTTTGATGCTCAACGTTCAAGTAGCGTAATCCAGGTACTCCTTTGAAAACTTCTTTCAAAAACAACCTTGTATGCTTTACAGAAATTCTACATTACTTCTGATCCACAATATGTCAACCACATATACCTATCAGAAATTCTATAGTGCTCCCACTCACTTCTTTGGAAATACAGGTTTCTCATAAACTTTGTACAAACCCAAAAATCTTTGATCATCTCATCAAAGTGTATATTCCAACTCCGAGATGCTTGCACCAGTCCATTGAAGGATCACTGGAGCTTGCATACTTGCTAGTATCTTTAGGATCGACAAAACCTCATGGTTGTATCTCATACAATGTTTGCTCAAGGAAACCGTTGAGGAAACAATGTTTTGACATCCTACATGCAATATTTCATAAATAATGCAGCAACTACTAACATAATTCTAACAGACTTTCAGCATCGCTACGAGTGAGAAAGTCTCATCATAGTCAACTGTTTGATCTTGTCGGAAACATCTTTGCGACAAGTCGAGCTTTTCTTAATAGTGACTTATCACTATCATCGTCTGTCTTCCTTTTAAAGATCCATCTTTACTCAATAGTCCTATGACCATCAATTAGTTCTTCCAAAGTCTACACTTTGGTTTCATACATGGATCCTCTCTCGGATTTCATGGCTTCCAGCCATTTGTCGGAACCCGGGCCCACCATCGCTTTCTCCATAACTCGTAGGTTCACTGTTGCTCAACAACATGACCCACCTCTAGGGCATATTTCCAACATAAAGGCCCAAACGGTTTGCATCCCGCGTCGTTTCGGGCGATGAAAAGCACGAACCGAAGCGTACAGTCGCCATTTCTCTGTTCTTCTTCTCTCTCGCGTTGCCCTCTCTGTTCTTCTCCTCTCTTCTTCCCTTCTCTTTTTCCACCATGCCAACTAGCTTTCATGAGGTGGTCACGGATGGCACGACCAAGCTCCGTGTCGTGTACACGAACCTGAGCAGGGAGGTGCCGTTTTTTCTTCAACGGTTTAAGGAACGATGGTTTGACCACGTAGCGGATCATGAGAAGTTCTTCGGGCTTGATCTGGAGTACACAGCCGATCAACGCGGTGTTGCCGTCATCCAAATATGCTTCGCAAGCCATGTCTTGATCTTCCAATGGGCGAGGTAAGTTTTGAGGCTTTCTTTGATCCAAGATAATGACATTGTAAGTTTATTTGTTTCAATCATAGTTGGTTCCCTTCAAATAGTTGTAGTGAAACAATTTTGATTAGTTGAAGGGGAGCACAATCTAATTGGAATAGTGTTCCATAATCTGAAAAATCGTATTAGAATCAACTAGTGTTTAATATGTTCCATTGGAATCATAGTTGGTTTCCTTCAAATAGTTGTAGTGAAACAATTTTGATTACTTGAAGGGGAGCACAATCTAATTGGAATAGTGTTCCATAATCTGAAAAATCGTATTAGAATCAACTAGTGTTTAATATGTTCCATTGGAATCATAGTTGGTTCCCTTCAAATAGTTGTAGTGAAACAATTTTGATTAGTTGAAGGGGAACACAATCTGATTGGAATACTGTTCCATAATCTGAAAAAATCGTATTAGAATGAACTAGTGTTTAATATGTTCCATTGGAATCATTGTTGGTTCGCTTCAAATAGTTGTAGTGAAACAATTTTGATTAGTTGAAGGGAACACAATTTGATTCGAATAGTGTTCCATAATCTGAAAAATCTGATTGGTTCAATATGTTCCATTGAAATCATAGTTGTAGTGATACAATTTTATGCGGTGTTCTTTGATCCAAGGTTATGAAAATTGAATATAGCTAGTGATCTCTCTAGGTTCCATTGGATAGCAATACGATATGTCATAGTCATGAAAATTGCATATAGCTAGTGCTCTCTCTAGGTTCCATTGGATAGCTATAGTGATCTCTCTAGGTTCCATTGCATATGTTCTATTTGAATCCTAAAGATAAGTTTCTCATTAGTTGTAGTGAAACATGTTTCCTTATTGCAGCAGTATGTAACATTTGTTCCATTTTAATTTGTTTCTATTGCAGGAATGACAAGCATTGTCCAGAACTCATGGAGTTCCTTCGCAGCGGCATCACTTTTGCTTCCGTTGACATAAGGAACGACAAGCTGAAGATGAGGCACAGCTTCGGTATTGAGATACCAGCTGGTTGCCTCGTTGATCTCCAAACGATATTCAGGCTTCGACATGACAGGAGTTCGATGGCTCATATGGAAGTTGCCTTGATCGACGAGTCATATGGTGATATGAAGACCAGTTTCCCAAAGTATCAGCACAAACTTTGGGAGAAGGGCCCACTTGATGATATCAACATTGAGTATGCAACAAAAGATGCATACGTTTCATACGAGTTGTACCACAAGATTCGAGTCGTCAACTATGGCCAGCGTCACCTCGAGGAACGTGGACATTCTAATTTAGATGATTCAGACGAGTAGTATTCTGAACGTCGAACACTTGTATATATATCTATGGTAGCTATTATTATGTACTGTTTGGGCTAGTATCACGTACTTCTTGGACCAATTTATATATGTCTAGTTTCTATTTGTGCCATTATAGTTTCCAAATTTGAAGGGTTTAGCCCTTTCTAACTTCATTTGCTACTTTTGAATGGTTTAGCCCTTTCTAACTTCATGGTATCATGCATTTCGAACATATATATATACAAAAAGTCTTCAGTTCAAATAAGTTCAAAAAATGAAATCCTTTTGTAACAGATCTGTTTTTGATTAAAACAATCATTTAAAAATGAAAGACCATTAGTCCCACGTGGCGTGCAACGGAACCACGTGGCGTGCCGCGGAACCACTTTTGTTGTGGGGGTCGCTTCTCCTTCTTCTCCTTGCGCTAGATATTGGTTATGCACTAGGGGAAGTAGGAGTAGCGACCATCATCGACGGTTGAAAAATCAGGTGAGCTAGTGTCCACCATATATGAGAGAAGAAGAAATCCCTTTGTGATGTGCCTTTGAATGGTGCATTTTGAACACACAAAAAGTATGGAGTTCAAATAAGTTACAAAAAATGAAATCCCTTTGTAAGAGATGAGTTCTCCTTCGAAACCCTACTACTTCGAGAGAGATTGTCAGTTTTGTACACAAACTGCATCCAGTTTTTGTCGTAGCCCTCTCAACTTTTTAACACATTCTATGTGGGTGAAATGATGACAGCATGCCAACTTTCAACACTTCAAGAGTTCATTTGTAGTGCTTTCCAATTTCAGGGTCAACTAGCTCAAAAAAATAAGTAAATGCACGAAATATACCAAATGAAGTCAGAAATTGTTGAAATTTTGTGATGTGCCTTTGAATGGTGCATTTTGAACACACAAAAAGTATGGAGTTCAAATAAGTTCAAAAAAATGAAATCCCTTTGTAAGAGATGAGTTCTCGTTCGAAACCCTGCTACTTCGAGAGAGATTGTCAGTTTTGTACACGAACTGCATCCAGTTTTTGTCGTAGCCCTCTTAACTTTTTAACACATGCTATGTGGGTAAAATTATTATAGCATGCCAACTTTCAACATTCTCAGAGTTCATTTGTAGTGTTTTTCAATTTCAGGGTCAACTAGCTCAAAAAAATAAGTAAATGCACGAAATATACCAAATGAAGTCAGAAATTGTTGAAATTTTGTGATGTGCCTTTGAATGGTGCATTTTGAACACACAAAAAGTATGGAGTTCAAATAAGTTCAAAAAAAATGAAATCCCTTTGTAAGAGATGAGTTCTCGTTCGAAACCTTGCTACTTCGAGAGAGATTGTCAGTTTTGTACACGATCTGCATCCAGTTTTTGTCGTAGCCCTCTCAACTTTTTAACACATGCTATGTGGGTGAAATTATGATAGCACGCCAACTTTCAACATTCTCAGAGTTCATTTGTAGTGCTTTTCAATTTTAGGGTCAACTAGCTCAAAAAAAAGTAAATGCACGAAATATACCAAATGAAGTCAGAAATTGTTGAAATTTTCTAATGTGCCTTTGAATGGTGCATTTTGAACACACAAAAAGTATGGAGTTCAAATAAGTTCAAAAAAAAATGAAATCCCTTTCTAAGAGATGAGTTCTCATTTGAAACCCTGCTACTTCGAGAGAGATTGTCAGTTTTGTACACGAACTGCATCCAATTTTTGTCGTAGCCGTCTCAACTTTTTAACACATGCTATGTGGGTGAAACGATGATAACATGCCAACTTTGAACATTTTCAGAGTTCATTTGTAGTGGTTTTCAATTTCAGGGTCAACTAGCTCAAAAAAAAAAAGTAAATGCACGAAATATACCAAATAAAGTCAGAAATTGTTGAAATTTTGTGATGTGCCTTTGAATGGTGCATTTTGAACACACAAAAGGTATGGAGTTCAAATAAGTTCAAAAAAAATGAAATCCCTTTGTAAGAGATGAGTTCTCGTTCGAAACCCTCCTACTTCAAGAGAGATTGTCAGTTTTGTACACAAACTGCATCCAGTTTTTGTCGTAGCCCTCTCAACTTTTTAACATATGCTATGTGGGTGAAATGATGATAGCATGCCAACTTTCAACATTTTCAGAGTTCATTTGAAGTGCTTTTCAATTTCAGGGCCAACTAGCTCAAAAAAAATAAGTAAATGCACGTAATATACCAAATGAAGTCAAAATAAAAAAATAGAGAATAGTTTGGATAGTCAAAATTATTAATTATGAAAATAAAAATTAGTTTTGCATTATTTATTCAATTTGAAACACTTTTCATTATCATAGTTTTGTCAAATTCTCAAATATGCAAAAAGAATTTTTAATAAACATAGTTTTTAATTGAAAATAACAAAATAGATAATAGTTTGGATAGTCAAAATTATTAATTATGAAAATGAAAAATATTTTTGCATTATTTATTCAATTTGAAACACTTTTCATTATCATAGTTTTGTCAAATTCTCAAATATGCAAAAAGAATTTTTGATAAACATAGTTTTTAATTGAAAATAAAAAAATAGATAATAGTTTGGATAGTCAAAATTATTAATTATGAAAATAGAAAATAGTTTTGAATTATTTATTCAATTTCAAACACTTTTCATTATCATAGTTTTGTCAAATTCTCAAATATGCAAAAAGAATTTTTAATAAACATACTTTTTAATTTAAAATAACAAAATAAGTTAACAGTTTGGATAGTCAAAATAATTAATTTTGAAAATAGAAAAAAATTGAAACTATATGAGAAATCATGGACAAAATTCGACCTGAATTCACTTTGAATTCAGATTGAATTTTCTCCACAATTTCGAATATAGTTTCTATTTTCAGTAAGTTTAGGCACGTAAGCCTGCTTTAGAGAGGAGCTCGATGGACAAGCTACGACGGGGCTTATAAACAAGTTTTTGTCCCCCTCGCTTGACGAGGTGGGACTAAACTTATCGTGCTGCCGAGGAGGGGCTTTAGTCCCGGGTGGAGCCACGACCCGGGACTAAAGGCCTCTTTTCGGGCAGACCAGGAGGCGGGAAGCAGGGGGTCTTTAGTCCCGGGGCGTGGCTCCAGCCGGGACTAAAGGGGGTGTTTAGTCCCGGCCCGAGCCACGCACCGGGACTATAGATCCACCTATATAAGTGGGACTTCGAAAATTTCCAACCCAATTCGTCCATTTCTCTTCTTCTTCCTCTCGTTCTCCTGCCCGGCGCGGCACAACGACGAACTAACCGACGCCGTCAGGCTGCCCGCCGTCCTGATCGCCGCCGCCTGCCGTCCTCCTCGCCGCCGCGCCGTGCTCCTCGTCGTCGCGCCGTCCTCCGCGCCGTCCTCCTCGCCGCGCGCCTTCGACACCTCCGGCCGGTAAGCCCTCCGCCCCCTCCTCCCCAACACTCCGGCCAGTATATATAGAAGAAAGGAAGAAAAAGGAGAAGAAAAGAAGAAAAAGGAGAAGAAAAGAAGAAAAAGAAAAATATTTTTTTTGTCATTTAATTCCTATTGTTATTAGGTTTGTGCTAGATTATTAGGGTTAGTAATATTTAGAATTAGCTTAGGTTTACAAGAAGAAGAAATATGAACAAAAATAAGAAAATAAGAATAGGAAAAATGAAAATAAGAAGAGGAGGAGAAGAAAAGAAGAAAACTTAAGTGTATAGTGTATATGCTTAAGTGTATAGTGTATATAGTGTATAGTGTATAAGGAGAGGAGGAATTTTGCTATAGTGTATATAGTGTATAGTGTATAAGAAAAGAAGAAAAGAAGAGGAGGAGAAAAAAATGAAAATAAGAAGAGCAGGAATTTTGCTATTGTATAGTGTATATGCTTAAGTGTTAATAGTGTTTCTTAGATTATTGCTTAATTTTGCTATTGTACTACCTCTGTACCATAATATATGACGTTTTAGCAGCTCATTTGAGCTGCTAAAACGTCATATATTATGATACGGAGGGAGTATATGCTTAAGTGTTAATAGTTTAATTTTGCTATTGTATATGCTTAAGTGTTAATAGTTTATTTTTAGCAAGAAAATTAATAGAACTAATTTATTTATTTTAGTTCATTTTACAATGCCTATCCCGCATCCTCGTCGTCGACTTGGCGGAGGACACCTGCTTGATCATAGGGGCCCTGTCCGGGACTGGGCTCCGCCCGGCTGGTATTGGGAGGTGCTACCTTCCGGGGGCGTAGGTTGGTGAGGAGCCAGCCCGTCGTTGACCCGATCCTTGTTTGGTGGCGGTCGCGTGAGCCAGTGAGGGTGTCGAGGCTTCCGGACTCCGCGGAGGTGGTACGTCACCGTGTCAGCGAGGAGGATGAGCACGTCCGTCGCTACATGGTTGCGTTGGAGGGCAGGTTCGAGCATACCTGGCAGGTTCTTCGGGGATCTCACTGGAGCTATGATCCTGTGATGGTTCCTTCTCTTTGGGTGTCCACCGCCCGCGCCGATACCCGTCGGGCGCTACGGTTCTAGATGTATTAGTGATGCTATATGTATGATATTATTCGAGGAGTATTAGTGATAATATTCGAAGATGTACGGACAAAAGTGATGATGTATTAGCTTATAATTGAATGCATGCTAATTTGAATACTACTTTATTTTACGATTTGGTTTTGCTTATTGAATGCTCAAATTGGAAAAGTACTCCTACTTTGAATACTACGCAGAAATCTAGGAGTCCCGGGTGGAGCCACGACCCGGGACTTAAGTTGTTTTGGAACGGAGTTCCTGATAGAATAATGCTCAAATTGGAAAAGTACTCCTACTTTGAATACTATGCAGAAATCTAGGAGTCTCAAATTGGAAAAGTACTCCTACTTTGGTTTTTGGTACAAAGGTTAAGAGAATCCGTTTTTGACAAAACTATGGATCCACATATGAGGAACCTCGAAGAGGAAGAACTTCTGGAAGATATAGTCAAAGACGGCCCCGACGTTGAACCAGCTGAATCTCCGTTGTCATATCTAAACTAGGACGTTGGAATGGAGGTCGAGCGACACGAAGATGAAGCCGATGGGGCAGGAGATAGGTCCAATGACGGAGAAGGTGATAGCTCCACTGATGGAGAAGCCGGTGAAGAGGAGAAGTCCGGCGAGGTATACATATGAAGTTCGACAATCACTTGTAATATGTGAAAAATATTGGAGATAGCTCTATATTGTATACATATACATTCATTTGACGAATGTTTCTCCCTCTTAGGCCTCCACATCGAGCAAACCTACGAAACGAGGCCCGACTAGAAAGTTGGATGCACGGGCACATTACACATTTGAGGTGATATTTCCAACGGGCGAACCCAAGCTTCCTAAGAATGTTGCTGACACATTCAAGAAGCAATGCGGAGTTCTCGTTACGGATCACGTCCCGATCAGCGTTCGGGAGTGGAACAAGCACAAAGGGGCAGCCGATAGTGACTATGTCGCTGAAAGGTACAAAGATAATCTTTGGAATGATCTCATGTCACATTTCAACCTGCCAGAATGTGAGAATGACGACGCCGCAGATAAACTGAGGGCCAAAGTCAAGCAGTGGACTCTGAAGAAGATGGCCGAATTGTTCCGTAGCTGGAAGAAGAAGCTATGGAAAAACTATCTGAAGACACAGAAAGTGCCAGTATTCGAGGGGTATCTAGCCAAGCAGGCGAATCACTGGAAGGCATTTCAAGAGTACAAAGAGTCAGAAGATGCCCAGGCATTATCAGAAAAGAACAAGATAAATGCCGACAAGAAGAAATATCACCACAAGCTGGGGCCAGGGGGCTATGAGACTGTCATCCCAAAGTGGGATAAGAAAGAGCAAGATCTGATAGATAAAGGCATCGTACCTGAACCACTCTGTGATGAGTGGGAATTGAGAGCAAGAAATTGGTTTTTGCGCATGGTGGGTCGTACGACAAAACAACAGGGGACCTCATCTGCAATGACAATCTTAGGATACCCAGGGAGAATTGGAAAAGGATAGTGAAAATAATTAAGGAGGGACAAAGAAAGTTCACTGCAGATAGAGATAAAGATTTGCTCACACTGGTCCTCGGCAATGACAAACATGAAGGACGAACGCGAGGCTTCTGTCCTTCTTACCCGTGGTGGCTTGGGTTTGCCAGAGACCAAGACACTTACAAAAGCCGAGAGAGAGCAAAGAAGCGGCAGCAGGATCAGGAGAATGACAAGTTCAACCAGTTGCTTGCCAGGATTAACGAGCAACAGAAGCAGATTGATGAGCTTAGAGGAGTACCGCGCCAGGAAGATCCTGTAGTTGATATTACAGGCGCCCCATCTAAGCGGAAAAGCAGCGTGGCTGAATCTGAGGCCCCGCCCGACGATGAACGAAGAATGATAGAGGGCGGTCCCGGCTACCCTGTGGATGGAATCAAGGATTCAACATCATGTGAACTCCATCAGAAATTCAAGAACATATCCATGAAGGTGGCCGTCGGACAAGGTTTACCTTCTGGCCCTGATGCACGCTGGCATGGCTGTGAGATTCCAGCTGGCTTTGCTAAAGTCGGGGTGGATGAAATCATGACAGGGTTTAATGATATGGAGCTCGACATAGCTGGACCCGAAGATGAGAGGACACTCGTAGAAGTACTGGGTGGAGTCATCCTACGGGACAAGAACTACATCAAGCTTCCAGGCTCGGCCCCAAGGACAACACCGCCTCCGAGTCGTGGCAGGTCACCTACACCTCCATTACCTCCAAGCCCTCCACATGACGTCGGCCAGCACAACACAAGTCCATCTCGATCACCGCCGCCGGACTTGGGTCGTCCGTCTCCGTCGCCGCCCGCACATGATACTAAGCGGAAGCGTGCCAGCAAGAACGCTTCGTCGATGATTTCTAAGGGACGGAGCTCCCCAAAGCGCAAACTGTCGCCCCTCCCAAAGGTACCTCATGCTAATCTTCCTATCAGACCTTATGATCGTACCCCGAGGAAAACGCCAGGATAGTAAAGGAACAGCATGATGCGCAGATGAAAAGGAAGGAACCCGAGCCCCGCCCGAAATACACCGAGAAGAACATAGCATGGGCAAAAGACTTCATAACCACTCCATCACAGTATGACTTACACTATAAGCCTGATGACTATACACGCACATTGCAGAAGGAAGTGAAAAAGAGCAGGTCACGTGCAAGTGCAAGTGGGAGCAAATCAAGTTCAACTACAAGCAAGAAAAAATCAGACGTTCCTCAGCTTGGACAACAGGCCAAACAATCGATCCCACCCCTCAAGGTGTTAACCGAGAATGTTCCCCCTCCGGTGTAGGGGCAAGCTTTTGAAAAAGCAAAGGAGTTGGCGGATAAATGTGGTATCTCGGTTGAAGATTTGCTGGCTTCCCAAGACGACAGGATACCCAAGGCTGTGGTAGCCCCTAAGCCAGAGTTTGTCATGGGAGAGCCTTTGGTCAGCAAAGATGATCTCCCAACAAATATGTGTTACTTGCATACATGGTACTTAAGTGAATCAAAGAACGGGAGAACGATGATCGTGCTGAGTGTCCCACAAGAGTACTACGGCCGCTCCGAAGAAATCCATATCGACTTTGATGAACTCTTCCAGATGTACAATGGCGACATCCTCGACAAATCGCTTATGAGTTGCTATTGTCAGTAAGTTTTTCAATTCGTTGTCTACATATAACTTGTTTAGTTATTTCAATTCATTGTCTATATATAACTTGTACTCTATTATGCAGAATGAAGATTCTCGAGTGTAAAAGTAAGAGCATCCTAAATATTGGGTTTATTGATCCAGATAAAATACGTATAGCAACGCTAACTAATTATCCCAAGGAGACGGAGGAAAACCTTCTAAGGTTTCTAAGAGATCAAAATTTCTGTGACCACATACTGTTTCCATACAACTTAAGTGAGGGTCTTTACTCTATTGTGTCCATTCACTTATAAGTGTAATTGATAAGTTACTCACACACACACACACACACACACACACACACACACACACACACACATATATATATATATATACATGTGCAGCTTCCATTGGATTCTGTTGGACATTCAAATTGATAAGGGAAGAGTTGATGCCTTCGACCCATTATCGAGACCCTTGGAACAGTTCCAAAGCCTGCAGGACATGCTCCAAGGGTAATTTTAATCATTCTTGCGCTCTATCGGTCTCTTTCGATGATTTTCTGATATATCAATTAATGAAAAACTTAGCAAATCATTATCCTTGTCGGACAGGGTTTGGAATCGGTTCAAGTGCGTGACTACCGGTAACTTTTCTGAGAAGCTGACCCTTAGAGCGGCTCAGGTAAGTAGTAGTATGATATACTTCTATTAATTTTCAATACATTTATGATGCTAGATTATTATTTTGATTATATATATTCTATTCTCGTAAAGTGCGACCAGCAGCCACGGGGAACGCATCTATGCGGATACAATGTTTGCGAGACCATTCGCACGTTTACCTCTGAGTTCAAGGATCACAGATTCGACGTAAGCAATGAACATTCACACCTCTATTTTTACCCGTCATTCTTTGTTATCATGATTGATATTCATATTCATCTCCTCTTCTTATATAGCACACGGCCATGAGGACGAAGGTCCTACCAGAGCAACGCGCGATTGCTGTTGCAGAGGAGCTTGCGGGATTTCTGAGGACGGAAGCTATAGAAGACAAAGGACGATTTAGTGTAGCTAAGGGCCATTACTGATGTTCGTCCATGTAATCGAATAGAGGGGCTCTAGTCCCGATAATTCAGATCTCCATATAATTGTATATATATGATCGCTTGTAAGATAAGTTAATCTTATATATATATATATATATGCATAATTATTTCTATTTTAAATTATATGAAAACTAATTCCCGAACACCAAACGAGGCATCACGTTAATCTCCTGAACACCTAAACCCTAAAACCCTAAAACCCAAAAATAATTTCATTCAAAAAAAAACCCAAAAGCCAGCAAAATCTGAAAATCTTTAGTCCCGGACCGTGTAACGAACCGGGACTAAAGGGCCTGCCCCTGGGGCGCTACGAGGCGCCCACGTGGAGCACCTTTAGTCCCGGCGTGTAAGAGGGCCGGGACGAAAAGGTTAGGCCTTTAGTCCCGCCCCTTTAGTCCCGGTTGGTGAATCGGGACTAAAGCCCCTTACGGGCCGGGGCTATAGGCCATGTCCCCACTAGTGGTTGTTGGTCCCGATACGTTATATGGATGGATTGACGACGGCACCGGTTTTATATATGGGGAGTGAGAGCAGTCCACATTATCGAATTTGTAGATGTGACTGGTTGCTTCGGGTGGATTGATGTATGTTTTTGTCAGACCTTTATGAAATCATTAATAAAGATGAACGCATGCATCGATTGATGCAGAGGACGAGAGTTTAACCTCCTTTTTCTTAAAAAATGGGAATAGTAGCATCTTTTGGTTAATAGTACTTCGACACTTTCACACCCGATTTTGATTTATTTTGTTTCCATGAACGTAAGTTGAATTAGGAGCTAGAACTTTTTAAGATTGTACTCCCTTTATTTTTTTAGTCTGCATATAAGATTTGATCAAAGCTACATTTTCTAAAGTTTGACTAACTTTAAATTAAAAAATATGAACATTCATAACATGAAATCAATATTATCAGATGCATCACGAGATGTATTTTCATACTATATAATTTTAATATAGTACATATTCATATTTTTTGATATAAATTTGGTCAAACTTTATGTTGTTTGACTTTGACCAAATCTTATACGAAGAGTAAAAAGAAACGGAGAGAGTACATCAAACATTGACGTGTATCTACAAAATATTTAACAATGTTTGAACGTGTATTTTTCTTAAATCAATCTCATAGATATCATGTGAGATCTCACACAAGTCTCCCCCAACATATGAGCACGGCCAGCAAACACTCATAGGATGCGTGGCCAGACGGTCGTGCCTCAGCGTCGTGGGTCCGTTATGTTAGAAATTAATTAGGAAAGGGTGTCCTACCCCGAAAAGTCACGTCTATTCTATCTCTTTATTGCCAACACGCACCTGTTTTGGAGGGATGCCTCCGAACAGGCACCTCTTCTTCGCACCTCTTCCAGATGTATATAAACTTGAGAATCAATAGAAATCAGGACTAATCGTCCGTTACTTTCATTCAATCTCGTTTTACTCTAACACGTTATCACGCACTTTGCTCTCCATTGGAAAGATAGGCCACGACAAAAGAAGAACAGGGAAGAATAGGGGCATCAGTCCTCGTCGATCCAGTAAATAGAAGACCGATTCCTAGCGCCGCGCTCCTCGCCAGGCCGCCGCCAGCCCCGTCCGTCCCTGCCATGGCCTCACTGCCCGCACTTGGTCGGGGTCGCGCAGGACCAGGCCGCGCCACGCCGTGGCCACCCTCCCGTACGCCAAGCCGCTGCATGGCTGTGGTCGCGCTCATCTGCGCCAGGCCGTCGCCGGGCCGTGTGCCGCGCTCCCCGCCTTGCCTTCTCTACGGTTCCTCCTTAGAGGAAAACGAGGGAGCGCGTGGTCCCTCCTCACCCGGTGCGCTCGCCGTTCGCTACGGCAGCAGCCGACGAGGCTCTCAGCCTGCATCACCACGGCGGGGCTATGCCTGCAGCCCTCGGCCAGGCCTGGTCGCACCCGCAGCGCTAGTGGCAGTCCGGCCTAATCCGGCCATCGCCCAGCCGTGTAGCGCCCTTGGCCGCCCCTGGCCATGTGCTCGTCCACCCGGCCTCTGCGCCTCGCCGCGCCCCTGGCCACGTCAGCCCTTGCCCGCGCCGCCCGCGCCTGGCCGCGGCAGCCCTTGCCCGCGCCCGTCCGCGCCTGGCCGCGGCAGCCTCGCCAGAGCCCGCCCGAGCCTCGCCGCGGCAGTGCCACGCCCGTGACCTCTCGACCTCTCCAGGGCCTCGCCCCTCCACGCCGCCGCCTCCCGCTTCCTCCGCCCGCTCGTCGCCGCGGGGAGCCTCCTAGTCCTCCCGGCCGCGCTGGTCCCGTCCCCCACCGCAGCGAGGTGATTCGCGATGCAGCCTGTCAACTCGTCGCTGCGGGACCCGTCCCGGTGATGGTGCCCTCCCCATCTCCACGCTCGGCCATCCACGACACGGCGGTAGGCGAACAAACTTTTGCTGGGGTTCCTCCCGACAACAACGGATGGCAATTCGGATGGGTTGATTTGTTTATGTCCACACACACACACACACACGAAGAGATAAGGCAGAACGTTATCTCTCTGAGCAGTCGTTTGTGTCCATATCCCAGTTATGTTGCATTCAGACTTAACAAGTTTCCCCGGCTCGAAATTCATCCATTTTGGCTAATTGAATTATGCAGATTAGAACCTAGTGTTCGCATTTTAAGCTATCAGGCTTAATAATATACTTGACTGCAAGTCCACAGGCTCATTGTTATTATATTTTGGTTAATACCATTCCATCTCGAATGGACCCCAAGATATTAGCATTCATTAGAACACGACCGTCATCCAACATGACGATCCGACCTCTCGCTCACGCTTGACCGCGGCACCCTCACGCCAGCCACGAGGCAGCATCCTCCGAGATGGCGACCCAAACGAATCAATTTGATTCTTATACATGCAAAGGAATACAATCCCTTACATACCCCGTTGAGCCTTCAGGCTTAGAATACTTTGCAGATTAATCGTTATACTTTCTGCGAATGAAATTACAGAAATATGTGGGCTGCACTTTGAATCCCTCTAGTTTTCCTATATTACATAAATATGTAAATTATTAAGGTTTGCGTCCATATGTATTACCACGGTAATACTAAATGCAAAATAACATTTTGCGTGCATTTATTCCTTCGGAATTTAAGACAATGTATATGTCTTTGCCGCAAACATTTCCTAAGGCATGCGTTTTAGGGGAACAACTATTTTTGCAATTAATTTTAATTTTGCAAATGTTATTGTAATTCAAAACAAGGATTACGTATTATCATACTTAATATGATGGCATCCAAGTTTATTTGTGAATTACAAGGTATTTGATGGCATCTACTGCATATTTTTGCAGAGTATCCATCATTACTGTAAGATCTACGTTTAGTCATTTTGGCAAGATGACTATCTTCAAAGATATCATAAGATAATATTGGCATCTACTGTAAAAATTTGCAGACTATCCATTATTACTGCAAGGTCTACATCATGTCACTTTGACAAATGATTTCCTTCAAAGTGATTTTATTAAAAATAGCATAACATAAGGTAATAGAATTATGAACATCTACTGACAAAAGTCAGACTATGTTTTCTATTACTGCGAGATCTACACCATATTGGTGATTATCTTTAAAGTGTTATCCTATATAAATTGAGGTCTACACACATGGCTATATGGCATCAGCCGTACTAGAATTTGCTCCTCCGAAGCATTTATTGTTGTTGTTCACTAAAATATTTTACTCTCATAGTAAATATTTTTCTTGCACACTTTGCTTGAATATGTCATAGGAAACTACAAAAATATTTGCATATACGTGTAATTACCTTCTGTTACATTGGTTAAATTATGACAGTTTAGCCTATGTCACTATTTCTAATTATAGGATCGTCCATCCATCAAGATGGATCCCATAATGTATGGCAATGACTTAGTGTCACAACACTTTCGAAGGGACCACATCACATCGTGGTTATACTTTCATAGTGGCTAACCAATGTTAAGCATGCAAGTCTATACGTTTTGACAGTGACTCTAAAGTCACACACTTCCTCAAGAATGAAGTCCAAAACATTAGCAATAATTTAATCACATGCGTTATATTGAATGATACACCCAGGTTCACCAAGGATCACCTTGACTATGATTGTTCTCAAACAAATCATTTATTTATAGATGCCACTTACTCCTAGAAGTAAATTAAATAAATGCATTAGCATTTTCAAGTAATGCATGGCTCACATTTCCAAATACAGTAAGTACATGTTAGGTGAGATTATTTATTGTAAGATGATTTACGACATCAGTCATTGTATCCGCCCGAGGTATTATTGCCACTATAACTTCACCTTCGGAATATGTGTCATGGCTATTCTCTTAACAGCTAAGTATGATCATATGTATTTCATCTCTCACCAACTTCACTTAGTTCTCAAACTAAGTACATAATGGATGAATATTTATTCACCTTGAATATTTTCCTTAAAAGAAACATGCTGCCCCGAGCACATTTTGGAATGATCACCCAATAATTTTTCAAGACCTCAAGTCTATCGCAACTTACAATTTTGGTAATTATAAAATCAACTTGAAGTTGAGATCTCATGATCTCACATTTTCATATGCAGATCAAGTTGAAAATCCCTTGATACACTTTACATCTCCTTATGATGGTATTACCATTTTCATGGTAAAGAAACATGTTATTTCTTAAACTCATCATATTCACCCAACGGGTGCTATACCATTATTTCAAATATTTGCTAGTATTGATTAGCAAGTCACATTTCACAAAATAGAACCATGAGGAATTCAAAGTAAAGTGGAGGCTAAAGACAATCGATGTCAGAATTACCTTTTAATTGGGAATTGATCATTTTCAAATGATCACAAAGACAACTCTCAAGTTTGTCAAATGTGTGGTTACATAAATATCGTACATATGATTACCAAATCCTCAAACATATAGACAAACCACACCATGAATTTATTAAAAGGCAAATAAGTTTATTGGGATATTTGAAAATTTGCAAACATACGACCAGAAACTATTTTGGTAAATGATGTTCTCAAATCTTCATCAGAAGGAGAACCAAAAATATAGTGCAATAAAAGAATGATCAATTCGTTCGCGCCTATAATATGTTTGCATAATTCATTTTTCAGTAATATGGGAGACCTCATGTAATATCCCGATTATTCCCAAAATATTGTTTGCCTATAGTTGTACTACTACATGTAGTATAATGTCCAACATCTTATTTCTTGGACATCATGTTTGATAAATTTTGAATGTATGAATCAATTCATACTCAGTTTTGTTGCGTACACAATAATTTTCTAAATCTTACAAAATATTTGGTTTTAAGCCTTACAATCCAGGTTTGGGGTTGTTTAGAAAATTATTGACAATTCTATTGGTCACAACTTAACAAGTTGCAAAATTTCCCAAATCATCAGATTTTATGTGCACCACATGTGCCATAAGGGAAATTAATTTAAGGAACTCTCACCTTACAATTCTAAATGAGCCAACTCATTCTTCCTTGAACACATTCAGAAGATATGTGCATTCTCAACTATTGTGTGGTATTTTATAGATACTTTATGGTACTCATGGAAACATTTATAATATGATTTCTAGTGTGTCTCTTGTCACACAAACCATGAATGATATAACTAAATCAATTGCTCAAATTCTCAAAGTAAGAGCAAGTTATCCTAAACAAGGGATAAATCCATTCGAATGGACAACTTTGTTGAACTCATTTCACAAGAAATATCTGATTATATATAATACTTTATGTACATACCCAAAATGTTTTAGTTCAATATCTTATCAAAGATAGTGAAATTAATAATATGACCAAACTTATAGAATCATGATTTACTAGCCTCATGCTAGACAAATACGGCATTACACACCGTAAGTATGATATAAATCATACCAACCGCATAGCATACTACTTTCCCCTTTTAGTAATTGCGTGGAAATCAACAAAGTATTTCCTATCTGCGATAATTCGGTTACATACCGATATCACCACTCCACCATACATCAATGGGCTCTCACAGAAAATTAGGGATCTATGTGAGGGATAACAATTTATTCATCAATCAAAATTATTCATAGCCCGTATGCTGATTGCATCAGCAATAAGGACATTTCTGGCATTAGGGGGGAGATAAGTACCACAAAGAATGCCAAGAAATAAATTAGGAATGTTATTCACATTCAGTCCTTATATCCACGTACTCAAAGAATCTGAACAAGAAGTTTAGAATCACATATTTGCAACACATTGCAAATCTGCCACATATATTTACTGATGACAAAGGTGTTACTCAATTATATTCCTGCAGTAAAGTGTCAGAAAGATTGGAGGTACCTGATAAACCACTCTTCTCCCGAAATGAGAGCAAGAGGGGGGAGAAATCTGACCACACGAGATATAATCTCGCATATGCTTCCGCGGAAATAGAGGAAATCAAATCCTCAACCAGTAAATGTAATTCAACATCAAGTTGAAAGACACCTCACTGGATGCTCATCATCCAAAGCCCTACATAAATGTGCACAAATGTTTTCGTGTCGGGACATCGAAACACCTTGACTCCATTGTTGTAGGAAATCACAAGGAGTTAAAAGGAATAAATACATTTCCACAAATTTCATTGATTCCTCCAGAATCATATAACATAAGTCTACATTTGTCGACATATATTTCTTCTGAAAATTGCTAAAATCTTTTGGGCCCTGAACCAAAATCCATGGTAGAGTGCCTCTTGTACTCATATTGGTTCACATAAAAGGAAGCAAGTAATGAAGAATAGCACTCGCTCTATAAACGAGTGGTATCTACCACAGTAATACCTACTCCTCATAAGTATCTTTCATATGGAATACTAAAAACTTCTCATTCATAGACAAAGTCAATGAGGTGGTGAGAAAGTGAGGCTTGTAGCAAAAGGGTTCACGCAGAGACCCGACATGAAATTATGATGTAACATACATTCTTGGTATGAGTGGAACTATGTTTCGATAATAAATACCATTGGCAGTACAAATAATATTATCCATGCAGTTAATGAATGTAGTGACTACATACTCATATGGGTCACTTGTTTCGGAATTTTATAACGAAGTCCCTCAAGGGCTTACAATTCCAAATCCAAAATAAATCGCAACATATTTGTGTAAAACTGCATAATTCACTCTATGACTCGAAATAGTCGTGAATCATATGGTACTACCGACTAAATGAGTTCCTTCTTCAAAGGATTACTCAAAGGATGATAAATTGTATATGTGTTAAATAAAGGAATCTCAAAATTTGAATTCCTTATATCACCTCAGTGTATATCGATGATTTCATCATCAATGTCTCTACAAGACCTAAACATACATAAAATCATCTCAAGACGGATAATTTGGATTCAACCAAATTTAGCTTAAGTTTACAACTTGAGCATTCTCTCAAGAATACATATCAGTCTACATATATCCAAACATATACGAGAAGTTCAATTTGGATATATCATATCAACAAAAGACATGTATGGTCATACTACCTTTGATAAGGTACAAATCCATTCATACCTAGGGTGATAATGAAGTGATACTAGGACCTGAAGTTCTATATATCACTAATGTCAAAGCACTCATATACTTGCAAACTACGTCAGGCCTGACACTATATTTGCTATCTTTATTCAGAGTGCAACCCCCAACAAAAGGTATATGGTTGATATAAGTAATATCATCTTATATCTGAAGATTACAGTAAATCTTGGATATTTCCATCAGGAAATAGAAGATATGACCATGATATGATGTAACGATATTGGCTCTTTATTTGATCCCAACGATGCCATATCAATGACTGCATTTGCTGGAATATGTTGGGGAACGTCGCATGGGAAACAAAAATTTTCCTACGCGCACGAAGACCTATCATGGTGATGTCCATCTACGAGAGGGGATGAGTGATCTACGTACCCTCGTAGACCATACAGCAGAAGCGTTAGAGAACACGGTTGATGTAGTGGAACGTCCTCACGTCCCTCGATCCGCCCCGCGAACAATCCCGCGATCAGTCCCATGATCTAGTACCGAACGGACGGCACCTCCGCGTTCAGCACACGTACAGCTCGACGATGATCTCGGCCTTCTTGATCCAGCAAGAGAGACGGAGAGGTAGAAGAGTTCTCCGGCAGCGTGACGGCGCTCCGGAGGTTGGTGATGACCTTGTCTCAGCAGGGCTCCGCCCGAGCTCCGCAGAAACGCGATCTAGAGGAAAAACCGTGGAGGTATGTGGTCGGGCTGCCGTGGAAAAATCGTCTCAAATCAGCCCTATAACCTCCGTATATATAGGTGGGAGGGAGGGGGGCCTTGCCTTGGGGTCCAAGGACCCTCAAGGGGTCGGCCGAGCCAAGGGGGAGGACTCTCCCCCCCCCCAAACCGAGTTGGACTAGGTTTGGTGGGAGGGAGTCCCCCTCCCTTCCCACCTCCTCCTTTTTTTTTCTTTTCCTTTGATTTCTTATCCTTGGCGCATAGAGCCCTTTTGGGCTGTCCCACCAGCCCACTAAGGGCTGGTGCGCCACCCTTATGGCCTATGGGCTTCCCCGCGGTGGGTTGCCCCCCCGGTGAACTCCCGGAACCCATTCGTCATTCCCGGTACATTCCCGGTAACTCCGAAAACCTTCCGGTAATCAAATGAGGTCATCCTATATATCAATCTTCGTTTCCGGACCATTCCGGAAACCCTCGTGACGTCCGTGATCTCATCCGGGACTCCGAACAACATTCGGTAACCAACCATATAACTCAAATACACATAAAACAACGTCGAACCTTAAGTGTGCAGACCCTGCGGGTTCGAGAACTATGTAGACATGACCCGATAGACTCCTCGGTCAATATCCAATAGCGGGACCTGGATGCCCATATTGGATCCTACATATCCTACGAAGATCTTATCGTTTGAACCTCAGTGCCATGGATTCGTATAATCCCGTATGTCATTCCCTTTGTCCTTCGGTATGTTACTTGCCCGAGATTCGATCGTCAGTATCCGCATACCTATTTCAATCTCGTTTACCGGCAAGTCTCTTTACTCGTTTTGTAATACAAGATCCCGCAACTTACACTAAGTTACATTGCTTGCAAGGCTTGTGTGTGATGTTGTATTACCGAGTGGGCCCCGAGATACCTCTCCGTCACACGGAGTGACAAATCCCAGTCTTGATCCATACTAACTCAACTAACACCTTCGGAGATACCTGTAGAGCATCTTTATAGTCACCCAGTTACGTTGCGACGTTTGATACACACAGAGCATTCCTCCGGTGTCAGTGAGTTATATGATCTCATGGTCATAGGAATAAATACTTGACACGCAGAAAACAGTAGCAACAAAATGACACGATCAACATGCTACGTCTATTAGTTTGGGTCTAGTCCATCACGTGATTCTCCTAATGACGTGATCCAGTTATCAAGCAACAACACCTTGTTCATAATCAGAAGACACTGACTATCATCGATCAACTGGCTAGCCAACTAGAGGCATGCTAGGGACGGTGTTTTGTCTATGTATCCACACATGTAAATGAGTTTTCATTCAATACAATTATAGCATGGATAATAAACTATTATCTTGATACAGGAATTATAATAATAACTTCATTTATCATTGCCTCTAGGGCATAATTCCAACAGTCTCCCACTTGCACTAGAGTCAATAATCTAGCCCTCACATCACCATGTGAATTACATTGTAATAAATCTAACACCCATACAGTTCTGGTGTCGATCATGTTTTGGCCGTGGAAGAGGTTTAGTCAGCGGATCTGCTACATTCAGATCCGTGTGCACTTTGCATATATTTACGTCCTCTTCCTCGACGTAGTCGCGGATGAGGTTGAAGCGTCGTTTGATGTGTCTGGTCTTCTTGTGAAACCGTGGTTCCTTTGCTAAGGCAATGGCACCAGTGTTATCACAGAACAAGGTTATTGGATTCAGTGCACTTGGCACCACTCCAAGATCCGTCATGAACTGCTTCATCCAGACACCCTCCTTAGCCGCCTCCGAGGCAGCCATGTACTCCGCTTCACATGTAGAATCTGCTACGACGCTTTGCTTGGAACTGCACCAGCTTACTGCACCCCCATTAAGAATAAATACCTATCCGGTTTGCGACTTAGAGTCGTCCGGATCTGTGTCAAAGCTTGCATCGACGTAACCTTTTACGGCGAGCTCTTCGTCACCTCCATACACGAGAAACATATCCTTAGTCCATTTCAGGTACTTCAGGATATTCTTGACCGTTGTCCAGTGATCCACTCCTGGATTACTCTGGAACCTACCTGCCATACTTATGGCCAGGCTAACATCCGGTCTAGTGCACAGCATCGCATACATGATAGAACCTATGGCTGAAGCATAGGGGACGGAGCGCATATGCTCTCTATCTTCATCAGTTGCTGGGCACTGAGTCTTACTCAATCTCGTACCTTGTAAAACTGGCAAGAACCCTTTCTTGGACTGTTCCATTTTGAACCTCTTCAAAACTTTATCAAGGTATGTGCTTTGTGAAAGTCCTATCAAGCGTTTTGATCCATCCCTATAGATCTTAATGCCTAGAATGTAAGCAGCTTCTCCTAGGTCCTTCATAGAGAAACTTTTATTCAAGTAACCTTTTATGCTCTCCAAAAGCTCTACGTTGTTTCCAATCAGTAATATGTCATCCACATATAATATTAGAAACGCCACAGAGCTCCCACTCACTTTCTTGTAAATACAAGATTCTCCAACCACTTGTATAAACCCAAATGCTTTGATCACCTCATCAAAGCGTTTGTTCCAACTCCGAGATGCTTGCACCAGTCCATAAATGGATCGCTGGAGCTTGCATACCTTGTCAGCATTTTTAGGATCGACAAAACCTTCGGGTTGCATCATATACAACTCTTCCTTAAGGAAACCGTTAAGGAACGCCGTTTTGACATCCATCTGCCAGATTTCATAATCGAAAAATGCAGCTATTGCTAACATGATTCTGACGGACTTAAGCATCGCTACGGGTGAGAAAGTCTCATCGTAGTCAACTCCTGGAACTTGTGAAAAACCCTTTGCCACAAGTCGAGCTTTATAAACGGTCACATTACCGTCAGCGTCCGTCTTCTTCTTAAAGATCCATTTGTTCTGAATAGCCTTGCGGCCCTCAGGTAGTATCTCCAAAGTCCACACTTTGTTCTCATACATGGATCCTATCTCGGATTTCATGGCTTCTAGCCATTTGTTGGAATCTGGGCCCACCATTGCTTCTTCATAATTTGCAGGTTCATTGTTGTCTAACAACATAATTGATAAGACGGGATTACCGTACCACTCTGGAGCAGCGCGTGATCTCGTCGACCTGCGTGGTTCAACAGAAACTTGAACTGGAGTTTCATGATCATCATCATTAACTTCCTCCTCAACCGGCGTCGCAACGACAGAGGTCTCCCCTTGCCCTGCGCCACCATCCAGAGGGATGAGAGGTTCGACAACCTCGTCAAGTTCTATCTTCCTCCCACTCAATTCTCTCGAGAGAAACTCCTTCTTGAGAAAAGCTCCGTTTTTAGCAACAAACACTTTGCCCTCGGATTTGAGATAGAAGGTGTACCCAACTGTCTCTTTTGGGTAACCTATGAAGACGCACTTTTCCGCTTTGGGTTCCAGCTTTTCAGGCTGAAGCTTTTTGACATAAGCATCACATCCCCAAACTTTAAGAAACGACAATTTTGGCCTCTTGCCATACCACAGTTCGTATGGTGTCGTCTCAACGGATTTTGATGGTGCCCTATTTAAAGTGAATGCAGCTGTTTCTAATGCATAACCCCAAAATGATAACGGCAAATCAGTAAGAGACATCATAGATCGCACCATCTCTAACAAAGTACGATTACGACGTTCGGACACACCATTACGCTGTGGTGTTCCAGGCGGTGTTAACTGTGAAACAATTCCACATTGTCTTAAGTGAGCACCAAACTCGAAACTCAGATATTCACCCCCACGATCAGACCGTAGGAACTTGATCTTTTTGTTACGATGATTTTCCACTTCACTCTGAAATTGCTTGAACTTTTCAAATGTTTCAGACTTGTGCTTCATCAAGTAGACATAACCATATCTACTTAAATCATCAGTGAAGGTGAGAAAATAACGATATCCGCCGCGTGCCTCTACGCTCATTGGACCACACACATCGGTATGTATGATTTCCAACAAGTCACTTGCACGCTCCATTGTTCCAGAGAACGGAGTCTTAGTCATCTTGCCCATGAGGCATGGTTCGCACGTGTCAAGTGAATCAAAGTCAAGTGACTCCAAAAGTCCATCAGCATGGAGTTTCTTCATGCGCTTTACACCAATATGACCCAAGCGGCAGTGCCACAAAAATATGGCGCTATCATTGTTTACTCTAACTCTTTTGGTCTCAATGTTATGTATATGCGTATCGCTATCAAAATTCAATATGAACAATCCTCTCACATTCGGTGCATGACCATAAAAGATGTTACTCATAGAAATTGAACAACCATTATTCTCAGACTTAAAAGAGTAACCGTCTCGCAATAAACAAGATCCAGATATAATGTTCATGCTCAACGCAGGCACTAAATAACAATGATTTAAGTTCATCACTAATCCCGATGGTAGCTGAAGTGACACAGTGCCGACGGCGATTGCATCAACCTTGGAACCGTTTCCTACGCGCATCGTCACTTCGTCTTTCGCCAGCCTTCGTCTATTCCGCAGTTCCTGTTTCGAGTTGCAAATATGAGCAACAGAACCGGTATCGAATACCCATGCACTACTACGAGAGCCGGTTAAGTACACATCAATAACATGTATATCAAATATACCTGATTTTTCTTTGCCCGCCTTCTTATCTGCCAGATACTTGGGGCAATTACGCTTCCAGTGACCCATACCCTTGCAATAGAAGCACTCTGTTTCAGGCTTAGGTACAGCCTTGGGTTTCTTCGGCGGATTGGCAACAGGCTTGCCGCTCTTTTTCGAATTGCCCTTCTTGCCTTTTCCATTTCTCTTGAAACTAGTGGTCTTGCTCACCATCAACACTTGATGCTCTTTACGGAGTTCAGACTCTGCGACTTTCAGCATCGCAAACAACTCGCCGGGAGACTTGTTCATCCCTTGCATGTTGTAGTTCAACACAAAGCCTTTATAGCTTGGCGGCAGTGATTGAAGGATTCTGTCAGTGATAGCTTCTTGCGGGAGTTCAATCCCCAGCTCAGCTAGACGGTTTGAGTACCCAGACATTTTGAGCACATGTTCACTGACAGACGAGTTTTCCTCCATCTTGCAAGCATAGAATTTATCGGAGGTCTCATACCTCTCGATCCGGGCGTTCTTCTGAAAGATAAACTCCAACTCCTGGAACATCTCAAATGCTCCATGACGCTCAAAGCGACGTTGAAGTCCCGGTTCTAAGCCATACAAGACTGCACATTGAACTATTGAGTAGTCCTCCTTACGTGCTAACCAAGCGTTCTTAACATCCTGATCAGCCGTAGCGGGTGGTTCATCTCCTAGCGCAGCATTAAGGACATAATCCTTCTTCCCAGCTTGTAAGATTAGCTTAAGATTACGAGCCCAGTCTACAAAGTTGCTTCCATCATCTTTCAACTTAGCTTTCTCTAGGAACGTATTAAAATTCAGGATGACTGTCGCGTGAGCCATGATCTACAACACAAATATATTCAAAGTGGACTTAGACTATGTTCAAGATAATTAGAGTTCAACTTAATCAAATTATATGCTAAACTCCCACTCAAAAAGTACATCTCTCTAGTCATTTGAGTGGTTCATGATCCACTTACACTATCCCAAGTCCGATCATCACGTGAGTTGGGTATAGTTTCAGTGGTAAGCATCCCTATGCTAATCATATCAACTATATGACTCACGATCGACCTTTCGGTCTCATGTGTTCCGAGGCCATGTCTGCACATGCTAGGCTCGTCAAGCTTAACCCGAGTGTTCCGCGTGCACAACTGTTTTGCACCCGTTGTATGTGAACGTTGAGTCTATCACACCCGATCATCATGTGGTGTCTCGAAACGACGAACTGTAGCAACGGTGCACAGTCGGGGAGAACACAATTTCGTCTTGAAATTTTAGTGAGAGATCACCTCATAATGCTACCGTCGTTCTAAGCAAAACAAGGTGCATAAAGGGATTAACATCACATGCAATTCATAAGTGACATGATATGGCCATCATCACGTGCTTCTTGATCTCCATCACCAAAGCACCGGCACGATCTTCTTGTCACCGGCGCCACACCATGATCATCCATCAACGTGTTTCCATCGGGGTTGTCGTGCTACTTATGCTATTACTACTAAAGCTACATCCTAGCAAAATAGTAAACGCATCTGCAAGCACAAACGTTAGTATAAAGACAACCCTATGGCTCCTGCCGGTTGTCGTACCATCGACGTGCAAGTCGATATTTCTATTACAACATGATCATCTCATACATTCAATATATCACATCACATCGTTGGCCATATCACATCACAATCATACCCTGCAAAAACAAGTTAGACGTCCTCTAATTTTGTTGTTGCATGTTTTACGTGGTGACCAAGGGTATCTAGTAGGATCGCATCTTACTTACGCAAACACCACAACAGAGATATATGAGTTGCTATTTAACCTCATCCAAGGACCTCCTCGGTCAAATCCGATTCAACTAAAGTTGGAGAAACCGTCACTTGCCAGTCATCTTTGAGAAAAGGGGGTTACTCGTAACGATGAAACCAGTCTCTCGTAAGCGTACGAGTAATGTCGGTCCAAGCCGCTTCAATCCAACAATACCGTGGAATTAAGAAAAGACTAAGGAGGGCAGCAAAACGCACATCACCGCCCACAAAAAATTTTGTGTTCTACTCGAGAAGACATCTACGCATGAACCTAGCTCATGATGCCACTGTTGGGGAACGTCGCATGGGAAACAAAAATTTTCCTACGCGCACGAAAACCTATCATGGTGATGTCCATCTACGAGAGGGGATGAGTGATCTATGTATCCTCGTAGACCGTACAACAGAAGCGTTAGAGAACGCGGTTGATGTAGTGGAACGTCCTCACGTCCCTCGATCCGCCCCGCGAACAATCCCGCGATCAGTCCCACAATCTAGTACCGAACGGACGGCACCTCCGCGTTCAGCACACGTACAGCTCGACGATGATCTCGGCCTTCTTGATCCAGCAAGAGAGACGAAGAGGTAGAAGAGTTCTCCGGCAGCATGACGGCGCTCCGGAGGTTGGTGATGACCTTGTCTCAGCAGGGCTCCGCCCGAGCTCCGCAGAAACGCGATCTAGAGGAAAAACCGTGGAGGTATGTGGTCGGGCTGCCGTGGAAAAATCGTCTCAAATCAGCCCTAAAACCTCCGTATATATAGGTGGGACGGAGGGGGGCCTTGCCTTGGGGTCCAAGGACCCTCAAGGGGTCGGCCGAGCCAAGGGGGAGGACTCTCCCCCCCCCCAAACCGAGTTGGACTAGGTTTGGTGGGAGGGAGTCCCCCTCCCTTCCCACCTCCTCCTTTTTTTTTCTTTTCCTTTGATTTCTTATCCTTGGCGCATAGAGCCCTTTTGGGCTGTCCCACCAGCCCACTAAGGGCTGGTGCGCCACCCTTATGGCCTATGGGCTTCCCCGGGGTGGGTTGCCCCCCCCCGGTGAACTCCCGGAACCCATTCGTCATTCCCGGTACATTCCCGGTAACTCCGAAAACCTTCCGGTAATCAAATGAGGTCATCCTATATATCAATCTTCGTTTCCGGACCATTCCGGAAACCCTCGTGACGTCCGTGATCTCATCCGGGACTCCGAACAACATTCGGTAACCAACCATATAACTCAAATACACATAAAACAACGTCGAACCTTAAGTGTGCAGACCCTGCGGGTTCGAGAACTATGTAGACATGACCCGAGAGACTCCTCGGTCAATATCCAATAGCGGGACCTGGATGCCCATATTGGATCCTACATATCCTACGAAGATCTTATCGTTTGAACCTCAGTGCCAAGGATTCGTATAATCCCGTATGTCATTCCCTTTGTCCTTCGGTATGTTACTTGCCCGAGATTCGATCGTCAGTATCCGCATACCTATTTCAATCTCGTTTACCGGCAAGTCTCTTTACTCGTTCCGTAATACAAGATCCCGCAACTTACACTAAGTTACATTGCTTGCAAGGCTTGTGTGTGATGTTGTATTACCGAGTGGGCCCCGAGATACCTCTCCGTCACACGGAGTGACAAATCCCAGTCTTGATCCATACTAACTCAACTAACACCTTCGGAGATACCTGTAGAGCATCTTTATAGTCACCCAGTTACGTTGCGACGTTTGATACACACAGAGCATTCCTCCGGTGTCAGTGAGTTATATGATCTCATGGTCATAGGAATAAATACTTGACACGCAGAAAACAGTAGCAACAAAATGACACGATCAACATGCTACGTCTATTAGTTTGGGTCTAGTCCATCACGTGATTCTCCCAATGACGTGATCCAGTTATCAAGCAACAACACCTTGTTCATAATCAGAAGACACTGACTATCATCGATCAACTGGCTAGCCAACTAGAGGCATGCTAGGGACGGTGTTTTGTCTATGTATCCACACATGTAAATGAGTCTTCATTCAATACAATTATAGCATGGATAATAAACTATTATCTTGATACAGGAATTATAATAATAACTTCATTTATCATTGCCTCTAGGGCATAATTCCAACAGAATAGCCCTCACATGGAAGTCATATAAATGAATTTTAATGGCTATTTCCACTTATCATTCTGACATAATTGCTTTATCCTAAAGCATTGCAAAACTATGTCTGGCTTGGCAGAATGATTAACCACACTCAAAATCGTGTGGTTAAGATTCATCAGAATCACATAACTTGATTTATCAAGATACTTCCACTTGTGTTACTCAATAACTACAGGTTATATGAAGAGCAATATCATAAATCACATTGCTCAGAAATTACTTTCCTCATGGATTATAGAAAGTTGAGGAAATAATTTGCAAACAAAATATTGTGATAATTCAAGATTATTCACAATCTCATATTCATGTCAATGGCATTCGTATGAGACATTCCTCCATATATGCAAAGTTCAGGGGGAGTAATCTCCCAGACTATAACCTATTAACAATCATCAGATTGCATACATTGTACTCTTTTTCCCTTGATGAGTTTTTCCATAATGGTTTATCATAAAAGGTTTTTAACGAGATAATATAAACACAAGTGTCTTTATATGTCATATCATTTTCTCCTTGTATTTTTCCCATTGGGTTTTAAAGGAGTTTTCAATGGCATGTACGATTGCACTCTTTTCCCTTATGAGTTTTCTCTCAAAGTTTCTCATAATGGTTTTTAGTGAGGCAATATCTTCTCAAAGATCATATGTCATACTTTCTATTTTCCCTACCAGGGTTTTTAAAGGAAGTACTCAAGACATATTAATTGTTCTCTAAACTTATCAATGAGTTTTCTCCTTCTTCAAAGGTTTTTCTCATATGAGTAATCAAGAGACAATAATCATCATATGTTGCATCATTTTCTCCTTATTTTTTCCACTGGGTTTAAAGGAGTTTTAGCAACATATCTACTCTATTCTCCTCATATTTTTTCCCACAGGGTTTTTGGGGGAGACTCTCAAGATTATCTAAGATTTCTCAAGATGGAAGATCTATATGCAAGAAGCTTTCAACAATGAAGCATTCAAGGAACGGTGTTGTAGAAGGGGGAGTGTTAGAAATTAATTAGGAAAGGGTGTCCAACCCCGAAAAGTCATGTCTATTCTATCTCTCTATTGCCAACAGGCACCTGTTCTGGAGGGATGCCTCCGATCAGGCACCTCTTCTTCGCACCTCTTCCAGATGTATATAAACTTGAGAATCAATAGAAATCAGGACTAATCGTCCATTACTTTCATTCAATCTCGTTTTACTCTAACACGTTAAATGCCGAGACAGCACAAACTGTGCCGGCCACACGCCGTGTATCGAACATGAGAAAAACGACCCAAACATGTGTCGAGCACCCACCCTCACACTACCCAACTCGCGCGAGCCGAACAACACAACAGCAACTGACGATGCTGACTTGGACGCCCACGAGTACCCATCTCGCCCAAGCGAAACAACCCGGCAAGAGGCGAACGACACTCAGGGCTTGGTTGCTTTTGGCTACAGTACTTGCGTTGCATACCTATCTTCAGCCAGCCTGGTTTTTTATATGTAGCCTCATATGCAGCAGATGCAACATATTTGGTTGCCTACATCGCATTAAGGGGCACTTTACCCCCTACTGTTTGGTTGATGTTTTTGTGCTTAGGGTGTGAGCAGATGCAAACTTCAGCTGTTTGGTTGCAAACAGTATTTGTGTTCTGCTCACCCCATTCAAATATGATGCCCTTACCACCACATGGTCAACATAAAGCAAGCAACGAGAATCACAACAAACTACATAGATTAACAACAAACTAGTTAGATTAAACAAAGCAAGCAACGAAAATGACAGCAACAACAAACTTAGGTTAACAGCGAGGGCATCCTCCTTCCCTGCTCCACGCCAGGGTGCCGCTCCTGGCCAAAACATTAACAAGTTCACAACACCAGTACCATTAGTTCTAGTTAGACAACATAACAAGTTCGACACTAACACCTAAGTTAACTACATTGCATGCTCAATGTTACCAACGCAGCTCTGCTTGTTGCAACTAAACCTGCACATGATCGAGGAGTCATGGTTGTAGGTTTGGACCTTCAGGCCGAGTCCTGAGATGCGCAGAATGAGGAGGTCACCGGGGACGATCCGGTGGTGGCGGCAGAAGTAGTTGCAGCCACGGCCAAGCAGCATGAACAACCACTGATCAGTGGCATTAGCTCTTCCACAAATGACACTGATCAGAGACAATTGCCCAAGAGCAAATGCCACTGATCAGTGCACAAACTCTTTGCCTAATGCCACTCTTATCAGTGGCACTTGCTCTTGAGCAAATGCCACTCATCAGTGGCGCTTGCTCTTGAGCAAATGCCACTCATCAGTGCACTATCCAGAGCATGGAAACATCTAAAAATAGCAACCATGTGCATCCATGCACATTTGGTAGCATCCTAAAAACTGATATCACTTGATGTAGGTGTTGCCTGATCTTTCGATGAGAGTGGGGATAACTATGGATTTGGTGGATTTTGACTTTGACGATCTGACTACACTGTGCCCGATGATACGCCTTAGCAATCGCTAAACCAATCTCCGATGGTTATTGATCTGCCGTGGGCACGATCAACCTGAACACAAGGTTCGAGTTCCTGCAAGCAACCGAAGAACCGGCAAGAATAATGATGAATTACAATCTAAATTGCTGATATGAATTAAGCACACGATAATGATGAGATTTCAGTATGGATTTGACAAGACGGTAGTTGTACACGTCTCATAGATGCGATTTATAGCGATGGCTAAACAATACAATAAAACCCAAACCTAAACCTAATAGAGGCTAAGTATATATGATAGCAGTATACATAAATCGTTCACTGCCTTGACGGACGACGCGTAGATATTTCCTTGGCTGGTACGACTCATAGCTGCTGCTAGACCCACGTCTTGACTTTTTGTTGGACTCATCGTGGTAGAAAAGAACTCCTAACACCCATGACTTGGGGCCCACCTCCTTGATTTAGTACGTGACCTTGAATTAGCTCGGAATATAATCTTGCATGCCTGGAGCGGCACGTCGTTTCGTGGCAGCTTCCAGATTACCAGGTGCCAACTAATTAAACCAAGCCAACGTGCATGGCCTTTCCTTCTCCAATTGCATTTAATCTCTCCTTTATTCCTAAGCACAAGAAAATCCGAACATGAGTGCATATATTTATACACACACTCATATTTATATTTGTACATACATCTTCGTATCTTCACACGTGGTTTGTATAAATCTTTGTTAAATCTGCATAAAATATAAGACTGTGTTGTATTTCTATTCAAAGCAACCAAATAATAACTTATAAAATTATTAACAGAAATCACCTGATTATTGTATATGTGGACAATACTTTTGATCATATATGCGGAGGCTATGTCCATATCATCCTTCCTTTTTTGAAAGCAAAGCCGTCCTTGACTTTGGATAATCGAAAACAGAGGACCCTGGATTTCACGCTGTCCCAATCCACGCTGGATTCGACCCTGAATTTCAATCTGAGTTGAACTTCAGCCTCTCTGTCCGTTCGCCACACCTTCCTTCTTCTTCTCTTTATTTATGGGAGTACGTAGTGCCGTTTATCCATCTATTTACATGACCGGACGGATCAATCGCAGCAGCAGCAGCAGCAGCAATTCCACCTCCGTAGTGCTCCGGTGCCACGATTCCAACTCGGCTTTGCTCCGGTGCACGGATAACTTATCATTCTTTTTGGAATAGTATAAATAATAATCGGCGAGCTCGTCGTGTATCTGCAGTCCGATTAGGAGAGACCCTTTCCCTTTCCCTTTCCCTTTCCGACTGGGAGGGGGCTTTGCTGCTCCCCGGGTGCAACGCCAAGTTATTTATAAATAAATAGTGTCAGAATAAGGACGAGGATTGGCCTGTGATAATCGAGCATCCACGCCCGCCTGAAAGATTTCGTTCAAAGCCTAGATCGTCGGGTTTCAGCTACCGCACACTACTCCATGGAGGCGATAAACAACGATTTCAGCGACACTACTCGCAGCCAAGTAAGTTCCCTCTCTTGTTGTTGTTCGCCATGCATGCCTCTATTCATGTTTTCTTCTTATTTAATATTCCACTCTACGTACAATGCCAAGAGCTGTATCTTCAGCTTAACTCATACAACAGTTATTGTACCACTCCATGTAAATGTTGAATCGTTTATATCTTTAAGTAAGTTGTTTGTCTACCGTGTTATCAGCCAAATTACCTATAACTTACGTGGTTTTGACAGAGAGAAGTAGTGAATATACAGAGTCAAAAACTACGGCCAGATTTGGGTTCAAGTTTCGCTATGCCGTGGTGTCTTCATTTCGTTTTTACCCACCTTCAACATGTAAAACTATGAACCTGGCCATAACTTTTCTTCCGTCCGTTCGTTTTTTGTCTACCGTACGTGTTATCAACCAAATTACCTTCTCCCTCCGTTCGTTTTTATAAGATTTCAGACAGCTTGCTTTGCACTGATTTAGGCAGTGTCTGAATGTCTAAAACGTCTTATAAAAGTGAACAGACGGAGTATAATTTACGTGGTTTTGACAGAGTGAACTAGTGGATAAACAGAGTCAAAAACTACAGCCAAATTTGGCTTCAAAGTTTTGCCATGCTGTGGTGTCTTCGTTTTGTTTTTGCCCACCTTCAACATATGAAACTATGACCATAATTTTCCTTTTACAACATTTACACGATGGTGCCGGAAGGAGAAGAAAGAGCAATTATGACAAAGAAAACACACGCCCATCTATAGAGATGTCTCTGTTTGTTCTGACGATATAAATCTCCAGTTTACATCTTCCTGTTTCAGCTAATGGCAATGATGGGAATGCTTTTTATTTTCTTCTTTTGCGCAACTCCTGCATCCATTCTCTTGAAAGCTTTTCGACCATTATTAAGTTTTGTGTGGATTGATGCATGCTTTTTCATAATAAAGTTTGCAAGTGTTGAGGGCGCTAGTTCGCGCAATTTCTTTATATGGCCACACAGGTTGTACCTAGAAGGCTAGAACTATACACAGAAGACTGCACATTGCTTCATTAGATGGTACTGTAGCAACAAATTTAGCCGTCAGACCGTCGTTGTGTTTCCATCTTGGAATTCAAAGTTTCAGAGTTGTATAGTGTAGCAGTGGTAGAGATAATCAAACCATTTACGTGTTGGAGAGGTTTTAGTTCCAGTCACCATGTGTAACTATCCTCTGTTTGGTATTTCTTCTGAATAACATTGTGGCAGCTAAATAAGGGATGCTTGATTTATGTTGCAGCAACTGGACGAGGAAGATAGACTCAGCACTCTAACTGATGATATTTTACTGTTCATCTTGGGGAGAGTCAGTTCACGTATGGCTGCAAGGACAACTGTGCTCTCTACACGGTGGACGCATCTGCCTTGGTTGCTGCCTGAGCTCAGCATCAATGTCAAGGATTTCCTATCTGCTCCGTGTGCTGACCATATTGAGGCAAATGATATGGAACAAGCTATGGCGTCTTTAACCAAAGCAACCAGGAGTTTGTTGGATAAACAACAGAGAGAATTCAGTATCTCAAGTTTGCACCTTAACCTCTATTTGATCACCAATTTCCTTTGTGAAGTTGGCCAACTGATAGGCGATGCAGTCAACAATGGTTTGTTGAAAGATTTGGATCTCACCATTCTTGATGAGATGCAGCCTCTCGACTGTAGTGAGGAAGAGCTACAACAGCGAGCTCAAGACATAGATGCTTTTTTCACTGCTTACCCTAGTGTGCTCCACTGCCTCACAAAGCTCTCTCTGAAAAATGTAGGCTTTGACAAATTGGACATGCACCATGTCCTGTTTGACTGCTGCAAGCAACTGAAGCATCTAACTCTTCACCATTGTGATACTGGTTCTTTCTCTGTCTTTAAGATTGATGCACCAGGCTCCAAACTCCGTGTTCTAGAAATCGAGAAGTGTCGCTTTCTGAGAATCGACCTGGTATGCCTCCCGAAATTAGAGAAGTTCTTATGGGAGACCTGGATATCTGAGGTTGCCCCATTGACCTTTGGTTTTGTACCATCTCTTGGGGAATTAGAACTCTCAAGTCCGTCAGACTGTTATCAACGCTTATTTAGATTAAGTGAGCTTCTACACGGAGTAACAGGCATACATACTCTCACATTGGATTTCCAAGGAGAAACTGTAAGTACTTCATTTTCGCTAAATGGTACTTTATTTGGTATTCGTCATGTTGCCACAGATATGGAAGTTATATCATGGATGTGTTTATTTATATGTATGATGGAGAACAAACATAGCTGTAAATTCTTTGAAATTTCATTTTTATGCTTGCAAACTATCAACACTTATTTTGTTTGTTCATTTAAATTAATGTTGTGTCAGCTTTGGTTGCAACCTGAAATGGAGGAACTCAGCACCGCATTCAGCAAGCTAAGGAAGCTGTCCCTACGTGGTATATTTGTTGAATTTGACATTTTATGGGCGATGGCTTTTCTTGTAGCAGCACCATCTATCGAAATGTTGCATATTGAGGTGATGTCTTTGTCTGCATTTGGGGCTTTAGTTTTTCACAAATTTTAGTGGAAAGTTTTTTAAAACTTGGTTCCATTGACATATGTAATGAATTGGTCACACACATACAGGTATGGGAACATACATGCGATGTGGGCCAGAACAGGCTTGATACCTACCATGACAGAAGGAATCCTCAATGGGAAATGCACGTGGACAGCAGCTCCGAGAACATGCTTCTGAAAGAGCTAGAATTTGCTGGATTTAAATCACTTGAACAACAGTTTGCATTTATAAGATCCATATTGGAGCGATCTCCCAACTTGCAGAAGATAGTTCTGAGAGATGAGGAGCAGTGCGATGATTGCGATGACCTTAAGGTACCTCGTCCTTCGAGATTTCCAAGGAAGAAAGATGAGCAAGAAATGGTGGTTAAGCTGATTAGAGATGGCATGCTCTTGCCCGAGATATTTTTTTACGAATATGATATATCTCATGCCGAATAATTTTTCATACTTGTAAGATAAGGATCCGTTTGTATACACCATGTCCTGTTGCTTTAATATACCTCGTTGCCTGATGGCTGAGCATCTCAGACTAGTTTTGACTCTGCACATTTTTTAATCTTGTCTTCAAAATGTAAGCTTCAAGAGTTGATTTTCATAAAAAAATTGGAAGGTTTGTGAATTCTGACTTAGTCTGATTTGTGTGTGGTTGCCACTCTGATCCTGTGTTTTTTGTTCCCATCCATCCCCGCGCTGGTTGCAGTGCAAGTAGACATTTTTTTTTTAAGAAAGGTCACCGGGGCTAAACTGGCAACCAGCAAAAGCAGGTGTTTAACGGAAATCCGAACCGAGCACAGAAAAATAAGAAGAAACCCAAAAGAGGAGGGGGAGGTTAGAGCATCTACAACCAGGCTTAGCAAATTCGGCCCAACTAAACATTCGCCGGCATGCCGGGTTAGTGTGCGGACATGTTCATTTTGATCCCCAGTCATGTCACTTGCATGTGATTATGAAGATGAAAAAATAAAGAAAAAAGAAAAGGAAAAGGTAGTCCTGGGTGGACGCGTCCTACGTGTCAGACTAACGCACGTATGGACGTGTCCGCGAGCCTTCGTATCCTTCCTACATTTGGTCGCAATATAAGGTATCATGGACAACCCGACGTATAGAGATGATACGAGGAGCTCATATCCAATCATTGACTTGCTCTCAGCAAGAAGCAAACCTAACCCTCGGGAGCCAACACCAAAGCCTCAAGCTTAAGCCACACAAAAAGCTCAACGGATCCACCAGGATGGAGAATGATGCAGGACCAGCCACCAGCCACCCGTGGGACATAGTCGACAGATTTGTCGCCACAGATCGACATGCGATGAGCATGCACAAATCAACGAATGATGCCCATGCCAGGCCTCCCTGAGAATTTTGAGATGCTTAACAACCACAAGCAAGCCGAGGATTGTCGTTGGCAGAGTCAAAAGGCATCGGATAATCGATACCGTGAGAGGGCGTTGCATTAGTGTGTCGTAAGCCATACAGAAGGACAGAGCGTAGCCGAGACCCCGTGGCACTGGTGTGGGACAAATAGGTAGAAGGGAAAAGAGCGACCGATGCCTCCCTTGGACTTTCCACACGCTAGCTCCAAAGCCACCAATGAAAAAACACGATTCGACGGCGACACGGCGTCGAGCTACTATTTGACACGGGAAGAAGGCTGCCCAACAAAGAAGAGACCAATGGTGATACCTCGAAAAAGAAAACGATGCATAAGATTTCACGATTGCCCGAACCTGGAGGAACCGAGTCAAAGATTTCTCTTGGGGAATTGAATGCAGGGGCGAGGGAGTAGTACCAAAACAGACGTCTCCAAGAAGAAGCGCGACATCAAAAGGTGACGTCGTCCATAGGCTTTCACCCGTCAAAGCACCCCGCCACACCACCACCTCCGACAACCCAGGGAAGTTAGGGAAGATGAGCTGTCGAGGGCCTCCGGCAGTAGGGCAGTCGGACAAGACCAAGCCCAAATCCACCCGAAGGAGAAATCCGGCGAGCCCGGGGCACCGCCGATGAGACCCGACGCTGGCATGTCGTTGTTTGACGCATGAGGCAAAGGAAGCTGAGCCCCCTCGATTTGGCACACAATATCCGCGGGAGGAGGTTTATCAGTGGCGGGCGCTGCTACGCGCCCACCACTAATGACCACTAATGACATATGTAGATATTTTTTGGGCAGTGCTAGGCGTCGGTGTGCCGGCCCGAGGGCTCGCGCCGGTCGCACAGCAGCCGTCAGATCTCGTCATGCGAGCCCCCACCGTCTGCCATCCTCGCACGCGTCGTCGCCCCAACACGTGCCTCGCCCGCGCCGACGCCCCAGCATGCGCCGACCGCCTCGCCTCGCCTCCTCACCGCTGGTCGTCCGGTCACCGCCTCGGCCGCCCGTCGAAGCACCATGGATGCAGCCCGTCGGTCTTCACCTCGTTCGGTCGCATCTCACCCCCCTATGTTGCAAACGCTGGAAAAAAAGTTTTAACCGTGTGTAGAAAAAGCTTCAACCGTTAAGAAAAACAGCTTCAACCAAAAACTTCAACGAGGGAAAGTTGCAAACGTTGACAGAAAAAGCTTCAACCGTGTATGAAAAAGGTCAAACGCTGCTCCGACTGCACCATCTCGCGTGGTCACTCCTCAAAAGTTTCAACCGTGTATTGAAAAGCTTCAACCATTAAGAAAAAAAAGCTTCAACCAAATACTTAAACGAGGAAAAAGTATGATTTGCCTTGCAGCTTTTTATATGTATGATTGCAGCTTTTTTAATCAATGGTCGAAGCTTTTTTAAATAGCCGTTGCAGCAATTTTGAGTGATGTTTGTAACACTTGTATACGTGCACCCCGGCCATGGCGGGCAGACGGCGAGGACGACGGGCGAAAGTTGCATCCGGCGATGCGGACGGTCGATGGTGGCGGGAACTGGCGATTCGGACGGGCCGACGGGGGCAGGGTCCGGCGCAGCGACGGCGGCGGCGCAGGGGCGCGCGCGGATGATGGGCGCAGCGCGCGCGAGCCGTTCGGCATGAGGACGAGATCACGGGCCGTTCAGGGTGGGGAGGAGATCGCGAGATCAACGATGCGCGTGCGCCCGGCCGAATGTTCGGCCGGACGCACAGACGGAAAACGTTTAGCTTAGCTTATTCATCATTTTGGATTTTTGGTTTAGTAGTCTAGTTGATTAGTATGAAAATCAACTCTCGACCTTACTTTTTGACAAGACCAAAAGATGTGCAGAGTCCAAACTTATCTGAGATGCCCAGCCATCAGGCAACGAGGAATATTAAAGCCACAGGACATGGAGTATACAAACTGTTTCTTATCTTACAACTTGTAAGTACGAAAAATTAGTCAGCATGAGTTAATATCATCTCTTTTTATTCATAAAAATATATCTCTGGCGAGAACATGCCATCTCTAATCCGCTTAACCACCATTTCTTGCTCATCTTTCTTCCTAGGAAATCTGGAAGGACGAGGTACCTTAAGGGCATCACAATCATCGCACTGCTCCTCATCTCTCAGAACTATCTTCTGCAAGTTGGGAGATCGCTCCAATATGGATCTTATAAAAGCAAACTGTTGTTCAAGTGATTTAAATCCAGCAAATTCTAGCTCTTTCAGAAGCATGTTCTCGGAGATGCTGTCCACGTGCATTTCCCATTGAGGATTCCTTCTGTCATGGAAGATATCAGGCCTGGCCTCGCCCACATCACATGTATGTTCCCAAACCTGTATGTGTGTGGCCAATTCATTAGATATGCCAGTGGAACCAAGTTTCAAACAACTTTCCGCTCAAATTTGTGAAAAACAAAAGCTCCAAATGTGGACAAGAAAATAAATGTGGACAAAGACATCGCCTCAATATGCAACATTTCGATAGATCGTGCTGCTACAAGAAAAGCTGTCGTCCATGAAATGTCAAATTCAACAAATATACCACATACGGACAGCTTCCTTAGTTGGTTGAATGTGATGCGGAGTTCCTTCATTTCAGGTTGCAACCAAAGCTGTCACAACATGAAATAAACAAACAAAATAAGTGTTGATAGTTTGCAAGCACAGAAATAAGATTTTCAAAGAATTTACAGCTATGTTTGTTCTCTATCATACATATACATAAACACATCCATGATATAACTTTCATATCTGTGCCAACATAACGCATATCCATTACGCATATCTGTGCCAACATTACGCATAACATTTAGCAAAAATAAAGAAGTACTTACGGTTTCTCCTTGGAAATCTAATGTAAGAGTATGTATGCCTGTTACTCCGTGTAGAAGCTCACTTAATCTAAATAAGCGTTGATCACAGTCTGACGGATTTGAGAGTACTAATTCCCCAAGAGATGGTACAAAACCAAAGGTCAATGGGGCAACCTGAGATACCCAAGTCCTGCATAAGAATTTCTCTAATTTCGGGAGGCACACCAGGTCGATTCTCAGAAAGCGACAACTCTCGATTTCTAGAACACGGAGTTTTGAGCCTGGTGCATCAATCTTAAAGAGAGAGAAGGAACCAGTGTCGCAATGATAAAGAGTTAGATGCTTCAGTTGCTTGCAGCTGTCAAACAGGACATGGTGCATATCCAATTTGTCAAAGCCTATATTTTTTAGAGAGAGCTTTGTGAGGCAGAGGAACACACTAGGGTAGGCAGTGAAAAAAGCATCTATGTCTTGAGCTCGCTGTTGTAGCTCTTCCTCACTACAGTCGAGAGCCTCCATCTCATCAAGAATGGTGAGATCCGAATCTTTCAACAAACCACTGTCGATTGCATCACCTATCAGTTGGCCAACTTCACAAAGAAAATTGCTGATCAAATAGAGGTTAAGGTGCAAACTTGAGATACTGAATTCTCTCTCTTGCTTATCCAACAAACTCCTGGTTGCTTTGGTTAAAGACGCCATAGCTTGTTCCATATCATTTGCCTTAATATGGTCAGCACACGGAGCAGATAGGAAATCCTTGACATTGATGCTGAGCTCAGGCAGCAACCAAGGAAGATGCGTCCACCGTGTAGAGAGCACAGTTGTCCTTGCAGCCATACGTGAACTGACTCTCCCCAAGATGGACAGTAAAATATCATCAGTTAGAGTGCCGAGTCTATCTTCCTCGTCCAGTTGCTGCAACATAAATCAAGCATCCCTTATTTAGCTGCCACAATGTTATTCAGAAGAAATACCAAACAGAGGATAGTTACACATGGTGACTGGAACTAAAACCTCTCCAACACGTAAATGGTTTGATTATCTCTACCACTGCTACACTATACAACTCTGAAACTTTGAATTCCAAGATGGAAACACGACGACGGTCTGACGGCTAAATTTGTTGCTACAGTACCATCTAATGAAGCAATGTGCAGTCTTCTGTGTATAGTTCTAGCCTTCTAGGTACAACCTGTGTGGCCATATAAAGAAATTGCGCGAACTAGCGCCCTCAACACTTGCAAACTTTATTATGAAAAAGCATGCATCAATCCACACAAAACTTAATAATGGTCGAAAAGCTTTCAAGAGAATGGATGCAGGAGTTGCGCAAAAGAAGAAAATAAAAAGCATTCCCATCATTGCCATTAGCTGAAACAGGAAGATGTAAACTGGAGATTTATATCGTCAGAACAAACAGAGACATCTCTATAGATGGGCGTGTGTTTTCTTTGTCATAATTGCTCTCTGTTCTCCTTCCGGCACCATCGTGTAAATGTTGTAAAAGGAAAATTATGGTCATAGTTTCACATGTTGAAGGTGGGCAAAAACGAAACGAAGACACCACGGCATGGCAAAACTTTGAAGCCAAATTTGGCTGTAGTTTTTGACTCTGTTTATCCACTAGTTCACTCTGTCAAAACCACGTAAATTATACTCCGTCTGTTCACTTTTATAAGACGTTTTAGACATTCAGACACTGCCTAAATCAGTGCAAAGCAAGCTGTCTGAAATCTTATAAAAACGAACGGAGGGAGAAGGTAATTTGGTTGATAACACGTACGGTAGACAAAAAACGAACGGACGGAAGAAAAGTTATGGCCAGGTTCATAGTTTTACATGTTGAAGGTGGGTAAAAACGAAATGAAGACACCACGGCATAGCGAAACTTTGAACCCAAATCTGGCCGTAGTTTTTGACTCTGTATATTCGCTACTTCACTCTGTCAAAACCACGTAAGTTATAGGTAATTTGGCTGATAACACGGTAGACAAACAACTTATTTAAAGATATAAACGATTCAACATTTACATGGAGTGGTACAATAACTGTTGTATGAGTTAAGGTGAAGATACAGCTCTTGGCATTGTCCGTAGAGTGGAATATTAAATAAGAAGAAAACATGAATAGAGGCATGCATGGCGAACAACAAGAGAGGGAACTTACTTAGCTTCGAGTAGTGTCGCTGAAATCGTTGTTTATGGCCTCCATGGAGTGTGCGGTCGCTGAAACCCGACGATCTAGGCTTGGAACGAAATCTTTCAGGCGGGCGTGGATGCTCGATTATCACAGGCCAATCTCCGTCCTTGTTGCACCACTATTTATTTATAATAATAACGTAGTGCTGCGCCGGGGGAGCAGCAAAGCCCCCTCCCAGTCGGAAAGGGAAAGGGAAAGGCAGGGGTCTCTCCTAATCGACTGCAGCTACACGACGAGCAAAGCCGATTATTATTTACTATTCCAGAAGAAGAAGGAAGGTCTGGCGGACGGACAGAGCCTGAAATTCAACTCAAATTGAAATTCATTCAGGGTCGAATCCGGCTTGGGCTGGGACGTGCAGCGTGAAATCCAGGGTCCTCCCGCGGAAATTTAAACTGACCCGGGCGCCAGCGCCAGAGGACCCTGAAACCCCCCCCCCCCCCCTCCCGCGTACGGAACCGAATCCGGGATGGATTGAACGTACGTTAACAGAGGAGGAGGGGCTTGCTTTAGGGAAAAAAATAAGAGGGCGGGGACTGAGGTCTGAGCTCTCAACTCTGACAACGGACGGACGGACGAACCCTAGCCAGATTTTTGTTTTCTCTAGCGCCACTGATTGATACTTCCTCCGTCTCAAAATAAATGTCTTAAGCTGAAATTCATTCAAATTCATCCCCCGCGTTATAGAGAGAGAGAGAGATAGAGATAGATGCAAACAAACGAAACCGAATCCGGAATGGATTGAACGTACGTTAACGGAGGAGGAGGGGCTTGCTTTAGGGAAAAAAATAAGAGGGCGGGGACTGAGGTCTGGGCTCTCAACTCTGACAACGGACGGACGGACGAACCCTAGCCAGATTTTTGTTTTCTCTAGCGCCACTCATATACACAGATTGCATGCCTAATGGGCCAGCGTTAGACCAATACGAGTAAATTACCAAAAACTACCACATTTCACGCAATCGTATCCAGTAGCTACCGCTTTACGATTTTGTGCGAAAAAATATCCAAATTTTCCTAATCCGTTGCTAAAAACTACCAAGTGTGAAAACTGCTTCATTAACCTCTTCTAAACACCTTTCCGACATGCTGGGCCCACAAGTCAGGTTGACCATTATCTTTGACCCTTGTTACAGATAGGACCCACACGTCAGATCTTTCTTCCACATCTCTCCACCCTCATGTGCATCGAACAGGTTATGTGCGTCTCGTCGCAGAGCACGGAGAGCTCGAAGGCCGCCTCCTCCTCCTCATCATCGGCCTCTGCATCGTCGCCGTCATCCTCGACGCGCTCCTGCCACGGCCAGTTCTGGCGCATCCTCTCCGGCCTCACCCGCGTCGTCGTCGACGAGGCGCACACGTACTGCGGCGTGTTCGGCTGCCACGCCGCGCTCGTGCTGCAGCGCCTCCGCCGCCGTTGCGCCGACGTCTACGGCCGCCGCCCCGCCTTTGTGTTCTGCACCGCCACGCTGGCCAACCCGCGCGAGCACGTGATGGAGCTGGCCGGGGTGGACGAGGTGGAGCTGGTGGACCAGGATGCCAGCCCGCATGGCGTCAAGCACTTCATCCTGTGGAACTCCTCGTCGGTGTCAAAGTCGTCGGTGATGGAGGTGTCCCGGCTGTTGGCCGAGATGATGCAGCACGGGCTGCGGTGCATCGCCTTCTGCAAGACGAGGAAGCTGTGCGAGTAGGTGCTGGCTGTTAGACATTGTATTACGTATACACATGGTATATGTATAAACCATGTGTATTACGATTGTAGGCGTGCGTGTATGGTTTAAACTAGGATATTTTGTTAAGGTCTATCTTTTGTGTTTAACCTTGTAGATAGAGATTGATCATAACTCCTTGTTGTAATCTCCTAAGACTTGTGCCTTTATTAACACGCACGCGTCCCTGCTAAACGCATACGCTTCAAGCTTTCCTATTTTCACATGGTATAGAGCATATCTCTTCCACGTCCTAACCTCCTACACCGCGCCACTCAACCCCTCGCCGCCGCCGCCTCATCTTTCTCCACCGCCGCCGCTACCATGTCTTCATCTTCCTCCACCCACACTTATGCTCCTCCCTCCCTTGCTGCCCTCGGTCACACCATCACCGAGAAGCTCTCCCGTGACAATTTTCTGGTGTGGAAAGCTCAAGTACTTCCTCACATCAGGGTTGCCGGCCTTATGGGGTATCTTGATGGTACCACCACGGCGCCCCCTACCGTTCTTCAAACTGAAACGGATGTCGCCGGGAAGAAGGAGATGATCTCCACCACCAATCCTGCCTATTCCACTTGGTATACCCAAGATCAACAAGTCCTCACCTTCCTGTTGGCCTCGCTCTCCCGGGAGGTACTCCACCGGGGTATGGCACATGATCTTGCAGTTCTTCGCCTCTCAATCCCGGGGGCGCGTCATGCAGCTTCGAGGGCAACTCTCCACGACCCGCAAGGGTGATCTCTCTGCGGCCGCCTACTACACCAAGATGAAGGGCTTCGCCGACGAGCTTGCTGCGGTTGGCAAACCCGTAGATGAAGATGAGGTCGTCTCTCATCTACTCCACGGGCTGGACTCCGACTACAACTCCTTCGTCTCGCCGGTCTCCACCCGCGCTGCAGCTGATCACCCCATCGGCCTCGGTGAAGTCTACTCCCTACTCCTCTCCGCCGAGTCCCGCCTCGAAGCACAAAATACCATGCTCTCCCACTCCCTCAACCTTGCGTCAAAAGGGGGGGCGTGGTTTTCCTGCTCGGCCTGCAGAGGGGCCCGATCATCGCTTCGGCTCCAGCGGCGGTACTCCTCCTCCTGGCCGCGGTGCTGCCTCCCCTCAAGGGCCCCTTGGTCCCCTTGTCTGTCAGATCTGCAAGCTGGACGGCCACGGGGCGTGGTCCTGCAAGAAGCGCTTCGACAAAACCTTCAACAACAATCCCAAGCGCCGCGACAAGACTGCCAACACTGCCACTACTGCTGCCTACAGTGTTGACACCAACTGGTACCTCGACACCGGCGCTACCGATCACGTCACCGGCGAGCTGGAGAAGCTGACTGTGCGTGATCGCTACACTGGCCCTGACCAGATTCATAATGCGAGTGGCCAAGGTATGGAAATTACACATATTGGTCATGCACTTCTTCCTACTCCTCATCAGTCCCTACGCCTAAACAACATCTTACATGTTCCCACCGCATCCAAAAGCCTTCTTTCTGGTCACCAACTTACTAAAGATAATTCTGCATATCTCCTTGTTTACCCCGAGTTCTTTTCTATTAACGATCAGGAAATGGGGAAAACAATCCTTCAAGGTCCAAGTAAACGTGGACTATATCCCATTGCTGGCCAGTCGGTTGCACCTGGACGCCAACTCCTTGGTGTTGTCAAGCCATCTACTTCTAGGTGGCATAGGCGTCTAGGTCATCCATCAATCCAAGTGGTGCAGCAAATTCTTCGTCACCATAGTCTTCCAGTGTCAGATAAAACTGATCATCACCTTGTTTGTGATGCATGTCAAATGGCCAAGAGCCACCAATTACCTTATTCTCGTGCCACTAGTGTGTCTAGTGCTCCTTTAGAGCTAGTTTTCTCAGATGTATGGGGTCCTGGACCTCTTTCCATTGGTAGACAGAAATACTATGTCAGTTTCATTGATGATTTTAGCAAGTTTAGTTGGATTTATCTCATTAAAAATAAATCTGATGTCTTCCAAAAGTTTCATATATTCCAAGCTCTAGTTGAACGCTTATTTGATTGTAAAATCATTGCCATGCAAACTGATTGGGGTGGTGAGTATCAAAAGTTAAACCAATTCTTTGAACGTATTGGTATTACTCATCATGTTTCATGTCCCTATGCTCATCAGCAAAACGGGTCTGCCGAACGCAAACACCGTCACATCGTTGAGGTTGGCCTCTCCCTCCTAGCACATGCATCCATGCCTCACAAGTTTTGGGATGAAGCATTCCTCACAGCTGTCTACCTTATTAATCGTGTTCCTAGTCGTGTTATTAACAATCAAACACCTTTGGAACGTCTCTTTAAAACTACACCAGACTATTCCTCTCTTCATATTTTTGGCTGTGCGGTCTGGCCTAATCTTAGGCCCTTTAACAAACATAAGTTGGAGTACCGATCAAAACAGTGTGTTTTTCTTGGTTATAGCGCCCTTCACAAAGGCTATAAGTGTCTTGAGGTTTCCACCGACCGTCTCTATGTTTCTCGCGATGTGATTTTTGATGAGCATATTTTTCCTTTTGCCGCCCTACATCCTAATGCCGGTGCTCAACTTCGCAACGAACTCCTACTCCTTCCTCCACTTCTCCTTAACCATCCACCTCTCTTGGCTCCGGAAGAAGTGCATACTAATACTGTGACAATTTCTAATATTGATGTGCCTAACTCTGCTGAAAGTGTGCAGGAATCTATCCACCCAGGGGCTGGCGACGCTGATGATTTTATGTGTGCAGATCCTACTGCAGAAACGGCCTCCACAGCCGATCCGGTCGGCGCTGAAAACGGGGCTGATTCCCCTGCCAAATCAGCCTCGGGATCGCCTCCTCCTGCTGGCGCTGACACCGCGGTCGGTGTCTCTGCAGCTAGCGGGCCACCCTCGGGATCCCGCCGTGCTGCCAACGGATCTTGTCCGGTCTTCGCGCGCCAACTACCTCCTGCCACGTCTGGGATCCGCTCTCGGGCGGCACCGCCGCCGTTCCCGCCTCGGGATCCCCTGCTGTCAGCGGGCCCGCGCTGGTCCCTGGACGTTTGTCCTCTCCCAACCCAGCCTCGGGGCCTGACCGCGCCGTGGCTTGCCAGGACGCCTCCGCCTCGGGTCTCCCGCGGTTTCGCGCCCATCCACCCGACCGGCCCGAGGCGGATCCTGTTGCGGTTATCGCACCTCGCCAGGAAACTGCGCCCGTCCGCTCTGCTGCCGACACGTCCTCCCATGAAGTGACATAGGATTCGTCGGACTCCACGACTGTGTCCTCCTCGGCGGTCTCTGCTGACCCCCCCGCAGCAGAGCGTCATCACCAGCAACCTCGCGAAGCTCCTCCATCGTCGTCATCAACACGAGTTACTACGTGCTCTCGTACTGGTATTGTTAAACCCAAAGAATTTACAGATGGATGTATTCGGTGGGGCTCTTTCTGTGCTACAGGTGAACCGCATAATTTAACAGAAGCACTTGGTCATCCAAAGTGGAAAGAAGCTATGGATGAGGAGTATCGTGCACTCATGGACAACCAAACTTGGCACTTGGTTCCACCTCGCCCAGGTACAAATCTTATTGATTGCAAATGGGTGTATAAGGTCAAACGCAACTCTGATGGTACTATTGATCGCTATAAAGCACGTCTCGTTGCAAAAGGGTTTAAACAACGTTATGGTCTTGATTATGAGGATACTTTCAGTCCCGTTGTTAAAGCTGCCACCATCCGATTGGTTCTATCTATAGCTGTCTCTAGAAATTGGTGCATGCGACAGTTGGACGTTAAGAACGCGTTTTTGCATGGTGTTCTGGATGAGAATGTTTTTATGCGACAGCCACCTGGGTATACAGATTCAAGGTTTCCGCACTTAGTCTGTAAACTGGATAAAGCTCTGTATGGTCTGAAACAGGCCCCACGTGCATGGTACTCTCGCTTGTCCTTTAAGCTTCAGTCTCTTGGTTTTCAACCCTCCAAGAGTGATACATCACTGTTTTTTTATTCACAGAGAGGGGTGACTATCTTTATGCTCATATATGTGGATGACATTATTGTTACTAGTTCTTCTGTACAAGCAGTTGAAGCTCTCCTCATTGACCTTCGCATGGACTTTGCACTCAAAGATCTTGGACCCCTGCATTATTTTCTTGGTATTGAGGTAACTTCTACTGATAATGGTATTGCTTTATCTCAAGGAAAATATTTGCTTGATCTGCTTCAACGTGTCAATATGAATGGTTGCAAACCTGCCCCTACCCCTTTGTCTACTTCTGAAAAATTATCTTTGTTTGATGGACATCCTCTTGGAGATGCGGATTCTACCAACTATCGCAGTGTTGTCGGTGCTTTGCAATACCTCACTCTTACTAGACCAGATATCTGTTTTTCGGTCAACAAGGTATGTCAATTCTTGCATGCTCCAACCTCTGTTCACTGGACGGAAGTTAAGCGCATACTTCGGTACTTACAAGGCACTATCACCCATGGTCTACGTATCTCTAAGTCTGATTCCATGTTAGTCAGCGCATTCTCTGATGCAGATTGGGCTGGCTGCCCTGATGACAGAAAATCTACTGGTGGTTTTGTTGTCTTTGTTGGGAGTAATCTTGTGTCTTGGACTGCACGTAAGCAACCTACAGTTTCTCGCTCCAGCACAGAGGCTGAGTACAAAGCACTTGCTAATGCTACTGCTGAGGTAATCTGGGTACAAAATCTTTTGACTGAGTTGGGTATTCCTCATCCTACATCTGCCTCCCTATGGTGTGATAACTTAGGAGCCACATACTTATCTGCCAATCCTATTTTTCATGCACGGACAAAACACATTGAAATTGATTATCGTTTTTTTCGTGAGAGAGTGGCTCAGAAACTCCTACATATACGGTTTATTCCCACTGGTGATCAATTGGCTGATGGATTTACTAAACCTCTTACTCTTCGTCAGTTGGATGTTTTTCGTCGCAATCTCAACTTGGACAAGTTGTGATTGAGGGGGAGTGTTAGACATTGTATTACGTATACACATGGTATATGTATAAACCATGTGTATTACGATTGTAGGCGTGCGTGTATGGTTTAAACTAGGATATCTTGTTAAGGTCTATCTCTTGTGTTTAACCTTGTAGATAGAGATAGATCCTAACTCCTTGTTGTAATCTCCTAGGACTTGTGCCTTTATTAACACGCACGCGTCCCTGCTAAACGCATACGCTTCAAGCTTTCCTATTTTCACACTGGCGGCGGCGCGCGAGGTGCTAGAGGCAAGTGCACAGGCCCAAGTTGCCCCTCCTCTGCTGCGGGTGCGGCACCGGCGGCGTCGCCACCCGAGGGGCCGCAACCGACGAGGACCACCAGCAGTCCGGCAAGGTCGGCAGCGCGAGGCAGCTGTCGTGGGCGCAGGTGGAGGCCATGATGGCGGGCTTCACGTTGGCCGTGGTCGGTGAGGGCGGCTTCAGCACCGTCTACCTCGCGCGCCTCGCCGGCTCCTCCCATCTCGCCGCCGTCAAGGTGCACGCAGCAGCGAGCGCCTCCGCCGCGCCTTCCGCCAGGAGCTGGACGCGCTGCTCCGCGTCCGCCACCCGCACATCGTCCGCCTCCTCGCCTTCTGCGACCAGCGCGACGAGGGCGTGCTCGTCCTCGAGTTCGCGCCCAACGACAGCCTCCACGACCACCTCCACGGTAGCAAGGCCTCTGTTTCTCCTCCTCTTCCGTGGGCGCGGCGCGCGGCTGTGGCGCTGTAGGTGGCCCGCGCCCTCGAGTACCTCCATGACCGGTGCGAGCCACGGGTGGTGCACGTCGACGTCAAGGCCTCCAATGTGCTCCTCGACGCGGCCATGGGCGCTCGGCTCTGCGACTTCGGCTCCGCCCGCGACAGGAGCTGACGACGTGGGCGAGGCTAGAGAGGATGCGCCGGAACTGGCCGTGGCAGGAGCGCGCCGAGGACGACGGCGACGATGCAGAGGCCGATGATGAGGAGGAGGATCTTCGTGCTCTGCGACGAGACGCACATAACCTGCTTGATGTAATGCACATGAGGGTGGAGAGAGATGGAAGAAAGGTCTGACGTGTGGGTCCTATCTGTAATAACGGTCAAAGTTAATGGTCAACCTGACTTGTGGGCCCAACATGTCGGAAAGGTGTTTAGAAGAGGTTAATGGAGCAATTTTCACACTTGGTAGTTTTAGCAACGGATTAGGAAAATTTTGGTAGTTTCCCGCACAAAATCGTAAAGTGGTAACTACTGGACACGGTTGCGCGAAATGTGGTAGTTTTTGCAATTTACTTGGCCGATACTTGTTGATGTCCTTTTTAAAATCGAATCGAATTCTAAGGACGTAATGCGTTCCATGATCAACACACAAATATCATTGACACAATGCGGGCGTAAGACCAGCCAAGGCATGAATAATGATGCTATTTTAGGAGTGCCACATAGGATAAATGGTGAGCTGAAGGAGAGAGAAGTCGAAAAAAGGCTTTGCCTTCTCTTATTTAGGTGGCCTTTGTTTGGGCTTTAGCTAGTGATTCCCAGATTCTAGCTCCTCCAGAATCAGATTCTAAAACAAACAACAGATTCGCATCACAACTACGTAGAATCGATTCCTAAAAATGCACTACTCACAGCCGGAAGCCAGAATCAGCGATTTTTCTGATTCTCGAGCTGCCACTTACCCCATTCCAAATACAGGCATTCTTCTCACCGTTATTACGATGGATATGCCACCGCAGCCCAAACCCATCTCTCCATCGAAACAACTCACGTTCGTTCTGGACAGAGGCTCTCGTTCGTTCTCTAGGTTTTCGTCGTCGTCGCCGCCGCCGCCATCGTCGGGCCCGTTGCCACCCCAGTGTGCGGATCTGGCCCCTCCGCCGTCCACCAAGCTGCGCCTGCCCCATCGCCTCAAGCTGCGCCAGCCCCGTCGCCGGCCCCGTCACCTCCAATTGCGCCTGCCCCGTCGCCCCCAAGCCTTCAGTTGCGCCCGCCCCGTCGTCGGCCCCTCCGCCGTCCCGCCTCCAGCTCCGGCCCCGTCACCCCCAAGCCTCCAGCTGCACCCTCCCCGTCGCCGGCTCCTACTGCACCGCTGCCCCATCCCCATCAGAACAAGGTAAAGAGAGAATATGCATCTTGTTAACATTATTTTCATGTCGTATGTTTATTTCCTGGTCTGTTTCATGCCGTTTATTTCCTGAGCATGCGTTTGTTGTGCCATATGATTGTTCGAATTGAGAGAATATGCATCTTGTTAACATTATTTGCATGCTGAGTGTTTATAGATGTCAAAAGCCAATTGGAGTTCAATAATGACCACGATTTTTTGTAAACTCGCTGCCAATGAGAAGCTAAAGGGGAATAGGCCCAAAAAATTCTTGAACCCGGCTAGGTACAAGAATGTAGAAGTTGGTTTCTTACAGCAGACCGAAAAACTTTACAGTAGGTTGCAGTTTAAAAATAAATGGGGCAGTTTGAGGACTTTGTATAGGGTCTGGTTGATCCTTAAGAACACATCAACTAGCCTAGGTTGGAATGATGAAACAAACATAGTGATAGCTGATGATGAATGGTGGAAAAAGCCGGTGAAGTAAGTCATATTCATAAGATCAAATAGTTGTGTACCTAATATTTCACTAGAATTGTTTGTTTACATGTGTCAAACGGTTTATTTATTCAGGAGAACAAGGACTTCTTGCAGTTTCCTAAATGTGGTCCAGATAATTTGGAGGAAATGAGTATCATGTATGAGAATATCAATGTTACTGGAGAAAGTTCTATGATGCCAGGTTGTGAGCATGAAGTGCTTGATCTTGAAGAGGATGAAATAGAGGAGATAGAACTATATCCTACCTAAGACAAGAAGGCAAAGAAAGGGCCAGTGAAGATAGATGGTACCTCTAGTAAAAAGAATCTCGTTCAAAGGTACTTCAAGCGCATGGTTGACCACTTGATTAGTGAATATGCGGCAATAAACTCACATAAGAATAGTGTTGCTACTGAAATTGAGAAGATAATGGAAGACGTTGTCGCATGTGGAGCAGATGAAGAAAGTGATGAGTACTTCATAGCAACCAAGTTGTTTGCAAAGTTTGAAAATCATTGTTTCTTTAACAATATGAAGACTAGCGAAGGGAAGATGAATTGGCTTAGGAGGATGCATGAAGATCGAAATAGGCGCTAGGATTACACTTTAGACGTGTGATAACGAATATATTTCCCTTTATGTTATGTCGCTTGAGACTTGTTGAACTATATTTTCCTTTATGTTATGTCGCTTGAGACTTGTTGAACTATATTTCCCTTTATGTTATGTCACTTGAGACTTGTTGAACTATATTTCCCTTTATGTTATGTGACTTGAGACTTGTTGAACTATATTTCTGTCTCTATGTAGATGAGCACAAGTGGCAACCATAGTGAAGAGTCTGAAACTGATTCTAATGCTATGGAAACCTCAAGGAGGCAAAGGAAAAGAAAATACATGATGGTTGCACTTGTTGGAATCATGTACAGTGAGAAGTATCTCATGAAAAGGAAGAGAAGAGTTCCTATTATGACCGGACAACAGTGGGTTACCGAAAACTTGAATACTCCAAAAGATTGCTATAACATGTTCAGGATGTACAAGCCTTGCTTTGATAGATTGCATCGTACACTTGTACACACATATGGTTTGAAAGAAACAAGAATCATGAGTTCCGAAGAAGCATTGAGTATTTCTTTGGACGGTTGGGGGCCCTCAATCCGTAAGCCAAGTGGAGAATCGTTTCAAGTTATACATCACAAATTCAATGAAGTATTGAAATGCTTGAATGACATGGATGTAGACATCATTCGACCAAGTGATCCAGAGTTCAGAGTTGTACATGATAGGCTTCGAGATGCAAGATTTGCACCTCACTTTGATGGTTGCATAGGTGCAATTGATGGGTCGCATATTCCTGTAATAGTACCAAATGATGAGATCGTCAACCATGTTGGTCGACATGGATATCCAACACAGAATATCATGGCAGTGAGTGACTTTGACATGAGATTCACTTCTATTGTTGTGGGATGGCCAGGGTCAGCACATGACACAAGGATATTGAGAGATACTTTGGTGAAGTATGCAGATAGGTTTCCACATCCACCTATAGGTACCCACTTCATTTACATGTGCATAAAAATTATCATTTTAGTTACCTTGTTGATCCCTTGTTGTGATGAATATTACTTTATGCAGGGAGGTACTATCTTGTTGACTCGGGTTATCCCAATTGTGATGGATACTTAGCTCCATACAAAGGGCAAAAGTACCATGTGCCAGAATTTCATCAAGGTCTCCCACCAAATGGAAATAAGGAAACAGTTAACTTTGCACATTCATCTCTACACAATGTTATTGAGCGCTCATTTGGTGTCTTGAAGATGAAATGGCGTATTTTATAAAATATGTCAAGTTACTCTCCTGAGAAGCAAGCTCGAATCATCATTGCATGCATGGCACTTCATAATTGCATTAGAAAAAGGAATGTGAGAGACTTGGAGTTTGACAAATGTGATCATGATGAGAACTACATGCCACGGAATTTACATCCCCTACCCACAGGACATGTATCGAACATTGTGGTTGGTGATGATGCGACCATGAAAGCAACTCGTGAGGCGATTGCTGATGGATTGATGGCGGATCAAGTATAGTTTCACATATTACTTTATGAGACTTTGATGAATGGTGAATATTTTGGATGATATGCGTATGTATGTAAGACTATGGTTAATGCATATTTTAAATATATTGTGTTTTTGTGCTAATTCACACTTTATCAAGTCAAAACGGATAACATTCAGTTAATCTACATATAAGCATCATAGTCAGCAGTCGAGGGCGTTACTGACATTTCACAATAGCCATAACTCCTAAAGCTGACACACAATAGAGTAAACAAACAACCAGATTTTGATTTTCAGGAATCCGTACCAAAGTGATTCTCAGGAATCTGTAGCCCAAACAAAGGGGACCTTAATAGAAGACTAGAGGTGATCTCTTAGCACAATATGTCTCACCATATTTTTAGGAATAATAATTATAGAAGATAAGGCTAAGAGATGACCCTATTGTAAACTCTCTTTTTGTCATCTCTAAATTACATGCAAGATTTAAGATAAGACTACATTATCAACCATTGTACATGCCCTAATAGATTGAGGTTGGAATAAGAAGTTGACTCAACATGAAAAGTAAATAACATGAAAGTAATAGACTGTCTCTTTGCAGAGGGAAGTAGGGATTTGCAGAGGTGCTAGAGCTCATTGTTTAAAAAGAGCTGAATATATTTTGGGTGGTGTGCATTTCCTAGCAACGTTACAACAAGGGATTTCAGTATCTTTCATGCTAATCACATTATTGGTGGTTCCCAAACAGAATAATTTTTTTACTCCCCTCAACCATTCAATCACATTCCATGACTAACCATATCCACAGGTGTCGGTGTCAAGACAGAAGGAGTGTTTCTCTCAAATCTTGGTCCATTCTCTTGGAGATTCGTCACTTCAGCTTTGTGCCATCATCTTAATTGTTGTCAATCATGAGTATCCCTTTCTTGCTATCCGGTGCATTTCTGAGTTGTTCTGATTCTCGATCCTTCGAAGGCCATCATTTTAGAAGATTCTTCGTTCTCAGCTTTCAGCTTTCATCCTCAATTCTTGTCTTCGTTCGTCTCTCAATTATTCCGGTGCCTTGTTCTAGTTTTCTCTCAGGTGGATCATGATCTCTTCATTGTCATGTGTCTCCATGCATTCTTGGTATCCATTTCGCTTGCATTCTTACCGGTGTCTCCTTCAAGACTTCTTCAAGTTTGTGCTCATCTCTCTCTTCAAGATCTTTCAAGGAGAATAAGGGGTATGTTAAATCCGTGCTTGTCATCAATTAAACTTGATGAAGGATACGCATAACATAATTCTTATTCATGTTTCATAGTGATTTCAATCTTTCTTCCGGAGTGCCTCATGATATCAATCCTTTCCTCAAGTGCTTATCTCTCTTTCTCGAAGTTCCAGGTTCTATCAAGTATTCCTTGGAGAAGCTTCATCAAAATCATTGCAAGGCCTTTAATCTTATTCTTTCATTATTTCATTCTGGTGTTCCCCAAGAGGTTCGTCATGGTGGTGCATCAAGGCTTCATTTCTTTCTCAAGGTGTTCGTCAAGATTCTTGTTGGAGAACCTCAAATATTCTTTATCTTGCTTTTCTAGTGCAATTGTTCATCCTTTACCTTTTGAGGTGGTGTTATAGCATTCTGGTTAATGGAGGAGTCTCGAAGAAAATTTATTTCAATAATGAGATAATTAAACCCACCAACTCTATGTTCACGAGAGGTTTTCAACTCATGAATTCTACATTGATGCTATCTTGGTTTAGTTTTCACCTAAATATTTTCCTATGGAATGTTGCTATTGTGGTGATTTTCATTGATCCAAGTTATCAATGTTTCCTCTTGGTGTAAGAAGTTTTGATATCTTTGCTCCCAAACTATCCTTGTTTCTTTTAGTGGTTGGTTGTCACCTCATAGATGTTGAGATGATTTTCACAAGTCCACTACAAGCTTGTTCTTTTCGTTGTTGTTTTTCCAACAACTACGTCAATTCTTCTTGTCCGGAGGCTCTTCAATTATATTGTGATAGTAGTTGTCATTCTCTTATTCATTCTTTGATCCCAATGATCTAGTTTTATTCCCTTGTTCCGGAGGCATTGTGATGTTGCTCTTTTGGGTCAATCATGTTGTTCTATCAAGATTGTATTGTTCCCTTGTTCAATTTAGTTAATTTGTTGTGGATTGTATCAAGATCTGTCCATCTTATCGATTTTTGTCCCCTTTTCCTACTGAAGTGGTGCCGAAATTTTCTGTGAATTCTTCCTTGTTTCTCATATGATTCTTCATCTCTTTGCACCTTTAAAGGATCGTTGGTTTCACTCATTTGTCAAAGAAGCGACTAAGTTTTACCTCTTCTTTCTCATCCTCTTCCCCGTTCATTCTTGGATCTCGGGTCGAGATCCTCTTGTAGTGTAGGAGAGTTGTGACAGCCCGAGACCGACGTTCCAGAAGATTCCCCTTCTATTCCTTTTCCGTCGTGTGATTATTTTTATTGTCGCATCATCATCGCATAAGGCGCATCATTTGAATTACATCAGCATCCCGTTGCCGCCAGTTTTCCAATTTGCATCCGTTGTTAGTTGCCGGTTCTCGTCGCTGTCCATTGTGAGCCCACCGCACTCGCACGCGCCCGCGACATCTTTTAAACCTTGTTTGAAAAGGTGTGTGTAAAACTTTCTCTGATTGAGTGGAAACTTGGCGTGCGGTCGTATTTAGTTATAGGTAGGCCGCTTGTCAAGTTTCGTCGCAATCGGAGTCCGTTTGGTACCCAAACGGTCGACTGTAGCGGCACCGTATTCGGTCTATCATCGGATGTTTTTCGGTGTTTTAAAAATCGCGTTGCCGCGCCGCACCGTTTCCCTCTCTTCCCCGGCTGGCCTACTCTACACGGTCACTTATCCCGTCCCGCGTTCGGAATTGTTCGATTCCAACCGCGCGGTGGGATCCGGGACAAAATTCCGCTAAACCTAGCCCCCCATTGTCTATAAATAGATCTCCCAAAAATTTTAGACAACAAACCCTAGTCCACCTCGGGATTCGCGCCCCTAACCCTAGCCTCCCACCTCTCTCTCTCCTGCCACCATCCTCCAGCCACCGCGGGCCCGCCCGAGCCCATCCGAGGCTCGCCGGGCCTGAACCGCCACCGCTGCCTCGCCCGTTCCTCCCATGGCGCCCGTGCGCAGCGCCCGATCCCTTCGCCTCCTCCCATGGGCAGCTCCCTCCGCCGCCTGCGTCGCGCCCGCCTTCCATCCCCGCCGACCCGAGCCCTGCAAGCCGCCGCCGCCATGTCCGCCATCGCCCGCCCCGAGCTGCCCCGAGCTCCGCCCGATGCGTTGCTCGTCTTCGTCGCCCCCTGTTCTGCACCTCCGCCGCATGGATCTGGTGCGGGCAAATCAATCCGGTGAGCCGCCGCCCATTCCCGCCTGTCCTCGCTGGTCGCTGGCGCGGGAGGTCGCCACTGCCGCCAACGATGTGCCCGCTGGGAATGGGAGCGCCAGCACGACCGCCCCGCTCCTGGGCTGGCTTCGAGTGAGCTCCCAAGCCGGCGCCTCGGCCCAGCGAGGCCTCCTCCCTCCCTCGGCCCAGCAGTCGGCCCAAGTTGGCCACCGCCCCCAAGCCGCAGCCTCTCCTCCATCTAGGCCGGCCCAAGAGCCGAGGTGAGCAACCCGTCTTTTCGCCGCCCCCGGCGAGAGATAGTTACGATGCGCCCTAGTTTCGGCCCGTTAGAATTTTAAAGGTTTTTAGGAGTTATTTCTTTTCAGGATTATATATAGATATTAAAACGCCCGTAGTTTAATAATCGTGCATCGGATCGCGATGATTTAGATATGAAACTCGTGTAGAATTTCGCGTAGATTACGAATTTGCAACTTGCATAAATGTTTGACGTAGTTTGAGCTCCCAAATGCCTAGTTTTGCGTGTTGTCCCAATAGGAATTGTTCCGTATTTATTTTTTTGCGCGTGTCCGGATTGCTCAAACCCCGTAGATAAATGCTCATGTTTTCGGTACCCTTTTGCCATGTATTTTAGAATAGTTGTTGGTATTTTTGCATGTGGGATTCCGTAGCTAGTTTGCTATACCGTGTTTAGAACATATTCCCGCATATACGTGTGGCGTTGTTTTTATTTTGCAACCCCACATGTTATATAAGATTTCGGGGTAGAGAAGTCCATAGAATTTAACTGTGTATTTAGTTTTAGCTTTTGAGGAAGTTAGTTCGCGTGATATTTTGCCATGCTGCCTTTTGTTTATGTTGCGGGATTTAATCCGTGCATGATTTGAAGGAGTTGTCAACTAGAGAGTTGCTCTTAGATGTTTAGTCTAGCCCCTGGTAATTTTGGTTGCAATAGAAATTCATGTTGAGGTGTGGTTTATTTGTTCTTTACTTGCTAGGAAATAGTGCTGATTTGGAGATGCTGAAATATTTCTAAGTCTGGAATCTGTTATATTTTGTTGCTGTCTTTGCATGAGTTTATGTGGTGATTTGTAGCTCTTTAGGATTCTCTAGCATGCTTTGAATTTTCATGTCATTTGGAGTCCTGTAGCTTATGGTTTTGCTGTTGTTAATATGCCTTCAGATCGAAAACTGCACTTTCATAAACTGTGGTTTTCGCTAAGTCTGAAACTGTGTGTGAGACGCCATTTTGTGACTTCTTTTCCTAGTGATCCATGCCTCCATTCTAGATGTTGTTAGTTGTATGTTGTAGTGCATCTTGCCCTCTACCGCCTCATGCCTTGGTTGAGTATATTGGTTTTGTGTAGCTCATAGTTGTGGGGTGTAGAATATGCTATGTGGCTGATTTTGGTAGATTGTAGTGATTTCTTGTTTAGCTCGTACTTGTTGAACCGTTGCTCCGTTTTGATCGTGCCCTATATGAAACTTGCTTAGAATCTCGTGTAGTTTCTTATTATCTTGCTGGTTGTGTGTTTTGGAAATTTTGTGGATGCCATTTGCACACATATTGCATTCATGTCATCATATCTTGCGGTGTCCGTATCTTTTGAACCGTAGCTTCGTTGCAGATGTTCTCTATGTGTAATTTGCTTGTAACGATGCGTAGAATCATGTGAACTTATTTATTTTGCTGTTTAACAACTATTTAAACGTGTTAGTTCAGATCTGGACTAAATTGTAAATTAACATGTGAGGTCATTTTGGAGATGCTATATGTCATTTTCGACCTCATTTAAAATGTCTAGATAGGTAGTTTAATTACGCTTCACCTCTTGCCATGTTTAACAACATTTAATATTGCCGTGTACCTAACCGGGATGGAATTAAATAATTCGTATGTGGAGTTTCGTCAATATGCAACTCGTTGCATATTGAACTTCACTTAATGTGTAGTGTTGATTGTTGTGAATTGCCATGCCATGTCTTGCATATATTCAGCCGCTCATGCATCATTTTTGGTGTGCATCGTGTGGTGAAAATCGTGTGTTGATTCTTGTTTCCGGTTTCCTTCGTCTCGATAGAGTTCCGCAATCGTGTCGGAAAGTGAGGACCGTTCGACTACATCGGTTCGTCTGCTTCATGGAGTCATTCTTCTTCCAAGCGGGATCTCAGGCAAGATGACCATTTCCCTAGATACCATTACTATCATTGCCATGCTAGTTTTATCGCTTCTATCGTTGATGGTCGCTACTCCTGCTTCCCCTAGTGCATAACAAATATCTAGCACAAGGAGAAGAAGGAGAAGAGACCCCCACGACAACAGTCGGCATTCTTCTTCTATCATATAAGGTGGACACCCCCTCACCGTTTTTTCGACCGTCGATGATGGTCGCTACTCCTACTTCCCCTAGTGCATAACAAATATCTAGCACAAGGAGAAGAAGGAGAAACGTGTTGGAAATATGTCCTGGAGGCAATGATAAATAGTTATATTATATTTCCTGTTTAAAAATAATCGTTTATTATCCATACTATAATTGTATTGAATGAAAATATAGATACATGTGTGGATACATAGACAAAACAATGTCCCTAGCAAGGCTCTAGTTGGCTAGCCAGTTGATCAATGATACTCAAGGTTTTCTGACTATGTGCAAGTGTTGTCACTTGATAACTGGATCACATCATTAGGAGAATCATGTGATGGAGTAGACCCAAACTATGAACGTAGCATATTGATCGTGTCATTTTATTGCTATTGTTTTCTGCGTGTCAAGTATTTGTTCCTATGACCATGAGATCATATAACTTACTGGCACCGGAGGAATGCCTTGTGTGCATCAAACGTCACAACATAACTGGGTGAATATAAAGGTGCTCTACAGGTATCTACGAAGGTGTCCGTTGAGTTAGTATGGATCAAGACTGGGATTTGTCACTCCGTGTGACGGAGAGGTATCTCGGGGCCAACTCGGTAATACAACATCACACACAAGCCTTGCAAGCAATGTGACTAAGTGTAAGTCATGGGATCTTGTATTACGGAACGAGTAAAGAGACTTGCTGGTAACCAGATTGAAATAGGTATGCGGATACCGACGATCGAATCTCGGGCAAGTAACATACCGAAGGACAAAGGCAATGACATACGGGATTATATGAATCCTTGACACTGAGGTTCAACCGATAAGATCTTCCGAGAATATGTAGATCCAATATGGGCATCCAGGTCCCACTATTGCATTTTGACCGAGGAGTGCCTCGGGGCATGTCTACATAGTTCTCGAACCCGCGGGGTCTGCACACTTAAGGTTCGGCGATGTTTTAGTATAATTGAGTTATATGTGTGGTTACCGAATGTTGTTCGGAGTCCCGGACGAGATCACGGATGTCACGAGGGTTTCTGGAATGGTCCGAAAATGAAGATTGATATATAGGATGACTTCATTTGGTTACCGGAAGGTTGTCGCGCATTACCGGGAATGTATCGGGAGTGACAAATGGGTTCTGTAAGTTCACCGGGAGGGGGGCAACCCACCCGGGGGAAGCCCAGTGGCCCTATGGGTGGCGCATCAGCCCTTATTGGGCTGGTGGAACAGCCCAAGAGGGCCTATGCGCCAAGGAAAGAAAACCAAAGAAAAAGAAAAAAAAAGAGGTGGGAAGGAAGAGAATGACTCCACTTTCCAATCCTATTTGGAGTAGGACTCCTCCTCTACCTTGTCCGGCGCACCTTTGAGGGCTTGGCCCTCAAGGCAAGCCTCCTCCCCTCCCTCCTATATATAGTGGTGATTTAGGGCTGATTTGAGACAACTTTTGCCACGTGCAACTCAGATCCAGACACCATAGTTTTACCTCTAGATCGTGTTGGAATTATGCCCTAGAGGCAATGATAAATAAGTTATTATTATAATTCCTGTATCAAGATAATCGTTTATTATCCATGCTATAATTGTATTAAATGAAGACTTAGATACATGTGTGGATACATAGACAAAACACTGTCCCTAGCAAGCCTCTAGTTGGCTAGCCAGTTGATCAAGGATTGTCAAGGTCTTCTGACTATGTACAAGGTGTTGTTGCTTGATAACTGGATCACATCATTGAGTGAATCATGTGATGGACTAGACCCAAACTAATGAACGTAGCATGTTGATTGTGTCATTTTGTTGCTAGTGTTTTCTGCGTGTCAAGTATTTATTCCTATGACCATGAGTTCATATAACTCACTGGCACCGGAGGAATGCCTTGTGTGTACCAAACGTCACAACGTAACTGTGTGACTATAAATATGCTCTACAGGTATCTCCGAAGGTGTCCGTTGAGTTAGTATGGATCAAGACTGGGATTTGTCACTCCGTGTGACGGAGAGGTATCTCGGGGCCCACTCGGTAATATAACATCACACACAAGCCTTGAAAGCAATGTGACTTAGTGTAAGTCACGGGATCTTGTATTATGGAACGAGTAAAGAGACTTGCCGGTAAACGAGATTGAAATAGGTATGCGGATACTGACGATCGAATCTCGGGCAAGTAACATACCGAAGGACAAAGGGAATGACCTACATGATTATATGAATCCATGGCACTGAGGTTCAATCGATAAGATCTTCGTAGAATATGTAGGATCCAATATGGGCATCTAGGTCCTGCTATTGGATATTGACCAAGGAGTCCCTCGGGTCATGTCTACGTAGTTCTCGAACCCGCAGGGTCTGCACACTTAAGGTTCAGCGATGTTTTATGCGTATTTGAGTTATATGGTTGGTTACTGAATGTTGTTCGGAGTCCCGGATGAGATCACGGACGTCACGAGGGTTTCCGAAATGGTCCGGAGACGAATGTTGATATATAGGTTTGTCTCATTTGATTGCCGGAAAGTTTTCGGGCATTACCGGGAATGTACCGGGAGTGACGAATGGGTTATGGATGTTCATCAGGGGCCCAGCCCACCCGAGGGAAGCCCATAGGCCTTAGGGGTGCCGCACCAGCCCTTAGTGGGCTGGTGGGACAGCCCAAGAGGCCCTATGCATAGGATAAGAAAAATCAAGAGAAAAAGAAAAAAAGGGAAGTGGGAAGGAAGGGAAGGACTCCACCTTCCAATCCTAGTTGGCCTAGGATTGGGGGAGGAGGACTCCTCCCCTTGCTTCAGCCAACCCCTTGGGGCTCCCTTGAGCCTCAAGGCAAGGTCCCTCCCCTCCATCCAATATATACTGAGGTATTAGGGCTGATTTGAGACTACTTTGCCACGGCAGCTGATACGTCTCCATCGTATCTACTTTTCCAAACTCTTTTGCCCTTGTTTTGGACTCTAATTTGCATGATTTGAATTGAACTAACCTGGACTGACGTTGTTTTCAACAGAATTGCCTTGGTGTTGTTTTTGTGCAGAAATGAAAGTTCTCAGAACGTCCTGAAAATTTACGGAGAATATTTCTGGAAAATATGAAAAATACCTGCGCAAAGATCTACGGGTGGGGATGGGCCAGTGGGCCACAAGCCATGTAGCCGCCACCCCTTGGTGGCGGCTAGCAAGCTTGTGGGGCCCACGTGGCTCTGCTGCCCCCAAATTCAGCTCTATAAATTCACTTTCGTCCCAGAAAAAATCAAGAGAGAAGATTTCGTCGCTTTTGCGATACAGAGGCGCCGCCACATCCTGTTCTTCATCTGGAGGGCAGATCTGGAGTCCGTTTTGGGCTCCGGAGAGGGGGAATCGTCGCCATCGTCATCATCAACCTTCTTCCCTCTCCAATTCCATGAAGCTCTTCATCATTCGTGAGTAATCTATTCGTAGGCTTGCTGGGCGGTGATGAGTAGGATGAGATCTATCATGTAATCGAGTTAGTTTTGATGGGGATTGATCCCTAGTATCCACTATGATCTGATATTGATGTTGCTACTACTTTCATGCTTAATGCTTGTCACTAGGGCCCAAGTGCCATGATTTCAGATCTGAAATTATTATGTTGTCACCAATATATGTGTGTTTTAGATCTGATCTTGCAAGTTGTAGTTACCTACTATGTGTTATGACCCGGCAACCCCGGAGTGACAATAACCGGAACAACTCCCGGTGATGACCATAGTTTGAGGAGTTCCTGTGTTCACCAAGTGCTAATGCGTTGGTCCGGTTCTTTATTAAAAAGGAGAACCTTAATATACCTCAGTTTCCTTTTGGACCCCGCTGCCACGGGAGGGATGGACAATAGATGTCATGCAAGTTCTTTTCCCTAAGCATGTATGACGACACACGGAATGCATGCCTACATCACATTGACGAACGGGAGCTAGCCACATATTTCTCCGTGTTATAATTGTTGCATGATGAATATCATCCAAACAAATCACCAACCCATTGCCTACGAGTTTGTCCCACTGCTATTGTTACTTGTTTTGCTCTGCTGCTGTTACTACTGTTGCTCCTGCTGTTACTTGCTTGCTCTGGTGTTACTTGCTACTGTTGCTACTTGCTACTGCTGTCACTACTGTTGTTCCTTGCCACTGCTGCTACTCGTTACACTGCTGCTGCCTGCTACAATACTGGTTCGCACGACGTTGACGGGAAAGAATATTTTCCGTCCACGGGCAACTTCTGGCGCCATTGATACAATCGTTAGGAATAGTCTGCCGTCAACAGATCGTTTCTGACACCGTTGTTATCATATTACTTTGTTGTTGATACTTTGCTTGCAGATACTAATGTTTCAGGTGTGGTTGAATCTGACACATTCAGCTGCTAATACTTGAGAGTATCCTCTCACTTCCGGTCCGGCGAATCAACAAATTTGGGTTGAATACTCTGCCTCGATCCCACGTGCTGGTGGGTCATTGCAAGACAATTTCTAATTGTTGAGCAATTGAGAATAGCATTTTTCTAGCCATTGCCAGGGATCTGCTAAACAACATTTTTCTGGCGCCGTTGCCGGGGAAGCGAGTGCTATATTCCCTGAGTCACTTGGGATTTATATCTGTTGATCACTATGAAGAATCTGAAAGATCCAAAAACCAGAGTTTTGCCCTCAACTACGAGGGGAGGTAAGGAATTGCCATCTAGCTCTGCACTTGATTCACCTTCAGTTATGAGTAAGTTTGCGGCATCACCTCCTGCTAGAAATCTTGATATGTCGCTTGTGCTTGATGATGCTTATGATGCTGCTATGCGTGATACTACTAGAGATGCTATGCCTGATACTGCTAGAGATGCTATGCTTGATACTGCTAGAGATGCTATGCCTGATACTGCTATGCTTGATACTGCTAGAGATGCTATGCCTGATACTGCCTTGCCTGATAATGCTATGCTTGATACTACTAGAGATACTACTTTGCCTGATGTGCCACTAGGGGTGTTCCTTGATGCTCATATTGCTAGAGTTACTGCCAATGCTCGTGACGCTTCTGAAACTGTCGATACTATTGAGATAGAACCTGGTTTTTCTCCTGCTAGATCTAGCTCTCCTAGATATGAATTGCCTGATATACCTGAGGGTTACATTATGGAGGGAGAGATAGCTGAGGATTTTCTTGCGTGTAAGGATGCCTATGACGCTGAGAAATTACTTCTCAAGTGGAAGGAAAAAATCTCTGAAAGCTAGGATGAAGTACGACCCGAAGTTTGCCACTTCACCTATCTTTATCACCGACAAGGATTATGAATTCTATGTCGACCCTGAGATAATGTCTCTAGTCGAATCTGATCCTTTCCACGGTTATGAGTCTAAGCCAGTCGTAGGCCATCTTACCAAACTACACGATATAGCCAGCCTTTTCACTAGTGAGGAGAAGATCCGCTACTACTATATCCTTAAGTTGTTTCCTTTCTCTCTAAAGGATAACGCTAAAGCCTGGTTCACTTCTCTTGCTCCTGGATGTGTGAGTAGTCCCCAGGATATGGTCTATTACTTCTGTAAGAAATATTTCCCTGCCCATAAGAAGCAAGCTACCTTGCAGGAAATATACAACTTTGCTCAACTCAAAGAAGAGAGTCTCCCACAAGCTACAGAATGCTTTGCCTGATCACCCTCTTAAGAAGAACGAGATACTTGATATCTTCTATAACGGACTTACCGATGCCTCTAGAGACCACCTAGATAGTTGTGTCGGTTGTGTTTTTAGGGAACGGACTATCGAACAAGCTGAGATCCTTCCGAATAACATCTTGATCAACGATAATGCTTGGACTATTCCCGAACCACCTTCTAAGCCAACTCCTAAGAAGAGAGGTATTCTATTCCTCAGTCCCGAAGATATGCAAGAAGCCAAGAAATCTATGCAAGAGAAAGGCATTAGATCTGAAGATGTCAAGAATCTACCACCTATCGAAGAGACCCATGGTCTCGATAACCCGATACAAGTAGTAGAAGTGAATTCTCTGCGTAGGTTTGATGAGAGTGATATTCATTTTGACAAACCTGCTAGCCTATGCTTTGATTAACTTTGTTGCCAAACAACAGAGTTTCAATGGCTATGTTAGCAGACATTTGGAACAAAGTACTCGTATGCTTAGCCATTTAAGTGCTTGTGTAGACAGAAATGCCAATGATCTGAAACTTCTGAGTAAACATGCCTCTATGATTACTACTCAGGTAGAACAAGTACTTAAAGCCCAGAATGACTTTCTCAATGAATTAAATGACAACTCTGTCAGAGTCATTACTAGAGGAGGCAGAATGACTCAGGAACCTTTGTATCCTGAAGGCCATCCTAAGAGAATTGATCAAGATTCTCAAAGAATTAATGCTGATACACCCAGTCATCCTAAGGAGAAGAAGAAGGATGATAGAAACCTACATGCCAGTTCACAAAATACTGTCACACCTGAAGAACCTAATGATATTTCTGTCTCTGATGCAGAAACACAATCTGGTGATGAACATGAACCTAGTGACAATATGGACAGCGATGTTCATAATAATGCTCAACCTAGCAATGATGAGGATGTGGAGATTGAACCTACGATTAATCCTGATAACCCACAACCTAAGAGATACGATAAGAATGACTTCACTGCTAGGAAGCATGGTAAACAAAGGGAGCCATGGGTTCAGAGACCTATGCCCTTTCCTCCTAAGCCATCCAAGAAAAAGGATGATGAGGATTTTGAGCGCTTCATTGAGATGATAAGACCCGTCTTTCTGTAGATGCGGTTAACTGATATGCTCAAAATGTCTCCATATGCCAAGTACATGAAAGATATCATGACCAATAAACGGAAGATACCAGATCTTGAGATCTCCACCATGCTTGCCAATTACACTTTCAAAGGTGGAACTCCTAAGAAACTTGGTGATCCCGGAGTGCCCACTATACCTTGCTCCATTAAAGGAAACTACGTAAGAACTGCCTTATGTGACCTAGGAGCCGGTGTTAGTGTTATGTCGCTCTCTCTTTATCGTAGACTTGAATTGGATAAGTTGACACTGATTTTTTTGCTATGTATCCCTTGCAACGGCGCCAGAAATAGTTGTGTCGACGGCACCAGGAATCCTTCAGCTACGGCTACGCCTTAAGGGACTTCCTAGGCAAGTATGCAAAGGATTTCCCCCGTGGCCTTGGAGCCTTGCATTGGTGTTCCCTCGAAGCGGAAAGGGTGATGTAGCACAGCGACGGTAAGTATTTCCCTCAGTTTGAGAACCAAGGTATCAATCCGGCAGAAGAGTATCTCAAGATCCTGCACAAACACAAAAGCTTGCACCCAACGCTATGAAGGGGTTGTCAATCCCTTATAGATTGTTTGCCAAGTGAGAACTGAAAGAAACAAAGTAACAAAGCGAAGTAAAAGCAAAGATGTAAACGATGGATGTGGATAGACCCGGGGGCCATAGTGTTTACTAGTGGCTTCTCTCATGAAAGCAAGTAGACGGTGGGTGAACAAATTACTGTCGAGCAATTGACAGAACTGTGCAGAGTCGTGACGATATCTATGCAATGATTATTTCTATAGGGATCACGTCCGGAACAAGTAGACCGATACTTTCTGCATCTACTACTATTACTCCACACGTCGACCGCTATCCAGCATGCATCTAGTGTATTAAGTCCATAAGAACAGAGTAACGCCTTAAGCAAGATGACATGATGTAGAGGGATAATCTCAACCAATGATAAAAACCCCATCTTGTTACCCTTGATGGCAACTACTTGATGTGTGCCTTGCTGCCCCTACTATCACTGGGAAAGGTCACCACATGGAAGAATCCAAAACCAAGCACTTCTCCCATTGCAAGAATCAAAGATCTAGTTGGCCAAACAAAACCCAAGACTCGGAGAGACTTGCAAGGATATCAAATCATGCATATAAGAAATCAGCAAAGACTCAAATATATATCATAGATAATATGACCACAAGTCCACAATTCATCGGATCTCGACAAGCACACCGCTAAAGAATATTACATCGGATATATCTCCATGAAGATCATGGAGAACTTTGTATTGAAGATCCAAGAGAGAGAAGAAGCCATCTAGCTACTAACTACGGACCCGTGAACTACTCACGAGTCATTGGAGGGGCGATGATGATGAAGAAGAAGCCCTCCAACTCCAAAGTCCCCTCCGGCAGGGTGCCGGGAAGGGTCTCCAGATGAGATCTTGCGGAAACGGAAGATTGCAGCGGCGGAAAAGTATTTTCGAGGCTCCCCTATTTTTTTGCGGAATATTTGGGAATATATAGGCGCAAGACCTAGGTCAGGGGGTGGCCAGGGAGGCCACAAGCCTGCCCATCGCCGCCTCCCCCTGGTGGCGGAGTGGGGGCTTGTGGGCTCCCTGGAGCCCACCTGGCTTGGCCCAAAAGCCCCCTGGACTTCTTCCATTCGGGAAAAAATCATTTCGGGGTTTTTCTTCCGTTTGGACTCCGTTCCAAAATCAGATCTGAAAAGAGTCAAAAACACGGAAAAAACATGAACTGGCACTTGGCACTAAATTAATAAGTTAGTCCCAAAAAGATATAAAAAGGTACATAAAACATACAAAGAAGGCAAGATAACAGCGTGAAACCATCAAAAAATATAGATACGTTTGAGACGTATCAAGCATCCCCAAGCTTAACTCCTGCTCGTCCTCGAGTAGGGAAGTGATAAGAATGAATTTTTGATGCTTTCCTTTGTAATTCCTCTTATGTGATGTGAATGTTCAGACCCATTAGATTCAAAACAATAGTTTGCTATTGACGTGGAAACAACAATAATTCAAGCAAACTAGCAAAGTAATCATGAACTTTCAAAATAACAAGGCCAAAAGAAAGTTATGCCTACAAAAGCATATAGTCTGGCTATGCTCTATCATCATTGCACAACGAATTTAAATCATGCACAACCCCGGTATTGGCCAAGTAATTGTTTCACACCTTTACTTTCTCAAACATTTTCAACTCTCACGCAATACATGAGCGTGAGCCATTGTTATAGCACTATAGATGGTGTGGAATGTGGTGGATGTTGCAAGACAAAAAAGGAGAAGATAGTCACATTAACTAGGCATATCAATGAGCTGTGGAGATGCTCATCAATAGATATCAATGTGAATGAGTAGGTATTGCCATACAAATGATGCACTAGAGCTATAAGTATGTGAAAGCTCTTAAAGAAAACTAGTGGGTGTGCATCCAACTTGCTTGCTCACGAAGACCTAAGGCAATTTTGAGGAAGCCTATCATTGGAATATACAAGCCAAGTTATATAATGAAAATTTCCCATTAGTTATATGGTGGTGACAAAACGAGAGACTCTCAATCATGAAGATCATGGTGCTCAATATGCACAAGTGTGGAAAAAGTGGTAGCATTGTCCCTTCTCTCTTTTTCTCTCATTTTTTTTATTTTTTTTATTTTGGTGGGCTCTTTGGCCTCTTTTTTATGGGCTTCTTTGGCCTCTTTTATTTCCTCACATGGGACAATGCTCCAATAATGATGATCATCACACTTTCAACTCAAAACTTAGAGCAATTATGACTCTATATGGAATGCCTTTGGTAGTATACCGTGGCAATGATCTAGCATGGCATAGACATCAATGGAAACATCATGCTAGCTATCTTACGGTCGTGCAAAGGCAATGTAGACGTGGTGGCACATATCATGGTGGTAGTTGCACGGCAATATATCTCGGAATGACTTTGAAAAAGCCATAATAGGTAAGTATGGTGGCTGTTTTGAGGGAGGCTAATGGTGGGTTTTGTGCACCGGCGAAAGTTGCGCGGCACTAAGAAGATAGTGATGGTGGAAGGTGAAAGTGCATCTAAACCATGGACTCGATCAACATTAGTCATGAAGAACTCATATACTTGTTGCAAAAAGTTTTATTAGTAATCGAAACAAAGCATTCAATGCATACTCCTAGGGGAAGGGTTGGTAGGTATAAACCATCGCGCGATCCCGATCGCCACGCAAAGGATGACAATCAATGTACTAATCATGCTCAGATTTCATCACATAGTGGTTCACCATACGTGCATGCTACGGGAATCACTAACTTCAACACAAGTATTTCTACATCCACAACACCTTACTAGCATGACTTTGATATTACCATAACCACAACTCAAAACTTATTGATATGAATCAAACTTCTCAAACTATTCAATGCACATGAAGGTGGAAGTTTTCGTATCCCTTTGGATAAATACCCCTTTTGAGACTACTTTCAAAGCATTGATAAACTACCAAGCCACGTACCGCTGCGCTCTAAAAGATAAAAGTGAAGCACATAGAGCAAAAGTATCTAGCTCAAAAGATATAAGTGAAGCACATGTGAGCTGAATTGTCTACCAAAAGATATAAGTGAAGCTCGACAAAATCACGGTGTGTGCATGTCTCTCTCTCTAGGTGTGAAGCAAGGATGATTGTGACACAACAACAAAAAATAAAGACTCCTAGGATACAAGACGCTCCAAGCAAAAACACATAACATGTGGTGAATAAAAATATAGCCCCAAGTAACGTTACCGATGGATTGAAGACGAGAGAGGGGATGCCTTCCCGGGGCATCCCCAAGCTTAGGCTTTTAAGGCATCCTTGAATCTCTTGGGGTGCCTTGGGCATCCCCAAGCTTGAGCTCTTGCCACTCTTTATCTTTTTGTCCATAAGAACTTCACCCAAAACTTGAAAACTTCACAACACGAAGCTTAAACAGAAACTCGTCATAACATTAGTACAAGAAAGCAAACCACCACTTCCTTAGGTACTGTAGAAAACTTAAATTCTACTTGTTCTGATGTTGGGTAACTGTACTTTCAATTTTCCATGGCTAATACCCCCCGATACTATCCATAGTTTCATCAAAATAAGCAACCAACACAACAAAAACAGAATCTGTTAACAGCAGATCAGTCTGTAGCAATCTGTATGTTTCGTATATCTCTGGTACTTCCAAAATTCTGAAAAATTACGACAGTATGAAGAATTTCCGTAGCAATCAGCAGCAAAAAGAATCAACTCAAAAGCTCTTACAGAAAAAACATGAAAATTCTTTCTGTGAGCACAAAGTTTCTGTCTTTCTCAGCATGACCAAACGATCATCCTCAAGACTAATCATAACGGTTTTGCTTGGCACAAACGCAAAAAGAAACACAGAAAACACAATCATAACAGAATTATGAAAGTGTGGAAAACACAAAACAGAAAGAAAAAGGACAAATTCGTTGGGTTGCCTCCCAACAAGCGCTTTTGTTTAACGCCCTTAACTAGGCATTGAATAATAGTCTCACAAAAGACAAGAATTGATGCACAACGAGAGCATCCTAAAGCATGTGAAAATCACATCTAAGTCTAACATACTTCCTATGCATAGGTATTTTATAGGAAAACAGATTTTCAAGACAAACAATAGTTGCCATATGCAAGGAAGAAGAAAGAGACAATAGCAATCTCCACATAACGAGAGGTAATTTGGTAACATGAAAGTTTCCAGCAAAATATTTTCCTCTCTCATAGCAATTACAAGTGGGATCATATTCAAATTCAACAATATAGCTATCCCATAGGATATTCTTTTCATGATCCACAAGCATGCAAAGTTGACGCTCTTCAAAAATAGTGGGATTATCATCAAATAAAGTCATGACTTCTCCAATCCCACTTTCAGTATTGTTGCAAATATCATATTCATCATGAGGTCTGAACAAATTTTCAAGATCATAAGAAAGATCAGCACCCCAATCATGATTATTGCAACAAGTAGTGGACAAAGCAAAACTAGCGTCCCCAAGCTTAGGGTTTTGCATATTTTTAGCATGATTGTCACTAATAGGATTTATAGCGAAATCATTGCAATCATGCTTTTCATCCAAGGAGCCCTCGTGAATCACTTCATGAATTTCTTCCTCACAATTTTCAGATTCACGCATCTTACGCAAAACTCCAAAGGAATAGTCAATTGCCCTCAACTCACTAGCAATTTGTTCCACACGAGTGGGTCTCTTAAAGAGATTAGCTAGTGGATGATGATCCATATCAATGGATTTTTAGCAAGCAAAGATGCAAGCTAAAAGAAGGCACATGGAACACAAGCGACCAAGAAAACCGGCAAAGGGAAACGGCAAAGGCAAAAGAAAACGGCGAAGGAGAAAGGAAAATGAAAACGGCAAATGTGAAGTGAGAGAGAGGAAAACGAGAGGCAACTGGCAACAAAAGTAAATGCAAGAGAAGAGTTTGTGAGACCTACTTGGATAGATCTTGATTTCTCCTCCCCGGCAAAGGCGCCAGAAATAGGCACGTTGACGGGAGATTACTCTTGTCATGATCTCCTCGGCAAGCGATCCTCCTCCCCGGCAACGGCACCAGAAATACTTCTGCTACCTCAGAAAGATCCCCGGCAACGGCGCCAGAAATACTTCTGATTGTTTTGCTATGTATCCCTTGCAACGGCGCCAGAAATAGTTGTGTCGACGGCACCAGGAATCCTTCAGCTACGGCTACGCCTTAAGGGACTTCCTAGGCAAGTATGCAAAGGATTTCCCCCGTGTCCTTGGAGCCTTGCGTTGGTGTTCCCTCGAAGTGGAAAGGGTGATGTATCACAGCGACGGTAAGTATTTCCCTTAGTTTGAGAACCAAGGTATCAATCCGGCGGAAGAGTATCTCAAGATTCTGCACAAACACAAAAGCTTGCACCCAACGCTATGAAGGGGTTGTCAATCCCTTATAGATTGTTTGCCAAGTGAGAACTGAAAGCAACAAAGTAACAAGGCAAAGTAAAAGCAGAGATGTAAACGATGGATGTGGATAGACCCGGGGGCCGTAGTGTTTACTAGTGGCTTCTCTCATGAAAGCAAGTAGACGGTGGGTAAAAAAATTACTGTCGAGCAATTGACAGAACTGTGCAGAGTCGTGACGATATCTATGCAATGATTATTTCTATAGGCATCACGTCCGAAACAAGTAGACCGATACTTTCTGCATCTACTACTATTACTCCACACGTCGACCGCTATCCAGCATGCATCTAGTGTATTAAGTCCATAAGAACAGAGTAACGCCTTAAGCAAGATGACATGATGTAGAGGGATAATCTCAAACCAATGATAAAAACCCCATCTTGTTACCCTTGATGGCAACTACTTGATGTGTGCCTTGCTGCCCCTACTGTCACTGGGAAAGGTCACCACATGGCAGAACCCAAAACCAAGCACTTCTCCCATTGAAAGAATCAAAGATCTAGTTGGCCACACAAAACCCAAGACTCGGAGAGACTTACAAGGATATCAAATCATGCATATAAGAAATCAGCAAAGACTCAAATATATATCATAGATAATCTGATCACAAGTCCACAATTCATCGGATCTCGACAAACACACCGCCAAAGAAGATTACATCGGATAGATCTCCATGAAGATCATGGAGAACTTTGTATTGAAGATCCAAGAGAGAGAAGAAGCCATCTAGCTACTAACTACGGACCCGTAGGTCTGAAGTGAACTACTCACAAGTCATTGGAGGGGCGATGATGATGATGATGAAGAAGCCCTCCAACTCCAAAGTCCCCTCCGACAGGGTGCCGGGAAGGGTCTCCAGATGAGATCTCGCGGAAACGGAAGCTTGCGGCGGTGGAAAAGTATTTTCGAGGCTCCCCTGATTTTTTGCGGAATATTTGGGAATATATAGGCGCAAGACCTAGGTCAGGGGGCGGCCAGGTAGGCCACAAGCCTACCCACCGCCGCCTCCCCCTGGTGGCGGACTGGGGGCTTGTGGGCTCCCTGGAGCCTGCCTGGCTTGGCCCAAAAGCCCCCTGGATTTCTTCCGTTCGGGAAAAAATCATTTCAGAGTTTTTCTTCCGTTTGGACTCCGTTCTAAAATCAGATCTAAAAAGAGTCAAAAACACGGAAAAAACAGGAACTGTCACTTGGCACTGAATTAATAAGTTAGTCCCAAAAAGATATAAAAAGGTACATAAAACATACAAAGAAGGCAAGATAACAGCGTGAAACCATCAAAAATTATAGATACGTTTGAGACGTATCAGACACCACTGAAATTTCTGTTCAAATGGCCGACAAATCAACTGCTTCCCTATCGGCATTTGCGAGGATGTGCCTGTTGTGGTTGCTAACACCACTATCTTAACAGACTTTGTTATCTTGGATATTCCCGAGGACGATGCCATGGCTGTCATCCTCGGAAGACCCTTTTTAAACACGGCAGGGGCTGTTATAGATTGCAACAAAGGCAATGTCACTTTCCATGTCAACTGTAATGAGCATACAATGCACTTTCCGAAGAAACGATATCAAGTACATTGCATCAATCCTATCGAAAAAACTTCATCGATTCTTATTGGGAGCTTTGAATGCCCTATTCCTCGTGTCAAGATGAAGTATGATTTGCTTGTTGGGGATATACATATCCCCATTGAGGTGACTTAGTGGCTATTCGACAATTCTCCGTTTCCTCTTGCGATTCGAAAAGGTTTTGTCGAATAGCCATTGACGGATTTCTTTCGATGACCATGAAACAGTATGCTATGCTCACTGCCTCTTTTGTGTGTAGATTTAAATTTTCAGTTGGCCGTGACTCATCCATACTGTTTGATCTGTATGATAAATCCTACACCATGGATTTGGAGGATTTCAATAGGATTTGCAAGATACCCGATGGGGGTAGTCTTAATGATCCTACTAAGTCTTCGGTTAGAGACTTTGTCTCCAGTATAACTGTTGGAGAAACTAGAGATATCACGCAAGCTACCATAGGAAGCATTCATTTCCCTGCCTTGCACTACTTTGCACTCTTCATAGCTAGGTGCATTAACGGCAAGGGTGCACATTGTCACCTATGCGCATCCGACCTTAGTATCCTTAAGAGCGCAGTAATAGGTGATAGGAGCTTCAACATTGGAGCTATTATAGCAAGGAGGCTGAATAATAATGCCATTGAGGGGGATTTTTTGGTGGAATTTATGCTACACACTTAGCAAAATTTCTTGGGGTATCCATCCGTTCAAGAGACCCCCCCCCCTCTCTGTACAGCCTACCTTGATCGTGTCGATCTAACACGCTACCAGTTCCTTGAGAGGGATGCTAAATCCCTCCTATACCGTTTGATATTTAACCGGCAGCGTGTTTTCCATATTACCCTTCCTGCTCCTGCTTTCTTTGACTTTCAGGTAAAATGGAGATACTACATAACCATAGGAGAGGCAGAGGAGTGTGAGAGGGAGGCGACGGTTGCTCGTCTTCGTGAGGCGGCTATTCAGGCAGTGGCTGCAGCACTCCCGTATAACACCCATTATGATTTTGGGTTTCGCCAGGGCCATCCTTGGGAGTAGACCAAGCTAGGCCAAAAGCCTAAGCTTGGGGGAGTACGTGTTCTCACCAACCTTACATTCATGCTTATGCTTTCACTTTCTCAGCCGGTGTTTACGCTTTGCCACTGTATTATCCTTGCTAGTTTATTTTCGTATTCTTGTTTTCTTGTTTTGTGTCCTTTTGAGAAAACCCAAAAAGATTTTTCTTTCTTCTTTTGCTTGTTGGGAGTCTTCCCGTGTAAATAGTTCTCTTTTTCTTTGGGTCAAGGTAGAAGATATTGGTTACAATGGTTAGTGGCTCTTGCATGCATACCTGTTTAGCTTTCAAAGAGCCATATTACTTTGTCTTCTCCTTTGTCTTTGCGTGCAGATTCAGCTTAGTCCAATGCACGAGCACCCTTATTATTGTTCACATTGTTCGGTCGTGCAAATGAAAGGCAATAATCATGATATATGATGAAGTGACTGAGACTGGAAAAGCTGGTATGAAGTCTATCTATTTTGTTTTTGTAAATATGACTAGCTTGTCGTCCCAAATTCAGCTTTGTTGTGAGAGAACCATGTTTGCATTGACAACTTAGAGATCATAGTTTCTGTTGCCATGCTTAACTAGCTTAGAGCTTATAATGGTTTGTCTTGAATGCCAACATAGATTTTGAGATGACTATGATGTAGTATGATAGGATGGTATTCTCCTTGTAATGATTCAAGTGGCTTGACTTGGCGCATGTTCATGCATGTAGTTGAAGCAAAATCAACATAGCCTCTATGATGTTCGTGTTCATGGTGATTTATATCTTGTTCATGCTTGCATTCAATGTTAGTCAAACTCATTGCATCTTGATGACTGTTGTCGCACTCTAGTTGGTCACTTCCCAGTCTTTTGCTAGCCTTCACTTGTACTAAGCTTGTGCATCAACTTCCATAAACCCAAAAGTTTTTCCATGAGAGTCCATCGTACCTACCTATTTGCGGTACCTACCTGCCGTTCCAAGTAAATTTGCATGTGTCATTCTCTAAACCTTCAAGAAATAATCTGTTTTGCATGCCCGAACCGCTCATGTGGTGACAGGGGGCTATTGGTATCTTCCATGTTAGGCGTGTTATCCTCGACATGTGTTTATTCACTGTCATTCACGAGAAAGGGGCCGGTAATTGGAATGCCCAGTTCCACGCTTAAATCGAAAACATAACTGTAAAACAAGACTCCTCCCGGATTGATGTTAGTATGGACGGTACCCGAGGATTCGGCTCGCCGTGGAGTGTGATTGATTGGTGGTGGGGGAGTTAAAACTTCACTTTTCTGTTTGGGAACCGCCTATAGCATGGGTAGCATGGAAGATATTGAGAACTCTTGGTCATTGCGTTGACAATGAAAGCATGCCACCCAAAATTATTATCTTTGTTTTCAAAGCTTGAGCTCTGGCACCCCTGCGAAGGGCCTGTCTATTTATTTTCCTGTTGAGTCATCATCTTCTTATATAAGCACCAATTAGAGAGCACCTCTGTCATTTTTATGCTTTGCTTTTGATTGATATTGAGTATGACTATGATTGGATCTTCGTTGCTATGAATTACAATGATTAGTCAGCCCTTGATCTTTGAAAGTGCTCTGCATTTATGTTTTGCGGTCTGAGAAAGAGCTAGCGAGATACCACCTATTCATATTGCTTCATGCTTGTTTTGATTGAATTGTTGGTATTTGAAACTCATTATTATTTGCTCTTTAGCTGATTATGCCATTGATATTAGTTTACCGTGAGACCTTTGTGTCACTTGCTTATGTGGTTAACTTGTGATCTTGCTGAAATTCTGGTTATGAGTTAGACATAGTTGCAACAACAAGATCAAACAGAGTTTGTAAAAGTTTTTCTTTCCATTTCAGTTTGTCAATTGAGTTGCTTGAGGACAAGCAAGGTTTTAAGCTTGGGGGAGTTGATACGTCTCCATCGTATCTACTTTTCCAAACTCTTTTGCCCTTGTTTTGGACTCTAATTTGCATGATTTCAATGGAACTAACCTGGACTGACGTTGTTTTCAGTAGAATTGCCTTGGTGTTGTTTTTGTGCAGAAATGAAAGTTCTCGGAACATCCTGAAAATTTACGGAGAATATTTCTGGAAAATATGAAAAATACCTGCACAAAGATCCACCGAAGGGGATGGGCTAGTGGGCCACAAGTCCTATAGCCACCACCCCCCTGGTGGCGGCTAGCAAGCTTGTGGGGCCCACGTGGCTCTGCCGCCCCCAAACTCACCTCTATAAATTCACTTTCGTCCCAGAAAAATCAAGAGAGAAGATTTCGTCGCGTTTGCGATACGGAGGCGCCGCCACATCCTGTTCTTCATCTGGAGGGCAGATCTGGAGTCCGTTTTGGGCTCCGGAGAGGGAAAAGCATCGCCATCGTCATCATCAACCTTCTTCCCTCTCCAATTCCATGAAGCTCTTCATCGTTCGTGAGTAATCTATTCGTAGGCTCGCTGGGCGGTGATGAGTAGGATGAGATCTATCATGTAATCGAGTTAGTTTTGACGGGGATTGATCCCTAGTATCCACTATGTTCTGAGATTGATGTTGCTACTACTTCGCCATGCTTAATGCTTGTCACTAGGGCCCGAGTGTCATGATTTCAGATCTGAAATTATTATGTTGTCACCAATATATGTGTGTTTTAGATCCGATCTTGCAAGTTGTAGTTACCTACTATGTGTTATGACCCGGCAACCCCGGAGTGACAATAACCGGAACAACTCCCGGTGATGACCATAGTTTGAGGAGTTCATGTGTTCACGAAGTGCTAATGCGTTGGTCCGGTTCTTTATTAAAAAGGAGAACCTTAATATCCCGTAGTTTCCTTTTGGACCCCTCTGCCACGGGAGGGATGGACAATAGATGTCATGCAAGTTCTTTTCCCTAAGCACGTATGACGACACACGGAATGCATGCCTACATCACATTGACGAACGGGAGCTAGCCACATATCTCTCCGTGTTATAATTGTTGCATGATGAATATCATCCAAACAAATCACCGACCCATTGCCTACGAGTTTGTCCCACTGCTGCTGTTACTTGTTTTGCTCTGCTGCTGTTACTACTGTTGTTGCTGCTGTTACTTGCTTGCTCTGCTGTTACTTGCTACTGTTGCTACTTGCTACTGCTGTCACTACTGTTGTTCCTTGCCACTTCTGCTACTCGTTACACTGCTGCTACCTGCTACAATACTGGTTCGCACGACGTTGATGGGAAAGAATATTTTCTGTCCACGGGCAACTTCTGGCGCCATTGATACAATCGTTAGGAATAGTCTACCGTCAACAGATCGTTTCTGACACCGTTGTTATCATATTACTTTGTTGTTGATACTTTGCTTGCAGATACTAATCTTTCAGGTGTGGTTGAATCTGACACATTCAGCTGCCAATACTTGAGAGTATCCTCTCACTTCCTGTCCGGCGAATCAACAAATTTGGGTTGAATACTCTACCCTCGAAAACTGCCTCGATCCCACGCGCTGGTGGGTCATTGCAAGACAATTTCTAATTGTTGAGCAATCGAGAATAGCATTTTTCTAGCCATTGCCAGGGATCTGCTAAACAGCAGCCCGACCACATACCTCCACGGTTTTTCCTCAGATCGCCTTTCTGCGGAGTTCGGGCGGAGCCCTGCTGGAATAGATCATCACCAACCTCCGGAGCGTTGTCACGCTGCCGGAGAACTCATCTACCACTCCGTCTCTTTTGCTGGATCAAGGAGGCCGAGATCATCGTCGAGCTGTACGTGTGCTAAACGCGGAGGTGTCGTCCGTTCGGCACTAGATCGGAGCGGATCGTGGGACGGATCGCGGGACGGTTCGCGGGGCGGATCGAGGGACGTGAGGACGTTCCACTACATCAACCGCGTTTCTTAACGCTTCTGCTGTGTGATCTACAAGGGTACGTAGATCGGAAATCCCCTCTCGTAGATAGACATCACCATGATAGGTATTGCGTGTTCGTAGGAAATTTTTTGTTTCCCGTACCACGTTCCCCAACAGTGGCATCATGAGCTAGGTTCATGCGTAGATGTCATCTCGAGTAGAACACAAATGTTTTTGTGGGGCGGTGATGTGCGATTTTCTGCCCTCCTTAGTCTTTTCTTGATTCCGCGGTATTGTTGGATCCAAGTGGCTCGGACCGAGATTACTCGTACGCTTATGAGAGACTGGTTTCATCGCTACGAGCAACCCCGTTGCTCAAAGATGACTGGCGAGTGTCGGTTTCTCCAACTTCAGTTGAATCGAATTTGACCGAGGAGGTCCTTGGAGTGAGGTTAAATAGCAATTCATGCATCTCCGTTGTGGTGTTTGCATAAGTAAGATGCGATCCTACTAGATACCCTTGGCAACCACATAAAACATGCAACAACAATTAGAGGACTTCTAACTTGTTTTTGCAGGGTATGCATGTGATGTGATATGGCCGACGATGTGATGTGATATATTGGATGTATGAGATGATCATGTTGTAATAGTTAAATATTGACTTGCACATTGATGCTACGGCAACCGGAAGGAGCCATAGGGTTGTCTTTAAACTAACGTTTGTGTTTGCACATGCGTTTACTATATGGCTAGGACGTAGCTTTAGTAGTAATAGCATAGCATACACGACAACCTCGATGGCGTCAGAATGATGGAGATCATGATGATGGGGATCATGGTGTGGTGCCGGTCACAAGAAGATCATACCAGTGCTTTGGTGATGAAGATCAAGGAGCACTTGATGATGGTCATATCATGTCACTTATGAATTGCATGTGATGTTAATCCTTTATGCACCTTGTTATGCTTAGAACGACGGTAGCATTATGAGGTGATCTCTCACTAAAATTTCAAGACGAAATTGTGTTCTCCCCGACTGTGCACTGTTGCTACAGTTCGTCGTTTCGAGACACCACGTGATGATCGGGTGTGATAGACTCAACGTTCACATACAATGGGTGCAAAACAGTTGCACACGCGGAACACTCGGGTTAAGCTTGACGAGCCTAGCATGTGTAGACATGGCCTCGGAACATATGAGACCGAAAGGTCGATCATGAATCATATAGTCGATATGATTAGCATAGGGATGCTTACCACTGAAACTATCCTCAACTCACGTGATGATCGGACTTGAGCTAGTGGAATTGGATCATGAAGCACTCAAATGACTAGAGAGATGTACTTTTTGAGTGGGAGTTTAGCAAGTAATTTTCTTAGTTAAACTCTAATTATCTTGAACATAGTCCAAGTCCACTTTGAATATATTTGTGTTGTAGATCAATGGCTCACGTGACAGTCACCCTGAATTTTAATACGTTCCTAGAGAAAGCTAAGTTGAAAGATGATGGAAGCAACTTTGTAGACTGGGCTCGTAATCTTAAGTTGCTCCTGCAAGCTGGGAAGAAGGATTATGTCCTTAATGCTGTGCTAGGAGATGAACCACCCGCCGCGGCTGACCAAGATGTTAAGAACACTTGGTTAACACGCAAGGAGGACTACTCAGTAGTTCAATGTGCAGTCTTGTATGGCTTAGAACCGGGACTTCAACGTCGCTGTGAGCATCATGGAGCATATGAGATGTTGTAGGAGTTGAAGTTTATCTTTCAGAAGAACGTCCGAATCGAGAGATATGAGACCTCCGATAAATTCTATGCTTGCAAGATGGAGGAGAATTCGTCTATCAGTGAACATGTGCTCAAAATCTCTGGGTACTCAAATCGTCTAGCTGAGCTGGGGATTGAACTCCCGCAAGAGGCTGTCACTAACATAATTCTTCAATCACTGCCACCAAGCTATAAGGGCTTTGTGTTGAACTATAACATGCAAGGGATAAACAAGTCACCCGACGAGTTATTCGCGATGCTGAAAGTCGAAGAGTCAGAACTCTGTAAAGAGCATCAAGTGTTGATGGTGAATAAGACCACTAGTTTCAAGAGAAACGGCAAAGGAAAGAAGGGCAATTCAAAGAAGAGCGGCAAACCTGTGGCCAATCCGACGAAGAAGCCCAAAGCTGGACCTAAGCCTGAAACGGAGTGCTATTATTGCAAGGGTATGGGTCACTGGAAGCGCAACTGCCCCAAGTATTTGGCTGATAAGAAGGCGGCCAAAGAAAAATCAGGTATATTCGATATACATGTTATTGATGTGTACTTAACCAGCTCTCGTAGTAGTGCCTGGGTATTCGATACCGGTTCTGTTGCTCATATTTGCAACTCGAAACAAGAACTGCGGAATAAGCGAAGGCTGGCGAAGGATGAAGTGACGATGCGCGTGGGAAATGGTTCCAAGGTTGATGCAATCGCCGTCAGCACAGTTTCACTTCAGTTGCCATCAAGATTAGTTATGAACTTAAATAAATGTTATTTAGTGCCTGCGTTAAGCATGAACATTATACCTGGATCTTGTTTATTGCAAGACGGTTACTCGTTTAAGTCAGAGAATAATGGTTGTTCTATTTCCATGAGTAATGTCTTTTATGGTCATGCATCCAATGTGAGAGGATTGTTCATATTGAATCTTGATAGTGATAATACACATATACATAACATTGAGACCAAAAGAGTAAGACTTAACAATGATAGCGCCATGTTTTTATGGCACTGCCGCTTAGGTCATATTGGTGTAAAGCGCATGAAGAAACTCCATACCGATGGACTTTTGGAGTCACTTGACTTTGATTCGCTTGACACGTGCAAACCATGCCTCATGGGCAAGATGACTAAAACTTCGTTCTCCGGAACAATGGAGCGTGCAAGTGATTTGTTGGAAATCATACATACCGATGTGTGTGGTCCGATGAGTGTGGAGGCACGCGACGGATATCGTTATTTTCTCACCTTCACTGACGATTTGAGTAGATATGGTTATGTCTACTTGATGAAGCACAAGTCTGAAACATTTGAAAAGTTCAAACAATTTCAGAGTGAAGTCGAAAATCATCGTAACAAGAAGATCAAGTTCCTACGGTCTGATCGTGGGGGTGAATATCTGAGTTTCGTGTTTGGTGCTCACTTAAGACAATGTGGAATTGTTTCATAGTTGACACCGCCTGGAACACCACAGCGTAATGGTGTGGCCGAACGTCGTAATCATACTTTATTAGAGATGGTGCGATCTATGATGTCTCATACCAATTTGTCATTATCGTTTTGGGGTTATGCATTAGAAACAACTGCATTCACTTGAAATAGGGCACCATCGAAATCCGTTGAGACGACACCATATCAGCTGTGGTATGGCAAAAGACCAAAGTTGTCGTTTCTTAAAGTTTGGGGATGTGATGCTTATGTCAAAAAGCTTCACCCTGAAAAGATGGAACCCAAAGCGGAAAAGTGTGTCTTCATAGGTTACCCAAAAGAGACAGTTGGGTATACCTTCTATCTCAAATCCGAGGGCAAAGTGTTTGTTGCTAAGAATGGAGCTTTTCTCGAGAAGGAGTTTCTCTTGAGAGAATTGAGTGGGAGGAAGATAGAACTTGATGAGGTTGTCAAACATCTCATCCCTCTGGATGCACTACAGGAATCACCTTCTTTGTCGTCTACCATCACAGACGGCAAAGACAGTATCCCTGACGGCAAAGACAAAACCACAGACGGCAAAGATTGTCACGGCCGGCAAAATTTCTGCGTTAGCCTACGACGGCATAGGTCCTTCTTTGCCGTCTGCCCGCGTAAGGCGGACGGAAAAGCTCTTTGCCGTCAGCTTTCCTCAAGAGCTGTCGGCAAATCTCTTGAGACAGCAGCCGACACGCGTTGCCTCCGTTAGGGGTTAACGGAGCCTTTCTCGTCTGCCTCCCCGTCAATCTTTGCCGTCTGCCTCCCTGTCAATCTTTGTTGTCTCCCTTCTCCTCCCCTCCCCTCCCCCTCCATCTTTGTCGTCTGCCTCCACGACCATCTTTGCCGTCTGCCGGGTCCTCCCCTCCCCCCTCTCTCCACTCTTTGTCGTCTGCCTCCTCCTCTGCGCCCTCTTCTTTGCCGTCTGCCCCCCAGGAATCAGACGGCAAAGAGACTATATGGCCAGCTGCTACTGCCCAGGTTGCACAGCTGGGCGCCACGTGGCACCTTTGCCGTCTGTCAGCTGACGGCAAAGGCCTTTGCCATCAGCTGGCACACGGCAAAGAGCCTATATTGTCACATTTTTATTTATTTTTTCTATTTGACAGCACATATACATATAATTCATAGCACATATATCATAAATAGATCACAACACATATATGATATACATATAAAGCTCATCAATGCCATTTGTTCATCAACGTACATCCCATATATCAAAAGAACCAACACATACAAAGTTTCATCCATATATACATACATATAGTTGCACATATATTGTTCATCAACACATTGTTCATCAACACATACAAAGAACCAACACATTGTTCATCAACTGAAATAAAAACGGAAACTAAAGCACTCCAACGCCAGCTTCCATGCATGTAGTACATCCAATCTGCAAAATGGGAATAAGAAAGTCAGAAGAAGAAGAACAACAACATATATATGACAAATAAGCTAAATTGAAGAAGAAAGAGAAGAAGCAAGAAGAGAACAAGGAGAAGAAAAACAAGAAGGAGGAGGAGGAGGAGGAGGGGAAGGAGAAGGAGAAGGAGAAGGAGGAGGAGAAGAAGAAAAAAGAAGAGAAGAAGAAGGAGAAGGAGGAGGAGGAGGAGGAGAGAAGAAGAAGGAGAAGAAGGAGGGCTCCTTCTTCTTCTCCTCCTTCTCCTTCTTCTTCTCTTCTTCTCCTCCTCCTCCTTCTTCTTCTCCTTCTCCTTCTCTTCTTCTCTTCTTCTTCTTATTCTTCTTCCTTCTCCTTCTTTTTGAGCTAAATGGGCTAATTATGTCATTTTATAGGAAAACAAGCTAAGTATATAATATTCATGAGCTAACCAAGGTTCTTGTGCCATTTTGAGCTTATTATGGTATTTTGGAGCTAAATGGGCTAATTATGTCATTGTTGGGTTAATTAAAGCAAGGATAATATGAAAGAGGAGAAGAAAGAGGAGGAGGAGAAGAAGAAGAAATAAAGAAGAAGGAGAAGGAGGAGGAGGAGAAGGATAGAAGGTCCTTGGCCTTCTCCTCCTCCTCCTCCTCCTCCTCCTTCTTCTCTTCTTCTTCTTCTTCTTCTTCTTTCTTTTCATTTTGCCTATTTCTTCTCCTCTCCTCCTCTTGTTGGAGCTAAATTACCTAATTATGTCTTTTTTGAGCTAAATGGGCTAATTATCCCATTTTAGAGGAAAACAAGCTAAGTATATAATATTCATGAGCTAACCAAGGTTCTTATGCCATTTTGAGCTTATTATGGTATTTTGGAGCTAAATGGACTAATTATGTCATTGTTGGGTTAATTAAAGCAAGGATAATATGAAATAGGAGAAGAAAGAGGAGGAGGAGGAGAAGAAGAAGAAATCAAGAAGAAGGAGGAGGAGGAGGAGAAGGAGGAGGAGGAGAAGGATAGAAGGTCCTTGGCCTTCTCCTCCTCCTCCTCCTCCTCCTCCTTCTCCTTCTTCTCTTCTTATTCTTCTTCTTTCTTTTCATTTTGCCTATTTCTTATCCTCTTCTCCTCTTGTTGGAGCTAAATTACCTAATTATGTCTTTTTTGAGCTAAATGGGCTAATTATCCCATTTTAGAGGAAAACAAGCTAAGTATATAATATTCATGAGCTAACCAAGGTTCTTGTGCCATTTTGAGCTTATTATGGTATTTTGGAGCTAAATGGACTAATTATGTCATTGTTGGGGAAATTAAAGCAAGGATAATATGAAAGAGGAGAAGAAAGAGGAGGAGGAGGAGAAGAATAAGAAATCAAGGAGGAGAAGGAAGAGAAGGAGGAGGAGGATAAGGACTAGAAGATCCTTGGCCTTCTCCTCCTTCTCCTCCTCCTCCTCCTCCTTCTTCTCTTCTTCTTCTTCTTATTTCTTTTCATTTTTCCTATTTCTTCTCCTCTTGTTGGAGCTAAATTACCTAATTATGTCTTCTTGGAGCTAAATGGGCTAATTATCTCATTTTAGAGGAAAACAAGCTAAGTTTGGAGGAGAAACTTACCGTAGTGGTCATCAAGGAGGAGAAACACCACGGTTGCTCGCGCCGGCTTCGTTTGGAGATGGTTGCCCTGGAGAAGGGTCGTGCGATGCTGCTCGGGAGTTATTCTGCAGAAAAGATATTTTGCAATGTCTCAGTTAGCATGATGACACTCAATTATTAATACTAGTTTATAATGAAACTCACCGTGCCAATCGAAGAGAAGACGGGCATCGGCGGAGGGACTTGACCGCTCTTCTCGCACAGACCCTGAAGAGTGGGTCGTATTAGTTAGTATTGAAACAGACATTACACACATGATTTGGCTAATGTGAAAAAAACATACCACAAAAAGCTCGTACAGGGCCCGTTGACCCGCCTCATTCCGGGCCCTCTCCTCCTCAAGCAATCGTGCCGTGCTCTGGTCCCTCTCATCAAGAGCAGCCTGAAGAGCAGCCTGGCTTGCCAATCTCTCTTTCTCAAGAGCAGCCTGGTTTGCCGCTCTCTCTTTCTGAAGAGCAGCCTGAAAAACCATTCCTCGTTACCACAGTAATGATCTATGGTGACACACATAATGAAATGGATGAAAGTGTTCTTAGTCCGTACAACTAACCTCGATGGCAAGTTCGACTGGCCGTGGACGAGGCGTTATCTCAGGACATCTGCTCGACTGGCGCGCCTTGATCTCCGGAAGAGTGAGTGGACAACGTATTATCCCATCTCCAATGGCTATCGAGCCATGGGGCCTCCCGCCACCAGATATCATCACCAGCTCTGGATCCAAAGGTTCCTGGCTAGGGTTAAAGTCATCCCCTTTCGTAGCCTTCCCCGCGTCCCTGTATGCCACGAGCTTCTGGTGGGATGATATGTTGGTGAAGTTACTGGGATCATCCAGGTCAGACTCAGAGAATGCCTTCGCCTTCTTGTACGAGGTAGTATGGGCCATGCCATAAAGGTCGTACAATTGTGGCATCTCAGTCTTATTGTGATGCGCCTAAAAGAGAGGAACAAAATATTAGCATCAAGACTGAATTGCATGAATCATGAAGCAAATCACATACCCAGTTTCGTCCAAACTGAAGTAAGTTGGCGCTGCCTTGATGGTGTGGCACACCAACCATTTGGCTACGCCGATCCTTCGCATTCTCGTGGACGGCTCGCCAGCTGCCTGTGCACCACTCATCAACCAATGCCTCCCAACAATCCATCTTATCTGCACACCATCTCGGGGGAACCTGTAAGTTATTAGAAAGAATTTTCAGCGCTACACCTATGAATGAAATCAAGAAAACTACGTAGAAGGACTTAAGAATAGGTAATTACCTTCATGTATTGCTCCTTCTTCAGAAACTTTCCGCGGCAATCCTTCTTCTCCTTCTTAATACCACGCGTGGCGTAGTAATCTCGAATAGCCTGCGGCCGAGCCTCGTGGCACAAGTTCTGTAGTAACCGCCTACACTCGACCTTGAGAACCCTGGCCGCCTCCTCCTCATATCCATCCTCACACCTATAGAAGGTCTGCAATCAAACGTGAAAACACCGATTAGTACAATAATTAGGTATATTGTTAATTTTAGATTCTGTAAAAGGATAATTTACCCAAAAGCTCTTGATCACCATCTCGGCCCTCATGTGGCACAAGACACCATCTATAATCTCCTCCGGCGGGGCCTGCGCAGCCTGGTAGTGCTCCCAGGTAAATCCTAGTGTAGGAACCTGACCCTCACCAGGCAACGTGACAAACCCCGGGAAATTTGTCCGGCAAAGCACACCAAGGACGGAGTTCGGCCTGCGGACTCCAAGAGGGTGTACCCATCCCCTGCAGTATGATAAGGTCAGCGCATTAGATATTTGAACAAACTTGAAGGCAAAAGCTAAAAAAAGGGTAAATGTACTTACCTATCTCCTTCAGGTTTAATCACCGGCCTCTGCTCGCGGGTAGCCGGGGCGACCGGGAGACGTGTACTACCACGCTTGTACACGGTGGCCCCGTCCACCTGCACATCGCCCTCACTATCCGTAAGCTCATCCCCGCCATCCCCGCCCCCTGAGCCACCCGGACCCTCGGTCCAATCCGGCAACTCGGTACGATCCGGCCAAGGCTCCCATCCGGGCCTCTCCACGTCGGGTGAAGCCTCCGGAACCGTAGTCTCCTCCGGCTGCTCCTGGGCCGAGTGCACCTCGACCCGAGGCTGCTCCTGGACCGGAGTCTCATGGGACGAATTCCCATGAACACCAGGCTCCTGGACCGGAGTCCCCGTAGCCTCCTCCGCAAACGGATCGACCATACTAGTCCGATGCTCAGGTGAATGAGCTGGTGGTGGTGGCGAGGACGGCTCAACAGTCCTCCTGGATCTTCCGCGGCCACCACCTCTCCCTGTACCCTTCCCCTTCCTCCCTACCCGACCAGCACCTCTCCTAGTGGGCAATGCCGCCGACGAAGAAGAACCCCCGGCTGGTGTCGAAAAACTGTCTGCCAAGGCTCTACGGAGAGATAGGGGTGGAAGGGAAGTACCACCCCTCGTGCGGGGCGCTTGGGAAGAACCCGTCGAGCGCTCTAGACCCGCGCCCACCATCTTTCAACACCTGCCATGATAAAGATTAAAAGAAATTAGTACAACATAAAAAAATTGAATGACTGACATGAATAATAAATATTCAAATATATATAATTTAAGTTGTGAATCTTACAAACTAATAATCATCATCAATAAATGCATCATCATCATCACTATCACGCATGTCTTCATGAATGACGTGCTCATCGGGTTCAACGGCGTGAAGTTGTGAAAGGCCTTCCTTTAATCGTTGAAGAATTGGCAGGTCATCCGCATCAGTAACCTCTACGAGTTCCAGGTCTTCTGGTTCCGGCTCAGGGCTGGAGTCAGATTCATTGTCGCTGTCTACTTCCATGTTCTTGGATGAAGCACGGCGGTTCTTGAAACGTTTCTTGGAAAGACGTGCTTCTTGGAAGAATTCTCCATCATATGTGTCTGGGTTAATGTGAGGTTCATAATCCTGTTCATTTGGGAGAGGTGGTCTGACATGTGGCGGCACTTCATAAACAACATACCAACCTTCCAGATTCTTATCTGTTTGGCATGCCCACGGTAGATAGAAAACTTGGGTCGCCTATTGAGCCGTGATATAGACATCGGGAACATCTAAATGGGTGTTTGGATTGATTTCGACTAGTCCTATATGTTCATGAGTCCTTCTAGTCTTTTTCGGCTGGAACCAATAACATTTGAAGACTACGACGTCGGTGGGTTTTCACCATAGAATTGAAGTTCATAAATTGCTTCAACTCTTCCATAATACTCGATAACACCTTCGCCGATAGCAGAGACACCACAATTTGTAGATTTCCGGTCAGGCATAGATAGCTCTTTGCCAAAGGTACGAAAGAGATACCCGTTGATGTTGTATTTCTCAAATGAACGGACCTTATAGTCAAAACCATTAGCGACTTGTCTCAATTCGGCGTCCATAGACTCTGAATTAGCCTACAAGTTTAATACGAAACGGTTGTTGCATTAGCCGCAAGTTAGACCAAGAATGAAATGGTCCATTATTGATAATTACCGTTTGTTTGAACCAAGAGATGAAACCGGGATAGCCGCCTCCTGTCTTTGACAGAAGCTCATACTCTTCGACGGAATCATTTTCGATCACCGCTCCATCCGAGAATTTGATGACGTAATGGCTGTTTGAAATATCCGGGAATAAGAGCAGTTCAAATGAATTAGAAGTTACGGGAAAATGTGCCGAGAACTCACTCGATGTACGGCCGCACTTCTGTTAGGTTGTTGAAGATATACAACGAAATGTTCCGCCATTCTTCGATATCCAACGTTATTGGTTACGAAGCACCGGCTGGTGCGAGCTTCCCTTTGAATAGGCTAAGGTTAAACCCACCTTTTTTAGGGTCTCCATCATTGTGTCGAGGCTTCGGATTATGCAAATGATGATTTTTGGCTTCGTAGTGTGTTGTCACAAAGTTTGCCACCTCCTCAGTAATGAATGCCTCAGCCATCGATGCTTCAATTCTACACTTATTTTTACATTTAGCTCGAAGAGTCTTCTGCATCCTCTCAGTTGCATAGCACCAACGATCTTGCACGGGCCCACCCAATCTTGCCTCGGTCGGTAGATGTAAAATCAAATGCTGCATTGGATTAAAGAAGCCCGGTGGAAAGATCTTCTCTAACTTGCACAACAACTCCGGTGCAAACTCCTCCATGTCTTCTACCACGCCAAGCGACAATTCTTTCGCACAAAGAACACAGAAGAAATAGCTCAGCTCCGCCAGTACTAGCCATTCATCCTCAGGAATAAAGCCACGTAACATCACCGGCATTACCCGCTCTAGCCATATGTGCCAATCATGACTCTTGAGACCAAAGATTTTTAATTTTTCAAGACTCGCTCCCCTCTTTAGATTTGCTGCATACCCATCGGGGAACATCAAGTGCATTTTGACCCACAAGATAATTTCCCTCATAGCTGGCCTTCCAAGATTAAACCAGGCCTTTGGCTTCGACCACTTCTGCTTTCCTTTCCCTTCTCGCATGTTTTGTAACGGTCTATGACATAGTGTCTCTTGATCGACTCTAGCCTTAATATTATCCTTTGTCTTCCCATCTATGTCGAACAATGTACCAAAAATAGCCTCTCCGATATTCTTTTCAGTGTGCATCATGTCGATATTGTGTGGAAGAAGGAGGTCTTTGAAGTAAGGCAGATCCCAGAAGCATGGCTTGTGAGTCCAGGCATGTTTTGAATTGTACCCCTTGAAATACCCTGGACGCTCTGGATCAGGCTCGAGGGCGTTTAACTAATCCAGGATCTGTTGGCCTGTGAAGGCAGGTGGTGCCAAGTTTTTGACAACTTTACCTTTGGTAAAGTTCTTCTTGTCTTTTCTGAACTGATGGTCAGGATCCAGGAACTGTCTATGCAAGTCAAAGCAAGAATACTTCCGACCCTCCTGCAACCAATGAAACTGAAGAGCTGCCTTGCATTGGGGGCACGGGAACATTCCATGCGCACACCATCCAGAGAATAGCGCATATGCTGGCAAGTCATGCATAGAGTACATGTACCACACATGCATTTTGAAGTTTTCTTTTCTAGCGGCATCGCATGTCTTGACCCCATTTTCCCAAGCTTCTTCCAATTCATCCTTAAGCGGTTGCAGGTACACATTCATATTCTTCCCCGGATAATTGGGCCCTGGAATTATCAACGTCAGAAATATGTTATTTCTTTGCATAATCTGCCCGGGGGGGAGATTCAGTGGAATGACAAATACATGCCAACAACTGTATTGGGTCGCCGTCATGCCGAAGGGATTAAAACCATCCGTGGCGGCGCAGACTCGAGGATTCCTTGGATCTGCCGCTTTATCCTGATGCAATCCATCGAAATGTTTCCACGCTTCCCCATCCGATGTGTGTACCATCATCTTATTCCCATTCGCATCTAGTTCGGTTCTTTTGCCCAATTTGTGCCATGTCATCTGTCTGGCTGTCTCTTCGACCATGAAAAGACGTTGAAGTCTTGGTACGATTGGCATATACCGAAGAACACTAACTGCAATTTTGGTCTGCCTCTTCTCACCCATACCGTTGTCTACCACAAGATACCTGCAAGACTCGCAATTTGGACAATAGTCCAAGTGTGCATACTCCTTCCTAAATAAGACACATCCTTTCTCACATGCATCTATCTTCTCATAGGGCATCTTAAGTACACGAAGTATTTTGTCCGACTGGTACAGGTTTGCAGGCATGACATGGCCTTTGGGTAGGAAACGTCCAAATAGTGTCATCATCACGTCGTAGCATTCTCTTCCCAAGTTGAACTGAGCCTTCAGAGCCATTACTTGTGCAATTGCATCCAGCTGACAGAGCTCGGTGTGCTCATGGAGAGGACGTTTTGAAGACTCCAACATTTCATAAAAGGCCTTTGCAGATTCCTCCATCTCATCTTCCGAATCCCGAGCATCATCAAAGTCTTGCACCATGTCTTCGATCCCAGTACCATGCTCGTCCGTGCGACGACGGACCACCTCAGCTCTTGTGCGTTGTATAGACTCACCATGAAATGTCCACACCGTATAATTAGGCTTAAAACCCCTCCTCTGCAGGTGTTTAATCATTACAGCCTCTATCGTCTTTTTATAGTTGTCGCATCCAGGACAGGGGCAATAGTTTCTTTCCTGGCCATTTGCGAATGCGGCTTTCACAAATTCCTTTCTTTTTAAAAACCATTCTTTCGTCATCTCTTTCTGACTAGGGTGACCAGTATACATCCACGCACGATCACTCATCTTGTGTAGCTACTAAAGACAGAAGAAATATATTTATATATAATTTAGCATTTATATTCATCGGTTAATCAGGTTCGCCATTTTTATTACGTCCAGGCAACCTACACGCTAATAGGTAAAGATAGGTCCTAATCCCACCCGAGTATGTGTAGATTGGGTTCGTTTTCCCATGCTTTGCTCTGGATCCAACGCAAAATTTCGGCAGCACCTCCCCGCTGTTCTCCTGATACACGTCTTCGCAATAAACAGAGAGGATGTGCATCCGGAGAACAACGGGGAGGCACTGACGAAATTCTGCATCGGATCCAGAGCACAGCATACGGGAAAACGAACCCAATCTACACATACTCGGGCTGTCCATGGATAATGTTGGACAATTCGAAAGGATGGCGGTTATAAATATGCAAAGACATGCATATTTATAGATGTCGCCCTTTCGAACGGGAGACGCATACTGGTCACGCATACTGATAAATTAATTGAATTACCTAAATCTAGAAAGTTTCATCCGGAAACCGAGCCACAGTAAATGAAGGGGCGGGGAGGAGATGAAATTTGTACTGACCCACGAATGCAGGGGCGGAGCTCGTACAACGCACGGGCAGGTCTTCGCACAGCAGACCTCACAGCGACGAGACAACTATCACATGTAAATCCACCCGATCAACACAAATATTCCAATTATGTCATTTTAGAGGAAAACAAGCTAAGTATATAATATTCATGAGCTAACCAAGGTTCTTATGCCATTTGAGCTTATTATGGTATTTTGGAGCTAAATGGGCTAATTATGTCATTGTTGGGTTAATTAAAGCAAGGATAATATGAAAGAGGAGAATAAAGAGGAGGAGGAGGAGAAGAAGAACAAATCAAGAAGAAGGAGGAGGAGGAGAAGGACTAGAAGGTCCTTGGCCTTCTCCTCCTCCTCCTCCTCCTCCTTCTCCTTCTTCTCTTCTTCTTCATCTCTTCTTCTTCTTCTATCTTTTCATTTTGCCTATTTCTTCTCCTCTTCTCCTCTTGTTGGAGCTAAATTACCTAATTATGTCTTTTTTGAGCTAAATATTCCAATTATGTCATTTTAGAGGAAAACAAGCTAAGTATATAATATTCATGAGCTAACCAAGGTTCTTGTGCCATTTTGAGCTTATTATGGTATTTTGGAGCTAAATGGGCTAATTATGTCATTGTTGGGTTAACTAAAGCAAGGATAATATGAAAGAGGAGAAGATAGAGGAGGAGGAGGAGAAGAATAAGAAATCAAGAAGAAGGAGGAGGAGGAGGAGAAGGCGGAGGAGGAGAAGGATAGAAGGTCCTTGGCCTTCTCCTCCTCCTCCTCCTTCTCCTTCTTCTCTTCTTCTTCTTCTTCTTCTTCTTTCTTTTCATTTTGCCTATTTCTTCTCCTCTTCTCCTCTTGTTGGAGCTAAATTACCTAATTATGTCTTTTTTGAGCTAAATGGGCTAATTATCCCATTTTAGAGGAAAACAAGCTAAGTATATAATATTCATGAGCTAACCAAGGTTCTTATGCCATTTTGAGCTTATTATGGTATTTTGGAGCTAAATAGGCTAATTATGTCATTGTTGGGGAAATTACCCTGTTGCATGGACATGCACCGACCACGCAAAGTTCGCAGGTCCAGAAGTTGCCCTTTTGGTCCAGAGGACTTTCCAGGTTAC